>NC_068284.1:15379940-16868065 GCF_025860055.1 Xyrauchen texanus | reverse complement strand
TTCCATCCTTAAAAAACTTATTTCTACTCACGGCCTCTGTTGCCCTATCTCTGTGATCAATATCAGAGCAGCAATGTGAGAGTGCACCTCGGCAGATTAGTTTATCAATAGCATTTAAATACTCCTAATGGCCTCAGAATGGACGTTAATTATTTAGTAATGTTCTAGTCTGGCCATTGAGATGTAACAAATTTTGGCCCTTTGCACATTCCATATTAGAGTAAGCAAGATAATAGAAATAGGAGACAAAAACTATTTTTATATGGTGTCCAATGTCTCTGTTATTTGAAATCACAGACATTTGACATCATCAAATCTCATTCATATTTGCTTTCCTGGTTGTCCGTTGTAAAGTTGTAATGAGTACTTTAGTTTTAGGCGCATAGAAAATGTTCTAAATTGAAACACTCTAACACAATAGTTGCTTAAGAAGAAACGTAAAAATGTAATTTGAGACGCCTCAGTGCTTAATACATCTCATCATTAGGGAAAAAGCAACATTCATAGAGAAATGCATGAAATGAGCCGTGACTTCCATACACCCGCAGCGATAATCCAATTTATATTTCGATACTGCAGTGTGCAATGTGATCATTTCATCTTACTCAGCCTAATTTCCTCTTCTTGATGAACATGTTACTAAATGTGTAAATGTATTTGCAATGTGATTAAAACTCAAGAACTTTTTATCATTGCAAAATATTTATATTAGCCTGGGAATTAAAAAAAAAAAAAAAGAGAGAGAGACATAAGCCTGATCTTGATATCTATTGTAACTGCACTGCTATGGAGCTTTTAACAGTAAATGATTTTTGGCCATCTGTTGTCACAAACTGCATCTTTTTCAGCCCTCCACAGCACTCAAGTCAAAGACCGAAGGTCTCTCACTGTAAAATCACCTGCACTTGGGTTTACCTAATATGTAAAGTGGGCCAGAGCTTAGAGAGGCATGATGCGATTTTGAGGAGGGCCGTCGTTTTGGAAAAGGACTCTTATAGATCTAAAGTGCCTCCCTCCCTCTTTCTCCTGCTCTGGTGGTTTAGAGACCCAGTGCAATCTCGTTCCAAATCCCTCTGATTTCATGACTCTCAGCGAGTAAGGAGTGGGCTTCTGAAAGGGGGTGTCGGGTCGACTTTCAGGTGGCATGCCTTCTCATGGGTTGTAGGTGGCAGCCGCAGAGGGGGGAGTGTGATTTGTTTGTTCTCCCCTTTAGAAAAAGAGCTTACGAGTTCGGCAGAAGAAACGCGGGGAGCTAATGTGAAGATTTAGGACTTTCTCTCAGGCTTGGCCTTCCTTAAGCTCTGTCTGCTTGAGCTGTTTGCCGAGGTCCTGCTCCCACTGAGCGGGGATTAATACTCTCTCACTGCTATAGTCCGAGCAACCCACCCACCCAGCTTCCTGCCACTTCACTCACATATAAACACAAACAGCCAACACAAGAGCAGAGTTCTAATCACCCTAGAACTCTAATCCACATTCTGTTATCGCTCTCTCTATCTTCACTAAGTGATTTAGCAACTTCATATGGCTATTTTCAGCAAGCTAATGTATGGAGACATACCATAAATATGTTTTTTTACAGCCCTCCCTTACAAAGCCACAAATGTAGAGCATTAACTGGAATTGACAAAAAGCTTTTGACAAACCAAGTGGTCTTTCAGAAGGTGTTTGTCTGATTTAGTGGAGATGAGTGGTTGAAATATTAGGATGGTATGAATGTCTTAATGTTAACAATCTACATTTTTGTTTGAATCAATAGTTATAAATAGATAAACACCATCTGTGTTACACATTTGATAGTTTATCCAGTCCGAATTTATTTCTTGATGCTTACAAGCAAAGTGTGACAACTGTTTCACAAATCACATGCCCGAAACAGTGCATGAGTCTGAGCTCCACCCCGTCAGGCCTTCAAAATTTCCTTGCAAATGAACAGTGCAAATGAATGAGCGACTAAAGTCAGATTGTCAGATTCATCAGCCAATCAGATTGATTGATTTATTGTTGGTGGGTGTGATCTTTAGGAAATGTCCCGGTCAAGGCCTTCAAGCTGGCCTTGAGTGACGCAATCACGCTTAAAGTGATGTGCGTAATACAAGAACGAAAAGCATAAGATCAAGCTGTCTGATGAGTCGGCTGTCATCACTGCTGGAATTGCCATTGAGAAAAAGATCCTTATGGATTTACTGAGATGTTATGCATGATCGTGCGATTGATACATTAAACAGGAAAGGAGGATTGATTTTCACTTCAAGTAAATGGGTAAGGGCTTTTTGCCTTGTTATAGCAACATCAGGAGTTTTCTAAGTGTAAATTAGGCTGCTTGAGCATTCAGTGTTGGATCAAGTTGTGAAAAGTAGTGCTGCATTCCATTCAACTCGGATTTTACAACATCCTGCTAGGAAAAGTGCAATGAAATGCATCTTGAGGTCAGAATTACAACTTGTAGGCTTGTGCGGAAATTCTCAACTCTGATTTCTCTGAGATGCAGGAGCACGATGTCACACAAACATGTCGAAACTCAGGGAGATATACAAAATAAGTGATAAACATTCAATCAATTAATATCAATCACTTTATCAATTAATATCGACATATGAGTTTGTTTCGACATTACATGATATTAAAGCTTGTTTAACAGGCGTATAAAACATTATAATATCTCTTGATAATCGTACACCTGAAGCACAAATGCTAGCGCTGAAGCGTAACCTGTACCTGACGAAACAGAATTTATTGCAAGCTACATTTAAATCACAAATATTATTAGATTGATTTTTCCAGGTATTATAGACCTCCTTGGTAGATTCATATGAAAAATTATGATTTGAAATGTCTGTTCGGGAGACGTTAATTTCACAAAACAGTCACGCTGCGGTTAAAATTAGGCTTGCTTGAGCATTAAGTGTCATTTCAAGTTCTGTCTTTCCTGCATTGACGTTTTTTAAATGTCAATTGGTATTATTAGTTAGCTGCGACATATATATATATTATTTTTTTTAATCATTTTTCTAAAGCAGTGGTTCTGAACCTTTAGGTCTCCAGGGCCCCCACTGTCCAAGAAAATATTTCAAGGCCTCCTCGCCCGATACTAGACGTGTCTGATTAAAATAATTAATATTGGATATTTTTTATTTTAGAAGTTTCAGAAAGAGTTTGTTTATAATTTTTAGCATTATATTAAAGCTGAATTATTTTAATTATTTTAATATTTCTTATTTTAAATACATTTTAAGTCAACTTGAGTCCCCCTTGAGAGTGTGGTGAGGACCCCTAGTGGGTCCCGGCCCCCTGGTTGAGAACCACTGCTCTAAAATAATTGATCACTTTTGCCTCTAAGAATGTCAAATGTAGAATAGTACAGTCTTTTTGCATTTAGATATTCATCATAATGAATGTTGTATATTGTTGAAAACACTATATAATTGGTTACAGTGGGTGATAATGCATTATAGTGACATTTCAGAATCTATAAAAATAAGTGGTATCATGGCTTTTCCTCAATTATGATGTCTACAGAAGATTATATTATACCCTCTCCACTTTTTATTTTACACTAGTATTTCCGACTTTGTAAACTCTTTGCTAAGCTGTATCCGTAAACTTAAATCCCCATCCCCCCACCCTAACCACCTCAAAAGTAGTCTGCAAAGAAACAGAATAACAAACATATTTGGAGCAGCGCAAGAAAAAGAGGATGAGCCTTTTCTGCCATGCCAAAGAGGCTGTCAAAACCCATTACCTAAGTGTCCTTTATCTTCCCATATGCTTTTGTTACTTAATCAGCTTTGTATCTTCCTAAATCCAGGATTGAGATAAAAAAAAGACACAAATGGATGAGCCTGTCATGTAGAGGAATGTGTTCTCAGCCGCCTGAAGTGGGCTAGCACGGCTCTGTGGCCGGCCGAGGGAATGCAGCCAGATATAGGGCAGACCACTCGTTAACTCTCCTTGCCGCCAGATCTGATTCTCCAGCCGCTCCCTCGGCTCTTGATCCTCTTGGATTTTTCCTTTCTTTCTCTTTTTTTTCCAACAGAAAGGAGGATTGTGGCTTATTCCACCACAATTCACACCGGTGGAGGAGAAGAGGACATTTTCAGGATCAAGGCTGGACTTGAGCAGGGAAATCGCCTCACAATAGAACTATTACTCTTACCAGATTTGCATGAGATGGTTGCTGTTTTAAGAAGGATGGATCATAGATGTATGGCAGGGCCAATGCAGCTGTGAGAGCCTCCGCTCGCTTCTGCACGCTAACATGCTGGTGTTTCCTGCATTGCAGGCCATGATAGAGATGAGAGGAATATCTGACGCACATCACTGTTGTTTCTCTATCTCTGGCAGATCAATGAGAGTGAAATAACTAGACCCCACACACATAAACAGCCCTATCAGCTCCACTCTTATCCACTAATCTATACTAGACAAATTGGCCTGGCAAACAGATCGGGACAGAAAAGATTTACTCTTTGCTGGCTAATTACATCAGCTCATTAAAAGTCTTTAAGAGCTGTGATTAGAGATGTTTGTTCACACTCTGCATGGTGTGTTTAATGGCTGACAGTTTATCACCCACCTGCCTGAAGCTGAGGAAAGGACCAGAGTCCTAATCAACCTATTGGGATTCATTAATATTTAAGAAGCTTGTGTCCTAGAGTCAGAATAACCATGGTGTGATAGAACTTCCAGTAAGTTTAGAGTTAGTATGAGAGATGAATGGTGATTTGAGTGCAGACAGAACATTCTGTATGTGGACAGCACAGTGTGATGGCTCAACTTGGACCCATGAGAAGTTGTAATGATAGTATTAGATGGCTTGCAAAAACGTAAGACTTTTACTAACGAACCAACAAACTATGTAATAGTGATTTTTCCTATGTTTAGCCCCTTACACAATCCTAAACCTAACCTAAAAGTCTAACCCCTTACCCAAACTTTAAACCTAACCATGGTTTTAATAGGAAAACAACTTGTCTGTGCCAAGGAAGCAAGATAACATCAGGTTTGGAATGAAATGAGAGAAGTGTATTACATGTTATTGACATACATCAGTCATTTGTATTTCTTGCATAAATATGAAATGAGTAAATCCACATATTTGCTATAGAAATATTTTTTTATTTATTTAGTTATTGCATATTTATTAGGTACTAGATACAAATCAAAAAGGGAAATGTAAATTGCACACAGCAGTAACTTTCATCTCTCAGGATGTGAAAACAAAATGTTGGACAGGAGGCTATAAACTTGTATTGTATCAATTTGAAGACGAAGAACGGATTGCGAGATCGTGTCATGTCACCTTTTCTTGTCTAAGCCAGTTGAGAAATTGGCATTCAAGAGTTCTACCTCTAATTTGAAGAAACATATCTAGGTCAATTTCAGATTTCTGCTTTCTAGATTATCTGTATTATTTATGTACCATGAAGCCTTAGCTATCACTGATAATATTGGTCTGCTGTATGATATAGGCAATGTTAGCAATCTATATCACATTAGCTTGATATCTCTGACTATAAAAGTGCATCATGTTAGGTTAACTGCATAAACGCAGCATCACATATTCATTTGTGACAGTTAATTAAGTGCCCAGCAATAGAGCGTCACATATTTGTGTCTTTGGAATGACAGCGAAATCACAAGCTCACAGGATCGCTATGTCTTTCACAGAAACAGTTGCTCAATCATATTTTATCCATATGATATGTTTATTTTACATTACAGACATTATAGAAATATAATGATTGTGTATATACACACACACACACACACAATGATGTTTATCTTTACCATTTCAATGGCGAATAAAAAAATACTGATGCTCTTACGCTCTCACCAAGCATTTGACTCACTTCAAAGAAAGATATTATACATGTAGAATAGACAGTCCACTCTTAGATTTGGACTAATGACTACTTCCTGATTGCTATGATGACTGCAGAATGGATGGGCTATGTTTTGAATTTTAAACTATTCTTATATTCTGTATCCTCTCTGCTGTGTGGGACACGTGACATGCCATGCAATAGTATTTTGCTGCTTTTTCGAATGGTATTTGCATTCTTTGAGTTGTTTTGAACAAAACATTTAATGCACAAAAATAACTCGATTTGTGAGCATTAAGGGCCCAACTTCTCAGCCGTCTGGGATCTGAAAATAATTTTCCCATACATTTTTTTCCATAGGCTTTTCATAAAATCCTTCATAAAATAGCTGTAAGCCCAAACCAACCGGCTCAGAGGTGAATCACAACATTACAAACTTTGATTTGAAGAAAAAATATATATATGACAAAACGACAAAGGTATGCATGTCTTTCATGAGGAAATGAACTACAATCCCATGAAGCATTGTGTATGAATTAATCTAATAAATAAATATGGAAATATATAAAACTAATGATTTTAGGTTGTTGACTATTGAAACAATATATTTTAGGTTTACTGTCAAATATTCAGATATATACAAATATATGTGTAGTTTGAGGGTGTAGGGAGACCGACTCGGTTGTGTCATTCCCAGTGCTTCATGAAAGTGGGTGCTCACTGCTGGACTTGTTTTGAAGGATTTGTTAAATGCGGTTCTCTGATTGGTGAAGCCTTCTCTGCTGTACTATGGGTAGTGTAGTTCTTCACCAGGAATTCTGCTATTAAACACAGTTTTTAAACACTGAAGTTGAAACATGTGGACTGATGTCCTCAACGAAAGCATGCTGTACCACTAATGAAAAACCTCAGTGTTTTTAAACTTTATAAGTTATCATTGAAAATCAATTTGTCTATAGAAAAATGAATGGGATTTTTACTTCCAGAACCAGACTGTTGCGCTCTATTTAGACCCTACACATAAACTGATTTGAATGTTTTTTCATACATTGCTTTTTAAAATGGTGATCAGTACATTGAAAATAGCTTTTTCATCTTTTCATCTCTGCATGTATGCTACATTTTTAAACTGAAGCACTCCAAGTCATTGTGGTAGCGTAGTGACTCGCTCAATCTGGGTGGCGGAGGACAAATCTCAGTTGCCCCTGCATCTGAGACAGTCAGTCCACGCATCTTATCACGTGGCTTGTTGAGCGCATTACCATGGAGACCTAGCGCATGTGGAGGCTCACTCTATTCTCCGCAGCATCCACGCACAACTCACCACGTGCCCCACCGAGAGAAAGAACCGCATTATAGCGACCACGATGGTGTTAACCCAACGTGACTCTACCCACCCAAGCAACCAGGCCAATTGGTTGTTTAGGAAGCCTGACTGGAGTCACTCAGCATGCCCTGGATTCAAACTTGCGATTCCAGGGGTGGTAGTCGGTGTCTTTACTTCACCCAGATGGACTGGTTTGAGTATTTATTGAGTAACTGCTGATCTCCTGGGATTTTCACACACAACAATCTTTAGAATTTACTCAGAATGTGGCCAAAAACATCCAGTGAGTGGCAGTTATGTGGATGGACATGCCTTGTTGATGAGAGAGGTCAACAGAGAATGGCCAGACTGGTTCGAATGACAAAGTCTACGGTTACACAGATAACTGCTCTGTACAATTGTGGTGAGAAGAATATCATATCAGAAAGCTATTCTGAGATGCAGGTTGGCAATATTTTGGTGGCACAAGGGGGACCTACACAATATTAGGAAGGTGGTTTTAATATTGTGGCTGATTGATGTAGAGGTAATATCGTAGTGTATGATGCTCCACAATTAAAATTGTAAGTCATACGGTAAGCAGCCAATGGAAATCAAGCGTGTGGGGTGACAAAGTGCAAGAAATGAGATGGTAAACAAGCACTGACTTGCTAACTTCAACACAACTCCCATCTAACACCCGTTGCAGTCTCTAGAGACCATACTGGCCACGTCTTCCCACCAAAGACTGTACCTAAATGCACTTGGTCCGTTTATTTTGTGACTTGAAAAGCATAGTGGCAGCAAAATCAACGCCATATTAGTTTACATCTTTCATGTGTCTCAAAATGGGAAGGTATGTGTTTCAGCATGAGGTTGTTGTAATTGGATCAACTTGACAGTTGGGTAGCGTATGATCCTCAGTCATTTGGTGTGTGATGCCCAGTTTTTATCTGTAGCCATTTATACAGTCTGTAA
Organism: Xyrauchen texanus; assembly: GCF_025860055.1. Classification (NCBI taxonomy): domain Eukaryota; kingdom Metazoa; phylum Chordata; class Actinopteri; order Cypriniformes; family Catostomidae; genus Xyrauchen; species Xyrauchen texanus. The sequence goes on along the minus strand of NC_068284.1, from coordinate 16,859,956 downwards.
GTGTGTGATACCAAGAATTTTAGAATCTGTTCAGATTTTAAAAGTCATGTAGTCTATTCCACCCTTTATGTAGGTCTTTGAACTTGGAGTGTTCATCACGCATTGCACACTTCAACTAAACAAGACTATGTTCAGATGACACCCACACACAAACAGAAAGTCATTCACAAACAGATAATGATAGGAAGATGTTCATATTTCTGACTGATACCAGACTACCTGTGTTGTCATCACGCATCGTCTGAGAGAAAGAGTCCTTTTCTTAGCTCCCGTTACCCACACACCCCCTTCTGCCCTGCGGCGACATGTTCCACAATGGAGAACAGAGTGGTTTGGGAAATGAAGGCCATTTATAACTGCCGCATACGTGCACACACACCCCCCGTCCCAACTTCTGCCGTGTCCGGAGACAAAGCAAGAGCCCCCTCTCCATGCTAATGTCACACAATTACCTTTTAACCGCTCAGACAAACGGTGTGTCGGGGGGAGAAGTGACATCAAATCAAAACTGTCACAGGTGATCGAGTCCAGTCATCGAGCGAGAGCGCCAGCTCGCCGCCTGTCACACGCTTATGGGGGCGCTGGAGGTTGAGGGGAGTGTGTTTGTGGATGCTTGCGTGTGTGTGTGATTGGAAATGATAACTGACTGCTAATATCCCCCTACATGTCCCCCTCATCAGCTACTAATGTTGCTGCAGAACCGGCCCCTCAGACACACAGCCATAAATCACCAGACTTTTGGATCTCTCTCTATCGCTCTCTCACCCGCCCCCTTCATATTTCTCTTTCTCTCCAACTCGCTCGCTTTCTCTGCCATCTCTCTCTCTGGGGCTTGAACTGGCAAGCATGGAAAATGGAATGCTCTTGACTAATGATATTCAAAAATGATAGGGACGAGATTGAAAAAGCACTCCCCCCTGAACCATGCCGAATGTGTACCTGCTAAAGCATCGCCTTTTTTAATGGAGTTTTAGGGGACACTCTTAAACTGCATCTGCAGTCAATGTCAACTTATCTCATACCCTCCAGTGAGTTGAGTTATTGATGGATTAAGGATCTTTGCAGTACTCTGACAAAGAGGTTCTTCTAATGTATGTGAATTAAAAGGTCAAAATCTTTTAAAACCCAATTTCCCTTCAACTTGCAGAGTTAATTGTGATTTACACACAATTTTATACTGTAAAAATGCCAGAAAGTGGGTAAACATGAAGTGTAATTGCCTGATGATTCATTGATGTTAACTCTATCATTATGATACAATTGGTGGCCAATCGGCTCCTTGCTGGGACTTTGATGGTGTCGTGAGCTTGAAATAAGTGTCTTTGAGATGGCTGGCAATGACTGGCAAATTACAACAGCATTACCGCACAGCGTGTAACCGTGCCTACATCGCAGCAAGACAAAAAGGCAGAATCCCTGATTGCATCATTTGATTTCTTTGTGGTTAATCATCCTCAAATGTGTTTTATTAATGCTATCTCTGCTAGGCTGTCAACTTACCACATTAAATCAGTACAATTAATTATATGAAAATAATGTGTTAAAACAATTACGCAATCAGACATGCCCACAGACCCTAGTAAATTACATAATAATTAAAGGAATTTTCCTATCAACTGAGCAATTCAAGCTTGAAATACCACCTTTATGTTTGTCCAAGTCACAATCAGCAGAGGGCAGTCAGCACAACTCCAGCTGTACATATAAAGCACAGACTTAACAACACATTCTCACCCCAACTCGTCACGTACGGATGCTTCGGGCAGTTTCGTCACATATTGACGCGCCGGGTATACCTTTGGCGTCATTTTTCGACACGCAGGGTAGTCCCATAGACTTCTATGTATCTCCGCGAACCGGAGCGTGTAGCGTTGAAATGTCACGTCTCGGGTAAGCTCACGCTGCGAACGGGTGGAGAGTCGAGACCGCGATAAATAACAATCAAAAGGAATAGGCTACAATGGCCCTCCAACTGTTTTTTGATGTTTAAAACCCCGGACACGTCGTAAAATGACGCCGTTCTACATATCTCCGAACCGGAGTGTGCAGCGTTGAAATGTCACGTCTCGGGTAAGCTCACGCCGCGAATGGGTCGAGAGTCGAGACCGCGATCAATAAAAATCAAAAGGAATAGGCTACAATGGCCCTCCAACTGGTTTTTTATGTTTCGAAACCGGACGCGTCGTAAAATGACGCCAAAGGTACACCCAGCGAGTCAATAAGCGACGCCAAGGGGTCCTGCCCTAGCGTCCGTATGTGACGAGTTGGGGTGTGAGAATGTGTTGGACTTAAAGGCAACAAACCACACTTAAGTATGCAGCACAAAATAAGTAAAGGAGCCTCACAGCAGGACACATTCTTGTGTTCAAAGACATCTGGATTGAACAATGCTGGGGTCTTGAGGTTTGCATTTGCATTGGATTCGAATTGCATTTAACTTGACAAGGTGTCTTTAAAAACACGGGCGTTTATGGCACAAAAAATGTATTTGTACATGTGATAAATTAAATGATTATTGCATGTAAAAAAAGAATGTCTGTGGCAGATATCTTTTTTCACCTGTCTAAATTTTGTCAGTCGAGTCACATTTTCCGCTATAGGCAGCTTCCCAGGGCAGCCTCGGAGATTGCTCTCATGAGGAAGGTTGAGCACAAAGAGATAGCGGGGTGTTATGGTCATTAAAACTAATTAATTGCATCAACAACAGTGCAATTAACATTTGTAAACAATATCTGATCTCTACAGTCAATCAGTTTATTTAATAGTCTAATGTACAGTAGAGTACCATTATGTCTATGTTTTGTATCAGTTGCTGTTAATTTCCTTTGGTGCTGAAATACATTTGACAGGTTTTGTGAAATCTTTACACTTTCTTTACCTCATGGTTAAAGAAAGCAGTGGCTTATTGTCTTATTTCAGTGTGAATCATCTCTTTTCCAGTCATTATAAAAACTAAGTAACAAAAGGCGGTTTTACAAAATTGGTGCCCCCTCAAAAAATAAATGCATGACGTCCCTGAAAACCTGACATATGAAATTGTCAGAAAATACCATTTCTTTTTTTAATGGAGCTTTTTTAACCTATAGACTTAGATATAAAAATACACAATTAAAATGTTTAACCCAGTTATTATCATATGCTATTTATGCATAAAACACAATACTCAAAATAATAAACACAACAAAAGGGGTTGTGATTCTGCACACCTGGCCCCTAATCAGGCTATTCAAGCCTCAGAGAGGGATAAAGGCCGACAGGAGACTGCAGTGGGACAGAGAGAGAGATTTACGGACAGCTGTCCAACACCTTTGTGTGTTTGTCTTTTTGTTTAAGATTCTTATTAAAATATTATTGATATTATCAAGCCGGTTCTCGCCTCCTCCTTTCCATTAATCCCCTTTACAATAATGTATTAATTTTAAGCACAAGTTGATTCAATTTGGATCAATACTAATACAAATATTAATTTGGAAATAATAGTAACAATATAAACGTTATTGTTACTTTTACTTGATCAAATTCAGCAAAGATTTCTCAGCAAAAAGATGTGCATCACAGTACAAAGACGGCCTTATTGGAAATTATATTACAAGGTCTTCTATTTCCAAAAGAGCACATAAACTTTCTCCAGAGGTCAGTAGTCATCTAGCACATTGAATTCAATGGGCTTTTCAGCAAAGTTTTCATCATGTTGACAATGTGGAGACTTTAGAAAAACATGTATCAAATATGATAAGGGTTACCTTCTGAAGCAACTTTTTATATCGTCTCAACAATGCTTAACTTAATAATATAATGTTTAGGAATTAGTGTATTATATTTATTATATATCTTATATTTTGATTATTATATATCAAATTATCTTCATATTGGGGCTTTCTTAGCAAATATGCTTATAATTGCTATTAATCTGATTAATTAATCGGCATCTCATGCAATTCAATATTTTAATCAGAATTTAAAATGTAATCATTAAATGGCTCTTAAACTCATCTTTACTTTAACATTACTTTAGAAGAAATAGAGGATGACTGTTTTAGAAATTGGTTTGATCTTTGCTGCTCAAGTGGTAGAAAAACTGTAAAGGAGACAGCATGATTGAGCTTCTTAATCAATCATAGATGTTCCTGCTATTGAGGTGTGTGTGGGGTTGCTCACACATCGACACAAGAAAAGCACTCAGTCTGACAGCAGAGGCCTTACACGGCACCACACACCCCACAAAGCTGTCACACTCTTAATTGCCTGTGTGACCCTACCTCCTTTCTTGACAGCCTGCTAATTACCCCCTGTGAGAGTGTGTGTGTGTGTGTGTGTGTGTGTGTGTGTGTGTGTGTGTGTGTGTGTGTGTGTGTGTGTGTGTAGAGAGAGAGAGATAGAGAGAGAGAGAGGGGCAAAAATCAAGTTTTCAGAAATTAAAGCATTCTGGACAAAAGACTATAGAAATCCATTATTTTAAAAATGAGTAAATCAGTCAACTGTTGCAATAAGTATTCAGATTAAACATTAGAGCTTTCTTTTAGCAATTGCCAGTTCGTTGATGGAGCTCATGAGGCCTAACACAACATTTGCTAATTCAGCATAATTGTTCGATTTGTTCTTGCTCATCAAGCCCACATGATAAAAGCTGTGCAAGAAGCTGTGGCTGCTTTTATAAAAAGTTATTAAAGATTTATTTCAGCAGTGCCACCATCCAGGCCTTCCTAGGACTTTCCATTCTGACATTCTCTTCCAATGCAACATTTTTTTTATAATAATAATTAAAGCAGATGAGGGAAGTTCTAAAAAAGGCCATGCAAATGAAATGCTAATGGCATGCTAATGAGTGCTGTGGGGAGGTGGGTGGTGGGTAAAGTTTGGTTAGAGAGCGAGGCTGCGAGAAAGCAGGAAATGGCTGGGTGAGCAGTGAGTACGATTGGTGCCATGCCGAGTGGGGAAACGTTTTGTTAGCGAGGGAGTGAGAGAGGAAAAAGTGTGGGATGGAGGGAGGGCTGAATGGATGCCCTGTGGGCTAATGAATACTGATTGATTTCCAAATTAAATTTCACAACTCTTCTCTCTCCGTTTCCTTTCATTTCTCTCATTCTCTCTCCAACTCAAATGCACATTCTTTAATTATACTTACAGATTTCAATGCAAGTGTCTGAGCAACTCTTTATGAGTCTTGAAACTGAAAAGAGAATTTATCAGATATATTCTGGAATGTAAACAGCATTGACTGGCCATTTGTAATGAATACATGCGGCTTAGTGCTGGTTTGTGGACCAGCATAGCTATGTTGTTGTTGTGTTTTATATTTCCATGACTTTCAGTTCCATTATTGCTTATTGAATGTGCATTTTTCTGCAAGTCGGATGTTAGCACTTTACTAAAATCTCTAACAGTGTTTTCTGCAGTACTAATCAATGGCAGCACTGTCACTTCACTGAATCTATAGCATTAAACACACCGCAAGTCCAATTCCCGTATGAATGACTCTTATGAGCTGGTTCTTTTGAATCTAGAGCATGCAACATACACCACTACCAGTGTAGTCTGATTCCCAAATGAATGACTCTGAGGAGTCAGTTCTTTTGAATCTACAGCGTAACCAGTGTAAATCAATTCCTGAACAAATGACTTGTGAGCAGTCTCTTTTGAATCTACAGGGCGAAACACAAAGCATGACCAGTGTTGTCCGATTCCCGCAAGAATGATTCTTATGAGCCATTTCTTTTCAGTTTATAGCAGGTTCTTTTGAATATAAAGCCCGACCAGAGTACTCTTGAGTTACTGACTGGTTGTTCATATGACAATGTGTAGTTAAAGATATGCCTATTCTTTAAATATATTATCACATTTTTATTTGTTGAGAATTTATATTCAATATATAGTTAGGACCAATTATTGGATCAAATGTATGCCTCCAAAAAGTATTTGAAAACTCATTAAAATTTTGTTTAAACACCTTGAGCAAGAATTGTATTACATTTATTTCTGATTTGATATATCTGCACTGTTGAAATCTGAAATGACTTCATCAGTTGGCAACAGTCTGCTGAGGGCAGTAAATGCAATACAAATTTCCAAAAACAAATACTCAAAAGTATCAGAAACTGAAATTGTTAAATTCCTAACGGTTCCCATCCCTATGCAGCTTGGTCTTTCTAGTGAGGCTGGCTGACAAAGGGATGTTGCTGGTTAAGCTTGTTTAAACGCCTTGTGGAGACACCATCATGCCAGCATCCCATACTGGGAGATCAGCCTCCAAAAAATATCCAAGACCATGTTGATCTTTTCAACCAGGTGTACACAGGCACCATGACTCCACACATGCAGAAAGCATCCAGGTCTTTTGCGTGAGAGTGTGTGGTGATGTGGGACACCTCATCAACCTGTCAGTTGATTCCATTTCACACCTCTTACAAATGACATACAGGACACAGCTCGATTTGTCTGGGGCCGCTAATGTTGTCTATTTTGCGTCCTGTCAGAGCAGAAAGTCCCGTCTCCGCTGCTTGCTTCATTTCAATCTTAAAACCCTTTACACGTCCGAGCAGGCAGAGGTTTTTTGTTTATTTCGGTGTGGGAGGGGGCACAGACAGGGTCGATTATTACACGGCCATGTAAAACAAATGCACAAAGGTGTAAGAGTGTGTAATGATGAGAAAAGCAGGAGGGGGAGAAAAAACACTCAAATAAAAGAAGCAATTCCGCTTTGTTTTTTTCCTTAACCAAAATATTAATGATCTTTCATTTGGCTCGCATCACAAGGCGTGCGAGGAGAAAATGCATTCTATTACACAAAGCCTTAGAAAGCACGGGCCTAGGTAATGGGTAATAGGTGTAGAGAGGAGAACAGGGGTGAGGGCCGTGAGGGCCGTGAGGGCCGTGGGGGAGAGAAAGCAAGGGAGAGAGCAAGAAAAAAAAAAACAGAACAAGAAATTTTCCCTGAGAGAAAGGGGGGCAGGAAAGGCTGGCTAAGGTGGGAGCGAGTAAAAAGGAGAGGAGATTGGAAATTGAAATTGATGACATTGAGAGTGACTATGACAGAGACAGGCCCTTTATTCTTTTCTCTTTTTTGAGGAAATCATAGCAGCCAACCTTGCAAAGAGGGCAGATCAAGCTAAAATAGGCTGTTGAGTGCTGAGAGAGCGAGAGAGGGAGGAACAGGGTAGAGGTGGTTTGGCAGGAAGGGAGCAAACAGAAGTGGAGGACATTAGTGAGTAGATGATGTTGTCAGTGACCGATGTAAATCACAGCGATACATAGTCAACAGACACACTCGGTTGACTATGAGGGGGGCAGCCGTCAGTACGCTGGCACTGACAAATGGAATATTTTCAGAGGACTTAATCAGAGGAAAATGGGGTTTCATCTGCACGCCTCCCTGCTCCACTGCCCTCAAAGAGAGAAATGATTGCCTGTCTTTCTCACCATCGCCTTCCCTCTTCTCTTCTCCTCTCCTCGCTCTTTCCATCTCACTCACTCGTCAAGCATAGCTGCAACACATCGGAAAGGTTACAGGAGACCGTGTAGCTGCTTTAGGCCAATGTTTTATAATACAGAATGTGCACAGGGGCACACACGCACACTCATGTAGATACACCGAGACATCCACATGCAATATGACTGATGGATGTCGCTATCTCAGATATCGCTGTCATGCGTCCGATTTTAAACACTTCCAAAACTTCATTTGTACCCCATACCAGACAATACCTACAGTATATGTCAGTCACTTTGTGTCACACTAAAGCAAGCCATTTTCATTTGAATCAAATAGATTTAAGATGTTTTTATAATGCTGTTGTGACGAACAATTAATAAATCTAACCATAGCATTTAACCCTTTAAGCTCTGAGGCTTTTTTTTTTTTTAAAGATTTCTTGTTTCAGTGACATACCCAAAATTAAAGGCTTATAACTCGACAAAAAAAGTGTTTGGTATCATTTTAAAGAAAAGATTTCAAATATTTTAATGATGCAGATTATTCATAATTCTGAGACTCTCAGCCTAAGAAACTGCTTTTTTTTTTTTTTTAACTTTTTTCTGATTTGAGATGATATACTTCAGAGTGTAAATAAGGTAGCTCTGAACAAACCGCTTTTGTTTTGTTCCCAATCATGTCACTTGACACTGAGTAACATTTTGTGTTGATACAACAAAACAATCAAAAGTTATAGCATTACAAATATAATTTATCCTTGCGTCCAAGGGTTTCTCCAAGCAAATAAAGCTTAATAATTGTACATAACCTAATTACACATGCAAACACAATGACTAAATGCCCAGATATACTTCCTACGAAATCGAAGAACATGATGTCATTTAGAATAAAATCTGGCCAAAGATGGTGTTTTTGCGTTCGTAACAGTGATTCAGGCTTCTAAACACCTTTTTACTCCCATTGATCCACGTCATTGGTTGGTGTGACCTGGAGCTCCACCTACATTGAGGCCAACAGCTGATTTTGTTTATGTTGAGCAGTCAGTCAAAATCAGTCAATGTGAACACACCGGCATGTAGAGTTATTAGCGAGCTGGTGCAAATGTACCTACATCTGCACTATTGTTTGCTTAGTGACATTTTCCAAGACCATGTCATGCGATTTTTGTTTTGTTTTAATAGTCTTCAAAAGGAATCAAATCGTCTCAAATACTCTCAAGTTCCCATTCACTCTTTTGTTTTTATGCTTCTTCTCTCGTGTGCCATCTGCAGCGAAAGCCATTCACACATCTGCCCAAAGATTTTCCTATCATCATAATTTTGTCTTTATTCTGAATATTAACACTTTTTTAAGCTCATCTTTGTAGTAGTATCAGTGTCATCATAAATAACAATAACAGAGTGCAATCGGTGCATATTATGACCACATATAGAATGTTAGCGCATTAGCATTATTAGTTAATAATGTAAAATAGACTAAATTAAACATTTTCTAGCGCATATACAGTATATTACTTGAAATCATTATTGACTGGTTAAAACAACTTCTTTTTCTGATCTCATGTGAATTCTAATCATAGAATGAGACATACATTAATTGATAACATATTTTAAAGTCACATTATTTAAGGCTTTACTGAGCATCCTCAGATTCAAATGTTCTTCTAAACGCCTCCCACAGTGGTGTGGCGGGTGTCTGAATGTTCGGAAATCGTACATGCGCTCGGCTGATCTGATTTTCTTTTTACCCCTGAAAGAAGAACGAATGAGAACTTCTACAGAAGTATGTCAGGGCCTTAAAGATTTAGCATGCAGACATGATTTTAGTCAAGAGATTTCACAGAATGAGTTTCATTCTGTGCCATATGAGTTGTCATTGACTTTGTGTCATATGCTTGGCGCATTCTCCTGGTGGCCTCATGTTATTGAGTGATTGATCGCATGACTATCTGCCCAAATAGTGAGGACTATCGCAACTGGTTGGAGCAATCTGAGCCCAATCCGATTGGTTTAGCGTTCCATGAAGCTACAGAATTTCCAATGATGTCATCTGATCTAGGAAATATAACGTGTTTGTAGCCAGATAGCCAGATGCTATGTGCACATTGTGATTTATGTGGGTTATCTAATGATCTATCCAACCAATTTCTTTGGATGTAGTCTCGTTTTAAAGATAATCACTTCCTCTAAGTAATGATATGTAATATTTTATGTTCTGTTTATGTTTTGTGAAGTTATAAGCAAAAGCGAGGCATATGAGCAACACCTGTTCACGTGAAACATGTATGTCAAAGACTTATATTTTTGTCTGTGAGTAAAGCAAATAGGCTGGTTGTATTCTATTCTTTGAGATCTTTCCAACAGCATATGACACAAGGCTATTTGATGAGTTTAATATTTTAACTGATTACAATAATATGTACAGTTCAAAATTAATTATGTGGCACAGAAGGAGATCCAGAACAACAGCCTCAGTCACCATCGACTTTTATTGTATTTTTTTCCATATTTTTTCCTTAAACTATCCCTAAAAACTCCACAACAACTCCTATTGCCTGTTCTGGTTTAAAGCAGGGAATAAACAGCATGTTTTAAAGCACATAATGCAGCCTAAATATCTGGCATTGCTTAAGGGAATATTCTAGATTAAATACAAGATAATACATTTACTTTACAATGGAAGTTTATGGTTGCCCCATAGACATAAACTGTAAGTGCATTACTGTCAACACGCTTTCATTTGTTTGATTTTACAAATTGTAAAATTCGTAATTATTTGCTGTGGTAATTGACAGCATACTGCAGATGCTGTCAATAGAGCTTAACTTGTATTTAACCCAGATTTCTAAAAACTACAAACACTCATGGAATAAATCCATGGAATGGATCACCCAGAGCATTTTACAAAGAGCACATAAGAATTAATGCAACAACAGTCCTTGACTTACAGTCCCGCTTAACTTCTTCCAATGCATGTGAGGTCACAGAACCGTACAGAACTGTACCTTAGTGTCAAACGAATATCAAACCTGACAATTACAGCAACCAGCCAAATCAAACCCCACTTAACACACAATCACAGGTTATGGGGGGTTTTTGGTAAGATTTGTGGATGGTCAGTCATATGAGCAGGTCCTAACATGACAAGTAACCTCTATTAATTTTTTTCTCAAGTTTGTTTTTCAGTGTGCCAGTATTGGGAAAACATTTAAGGAAATTGAAATACATACCCTATGTTACTCTTACACAGCCACCCATGGACACGCACACACTCAAAAGAGGTACACCCACACACATGCACAAATAATCATGTACAATAGATGTACAAATAAGCGTGGTGACACACACATGTACACACACCCTCCCTGTTCACGGTGTTCTGGGCCCAGGTCTCTAAGCCGCAGGTGACCACCGAGCACTGGATAAACACTAATAAATCTTCCTGCACAGCTCGGCGATCACTCATCTATCAAAACTTACTGATGGGGGGGGCTTTAGAATGTATGGGAAAGTCACACAAAGTGTGTGCGTGTGTGTGCGTGTGTGTGCGTGTGTGTGCGTGTGTGGTATTGAATTGTGTTTTGTGTTTTGCAGACATATGCTTTTGACAGTGACTAGGAAGAATTTTTTGCATGGTCTACAGGCTTTTGAGTTTGTTACATTTCAACTACCGTAATTTATTCACAGAATTTAATAATTAATAATTAAAGCTATATAAAAATGTATGTCATCACCACTATGTGCATTATTTATGTTTATGAGTTTCAGTGTAGAAAATAGTTCTGTAACAAATTAAGCAAAAGGTAGCTCTACAAAGTATTAAATACAGGGATATGATCTCTTTTCAAACCCTGTTATTCTAGTTTTTCAACTTTTATACATTTTTGGAACTATTGTCTTTTTTTTTCTTGAATGTTGTAAGGCAAAATTTGTAAATAAAGCTGGAATAAAATAAATGTTTTTATAGGTTTTGATTTCAGGCTGTATGACAAAAAAGTGATTATTTCAAAGGAGTATGATGATTTTCTATAGGCACTGTAATAAAGGCAGATTTTTACAGAAAGGTTTAGATGTTTTTGTAGAACAAATGTGTTTTTCATGAAAGTCAGATTGGGGCATGTTGTCACATTTTTATTGGGGCAGGTTGTAACAAGTGTTCTAAATGTCAGAAATGTATCAATTACAAAATTTGTTGGCCAAAACAATGTTTTTATATTTTTGTACATTACCTGTACCAATTTTGATGTTTAATAAATCGTGTGTTTGAAAATATTTTCACTTTCTGAATTTAGCTGAAAAGCATATAATAGGCTGTTTAATGCTGGCATAAATTTTAGTTGAGGAGTAGATCTTGTTAGCATGTTTGTGATGGGGGGGTGACATCGGAAAATGTTTAATGGCAGGTTCCATTGTGACAACCTACCCAATATAGTGAGACAACATGCCCTGCTACTGGGGGAAATTGTAACAGAAGTTTAACGAGTGTTCAATGAACTGTATCTTTTTTCCTGGGCAAAAACTGTGAATATGTTCAAAAGAGAGCTTTTAAAGTTTAACGCAGGCGATTTATTTAAAAAGTTTAATGCGTACATTTTTCTTAATTGCAGTTAACACATTCACCGTTATTAGAGCATAAACCAGCATAAACACTGCTTGGAAAAGGGTGAAACCTTTGTGATATGTACGCCCGGAATCATTACACTAACGCACATGCAACAAAACACACACACAACAGCCGTGTCAGTAATACAAAAATGGGCAAAGAACCTCTTAACGCTATTTGTTGTAGAAAACCAGCCTAGATGGAACTTGTGACAGAAATCAAGTACTTTGAAGCCTGTATAAGGCACAATTTCATTACAACAGAAGCATGTCTAGTCTTAACTATCACTAAATTGCAGAACGAGGCGTTGTTTTCAATTGCTTTTCATGTAGAGTTTGAAGCGGCAACAACCGCGATTCAGTTATTCAGGTATTGTGATGTATCCAATTGTTACATAGTTATCATAAGGTCATTGGAGATATTAAGCCCTCCCTTCTGACACATTCAGTTAATCAATCTTTTACTCATTTCTCTTTAATGTCTATCATTCAATTTTAGCTGAAAACTTTCAAATTAACTGAATATTTGTTCTGAAAAATATTATAATAAACTTTTATTTCCATATCCTGGCACAGAATATCTTTTAATCAAAAAGGCATTTAAAAGGAATCTGAGACTTAGTTTGTCTCTCCAGCTTCTCCAACCTGAGTTCTGGCAGTAAGCGTTACAAGCCCCTGATGCCATCCATTTGTCTCCTGATGAATGTGGCAATCTTCCAGCCTCTTGCCCTGTCCAACTCATTTGTTATGACCTGACATGCCGGCTGCTTTCTGCTCCATTCTTGCCAGTGGGGACCACTAGCTAAGTAGGATGAGAACTCTACAGCGGACTTTGCCGAAGAGAGGCTGCCAATTATTCTTGTTCTTGACATATCAAAGATACAAAGTTAGTCGCTTGCATTTCTAAACTGTCATCTGAGCCATCCTATGATAATCTAAAGGCATTCTATCACAAGTTTCAGTCATGGAGAAGCTAGAAACCCCAGGACAATCAATGATCAGGGAGGGAGAAGTTCCTCACAATACATAAAGGTGATTTGATGCTAATCATTTAAGCGTACACAGACAGCTTTTAAAAGAACTGTTCACAGCTGTCTGTAATTGAGGGCCCAGTCAGAAGATCAGATCTCTCTTTTCGTGTGCTAGATAAAGGTTACACTGCGTATATTAGCTGGAGGAGGCTATTTAGTCGAGGCACCCACTCCGTTAGTCCAACGCTCAAGCATGAATCACGCACTGGAGCGACAGCGAAATTTGTCACCTTTTCCAGCAGATCAATGATAATTACCTCCCTGACACGAGTTCAGTTATTACTTTACAGGATCAAGGACAGAGGGGAGGGAGGGCTGGGGGCGATTGGCAGAGTCTGATCGATATTTTCTAAAATATGGCTGCTACAGACCTCAGCAGCTCAACAAACCATTACATCCAATGTTCTCCAAAGCTTAGTGACTGGATCTGCTCTGAGTCCAGCTGTCTCCTCTCTTACTGCTGCTCTGAGAATTAGACAAACTATGCACAAGGAATATTATGCCCATTTTGGTGTACACACAACTATCATTATTTATGGGATTTTTACAGGAAATGTCATAAAAAGAAGATTGAACTGCTAAAAATTGAATTGACTTTTAAAAACTGAAGAGTTTAAAAGCTGGAGTTAGAGGTACCTTGTTTTTTGTGCTTTTTTTCTACCCTGAGGTCTACTTTATAATGTTAGTCAAGGTCTTTTATGCAAAAACAGTCATTTAGTCTATCGTGAACACTTTCCTTTCTTTCACTGAGACTTAGAATTGATGGTGAGACATTTTTTTCTGCTCTCTTCGCATAAGACATGAGCATTAACGTTTTGCTGAGCTCTCTCGAACTTCGGGTTTGCTGTCAGGCCAAATAATGTCAGCGTGTTTTCATTCCCAAGGAATCAAATACCGATGCCTGTGCAAGGGTTCTGCGTATCACTATGTAGAAGCCAAAAGCACCCTCTACGTCTGTATTGTGACACACAGGGTTGGGGAGGGTTACTTTTGAAATGTAATCCGTTACAAATACTGATTACTTATTAAAAATAATCAGTAACTTAATCCAGCTACCTCAATAAGAAAATAATGTAATCAGATTATCTTTAATTTCTTTTTGATTGCCTCAAGATCGCATATGTGAATGAAGTCAAGAGAAAAGCAATATGTTCTCGAAGACTTTTAATCATGCCTTCTGAATGCAAACAAACCGTGTTTGAGTAATGTAGCTCAATATTATTATATATAAGGAAAAAAAATGAAAGTCAGGGGCACTGCCTCGTTAGGACAACAGACCATGTAAAAATGTAGGCCAATGGCATTTTTAACAAAATCAGAAAATGGTTGATTTTCTCATCAAGCAAAGTACAGTTAGAGCAGATGTACTGAATTATGTCTTGGTTAACATTAAACAAAATCTGACAGGATATACCTCAGATTCAAAAACACTACCAATTCAATTCTGCCATGATTTGCAGTTAGCATGTAGACTGATTGGCACTGACCATTCATTAACTTCTGACTGCAAGAGGTAGATCACCGGCTATCAACTTCATCATCATTATTATTATTATTATTAATGCAGTGCCTCCAGTGTCTGTCCTCTACTTGCTCACGATCCACAGTCAAACATCACCAACTAACGTTTATGGGTGATTCTATGTTTATGTTTAAGAAGGATTTTAATAACAAAAAAATATATAATAGAAATACATAAATGAATAAATCAATCTTGTTTCAAGAATGGATAAAAATAGATTTACTTATTCCTACTTTCTATGACTTTTAAAATGTTACATTTGCCAGTATTTCTCCCTCACCCATACTTTTTTCTTTAACAGAGAATAAAATATATTTTGTCCCAGTTACTGTTGTCATTACAACATGAAAACATTATTTTAGGGTTTCAATTGAAGTTATTTCTCCAGTGGCCATTGCGATGAAACAGCACTTTTAATAGTTTGACCTTGTTTGCCTCAAGACCGCAGTGTTGGTGTGAGACAGATTTTTACAGAAAGGTGTAAATGTTACACATGCAACAGTAAGTGGCTCTAGAGTCACAAGAGAGAACCAGAAGAGAGCTTGAGAATGCATCTGATCATATCTGTATTCTGTACTAAAGAATACAGCAGCAAGCAGCGGTCTTTATCATTTCATATCATGTCAGGAGGACATTTTGTTTCTTTTTTTTTTTTTTATTAGTATAAGTATAATTAGTAATCCCAATTTTTAACAAATGTAATTGTAATCTGAATACATTGGCTTTTTATGTAAATGTAATGGATTTTTGTATCCTGAATACATAACGCTGTTACAAGTATTCTGTTACTCCCCGAGCAAGGCGACACGGCCGGTAATGTAAGCGTAAGCGTAGTTCTAGCAAGAGACTCGCAGCTGTACATCATCACGCCATTATCTAGTAAGCTCCTACCCAATAATACATCAGCCATTGCTTTAAAATCCTGCTTTGCTGTTTCAGTTTGCCAACACGTCAAACTCCACCTCCCCACCAGTCCCGTCCTGCACGGGGGTAGGCTCCTCGCCCCCTGTCTCCTATCTCCGGCAGGATCTGACGGTTGGACTAGCAATCTCATCGGACTGCCAGACAGGGTATATGACAAAAGAGAAAATATATATTCTGTGGTTCAATATCATTTCATCAAATAAATGTCATGTCAACTTTACCAAGTCTGCAAGTCTTTCTAATAGAAAGTGCATTGCTTTTTATGAGAAACATTAAGCATCCATAGACTGAATCAGAATTGGAATTTTATCATCCTGAAATGATGTTGGGGTATTTCAATTTAAACTCAAAATGAACATACATTTTCAGTTATTAATGTTTAATCAGAAATATTCATTAGATCACAATGGTTAATGTTTAATCCGTTCTGCCCGCATTCTGCTCGGCTGAAGTGACCTGTACAACTTACTGGTTTTGTGTGAAGAACAGACCCAAATTCTTTATTCATTGACAATTTTCCATGTCTGCCATAACAAAGCCTGCACTCCTTTTAACATAAAAAGATTATCGCCTCAAAAAGTGTTGTTTAATGCCATTGGCTCTCTGTGTCTTGTGACCACTTGCTGAAGTTCAAATGTATCTTTTGAATAAGATGTTAATGGAGGGGAACAATTTCGGCTATTAAAACATTAAAGGTGCTGTAAGCAATTTTAGCCGTTCTTCTTCCACAGACTGAGCCATTGGATTAGCACCCTCTTTCCAAAACCCTGCATTCCAAAGATACCAAATGAGCTTTATTGAGCCCGACATCATGCAGAAAGGGTTGTTAAAATAACAGCAGAAAAATAGCGCCCTCAACTGACAACTGTTATGAACAACATCGCATAAAAATGGCAGTAAGCCTCAATTATTTGCTGAAACTTCAACATGATGAGAATGCGCAAAATGAATGCCAAGTGTCAGAGACCGCGGCCTGCGGACACATTTTTGTTTGCTGTTTACAGTCTAGTTCTGTCACAGAGACCGGTGAGATATCTCACAAGACTTATTTTAGTAATATCTTTCAGGGAGTAGTAACATATTTCATACTTTTCCATGAAATAATAGCTTACAACACCTTTAAGTTTCACTCTGTTCCTCACACAAACCTTTGTATGGTTTGGACATTTTTAACAGTACTTTTTGTCTTTTGTTTTTAAATATAAATTATTGTAACTATACTTTTATAGTGTTGGGTTAGGTGCGTAAAAATATATAGTGCCTAAAATTATTGTGACTAAATTTATCTGCCCATTAGATATTTTATATTGATGAAAAGTAGTTAGGTTTAGGGTTTTGGGTTTGAGATCTAAAATATCAATATGTAGTATAATGTAACTAAAATAATATATTTATAATTGTGGTTTAACACATAATAATATCCGAAGATTGACAGTAATACCTCCTCATAAAAACTGACTGAGCTTACCTGCTGCATCCTTTAATAATATCGGTTTGGCAACGCCTGCATTACATTCTGACAATTCACACTTATGATGAGACTGACATTATCAAGGGCCTTGTTAACAATAAACTTCAGGCATTGCTTCCTAATGTTGGGATATGCAGAACAACAAAAGGTTTGGCGGACTTTAACACATTTTACTCTTATTGTTAGTTCTTCTGGCATTTAGGAATAGTTTCTATCCTACTTCCTCCTGTTACTCCAACAAGCCTTTTTTTACATATTCATTAATATGCATGATCTTTTGGACTAGGGAGGAAGCTTTGAATTCTGAAAGTGCATTGAAATCTATTTAATGTTTTTGTCTAATCCCAGTGTGTGGTTGTAGACCGTAGAGATTTTTTGTTTTTGTTGTTGTTCCATATGGCATCTTTTTTTAGATTGAACTTTCCAAATCCTGGTCAAGTATCGTGGGGAAGTCTTTTGTTTTTAATTTCCTGATTAAATCTCAAGTTTTTAAGACTTCAAAATATACATTTGGCATTGTGGGTTCTTGCATTTTTCACAGATGTCAAAATGTGATACCACTGAAATCACATTTAAATGTGGCATTGTTTTAAGGAACAAGCAAACTGAATCACTAGTCTAATGCTCTTAAAATATTTTAAAAAGTCATATGCATATCCATATGGAGCATACACTCGAAAACAATTTAAGCCTATTTTCAAGTTTTACACATTTTAATTTCGTAAAAAAAATTTTTAAATAGTTGTGTAATTTTTAACCATATTAAATTAAGAAAACTTTTGTTTGTTTTTTGTTTAAGATTACTCAGTTCAATTTTATGGCATTTTGTTATAAAATCTAAATTCGCAAACCTTAACCTCCTGAGACCCATGAGTGACTGTGTGGTATTCAGTGTCAATACTCACTGAGCTATCCAGGCCCCCACTGCCAACCATGTTAAAATAAAATTATATATTATACATTCTGAATCTATGCACTGATTACATTACAGTCTTGTGTCTGTCAAACATGTTGAGTGGTCCAAACATCATCTGCAGCCTGAAACAGCCTTGCAGGATTTTAGGAGTGAATGCACTTAGCTGCCTAAGAAAGCTGTAGGATTCTCCCTTGCTCCCTATTTAATGAACAACTTAACCTCCAGTTTGCTGTCTGTCTGCACTGGTCTCAGAACAGTTTGAAATGCACCTTATTTTCATCCCAACTCCATATAAAGCCTCTAAAAGCTAAATTTTCCAGCTTTTGGATAAACCCATTGATTCTCAATGTGATAGTGCACAGTAATTATAGGATTTCTAAGGAAAAAATTTGATAAAGTACACATTCGTATTTAGCAGTGTGGCGTTTTTGCGATAAACTGCTCAAATATTTAAAATGGCATATCGGATGAAGCTAGAGACTAATCTTTCGACTCAAACAGGTTTCAATGTAAAATCTTAATTAGGTTTCTTACCAGATGTAGTTTTGTAGGCATTTCTCCCAAAGGCAAACTCTGCTGTGATCAGCGCCATGTTGTTTTGTCACATGACTCCATGCATTGAAAGTTAAAGCCAAGAGTCTTCTGAACTGAGATCAGTCAGTTTAAATCAATTTCACTTATGCATTGTGTATAGCAAAGCCAAAATACAACATCCACGCATGTGTACACGTGGGGTCGTACAAGGTTTAAAAGGTTTTTGGAGTGATATGCACAATCTACATGCTTCTGCATAAAGTACCACATGCCCAAATTATTCCACAGTCTTTTTGGATAGCTTTAGAGATTTTTGGGTTTGGAAAATTGAAGATGAAGGATGAACGAAATAGGCCAGTTGCCACTTCCAGAAACTCATGTTTCCTTAGTTTTCTGATTCAGAGCTCTGTGCAAAAGCATATTATAATTTTAGACTCCCACCTTACACACACACACACACTCACACACACTCCCCATTCTCTGCCACATTCCACAGAGTGAGGTCTCTCTCCCTCTCTTTATTAAATGACCTGTCTGCCTGTTTTTGCTGTCTGTCCCTAGTGGCGCTGTATGTTAAATTCTATCATTAAAACCCATTACTGAGCTATCAAAACCCTCTGTAATTCCAGCTAATGACCTAATTTCCCTAAGTGTCACCCATGTCAGTCAGCACTGGGGCCACTTGCTCTGGCAAGCGTTCAAAGTAGTGTCGCACTCTTGCGGGACATCCCCCACCCTCTATTTTTCAGAAAAAGAAAGAGGGAAAAAGCTCTAAGAAATCAATGGCTATGGAAAATGACATAGCTCTGTGGCATGGGACTTGAGCCCACATGTGTCGGTTCTGATATACTGATTGATCTCTAAGTCTAATAGGTGCAGTAGTCAAACAAGGAATGGCTTCTGATGTGTTAAGCAGTTTAAGGAGACCGTAGTACTGATAAGAGGCAAACGGATGCAATTTTTACACATGAGTGTTCCAGATCTTACACATGCCAATCAAACTTCTTGCATTTTCAGGAGCTGAACATTTAAAAAATAGAATATACAAGTTAGGAAGTGGGGACAATGACACACATCATTTCCTTATTTAATCTTCATCCTCCTCCTCCTCTTCACCATGAGTTCCCCTTCCTCTACACTGCCAGACATCATCCTCTCAATTGGAAAAAGGACCCTAAGGCCAGTGGAGCACCAAGCCCCTGTTTCTTCAAGGGATGGATAATTGACTCCCTTCGAATGGTAATTTATCGCTTGCATATGCCAGCTAAAACAGTGCTGACCTCCCAACCTTGTCCAACAACTCAACCACTGTTACCAAAACAAGCACACACATGCACGCACACCTTGGCCTGGTCCACCCCCTCAATAAAGAGCCAGGAGCCTAGAAGTGAATTGGAGTGGGATACAACTGGCAGGGGAAAGGAAATAAAATGATAGATGGGGTGCATTGTGGCATTATAAATGAATTATGCTGGCCAAATACCTTGAGCAGAGCAGTGTGTCAGCCGGTGTCTATACTAATCTAGGAGGAAATATGACTGTCTCTATATTAAAGAGTGCAGCACAGTGAATTAGTCGAGCAATCAGTCTATTACAAAGACACATCTTAGATGGTTTTATTCATTGGCCCACATTTATCAGCCTCACGTTGTATTATACTCATCAGTTGGTTTGTTGTTTTTATAGATTAAATCAGTGGCATGGTCTGTCGCCTCGTTTGCATTTGCTCAGCTGGACAAGGATTCATCGCCACATTCACTTTAATGTAGCTCCGTGATATCTACGTACATATTTATTATGACGCTGAAACAACAGAATATATCTGGGTTACAGTGAGGCACTTACAATGGGAGTGAATTGGGCAGATAATATCCATATTAACATGATTTTTGTGTGATAAAATCAATTACTAACCTTTTCTGTGTAAAGTTATATCCAATTTTACAACTTGCCATGATGTCAACAGACCTAAAATGACAGTCAATATGACTATTTAAACAACTTTACAGCTCAAATAAATCATGAGTTTTAACAGAAGAATGAATGTAAATGTAATATAAATTATAAACTTCACATTTCTGGTTTTAAACCCTCCAAAAGTTGGCCCCATTCACTTCAATTGTAAGTGCCTCAGTGTAACCCAGATTCTTTCATTTTTATGTTAATCAATATTATGCCACAAATGCTGTCAATTAACCTTAACTTGTACAGATGTCTGTTAACTGTATAATCTTAAACCTTCTGGTAAGAAAACAATATCGAAATCAGTGTTATACTGTATAAATATGCAAATTCAAACATGCAGTAATATAATATATAAGGGGTGATTCTAGGATTTCAGTCTCATCCCCTTATCATGTTATGAGATGTGTTGGTCCAGAGGAACTTCTTGCTTTAAGAGGAAGTTAAAATGAACTTACAATGAATACTTTTTCTTTTTTTTTTTCTTTTCAAATTGCAACTAAATGTCAGTAGATGTATATCAGTAACGGGGGGCGAATTTGGTTGCATTTTATTTTGCAAGTGTTATGCGCATCTGAAAGCTGTGTACGGGGGGGGGCGTATGTCAGGGTCTGCCACTGAAAAGAGGGAAGAATAATACCCAAAGGTAAAGTGTGTCATTTCTGCACCACTAAATTCACCAAATACAATTCAAAAAATAAATTACTGGCATTGGTAAAAAGGTAATACTGCCCAAACTCGCCCAAACAAACAGAGAAATGTTTTGATAGTGCCGCAGTCTTAACACTTTTTGGTGAAATCAGCCTTCAAATGGCTTACTTACAGTCTCTGCATATTATTATTATTATATTAACCAGAAAAGATTTTTGTATCCTGGGGGATACAAACATTTAAAAGGCTGGGGAGCGAAGCGATGAGTGAGTTGCTCAAATTTTGTGAAAAATATTAAAAAAGGAATTTTGTGAATAATGAGAACATGTAACTTTGTATAGAAAGTCTGGGCTTCAACTCACAGTCTTTGTCTATAAGTAAGAAGGCAGCATTTTTTGAGAAGGCAGCTGACCTCGAGGCAAACGCTTTCTTTTCAATGTGATTTTCATGATTTCTACAAGCAATAAAATAAAAGCAATATTTTAGGGGAAAAAAACATGGAAATGTAGGATATGGGCCCTAATGTGTTGGGGGAGAGTACATTTTCCGAGGTACTTTTAAATGCTTTCTCTTTTTAGGGTTTTGCTGGGAAAGGAAAGTGTATTTTAACAAACAAAAAGATTACACTTCCCCTCTATTTAAGATTATTAATGACTGATAAGGGGAGGATTCAAAGTAAAGACCGCTGATGTTTTCTGTACATGAAGAAAACGAAGAGAAATCACAAAATCACAGATTATTACTGAGAAGTAACTAAAAACGGTCTAGCAATGCCTGTAACTGTATTGACAGACCACACTGACAAACAATACTGAAATGTCTTTTCTCTTATTAAACTCATTTCAAATGATAAATGCAGATCTTTTTTGTAATTTGTAACATGCAACTACAGCTACAGTTGTATGAAAGTTCAGATTAAAAACACATACAGTGGATCCCCAACCCCAACAAGAAAATAAATGTTTTGTAACAAAACTATTGAAAGAAAGAAATGAAAACAATAATATTTAATATCATGAAATATAATGAAATATCAATTTTAATTTGTTCAGAATTCATGCTTTGATTCAAATGCATCATCAAAATAAACAGAAATTGAAATCTATATAAAAAAAAAAAAAATGGAAATTGTACTAATTGAAGATTTAACTGAAGCTTCAAGCAAAAAGACAAACTATATTCTGCCAATCTGTAAGAAGCACAACTGTATATATAGGGTAGTCTGTATTTATTGTCTCACTTTTATTTGTTGTGTAATCTACCATTGTGCTTCTGTGTTGTTGTAAATCTGTTTCTTAAATGTTGAATATTTTACACAGGCTTCCAGAAAGATCAGATTTTTCCTCTCTCTCCGTCTCTGCTGTGCAAAGGAAATATGACAATAAAAGTTATAATAATACATTTTCTTGTGAAAGAAAATAAACTTAAGAAAATAGAAAGATAATATCTTACTGTAAGTAATATAATAAATAATCACATCAGCAATGCTGCAAAAATATTTGATTTGATTTACCAGATGTGAAATTGTAGTACTTTTTTCTTCTTTTTTTTAACTGCCTCCACATTCTACGTTGTTTATAAAATATTTTTAAAAAATCTTGTTGTAAATAATGAATTGTTCTTTTTTATTATTGTTTAGTGCTTTTATTTTATTTATGTCTGAAAGTGTAATTATTGGTAGCCTATATTTAACGTATAGACACGAGATCTTTTAGGCTACATCAGACTCGGAGGACTTCATCTCTTGATTCAACCCTTGCTTTCTAATAAAAAAGGAATAATGTCTTGAGATATCTTGGCAAGTATGAAAACATCAGTGTTTATAAATCACGCTGGGCAACCAGAATTACATTAAAGTCAGACCAGGTTTGCTGACATATATGCGTGTTTTAGACCTTCAGGGGTCCGTCTGTTCATACTTCAGGCACGGCGCTATCGTTCTTATTATTCATTTGGTAAAACTTTGTCGCCATCTGGTGTAAAGTCGTAAAACTGCAGGTGCCATTCTAAAGTTCTCAGTATCATGCCCGAACTTGATTGATATTGGCTCGTCTGGAAAAATTACAAGAGATTTTATAAAACTAGGACCACTGCAGATGCGGAAACAGCATATTTCCACAGTCACAACTAGTCTGGGGACATGTTTACTCAGATTTTTTTATTAGTCAAAACGAATAGTTCACCCAAAAATACAACTTCTCTCATCATTTACTCACCCTCATGCCATCCCAGGTGTGTATTACTTTTTCTGCTGAACACAAATTAAGATTTTTAGAAGAATATCTCAGCTCTGTAGGGCCTCACAAGTGAATGGTGACCAGAACTTTGAAGCTCCAAAATCACATAAAGGCAGCATAAAAGTAATTAATTTGACTCCAGTGGTTAAATCCATGTCTTCAGAAGTAATATGATAATACACTGACACCTAGCAGCATAATTTAAAATCAATAGTTTTCATTTTCAGATGCAATTGTAGATGTTTAATATATTCACCTTCAGCCATGATTAATTTGATCAGTGAGTGAAAGTGTCCAATAACAGCACGGTTACTTAGATTAAGCGAGTATTTGGCTAGTTGTGTGATTCTAACATGGCACCCCCCATGTGTGGACCATCTCCATGTAGAATAAAACAGCTTTTAAAAGGTTACTGATATGACTGGAGTCTTCATGTTCATGTGAGTGCTCATGATTTCCCATATATATATATATATATATTGCAAAATTACAATTCATGTGTTTAGGAGTTTTTTTAGGAGTGCAAATTAAATCTTTAATCTTCTGTTCTGAGATAACAACCTCCAGGCTTTTACCGTAGGAGAGAGCATAATGGTCCACTAGCATGTTAAGACAGTAAGTCACAGTTTGTTGATACCATATGGCCCATTCAAATCTACCTGTTGCAAAATCATCCATGCCTTTTTTTATAAAACAGCAATTGTATTGTAGTAAATTCCACACATCGTTCATTCCAAAAGTATTGTTTTCTGTAAAACATTACAGAATTAGCTGATTAGCTGACAGACTGTCAATTCATTAAGTGATTAACTGTTTCCTGACAAAAGCTGGATAGACATCCAATGTCTATGGGACCATTGCATTGTCCTATTTTATGCCCCTTCAGACAGGCTCTGCTTACATTTTTATCTGTTTCTCACCCACACTAATCATATCACTTCTGAAGACATGGATTAAACCACTGGAGCCATGAGGATTACTTTTATGCTGCCTTGATGATCTTTGGAGCTTCAAAGTTTTGGACCCTGTTGTCTTGAATTGTGAGGACCAATAGAGCTGAAATATTCTTGCAAACACATTTGTTTGTGTTCATTAGAAGAAAGTCATACACATCTGGGATGGCATGAAGGTGAGTAAACCTCTCCAAATGATCCAGAATGCAGCAGCACGTCTGGTCTTTAATGAACCTAAGAGAGCACATGTTACACCACTCTTTGTCTGTCTCCACTGGCTGCCGGTTCATGCACGTACTAAATTCAAGGCCCTGATGCTGGCATATAAAACAGTCACTGGGTCTGCTCCAGCATACCTAAAAACATTTATGCAGAACTACGTTCCCACCAGAAGCCTGCGGTCGGCTAAGGAACGTCGCCTTGTCGTACCAAAACAAAGAAGCACCAAAACACTTTCCCGGACTTTCAGTTTCATCATACCACGTTGGTGGAATGACCTTCCCAACTCAATCCGTGAAGCTGACTCACTCTCTATCTTCAAAAAACGGCTAAAAACACATCTATTCCAAGAGCACTTAACCAGTCACTAAAAAAATTTTAAATATAATAATTATTTACAATTCTTGTTGCACTTAAATCTGTTTTGTATACTATTCTGATGATAGTGAAACTTTGTAATATGGCACTTTTTGTACCACTGTCTCCTTAAGATGATTCGCTTATGTTTTCCTCTTTTGTGAGTCGCTTTGGATAAAAGCGTCTGCCAAATGAATAAATGTAAATGTAAATGTAAATTATGAGAGAGCTTTATTTTTGGGTGAACTATCCCTTTATGTAAATATTATGATTCAGCCTCTTGTAAATATGAGAGAGGAAAAGAGTTTAAATAAATGTTTATGTGTATTGTGAATTATAGCATTATGACTGCAAGCTAATTCAAAGAAGAAAAAAATATATACATTTTTTTTAGTTTAGGGCAAGCTTAATATTATCTTGTCATTATTACTTATATTTTTAAATAACTTTTCACATGTCATTGATAGAATTTGTTGTGAAGTAAAAGTGCCTCACTCGCCTCAGGAATGTGCTCTAATTCTGCCAAAGATCGGCTGAGCCGGACATCAGGCTGACAGTGGCATTCATTGAACTGCCCCACATGCCCACTTCACCTCCATATGTCAACACATACACCTGCTGCCGTTCATATGACACACTTGACTTTATAGTAATATTTGTCCTGTACAAATACAAGCATAACAGGGGCGTCTTTTACTTGTGATATTGTGATAAAACTGTATTTTAAATAATGTGAGAGGTATATCAATTATATTACATATAAAAGTAAACTGTATCAAAGGTAAAAGTTGAGGTAACGTTATACCAAAGGCATAAATTCGTTTCCTTTCCTCAAGGTGTCACTGTTGTGTTGGTGATCGCACTAGCTCCAACTATTGAAGCAGATGAGCAGGGTCTCATTGAGCCACATTATCAAAATTGTTCCTGCAGAAAAAAATAAAATAAAATCATAATAAATATATTTTGTAATAATGCTTGAGCAGCACTGTGCTAAAACCTTTTTTTAATAAGCAGAATGAGAACAGAAAATCTACAAATGTATAGAAATGTATATTATGTATTTTGAAACATGCCTCGCATTCTGAGTAATCAATTATTTCTCAAGTTTAAAAATATATCGGGTGTTTAAAAAATACCCCTGCCCTGGCCTGTCCGTGTAAAGTTTTCCAACAAGGCAAAACCAACGTCAGCCAACGTGCATGGCACGGCATTGGCCACGCCTAGCAACTTATACGGACCAATGAAAATATGCGACATTTGTTAGTGCATCACTAACAGCCAATCACAATAAATTATGGCTTTACTCATTTGCATGTATCCAATAAGAACTAGTATGCAGATACCGCTCTTAATATTGTTCCCCGGAAAATTAAACCTAACGTAACACCGCACAACGCCAGAATTACCCGGTGACAGTCAGAGAAAGAAGTTCTACGAGACAACATTTTTTATAGGAAAGAAACTACAGTTCGCACTGGATATTAACTGCAAAATGACTTTTGAGGAACTAAACGGAGATTACTCTATAGAAAGGTATTTGTCAATATGTATTTATATTATAATGATGTGCCTTGACAGACAGCTCTATTTTTGAAGGTTATCTCGTTAAAACTGTCAGCTCAACTCACGAGACTAATCGTTTCACGCGAGCTTTGAGTGTTGTACAATATTTTATTATATAAATTCCAGCAAATTAGTCTTAAACAACTGAGAGTTCATATATATATATATATATATATATATATATATATATATCATATATATATATATATATATGAGTATATAGTACTTATATATTATTATATATATAGTATATATATATATATATATATATATATATATATATATATATATATATATATAAGTGCTAATGCTCAAATAATACGAGCAGTTTACAAGCACAGCAGTTTAAAATAGGCTGCACGAGCTTATGCTATGTTCTCGACTTTGATTTATCCGATCTGTGACTTTTATAGAATGGATTCAGTGTCTAAAGCTGTAGAGGAGGTCCTGCGCTCTGCATTACCTCAGGGATGTATTACAGTTGGAGTCTACGAGGCTGCAAAGTCACTCAACGTGTAAGTAGTTGGTTTCAAAAGTCCGGTTTCATTGCAACAGGTAGTCTTAAAGTGAAGCATTTAACACAGTAAAACTAACCAAACCCTCCATTCTTCTGTTCAGGGATCCCGATAATGTGGTGTTGTGCATCCTGGCCACTGATGATGATGATGTGAAGGATGTGGCACTTCAGATTCACTTCACTCTTATTCAAGCTTTCTGCTGCGAGAACGATATCAACATCCTGCGCGTGAACAACACCCGCCGCCTCGCGCACATTCTCGGGGGCGCGGGTATGCACGGGAGCGAGCAGATCGACCTGCACTGTATTCTGGTCACTGTAAGTACTCCATGTTGTGGCAAGGAATCTTTTTATTTATTGCATTAAACATATATATATATATATATACATTGAATAATAACAGTGGGGGCATATGGCTAACAAAGGGACAAATAAAAACTACATAAGATATGACATATAAAGATTACATTTTCAATGTGACATCCTTAAAGATGTTATATGTTTTTGAAGCCTTGGCGTTCAGAGGTTTAGACATATTATTAAAAGAGGCAAAAAGCGATTTTACATCCGCAGAAAAAATACTAACATTAGGTTTCAATTGTGGCAAGGAATCTAGATAGAAAGCAAGAGCCGAAATAGGCCACTTTACATCACATTTACATTTACATTTATTCATTTGGCAGACGCTTTTATCCAAAGCGACTTACAAAAGAGGAAGAACATCAGCGAATCGTCTTTGGGAGACAGTGGTACAAAAAGTGCAATATTACAAAGTTTCACTATCATCAGAATAGTATACAAACAGATTTAAGTGCAACAAGAAATGTACATTTTTTTTTTTTTTTTTTTTTTTAGTGACCGGTTAAGTGCTTTTGGAAAAGATGTGTTTTTAGCTGTTTTTTGAAGATATAGAGAGAGAGTTAGCTTCCCGGATTGAGTTGGGAAGGTCATTCCACCAACGTGGTATGATGAAACTGAAAGTCCGGGAAAGTGTTTTGGTGCCTCTTTGTTTTGGTACGACAAGGTGATGTTCCTTAGCCGACCGCAGACTTCTGGTGGGAACGTAGCTGTGCATAAATGTTTTTAGGTATGCTGGAGCAGACCCAGTGACTGTTTTATATGCCAGCATCAGGGCCTTGAAGTGAATACGTGCATGAACCGGCAGCCAGTGGAGAGAGACAAAGAGTGGTGTAACATGTGCTCTCTTAGGTTCATTAAAGACCAGACGTGCTGCTGCATTCTGGATCATTTGATCCAGAATGCAGCACGTGACACCACGTGACCATCTCCTTTTAGTAACTTGCCAGGACATGCCCAGGTGTAACTGCCACTGTCAAACATCAACATCCTGCAAAACACTTATTCATATGCAAATAGAAGTTTCTCTTATAAATGACTGGATTACGATTTGCATTTAATATTTCTCTATTAGAATGAGCAATTGCACTCATGGGTCATTCTTATATTGTGTCAAATGATTTTGTATACTCCATAGATTTGCATACTCCTACAATCAATTGGCCATATGAATTGTGTCATCCATTGCCAGTTGACTTTTCTTTGATTCATGCTCAAGATTTGTGGTTTTGGAAGTAGAATGGTAAGAGTAGAGGAATGTTTAGGTAAAGTACTATTGGACGGCCAATACAGATATAGTGCTGATATGTATAAGACAATTCAATACAAGCAAACAAGATGTAAATACCTAAACATGTATTTTAAACAAAATTTACTCAAAATGTGCACTATCCATTTCGAAAATAGTATGTAGATGTTGGAACTGACATTAGGAAACATTCACCACTTATGTTCACTGGCCGGAAGAAAACGATAGAATTTCAATATGTTCAAATATCTGCAGATTAATCGCAAGGACGATATATTGGTCTATCGCTAGAAAAAAAGGTTACTAGACAGGATGTGTTGTAGCTAACACAACATTTTAATCCCATCTCTTTTTATGACATTTACAGGTTCCCCATGCATCCACATGGAAAAACCCAGCTCTGGGAAAAGTGAAGCACTTCTGTAGAGAGAGTCGCTGTATGGATCAGTGGGTGCCCATTATTAACCTTCCAGAACGATGAAGACCACTTAAACCTATATGGAAATCCATGGATATAAAATATCTAAATAAAAAGATAAAAAAGCGTGATAGTCCACAAAATGGGACTAACCCGAAGAAGGAATACCCTTTTGCAATCTGAGATGATTCAGCAGTTTTTGGCTTTGCTCGTGGGACATTGTGAAGACGTCATATGAAGCTAATTGTGAATGAAAATGAGCACCTGAGTATCTTGTGGCAGTGTGTTAGGTGGCCTAAAGCACTCCAGTTATTTACAGGATAATACAAAACAATGGATATTTGGAAACATGCTGCCCTTATTTTATAACCATTCCTTGTACCTTTGCCATCATATTGAATAGTACATCAAGATATCATTACGTGTGTTGTATTAATGTTGGGAAAACTCTTCTAAATGGACTTGCTTCTAAACCACTGAGATGAGAACTATGCATTTACAGTATCCTGTGAGAACTGTTTTTTACATAAGTTAATTGTTCTTTTGTGGTCTTTAAATTATTCATATTATATTCATTTAAAAGTAGTATTTATGTGAACTTTTTATACTATTATATGCAAACGTGAAATGCAGCAGTATGTATTTTGTGTTGGAATAAAAGTATTTTGGAACACAAGATGGTAGTCATGCAGGTTATCATGTTGGAGGTTGCTGGAACTTGTAGAATTGACCTGACACCACCACACACACCTCTCGTGCTGTTCAGATCAGTGGGGTCACTCTGGACTCAGTGGCCTTCATGACTCCATGTTACAGACAGACAAAAGCCATCCAAGCCTTTCTTTTTTTCCTGCTGTAGTTAGCGTGACCAATCTGCTATTCATCATGGCAGATTCCTTTTTCAGCTGAAATAAATGGCTCAGGTTCAGCTTAAAGTGTGTGAAGATCAAACATGCTTTTTGTAATAATTTATTTTCTAAATTGTTCTAAAGTGATATTTATCTGCTGGCCAAAAGTGAATGCCGTAGCAGGTATGTAACACATTACAAAAGACCAATTAAGAAAACGGAAGTGCCTAGAGAATGGCTTCTGTTGCCCTTGACTGTAATTTAGAAGGTGTGGCTATGATCGCATGACTGCCATATATTCACTTGGATCTTCGTAGGACAGTAAATCATTTGTGTAAACCTACACCTCTGTACAAAGTTGATGAATCCGTTTTTGTCATAACTTATGTCAGCCTTCGAGTAACATGCAGCCCACACTACTTCTTTAACTTTCTTTTCCTAACAATTTCTGTGTCATCTTTGACATTGAAATGTAACATTACCCAAAATATGCTAGTTTAACTAATTAGACTTCAACATTCACTACATTTATTTGGTTTCAAACTACTCTGCCTACCACTTAGACCTGTTATATGTTGATTTTATGATATATTGATTTTTGCATTTCAGGTGTACATTTAATACATTTTAAAGAAAACTTGCCTTGTGACTTAAATGTCTAGTAAATTAAATGTCATAATAAGGTCATAATATTGGCCAGGAACATGCAGCAGTGTAAAATGTGTAACTGATAACCAGTGTCGGGTAAGTTACTGAAAATAAGTAATTTACTACAAATAACTTCTCTAAAAATATAATCAGATAACGTTTTACTTAATCTAAAAAGTAATCACATTACTAATTATTTTACTTTTAAGTTACTTTCTAAATCACTTTTCTTAGAAAAGTTTTTGGTTTTCCACTCATTCAAAATGTCTATATTTCCTCATTAATTGTCGCACACACTTCAGCGGTCACAGAAACGCTAACAGAGGTACATATGAATTCATATTTAAAATGTATTACACATAGTACTTTAGCACAAGTAATTTACTTTAATTGAAATTCAGTAATTGTAATCTGATTACACAAATTTAAAATGTAATGTGTTATACATTACTTTTTTACTTAAAAAGTAATTTGATTACAGTAACAAATTGGGCTGACATTCGATTCTGCAAGCAATACAGTAATAAAGACATCACATGCAATGCACAATGTTTTACTAGTTCACAATTTTAATCAAATCTTTTTTCAAGATTCAAGATAAAGTATGTAGAGTACATGTTAAGAATGCTTAAAAAGATACAGAAATTAGAAAAAGAGACTTGTGTCTTCAGAGACACTGATGTCACAGGGATTTGGTTGTGAAGATTATTATTAGATCACAAATACTGCATTACCCCCTCTGATGTCTCTAAAATACAGATATTGCAGCATCATTATACGGTTGCTCAGTCCATTCAATGCCTGAAAGTTAAACATACATTTTATGACTGCCCTAGGTTTTAAAAAATTAATTTAATTCATAGATAGGATCAAATAGTGGCATCAAACATCAGTGGTCTTTTGTTTAAAAAAATAAAAAATGTACTTGCCATAGGGAAAAATAAGATCAGAAAGTAAAGGCACCTTTGCATGTTAAATCTAGTGTATATCTAAAGCATAAACAACAGATTAAACAAATTTACTCCAGATCAACAGACACAGAAAGTCTATGTTCATTTTAATACAGCTGTAATTCTGTAATCAATATGGAATAGTTCAATTAATGAACTAAGGCACATAGGTTTGAACATGCAGGACAATGGAATCAATTATCTTTTCTCATAAAACAATGGAACCACTTTAGTACCTTTTCTTTAAAGGTTTTGAACTTAGTGATATTGCATTCCATTGAGAACTAATTAGTATTTGTATGACCTTATTACTGTTTTATCTATTACTTTATCTAGCATACACTTGACCAATGGCAATTGCGATACACTATTAAGACATGTTTGATTCACGATCCATTTACAAATATGGACAAGTCCTCAATTTCCATTAATTCAATATCTTTCAGTCAGTCCTTTTGCTATGAATACATATGTGTGCTACTAGACAAACAAATAACCGGTCTACTTAGACCTTAATAGGCATTTAATCTGTTAGTCAGAGTCGCTGCAAGCTTTTTATACCACAACGTGAAATAGTACTTCCCTATTTCAACCACAAAGTGTAACTAATGGCACCATTTGGTGGAAAAAGGAAGTGACCACTGTTTAGAGACCTCTAAAGTTTGCATTAATTATGGGATTATTTCCTGGAATGACTTCACTTCTGTTAGGCTCAAACAAACGAACAAAAGAATGCTGGTTAAGACATGATGGAAAAATTGCACAAAGCTAATCATCACCAAGATGGCAATTAATCAGTCCTGATTGATGTTTCTTTACAGTAATAAATACTGTATGAGCTAAATCTAGTTAAGACATGGAACAAAGTTATACTAAGGAGCTAGAGTTGGACGTAAGGCAAAGTTGAGTAGAAGTAATTAAATAAGAAACTTGTTGTGCAAGTTTGACTACAATATAGTGCAGGGCTTTTTGTCCTTGAAGGGGTTTTCTGAGGCAGGTATGCCCATGAGCAGGGGGTCATATTTGGCATGATCTCCACAGTAGCGCATGAGGTCAGCTGAGGCCTTAGACACCTGGATAAGAGAAGCCAATATGTGAAAAAACTAATATGTTACAATGGTAATCTAATGATAATCTTTTAGACTAAAAAAACTCTTGTGTTTTTCTTGTGTGTAAATGCATCACAGTAATAATAATTTGAGGGATATGTGTTTAATTGTCATTAAAGATGCACTCATACATTTTTTTAAGTATGTTTAATTGGCTTACATTGGCTTACAATGACACCTAGTGGTGTGGATGCTGCATCATGCAAACACACTAGTTTTCAGTTACTAATGCCATTGTAGAAATTCAGTATTCAATATCAACATTTATTGCATAAATGAAAGTGTCCAATAACAGAGCAGTTACTGAGATTAAGTGAGTTGTATTCAGCTGGTCATGTTAGCTATGTGCAAAATATATAATTTTAGGGAGAATTGTAAGGCCAAATACGTACATACTTTACGCAAGTATGCAAATGAGAGTGCTTGGTCAACGAGCAGTCTGGTTGAACATACTTAACATGCCTTCTTGCATTACTGTGGTGGTAACAAACCGTGGTACTCAAGAGCATGATAGAGATACCTTCAAAAGTCTGTGCCATGTACTAGTTACTTGCTTTAAATCTATTGAATTTAACTTACTTGCTCAGCAATACTCACTTAAAATTTTTTGCTCTGACATGATAGTAGTTTATTCTAGACATGTAACACTAATGTCCGCTATAGCGCCCCTTGTGGCAACATTAGTAATGCGATACATCCTTGCCTTTTGTTATGAATAGCGGTCTGACACATTTTGGTAACGCAATAATACACAAATTCAAGCTTGCGTAGCTAGAAGCATCTGCGTGCACATACTTGCATAGAGTATGTTTCGGCCTTAAAGGGATAGTTCACCCAAAAATTTTAATCTACAAAAGGTCTGATTGCCATTCACTTGCACTGTATGGACCTACAGAGCTGAGATATTTTTCAAAAAATCTACATTTGTGTTCAGCAGAAGATAGTCATACGCATCTGGGATGGCATGAGGGTGAGTAAATGATGAGAGAATTTAAATTTTTGGGTTGTTGTGTTTTTGTGAGATTCACACTCTTGCTTTGGACATTGTTTGGTTGTATTTAATTCATTCACTCATATATTAGGAAAACAGAATGTACTTTACCTTTATCCTCTCAATACTGGCCTCAACTCTCAGTTGTTGTACCATCCTCCTAGCATGTACCAGGTTGTTTGAGCCTGCCATTTTAGAGGACATTTTTGAAACCATACAACTGCAACACAAAACACAAAAGATTTTACAGAATCTACAGATGTCATGCCATCCTAACACTGCAGAAAAGTTGGGAACATTGACGTTATATATCAGTTTCCAAGCATCAAAGATCAGAACATCATTGATACAGCGGGGAAGGTAGTGACAACAATGCATTGACAAACCCTACATCAGAACTTCTCAAAACACATCAAGTAAAAAAATAAATGTAAGCTCACAAAGAACAATTTCACAATAAAATTTTTATACAATACGCAAAATTATCTAAATTAGGATACGGTTTGGCAGTCTACACAATAAGAGAACATTTGCATTACATTAACATTAGCATAACATTAGCAGCGCGTCCTGCTGGATTTTTTCATCATTACAGCGAAAACAACATACAATTCTCTGTCATTTTGGGGCATACAGATAAGTGTAAGACATCATTAGAGACTATAAAGGGTCTACTTTTATTTGTGTACACTCACAATAACAACAAAACCTTGTGCTTCTGTAAAATAAAGAAAATAAAAAGGGTGAGCTGTAAGAAGTCTCAGGGTATGCGAGCATATTTCTGAAACACAACTGAAACTCCGAGAATACTTCACACACAAACATGAAACATATGTCTAAAGAAAGCTTAAAATGTCTGCTTTTAAATAAAACTTTTAAATTCTCCTGGCAGAGCACCCGATTCATACGCTAATGTGCTGAGATGATCAAATCAAATGGTAAATGCCCCCGACTGTGCCTTAAAAACAACAAGTTCTTTCATTTTTCTGCGTGTTTGAAATACAGCACGATACACAAGTGAGAAAACTCCTGGATAGTGACGAAGAGTTAACATTTTCCTCAGAAGAAGAGCGGGACTCAAATGAACGTTTGTATTTTGAACAGAGACTTGATCCAGACGAGGATACAATTTCGGACAAGTAAGTAATTTAGTTTTAATTAGTTGACATGCTATTTTATATAAAAATGTACATATTTTACTAGTGGGACTGTTTCCTGACTTGCCAGCCAGGATTCAGAGTATTGAAATTTGAAATATGTCCTAATAAGCAAGTGTAAGCAATTTAAATGTTGTTTTGGCTAAAGCAGATATTT
The DNA here is from genome assembly GCF_025860055.1 of Xyrauchen texanus. Lineage (NCBI taxonomy): Eukaryota > Metazoa > Chordata > Actinopteri > Cypriniformes > Catostomidae > Xyrauchen > Xyrauchen texanus. The sequence goes on along the minus strand of NC_068284.1, from coordinate 16,825,185 downwards.
AAATTGTATGCTGTATGATATAAATATGATATGTAATATGATATTAAAATAATATGAATGTTTAGAATATATTTTATCTAGTGTTTATAATGCCTCATTATCATCAATAAAGCTTGTGCTTGCAAATATGTGTTCAGGTTAAATTAATAAAATGCACTTTAAATATGCCCATATTAGAAAATCACCATCTTATAATGATTTCTGAAGGATCATGTGACACTGAAGACTGCAGTAATGATGCTGAAAATTCAGCTTTAATCACAAATTGCATTTTACAATATATTCAAATAGAAAATTGTTCTTTTAAATTTTAAAATGAGTTCACACAATGTTTTTACTGTATTTTGGATCAAATAAATCCAGTCTTGGTGAGCAGAAGAGACTTCTTTTAACGGTAGTGTAGGTCTAAAATTATGTAAAGTCTTTACGTAAAGAAAATATATAGTCAGATTACTTTCTTCTTTTAACTTAAAACTTGATTTTGATCATTAAGTCTCCTCATATTCATTCTCTTTCTGTCACATTCCTCATTGATAGGACCAGGTGAGGCGTCTTTTGTCTCCTCAGGTGTGAATTACAATCAATATTCATTATAGTTCACGCCTCCTCACATATGACCTTTCTAACACTAAAAGTGTCTTACAAAAGTTCAATTACTATATTGTTTTGTATGAATCAGGATGGTTTTCACATCATTTTCTAGCAAAATCTCTTGGCTACAAGATCCAGTTCTCAAAAGTCTTGTGGACAAATGTTTAGTATGTGTTATATGGCCTTAAGTCAATTACTTAAACATTTATTTTTTTTCAAAAACCATGCATAATCGTTATTTTCTCAAAAATACAAACATGTACACACATGTTCCTCACATATTATTGTAGCCCAGTTTGTGCTGAATACAGTGTAATCAGACCTTTGCCATTAATGTGTTTTTAAGCATTTGAAAAAAGCACAAATGTCAAGGCATGTCAAAACTTCTCCAGGGTCCAAAACACCCTCAGACCCCAGAGGGTTAAATATATTTTCTAGTTGTGGTTGTGTAGTAGTAGTAGTAATTTGGGCAATCACAGAGCGCCGTTGTATGTAAACAATGACTGATGGGTTCACTTCACGCCACCAACTGCTCATATTACACACAAAAATGATCTTTTGCTACCACCTGCTGGGTAACATATGTAATGTCAAAATATAAAATCAAAAATACATTTAAGAGACAATTACACTCTTAACACATATGCACTACTCTTACACTTTAGTTTAGAACGGCATGAACACAAGCGGAGTGATACACACACAGTGAAGTGTCTGAGTGCTGATGGTGTCACACCATCAGTGCTCATGGAATGTCTCTCGTCCAATCAGATTCAAAGGACCAGAACTAACTGTTTTATATTATAATATGACACAATTGGGTGTTTTATACATGTTATTCTGTTTTCTTTCTTTAGATTTGCGGACATTCTGTCATTCACTATCTTTAAAAAAAAAAATGTGTTAGCCTACTCTTACGGATCTATCCTGATAGACCAGAATCTTCTGAAATTTTGTTAGGGTTTGTTAGGCCAGTCAGACAGGACAAGATGCAATGATGTCAAGAGCTGGATCATTAAAAATCTTCCAGTAATGTATTACCTACAATCAGTTTCCAGGTTCCTGGATTTCTTGAACTTACAATAGCAGGAATCTGCATTGTGCATTACTTTGCGAATAAAGGAAAACTACCTCACACCAGCTATTGTCACTCAATAATAAAGCAAATGATAAAGTCTATGGATAATAGCAGAAGTTTATTTTCACTGACATCCGCATAGAGGAGAGGAAAAGGAAAGATCATTGCAGTGTTTTCCTCTGGTGGTGTTTCAGGTTACTAGTCCTCTTAGACAAAATAATTTTCAGAGTTCACAAGGGAGTCGCCCTATTTTCTCTCTGCTTTACCTGCCTTGAGGAAGTTTGTTGGTGGAATTATGACATGCACTGACAAAAGTGGGACTGTGTTACAGTGCTCTCCATAGAAAAGTTACATAATTACAAATGCCTTTTCAGAATATCATGACCTCAACTGACAACGGACAGACTGCAGGGATGCAAGTGTCCAATTTAAGTTTAGTTATCTCAAAAAGCAAACACTGATTCAAACAGCTGGCCATCACAGTACAGAATACACATGCCCAATATACTGTAACTATATATATTTGGCCGATACACAGTTTTATGACACCATCAGTTAGGTTTAGGTGTCGGGTTTAGGTTAGGGTTGTCTGTTTTGTTGACCTCACATTTGCTTTCATCACACTATCAGTTAGGTTTAGATGTAGAATTTAGGGTAGGGACTTTGGTTTTGTTCATTTTAAAATAGAAAAAAAATGTCCTCTCACATTTGCTTTTTATGACACTATTGGTTAGGTTTTTGTTTAAGATCTAGTTTAGGAAGGAAGGTTTTATTCATTTAAAACTCCATTGAGCATTAACCTTAAAAACCTCATCTTTTTGGGAGAACAGTAATCCTTAAATGCATGGGAATTTCACCAAACACTCTTACATATTTGGGTCTTTAGAGACCAAGCAAATATATTGATCAAAAATGGATCTACAAAAAGCCCAGATAGTGTAAAATGTTACAAATATTTTCAAGACAATTAGAAAATAATAAAAATTATATTTTTATGTTTTATTTTTCATATATCAAAGATATAATACAACAAATCAATACAAATCTAGAACAGCATTCGTTATTTTCACACTGAAATTTCAAAAGACACAACTGGCTGTCAAACACATATTGAGCTACACAACACATAATCTACACATAAGATACACAATAAAAAAAATAAATAGATATACTGTGATAGTAAACTTATATTGATATGAAATAATCATAAAAATATCATTTGTTACAAAACAAATCAACACTATTACATACTAATGGTCTCTAATGACCCTAATCACTTTTTGTGGCTTTTCTTGTGCATTACACTATTTATAAGAGATAGATTGTGGAAAACTAAAAAAAAGTGTGGGCACAACTCATTACAAAAATGGATGAGGTACAGGTGGTGAAATGAGGTCCAGGGTCTCTAAAGACACGAGGTATGCGTTTAAGGATTAAACTCGCTTTTAGTGCCCTTCAAAGCACATTTCACCTTGAAACTGCAGTGATACGTGTAATGAATCACGTAATATCAATTTGCAAAAATGGTGCCACAGTCACATCATTTTCATGAGATCAGGCTACAGAATTCAATTACTGTTAGTTAATAATGTTAATGTGAGTAAATGTAAATGTGTTTTTTCTTTCAGGGTTTTGTTTTTAACTGAGACTAGAGAGGGCATATATACGTTATTCTATATGCCCTCTCCAGACCACACATCCTCCGTCCATTGATAGCATGTTTTTTCCTGTGGATGTGCGCTCGCTGCATAGAACTAAGGGGTCATTCATGGGGAAATCACTGTACTTGCGGGGCTCCGCTGTGTTTTAATGCTGTTGACGGGGTGCACGTCATCCATCCATCCAGCTATCAAATAGTGGGTCCCTGTCTATCGATTTACTTTGTTAGTACACATTACTAGTCTTGTGGTGAAAAATTAATCTGTGCAAGCTAATCCACAGAAGAAAAAAAATTGTCTTCGTAATGTTCCATCAAAAGCTGAAATTTGCTTCGCCTCTGGAATGACATTACTTATCTGATGATGTCAGTTTGACGGCTTGGGCAGAACATTCTCTAACCACTCCCCTCTAACCGCCAATCTGCATTGAGCTTTGACAAAGAGTAAAAAGACGCATAACAAACAGAGATGGCGAGGAGGTCCGTTTTAGTTTGTGGCTCTACCAAAACCCTTTTATCAATCCCCCAAATACCCTGGTTGCGGGCCCAATGGCTAGATTATGTTTGCATTTCGAAGAAGGAGGGACATCAGAGAGGTTGCGGTTGTGTTCGAGGCATTTCTCATTTAATATTCCTCACTCGGAAATATGTCACGATACCGTATAGTTGGTCGCAACCTCCGTTACATACAGACTTAAAAATGTCCTTAGTAAATCTTGCTCTTAACTGTTCTGTGTATTGGTTTTAAGCAAAAACTCCTTGCAGGGAGTTCTTTGGATATCTCCTAGTAGTGAGATAAAAATCTTTGTGAATACAGGCTCTGATTTTCACCTGGCAAACGATAAAGTCCAACAGACATACATGTGAACTCAAGTAAGATTGCTTACGTTGAAGAAGGGACCATTGTAGAGGCGAGTTTCGTATGGGCTAGCATGGACAAAATAATTTATTTCTCCAAATAGCTATTTATGGAATTTAATAAGTTGGGAGCAATCTCCGAGGCATTTCCCATTGCTTTGTCTTGTAATGAGTGTAATGAGCATGACAGGGTAGGGTCATCTACTATGATGTCTAAATAAAACACTAGAACTCAATGGCTAAATATAGTAACAGAAGATACAAAGTACATTTTGATACTGGATTCCATCATTTACAGTACACAATGACAGAATTTCACAACCACACCAGATTTTTATAGAGGACCATCACCACAGATAAGAGTCTCTCTGTGTGTCTCAACAGGAAAAAGGTGATGATCACATTGTTTTTGCAGAGGGGGGTATGTTGTGTGTATGAGATGGTACACTTGTAGAGAGAGTACAAAACTTCTCCCTCTCTGAGTGGTGCTCTATAAGCCCTGAGGTCACCAACAGGTCACTTCCCATGTTAGTATAACAGATGTTATCAGCTCTTGCCAACTACTCATTTAGTTGCGTGCTCTCATGGTGACAGCAGCATGCCCTGAAGAACTGGTCTAAGTATTGCAACTCACTCTCGCTCAGCATGTATTGCTGTGACTGCACAGCACTTTGGAATAGTGAACTTGTACTTAACTATCAAGATTTCACACTGTGAAAATACATTTTATCGTAACCAACTGGCAGGCTGGGAGATATAGACAACTGTCCAAATACCCCCCAACCATTTATTTAGGGCCTTTATGTAGTAATTATGTAGGTCAGAGTTCACTTCTTGGGAAAGCAGTATATTAACACCCAGAGACAAGTTCTATGGAAACAACTTTGGAAACCACTTTACATTTCATTGTGCATGCAGCTTTTCAACAAACAGAGGTATTGATCAAGAGTTATTCTACAGAATGCATCAACATCTTTTTATCCGATATGAATATGTGTCAATGCAAATCATAACTACACTTCAGAATAACACAGTATTCTGAAAGGGTGTTACACATTGCATGAACATGTAGTAAAACATAATTCGGTTTGAGAGAGCACTGAAAACTGAGAAATAGAATGATCACCACAACTCATACAATGAAAGTCAATAGTGACTGCCTTTCATTCTGCCTACTTTTGTGTTCCACAGGATAAAGGAAGTTGTACGGTATGGAACAACATAAGGGTGAGTACATGATTACAGAATCTTCATTTTTGGATGAACTCTCTCTTTAATGCAAAGAACCATCTCTTTTATGTTAAATAAATGATTCCAAAATAATTGTGGATTTTATATAAAAGCCCTCAACCATTAAATTAAGCATTGGATCACCATCAATAAGGCCAGTTTGCCACAGCAATTTAACGCTGAACTTTGCAGCACACAGTATGAAGTAAAAAGGTGATGTCATGCACTTGCCCAGCCATCATGGCCGAGTTAAACATAGCCACTGTGCAGGGACACCATGCAGATGGGAATCTGTGAACAAGTCCACAAAAAAGAGCCAAGCCATACTGAATGACATAGGGCCAGGGCTACAATAATGGGCTATTATCAGCCATGCCTAGGGCCTAAACAAACACCTGCACTAGGAGATAATGTCTCCTGTATGTCAGCATGCGTGTGGCCTTATAACCAGGAGCTGTGTGTCGAGGTTTCACCCTTTGGAGAACAAATGTCTTTGTCGTGAGGGGAAAACTGGTGGAGAGGTAGTGCTCAAATGTTAAGCAAAATTCTGAAACAGTTTGAGGCAAATGAATTGTATTTTTGTGTTTTTAGTCAGACAGAGAGAGGATGCAGCTGTGGACAAGAGTTTGAGCGTATCTAATGGCATGATGCCAGATATGCTGGTGCAACAGAGATGCAATAAAACTCACAACTACTGTGTTCTCTCCCTGCCACCCCCCACTAAATGCCCCCATTCATTTCCACCAGCTGAGTAATGCACAACTATTCAACTCCGAACAACAAACTCACTCCAACAGTCCTCTGTATTTAGACTACAGCTCTAAAACAAAGCAGTCTTTATTAAAACCCCAGGCATGGGGAGCTTGACCGTGTATGAGTAAATCAGATTATAGATCGCTATCCAAGGCCAAATGGTCTATGCTCGGCTCCTCCAAGTTAATATGCTGGTGGGTTCAATAACTGGGAAAACACAGTAATGTCACAGAGAAGTGACTGGGAGGGTCTTTGTACCCTTATATTGAGAGAGTTTGTGTATGGGAAAGCGAGACATGAAAACAAACAGAAATGTAGGATGGGAGTGTAATGAGGTTCAAGGAATGAGGACGCATGATACGGCGATTCCAACTCAAGAATGTCACTTTTTATTAACAAAACAAATCACGTTTGCTTAAAAGCGCAATGGTAAATCTTCAGGTCAAAAACTCAAAAGTTGAAACATGGCAGTGGCCAACACACAAGCAGCTTCTCAGCTGGGCTCTCTCTCTCCAAAGCCGCTGTCTCCTCTCCTTAAAAGCCTTAAATTTAGACGCCGCATTCACTTTTCTATAATCCACACAAAACCGGCCCGACCAGTCACTCTTAGGGACTAAGACCACCAGACAGACCCAGTCAATGTGGGATTTTTCTATTACCCCCATATTAAGCATTGCCCTAAATTCCTCCTGCATTACCTTTTTTTTGTGTTCGGGTAAACGGTAGGGATGACTCTGCAGCGAGCGCACATCCTCAGGAAAAAACATGCTATCAATGGACGGAGGATGTGTGGTTTCGATATGGTGAACACATCGGAGAATTGTCCTTGCAACCTGGCAACCTCCGCGATTTGGGATGGTGAGAGTTGGTCTCCACAGGTGACCGGGTGACTAGATCAGTGATTTTTATATTCACCTCCGGACCGTGCTCCTCCCTCTGGAGGTTGAGGTGGTAAATCTGATGTGCTCCACCTCTATCCATAAATTGAACATCATCTTTCCCAACTCACAGTGTGACCTCAAAGGGCTCTTGCCACTTTGCGAGTAAATTAGAGCTTGATGTGTGTAGTAATACAAGGACTTTATCTCCCTGTGTAAATTCCCATAACCACGCCCCCATTATACAGGTGGAATTGACGTTCTTGAGTCTGTAGCAAATTCTCCTGTGATAGCTGCCCCAATGTGTGGCGTTTTGCTCTCAGGTACATTTTTGTTTTTGCTGTTAGTAAGTTCCTTCTCCCAATTTTCCCTCATGATGTCCGAGCATCTTCCACCACAAAAGAACAAATCATATTTTCCAGGGTTTGATTAAACTGTTCGACCAAGCCGTCTATTTGTGGGTGGTACATGCTTGTCCGAATCTATTTAATGTCCAATCATTCATATAACTCGCATAGTGTATTTGACATGAAAGTAGTTCCTTGATCATTGAGAATTTCCTTTGTAATCCCTACTCGGGAGATGATTCTGAAGAGCCAAGGCTTCCCCCTCCCTTCCGTCATGCTGACACAGAGCTGACACAGATGGTCCCAGCTCTGCCTCCCCAGCCAGCGAATCACAAACTTAAGACACTTTGGTACAGGAACCATCCGCAAATAATCTCCCCATTAACGATTAAAATGCTGGCCAATTCGTACCCAAAATCAGCGGATGGTGAGACAAGGACTAACCACTGCCTCAACTTTATATTTTTGCCCCTGAAATTGAATAGCCACGGCACTAAGGGATATTCATAAGGGATATTCGAGCAGCCAGTTGATGAACTGTTCCAACTCCACCAAGTCGAAAATTCCCTCGGCGTTGGGGCTCTCCGCTACCAACCACCTCCGGCAGGCATCCCCGAGCTGCTGGGCAAAAGCAACTGGGTGGCCGAATTTCCCATAGGTCAGTGCCCGGAAGCACTGACAATGTTGATCAGGGTTTTGGCCAACCCGCTGTAAGATGGCCGGCCCGCTTCAGATCCGGGTACTCAAGTGGGTTAGCCACTGGCAGTTGTTGGGTCACAAGCTGAGCCTCCCCCAACAAAAGCAGCAGCAGGCAGACTGCCCACTGCTTCTGTGGCCAGCCCCACCCCGCAGAAGCAAGCTCAAACAGCTCAAAGGCTTTGGGGTTGTCCTGGGGAGCCATCTTGGCCAGGGTGATCTGAGGTGGGGGTCCCGTGGCCAGCATCACTGCTGGAGTACTATGCAGCAGCAAGCTCTAGAACACCGGCAGGTCCTCTGCCTGGGCTTGCAGGAGCACCCCAAAACGTTGCTACTGAACCACTCAAAGCACCAGGAGGGCCTGGTGTTGAGTCTGGTGGATACCAGTGAGGTTTTTGATGATGTCCGCCAACTGCGAGGACACATGATGACGTATCTCCCTCAATCCCAGGTTTTGGCACCAGTGTAAATAGGTTAAAGGAATGAATAAGCGGGAGACGGCAATTCAAACTCAAAGCAATTTCACTTTTATTAACTAAACCAACATGTTCGCTTAAAAGTGCAATGGTGAAGCTTTAGGTCAATAACTCAAAAGTTAAAACATGGTAGTGGCCAACACACAAGCAGATTCTCAACTGGGTTCTCTCTCTCCACTGCCGCTGTCTCTTCTCTTTAAAAGCCCCAATCACTCCGCACTGAAACACAAGACGGGTGTTAAGCACAGGTGAAAATCATTCACCACCCATCTCCCCTGCTTCACTCTCCACTACACTGTGCTCCGCCTTCACAAAGAGAAAGCAAAAAATTGCAAAAAGCAGAAAGCTAAAGATAACTTCACTAAAAGACATTTGGGGGGGGGAATCAGAAATGTGAAACCAATTAATTTAAAGAGATGAGGGGACACATGCCTACATTTAAAGATCCATCCATCCATCTTCAACCGCTTATCCAAAGTCGGGTCACGGGGCAGCTGCTCCAGCAGGGGGCCCCAAACTTCCCTATCCCGAGCCACATTAACCAGCTCTGACTGGGGGACCCCGAGGCGTTCCCAGGCCAGTGTGGAGATGTAATCTCTCCACCTAGTCCTGGGTCTTCCCCGAGGCCTCCTCCCAGCTGGACGTGCCTGAAACACCTCCCTAGGGAGGCGGCTCTACTCCGAGCTCCTCACGGATGACTGAGCTCCTCACCCTATCTCTAAGGGAGAAGCCCGCCACCCTTCTGAGGAAGCCCATTTCGGCCGCTTGTACTCGTGACCTAGTTCTTTCGGTCATGACCCAACCTTCATGACCATAGGTGAGGGTAGGAACAAAAATAGACCGGTAGATCGAGAGCTTTGCCTTTCGGCTCTTTTCGTGACAACGGTGCGATAGAGCGGGTGCAATACCGCCCCCGCTGCCCCGATTCCCTTGCCAACCTCCCGCTCCATTGTCCCCTCACTTGTGAACAAGACCCCGAAGACCCCGAGAGCTGAAGGTCACGGACCGATGATGACATGAAGATAACATCATCTGCAAAAAGCAGCGATGAGATCCCCAGCCCACCGAACACCTTCCCCACCCCGACTACGCCTCGATATCCTGTCCATGAATATCACAAACAGGATTGGTGACAAAGCACAGCCTTGGCGGAGACCAACCCCCACATGGAATGAACTCGACTTCGTGCCGAGGACCCGGACACAGCGCTCGTTTTGGACGTACAGGGATTGGATCGCCCTAAGAAGGGACCCCCCACCCTGTACTCCCGCAGCACCTCCCACAGACCGGATGGGCATACTCCCAGGCCCCCTCCAGGATCCTTGCGAGAGTAAAGATCTGGTCCGTCATTCCACGGCCAGGACGAAAACCGCATTGTTCCTCTTCAATCCGAGGTACGACAATCGGCCGAACCCTCCTCTCCAGCACCTTGGAGTAAACTTTACCAGGGAGGCTGAGAAGTGTGATACCCCTGTAGTTGGCACACACTCTCTGATCCCCCTTTTTGAAGAGGGGAACCACCACCCCGTTCTGCCACTCCTTAAGCACTGTCCCAGATTTCCATGCAATGTTGAAGAGGCGTGTCATCCATGACACCCCCTCCACATCCAAAGCTTTCAGCATTTCTGGTCGGATCTCATCAATCCCCGGGGCTTTGCCACTGCGGAGTTGTTTGACTACCTCAGTGACCTCCCCCAGGGAAATAGAAACTGATCCCCCATCAGCCTCCGGCTCTGCCTCTACCATAGAGGGCGTGTTGGGATTTAGGAGTTCTTCAAAGTGTTCCTTCCACCTCCCAATAACCTCCTCAGTTGAGGTCAACAGCATCCCATCTTTGCTGTATATCCAAAAATGATAATTCTCTCATAATTTACTCACATTCATGCCATCCCAGATGTGTATGACTTTCTTTCTTCTGCTGAACACTAACAAATATTTTTAGATCTTAGCTCTGTAGGTACATTCAATGCAATTGAATGGTGACAAGACCTTTCAAGCTCAAAAAATTATTTAAAGGCCACATAAAACTAATCCATAAGACTCCAGTCTTATGGATTAGATCACGAAATCTACATGCAAGACTTCAGAAGCTATATGAAATATGTAGGTGAGAAAAATATAATTTTTTAAGTCCTTTTTACTATAAATCATACATTTTTAGTAAAAAGGATTGAAATATTGATCTATTTCTCATGGTTAGGCTCTACACGGGGGCTCCAAATTGGAGATAAAACATGAGCTCCCCCACCCTTGTAGCCTCACTGGACTGTCTGCGTGTCTAGAAAAACTGGGCCGCGTGCAGACAGTCAAACACACTCTGCGCTATGCAAAAGACATAGTGTCACATGGACAACTGAAGTCTACTTTTTACATAAGCATCCTTTTTGGAGCTTGCAAGTATTGGACCCCTTTGACTTGCCTAAAAGGAAAAACATTTTAACCCTAGGCCTTTTAAAGCTGGAGTCTGGCTTGTTTAGAGGTTTGTTTAACTCCTAGAAAGCACCACCAATAATGCTAGTCACAACAGTGGTTTCCCATGTCTCTGCAGATGGCCACACAGTGTAGCTTACAGGAGAGGGTTGTGTGAGTAATGTAAAACATTTTCATGAAGAATGAGAGAAGACATGGGTATGAGGAGACATCAATGTACCACACAGAGCAGCTTAGCAACAAAGAAAGAGATATGTAGGAGATACAGTCTATTTTTTCCATACACTTGCATGAACACTTCACAATTTCACAAATACACAGCCTAGTGACAAGCATACCAACATCCACAGAAAAGTGTTAAGAACTTCAGAATGAGAAAACATCTATAGACTACGAATTATCTGAAAGCAGAAAATGCATGCTTTTAAAGGAAAACCTAAAGAGCTTGCCCTGCATGCACACATTGGAGGAAATTCCACACAAGAACGCCACCACATTTTCTGCATGCCACATGATCAGATGTGTCACCAGGGGATCAAAGATCTGTTCCATGAACTTATCAGCACATGACCCACATTATATATTTTACTGCTATGGGTCACATTGGCCTCATAGCATTTTCAGTAATATAATAAAATCTGAAAATGCTATGGAGGAGATTGCATCAGGTATGGGCATAGAGCCACCTATAATTTGGAAATAACCACTGCGTGACAGGGTTTCATAATTAAACTGATTTACACTGCATGTAGTGCATCATCAGGAGGTGACAGGTGAACACTGAAAAACACATTCATCAGCAAGTACACAGATTACAACTTCCCACCCCTTAAAAGACAATAGATCAGAACTAGATTTTTACATTTACTGAAGAAAATGTGAAAGGTGGTTGCCTGTGCAAACCCTAACGCAACATCTCTAGGGTATTCTGAGTGGTTGAAAGAGTGTGGCTAAGTGGTTTTTTATTGACCCACTCTCAAGTCTCTATAATATTCTGGTTCCTAAATATTACTTGAGTTCGTCCTTCAAGTCTGTAAGAAGTTTTTGCCCATTTTATTGTCCACCAGACAAATTTTGTAGGTCAAATCATGAAACGTAACAGCACACATCTCCTCAACAAGCCACATGACTTGAGGTGATCAATTAATGGCCGTAGGGCACAATATTCAGGACGGGTTACATGCTTAAGTTTAATTAAACTGTCTCAAAGGCATGTTGTTTAGTTAACAATACAATAGATCTGCTTGCCAAAAGAGAGTACTTGGAAAAGGTAGTGACAGGGATATGCTTTGTCTGTGTACACTAGAATTTATAAAAAGGATATGACCCTGACATGATTTGAACACACAACCTTCTGATCTGCAGTCAGACATGCCACTGTTGCGCCATGAGACCACAGCAATGTTATGCCTGATAAAGGATGATACAAACTGGCCCATAACCTACACTTGTCTACTTTTGTCCTTGACTTTGTCTACTCACTTGTAACCAGAGCATGTGACAGGGGGAGGGGCTAACACACAATAAAGAGACTTCAGAGAAACTCCTTTTACACTCAGTGAGGGGAAAAAGAAAGTAGCAGTGTTTCTAAAGTGAAAATGAATGGGCTGGAACATAGTACCCAAAATTTCCATGAAGGGGCATGACAGTAAAACAACCAATGGAATATGCTGCGTGATTCTTTGGGGAAACCCATTTGTTTTATGTTCTGTTGCAATATAACTGGGGGACAGAAGGCAAAAAGCCCCATAAAGTCTTTTTACTCTAGTGTGCACTGAAAGAGTTCCCCTAAACACAAAAAAACATGAAAGATCGTCATTACATTCTTCGGTGAGGATCAACAAGTAGTTAGAATTCTCAGCTGTCCTACTAAACAAGGTAGTCCTGGTACATGCAAAACTGCTTTGTTGCAGGAAGGTATAAGATTCCTTTATTATTGAGGTATTTGACATGTCATCGACATGCTGCTTCCAGAAGTTCAAGTTCCCCGATATCAACCCCATTCAGACAAATTACTGACAAGCGGCATCTCCCATTAGATATTTTTTTCATCTATTTAAGCGAATGTGAATTTAAGCATGTTGTGCGAGCAACCTCTGAATCACCATTGGGAACCCGGAAGTAATCATGTTCACATAAATTCAACCTCAGAAATGCAGTGATTCAGGTTTCGGGAAGTGCAAACCAATATCAGCAGCAAAACTTCTGACTTTATGTTGCCGAATTCAAAGTGTGATTAGTCTTTCTTGCACAAGGTGTGCAAACCCTTGAGATCTACAGATTCTTATCCTATGGGCTAGGGTACTTTTGTTTTGCATGCAAAAACAAAATGGCAACTGTGCCATTAGATGTCATGCACAGTTGAGCACTTTAGCATTTCAAAGTATACTCTTGACCGTGAGCCTGTATGGACGTGTTCAATGCATGCATGCTACAACTGCTTTGTGATACTTCTTTGAGCAGTCAAAGTCAGGCGCATGCACAGATGACACATACTGTGTTGATTTTTTAATTTACATCACACGATCAGTGCACGATGTAGCGGCACACAGAAAACCAGAGTATCATTTTGGCCTTAATATGAGAACACAGGGCATTCCCAGGAAGAAACTGATATTCTTGTCAATAATAGTTTTTCCCTTTACAACCTTCCTGGTTATCAAATCCCCTTGAATCCAAAAGCAAGAATTGCTTCCTTCCTAACATGAAGTCTAAATAAGAGCTGGGCTGACAAACTAAAAAGAGAAATTGAGATGGTTGTCTAGACACAGAGAGCACTAGTGTGACTCTGTGTCACCTGTACGCTCCATTCTCCTCAAAAAGAAAACCCAAGGACAAAACACTTTGGGGCCCTATGGCCATGCTGGGTGTGAGCTTCTCCCACACATAATCTCCCTCACAAACCTCCCTTCACAAGCATCTTCTACAGTCCCCCCAAAACCCATCCTCAGATCTTTGAGGAAGCTTCCCAAACTTCTCATACAATCACTGCTTTGCCCTTTCCGGACAGTAAACATTCCCTTATACCCATAAAGACCTTTGTTGAGAAGTTTGTCCTTACAAATAGTCTCACCCACCTGAGGCCTTCTCACTGCAATGGAGACTTTCTCAGTTTACAGAATGAGACACCGCATTGGGTCAATGTCTTCCATTCATCACTTGCCAGAAGGGAACCACTTCCTTGATCCTTGCCCATTCCTGTTCTCAAGGGAAACCATACTCTACCTACCTGCTCAGGGGAATATGTCAAAAGCGAGACATCTGTCAAAAAAATGTAAGTTATGTCCAAGTAAGTACAGGGAAGGTAGCTGTGGAGATGAAGGCATAGTCGAGCGTTCGTCTGGGAAGAAAAGCTTTATGAAGCTTTAGAGTTACGCATTGAAGCGAATGCATTATTTTGTAAATAAAAGTGACATTCCTTTGAACCTGTAACAGTTGCCTTTTACATATTACATGATCATGCCAGGAAAGACATGCCTAAACTTCAGTTCCTTAATAGAAAGTATGGAATACCTCCCATGGAAAATTGAGCAATCTATTACCTGCATAATCTCACTTGTTGTGCTGCTGTGGATAAGAGCGTCTATTAATTCCCTTAAATGTAAGACAAACCATTCCAATAGTGTTATGCTACAAATTAAATATAAATGAAGACTGTCACTACCAAATAAAGCAGCAACTCAAAAGGTATACAACCAGTTAATGTAACAGAAGGTCTCTAAGATACATTTATGGTAACACCTTGCCCTATTGATTTTTGTCTTTTAAAATGAAGTCACACTATTTCCAAAGATGTTCAACAGTAGTAGTTAATTAACAGATATAAAGCCACAGAGAGTCAGCTGTGCTTGGTGAATGTCCACATTTCTCTGCATTAATCAGTATTGGCTGAGTGTTGGTGTCAGACATCAGGAAGATAGAGACAAATGCAAACTTAGCCCAACTGGTCTTGGTTAAGGTTAATAAGGGGCATATCATTCTGACCATCTGTCAGTGTGAATAAGTGTTTATGCTATGTCTCACTATAGGTCTGACCCCAACCAAACTGCAATGAAAAAATGTCAAAAGGCAGTATTTTTAAAGGAAGACCTCACTGGACTTAATATCCAAATAATCAAGAGCCAAGAAAAAAAGTGTGATCCACTCACTCCACCTCTTGGAGAGAAATGGTAGTGCAGGTTGCCAAAACGATATCTTTTAACTTTATTTTTTATACTCTTTTAATAAAATGTGAACATCAATATAGATCACTGGGGTAATTATAAAGATTGAATTATCCCCCAAATTATCTTTGTCAATACTATAATAATGCTTATACTATGCCTTTAAAAATACCACAAAATGTTCATTACAGAAATAAAAGTATATCCTAATCCACTATGGTGATACAATACCAGTAGAT
The DNA here is from genome assembly GCF_025860055.1 of Xyrauchen texanus. Lineage (NCBI taxonomy): Eukaryota > Metazoa > Chordata > Actinopteri > Cypriniformes > Catostomidae > Xyrauchen > Xyrauchen texanus. The sequence goes on along the minus strand of NC_068284.1, from coordinate 16,809,789 downwards.
GGCATTCCAGTACGTGGAGTATTAGGCTTATTAAAATTACACAAATGTGGCATGGTATGTTTCTTTCTTTAAATCACCAGCAGAAGTAGAAATGAAAACATAATGCTGCTTTATACTAAAGAGATTTTTCATTCAGATATTACAAATTTTAATATCAGATCCTTATTTACAGACCAGTTCTAAATGGTATGCTTGGTTTTTGAGACGGAAATGCAAATGCCTTTTAGCAAAGTAAGCACAAGGCGGTTTTAATCAGGGTGATATTATAAATCCATTTTGTGATGTCATCTTGGTGGACATACAGGTTGTGTCCACTCTATTCACACTAATCTCATGCTCACTAGTTCACCAATCATATGCACAGTATATCATACTTACTACACAATGCAAACAGTAACCTGCATTAGAAACAAAAATTATCAACGAACAGATCAAGCAAACCCAAAAAGAAACACGAAGAAGGTTGCCTATAGGCAGAGTTAATGGTAATTTGTAGCTGCTCAGGTAAGGGGCTCCCTATACCTTTCATTTCGGTTAGGAGCTCCCACTCCTTTTTGGAGCAATGCCTGCAGCTTTATCCTTCTCAAATGTTTGAAGAAAATAGAATTAAATCTACAATGCCAACAGGGCAAAAGTTTTTATTAAAAGTGCCCCTCTCAGACTTCCCGCTAATTAGAGAAGGATGTAGCTGCAGACAGAGCTCCAAAAGGGGGTGGTAGCTCCAAAATGCCAGCAATGAAATAGGGAGCCCTTAACCTAACCCTTTCTCTAACCTTAACCATGAGTGAAAGTGACGCCCACTGTTGGAGTTGGTGCAACCCCCTTTTAGAGTAATCCCACCCTTTTTTGGAGATTCCACCCCCATTTGGAGATCTCCGGCCTGCAGCTACACCTTGGTTAATATGCAAGATCACAACTTGACAATAAACATAATAATTTATATCTTTCCTTATTTGGTTCACCATTGTATTGAGATATAAGAGAAGAAATGTGGTGACAGATATAAGGTGGTGAGATAAAGCAGCTCCTAAACTGACTTCTGAGGAAACCAAAATGATGCAACACTTAGTTTCTCAATCAAATTTAAAAAGGGTATGACCTATTGCATCAATTCTGAACACTGGCTGCAACTTACAATGCCATTTGATGACACCCAACTTCACCAATATCCAATGTAATTATAGTCTTATAATATATAATCTAATTGGAATAGTGAATATATTGGACATCATCACCAAAAGCCTAAATCACATCACAACATATAAATACTAAATCTTAAACTGTGATTGTTGCATCAGGCTTATTGAATGTGTCATAGCATGTTGCTAAGCAATGCTTTTTACATTTCCTTGTGTAGTGGGAAAACACTAGTGTCTGCAAATTTTGAAAGAGTTCAAGTCTTCGGTCCTACGTTTCAAAGCTGGTTGGTCTAGAGGAGCAGTATGTCATTGTTTTTTGACAGCTTTGAGCATCTAAAATGCAAGTGACAGCCTTTTGCTGGTGGGGTCATGCACAAACTGCATTTTTGTGATGTAAATGTATTTTCCTAAACCAGCCCACCATTGATGATTCCTGTCTGTGTGTACTGATGTTAGAGATCTTAAACTCTGTGGCACAAAAAGATGGCATTGTTTAAATCTCAGACATTTCATAAGATGGAGGTTTGATTTCGGCAGAGTTCTATCTCCAGTCACATCCTCTGACTATCAGACAGAACGTAAACACAGGACAGATTTGAATAGCACTGTGGGTAATCACTGCAAAGATAACGCACACCACAAACTGACAGGGAAGGAATGGTTAATGTTTCAATTTTCACCTCTAAACAAAACTGATAAGGTTATTTTAATTGTGTTAACTGTATACTTGTGTGGGAATTCTCTGACATACTTATAGGGCCATGTGTCATCTTCCAAACATGATCAGACTAGATACAAAGACAACAAGTCAGGATGTGGCTACTGAACAGGCAATATCAGACTAGAAACACATCATGGCATCAGAGCAGTGGTGGATAGACTCAAGGACTCGGGAAGGTCTTTGTGTTTAATCATAATGCAAGGCTGATATTTGTATTAATGAAAGGCTTGCTCGCTGTGTTTAAATGTTAACTAATGTGTATTCATGCGTGCAAACCCCTTTTAGAGGGGCAAACTAGGGGTTTCGTAGTTTATGGACATGTTTGGGCTCTGAGTTTCATAGCCGGTATTCCATTTGGAGCTCTTTTTATGATAACACTGTCTTGGAAGAAGGAAATTAAATCATCTTGTCTCTACTTGTAGTTTGATGTAAGGCATTTCGTAGAAACACTTCAAATGCTTTCTGGTACTTAAACAGTTGCTGTATCTTCATCTAAAAATGACTATATTTTCTCAAATTGGATTAATTTAGGCCTACTGTAAGAATGATTCAAACACTGGAATTTCCCTCGCATACCGGGTGTACTATCATCAAAGGTAGATTCTAGGCATGGATTTAAATTGTGAATGTTAGAACGTGCATTTGAAAGCACATATTGATTTACTGTAGTTTGGAAGAGTCATTTAACATTTCCCTGAGTCATAGTTTGTAAATTGACATAACTCCCCCTTTCAAGGATTACGAGTCGACAACATTCAACTCTAAAATAAGATGTACAGCCGCGACATATAACCTTATTTATGTGAAAGAAAAGAGTAAGTTAAACCCGTAAAGTACATCTGCCGTCGGCAAATGACTCTTACCTTTAAAAAATCTCGAACTGTGATCTCTTGAGATAAATCAGTGAAGAAAAGGCAAAATACGTCCCGAATTGGTTTCACTTCAACTTCAAACGGTCATTGTGGGAAATTGTCAAGAAAAAATAGAACTCATTACTGTTTGAAAGTTATTTGCATTCTTTATCGCAATTGTAATGTATTCTTTCTACTTTGTGAATGACACCGTTTGTAGCACTTCCACCTACGCTAACCAATCACAGGCGGCTCACAGTATGACGACACAATCGACCTTTCGCAGCCACCGAACTGTGGAGAGAGACGCCGCAGACTGTTTTTCACCTTGGCAAGCAGTGTTCACACTTTAAATCTTCCAAATCTCAAGGGTTGTCTTGTGGTGTCTTGTTGGCTTTTTACAGTGACATAATCAAATTTACACAGAATGTGCTAATTACTTCCCTGCAACTATGTGATTTTCAAAAAGAATAAAGTGGCCTTGGCATCTTCTGAAGCAAAACTCATATTTTTCTTGTGTTTTAAATGTTACATGGCGGGATAAACATCTATAACTACCCATGATAATTAATGTATATATTAAATGTACTTCCGTTATCACCAATAATTATATTTTCACTATAATCGCACCAGTGGTGCTCTGGCCTGCACCTGGTCAAGGAATACAGCAGGATATTGTTGTGGCTGAGACACTGAAAGGCAGTCTATGTTGCAGAGATGGCCCAGAGGACGAGGACAGCAGCATACTAAGCAATGGAATGGTGCTGGCAGGGTTTGTTATATAATACAGATTCTTAGAGATCTAAACCAGCCATGAGTGTTTTCTCCTGTGGGGATAATACAGAGCAAACCCCCATTTTTGTGTCTGCAGTAATCCATTCTCATGAAATAGTCGAATCAAGATAAAGTATAAATATTTTACAACTGCATACAGACTAAAGTCTTAACTGGTGGTCACATGGCTAAATTGAGGATGCGAAGTAAACTTTGAAGAGTGATACAAATTATATTAATTAAAAAAAAAAATGTATATATGTATTTGCCTTCTTTGTCAAAGGTTTATTGTTTCCCCAATTTATTTCTACTGCACCACAACTCCACAGTACCATTCAAGTGTGTCACCAACCATACAGATCTAAGTTTTTATTTTTATTATTTTAAATTAGCATAAAAAGCATGAAAACAAAACTAGATTTCCACAAGTGATTCTATTGTAAAAATTTGAAAACTCAAAAAGATATACAACACAGTGATACAGTCCAATTGCTAAAGCATTTATACAGATGAAAATAAGCACTTTATAAAAAATATACCTCTACATTGTAACATAATTAATGTAGTGTTTGCTATGCATGCCGTAAGGATCCGAATGTATACATCACTTAAGTTATCTTTCCCCTTGTTCAGCGAGACCTTTGAACTCAGGCATTTGTGTTACAGGTTCCTTGTGTGTTTACATTGGGTAAGGACTGTTTAAGGAAGTCAGCTGAGTAAGGATCAACCGACATAAACATACATACCTATACGGTATGTTGACAAAGCCTTTCCTCTTCCTGTTTGGCAATTTCATTACAAAATACCCTCAACAAAGAAAGGGAAAAATTACAAAACACACTAACAGAAAATGATTACTTATTGCTGCATCATTTAAAAAAAATGGACCTTGTTTCCCTTTCCTCCCTGTTTTTAGAAGAACTTTTTATTGGTCCTTGGAAACACCAGTGTCTTTGCCAATCCATAGTGCAAGGTAAACTTCCCAATTTCTCCCTGCACCCACAAGATGGAGTGCAACTCCATTTTTTACAGCTTTGCACAAGCAGCTGGTACTACACGGAACCTTAGTGGAATAAAAAGTCGTTTAACAAGTTACGCCACTAATCAAACTGTAAAAGGGGGTTTAACATTTGCGAGGTCATGTTTGAAATGAGGGGGACCACACAGGGCACCAAAATGTATTGTTTGAACTTTTGAGACTCTAAAAAAAAGAAAGTCTAGCTCTTTTTGGACTCTTGTTGGTTGAGGGGACAGTTACTCTTGAGCTTCTTTGCCAGTCATTTTGTAGATCTCTGTAGGTCCGTCCACATGTGTGATGGTGGTGGTCAGCTGTATGTCCTCACCACTGTTTCCACCTTGATCACCTATATCGAAGAGAGGAATTTATATTAGGATCAGCACTCAAACACTAACAGGTCATTGTAATTGGGTAGGAACAGTTTGAAACAGATTTAGGGCTTTATTTTTGTGAGAGTTACGCACTTATCCAATTTTCAAAGTGCTGATTTTAAGCACAATTTTCGTTTCACTGCAAATGCAAGTAGGCGTGGGTGGGAGTGTTTGCACGTGTATGTAAATGAAGTGGCACAAAGCGTAATTTGCTATTTTCCTGAGAAATAGGAAATTGTGCCTTTGATGTTGGAGTTTTGAGATTCCACCAGCAGGTGGAAATAACAGGGTTTCTGCAGGTTTTATGAAGCTTAATTTAAGACCGTTTAAGATCTTTTTAAAAACAACTAAAGAAAATATAAGGAATCAGTTGAAGGGAACACAATACGTCAATATTTTTCTAAATCTAAATGTCTAGGGAGCACATGAAGAGTCATATTTATAGCAACACTTCAAAGTTTAAAAATGTAACTTTAAATAAATCGCCATTACTTTTTAACTCATTTTACAAAAAGTATCTGAAGGCTTGAATAACTCTGCTCTCAACCACCAGAATGTGGAAATAAATTTACTTTCTAATCAGACCCATTTTATCAGCTATATTCCTCTACAACAACGCTGGGTCACTTACTGACAGATAAAGCAGCACATACTGTATAATATACTGTATTTTATGATCTGTTGTATGCCATGTGGCCTAGTCTTTACTCTTCACTCTGCATTATGTTTTTATTTAGTACTGCCCTGAAGAAGGTATTTGACCTAACACATCCTCACATATATTCCACACAACAAAATAGTAACTGAATTTACACACATGATCCTGTTTAGAAGTTGGTTTCTAATGTGGTGTGTTGCTTTCTCGATGATCAATGACTGTTTGTGTAATAATTGTTCATGAGTCCCTGCTTTCTCCTGAGCAGTGAAGATGTCCACTTTTCTTAAGAAAAAAACCCAACTACAGTAAAATGATTTGGTCTCTCAGCATCTTCTGCACATTTGAATATCTTCAGTGGCTATATGATGAGATCCATCTTTTGACACTTAGGACAATTGAGGGACTGATACACAAGTATTACTGTACAAAAGGTGCAAACAATTATTGATGCTCAAGACGGCAAAACAAGGGGTGCAAACTTTTGAACAGTATGATTTGTGTAAATAAGAGTAACATTTGTGTTATGTAGCTTTGAAGGGCAGGACTACATAAAAAATTTACTTTTATATCTTATAGGCTTTTTGTATGCATCTGAAAGGGGTGTGGAAACTTATAAAAACAAAAGGGGTATGCAAACTTCTGCACTTAACTGTATAGGCTATATCGTTTGTGAAAATGTATATTTTAGATATTTTTTTTCATGATTTAACCACATTTTAGCTCTTTTTTTTTTTTTTAAATGTACAAATTCCATGTAGCCTATTCTATCCATATGATGTCATCTCGCATGTGTAATTATGAAATGCCTTTTCATGTCAGGTACACATTTAAACACAATATTCACAACACTGTAACCTAAAATTCTAAATAAAATCCCCACATCTGAATATATAAGTGCTTGTACTATGTAAAAAGTGCAGTGAAGCTGTCTAAATGTGACATTGTCTGATTTATCTCCGTGTTCGTGGGAAATTAACATTACAGAAAAACACTTGCAGCACGAAGAAATAGATCGGCTTCTTTCAGCTCGTTGTTGAAAACAAATGTTTTTATTGGTGCATTTCTACTTGCACTAACTGACAGGACGACAAAAAGCATGCAACAAGCGCATGACATCATTGCCATGGTAACCAGGTGCATTTCAGCAGATTTGCTGAAAGACTAGAATGAAAGTATCGTCAAATCAACGTGCGACACATCAACATTTCTTCTCTTCTCTGCAAACACCATAATAATAGTGAGAAGGAAAATTATTACCAGCTGAAACCGGGACATAATTACAATGTTTAGAGAATTGTCGGGGCACAGCTCTTAAAAATGTGACGTCTAGTTAACCTACTGAAATGCAACAAGATGAATGACCTTGTGAATTTAAGACTTGTTGCTCCGATTTAAAACCTTTTTAAGGCCAGAATTTGTGGAAGGGTGAATTAAGGAAACCGTGGAAAAGTCCATGTCAAAACTTTGACACATTAAAGTCCCTGACAATTTTAGCCGTTTTATGAAACAAATATTTATGAAATTTGTGTTCAACTATCTTTAGGTAATGGTTTATTTTTCAATTATGTTTATTTTTATAATTGTATTTATGATCTAATTTGTATTGTTATTTATTCACCTGTTGTTGAAGAGTGATTTTTAAGTCACTGCAAAAGGGGCCGGAGGTTTTAGAGGGTAAAATGCTTGGATTTGTTATGATTTTTTTGACCACTTCGTTATTTTGATTATATTTTCGTTTAGTTTGAAGTGTAATTTGGATTTATAAATATTTTTGGATACATTTTTTCCTGTTTCGATAAATTTATAAAAAATTTCAAAATCGACTGGTTTAAGTGAAGTGGGTTCCGATACAATCACCGTTAATACTAGCAATGATTTTTGTGTCAGTAAATTAAAATTATTAATAATAATTATATTCTTTATAATTTAATGGAGCCTACATCCATATCCTGAGGAAATTTGCCATGCATATAAAAAGGAGCATGTCACATTCAACAAGGACGCCGTTAACGCACAAAATTATTTAAGTCCATTTACACGAACAACTTCTGATGATGTGCTGTCTTTGTTTAAATCGCTGGTGCTTGAGGGAATGGACTATATAATAGGATGCAGACGGTGGAGGATAAGAACCTCAGAATTAAATTGCACTTGCCCCTATTAGTGCTTTACACACTTTGCCTTAACTTAGCGCACGCTTGCACACAAATACCAAAACTTCATGGCCATGCCCATTGACTTGTGCTTTTGACTTATGGCACAGTGCTTTTGACTTATGGCACAGCTCTAATGCGCGTAAAATAGGGCCCAATACATTTGCTATGTTGCCTGGAAAATGTTACTCATTTGGAGCCTCATCAAATCACACAGCAAGCCGATGACTGTTTACCACTTGACACCAAGTGCCTTCATACATCAAAACTCTTTTTCTACCCATAAAACAAAACACAAAGTAATATTTAAAGATCTTGCTCTGGAATGACTATTCAAATAAAAAAGACTGCCATTTGGGGACAGAAAAAAGTAAATATAGCTTCAAGGATGATGTCAAGATATAGATGGTTTTCATTACACCAGACCAAGTAGGAAATCTGGTCCAGATTAGAGACACCCACTGCTGCCAGAGGCCTAATAACCCATAGGAAAAAAATTAAACAAAAACAAGCCCCACCCTTTCCTGGCATGATGATCTCCAGTCTAAAGTATGCTTGTCTGTAAAACAAACGGAACTCCGGGACACTAACCATGTTGCCAAGTAGAAGTCTTTTACAAATTCGCATTACTGCAGGCACTGGTTTTTTTTTTTCATGCTAAGAACTCAAGTTTTTAAAAAAGAGACAAACTCTTACTGCTTGATTGCTCGTCCCCATAGCGTTTGTGAGATGGTGCATAGAGGAACATGAGTGCAAACACGTACAGGTTCCACATGCCATAAATGCCAGTGAAGAAGGCGCTGTTCACTTGAACCGTGTACCCACCCCAGTGCCAGTGTCCCTCATTCACCTATCAACATAAAACACATCAGCAAACACCATCATCTGAATCAACATAATCTAATCAGTTTATTACCTCTCAGAATCTTTTTTTCTTTTTTAATTATCATAAAAATGACATATGCTTTTCAGAGAGAAAGGAAGCTAGTAAACAAAACTGTAATATCAGTCTACACCTATAATTAAATATTAAGAATATGACGAAACAAGAAACAGATTTAGAGGAAACCAATCTATACCTGACTTATGATAAAGAAAATTACAGTCATGGCTGCACATGCCAGCGTGACCAACATCAGGAATTTAAAGCGGAAGATCAGGCCCTAAATGAGAGAGAATAAACATTCAAGAAAAATAATAATAATCTTTTAAGTTAAAGAGAAATTTAAAGATACAGAAATTAAAAACAGTACCATAAAATGCATAGAAACTCATTCATATTCAAGGTTCATATTAAGAAAGAAAACAGTAACACTTTACTATTCATTTACTTTAGCATTTATTCATCTTTGTTAAATGTTAGTTGATAAAATACTATTGTTCATTCTTAATTCATTTTAGTTCATAGTGTATTAATGTTAATAAATAAAACTTAAAATATATTACTATATGTTGATATTGACATTAAACAAGATTAATAAATGCTGCTCATTGTTAGCGCATGTTAATGTTGACAAATGGAACGTTATTGTAAAGTGTTACCAAGAAAATTTAAGACAATATTAACAGACACAAGACATGCTAAAGTGAATTTGAAAACTTTTGGATCCTAAACCAGAAAGCTGAGCAGTAAATTCACATGAGCATTCTAACAGCATCTAAGTTTTTCTTTAATTTTCAAACATTACCTCATAGTGCAGTCGACGAGCCTTTGTCATAGCAGGTAAAGATGACCTTTTCCCGCTGACATTTCTGAACACTTGGTAGACCATAAAGCACAGGAACAGGAAGTAGAGACATGCACAGATTCCTGCTACAATGATGAAGGCCATCTGCACCAGCCTCAGTCAAGGTGACAACTTTTAACACAATGCAAACTAGTAAACTACAGCAAAGAGCAATGCAGATGAGCAGGAGTTATTTAGTCAGAAATCAACATATGCAAGCATGAATTAAATATCAAGTAGATTAGCATTTCGTCTAGCAGCCTTTACTAGTTGCCTGTGTAAACACTTCAAAACTAAGTATACATAGCAAGAGAAGCTAATTAAAAGAAGAAATAAAAAAGAAAATAATTACATCAAGGCACTTGAATGTATTACATGACTGAAACTAGATAGGTAAAGTTTGTGACAAACTTTGTTGGCTTGAAAAAGTCTTTTCTTGACACCAATAAAACTCAGTCTATAACAGCAGCCCACATTTTCAAAAGGATACCGCCAGCTCTGTGCCGACATCTGATGCCCAGATACTGTAGAAAGGATTCTTCAGCTGCACTCCTCTATAGAGGAAATAAAAACAGTTCTATTCATTGAGAAGAACCCTGCAGCACCACTCAGGGCTCCAGACTTAGACTAAAATGGTTGCAAAAGCAACCAAAAATAATTGATTGCGACAATAATTTAAAATCCACTGGCGACTGTCGGATTGTGTAACCCTAACCCATTTCCTCAGATATCATAAAAATCAAGCTTTTGACACTTAGGACACAATAGAACTTTTTCACAGACTGTGATGATGCAATGTTTTCTTTTGCTGGGTAAGAGAAAATAATATTTTCTGTGGTCTTCCATTCACTGCTGTCAAAGTTTACCCTGCAAACTTTTACTTCAGTGTTCCAAAACCCAGAGTGTGAAAAAGGTCTATTGAGGGACTTGTACACAACTATTACACAAGGTACAAATTCATTGATGCTCAAGAAGACAAGAACTACAAAATGCATACTATACGTTATGTAAATATCTGTAATGTAGATTCTGAAGGGCAGTACTAATACAATTTTAAAAAATCTCATATTTATATAAAGTAGGAAAGGGGTGTGAACATTTATGGGACAAAAGGGAATGCAAACTTGCGTATCTTCTCAACTACATATTGTTTATTAAACCTCTGATTAATGGGTTATCAGCTGTCGTCCTTATCTTCTGATTTATATCTGTTTTCTGAACAATCTAAATCGAACCATTCTGAACAAAAACAGCCATTTGGCTCCTTAATGTTTCAGTTTAGGCCCAAGCCATATTTTTAGTCTGGAGCCCTGCCACTGCAAATGAAATGCAAAAGGAATGGAGAAGAGGACTGCTAACAAAAATGCAAAATAAAGACTTGTTCTCCATGCCAAGATTAAGGGTATCTCAACATCGGCTCACCTCTCACTCATATCAAAGATGAAGAGGCAGAAGGAGCCAAAAACAATGGGTCCAACCTGTTTCCAGTACACAGAGAAACGGTTTCTCTCCGTCTGGTCCTAAAAAAGAAAAACAACAAAATAAAGCACTAGAAACTAGGACATTGCTTAAAAAACTTAAAGGTTACTCCTACCATGAGGTGTTCACCACAGAAGATGATCCAAAAGGAAAGCAGCATGGCATAGAAAATACCCTGACGGATATCACCAAACAAAAGCATCCAAGTCCAGTCAAACCCTACTGAGAACCATTCCACTGGAATATTGATGAAGGTCATAGAGATTCCTAGAGCAAAGATAATCCTGAAAAAGGACAAAACCAGAGACATGATGGCCTCATCCTCATAATATCATAATTATCATAACTGCGAAAGGCTAAGGCTTTTGGATCACTCCAACACTTTATATCTGTGAAGATATAGGCCTAACAAAAACATGGAAAAAAAATCTGATTTGATCAGATTTGATTCAAGAAAGAAAGAAGGAAAGAAAAGAAGATAGGAAAAAAGAAGGAAAGAAAGATAGAAATGAAGGAAGGAAAAGAAAGAAAAAAAGGAGGAAGGAAAGAAAGAAAGTCAACAGGGAGCCCCCGTTACAAGTTCTTGGGCTTCTTCTACACGAGATTTAAAAAGGATTCCAATTTCCATGACGCTCCAGTGGAAAAGTATGCAAGTCAGCTCAAAAAAGCTTTTACAACATGAAAAAATAATCATCCTGTCTGCAAATCACACTGTTGAGAGCTTCCTGTCTATGGGGACCGCTAGTGCCAAGCTGAATTGTAGGATGCATGGCTGGAAGTGTCATTTCATTTGTAAAGAAGAAAGTGGAGAAAAACATTTCATTTTGCAAAAGAAATGGTTATAAAAATATGTCTTTAGTAAATATTGACTCCCATGACAAATACTGTCCCATTAAAACATTTTTTACAAGACAATGCAGTTTGTGTCATAAAAAAATTATTTATGACATCACTGCATAACTCGTTCTGCATGTTTGTGCTACAGACATAAATGATGCCTCAAATAGTGCAAGTGTGCTGTTACTTTTTTAAACAATTGAACAATTTTGTATTGTGGAAAGTAAAAACCAAAACACTAAATAAAGATATTAGGGGTGGGCATTTTGAGTAAATTTTTTGATTAATCTACTACTCGTACACATCCCTAATAGAAACCTTAGCCATCTCTAGGGAACAGAAAAACAGAGACATGGGGTGGGTGCTCAGTTGACTTGGGTCAGTAAGCAACAAGCTAGTAACCACACAGAACACGATAGCAACTGCATAGCAGCCCTTTGCAACCAATATGCAACAACCTGGCTACCACCCAAAACATTCTTGCAACGTGGCAGCAACCTTATCACTGGCAAGCAATTCGGAAAATGTAAAAATCTAGTTTATAAAATCTAGTTTATCTTGTATAACATAATTTGTTGCATGATACAACTTTATCCATCATGCTAGAAACTTTAACTGAATTCATAACATAGTACCTATGTGGCTCCTTAGCTTACATTTCCTCATTCCATTGACCAGATGGAAACCAGATAAATAGTCCCTTCAGTTGTTGTCCAGCGAAGTCTGATTTAATCGACATAAAAGTGACACTTACTTCTCCAGCAGGACTGGTGGTCTGGTCATTTGGGTGATTCTCTTCCAGTACCAGATCATGATGATGAGGATGCTGGGAGTGAGGAACGTCTTCATGGCAAACCAAACCTTTGTGAAGCCACCATTTTGATGAATGCTCTGAAAAGTTAAAAATTAAGAGGAACATTACAATGACAAACACTCTAATGACACTAAATGTGGATAGCTAAGAATATTGATAGTGAGTTAAATGAGTATAGCAAGCCAAACTACAGGTGATGCAGTACAGATGCCTTCAGCCAAGTGACATTTGCATAACCATTGTCTAGAAATGTATGCCAATTGTAACAAGCCAAGACTGGGCCAAAGAAACTGATTACGAGAGGTCAACAGCAAGTTTTTTTTAAATCAAATTCGCTTTCCATACAGTTTGAAGACTCACCACAAGTCTGATGTCTTTGATTTCTCCAATTCCAATGTTGACTTTTTTGCGTTCGTTGACAGGTAGTCTGATGTTGAGAAGATAGTACTTATGGGCCACACTACCAACCTCCATAAAGGGTAACAGGTCACAATCATAGTAGCGCCCCTCATTTTCAAATGCCTGGGTACAAAAAAGTTAAAGTAATAAAAGTGTTTAGTAGTTGCAAAATTATTTAAACTGATAGCTCACTCAAAAATGAAAATTCAGACACAGGCCTGAAATGTGTGATGCTATGTTCACCTTTGTTGTGGTGAAATTGCAGCTCAGTTTGCGATGCTCTATGGAATGGGCCATCTCGATCCACTCACTCAGAGGGTCATCCCTGTATGCCAAGCCAACGTCCATGGTGACCAAAGCTCCATCCCCTACAAACAAGACACTTGTAATTACCTTGATGTGGTATAAGAAAGGTACAATGCACAAAAAAACAGTACCAGTTTCTGATTTATAGCATAATCGCATCGAAATAATCAATATAAATGGATCATATTAAGAGCACTGTAATAACAGAACCACTTATTCTATCATAAGGCCATACCATTGGGTATTGAAATTAATGCCAGCTGGCTGAAGAACAGCAGTGGACTTTTATGGAGAATGCCAAACACATACATGTGCTATGACATAGCTCTTTTGTCATCGCAATGTGGGTAAAAATAGCACAGGGTAAAAGTAGTACAACGTAACCTATAAGTCATTCAATCTATGGACACCCCATTCAAATCAGGCATAACCTCACTCACAAAGTGTCCAAAAGGCATTTCTGTTTCCATTCAGCACTCCAGCAGATTATATGATCAATGCATACACTAACACAAAAAACAAGGACTGTAAGTGTTAAAGATCCCATTAAAAGTATTAATGATGATGTTCGTCTTTATTTCCTGTGTTGATGTATTTCCAATTGAAACAAGAAGATTGGGTAAAACATATAGTAACCTTTTTAACTAGCCAATACTGCAGTGGTATGATTCCGGAAGTAAAAATCCCATTCATTTTCTCCATGGAATAATATGGACTGATGGCTTAAAAGCATATACTACTGAGCAACAACCTCAGATCTCTTTTTAGTGATTAGAACTTAGACTTATTGTGTATAAAAAAAAATAAAAAATTGAGCCAATACTGGTGAAGAACTACACTACCGATGATTTGAAGGGAATATCCAAGAATCGCAGCAAACAAATCACAGCAAAAGAGCTGTGCAGCATCCGCCCACTCCCATGATGCATGGTGGATGACGTAATAGCGTCGGTCTCTTTACACTCTCAAACTACTGAATATTTATGTTTAATATATGGTTTCTATACTTAGAATAAACAAATTAAAATCAATAGGTTTACATTTTACCATTAATTTCATAATTAAAATTAAAGAGGTTAAGTAAACAATCTTAAACCTTTGTTTATTTGTCTGATTTTTAAATACTAAAAACTTGTAATGCTGTGATTCAATTTGAAACTGGTTGATCTAGTGCTTTAGCCATACAGGAAACAGACAGTGATACTGTAGCAGAAAATAGACATTAGCCCTCTGGAAAAACACCAATAAATAAACTGCTAATGAATAATCAGACAGGCCATCAGGCCTCATCACGGCCATGAACAGGTGACAGGCCAAGTTAAAGTCATGAACCATGATTTGCTACTTACTAGTCGGTTGCAGGTTGTATCAAAGGGAGGGACGTACTAATTTTAGGTGTTAAATTGGACAAAAATCTGTGTAGTGCAAGATGAGTTGTCAATATTTTTGGTGAAAAAAAAGTGCATTTTGTTAACTTAGGAGTATACTAGCATAAAGCTGCCATCAAAGCCAAGAGACAAAAACTAAAAGCCACAAAACTGAAACTTAGATTTCATGAGGTCTTTTAACAGCCATGTTTCAATTCGCTTTTAGAAAGCAGGAGGTAGACGAGAAAGGGGCCCTTGGTTTAGATCACTTTGCACAGCGTTGTGTGTTCCACTTCACCTCTCTAAAGAGATCCTTGTTGTGTTATGAAACAAGCTTGAGAGCACTAGAGAATTCCTGTACATGGAGGGCTGAGCTTTATGGGGGGAGGGGCAAAAGGAAAAGAAGTAGAGAGAGTGGCAGACATTATTAGTGCTGTCCTCTCTTCTCCAGTGTGTCTACAGTGGCCCCCACCTATAACTGGCTGTGCCAAAGAGCTTTGAATGTAAGCTTAGCACACACAAACATTCCACCCGGACGCAGCGCACATCACTCCGGCGACTAAGCCTTTTCAACAGCTGTGTTATTGCTGGAAACGCGCCAAATTATGCTGCTCGGGCCAGAAAGACTCCATTCAATGGAGAGCAAAGGTACTGGTGATCCTGGTGATAGTCATGTGATCAGAATAGCCTGAACTTTCACCATGTTCGAGATGTAGGTCTTATACAGGGATTCTGTATGAACATGCTCCTTTTGTCAAAAACAATGTGGCACCTGGGGGCCTGGGTGGCTCAGCAAGTAAAGACACCGACTACCACCCCTGGAGTTCATGAGTTTGAATCCCAGGGTGTGCTGAGGGACTCCAGACATATTTCCTAAGCAGCCAAATTGGCCAAGGTTGTTATGTAGGGTAGAGTCACATGGGGTAACCTCATGGTTGCCATAATGTGGTTCGCTCTCAGTGGGGCGCATTCCACAAGCTTATTACAATAAAGTTGCTGGAATTTTTGTCCATTCCTCCAGACAGAATTGGTGTAACGGAGTCAAGTTTGTAGGCCGCCTAGCTTGCACACGCTTTTTCATTTCTGCCCACAAATTTTATTTCGGATTGAGATCAGGGCTTTGTGATGGCCACGCCAATACCTTGACTTTGTTGTCCTTAAGCCATTTTGCCACAACTTTGACCCATTTGCAACAGAGCTTTAACTTCCTGGCTGATGTCTTGAGATGTTGCTTCAATATATCCACATAATTTTCCTTCCTCATGACACCATCAATTTGTGAAGTGCACCAGTCCCTCCTGCAGAAAAGCAACACCACAACATGATGTTGCCACCTTCATCCTTCACGGTTGGGGTGGTGTTCTTCAGCTTGCAAGCCTCACCCTTTTTCCACAAAACATAATGATGGTCATTATGAACAAAAAGTTAAATTCTTGTTTCAGTAGACCAGAGGGCATTTCTCCAAAAAGTAAGATCTTTGTCCCCATGTGCACTTGCAAACTTTAGTCTGGCTTTTTATGGTGGCTTTGGAGCTTCTCCCTTGCTGAGCAGCCTGTAAAGTTATGCCAATATAGGACTCATTTTACTGTGGATAAAGATACTTGTCTACATGTTTCCTCCAATATCTTCACAAGGTCCTCTGCTGTTGTTCTGGGATTGACTTGCACTTTTCGCACCAAACTATGTTCATCTCTAGGAGACAGAACATGTCTCCTTCCTGAGCGGTATGATGGCTGCGTGGTCTCATGGCATTTATACTTGCATACTAGACAAGTCATTTTATCTGTATAGTACCTTTCACAACACATTGTTTCAAAGCAGCTTTACAGAAGAGCAGGCATTAACAGACGATAAAACTGTAATGTCTATAATGTCTAGGAGTCATCATTTTGTAATTAGATAAAATACAATTGTGAATTGTGTTTAAAAATAATTAAATAATAATTGTATTTATAACCCCAGTGAGCAAGCTGAAGGCGACTGTAGCAAGGAACACAAAACTCCATAAGATGTTGATTAATGGGAGAAAAATAACCTTGGGAGAAACCAGACTCACTGTGGGGGCCAGTTCCCCTCTGGCTAACATCAAGAATATAATGCCAATATTACTTATGTATAGTGCAAGTCATGGTTTAAAATTATTAAACTAAGTAAGTGTTAAGGGACAGAGTTTATACTGTTAAACAGTACTACTGTTTGTACAGATGAACGTGGTACCTTCAGACATTTGGAAAATGCTCCAAAGGATGAACCAGACTTGTGGAGGTCTTGACATCATGGGAAAAATAAAAAGAAATGAGCCAAGCAAAGAGTTTGAAGGTAGGCCTTAAAATACATCCACAGGTACACCTCCAATTCAATACACCTTCTATCAGAAGCTAATTGTCTAATGGCTTGACAACATTTTCTGGAACTTTCCAAGCTCCTTAAAGGCACAGTTAACTTCTGACCCACTGGAATTGTAATATAGTCAATTTAAAGTGAAACAATCTGTTTGTAAACAATTAATGGAAATATTACTCATGTCATGCACAAAGTAGATGTCCTAAATGACTTGCCAAAACTATAGTTTGCTAATATTAAATCTGTTGAGTGGTTAAAATATTTGTTTATGACTTCAACTGTATATTTATCACACACATACATACATACACACAGTATACAGTACATATTGAGATATGGGCAATTTAGAATTTTCTGTAATGATGTTTAGGTATGTGTCAAATTGATGTCCACATTGATGGCCATACCCAGGGTTTCCCAGCAGAACATTGCCTAGAGCATCACACTCCCTCCACCGGCTTGTCATCTTCCCAAAGTGCATCCTGGTGCAATCACTTCCCCAGGTAAATGGCACACTCATTCAGGGCCGTTCACATGATGTAAAATAAATGAGACACCAGGCGACCTTCTTCCACTGCTCCAAGGTCCAGTTCCGACATTCACATGCCCATTGTAGGCATCTTAGGATGGTGGCCAGGGTTTATCATGGGCACCCTGACCAGTCTGCGGCTATGCAGCCCCATACGCAGTAGGGTGCGATGCACTGTGTGTTGACACGTTCATCCCGTAATCATCATTATAATTTTCTGTGACTTGTATTAGTAAAATTGCCTCCAAGTAGGATATTACATTTAAATTACTTGTTTTCCAAATGCTGAATCTTGAGTAAATGTTGAATGCCAGTTGAATCTCTAATATGACCTTATTATAAGAGTGTTGATACTCTGAGGTTTTGCTCAGAAAGCCAGATTCACAGAGAGAGAAACAGCTGGCAAAAGATCACAGAATTGTGGTAAACATCAAACATCTGGCTGAGGAGGATCCATGTCCAATGTTCCACATTCTGCTCCAAATCTTTTAACAGTACAAAGAGTTTCTTCAAGTAATGAATACACAAATAATTGTGCAAATGTCTCTGGTAAATTGGTTTATAATAAATTGAATGTGACAAAAGCTCACTCAAACATGTTGTTTTAACTGAAAAGGGTGTTTCTTTGTTTTTTTTGCTAGTTTCTGCACAAGCACTTGCTTTAGGGTGGGGAAGATTACCGAAGGACCCTGGTACCTTTCACACAAGCAGTTAATGTGTTAAGGAACCGAAAAGACGACTCCTACATTTCTCAAGACGTGAATAGCCAACTAACGCACATACCGATCACTTTCCCAGACTGCTCTAGCTCAACAATGGCTCTTCATTAGTGGCCAGTGTTATCCGCTTAATCCTTACTTTGAAAGAGAAGTGCCAGTGCCTCACCCTCCCACAGCCAGAAGAATTAAAATGGCAAAAGTGATATGCAGGTCCACACGGCTGGAACCCTTCAGGTTTACATGAAGACAAAGTAATTTAGCTTCAAAGCAAAATAAAATAAAGGGTAAACCTGATTTTAGAACAGAATGATGCTGGAAAGTAATAGTCCACTAAACTTAAAGCCTAGCGCACACTATAAGACTCAAGTTCGTCTCCTTTGATATTTTGTGTTGGTGACTTTTCTGCAACTAATCTGCGACGAGTAGTCTCAGATCGCACGATAAATGTTCATGTAGTGTATGTACACACTTCTGCGACTTGCCCAGACTAGTCACAGATGCTACAAGCAAACATCTGAGTTACAGTGAGGCACTTACAATGGAAGTGAATGGGGGCCATTCCATCAACATTATAATACAGTACATGCATTTTAAAAGAAGAATTAATGTAAGTGCTTTAATACAATTATTTGCTTCACATTTCAGCCTTTAAACCCTCCAAAAATTTGCCCTATTCACTTCCATTGCAAGTGCCTCACTGCAACCTCGATTTATGGTTTTTGAAAGAAAAGGGGAAACGACTCAAAATTATTTTTTATGGTAATAACATTATGCCACAAATGCTGTCAATTTAATTTAGTTTGTATTGAGCCCGGAATATTCCTTTGGAAAAATGGTGGGGAGGTTTGTGCTTTTTTAAATTTTTGTCATGCAGTAATCCACTGATGCAATGAGTGATGTAGGCCCTCATGAAATCAGAGAATCTTCCCTCGAATTTCAATCACAAAACTGCTCAAAAGAGACGACCAGGTCTACTTGTGACTGGTAGGGCTGAATCAATTAGTCAACGTTATCGACAATGGCGACAATAAAAAAAAAAAAAATTGTCCAATAGTTGTTTGATTTCATTTAACGCAACATGAGATCATTTGAAACTCTAATGATGATGGTTGAGAGCAGCACTGCAGTTCGCGCCTGATTGAGGAGAGGAAGAAAACACAGCTCACAGTCCAGATGCACTCAAAACTTTTCAAACAGCCTTATTGGTGAAGTAGATCTCAAGGTATGCAATTATAATAAATAAATACAAAATAAGTAAATACAGAAGTAGTGTCATTCTATTGTGAAATAAAGCAGAGCCACTTGTCTGTCAGAGCGTCTAAAAATGAAACACCCAACAGAAGAATATACCATTGATAAACAACCTCTGAGCTCACGGTAAGTCTGTCTTTAAAGGGTTATTAGTTATTGTTATAAATCAATTCTCCATATGGAAAAAATTTGAGATTTTCTAATTCTGGACCCAGACTTTTGCACTCTATTAAACCTTCCATCTTTAAATGGCCACCGGAAGAAACTGAAATGGCAATAAAACCATATGGCATAACTGAATTCCTTGTAGTACACACTATATGATTTTGACCACGATTCAGCCGTGAGACAAACTTCAGGAATCCTAAAGGATTTTCTTTCGACATAGGGCAAAATCGTCAATCTTACAACGTTCAGTGTGACATGTTCACTAAGGGCCGATTAATAGTCTTTACGATGATCTTTAGCCTCCGACGAAGGCTGTGTAAGAAATTTAGCATCACAGCCGTATAGTGTGACGGCTATTAGGATGGCCAGATGAGATAGTCAGCTCCTCTCTCGCACCCAAAAGAATCCTGCTCCGCATTTGCATCATAGCAACATTTGTGCCCAGTTATCACTCTACTCTTTCAGTATTTTTTTCTTGTTTTCATTCTCTAGAAAAATATTTAATAAATAAATAAGCTGAAAACACTTGGAGAAACACTTCAGCAATATGAAAGCATTATTCTCTGAATTAAATAAACACAGAGCTTACAAAACAAAAATAAAGAAATGATTGCATTGGCCAACGGTGCAATACAGAAGTGGAATCGAAAAATTATGTCATCGCAGCATTGGCGGAAATGTGCTTTGACTTTGCTAGACCTCAATTTGCATGAGGAAGTGCATCCCATTGTTTGATACTGAGCTGTGCACGCGGCGCCGCATTAAAAAATGAACGACTTGTGAGACAACATTGGCTATATTGTTAAAAATGTTCAGATACATTGCAAACATACAAAAACACGTAGTTTTTTAATATGGTTAAGTTTTTAATAGTAATAAAATAAATAAAAGAGGGGTTTCAAAAGAAAATTATAATCTGTTCAGTTAGATAAATCAAACATTTTAACAAATATTTTTGCTTGATTATTTTTACAAAGCTTTACCATCTTATAATTACATTGCCATTCTATCAAAAATAAATTTTCGATGTATTACAAGTTTATTTTCTGACCATTTCATCTTATGGATAATGAATCTCCCATTAATAGAAATAGAAGTTTGTTGCTTTTTATTACAAAGGTTCTTAAGACTTGTACATTTCCAAAAAAGCATTGAGGGCATACAAAAAAATAACAGAAAAAAATACAAATAAATTCAGGTTAATGAAAATTATGTAAATTTGCCTTATTCATGAAACACGAGCAGAACAAAATTGTGTGCAAATCGTTAGAAATACAATTATTGTGTAAATTGTAGCATTTATTTAAATGGTACCATGTTTCACTACTACTTTCTGCTGATTCAGATGATATTTTCTCTGGGCTGCCACATCGTGTTGCAGAATAGTACAATGGCGGGCACATCAGGTATAAACACCTCTAGAATTTAAGGTGGTGCACACACAGTCTGCGGTCTGGCGCCAAGCAAAAGCATAAACAAGGCTTTCGCTCTTGTATACTCTAACAGGGTCCGCAACTGACTACATCGAAGCATAATGAACTTGAAATATTTTTGAACAAGAACTCACTAAATAGAGATGAATGTGTGAAATGGATCAAACAAAAACCACATGGGATAATACAATAAACTTAATGGAATGACAAACAGGTATTTCTTTTTCTTTTTAGAACTGAAGGTGCCGGAATGATATTCTGGCCAAATTTAACCCATGTTTATGGGCATAGGCGGAAATCAAATGATACAAATACAAATGGGGCAACAACAAAAAAAACCTTGGTGTCCCCTTCAAAAATGTTGCATCCAACATTTGCATGAAATTTTCGCCCCCTCTTTATGGGACGTTTTAATCAAAATCAGCAGATTCATTTGGATACAATTACAGAAATCTATGTCATGTTTGTGCAGTATCCATAGGAAATTTGCGAGCGCAATATATTATCAGCCTATACATTTTTCAGGCCACAAGCCTTTTTATTTCCACAGTGAATCGTTGCTTGTGGTCGCTAATTATTACTGAAGGCTACCTCCCCAAACTGCATTCTTTCTCAACATCTTTAATTTTTGGTATTTGTGATCAGGCTGTCTCATTACACAGCCTGCGTAGGGCGCCAAATCCATAGGCTGGCACCATGTTACCCCAGGGGGCACCAGAAACTTCACTGGCTGCCCTTACTCGCATTTTACATGTTATTCAAGGACCCAGTAGCAGTCACAGAACATAGACTATTACTATCGCCTCGCGACTTTCGCACTGTGCCAAGCTAATCACATTCCACTAACAAATATTACTGTTTCGCTTCTATTCTACACCTGTAAGTCAAGTTCACTAATTGGGATGATTGGGACCATCGTCGTCCACGATGTGTATCGTAGAGTCTGACATGGTGATATCAATGCATTCATACAGTCTGACAAGCAACAATCTTGTTGTTTTTTTAATCCCCTTTTCTCCCCCATTTGCAATGCCCAATTCCCACTGCTTACTAGGTCCTCATGGTGGTGCGGTTACTCACCTCAATACAGGTGGCGGAGGACAAGTCTCAGTTCTCATTTCATCATCAGATCTCATGATGTATCACATCACGTGGCTCGCTGTGCATGACACTGCGGAGACTCACAGCATGTGGAGGCTTATGCTATTCTCCGCAATCCACGCACAATTTACCACGTGCCCCATTGAGAGGAAGAACCACTAAATCGCGGCCACCCCATCTGACTCTACCCTCCCTAGCATCCGGGCCAATTTGGTTGCTTAGGAGACCTGGCTGGAGTCACTCAGCATGCATACCCTGGATTCGAACTCGTGACTCCAGGGGTGGTAGTCAGCATCAATACTAGCTTAGCTACCCAGGCCCCTACAATAAATAGCGGGCTTAAGTCCTTATTGAGATCCCTCAGGCTCCAGCCACAACAGAGTGAAAACAGAGCATTCATCATTGTTAGTCCTCACACTGCATGTGAAAAATCCAATCTACTTTTGGGTGAATAGAATGGGAAATTCCTCCGAGTGTTCATGCGTCCCCTCCTACACTCTCAGGACAATAGCAATAGGCCAACTCCTGGGCTTATAAGCCATGTAGTGATCCCATTTTTGTGTTTTTGGTGGGGCTTTTTTTTTTTTTTACCACAAGTACTAAATAGACTGGAGAAGTAGGTGAAGGTTTGAGTAGTACTAAAACAATAACTTAATTCCATTACTCACCAATCTGGTTTTGCATTTTGAAGGCAATGTCAAACTGGAGGATAACCAGCATGAACTGGAACCAGGGACTCATCTCTCGGTTGGGTAAAGGAATGTGGACCGCAAACACAATGTTATTGGCCTCAATTCTCTTGGCCATGGCCTCATCAAAGTCTCTGAGCTTGCTGCACTGGTCGGGGCCCCAAGGCATGAACCACTTGGAGCCTTGATGGTGGGTCTTCACGACGTCCACACATTTGGTGGCCAGGTAGTGGACGGCTGTGGTGGGGCTTGGAGCTGCAGAGACAGATTTGATAGAACAATTCAAGAATAATCCATCAAATCACTAATAACTTGGCGCATTAGCTTACATATTTAACAAATTACTCCACAAGCAGGAGATAAAAAGTAAAATCACTCTTACACATTTTAACAGAAGTAGGAGAAAACCATATTTTGTGTCCATGAACAACTGTTACAACAGAACCAAAACAACAAAAAAAACATATATAAAATGCCTAAATTTCTTACTGAAACTCGAAACATGAACAGAACAATTGTGTCTAAACTGTTTGTAAAACCATTCTTATGAAAATTCAGTTCAATGAAATACAAGATTTACGGATTTTTGTTCGCTCATGTTTTTAGAAAAAGGCAAAAAATTTGGTTTGTTTACATAGTGAAGAACAAAGGCCTATAAAATGAACAAGACTCATAAATTGACTCTCTGTTACACCCTTACTATGAGGGGTCATTAGCATGAGAAAGTCAGGACATCCTTCATTGCTATTCAGGAATTGGTAGTCAAGTATGCGTTAATAGAACCCTTCTTGGGTCATTGAGGACAACTAAACTTTGTAAAAGACCAGGAAGTAAGAGATAATGTGAACCAGTCTATGGTTTGAGGACACTAGCTAGGCTAGTGATAGTCAAGCCAATGCATAAATCTCTATACTAAGAGGCAAACTATTCAGTGACAGCACCATTAAAAAATTTTAAGTTTTCACAATAGCTTAAAAGCTAATAGGAGGGTCTTAGGGCTGGGCAATATGGATAGAAAAATGTAATCTTAATATTCTTTGATTTTATTGACGATATTTTACATATCTCGATAATTATGGATTTGCTCTGAAATGGCATTAAACATGCTTTTATTTTTTTTAAATCAAAAGGAATCATATTTTTTAACCAAACAGCTTTGCAGCAAAGTAAATTAAAAATGTTTGATGCATGAAATATTTAAAAAATGAAGGCAAGTTTTCAACAGATCTTCACTAAATGAACATTTATACTAAAACATTTTCACAAGTTCACTCACTCTTTGGAGCCCAGTTAAATGTTATTATAATACAATACAACACTGAATTATTATTATATGGATTATTAGGAGTATAATATTTGTTTTGTACAATAATAATATTTTTTGTAGCATTTACTTTACCTTTTATACCTGGACCTTTTATTTTGACAGAACAATGAAAGCGTATGTGTATTTGTCAGTTCGCAGTGTTGCTCATTACAAATCTGTTTAAACTTCTGTGATATCGTGTCCCATTTATACATTTGTATAATAACTTGTAGCAGTTAAACATTTTTGGAATTGTACTACTTTGTGAATCTGTAGCACTTTGCTTTCACAATGCATGCTAACCACTTTTGAGCACTGAAAACAGGGTATCATCACAGAACACATCACCTGTTCTCTCTGAAGCACACACATGTATTCATTGGATAAAATCGCAGCCTTTTGTAGTTTAATAATCATACATAACAAAAAAAAGAGACTTTGATGTCATTTTGATTAATTGTGCAGCACAGGATCGTGAAATTCATCTCATGATGCACTCTTTTGGGAAACAGTGGCCAAATAAAAAGTACACAACAATCACTGAATATTCTTGATATTGCTAAATTTTAAAATGGCAGCAAAATCATTGCAATAATATCGTGAATATTCAATATATTGCCATGCCCTAGTTGGTCTATTGTGCCCTTCAAGTCGAGAATGACCCAGCAAAGTATTTACGAGTGGGAAAGTTGGAATTCTAGATGATACGCGAGTTTCCAAGTTGGTTCTTTGTAAGGGGCATGCCTACATGAAAGATGATGGAAACCAATGATTTTGCAAAGTTATTTTAACTTCTGTATTAATAATTTGTTAAATATGACAGTCAACCAATGACATTTGCAGTTTGTTTTAAGCAAATCAGTTAATAATTTGTTAGATACCATACATTAAATTTGCACTCAGTAATCTTTTTCTCATTAAAAAAAGATTTATTCCCAAAAACGCAAATGGTAATTTTGAAACGTATGTATAAATTCATGAGCACATTCATGAGATGAATACTCCTGTTATATCAGTAGCCTAACAAAAGCTGTTTTATTCAACATGGAGAGGGTTCCCTCATGGGGGCTGCCATGTTAAGGTCACGAGTAGTCAAATACTAATCCAAGTAACAGTCCTATGTTCAGACACTTTCACGCATGGATCAAATTAAGCATGCCTGAATGTGAATAGTGAATTTCTACAATGGAATTGGTAAGTGAAAAATATTGTTTTTGAATGATGCTGCATCCATGCCACTAGGTGTCAGTCTAAGACCATATAAACCAAAAATGCTAAGTGCACCCTAAATAAAACCTATACAACAATCAGCCACAACATTAATACCAATTGCCTAATATTGTGTAGGTCCCCCTCGTGCCTCCAAAACAGTGCCAACCCCCATCTCAGAATAACTTTCTGATATGATATTCTTCTCACCACAATTGTACATGATGGTTATCGGAGAACTGTATACTTTCTCGGTTCGAAACAGTCTGGCCATTCTCTGTTGACTTCGCTCATCAACAAGGCATTTCCGTCCGCAGAACTGCCACTCACTGGATGTGTTTTGTTTTTGGCACCATTCTGAGTAAACTCTTGAGACTGTTGTGTGTGAAAATCCCAGGAGGTCAGCAGTTACAGAAATACTCAAACCAGCCCGTCTGGCATCAACAATCATGCCACGGTCCAAATCACTGAGATCACATTTTCCCCATTCTGATGGTTGATGTGAACATTAACTGAAGCACCTGACCCATATCTGAATGATTTTATGCCCTGCTGCCACATGATTGGCTGATTAGATAATCTCATAGATGATTGTTGGTGCTAGATGGGCTGGTTTGAGTATTTCTGTAACTGCTGATCTCCTGGGATTTTCACACACAACAGTCTCAAGAGTTTACTCAGAATGGTGCCAAAAACAAAAAACTGTGGATGGAAATGCCTTTTTGATGAGAGAGGTCAACAGAGAATGGCCAGACTGGTTCGAACTGACAAAGTCTACGGTAACTCAGATAACCACTCTGTACATTTGTGGTGAGAAGAATAGCATCTCAGAATGCTTTTCTGAGATGCGGGTTGGCACTGTTTTGGAGGCACAAAATACACGATATTAGGCAGGTGGTTTTAATTTTGTGGCTGATCGTGTATGGCATGTACAAGTGATGCAGGTTTATTTACTTATGATTATTCACCAGTACAACAGGAAAAAGAGTTTTTACCGTCATTCATTGTGTATTTGTTTCATATTTTGTTTCCCAATTGAATTAATGTCATGTTGTAATAACAAACGCCCTACTCGCAGGTACGAGCTTCCCAGGTCCTCTTAAAGGTAGCATATAAACTGCTAGTCCATTTTGTGTTCTGTTCCAGTGAATACCACAAAAATACCACGCAAGCAAAAATAGCAATACTAAACTTCTCATAGTTCAATTATTCATTGACCCTCAATCCTGGGAACAAACACTCTTCAAATCTCTACCACAATATAATGGTCGCCTTTTGCCCTGGTGACCTCATGCCGTGTTTAAGATGTCCAATAAAGGGGGAGCAGCAAGCCTTTCTACTCAATTACCCTGGCTGCCACCGGCCACCGAGCAAACACAAAGGAATCCCACCTCATTAAATCAATCTCAGGCAAGAATGGCCAACACAAGCTAATTTATTACCAGTCATCCCATATTCTGGAGGAGAACAAGAAATGATTCCCTTCCTGCAAAATCATGAGGACCCCACAAGCATCAAGATGCTTTGCTTGTGTACATATAGTATAATACTCAAGGACAAGACGGAAGACCAACACTAATTATGGTATGTACTTCAGAATGGGGGGATATGGAGTAAGAGAGGGGAGGACAGAAGGATGAACAGGAGAGATAAGTTGAGAGGGAAGGCTGGCTCACAAGAGAGGGGGTGGGCTTGTTGTCTGTTCAGATGTAAAGATCAAAGACGAAAAGTTCTAGAGATGCACCTCATTTAACCCTTTATTGGCTTGTGTGAAGTGGACGGCCTGTTTTCAGTTCAATGTTTGATATCAAATAGCTTGATAATCAAAGTGCTTTTTACTTAAAATTAGCTAACAAAGCATATAATTAATTATATAGGATGAACAGCAATTAAAAATGGATAAAAGTAGGTTAAGTAACAAAAATATGTGTGGAAGACACATGGTAGGTTTAAAGATATTACAAGGGACAAAGATGTTCTTATGTTGTGCACGCGACACATACACAATCGCACAAATCACGACACTTGTATGTGACTGGCGTTGTTTATTTAGTGTATACGACACCGACCGATAAATAAACTCTTTCACGGTCAAATGGCTCAAACAGGTTTTAAAAAAATCTTTCTTTCCGTCTCGTTTCGACAGGACAAGAGCAGGGACTCGGGACAAGCCAGAGGCGCCCGAGCTAAAAACAAAACAATGTTGCGTCCATTCGATCGGCTCTAAACTTACAAATACAGGCGAAACCAGGAGCACAAAGACTGCAGTCGACGCAGTAAAAAAATAAGCGCCCATCTTTAACACTACTGTAACAATCAATCCCGAAACTTTTCACTCCATTACAGTGTTAAGCAAAACTGTTTTTCCCCTCTTTTCTTTTCTGAAAACCTAGTATTGCACAAAAGAACAAATGGCAACAAATTCCACCATCAAAGATCCTAAGCCGATTTTTAAAACTACTCACCAATCAGTCCACCGACCATAAAGGAAAACGCCTGGAATAAAAGAAGAATTACACCCACGATCACCAACTTTTTGGTGCTCATGTTCTCAATAATTGCTCCAGCCATTGTGAAAGTGTCTCTCCTTGCACTGCGATACGAATAAAATGGGAAGAGACGACGGTCAAGGCATCCAGGTGGACCAGTGCGCTGTCCGAGATTGAGAGCGCGACGCGGGCTGTAACTCAAACTCTAGTGAGCTGTCTGTGCAGCGCTCTTCGTAGGGAACAATAGGGGAAAGGGAGGGATTACATGAATGAACGTGACGTCACCGAGGGCTGAGAGTTCAGGTTTGCTGGGAGACTTTTTCCATATCTGCAAAACTTTAGCCATTTATTGGTCAAATGCAAAACACTAATGGTTTTAGTGCACATATTTTGCACATTCCAGAGCCATTTTTAACATTTGCTCACTCTTTGAATCGAAAACATAGCCTATAGTTTCTCTTTTACATTCTGTACAAATAATTATGTTTGCAATAACACAAATGTGGTGGTATATTCAAAAGATATTTAAAAAGTTTCTTTGAGTTTTTGCTTCAAGGGGCCAACCCAGTCATTTAATGTGATAGTTCACCCAAAAATGTAAATTCTCTCATAATTTACTCACCCTCATGCCATATTAGATTTGTATGACTTTCATCCTTCTGCTGAACACAAAGAGATATTTAGAAGAATATGTAAGCACTGTAGGTCCATACAATTCAATTGAATGGTGGCCAGAACTTTGAAGTTCCAAAAAGCAGATAAAGTCAGCATAAAAGTAATCCCTATGACTCCAGTGGTTTAATCCATGTCTTCTGAAGCGATCCAGTTGGTTTTGGGTGAGAACTGACCAAAATGTAACTCCTTTTTCACTGTACATCTTGTCATTGCAGTCTCTAGGCACAATCATGATTTCAAACTCGATCAAACTTCCTAGTTCTTGATGCTTGCGCAGAGCGCTAGATGACGTGTGGAGTGGTGGTGGCGTAGTGGGCTAAAGCACATAACTGGTAATCAGAAGGTTGCTGGTTCAATCCCCACAGCCACCACCATTGTGTCCTTGAGCAAGGCACTTAACTCCAGGTTGCTCTGGGGAGATTGTCCCTGTAATAAGTGCACTGTAAGTCGCTTTGGATAAAAGTGTCTGCCAAATGCATAAATGTAAATAACGCTATTGGAAGTGTAATCGTGCTTGCAATCATGATCGCCAAGGATGCTGTCAAGATGTACAGTACAAAAGGAGTTATATGTTGGTCTGTTCTCGCCCCAAAACTAACTGTATCCCTTCAGAAGACATGAGGTGCATCCCAAACTTCTGTTCTATTCTATGCCGTTTTGTACTGTAAATAGTGCGAGTAGTATATTAACACTGAAAATGTAGCAAAAAGAAGTGTACTTTAAGGACCCCGATGATGCACTTTTTAAACCGTCAAAACAGAGTGTGGAATGGTAGACACTTTATGGACTCAACGCGGCTTGCCGTACGTAGCGCAAGGGGCGGAGATAACTTGCTGCGCTGTTGGTCTGACAAAACAGTTGTAAATAATGAAGAATGTAGCAGCCAGCTAAACTTTAGTGATGACAACACCTTACAAATGTAAAATGTGAGTTGAATGCTTTACCATCACCCCAATCTGTATGAATATGTATGTTGTTTAAGATACAAGTGTTGAACTGAGGTTGGCTAACATGCTAAATTTAGTGGCAACACATTGCATGTGTGTTAAACGTCAATTCCGTCAGCTGTTAAATGGTGAATGTTTCTGTATAATCCAAAATAAAATTTTAAGTGTTCCATTTGATACAATATTACACATTGAAAATCCATACACTACATGGCTGTGTGCATAGTACATTTAGTAAGTGCATAGTATAGTGTGTTGTTTGGGACACAGTTATGGATTAAACCACTGGAGTCTGATGGATTAAACCACTGGAGTCTGATGGATTATTTTGATGCTAACTTTGTGCTTTTTGGAGCTTCAAAGACCTGATCACTAATCACTTGCTTTGTATGGACCAACATAGCTGAAATGTTCTTCTTAAAAAAATGTGTTTGTCTTCTGCGAAGAAAGAATGTCATACACATCTGGGATGGCATGAAGGTGAGGCAATGATGTGAGGCAGTGTGTGTACACAACCACCCTACCATGTTTCAAAATGAATGATTTTCGTTTCTCCACGAATGGTTACGGACTCCACCCTATTATCATAGATCCTACCTGAGCATCATTAAAAGTGAGCTAATGTTTGATTATTCTTTAACTTACTCTAACTCCTTTAATTATATTTTATCCGTTCAGATTAGGAAACTATGTCGCTTTGAGGTCCTCGCGTGTTTTTCTCTACACTGCGGGTCTCAAGATCACAAGCGGCCAGTATTGGATCATCAAACAGAGGTAATTGCTATATACCTAAGATCGGTCACATTCACGTTTACACAATCAAAAATACTTCAGTATAGCCCCCATGGAATTGCATACACTTGAATTTAACTTAACGTTTTCTTCAGTAGAAGTCACGGCCACTATTACAGATGTAAGTTGACCATCATAACTTCTCTTGTAATAGCTTTAGATTGGCCATGCGTGGTTTCCCTCGTACACTTATCTGGAGAAACATCAAATTAAAACAGAGGTAAGACAAACACTAATTTAGATTGGTCAAGCAGCATTTGCTGTTCTAAACGGAAATTCCCTTTTTGTCTTTGCAAACCAAGTACACTTGAATTGATGCCAAATATTAGTCGTCACTAATCTGACGCAGACTTGCGGTAACATACGAATCGTTTAATCTGCTTGGGTAAACATTTCAGAGTCAGTCAGAATAAAATCAAATGTTTACAATTTATTGACCAGGTAAATATAACAATAATTCAAAATCCAATTCATAGAGTGAAATCATCATCAATCAATCAAATATAATAACAACATTTCAGAAATTGAGGAATTTGTAGAAACATTTACCTGGCAACGAAAACTACACACAGCGATCGTGTGGGAAGTCTACCTACAGACTCCCTGAGCTCTGGGCCAGCCCTCCTTAAATATCCAGAGAGAATACACATTGTGTACCAAATGGTATTATCCTTTGAACAATGATAATTTGGGGGCGAATGGGTTCTTAACATCCTGGTGTTAAACCTTCAAGGAGGGGGATAGACCTCCAGAATTATTCAGTATTTTGCAAAGACCTTATAACTTTGTTGTCATTAAGTTTTACAAACCTGGGAATAAGAGCACTGTACCAGACGCACTGAGACATTTTAAATGATTCCAAACATGTTACACTAGTTACCTTATTTGTATACATCAGATATGGTATTTTGTTACATACAGATCTTAGGTGATTCTGAGCTGAAGGGGAATGGTTGAGGAGGAGAGAGGAGAGAATGGGACAGATGTGGAAGGGTAACAATGAGGTGTAAATTTGCAATCTTCACTCAGTGGGGTGTGGTGCCTCAGGAAGAGATGCTAATTGTGAGAAAGTTATATGTTGATTTTCTCAAAGATCATACATTTGCTCTCTGCCTTTGAATGCAAACACATTGGCAACCCGCCATACACTACACTGAGTGATCTAAACACAGTCCACCATTTTTTTCCATGCTGGAGTAGATACATGTGAGAAGATTAATGTCTCAGCTTTGTAAGCATCATAAATGTTCTGTTGTTGGCTGTAAAAGTGAACATAAGAGTCTTCATGTACTCCCGGCATCAGAGCCAATGAAGATGCAGTGGACAGTTTAACTTTATGCAAATGTAGAGCGACTTTCGGGAGAGACAGCTAATACGAGAGATGATGGTAGAGCTCACGTGATCCTAATATTTGAATAATAATATTAATTGTAAATAAACAGTGTTTAGACTCTCCATACACACCACAAGAGACCTAACCGCCAGCCACTGTCGACACGCAGCTTCAAAGTAGCTGGCAGTGTGAACGCAGCTTAATGCAGCTAAAGATACCATTGTCTCTGATTGTATTCACAGAGACTAGAGTTATGTTGAGGGCGGGGAGCAGCAGCTCATTTGCATTTAAAGAGACACACACAAAAACAGCGTGTTTTTTGATTCCACTCAAAAAGAGGCTTTTACAACATGGAATAATAAATGATCTTGTAAAGGGATTAATGGAAAGGAGGAGGCTAGAAATGGCTTGAGAATAAAAATTATATTTTAATACGAAACTTAAACAAAAAGACAAACACACAAAGGTGTGTTCCTCCCCATTCCTCCCTTGTTCTCTCAGGCCGGGGCCCCCGACATGACGTACACATTCTGGGGACACCTGAGGCTTATCTTGTAAAAAAAAAAAAGGGCATAATAGGTCTCCTTTAATATATGCCAGTGTGGTCTGATTTTCTTCACTTGTTTACCCAAGAGCTAGAACTAAAATATGAAGGTGGTGAAAATTTACTTTGGAGGGTGAGGCTCACCAAAAATATTCTACATTAAGAGGGTTTAAACTAGGTGTTGGAAACCAACTTACAAAACTTCCGCTAGAGAAAACACATGTGCGCAATTGGACTTTTAACTCCAAATCTCATAGTTACTGAAATATAGCCCTTGTGACAACTTGCTGCTGTGACAGCTGGCCCTGCATGATCTCCCATATAGTGGCAACTGTAACCTATAGACTATTAAATGGCTTTTCAGAAGAAGAAACAAATTAATGAAATATGTATACAGTGTGTATAAAATATATATATATATATATATATATATATATATATATATATATATATATATATATATATCCATCCATCCATCCATCCATCGTCAACCGCTTATCCTGTGTACAGGGTCGCGGTGGGCTGGAGCCTATCCCAGCTAACATTGGGCGAAAGGCGGGGGACACCCTGGACAGGTCGCCAGTCCATCGCAGATATATATATATACAGAATTTTATAAAATTACAATTAAGACACATATTATAACCTTTCTCAACCTATTTATTGTTCGCTTTACAACCAGCAAATAGAAAATGTTGAAACATGTCCACCAATGGCGGGCTCTTGAGTGTGGCTAAAATTATGCTGTTCTCTATGAATTTTTCAGATTGTGCTGCAGGCAACTGAGGACTAAGTCTGAGAAACTCCTCAGCTGCCATCCAAAATGTGACAGTAGAACAGATCAGCTTCATTTAAGCCTTGAGTTGCTGTTAGGTTTGAAAATGTTCAACCCCAAGGCATAATTTTTCACAATCTCAATATTAAATGGGTGACAGTTAATTTAATTTTTTTCAAATTGTTGCCTAGCAATTTCATATTACTGTTTCCATTTTTGTTTTCAGAGCCTTCTTAGAGGAAAGCACAAGAGAACTTAAAACATATAGCATTTGATACAAGATACAGTATCGGATCAAAAACAGACCTTAAACAAATATCCAAAAACTGAATTTCAACTCAACAGCTTAACATGAGGGTTGATCTCAAGGTTCCTTATTGGATGAGGATGCTTGTATAGCAATAATCATCATTCACTAAATTGACACATCTGATTCCATTAGATTAGGCAAACATGTCCAAGTATACTGTTATATGTATATACAATTTTTTGATGACATATCTTGTTCAGATATGATTGTTCAGCAATGCACCCTTCAAAGAAGACAATACTTAACTAGATAAATAAACAAGCAAAAATGATATTTTTCAAACAATAGTCAAGTTTAGAATGTAAAAGTGTTACATCACAGTTTAAATGCATTCTTCGGTAGTTCATGAAATTGGATTTATAAAGCACAATATCTACTTCTTTTTTCTCATAATTTTCTCTATAACAGTATCCTGCAAACAAGAGATAACTTGCAGTACTGGATAAGAAGCACTGCTTTTATTTTCTAGCTCTTTCCATGCCAGCTCATTTTAAAAATTGCTGTTGAGTTAAACTGTCATTTCCCCTGATAGCGACAGGCTGCTACATGAACACATTTTCACATCTGGAGAACAAGAGAGAGCTGTAGATCTCAAGAGGATGAAAAAGGATGTAAGAAATATTGTATAAGTCATCAAACACATAAGCAAGGAGAAAGATTTTAAACATTTCTGGTATCATTGATTTAAAGGAATAGTCCGGGTTCAATAAGTTAATAAGTATTCCGGTCACAATAAGTTAAGCTCATTAAACAGCATTTGTAGCAAAATACTGATTACCACTAAAAATAATTTAAATTTTCATAAAACAAAACACCCAAAAATCTGGGTTACAGTAACTGTAAGTGAATGAGGCCAGTTTACAGTGAGTGTAAACATGATTTTAGTGTGATAAAATCACTAACCTTTTCTGTGTACAGTTATTGCCAATTTTACAACTTTGTTGCTATGACGATGTAAACCCTAAAACAATTGTAGCAATTACAATTTAAAAAATTTTACAGCTCAAATAATACATGAGTTATTATTATTATACTTATATGAGAATTCATATAAGTATGAATTCATATAAGTGCTTTTATACAATTATAAGCTTCACATTTCTGTCTTTAAACCCTCCAAAAATTGCCCCCATTCACTTCCATTGTAAGAACCTCACTGTAACAATAATTATTATTGTATTTATTTTTAAGAAAAGGATGGAAAAGTTGAAATAATGAAATAATGTAGTGATAATCAACATTATGCCACAAATGCTGTCGGCTGAGCTTAATTGTATTGGACTCAGAATTGTCAGGTATACCTGCCCCTAAAATTCACAAAAAGTAATATGTGGGTAATTGTTTTATATGTCATTTAGACAGACCCTTGCTGTCAAAGTGGATGGTTTTTGGTCAGAATAACCCACAATGTGGACCAGACGTCCTGTCGATTGTGTATAAAACACCTAGTCATTGTTATCCAGATTTTATATGTTGAGAAGACTAAAAGCATATTTGAAGAAAATGATAGCATTTAATGCATACATTGATTTTCCACAATTGAAATTTCATACATTGAAAATTTGACATTTTACTTCATTACAATGAATACAGAAACAAATAATAAGTAATTGTTAAGTAATGTAATCTGAATACAACTTTTGGAGAAAACACATAAGAGACCCCAAATAATCACAATGGGTGAAAATGGAGAATGCTAAAAAAAAAAAAACAGTCAGAGATTTAGATTCATCTTCTCTTTATTTAAGCTCAACATACATTTAAAATGTATCAATTTCCTGTATAAAAACCACATGCCACTAGAAGTGGTTCCCTCATAGACATTATTAAGTTTAAATAGCAGTAAGCCAAAACAGAAATAAATAGTCTATAGACTTTCAACTAAATATGGTATCACTTTATAAAATAATAGCTTCTTCTGTATATGTTTTTGTTAGAGTTAAGTTTCCTTCCACTATGGAAGCTGGTTCTGGTCCTGACTGAACACAGCTAAACAACTTGCCAAAAATCAATTTTACTGGACTAGGTTATATATAAATCTGGGCCTGTAACTGTAAAATCTATCAATGTTTTAAGTGAGATGGTATTTCAATAAAGTGTTTGTATTGTAGAAACATCAGGAAAGTTGCAATTCATGCTGCAGGAATGTGTGACACAATTTTTGTTTTTTAAAGAAATACGAGGGAACATTTTTTAATTTAAAAGCAAGCTCGGATTCTCTCCAGAGGGTCAGTATCCCACATATGTGTGTCCCAAGCCTGGAACCAGCCTGTGAAGGTCGGGGGCTCAGCCCCTTGCTTTATGGTTGTGATGGGCAACCCACGACGTCCAGAAGGATCAGAGTCCACATAGTCCTTAGCTAGAGAGAGAGAGAACATGTTGACTTTAGGCTGAAACATATTAGAGGATTTTTTTGGCTGGACTTGCTGAGAGGAAAACCAAAAAGCATGCTTGTGTTAGACTACAATCCATTACACAATACAAGTGCACATTGCATTCTCAATGAAAACCACAAGGGGTGCTATAATTGGCATTAGTGTGAACAGGCCTCTTCTATGGTATGTTTTCTCTTTCAAGTCAACTTACAATGGTGGAGCAACAGCGTGGAGGGAATATTGCCTAACAAGTAAGTAAAAGTCAAAGTATTCATAGCAACTTACATGAATAATAACACATCCATTGTGGCACAAACTTTAAAAGTAGCTTTATCGCCCCCCTTGAGTAATGTTTGATACCGCCACAGTAACACAAGTAGGCACATTAGTATGTTTAACCCAGGGGTCAGCAACCTATGGCACGCAGAGGGTTAATCACTGGCACACCAGCAACGGTGAGAGAGAAGTAGACTATATTATTCATATGAAATTCTGCACTTGCATTCCAATCTACATCTTGATGTAATTCTTCTTCATGACCACACTGCGTGCTTTCATGAGCTGAATGGGAGGCTTCAGTCACACACCCGTCCCACTGAGGACACATTCATACATACTGTATTCTTAAATGTATCTCATATCAATGGGATATTAAATGCATCTTCCATTGTAGGTTGACCCCCTCTGTCTCCAACTTAAACACCAATGATGTCGTTGTGCTGAAGTCGCCAAACTCTTTATTTACCCAGCTCAGCTAGTGATTACACAACTCTGAGTGATTTCAAAAAATGTATAGATTCCACACTATTTCATGATCAGTAATCAAATAAGCACATTTGTGACATTAACTCATTATCCCATTTTGTACAAAAGGACAGCGTTTCTTTCATTAAAATACTTTCACAAGATGTTCTGTCAAAATTCCCAGGCAAAATTCTTCACATGCTGGTTTTCCACAGGGGCGGGGCGCAGCCATTGACCAGCAAAATAAAAAAATGGTACTCTATGTCAAAAAGGTTGCCGACCCCTGGTAACCATATGACGCATTGGCACACACTCGCATCAGCATCCATGTACTTGTGTAAAGTATGCTTCTGGCCTAAGACTTGATGTATAATCACAAAATATGTAAAACATTTTAGGGTCATTCTTAACCCTGGGTAAACATAATGCTGGGTTATTTTGTTCCATGTTTCACTAGTGTTTGTACTTTACACTGGATTAGTAATTAATCTTGGGTTTTCAACCTGTACATTTATAAGCTCTGGGTTGCCAAACTTATTTGCATATTTACAAGATTAATAACATGGATTGGACAAGTTAAGCATTCTCCATAAAGACATTAACCCAGGGTTAAGCAAGTCCTAAAGTAAACTGGCCACTCACCTATTTTTGGTGACTCTGTCCTCTCTACCTCATTTGCTTCTTTACCAATCCAAAGGAAAATCTAGAATGAAGGTTTTTTTATTTAGGATTGTAGCTAACCATGAAACATGCAGTAATATTAGAAAGAGTCCAAACTATATTCATGTGGACTGCATATATCAACTCACCTGATCCCAGGTGTCAAGCAACATGACATCATCGGTAGCCAGGTCTGACTGACTGAAGTCTCCAGGGACTTCCTCAACCTGAGAGACAGAGCAAAAGACAGAATCAATAAACTCATGATTTCATGATGCACACAAAACTGCAGTTCAGAGACCTGATATATAGAAGCTTGGTTGATTTTATGTGTTCATTTTAATCGAATCTATATTTATTTATCCTCCAATCTTTCAGTTTTTGTAACTTTGATTTACCATTAGCCGGCCTGTCTTGTTGGAGCAACCAAACAGGCGTGATGGTTTGACCATATTCTGCAGATTTGGAGATGTCTGGTATTCCTTCTTCCCTCCCAGAGCTGACCAGAATCCCGCTAAAGAGAGAGCCAAGCAAGAGAGATGAGTTAAGGCTGGTTGTCACATCTGATCTATGATGATGTCCCTCAAAACACAGTGGACTCTTACCTGGTTCTTTACCCTCGGCCACATCAGTGAAACTTCCTCCCAGGACACTCACCACATACTTGGCAGCGACCATTTCTTCATCGCTGGCACCTAAACCTTTCCACACAACCAAAGAGTTTGGCGACTTCAGCACAAAGACATCATTGGTGTTTAAGCTGGATGCAGAGGGGCTAACCTACAATGGAAGATGCAAAATGCATTGATATGGGATACACTTAAGAAAACTTTATGTATGATGGTGTCCTCAGTGGGACGGGTGTGTGACTGACCTCTACAGCACGAGTAGCTCGAGACGAGCTCTGACGGATGTGGAAGAGGCGCGTACTCCCCGGAGTGGTGTGGCCATCCTTGCGGGACGTCCCTCCACTATGGATAATCATGGGTTTGCCCTTGAACAGACTCATCAGGTGGGGGGGCTCCTGACCCTGGGACACTCGCACCTGAGCAGGGTAACATTCAGATTTTTGTCTTTAAAACAATGTTCTATGAGACTCTTTAAAATTTACAACAAACTAGCTTGGCTATAAATTTTCATTCCTGCCCAGAGGTGGCGATATGCACAAATAATGCAAATGGCTAAAAACAAAATAAGAATGTGAAAGAGGAAATTTATAGTTAAAAAGGACTTAAATATTGACCTGTTTCTCATCCACACCTATCATATCACTTCTGAAGACGTGGATTAAACCACTGGAGTTTTATGGATTACTTTTATGCTGCCTTTATATGATTTTAGACCTTCAAAGCCCTGGTCACCATTAATGTACATTATATGGACCTAGGGAGCTGAGATATTCTTCTAAAAATATTTGTTTGTGTTCAGCAGAAGAAATAAAGTCATACACTCTTGGATGGCATGAGGATGAGTAAATGATGAGAGAATTTTTGGGTGAACTATTCCTTTCAGGAATGCTGAACAACAAATCAGTGATAGCTTGTTAAAATGTATGTTAAAAATCTAAATGCAAGCACACATGGAATCTGCAGATGATTTTTGCACTGATTTTAGTGAAAGTCTGCTGAACTCTGTGGAAGGGATTTATCCAGTACTATTCTATAAGATGATGATGGGTGTATGTGGCCATGTTCTGTCATTATTATAGCCAAAAACACTACCATATCAGTGGTAACAACATCTTTTTTGTTGCTTTAGGGATTAAAACATCCACAGTGCTGTTGGATCTTAAAGAGAATTACTCTCACTTGAACTGGAGCTCCTCCCATGGAGTCGTCAAGTTGGACAGTAAGGAAGGCAGAAGCTGCCAGCTCATCCTGAGTACATTTCAGACCCTGCCTGTAACACAATATAACATGCATTCTATATAATGATACCAGCATCACTGCCCATATTTAGAGTAGCAAACAGCATAGATATGTTTGCTTATAACACTTCATGGTCTAAAGTATGTGTCTAGCATGTAATTGACATGTTGAACTGTTCTAAGATACTATACCATACAATACTATAAACATGTTATGGACTAACCAGGTGTAGATGATATGCTGTTCCCTGCTTCCCTGTTTATAAGTGTAGAGGATCAGGTAACAGTCTCCTCCAAAGAACTGACCGTAGGTTGAGGGATCCACTGGAACACGGTCCCCTCCCTCCACACGCCAAATCTAATTAAGACAAACATGAGTGTTAATAACTTTTTGTTAAGAAGATAATTTTTTCTAGAAGAAAAAAAAATCCTTTACATTTCAAATCCGTTTTTTGGCCAAGGTTCATATAGTCAAATCTAACCCTAACCTGTTTCATATATTCTAACCCTAACCTCATAATAATCAGAAACTAGTATCTTATTATTATAAACATTTTTTGCAAGATCATTTGTTAATTTGTTGTATAGATCCAAATTACTGTAGATTTCACTTTGTATGTGAGTGTGAGTTGGATTTTACCTGGACTTTTCCAGAACCATCATCAACCATGTTGTGCTGAGCTGCCATGGCTTTGTTACTATGCAGGCTAGAGGCATCGAAAGGAATCTGCTCTACATGGGCTATTCTGCCTATGGTGTAGGCCTTGGTAGGGCCAGTGGTTTGGTCCTTGTCCTTCCAGTTAGAGAAAAACTGCTTGAACAGAGTAGTCTCGCCCCCTGCAGGCAGCACCTGGATCTACAGCGGCAAGCAGCACAACAGCAGGTAAATATGTCAGTAGTCCTTCACCAGTAAAACCATGAAAAATTTAGTAAACACATTTATGTTTATTTACTGCAAGATATCATGTGATATAGGCAAATTTTTAACAAATCAGTACAAGTATCAGTATTCAGAGAATTCACTAAATATCACTAATTTGTGTGTATCAAAATGTACATTTGTGAATTACAATGTAATGCATTGTTTATAAAAGCAGATTTTAACATATGTAAATCCATAACAAATATTTATGTTACAATTGATGAAAAATGTAATTACAAGAATAAAGAACTGCCTACAATAATGGAAGTATCCTTTTCATTTAGTGTCAATTATAATATGGCAATTGTAAACTTTATATTGATTAACTTTTTTATTTATTTTTTCTGAAAAATTTAGTTTATTTCATCCAGTTGGAATACAATTGTATGACTCTGTTGACACAGGGCATCTGAACAAACACCTTATTTTTTTTTTTTTTTTTTTTTTTTTGATACATTTATTTATTTATTTTCACTTTGTAACACCAGTTGACCTTCGGTCTGAGGTGTGGTGTCTCTTAGTCTCACGTCATACCCCGCCTCCTTGTTTGCCCATTATTATTTCATCTTTCACACCTGCCCTGCATTTAACCTGTTTGATTTCTCTCCCTATTTTAGTCTGTCCAGTGCCAGTTCATCTTGTTTCACGTTCATGTCGGTCTCGTTTGTCGTTCCCATCCCTTCTCGGTCCGGTCGGTGCTGTGTCCAATACGTCTGCCCTAGCCCAGCTTTAGAGGGTGCCTGCCTGGATTATTTTTCCCCTTCAGGGTTGTATTTTTTATTTTTATTTTTTTTTGCCTTTTTGGTCTAATAAATTATTTTTGGTTCTCTCACTCTGCGTTTGGGTCCTGGTTCTCTGCAACTGTGTCACCAATTTATTATATCTATGTGTGTCAGTAGGAATTTCATACTCTAAAACTCACTGCAGGTTGGCCTCTGAGTGAAGCAAATCTGTTCATTGCATTTGACTTATTGAGACCTTTCCAACGATATATAACACATTCCAATCTCATCTCTTTTATTTGATTTTATGTATGTTTTTATTATGAGTACAGAACAGTTAGCACAGTTGTGTTAGCACAAATGAACACAGCACAAGGGTTAAGTATGTGTGTTCAGACTGTACCTGTGTTTTGCTGGAGTAGTTCTTCTCTTTGATGAACTCCACTGCTGTCTTCATAGCCGCTTTGCGTTCAGCTGTGTTCGCATTCGGTCCTGTTGGAAAAGGGAAAACGAGTCTTAGCCAGAAGCTCTTTCAACTTTATGAAAACTTTGTGTTACGTTTAAACAAAGGGCCCCTAGTGATTTGAGTTGCATGCCGGCCTTGTGGAAAAATACATATGAAGATGGTATCACTTCTACAGTATATCAAGATATATCAGATACAGGAGATATATGAACACATTTAAGGCAGCCACAGACGCAAGTCAACATGAAACTGCATTTGCAACCCATTTTTCTTCTGTAATGCAACACATTTATGAGTGAAATGGGATATTTAACAATAAAAAATGTAGGGTGTGACATGATTTAAGCAACCATGAATTGATTGGATCATGAAAGTTGGGCGTTTCATACCAGAATGGAGAGAATGGTATGAAAATCCGGAGTGGTAATACCTTGCGATGAACTATTGGCAAGATTTTGGAAAGGCTGTATTAGCTACAACAGCAGGCAGAACCAATCACTAAATAGCAAATTGGCTGTTGGTTAAAATTAACCAATTGTTTACGTGGCCTAGGTGGCGTCATCCTAAAAAGGAAGTTGTTTCAGAGGCAGAGCAAAATATTACTTTTATTTTTTTACATTACTCGTTATTTTGATGAAAGATTACAAATACAAAAAACAGATTATTAATGCACAATAGCATCAGAAATTTGTATTGAGAATGTAAATAAACAAGTTACTACACATTGAGACATTTAAGACACACCTTTCCATACAAACACATTTTTATCAACGCCATTGTCCAAGATGTAGCACTCATCGAGGGAGAGCATCTCCTGCTTGAACGGGCTGGTCTGGGCCACGACAGATGTTTTCATGGAACCAGAGTCATCTGAGATCTACCATAAATATACAGTAAAATACTGTAGGATGGCAGTCAGACTTGATGTATTTAGGAGTGATAAATATAGGTGTTGTAATTTTGAAAAACTAAGATCATAAGAAACAGTGTTTTGTCCTTGTGTGAATGATGTAGACTGTACTTTAGGCTTTACAGCTGTCAGTTTTTATCATTATTAAAATAGTCCTCATCAATAATTAATATGGTGAATACTTTATGAACTGTACTGTAATAGGTTAGAAAGAAGAGTCTTTATTACCATGTACAGTGCACCCTTTTTCCTGTTGGAAGTGTCCACTTCCTCATCATCTGAAGTTGAGGGGGCAATGTTGGATTTGGGCCCAAGAGCCTGTGGGATGACACACAGGATTAAAGCCCATATGGACACAATGGTGCTTTATTTCTAAAACCAATCTGATGCCAACTAGATCACACATCCAGCCCTGAGATGAATGTACTGCAGCAGATTGAATAATTGGCATGCAAAACTCTTCTTCTCTCATTAAACACGTGATGGATGCATTCTCTTTACCAGAACAACATGAAAGCTAGAGCCAGAAAAGAAACAAGCAAGCCATTGTGCCAAGTTTTGCGTGAGATCTGATAATATCTGACCCAAAGTAACTTCTGTTTCCTAATACAGGGGCAAACAGCATCCACGAAAATGTAATGTTACATTTATTTGAAGAATTTGCATTTCAAAACAAAACATAAAACCAAACCAAACAAAACTAAATCCACTCACATCAGTCAGAGCCTGTGGTTCTGCCCCATCCTCCACCATGTGCAGTTTTGACCTGCCGTTCCTCTCATTGTCTCGAATATCGATGGCCAACTGAGAGGCCTTCAGACGCTCAAAACGATTGCAGTCACTGCCACACCACTGATAAATGTCCTGATCAAAATTGAAAAAAAAAAAACAAACAAACAAAAAAAAAAATATATATATATATATATATATAGTTTTCTTGTTTTCATGAATGTGACAAAAATATGTTTTTGAATACTAGTATAGGTATAAGAGACAATGTACAGTCAGCAAGACATTAACGCAAAATAAATCCTGACAGGGTGCAACCAAATTTGCCCGGTTGCTAGGGAAGATAGAGTCACATGGGGTAACCTCCACGTGGTCGCGATTAGGTGTTCTCGCCCTCAATGGGGCGCATGGTAAGTTGTACGTGGATCACGGAGAGTAGCATAAGCCTCCACATGGTGTCATGCACAATGAGCCACGTGATAAGATGCACAGATTGACGTCTCAGAAGCGGAGGCAACTGAGACTTATCCTCTGCCACCTGGTGAATAACTGCACCACCACAAGGACATACTAAGTAGTGGGAGTTGGGCATTCCAAATTGGGAGAAAAGGGTATATATATATATATATATATATATATATATATATACATAAAAAGTTTAGCACTAATTAAACAAAAATATTTGACTACAGGATGCCGTACTCGACCAATCAGATTCGTGTAATAAAATGACATATAAATGGGGTATACGTATGTAGAGTACATCTCAATAACTTAAAATAGTATGCTACAGTTCCGTATGAGATAGATTAAAGAATACGATTTATAATGCGGTTCCCTAAAGCAGTGTACAAGCTATTTGGAAGCACACATTCTACCTCATTGTGGTCAGATTTAGATATCTATACCTTCCCCAAATCTACAATAAAGCAGTCTCCTTTGTTGAAACTGGCCCAGGACATCTCCACCTCCGTGGCTCTGATGGCC
Source organism: Xyrauchen texanus (assembly GCF_025860055.1). Taxonomy (NCBI): domain Eukaryota; kingdom Metazoa; phylum Chordata; class Actinopteri; order Cypriniformes; family Catostomidae; genus Xyrauchen; species Xyrauchen texanus. The sequence continues at coordinate 16,766,180 of NC_068284.1, read as the reverse complement.
CTCCTGCCCTTGATGTGCAGCAGACGCTTCACAGTGACGTCATTGGTCAACACGTGATGAAAGCCAGACGCAACCCCACCTATCTATAAAGACAAGAAGGATTGCAATAAAGACCTTATTCCACTGCTTAAAGTTACTGTTACTGTTTAATAAGTTACTGCATATTAGGTACTGCAAAACACAGTAACTACAGTACACCAATGCTAAAAATGGCATCAAAGTTTTTTGATTGTTTAGCCAAAGGTGTTAAACACACACATGGTAAAACAATGATTAGACATGAATCTGAGCATAGTTACAGATCAATTAGGAATCTAAAACATAAGTGTTGATTCAAAAGTAATGGTCTATAAGGATGGAATAAAACCAATTCTTCTATTAACACAAAAAAAAAAATCAACATTTATTTATATAACAATGGGGTATTCAGGATGAAGTTTCATGGATACTGTGTCATCTTATCCAAAGACTACATATGAAAATGTCTAAAATTAAGCCCCTGCTTGGCATTTTCTAGGGAAAAGGGAAAATGTAACTTTAGGATTAGCAAGGAACTAAATGCCATCCATTTGGCAGAGTGTTTTTCAAAGAGCCAAGGAAACTTTCTGAGTTAATCAAATTACTGAATGTAATGCAAAGAATGTACCATGACTGAGCATAATGGATATGTCCAAGGCATAACTAATTCTGGCCATGGTCCTATAAAGGTAGACCAGCAGTATGGCCACTTTTCCATTCTCACAGCTAATTAATGATAAACATTCTGAGAAGTGGCACCGTCATTAAATTCCCCAATGACGTTCACCTTATACTTGATGCCAGATTTAAAGTAGCCCAGAAAAGTGAGTGACTCATTATTTTGGACCTCCCGGAACTGAACTGGACCACCCCCCATGAAGTCATCCAGCTGTGTGGCAAAGATAGCCGCTGCACCACTTTCATCCTGAGAACACTCATTCCCTGAGAGAGAGAGAGAGAGAGAGAGAGAGAGAGAGAGAGGATAAAGAGTTATCAGGGGAGCATTAGGGGGAAAAACTACATACAAGAGACAATGAAATCATGCTTCTTTTCCATGTTAGAGGTAGACCAATTATCAGTTTGACTGATATTTTGCTACGCAACCGGTTATTGGTTCTTCAATGAGCATGTTTAAAATGCACACCAATATGCTGATTACGCCCCAAAATCAGCTTATTTCAAAAGTCTGACAAAACAAGAAACCGTGTTTACATGACATGCGCTCAACACATGCACACATTAGATAGGTAAAGGTGTTTACATGCCACGCAAAATTGGCATTATGGTCAAAAATCTACCCATGTCCACCAGTTTATTCTTACGCCATTTACACTGATGAAGGAACACTGTTATTGTGTTTACATTCCCATTGCCAGCTTATTAAGCAGAATCGGTGTATGTAAACGCTCTCATTATTGGGTCTACCGATAAGTGCCACTGTTTAGTGGGTTTCTAAAGAAGAACACCAATTGTGACCATTTAGATCTCAAAATAACTTTGCATAAATGTAACAACATAAATTATATTAATATACAACAATTAGGTCCGGTCCTCAAATCTGATTGGATGAGCGGCGTTCACCGGAACACTTCTGGCTTTAAAATAGTGGTGACATTTTTATTAATTGTTCATTTTGATTTTATTCAATGGGTCGTTCAGTGACCATTTCTGGACACTGCATATTTACTCCAGTAAGTGGCGACAGAGTCATTCAATCATTGAATCAACTGATTTGTCCAAAAAAAAAATATAAAACTATATTTCACCATGGAAATAATGGTAGTAAACGAGAACCATTTGCTTACTTAAAAGATTTGTTGAAAACACTGATTTGTTTGCTAACAGAACACGACTAGTTCAAACCGGAATGAGTGCATTGCAGTGAGTCATGTAAAATTATTATTGTTGTTATTTAAAATAAACTATAAACATAATTTAGCAGTGTTGGGTTACTTTTTAAGAAGTTACTTGAAATGTATTCCACAACAAATTACAGAATATATGCTGTAAAATGTAATTTGTAATTTATTTCATTAGATTACTCAAGGTCAGTAATGTATTCTTAATACTTTGAATTACTTCTTCAGCGCTGGTAGATTTTGTTCACTAGTTTTGACTATAAAAACTCTGTCAGTACAGTAAGACAAATAACACATGTTAAAAATACATTCTCTGAAACAAGATCAAACTAATTTATCTTGTTTTAAGGACTTTTTGATATTTTTACAGGAAAAAAATATTATTATCAAGAATTTGATTTTTGCCCTAATATCAAACGTCTTATAAGAAAAAAATCAATTATGATCTAAAATTAATTTTATTGATAAAAATATGATCGTGTCTGGTAACATGTGCATGTAAAATGACTAGAAATAACATTTTAGCTTAGCGTAAAGCTGACAAGTTACATAAGATTTATTTCTATTTCTTCTGCTCCAAACTGAATTCTCTGTCAGCTCGTATGAATGTAACACATCATAAGAAAGTGATTCACTGCTGTTCAAATGAACTTTGGATCACATCATTTATATGTATAAATGTTTTCCATCTGAAAGGACAAAATATTAAATTAAACAAATACAATGCAAAGTAATCTCTTCAGTACTTGAAATACTTTTTAAATGTAACTATTCTAATTACCAATTATTTAAATTGTAACTGTAGTGGAATATAGTTTAGTGTATTTTAAATAAGTACATGTATTTTGTTACTCCCCAACACTGCCTGTGGCACTCAATTCATTTTATTGTTATTATTAAAATATGAATATTGTACTTTTTGCAGTGCAATGATTAGTCTATTTTTACTGTGTCTAAAAGAAGGGACAAAACAATCATTAAAAATTGGTTCTGCGTATACCAGACATTTTAACTAATTATATAATTAATTAAAATGATATTTATCGATCTCTTGTTAGAGGCTTCTGTCAATAAAAGAAAATGTACTACAACTTACTGGAATACTCAAACAGAGCTCGCTTGCCAAGCGGCACAGCCGTGTTTAGTTTAAGGTAAAATAAGACCCAAACGGCAACCCAGGAGGGGCTTCATGGAACACATTAGGGATTTTTCCCACTCTGTGTCCTCATATAAACATTTTGTTCTCACACACACTACAGCTCAAATGAAATGTTTGGGAACTACTATGTTTAGGAGCATGTCTGCAGGCATTAAGAGAAGGTTTAAACCATTGGATGGGGACAAAATACAGAGCTACATTGATCAGTCTTTGAAATTCAACAGAGGACCATTTAAATCTTACGTGGGGTCCAATGTATGACGCATTGCTTAACAAACAAAAGCACGCTCTAGTGTACCTTAAGTGACTACCCTTCCGAGGTATGCCATGTGTACTTAACCTGATGATTTCTTCTCAGGGGAAGGAGGGATGCTATAAAGTAATTAGTGAAAAGTGAATGTATGAGCAAGTGCACTTTAAGAGCTCTCATAATGGTTTCACTCTCTGCATCAGTGGGTTGATGGCGGAAGACCTTGAGTCAGCATTTTATGTGTTTTAGTTCATTAGACAAATTGCAAGAGAAATGTAGGGGTAAATGGTAGCTTTTAGTATTGTTGTATAGCATCTTGTAAAGCTGTAAAGTTGTAAATGAGTTGATGGTCTCATGGAATCATGTTTCTTTACATATATTTTTACTAAACTCACGGCAGTTTCCTGGTGAAATAAATACTAGAGGTGCTAAATGTACAAATCACGAGTAAAACATCAGATTATCCATTCATAAACTTGCAATTGTGTGGTATAATGTTGATTACCATGAAAAACTATTTTGACTTGTCCCTTTTAAAGAAAAAATCTGGGTTACATTGAGGCACTTACAATGGAAGTCAATGGGGACACTTCAGTGTTCAGTGTGATAAAATCACTTACTAACCTTTTCTGTGGAAAGTTATTTCCAATTTTACTACTTCAATGCCATAACGATGTATTGTCAACAAACCCTAAAAAGACTGTAAAAAATGATGATTTAAACAACTTTACAGCTCAAATAATACATGAGTTTTAACAGAAGTATTAATGTAAGTGCTTTTATAAAATTATAAAGTTTCACATTTCCACTTTTAAACCCACCAAATATTGTCCCCATTCACTTCCATTGTAAGTGACAATTTTTGCTTCTTCTTTTTTTTCCGAAGGAGGGACAAGTTGAACCTATTTTTTTGGTTATCAACATTATGCCACAAATGCTGTCGATTGCACTTTATTTTTTGTTTCTAACCCAGAATACTCCTTTAACTTTAAAAATCTAATCTTTTAGTGTGAACATTTGAATCACTTTTAGCGCCACACAGTGGACATTTCACCTTGGAAGTGCCGCGGTTTGTGTAAGAAACCATGGAATGTAATTTTGCAAAATTTTGTCAGTCACAACATTTTCACCCTGGTAATGTGACATATTTCCAAGTAGAACAGAACAAGACAAACATACAGGTTGGGACTTGATGTTATCAATCTCTGGAATTGATAGAAAAGTGGTCCATCCATACCAGAATGACGCCAGAGAGCAAGTTAATGCAGTTGTTAATTGTTCTAACCATATTCTAGTTCAACCATTGGTAAAAATGCACTGTTCAACTTTGGCTCGGAGTATGTAAAAAACAATTGCAGGCAGAAATGTGGCGTCATGCTGCCTCGAGTCTACCCTGACCACAATGTGTGTCACTTACCCAGCCACATGTGTATATAGTAAGAGGGTGCAGTGGTGGTGTACATCAGAAGGTAGGCGTCACCCGTATAGAAGTTGCCATGGAGATTTTTAGGGACCGGCTTGAGGTCCATGTTCTCAATGCGCCATACCTGCAGTCCAGGCGCTTTCCCAGCAGTCTCAAACTCCTTATGAGATACCATAGTGACTGGAGAAGATGCAGAATATTAAAGTTTGGATACCTTTATATAGTATAACGTCATACTGGGAAAATAAAAGACATCCAGTTATCCAAGTTCAAGTGTTTCATAAAGGAGAAGAGAAACAGTTTGTTGTATCTGTTCTTCTACTTCTCTAAATTACTGAGGAAGCTCTTGGTTAAACAGAGCCTGAGAACTATATTGTCTAACATGTTGTCTACATTTTCTGATGTCTTTGATTTTGTAATCACATATTCCCATAAGACACACAATTTGGCAATGTCAATCAACATGGTGACTATCACTGTAATGGTCACCTATCTGCACCACTTATTCACCTGCAATAATTTAGATGCAAATCTAATGCAGCAAGAGGAAGCCTTATACATCATGCCTCCATGCTTGTGTGATGAGGTCAATACAATTTTGAGTAAGGTTTGTTCTGCACTGTAAACCCTAAAGTTATCATTACTGGAAATGTCAGGTTTTGGGCTCATAACTCAATCAAATAATTTATTTAAAAAATCCATAGACTTAAGATTTTGTTAATAACTTGAACTTTGGGTACAAAATGAAGGCTATGGGCAATACACATAATGCTTTGCACATTTTAATTCTTCATAGTTTCCTTGGTTAAAATTGAGATATTTGGGCATTTAAATAGCTGTAATTAAGAATTTATAGAGGTTTAGCTCTTTTGCAGTATCATGCATGTTGTTTTGTTGCAAATAGTTGTTTCCTGTGATGTCAGCATGAGGGTGATCAGTCTCCAATTTGGTCAAGTTGGACCCTGTCGACTAATTCTTTGTGCATCTGCAGTTAAAGTGCAGGTATATATGCATTTCTGTGGAGAATTAAGTTTAATGACTGACCTAGATCAGTTATGATCTTTACTTGAGCTGTGCTGTTGTTTGATCTAAAATTGAATCAATTTAATGGAAATTATTAACAACATTAGAAACAACCATATTTAAACAGAAAATCCAAGTGAAGTCTACTTCCATCTAGTTAAATTAACCTAAATAGTTAAGTTCATTCTATGTAAACACCAAATTAATTTAACCACGTTATATATGTTTTGGAGACCCCATCACTCAATTAAATTGAGGGAACAAGCTTACTCTAAATAAATGGGTAGTGTCAAATTATTATGAAGTCTATGAAAAGAGGATCTAAGACATCACACTGTTGACTGTCTCACACAGCTGATAAGGAAGAGAAAACATGATCAATGTGATAAACTAGGCCTAGACCTATCTGAATTCAGCCATGGAAATGTTTATGAATATTCCATGTTACCGCCCTTAAGTGTATATGAGTATAGAGTATATTTGCTCTAGGCATAACTAAGTCATGGACAACTTAATATTTAATGAGGTATATTTTGATAATCCGCTGACATAATGATTCCGTGATGAAACTACCTGAACATGTACAATAATAATCAACACAGGATCAATTTGGCATCTATCACAGTCATAGTAATGGCAAGCAGCCACATTTATACTTATCAAATGATAAGCACTGCTCAACTACAGCTGTTTGATTTCCATTAGAAACAGGATATAGATCAGAACATGACTTTGAAGTGTGTTATTTTTTCAGTCAGAAACCACAATACATGCAAATGTACTGTCCATGTTTACATATTTCCTTCAGCAAATGTAAATTATTCTCTGACCAGCATTAATGGGTTTACATTACATTAATACAGTAGATCTTTCTTTTATTTATCAGCTGTGGGAGTCTAAAGCTCTGCTACTGAAAACTTGTTGGATCTATTAGACTTACAGTGTACAGTGTCCTCAATCATCAGTCCATAATCAGAATTTAATAAACAATAAGCTGTTCCATAAAATGATAATCCAAGTATTGAGAACAGTGCTCTTGTAATTTCAATGGTAAAATACCTTATTGAAACTGCTCTCTTATCATAGAAAGCAAAGCTAAATATAAGCAGCAAAAAGTGATAATTAACTACCATATCACTAGAAAATATAGGCATTTTCACATTTACCAGAATAAATAATCATTAAAATGCAGCTATATTATATGCACGCGCTTTCTTTATTCAGTGTAGTCTCACTTTTATGCACTGAAATGAACGAGTGTTCACTTCAGGAGCAAAAGAGTTGGACTTTGTCTCATAAAGGCAGAACATGTTCGCAAATGACGTGATCTTCTTTCACATTATAGTAATCCACCAGATTACTGCCAAACGCAATGTAACATTCATTCATAAAGTGCCACAGTTATTAAGAATAGTCCAATCTAATTCAATTCATTTAGTCTTCTGTATGTAGGCAATGCATGTATGAGAGTTATGAGGTAAGAATAGCACAGAATAATAATGGAAACAACTTACGAGATTGTCGTAGATGCAGATCAAATGGTCAGTGCACGAGAAAAGGCGACGAGTTGTGCAGAGAAGAATATCATTTGAAACTATTAAACTGGTTGAGGGAGTGTTCTGCACAGCGGGGCGTGTATATATAAACGATTGAGCTTTCAAAACATACTACGACTGTGTCTCAAAACCTGGTGAGCTATTGATCTCAATCTAACACAACGTTTAAGGGCGTTATTTGAGTGGACTATATACTCATAAATGCTGTCTAGTAGGCAGCATACTTGGTTTTAAGACAGAGCCTACAACACAGTATTTACTACTAAACTGCCTTTGCGTCTTTATGTTAAAGTGGATGTTTGATCGGATTCAACGAAGTAATTTGAGTTATTACATTTTCGTACACTTTATTATTTTTTTTCTACAAATAGGCTACAGGATCAGGATTTAATATACAATATTTTCTATTACACCAGAGCAAAAACTTCTACAAATTAAAACAATTATACAATTTTTCCAATTTTAGGTAATTTGTGAGTTTTTTTAGTATGTTTAATAAGTATGTTTAGTAGGTTTAATTTAGTATGTTTTTGTATCAATGGTACTGCCCTACACAACTCCAAATGTTGTTTAACACGTTTACTGGATGCGTTATTGCACAAAAGAAAAGCTAGACGCTGCGCAACAAATGGTACAGAACACAGGAATCTTGAGACACATTTTTAGACATGTGTCTAAAAAAGACAAGGTGGGTTTTTTTGTTTGTTTTTTTACTTGCTTTGTGAGGCCCCCTGGTGGTTTGAGGGCCCTAAGTAGCCATTTATAGGCTATGGCTTATAGATAGAAATGGCTCTGTGCAACAAATATGTCAAAGACATCAGTCTATATGTGGAGCTATTATTTGTTGCATGCAATGGCAGAAAAGGTATTGGGGGCAGTTGAAACACGTTCCATCTGTCCACGCTGTTTTCGATGGTCACGCATAGAAAAACAATTTATAAAAAGTGCTGATGGATGGAAAAATGAATACTCTGTGAACAACCCCCACTTATTTTTTATTTTTTTTTTTGCCTCTCCATGCTAGAAATAATACATTTCACAAAGTCGCATTTAATTATAGTAGTCACGTTGTACAAAGTACAACAGGGGTATTACATGTTACAGGTATGTTTGCCTAATGCTGCAAAAGGAAAGATATGACCACACAATACATGAGTAATTGCAGAGAGCCAAAGACAAACACTGTCAGCATACTCAAACACTATTGGCAACCTTAAACACATTTTTGAGCCTATGATTTTCCATCAGAGAATGCACTACTTGACTCATGAAAATATCAGTAGCTAAAAGCACTTGCAAAATGGTAGAGAAACATTTTATACTGTAATGTAGAACAAGAATGTCAGATGCTGCTTTAGTGGTTTGCAAACCACTCAAATGGTAGATTCTTGAGACTACACCTCCCCCACTAACATGTGCTTGCAATTAACCCATAGACATGAAAGACCATTTGAAATGGCATTGGCTGTAAAACATCTCTGAACAAGAGCTGAACATTACATTTAGGAAGGATGTAACAGCATTAGATACAACTTCAATATTTTTTCTGAAGAATAAGCCATTTTGAACAGGAGATTTCATTGATTTCCATTTAAAGTTATATAATTTACTACTTTCATCTTGCTTTACCGGTTCATATTCAACATTTTCTAAAGTAACACTTGCATCTCAAATACCCTGTGAAATTTCCAGCCTGGTGTAAATTAAACTCAGACATTTTAATAATATAAAGGTTGACCATTGGCTGTGAAAACTTCAACATTATAATTCACAAAATTAGATGTTTTCTATATTTCTTTCTTGTTTAGAACGCCCTCAGTAATGTTTATGAGATTACAACTATGATTATGACCCATCTGCATGGAGAGGTGATGTCCATGTAAGCTTAATTTAGAGCCAAACTGTCAAGTCACATAATCGTTAGCCTCAGACAGACTGAGTGTGGTGAGCAGAAAAGCTCCACTAACAACAATGGATTAAACTCTAATGCAGTCATCATGCTGAAATAATAGTTAACCTCCCAGCCTCTGACAATGCAAGTGAATCCCACAATTATACGAGTGAATGAACCTGTAAAATCAGAAGGCACAAAATATTGTAGACTTCACAGGAAGATCATGATGTTGCCCAGAAATAAAATGGGTGGCAAAAAAACATGGCTGTCACTAAGTGTGATTTTAAGATTAAGGACAGTGGTCAATAGTCAAACAAATAGAGGGAATCACTAGAAGCCTTCAATGTCTCATGGAAACCGTTGTCATGGCTGCCATTGGGGACTTCTGCATTGTAAAGGTCAGATTAACAAGAGAAAGAGGTTATAGTGAGGAGATTTCAAACATGCTGTCAGAGAGAAGAAAATATGCCCTCACCTTATAAGGCTGAGTTAGTAAGAATAAGAGAGACAAGGTTATGGAGGGGCCTGTTTTTGCAACCGAAATACAATAACCTAGAATATATTGGAGTTATGTATTTGCCTGCCCTACTTGAAAAATTCTACTAGATGGAAAGGTTGTGGCCAAGTGTATATAGGCTCTTGTCTTTTGACACATCGAGCCCATACTCATGTCAGAAATGTTTTATTCTCTCTTGAATGTGAAAAATGAGAGGAAGTGTACAAGATGATAAAGCACATACACCACAGCTTTAAATTGACAGTAAACTTTTATACATCCCTTATTTGATATCTGATGTAGATATATAAAATTATTTGTGGCTCACACCACTAACATGCACATATTTTTACAGAATCTGAATTGTGCGCCAGCAAACCGCACAGCCTAATTTTTTAAAAGGGAAGGTTCAATACAAGATCAGCTTAAATGTTGATTACCACAAATATGTATTTCGACTTGCCCCTCCTTTTCTTAAAACAAAAGTTACGTGAAAAATCGAGGTTACAGTGAGGCACTTACATTGAAAGTGAATGGGGTCAATTTTTGGAGGCTTTAAAAAAGGCAGAAATATGAAGCTTATAATTTTATAAAAGCACTTACATTCTTTTGTTCTTTTTAATCCTGTTTTTTGACACACACAATCTATTTTTTTTACATGTCAAAAGGTCTATATCTATTAATATGAGATGATGGTCTCTCTCTACTTGGAATGTGAATGGGTTGGGTCACCCCATAAAAAGAAGGAAGGTTATTTATTTTCTTAAGCATAAGAAACATGATATAGTGTTTCTTCAATAAATGCACCTTTCCCCACAGGAAGCTGAACATTTTGGAAAGATATGGGGTGGGCATTTTTTTTTTTGTGCTGGATCGAGTAAGAGCAGGGGAGTCATTACACTGATAAGTAAACATCTACAATTCAAATGTTTCATGCAGAGTAAAGATTAATTAGGAAGAGTCATTATTGTTTTAGCTGAAATTCAGGGAAATTCAAATGTTTACACACCTAACGTTGATAAGGGCTTTTTTATATATCTTGAAGGGATGTTGCATGCCACTGGCACCCCTCATGATATAATATTGGGAGGAGACTTTAATCTCCTAAAGTCCTTGATCATAGTGAAGCAAAAGTGTGCAAGCCCCTAGAGCAACAGTGACGCTTCACATGATGTGTAAAAACTTGGTCTTACAGATATTTGGAGACTTTTGAAACCATCTGGTAGGGACTATAAATTTTGTTCTTCAGTCCATAAGATTTACTCTAGAATAGATTTTGTATATAGAGTATATCTAAGTCCCTCATTTCAGCTGTTGTTGATTATTCCATGTTTTTTGGTGGTGTGTTAAGATCCAAGAATTTTGGTTGAGCGTTCAGAGATTTATGTGTGATATATTGGGCACTCAAATTTCATTTTGCCCCAGACTCTGGATTTTAGGCAATGGGCTGTCATTAATATAGGGGATAAGCATATAAAAAATTGGGTCCTAGGCGCTGTTATGATTGGCAGGCAGGTCCCCCATTTCAGGAGTGGTGCACTGAGATGGGCAGGATGGCGGCATTTGAGGTGAGGCTAGGCAACCAGGAGTTGTTTGAAAAAAAGTGAGGCAGTTACTTACTATTTATCATATACCTATAAAATATATATATATAATTCATTAGGTATTTAAGCTGTGCCACCTGCTTTGTACTATTTTTGGGGAAAAAAAAAATATATATATCATTTTTTTTATCTGCGTGTGTACTTGGGCTTGGACACAGGGATGTTTTTTGGGGGTTGGGAATTGGAGGAGGGGGTGGGGTGGATAATGGGATTGAAGGGGGATAAAGTTTGACTCTGTACATCAATGATTTGTTGTGTTATATGTCATGCTGAAGGAGAATGAAATTCTTAAAACTTATGTATTAAGCTGTAAAGTTGTTTAAATCTTAATTTTTGCAGGGGACTACTGTTCCAGGCAGATAAACTTCTAGTTTTTGTCACCAACATTATGTCGTCATAGCAAAAAACTTGTAAAATTGGATGTAACTAGTTAGTTAGTATGAAACTAGTTAGTTAGTAAGCGATTGTAAAGAAGTCAACGGAAAGGAGGAGGCGAGAACCGGCTTGATAATATAAATAATATTTTAATATAAAACTTAACAGACAAAAACACACACATGACGGACATGTCCGTAAACTATCTCTTGTAGTACCCCCCCAAAAAAACACTGTAAATTTAAATGAGAGGGAAAAGGCCAACACGGAGCAGCAGTGAGAGAGAGAGAGAGAGAGAGAGAGAGAGAGAGATAAAACTAAAAAAAAACACTTAAATCGCCAGTTCTCCAATACGCCGTAGCTTATTCCTCGGCCACTCCTCCACCCTCTAACGGACGACAGCCGCGTCTCTCCAGGCGGATCGGAGGCAGACCTTCAGCCCCTGGCAGACGGATTGCCTCGCCCCGTTCCTGGGGAACAGAAGGGGTCTCCCCCTCTCCAGGCGGTCGGCAGCGATCCCCTCCCCGCTTGCGGTCTCAGACCCCGCCGCGTTTCAGCAGCTGGTAGGGGACTCCTCCGCCCCTGGCAGCGGTCCTGACCGCTCCAGGCGGTCGGTTAGCTTGATAATATATAAATAATAGTTCAATATAAAACTTAACAGACAAAAACACACACATGACGGACATGTCCGTAAACGATCTCTCTCTCCCGCACAATCCTCCGCAGTCGGCCTTTATCACTCTCGGAGGCTCGATTAGCCTGATAAGGGACCGGGTGTGTATGATCACGACCCGGCCCCACCCTCCGCCAAGTCACAGCGACTTTATCACACTAAAATCATGTTGCTTGTGTCTTGTGGCTATACTTATGAAACCATGAATATTTTAATGTTTACAGATTTGTCCCATTCGGTTCCATTTGTAAGTGCCTCACTTTAACTTTGTTTCTTTACAAGTCCAATAATACATTTTTGTGGTAATCAATATTATGCCACAAATGCTATCGATTGAGCTTAACTTGTATTGATCCTGGAATATTCCTTTAATATACTGTAACTCAAGACGTGTGTTTTCGGTCCCACAGACCACAAAGCTCTGAAAACCCCAAGCACACGTTTCAGAAACTCTGTCCTTCATGCCTTTTATTTTAACATTGTGGCACATATAGCATTTTTAAACAATATAGCATGTAGCTATAACATGAAAATCCTCAAACAGTCTTCTTAAAGTGTGCCAAGAAAACTGCTTGTGTGCATTTTAAAGAATAATAAACATGCATGATTGCATACTGAAAGAATATAAGCTCCTCCAATATGGCCTCTTATTACATTCAAGAAATATTACATCAAAAATGAATTCTAAACATGTTTAAAAAACAAAAACAGAATAACTTTGCATGTTTAAGGGATTTCCTGATATGAATCCTCTAAAAAAAGAACATAGCGTGAGCACACTGCTATAACTCAACATAGACTCTGACCACATCCTCTTCACCGCAAAACAAAGACGCTTGTACTCATGCAATGCTCCTCCAGTATATTGAGAAGCGAAAAATTAAAGGACAAAGCTTTGCTACTGTTCTTTTCTATACTATCATGCTTTTGCAAACTTAACATTCCCAGCATCCTCTGTGGATAGGTTTTATTTACAGTGGCAAGAGATGTATGTGAACCCTTTGGAATTTCCTGCATTTATATATAAATACTTTGTCTTAAAATCTGGTTTGATCATCATCTGAGTTACAATAATGAACAAACAAACAGTTTGAACTTAAAACACAAATTATTAAATTGTTCTTGTCCATGTTGAATACACAATTCAAAGTGTAGGTTGAAAAAGGTATGTGAACCCCTAGGCTAATGACATCAACAAAAGCTAATTACAGCTTAGAGTCAGGAGTTGGCAAACCTGCCAACCAATTAATGAAACAAGATTGGAGATGTGAGCTACTTTGACTTATAAAAAGTACTCAAACATTATGAGTTTGCTCACAAGAAGCATCTGCTGACGTGGACCTTGACTCACAAAAAAAAAAAAAAAAAAAAAAAAAGAGATCTCAGAAGACCTACCTCCAGACAAGATGCCTCCACACAGCAGAATGCCCAATAAGGTAAGATCCCTAGAGTGCAGCTAAAGACTTGACGGCATCATTGGAGCCATGTATCATCTCTGTTCATGAGTCTACTAAACAGAAAACATTAAACAGGCATGTGTCCATGGCAGGATACCATGATGGAAGTTTTTTTCCAACAAAAACTGCTGCGTGCCTGAAGTTTGCCAAAAAAACACCTTGACACTCCACAATACTACAGGGAAAATGTTTTGTAGACTGATGAAACTAATTTTGAATTGTTTGGGAAGAACACGTAGCAGTATGTATGGCATTAATAAGGACACAGCATACCAACATGAAAACATCATCACAACGGTGAAGTATGGTGGAGGGAGCTTCATGATTTGGGGCTGCTTTGCTGCTTCGAAGCCTGGACCGCTTGCCATAAAAAATGAATACCCAAGTTTATCAAGATATCCTACAGGACAATGTTAGGGTGGCTGTGTGCCATCTAAAGTTCAGAATAAGATGGATGATGCAGCATGACAAACAGAATGGTGTCAAAAAAAGAGAATCCACTTTTGGAGTGGTCCAGTCAGAGCCCAGATCTTAAGCCAATAGAGATACTGTGGAATGACCTCAAGAGAGCTGTTCACACCAGACAAAATAAGAATATGGCTGAGCTGAAGCAGTTCTGTAAGGAAGAATGGTCCAACATGTATTCTGAATTTTGTGTAGGTCTAATTTGCAGCTACTGGAAACACTTGGTTAAGGTTATTGCTTCCAAAACGAAGATTGACCAGTTATTAAACCCAAGGATTTACTTAATTTTTCCACAGCACTGTGAATGTTTAATGTGATGTGTTCAATAAAGACATGAAACATTATAATTGTTTGTGTGTTGTTAGCTTAAGGCCATTGTGTTTGTCCATACGTCTGACTGTAATGAAGATGATATCACATTTGATAACCAATTAATACAGAAAATCAGCTAAGGGCATCTGGCGTAAAACCTGTGCCAAACCCCTAATGGGAGCAGCCGAAAGAAGAAGAACGCAGAAAACCAACTAATTTATTGCCACTGTATTAATTTTCAATAATGGCAAATAACACACCTGGACCCCAGATTCCACGCTGGTTGCCAAAAGAGACACAAAAGACCTGTCAGTTAGTATATGAGCAGCAAACACATCTCTCCACCCACAGCAAATATAACCCATCCCACATAAGTACACAAAATGTTTACTGTAACATCCAACAATGAGCCTGTGTAAAATATGTATGACTACACACACACACACACACATGCAAATACAAACACAAATGTTCCTTCAAAGAATTACCCACATTATTACCATCACTGCACTGACATAGCACGAATCTTTGTCTTCTTCACATTTCATTTGAGTGGGGAAATCTGTTGAATAAAGGCAAACCTCTATGTAGAATACTTTGGTCTAAAAACATCTGAAAAAAATTTCGACTTTCAGTTGAAGTCAGAAATTTACATACATTTAGTTTGATATCAGGATCGGACTGGCCGTCGGGAGAATCGGCAGATGCAGCAATCATACCCTGTCTCCTAGAGATGAACATAGTTTGGTGCGAAAAGTGCAAATCAATCCCAGAACAACAGCAAAGGACCTTGTGAAGATGCTGGAGGAAACTGGAAGACAAGTATCTATATCCACACTAAAACCAGTCTTATATCGACTATACTCAGCAAGGAAGAAGCCACTGCTCCAAAACTGCCATAAAACACCCAGACTACAGTTTGCAAGTGTACATGGGGACATAGATCTAACTTTTTGGCAGTGGTGAATTTTCAGGAACAGCAAAGCTTTCTCTGCTGACCCAACATGCCAGATAAATAAATATTTTCATCCTTTCATTTTCAATCACCTTTTTCCCTATGCATTTTTAATTGCTTTCCACTCTTAATTAATCTGCAAACAAATAGAGAAAAACGAAAAATGTATCCAGTCAGAATTTATTCCTTGATGCTTACAAGCAAAGTATAACAACTGTTTCCCAAATCACATGCCTGAAACAGTGCATGAGTCTGAGCTCCACACCAGCAGGCCTTCAGAATGTCCACAGAATCCCTCAAAAGTGCAAATTAATGTGCATCTAATGTCAGATTGTCAGATTCATCAGCCAATCAGACTGATTTATTTGTTGTTGGTGGGTGTGATCTTTAGGATATGTCCCAGTCAAGGCCTTCTAGCTGGCCTTGAGTGAGTCATGCTTTAAGTGGAATTTGAAAGCGAAGAGTGCGAGATCTTGTTGACCTGTCGGCTGTCATCACTGCCTCATCACCATTGAGAAAGAGATCCGTATGGATTTACAAACCTGAGGTGTTATGCATGATCGTGCGATTGGTTTATTAACAGGAAAAGAGGACTGATTTTCACTTCAAGTAAATTGGTAAGGGCTTTTTGCCTTGTTATTGTTTTCTAAGTGTAAATTAGGCTGCTTGAGCATTCAGTGTTGGATCAAGTTGTGAAAAGTAGTGCTGCATTCCATTCAACTCGGATTTTACAACATCCTGCTAGGAAAAGTGCAATGAAATGCATCTTGAGGTCAGAATTACAACTTGTAGGCTTGTGCAGAAATTCTCAACTCTGATTTCTCTGAGATGCAGGAGCACGATGTCACACAAACATGTCGAAACTCAAAATATACAAAATAAGTGATAAACATTCAATCAATTAATATCAATCACTTTATCAATTAATATCGACATATGAGTTTGTTTCGACATTACATGATATTAAAGCTTGTTTAACAAACTCCTGCAGAAACTGGTGTATAAAACATTATAATCTTTTTTGATAATCGTACACCTGAAGCACAAATGCTAGCGCTGCAGCACTGTTTATCAGTTGGGTTGCTAGGAGACATCTCTAATGAGAGCCAAACCCATGCTAAGCTAAAGGGAGTGTTTCAGTTTTGTTTCCTTAAACGTCATCTTCCGAATATCGGGGAATGGAATGCATTTATGGTCAGAGATATCAAGTAGGAATATCCCAAATCCAACTTGAATGGAACGGAGGGTGTACCTGACCAAAATACATTTATTGCAAGCAACATTTAAATCGCAGATATTATTAGATTGATTTTTCCAGGTATTATAGACCTCCTTGATAGCATTATGATTTTGAAATGTCTGTTCGGGAGACGTTATTTTCACAAAACAGTCACACTGCGGTTAAAATTAGGCTTGCTTGAGCATTAAGTGTCATTTCAAGCTCTGTCTTTCCTGCATGGATGTTTTTTAAATGTCAATTGGTATTATTAGTTAGCTGCGACCTAAGGCAAAGGCATAGTGTGTCTTATTAATTGTGAATCTGTGTTTTCTTAATGGCATGAATCACACTGAAGGCTTAGACTTTAAATGCACGGCCTGCCACTGCTTTTTAGAGAAATGTCCTCTGGTCTTATGAAACATGAACTGAACTTTGAGGAAAAATGCTGAGGCTTGCAACCTGAATAACACCATCCCAACCGTGAAGCATGGGGTGGCAGCATTATGTTGTGGGGGTGCTTTGCTGCAGGAGGGACTGGTGCATTTCACAAAATTGATGGCTTCACGAGAAAGGAAAATGATGTGGATATATTGAAGCAAAATTTCAGGACATCAACCAGGAAGTTAAAGTTTGGTTGCAAATGGGTCTTTCAAATGGACAATGACCCCAAGCATACCTCCAAAGTTGGGGCAAAACGGCTCCACCAGTTCTGTCTGGAGGAATGGGCCAAAATTCCTGCAACTTACTGAGAGAACCTTGTGGAAGGATACCCAAAACATTTGACCCAATTTAAACAATTTTAAGGCAATGCTACCAAATATTAACAATGTGTATGTAAACTTCTGAGACACTGGGAATGTCATGAAAGATAGAATGATTAATTTAAGCTTTTATATCTACTATTATTCGGATATTTCACATTCTTAAAATAGTGATCCTAACTGACACAAGACAGGGAATGTTTTCTATGATAAATGTCAGGAATTGTAAAAAACTGAGTTTAAATGTATTTGGCTAAAGTGTATGTAAACCTCTGACTTCAACAGTAAGTATCAAAAATATTTAGTGTGGTTAAACATGAAAGCAAATCAAATGTCTGGGACAACAAAGAGACATTTCTAAATATCCAAAATCATAATTTATTATAAATCATTCAAATCAGAAATATAATAAAATGGCATTATAAAAAGTATAACAAAATACATAAATACAAAAACAAGTTTCAAGTACAGATTAAGACAGTATTTAGAGCGTGATTGTGTGCCTGGAAAAGTTCAAATAGTTTTAGCAAAACAAAACTGATCCACTGAGATGAACAGAGTTTAAAGTAATATTTAGGCTTTGTACATTTATCATCTAGAAGTTCACATAAAATACAAAAGGATCAGCTTGTTTGGTACCAAGTGTTTAATCTGAGATAACTTCAGGAAAATGAATCCTTAATCCGTTCTTCAGTTAGAACACATCCCCCGTAGAGCTTTAACCTCAATCATTCATTTCCTGGAGGAAAAATAGAAGATTAACTAGATTTGTTTTTATTTTCTGAAGAAAATTTGAGAAATGCTTGTCCGCGTAAAAGTCACTGCCAACTGTAAGGGTGGTTGCCAGAGCTATGCAGTTGCTAGTGTGTTCTGGGTAGTTGCCAAGGTGTTGTAGGTGGTTGCTCACTGGCCCAACTCTTACTGATATTGGGCTATTCAGGGTTCCAACCTTTTTTTGATTCAGACCAGTTCGCTAATGAATCTTTCAGACTTATTAGTGAGCCCTTTGACTCATCATTGACACAAAAATGTTCTCTATGGTATTAGTATAGCTTACTATTGGTGAAGAGGGGGCCCACCCTAAATATTTTGTCTGGACCTCTAGAATTTAATAAATAAAAAAACATAAACAAAACTCCACTAGACAAAGGAATACAAACCTGGACAGTTACTTACTTGTTTCTGGGTGCTGGTGTTGCAGAAGGATTGCTGCTCTTGAAGCGCCAGTGTGTGGTTAACAAACCTCAGCATACCAGAGAGAGTGTCCAGGTCCGATTCCTCTGGTTCCTCTTGGTCCAGCATGTACGTGAGTGGATTAAAGGACATGTCTGTTGTGGAGGTGACCTCACTGGTGGTGAGACCCTGCCAGGCTTGGTCTGGGGAGGGGGGTGGCAACAGTGCAGCCTGCACACTGGCTTTCAAACTGTCCGAAAGCTCCAGAGAGGTGTCAGAGAAAGTGTTGTGCCAAGAAGAGAGGCTGGAGCATGCAGAAGAGGTTTTGTGGGAGGGGGGCAGGGAGCTCTGAAGAATAGTGTCTTTAAGAGGAGGAGAGCGATGGGCAGGAGTGTGGGGTTTGTGACAAAGTGTGATATTTTGTATTTCTGTGGCTCTTTCAAAGCTAGAAAGCTTGGCCAGAAGACGGGTGATCTCTGACTCCTAAGAAAACAGAGTAAAAGGAATATGGTTGACAATTTGCAAAAAAGGGAAAAACCTGACCTAATAAATGATTCTTTAGATCAAGTCCCACATGAGCTTGGTACCAAAACACAGTGACCTGCCTACCTAGATTGCATCACATGTGCACTCCAGAGGTGAAGGCTGTTCCAAAAGGTAGATATCTTTTTAGATACTCACCCCTTGTCCTAACTAGACATGACATGAAAAGATTTCAGCAATAAGAAATCTGTTTGCCCACACCAAGAGCGACATCACGATACAATGTAGAAAACAGAGCCATCACAGACGGAATATTCTACTTATTGAACGCAACTAATTTTCTCACAAAAGGTCCGTATGGGCATACACTTTCTACGGCAAGCCTAGAGGGAATAAATACACAATCATACACAGGGCAAATTTACTTAATGAATCACATCCTTATTCAGTCTGTTACAATTTTTTATGTTCACACGGTACTCCTGTTATTTCGATGCTCTCCACGTGACAGGGAAGCAGAGAGAGAGTCATAGTGGAGCCATATGTCTCCCCACCGCCATTCTGAGCCGGGTGTGTGTGTGTGTGTGTGTGTGTGTGTGTGTGTGAGACAGAGCTCCGGCTGAAGAGAACGAGACCTCAAGCACAACATTCGGTAGGTGAGTGACACCCTCGGCCTAAATCAAGTTGTTATGAAACTGCCAGCTTTAATATACAGCAATAAGGATAATTTTAGACCCATTTGTTGACTGTATTGCATGGTACGATGTTGTAAAAATAGAACCATCCCAAAAATAGAAAGCCCTGTTGCTCGTTGTGTCGTGGATGTTTAGTACAAAAAAGAAAAATCACGTATTGCGGTGTGTCTGGTTAGGATGTTAGATGCCTTCTTAATGCCAAATACTAAGGCAGCATGACATGGATTGTCAGAAATTACAGTAACATTTACATTAAGGGGATAGATCTCCAAAAAAAATTATATTCGCTCATCGTTTACTCACCCTCACGCCATTCCAGATGTGTATGACATTCTTTCTTCTGCTTCTGTTGAACACAAAGACTTTTAGAAGAATATCTCAGCTCTGTAGGTCCATCCAATGCAAATTAATGGTGACCAAAACTTTTAAGCTCCAAAAAGCATAAAAAGGCAACATAAAAGTAATCTATATGATTCCAGCTGTGATCTGTTTCTCACCAACACCTATCATATCGCTTCAGAAGATATAGATTGAACCACTGGAGTCACACGGATAACTTTTATGCTGCCTTTATGTGAATAATGGAGCTTCAAAGGCCTGATAACCATTCACTTGCATTGTATGGACCAACAGTTGAAATATTCTTCTTAACATCTTCGTTAGTGTTCTGCAGAAGAAAGAAAGTCAAACACATCTGGGATGGCATGAGGGTGAGTAAATGATGAGAGCATTTTGTGTGAACTATTCCTTTAAGGATTTTCAGGGGCATTTAGTTTTTTTACCTTTACAGGGGCAAATATGTCAATTTAATCTATTTATTTATACAAAATCTCAACATTGAGAATTATACCTCTTATCTTTAGGAATTAAATCAACAACTCATATATATGCTATACTATGTATAACCAAGACTACAACAGAATATTGAAAACTATATATTAGATGTTACAAATAAAAACAGAAGAATATATTTAGATGCCATTTTTGTCACCCTGATCAGATGTATCCTTCAAAGAGAAGCCAATCAAAGGACGCTTTACAGCAAACTCAGAGAAAAAATTAATCCAAGATGATGGATGGAGTCGAGACAGATGTAAATGATAAATGTAAAAAATTTAAATTCAGAAGTTTACATACACTTTAACCAAATACATTTTAACTATTTTCTTGACTTTAACTTTATTTTCTATTCCTGACATTAAATTGTAAAAACATTCCCTGTCTTAGGGTCAGTTAGGATCACTACTTAATTTTAAGAATGTGAAATGTCAGAATAATAGTAGAAAGAATTATTAATTTCAGATTTTATATCTTCCATCACATTCCCAGTGAGTCAGAAGTTTACATACACTTTGTTAGTATTTGGTAGCATTGCCTTTAAATTGTTTAACTTGGGTCAAACGATTTCGGTAGCCTTCCACAAGCTTCTCACAATAATTTGCTGGAATTGTGGCCCATTCCTCTAGACAGAACTGTTGTAACAGAGTCAGGTTTGTAGGCCTCCTTGCTCACACACGCTTTTTCAGTTCTGCCCACTTGCAAACTGCAGTCTGTTTTTTTATGGCGGTTTTGGAGAATTGGCTTCTTCCTTGCCGAGTAGCCTTTCAAGATATATGACTCATTTTACTGTGGATATAGATACTTGTCTACCTGTTTCCTTCAGCATCTTCACAAGGTCGTTCGCTTTAGTTTTGGGATTGCTTTGCACTTTTCGCACCAAACTACGTTCATCTCTAGGAGGCAGAATGCATCTCCATCCTGAGCAGTATGATGGCTGCGTGGTCCCATGGTATTTATACTTGCGTACTACTGTTTGAACAGATGAACGTGGTACATTCAGGCTTTTAGAAATTTCTCCCAAGGATGATCCAGACTTATGGAGGTCAACAACTTTTATTTTGAGTTCTTGGCTGATTTCTTTTGATTTTCCCATGATGTCAAGCAAAGAGGCACTGAGTTTGAAGTAGGGATGCTTCTTTGGAAGACAGCTGCCTGTGTAGGCAATAAACTAACTTTTGTAACAGAGCTTTCATTTAAGTGCAATTACAGAACAGAGTAATAGTAATGAACAACATGTACTTTAATATGTCTTTTTGTCATTATGTTTTTGTTACAGTCCCTTCTGTCTTTCTTGTGTGTTGGTGTCTGTGTGTGTGTGTGTGTGTGTGTGTGTCTGTGTTTCCCAATCTCTCTCTTTTGTGTTTTGCAGGTGCCACATGGAGAACGTCAGCTCTGTTCCAGGATTGTTTCTCCACCCAGCTCGTCAACAGTGGCACCTGCCACCAATTACCAGCTCCAAAGGAGATACTTTGTTGTTCTGTCTTTGTGGGATTGTTTTGCTGTGCTGCAAATGGTTAGCGTGTTCGGGTCTGTTCTCTGTTTCCTGTCTCCAGTTTCAGTCAGTCTAGTTTCTTTTTTGTTTTCAGTTGTTTATTCTTTTTTCTCTCATGAGAGTTTTGATTTGTATTTTATTTGTTTATTTAAATAAAAGCCCTATTCTGCATTTGGGTCTTTCCTTACTAACCATGACAGTTTTACATACCATATACACTTTTCTAGAATTATTTATTACATGAGCCCTGTAATGTAAAGCGTGAACAAACTTCTGTCTGTAAATAAGTCACATTCAGCACTCCTTACTTCAACTGTTTGGAACCATTTAATACCAGTTTTGCCCTTAAGGTTGGTATTCATTTTAAATGACATCATACAGCAAGTCTGGTACCTTGATAAGCAGGTTCTCATTAGCACACTGCAGGAGCTGTTCTTTGCTGCGAAGCTCGCCATGTAGGCAAGCAGAGGTAGCTCTGGCCTCCTCGAGTTGGTCATGAGCCTGCTGTAGCCGCTGAGTCAGCTGCTCCTGAGAATTACGCAGACTGCTGGAGATCTGATCCGAGACCTTCAGCAGCTGCCCACGTGTCTGCTGCAGCGCTGAAAGCTACAGAACCAAGAGACAGGGTCATGGCCAGCAAACCAGACAATCAGCTTTTGTGGCTGGAAACAGGAGTTTGTCCTGTGGGAGTGAAGACAAACGTCCCGTTTCAGTGGAAGACAGTTTACATACCTCTTTGTGGTGCTCTTTTCTCTGCTGATCAAGTTGTTGTTGTAGGTCATTAACGGTGGCCTGACGTCTGACCTCTGCCTGTGAAGAGCGCTTCTCCATCGCAGCCATCTCCTCTTGCAGCTGATGAACTTCACACTCCTACAGAAACACAACAACCACATTAAGGACCATCAAGCTTTCAGAGAACAATAAGACTTCTGGGGAGATTGTCATTTAGGCATTATGGTATGAGAGGTAGGAATTTGTGTCCTTAATATTTGTATCATATACTAATGAACATTTTATTTATGTATTAACAGTTTTATAAAAGCAATAAGGCACTTCAAGTTGTTCTATATTGTTGTCAGTGCTTAAAGACTTGAAATAGACAACTTTTTGAGTTTACTGCATGAGACTAACAGACTAGAGCTTTGGCTAGTGTTCTGACTATTGGGTGACTCTTAAAAACCTGTCAAGAAAATGATGGTCATATTTAACACCAAATAAATAATAACAAAAAATACAACAAAAAGCCCTTATTTAGGACTTCAGATTTTTTTGCATTGTGCCATTATTTTCAGGACACTTAAGTGACAAGGAAGATAAGAGACAGTGAAAGAAGAGTTTTTTATTATTATTAAGGAAGAAGACAGTTAGTCCATTAGTAGGATTGGGTCCAATGCTCACAAAAGAAATGCGTCTTTAGATGTTAATGGAGTAATGAACTGCAATGAACCACACACAGCACAAAAGGTGTAAAGTCATGTAGGTTTGAGATACAGGGTTTGCTCTGCTGATATGTCTCTCTCACCTTCTGACGTGCTTGCAGGCTGACTTCCTCTATCTGTCTGGTCAGAGTGTTACAGTGTGTGTGTGCCTCCTGGAGCTCCTTAACAGTTTTCTGTAGCTGCTCACGATATGCACGTAGCTGTTGCCCATGCTCTACAGCACCCTGAAAGACACATACTCTTCTGTAAACTATTTATGAGATTTAAAGAGAGACTTAAGCGTTTAATTTTCTAATAGTATTAGTCATTGAGCATTTTTGGCTTTATGAGATTTGATGCCATACAGTAAACACTGAACATATGTACACTAGAATACTTCCACAAAAAGTTGCATTATGGCTGAGAATGACAAGGAGTAAAATCATAATTTTACTTATCAGAATGACAGTTAGCCAATGACAACATAAAGAGGAAATTGCTCTTTCAATTTTATCTGCTTGTGAACTTCAGATTTACACAACTTCCTGGTATGCCGCTTAATTGCAGTATAGAGCAACTGAGCAAGAGTTTAATGTTGTAACCTTGTCACTTCTGTTTTGTCTTGAAGTTTTCAAATATTTTCCCCTATACCACTTTACAAAAAGGTTCCATTAGTAAACAATATTTAAAGGGATAGTTCACCCAAAAATGGAAATTCTCTCATCATTTACTCACCCTTATTCCATTCCGGATGTGTATGACTTTCTTTCTTCAGCAGAACACAAATGAAGATTTTTAGAAGAAATTATCTTCTTTAGTCCATATAATGCAAGTGAATGGGTGTCAAAATTTTGAAGCTCCAAAAATCACATCATTCATCATAAAAGTAATCAATTTCACTCCAGCGGTTAAATCAATGTCTTCAGTGATCTGGTGTGGGTGAGAAACAGATAAATATTTTAGTAAATTTTTACTATAAATTCTCCTTCCTACTTAGTCAATATACACTTTAACTTTCACATTCTTATTGTGTTTATCGTGATTCTCATTCTTCATGCATACACCCCCTACTAGGCAGGGAGAAACATTTCTAGCAAACATTTACTTAAATATTGATCTGTTTCTCACCAGCAGCTATAAGATCACTTCTGAAACTATGGATTTTACCACTGGAGTCCTATGAATTACTTTTATGCTGCCGTTACATTCTTTTTGGAGCTTCAAAATGTTGGAACCCATTCACTTGCATTGTATGGACCTACAGAGCTGAGATATTCTTCAAAATATCTTTTAATTTGTGTTCTGCAGAAGAGAGAAAGTCATACACATCTGGGATGGCATGAGGTTAAGTAAATTATGAGATTTTTCATTTTTGGATAAACCATTCCTTTAACATGAACTAATAATGAGCAATACTTTTACAGCATTTACTAATCTTAGTTAGTTTTAATTTCAGTACATAGTATACATTTTTTAAATCAAAAGTTGTATATGTTAACATTAGTTAATGCACTATTAACTAACAATCAACAATTGTATTTTTATTAACTAACATTAACAGAGATTAATAAATGCAGTAAACGATATTGTTCATTGTTAGTTAATGATACCAAATGAATTAACTTATGTTAACGAATGGAACCTTAATGTTAAGTGTTACCCTTTTCCCTAGTGATTTTAGTTACACTGCACACTGATGATCGCAAGGTTGCTGGATAAAATCGCCATAAGAAAATTTATATTATGGTCAACTGATATTAACATTTGAAAACTGACATCATATGTGGAAAAACTGCTTCACCCCTACCCATTCAAAATGTTCTCATTGGGTGAATCTCATGTCCTGGTAAATTTCACCCTAAAATCGAAATATATATTTTTTTTTTTTTTACTTTTAATAAAAGGCTATTTTTGGGACCCTTGAAATTTAATTAAGCACATTAACCTCTTCAACTCTTTGATTTGGAGTCATTTTTGGGTTGCCACCTGCAATTTATCACACTTAATTTTACACATATTGTGGACTAACTTTGTAAGCATGTTATTCTGGTTCTGTTAACGCCATCTGACTCCAAAGAGCCTTATTTATTCCACTAGATGGCAGCAAGTACTAGAAAAAAAATATATTTATGTTTTTGGAAACAAAATTATGGAAACAATCTTCCATTAATAAATGCTGATCTGAAATGTAGGTGGCGCTCTAACAATTTTTTTTAGCCCTCACAGATATTGTAATCCATAGACATTCAATCTAATTTTCAGTTCACACACCATCCCCATTTTTTCATCAAATATCTCAATCCAGGTGTCATTAGAAAGCGGAGATCCTCCCTAACATGTTATCATCAATAGTCAATAACATATATTTATGATTGCTTGTTTGGCATGCTTTTCCTGTCGCACCGCATTTTTTGTTCTGTATATCTAAGATGTAACATTGGATTATTTGCACAAGCAAGCTCACAAACAAGTAAAAAATGGCAGATGTTTTAGAAAACTATCTAAGGTAAGAGCAGATATAAAGTTGTTAGCCATTTGGGGCTTACAGCAGTAGTGATCAGTGCATAAAAGAGACGTTTGTATTTGATGTCTTACAGAAATCATATTTAACTTTGTGATTCTTTTGAAAGTCTTTCAAACTGTGGTATTAGGGCAACAAAATAAACTGTATGGTCCCATTTCTTTTTTTTTTATACCCCACTAATATCCCTCCCCATTCACCAACCCCACACTGACCCCCAACGAACACCCGTCTGTGGTTCCACATCACACACACACACACACACACACGTTGTGTTTCCATGTTTTATGGGGACTTTCCATAGACATAATGGTTTTTATACTGTACAAACTTTATATTCTATCCCCTAAACCTAACCCTACCCCTAAACCTAACCCTCACACAAAACTTTCTGCATTTTTACATTTTCAAAAAACATAATTTAGTATGATTTATAAGCTGTTTTCCTCATGGGGACTGACAAAATGTCCCCACAAGGTCAAAAATTTCGGGTTTTACTATCCTTATGGGGACATTTGGTCCCCACAAAGTGATAAATACACGCTCACACACACACACACACACACACACACACACACACACCAAAAAGAAAATCTAATAAACCTACAAATTAAACTAAACAACACTCTACACATCCCCTCCCCGAAAATCCCCCCAAAAAAACGCTAAATAATTGCCCCATTTCTTAACAAATAAGTCCCACAACCCCAGGCTTCTACTTGCCCCCTCCTTGAAAACAGCTACCCTTCCCATTTCCACACACCACTCCGAAAATGAGGGCGCTCCATCCGACTTCCATCCCCTTAAAATTATTTGACTGCCAATCATGAAACTAGTCAGAACCCAATTTTTTATGTGATAATCCCCCAAATGTATGACTGTCCCATCACCCAAAATACAGAGTCTGGAACAAAGTAAAATTTGAGTGCTCAAAATGTCACACATACAACTCTGCACATTCAATCAAAATTCTTGAATCTTATATGCCTCATGACCTTTTCCAAAAGCATTAATCACATCTCCCAAAGCATCTGCAATTTTAGAGGGGGTGTGAGCCACTCCCAAATATAGTAAAGAGAAGGTGGCACAGCTGTAAATACCTATAGAACTGAGATCTGGGAATCTCAAAGTGTTGAACCAAATTTTCAAAAGATCTCAACAATCCACTCTCATATAGGTCACAGAATATTTTAAACCCCTGCACAATCCACTCTGACAGCAGAAAGGTGACCTTTCAATGCATAATTTAGGGTTCAGCCATATGCTCGAGGCAACATTTAAATAATTGTCCATACCAAGCACAAAAGCGAGATAACAGGGTGTGACTTAAGTACTCAGGTTAGTTTAATAGAAAGGCTTTGTAATGGCAAAATAGTGCTAAGAACTTCCTGTTCAATACAAAACCAGGGAGGGGCTCTCTCAGGTGGAGAAGACCAATGAGCCAAATGCCTGAGACCGAATACATAATAAAACTAAATCTTGAGTAGACCTAGCCCACCTTTGTCAATCGGCCTATGTAACTTATTAAAATGTAATGTGGGACATTTAGCTGCTACTAATGGTTCCAGGGCAAGACAGAACAATATTGGGGAAAGAGGGCAACCCTGCCAAGTGCCCCTATCCAGAGTAAAATAATCTGAAATTAATCCATTTGTTTGTACAGATGCTACCGGGTGTCTATAAAGTAACTTAATCCATCCAATAAAAGTATTCCCGAACCCTTATATTTCCAAAATTTTAAAAAGATAATCCCATTCTAGCATATCAAAAGTCTTTTCGGCATCAAGTGAGATGGCAGCGACTGGAGTCTGATCATTCGCCACTGACCACAAGATATTGATGAAACGCCTAATATTATAAGAAGAGCTATGACCCTGAATAAACCCCATTCCTGATCTATATGTATAAGAGATGTAATAACTTATCGGTTAGCCAGAATTTTTGAATATTTTTACATCTAGCTGGATCAGGGAAATTGGACGGTAAAACTTACATTTCCTTGGATCTTTGTCCTTTTTAAAAATCAGACTGATCCAGGCTTTTGTCATAGTTGGCAGAATTTCTTTCCTCAGTCCTCAAGTTAGGGAGATCTAATGGTTCCACAAAGTTATTAATATCTTCATCAGTAGACGAAGATGTGGAACTATAAAGATCAAGATTCTTTAAAAGCATTATTAATATAAATTGGCAGAGGTAAAAATTTCACCATCAGCAGATTTTACTGAGGGAATGGTAGACTCTCTCTGCATTATATGTCTAGCCAAAAGCTTCCCTGCTTTGTTTACCAACTCAAAATATGACTGTCTTGCCCTGAATAACCAAAATTCCACCTTCCGTGACAAAATAGTATTATATCTGTATTTCAGTCGGGTCAATTCTCTGAGGCCATCAGATGACATTCGGTGCTTCAGCTGTGTCTCGGCACGTTTAATATTCCCTTCCAACTCCATGAGTTCTCGTGCTTTGGATTTTTTGTAAATGAGGCATACTGTATGATCCTGCTCCTAAGAATTGCCTTAAGTGCCTCCCAAGCCACGCCCACAGAGGATACTGAGGACCAGTTGGTCTCCATATAAACATTGATTTCAGCCTTTAACATCAGGATTTTCAAAAGCGATATATTAAAGCCCCAACTATTTGATTTCTTTTATTCCATATGTGGAGTTTATTCATTTTCTTTGGATTGCATTTCAAATATAGCTCTACTGGAAGCACCACATGATGTTAGCCAATCACAACAGTGGGCGTTTACATTGAAATCTTAAAAAGGACCAGACATCTTAAACAGAGTGTTTCAGATAGAGGGCCAGAGACAGGGTGGAAAATTATTATATATAACTACATTATGAGCATTAGGGTTGTGCCGATGGACGATATCATCGTCCATCGTGATGGCTGACCAACATCACGATGTAGAGCCACCATCGTGATGCCACGCCCCCTTTTGCGAGTCTTGCTAGTGTGACTCACTAATCCTAGTCTCTTCTATAGTTAACCTAAAAACTTTGCAGGGATTGCTCTGTAAATTAAATTGAGAATATAACTAATGCATATATGCTATTTTAATATTTTACGTTGTAGGCTACAAGAAAATAGCCTTTATTAATGAATTATTAGTAGTTGTAGTGTCTCAGAAAATCTTGCTCATTGTCACATAGCTCTTGTATACACTGAAGCAGCAGTTTAAGATAAACCCAGACCAGCTTAACGCCAAATAACTTTTGTCTGGTTAATACTTTTAAAGAAAAATTTCCTTGGCCATAAATCCATAATGTCAAATCAAATGAAAGAAACAAGGTGAATATGAATAACACACATTTATTAAAACATAGAAGAACAACAAATAAAACAAGAAAACGGAACAACACTCAGACCGATACTCGCATTAACATTTCACTTATAATTAGCAGCACAATTAACTTCAGCACAGGCTACAAAATAAATTATGTTATTGAAATATTGTAAAGTGGTCATATGAACTACACAAATTAACGCTTAAAAAATAATATGCAAAATCGAATAGCTCACGAACGGATGGCGAAAAATGCGTAAAGAATTCTAATAACTTTCACCATAGACCATGTTTAAATTTCGATGTTTCTGGCCAGGAATACCAACATATTCACTTTATCTGGTTTTAATAAGCTGC
Organism: Xyrauchen texanus; assembly: GCF_025860055.1. Taxonomy (NCBI): domain Eukaryota; kingdom Metazoa; phylum Chordata; class Actinopteri; order Cypriniformes; family Catostomidae; genus Xyrauchen; species Xyrauchen texanus. The sequence continues at coordinate 16,736,410 of NC_068284.1, read as the reverse complement.
GGATTGGAGTAACTACACTACCCGCTGTGCTGAAGACCCGCTCTGATGGAGTACTGGTAGCACATATGCACAGATATTTCCGTGCTAATCTTGCCATGAACGGAAACCTTTTGTTGTTCGTTTTCCACCAAGTCAGCGGGTCCTCTTCCCCATCAATGGCCATTTCCTGCAGGTACATGGTCATTTCTGCCTCGACCTTTTGCTCATCAGGGAGTAAAATAACGAAATTATAGATTTAAGTGGAAAATAGTATTTGTGTAAAGAGATATATTAAAATAAAAAGTGCACAACTCTTCTTAAGTGAAAGCTAAAAAAAAAAAAATGCTTCACGTGTCGTGCAATCTACTGATAAAGCACCGACGAGTCATTAGTTGGGTTAGTAAAATAACGAAATTATAATTTTTCATTTAATTTTTGAAAATTATATGAAATTATATAACCCCGCCCCACCGACTATATCATCGTCCATCGCGATGTTTTACTGTCAACATCGTCAACTGCCAATTTAGGGGACATCGCCCAACCCTAATGAGTATATGGTAAATGGTCTGCACTTATATAGCGCCTTTTTAACTTGAGCAGTATTCAAAGCACTTTGCACTGCGTCTCCAATTCACCCATTCACACACACACACACACACACACACACACACACACACATTCACACACCAATGATGGCAGAGCTGCCATGCAAGACGCTAGCCTGCCATTGGGAGTAACTTGGGGTTCAGTGTCTTGCCCAAAGACACTTCAGCATGTAGAGTCATGTTGGCCGGGAATCGAACCACCAACCCTGTGATTAGAGGACAACCCACTCTACCACCTGAGCCACAGCCGTCCTATATATGAGAATTATGAATATGTCATGACCCCTTTAAAGGAATGTTCTGGGTTCAATACAAGTAAAGCTCAATCGACAGCATTTATGACAATGTTAATTACCACAAACATAAATTGACATTTCATTAAAAAAAAAAAAAACGTGGTAACAGTGAGGCACTTACAATGACAGTGAACGTGGCCAATTTTTGGAGGGCAGAAATATGAAGCTTATAGTTTTATTAATTAATAGTATCTATTAATTATAATTCATTTTATCTGCTGAAACGGAGCTGCAAAGTTGTTTAAATTGTAATTTTACAGTCATTTTAGGGTTTGTTGACATTACATCATCTTGGCAACGAAGTTATAAAATTAGACATAACTTTACACAGAAAAGGTTAGCAAGTAATTTTTACTTGTTTACATGTATATTGTTTATGTCTTGTGGCTATACTTTTGAAAAAGTGAGTAATTTAACGTTCAAAACATTGTAAGTTGAACTGCACTGTCAACCAGTGGGACATGTCGAAATAAGTTTTTGTGGTAATCAATATTATGCCACAAATGCTTTCGATTAAGCATAACATGTACTGAACCCAGATTATTCCTTGAAGCACCACATCTTACTGTGATACCACAGTAAAGTAGCATTTAAATTAGCATAAGTAAAGACAATCAACAAATATGTAAAAAAATATATACTTTTGGAACTAAATAATTCATCAATTCCAACATAGTCTCCCTGTTTAAATTAAGGGTAAATACATCTACTCTTCCAATAGTTCCCATTAATCACTAATCATACCTTCTTAAGCCCCTCTTCCCCATCCTGCTGCTGTGATTGCACCATCTCCAGCCTCTTTGTCAGGAACTGCATCTGCACAGAAAGCATCAACGACTCATCAGTTCATTGTTCCATTCACAGGCCCATCTAAATTCATTCCCATTGACTCACCTGCTCGTCCTTCTCTCTCAGCTCTTTCTGGCTCTTCTCCAGAGCCTCCTGTAGATATTCCACCTTCTTATCCATCTCTAGCTTGTGTTCCTTAATGGCCACATCCAACTGGCCCAGCTCAAGAGAGAACACAATGCTTTAATAATGTCCAGACAGGGAGTATTGGTATATAGAAGATGGAGATCTTGAACTGTGTATGTGTGCGTGGTACCAGCTGTGCTCTCTGCTGTAGCTCCCCCTGTCTCTCTTTCAGTGCAGTGTCCAGATCCAACACTTCATGATTCTTCTCCTCCAGTTCCCTCTGATTCTCTCTGCAAACACAATGACAAAAATTATTAATGATTTGTTGTTTTAAATGCAACATGTTTAGAACAAAGTTAAAGGTGATGCATGAAATGTTTCCTCTGTTAAAATTTTGTCTATCCCAGTTTAATATGCAGACTCAACAAGTTCTCTTTAAGGCACTTCCACTTAAAAGGGCACCTTTAGATTTGTGAACGAAAGGGGCAGGGGTGTGCTACAGTCCCTGTCTTGTGCACATCAGTGGACTCAACTATGCATAACACAAAACTATCAAAACATTGCTCTGTTTGTTTGAGCATCTCATCTGGCCTGACATATCCCCATTGGCTTAACCAATACCGAGTGCAGGACTAACTCTCTGTCCTACCTGTGACAAGTCATTTTTTAATGAAGATCATCAATATATTATCATTGCAAAAGTTTTACAGATGAAACTGTCATGCATTTAAAAGAGATATTATTCTGAAGAATGGATTTAAATGCTTGAGGTTTTTTCTTTGTTTGAAGACACTACACATGCCTGGAATTAACAACAGCAACATATTTTTGATGCTGAAGACGTCCCATAATTCATGTAATGTATATAATGAACAGTTAGATGTTCAAAAACCATATAAATTACATTATGGCATATAAATAACACTGGTTACTGAATGCAAAAATTATGAATTATAAATTAACAAATTCTCATATTTACAATAAAATAAATGATTAGACAAAAAATATATTAGAGCAGCATAACATAGTTTTTATATTTATATCCAAAGTGTGTCTGTTAATTTGTATAAATCTAAAGTGTTTGAAACTGGGATTGGGAAATAAAAAAGAAACCACATATGTCTCTGTTACGACAATTTTACCATTCATATGCATCGGAATAATAATAATAATAATAAATAAATTTAAAAAAAAAACCCACATTGGGTATTTCAGAGGAAATGTTTGTCCTTTTGTGTATCCCATGAATTAAAAATCTAAATTTTAAGTCAATTGATTAATTGTGCTTGTGCTTTAAGACCTATAGAAATCCATCAAGTAAAAGGCATATGACTAACAAAAAGGTGCTGAATTTAGCTGTCCTTAAAACCTTTTCCTGCCAGTCATAAGAAATTACAAAATGAATATGCTCAATATCTAGTGATAGACAGACTGCTTTGATGCCCTGCAGTCATCGTGAGAAGTAGCAGCTCACCTAAGCTCAGCAGCAAGTTTATCAATGGCTGCTTGCTGCTGGTCTGAAGTCAGCTGTGTCTGCTTCAGCATGTCTCTCAGCTCCTGCAAGTGGTCCAGAGTGTCTGACAGCTCTCCACGCACTTCCTGCAACTGTCCCTCCAGCAACTGTGTCCGCTGCAGCAAATTTCGCCTGTCCAGATCACTGCGGTGGAGCTTCTCTTCCAGGTCTATAACTGAGGCAAACACAAACAAATAAGACTATTGTTTTCATCTCCCCAGGAATGTTACAGATAAATAGAAAGGAAAAGGGGCAGGGTGACAGAGGAAGGGAAAGAGAAGAAAGGGAAAATATAAAAAGGAAGAAAAGAAAAGGAGAAGGAAAGGAAAGAAAAAGGGAAATGAAAAAAAGGAAAGGGGAAATTAAAATTTATGAAAAAGGAAAAGAGAAGAAAAGAAAAGGTAAATGAAAAAGGAAAGGAGAAACAAAAGGAAAGGGGAAATGAAGAGGTAAGGAAAAGGGAAAGAAAATAAAGGAGAGGGAAGGAAAAAAGGAAATACCATTAAATGAAAGCAAAAAGAAAAAGAAAGGAAATGGAAAGGAATGGAAAAAGGTCAATGAAAAGGAAAGTAAGCAGGAAAAGAAATGGAAGAGAGAAACAAAAGGAAAAATGAAAGGAAAAATAAAATGAGAAGGAAAGAAGGGGTAAGGAAAGGGGAAAGAAAATTAAAAAGAAAAGGAAAGCAAAGGAGAGAAAATGAAAAAGGAAGGAGGAAAAGAAAAGGAACACAAAGGAGAAATGAACAATGAGAGAAAAGGAGAGGAAAGGAATAATGAAATCAAAATGGAAGGGGAAAAAGGAAAAAAATAAAGGAAAAAGGATAGGAAAGGAGAAACTAAAGGAAAAGGAGAAATTAAACAACCGGAAAAGGGAAAGAGAATGGGAGTTCCTTTTTTAAGGGCACAATGGGAGACTGGTGATTATGTAGAAAAAAAGGTTGGGCATGTTCAAACCAGGATGGGTGTTTTTCATTTGCCTTTTATATAGAGATTCCCTACTTTCATGGATAGTTGAAAAACACCCATGCTGGTTTGAAAATGCATTTTCTCTCCTTTGCTTTCCTTTTCTTTTTAATTTTCTTTCCCCTTTCCTTACCCCTTCTTTCCTTCTCATTTTATTTCACATTTTTGTTCCACAGAGACGTATCCTTCCACAATGGTGGTAGTTCATGGAACAGACCCTAAAGGGATTCAAGCCTCCAATCTGTCTCAAATATAAAGTTGCCTGTTATGATTTTTGCTGAAGTCTTTGGTACCGCACACCCATTTCACTCTTTTTATCCAGCAGGCCTTTGGTCTCCTTGAGCGTGTCCTCCATCTGACTGAGCTGAGATGCTTTAGTGCTGATGTCTCTCCTCAGATGCAACAGCTCCAGCTCCATGTCTGACAGCTCCACTCGACACTTACTCATCTCTGAGCTCAGCTGCCTGAAACACACACACACACACACACACACACACACACACACACACACACACACACACACACACACACACACACACACACACACACACTCACTTTAACAAGTGTCTTTTCGCAAGTACTTCAAGCAATGTATCAAATGCAGTCTTAAAACATCTACAGATAAAATAAAACTGGTTTTAGAGAAGAAAAAGATCACATTCACATTCTTCTCTGTATATCACCCCCTGCTGGGCAGGGAGAAGGATGTCTAGCAAAAAAAAGGACTTAAATATTGTTGTTTCTTACCCACACCTATCATATCACTTCTGAAGATATGGATTTAACTATTGGAGTCATCTGGATTACTTTTAAAATTCCTCTATATGCTTTATGGAGCGTCAAAATTTTGGCACCCATTCACTTGCATTGCACTGACCTACAGAGCTAAAATATTCTTCTAAAAATCATCATTTGTGTTCTGCTGAAAATGGAAGTAACACACATCTGGGATGGCATGAGGGTGAGTAAATGATGAGAAAATTGTACTTTTTGGGTGAACTCTCCCTTTAAAGTGATAGTTCAGCCATAATTTAAGATTCAGTCATCAGTTCCCTACCCTCATATTGTTCCAAACCCGTGTGACCTTCTGTATTCTGTATATAAAATAAAACTGGCTTTAGAGAAAGAGATAACTGTGACCTCTCAAAAAACAAGCAATGGCATTCCTACCTAGATTTGGCCCTTTGGTGAGTAGCCAATACCTGAAGTGATTAAGCAGTATATATAGAGAATGAGTGCAGCAGGAGTGGCTTTGGAAACAAATAAAGGCACTGAAGCTGCATAACAGTCATAAGACTGTCTCAAAGGACACCCCCAGGACAAGACACATCCTACTTGTCTTGCCACTGTGTAGTGCCTTGAAAAGCCAGCATCCAGTTCATAACATCTCTGGTTTGATGTCTCATGTGTGGACAGCACTGACCAAAAAGGACAAAGATCAGCTGACCTTGGACACATCAACATACAGATGTTTATGAACATCTCAAACAATGCAGTTTTACAAAAGGAACTTTTTGGGAGAAGAGGATTGAAATATCAGGTGGTCTCACGTTATGGAGTCGGATAGTTCCACAGCCTGTCTCTCTTTCTTCTGTACCTCCTGGGTGGCCTCCTCCACCTCTCTCTCCCTTCTCCTCAAGGCTTGAGACAAGGATGTGCGCTCCTTCTCCAACTCTTGTTCCAACTGGGACACCTGAGGGTGATCACTAAATGTTATGCCTTTGACTATGTATACAGATGAGAGACATCTTTCAATGTCAATGAGATTATTGTATAAATTACTTTTACTTTTCTCAAAAAAAAAAAAAAAAAAATGTTTAGCAAGCTATGGCCTATACCTCAGAGCTAGATAACAGGGGAGTGCCCAGAGTTTACACATAAGATAGCACAGTGTTTGTGCAGTGCAAATCAAATAGCACATTAATAGGCTTTGACTATCATAAGACTATTGTATTAAATTACTTTCTCAGGGCAGACCATCATATGATCATATGGTTCTCTATGCTCTGAGCAAGGAATTACAGTTTTATCAATATATTATAAGTGTTTGTTGAATTTAAAGCTGAATAACTTGTTCAGTTAAAATTTGTACATACATATTTTGTTCTAAAATAAAATAAAAAAGCAGCAGCTTGTTTTGTGCTGGAGCAGAACATCCCAGAAGCATGGCCATAAATATATTGACACACAAAAATGCTCCAGTATTCATTGATCAGCAGTTAATAAGGGTGACATCTACCAATCACACTGTTCTGGTAAATAAATAGGAAACTATTTCCTATTTATAAAAAATGCTCAGGCCCGAGTGAGTATATTATGTTTGATTTGGTGTTTCATAATTTAATCATATTAGCAATGCTGGCATTTTTATGGTAGGGTGACTATATTGTAGTTGCCCAAAAAGAGTGGAAAGAAAAATTGTGGACTCGGGGGTGTTTAATAAATGTAAAATACAGTAACTTTAATTAATTTAATAATGGCCATAAAATTAAAAACAGAAAAGTTTAGATGCCATTCATAAATAATTTTAATATTACTGCACTTCACACTTTTCAGTCCTCCTGCTGTGCCCAGGTTTATCTTACTTCCCTGAAGATCACATTTTTATGACAAACTATCCTTTGGCTGACAATTTGTTCTTGACACATATTATTTAGTAAGGATAGTGTGTAAATAGAGACACAGGGCTTGTTTCTCACTCCCATGGCCTGAGCAGTGTTCTTGTTTATTGACTTTAGGGTTTGCCATTGACACATAAATGCCAGCTTTACAGGCCTTATACAAAGGTTGCACTTCAAATATTGAACAGACTGAATTGTAAAATTTCCACCATGGTCTTTTTTTATCCGTCATATTAGTTCAAACATGTTTAGTTAAAAATGACAATATGTAGAGAGCGTGAGTCTGATAATTTGCAGAGTTGGGGAACATACTTTTAAAAGTGCACTTACATAATTGATTTTTCTGGCTGAGAGCGGCAGAGTACTCTGGTACACGTACAAACATACAGCACGTGCATAGAGAGCGAGTGGGCAGGCAGGCAAGAGAGAGTGTGAAAAGAATATTACTTTGAAAAATTACTTTTCAATCAGAATAATCACATAAGAACAAGTAAACAAGTGAAAACCGATGCACAGTATGAAGTACACAGTATAGGCCTTAATGTAGAGAACACCTAAATATGAAGATAAAGCCAAATCCCAGACAATTTTAAACAATACTGAAATCCCTGCCGTACACTTTTTTCAGGTCCAAAAAAGATATAAGGTCACCCTAGTTTATGATTTTAAGTCAGTTGCAGTAAATAATGAAAAGATATTGGGTCCCACTTTACACTGATCAGCCACAACATTAAAACAATGTTGTGGCTGATCAGTGTAATATTGTGTAGGTCCCACTCGTGCTGCCAAAACAGTGTCAAACCGCATCTCAGAATAGCATTCTGATATGATATTCTTCTCACCACAATTGTACAGAGCCGTTATTGTTAAGGTATTTACCATAGACTTTGTCAGTTCAAACCAGTCTGGCCATTCTCTGTTGACCTCTGTCATCAACAAGCCATTTCCATCCACAGAACTTCCGCTCACTGGATGTTTTTTGTTTTTGGGACCATTCTGAGTAAATTCTAGAGCCTGTTGTGTGTGAAGATCCCAGGAGCTCAGCAGTAAAGTCAATTTCTAATGAAACAATTTACTTTAACTTTGTTACAATGGATGGCGTTCCTGTCATCACATTACTGGGTTTAATTTTAATTAATGTGTAGATTATAGAATGGGACTTTTATGACAGCGGAAATTCACAGCTGTGTGTGTGGTCAGTCTGTCACTCAAACGCAGTCCATCACTGCTGCAGCATAATGCTCTTCAAACTAAGTGAAACACTTTCTTCACTCTGCACAGCGAATACATTATAGTTTTGTTACACAACACCATTTTACATCAATACTGATATTTCAAGATTCAATTTGCAGCTCCAATTTAAGGCAGCATGCTGAGGTAAGTTGTGGCTCTAATGATAACGTGGGCTTTTATGTTACATGGTGATGGTCATTTTGAGGGTGATTCTGTAAATATGGACTCTTATGACATCAGTTTTTAAGTGTACATTTTTAAATCAGTGCAGCAATATATCAGTGCAATTTGTCTCGAGTCCCGCATGTCAGGGGTACTGGAAACTATCGCAGCTTCTTCAGGCTGATTAGGAGTATAAATCCATATAAACATCCACGTTAAGTATAAATGCCTTTTGCTTTGCCGAACGTGTATTTGACAACTGGAGCGCAAACAGACAGCATTTCTGAAAGTGGTGCCCTACGCAGGCTGCATACAGGGAGTGGCGGTACTGTGTAAAAAACGAATGATCTAAATTATTTTGACACTGAAAACTAGAACCACACTAAACTAACAACTAAAATCTATGAAGCAAAAGTAGGCATTAATAAAAGCATGATCTTTCTTTGGTTAATAATTTGTATAATCCCTGTGGGACATTGTTCATGTTTTCACCGTAATAATTACTAAATGTTTCCAAACCACTGTTCTTATTGACATATTCATCCAGATCTGACAAGAGCCCTTAAGGGGATAGTTCACCAAAAATGCTAATTCTCTCATCATTTACCCTTATGCCAATGTGTATGGCTTTCTTTCTTCTGCTGACCTCAAATTAAGATTTTTAGAATTTCTCAGCTCTTCTGGTCTATAAGCAAGTGAATGGGTGCCAACATTTTAAAGATAACAAAATACATTTTTAAAAACTCACCATAAAAGTAATCCATAAGACTCCAGTGGTTAAACCAATATCTTCAGAAGCAATTTGATAGGTGTGGATGAGAAACAGATCACATTCACATTCTTCTCTGTATATCACCCCCTGCTGGGCAGGGAGAAGGATGTCTAGCAAAAAAAAGGACTTAAATATTGTTCTGTTTCTCACCCACACCTATCATATCACTTCTGAAGATATGGATTTAACTATTGGAGTCATCTGGATTACTTTTAAAATTCCTCTATATGCTTTATGGAGCGTAAAAATTTTGGCACCCATTCACTTGCATTGCACTGACCTACAGAGCTAAAATATTCTTCTAAAAATCATCATTTGTGTTCTGCTGAAAATGGAAGTAATACACATCTGGGATGGCATGAGGGTGAGTAAATGATGAGAGAATTGTAATTTTTGGGTGAACTATACCTTTAAAGTGATAGCTCAGCCATAATTTAAAGATTCAGTCATCAGTTCCCTACCCTCATTTTGTTCCAAACCCGTGTGACCTTCTGTATTCTGTGGAACACAAGAGATGTTAGACAGAATGTTTGAGACTGACAGTTTCAATCGCCATTCATTTACCTTACCCACACACCCCCACATTATTATAATCTATTACATAACAATCACAATGTTACAAAATGTACAACACGCATCTGTCTATTCTTCCTTCAGGTTACCATAGTAATCTTAGTAAGCACGTTACCATAGTAATCTTTGTGACTGTCTGAACTGTCTGTTTTCAAATCGCAGTTGATTCAACAGGAGACGCCATAACCATCACATTTCTAATATGTGTGTTAAGTTGAAGTTCAGTCGCTGCATTCTGTTCCATTTAGCTGCGCTGTCTAGCTGTTTGAAAAACTTGATGTGCTGCTTCAGCGCGTTGAGTCCACTGCCACATGCCTTGTGTGTGTATGTGTTTGCTCCTGTAGGGAAATCCGTGATGCTCCATATTGTTGTTGCTGTAATGATTCATGAAGCGTTCCAAACAACTCAGACAGTTGGAATTTCCACCGTTCAACTGGGGAAAGCGCAACGGAATGAACTTTTATTTCAGACTTCTCTTGTGGAAATCTTAAACTCCCATTTTGTCGAGATGCAGGTGTGCGTTACGTTACGCAAACTTATCAGCACCCAGGGCAGGGAGGTTTACAGTCAGTGACAAACATTCACTTAATAATATCTAAATAGTATCCATTAACGAGTCAAAGCTCTTAAATTAAAAGATAAAAAAACGTGTTTAGCAAACGTTTTGCAGAGACAGGTGTTCAAAATATGGTTAATTAGACGTAATCATCGTAATGATACCATTGCATAGTTGTATATCAGTTGGTTGATATGAAACATCTCTGACAATCAATGTACCCCTAAAAACCACAATGTAAGCAATCTCAAAATTAATAATAAGCTCCCTCTTTGACACATTTGTGTTAGTTGTCAAGTAATTGTCACTGAATTTCCAATTAAGGTTAGTCACATCATGTGTGATCACCATCGATCATCGTTTTCATGATCGATCATTGCTGCCACATCTGAGTACAGTGTACTCGTGCCCTACAAAAAAAAAGCAAGGAGCCTTTTTGAGTATTACATTGGTAACTGCCTAGCAACCAGATGGGGTTACCCTAGCAACCATGTATCAAATCACATATCTTTGCACCAGAACAACGTAGAAACTTCTGGTTTATTTAATTTGACTCAGGATAACAAGGAACCTTTTGAGTATTACCTTGGTAACTGCCTAGCAACCATGTAACAAATCACATCTCTCTGCACCAGAACATCGTAGACACTACTGATTTCATTCATTTGATTTAGAGTAGGAAGGAGCCTCTTTAGTATCACCTTAGTAACTGCCTAGCAACCAGATTCGGTTACCCTAGCAACCATGTAACAAATTACATATCTCTGCACCAGAACCTCTTAGAGAATTCTGGTTTCGTACATTTGTCTCAGGATAGCAAGGAGCCTTTTGATTATCACTTTGGTAACCCTAGCAACCAGATGGGGTTACCCTAGCAACCAAGTAACAAATCAAATTTAGTTTAGGCAGGATCTATTCCATCAATATGTATTATTGGTCATGCACTGGAACATTTCTGTCAATTCTGATTATTTTGGTCATTTCTTCACATGTGCTTGGACCACGATGATTGCCGATTGTGGCTATATTCTTTTAATAATTATTATTATTATCATTATTTTCCAGAACTCCATGTTTTAATGTTTAATTTAATTTCATCAAAATGGTGTAACTTTGGAAAATGTCATTGCATTTTTTTTTTAACTTTTATTCAACAGCAGCCTTGCACATGATACATTTCTTAATTCTTCTTATTACTATTACAGTGAATACTACATTTTACTATACAGATGTTATATATTACTGTCGCAATTTCTTCAATTTCAGGCATCTAGCTTTTATTTTGAATTGTGCTTTTAATATGACATGTTTTTTTGCCGGAAGCTTTGGTTTTCCTGATAAGCAGTTCGCGACACGGCACAGTGCGATACCTGAAGACTATTAAGTCAAGTCTGAAATCTCATTAGTTTACAATTTCCTTGAGTCTGACAAATAAAATGTCAGACACAGTTTGAGTTTTTGAATTTTAGACTACTGGTGTTTGTGTATGTGGTCATTTTTAAATGTTATGTATAATTATTTTACTGTGAAGCACTTTGGTCAACTCTGTTGTTCGTAAGGCTATAAAAATAAAGTCTGAGTTGAGATTAAAGCGCAAATGCTGTGATTTAATTATATAAATATTTAGTTTACATGTGCTGCAAGGTTCACAGTGGATTAGTGCTCTACTCTGTCAACTGATACAACGCAAATGATTCTCAATGTCTGTTGCGTTTCCAATGTTTGGGTGGTCGGATATACACTCACCTAATGGATTATTAGGAACACCTGTTCAATTTCTCATTAATGCAATTATCTAATCAACCAATCACATGGCAGTTGCTTCAATGCATTTAGGGGTGTGGTCCTGGTCCAGACAATCTCCTGAACTCCAAACTGAATGTCAGAATGGGAAAGAAAGGTGATAAAAGCAATTTTGAGCATGGCATGGTTGTTGGTGCCAGACGGGCCGGTCTGAGTATTTCACAATCTGCTCAGTTACTGGGATTTTCACGCACAACCATTTCTAGGGTTTACAAAGAATGGTGTGAAAAGGGAAAAACATCCAGTATGCGGCAGTCCTGAGGGCGAAAATGCCTTGTTGATGCTAGAGGTCAGAGGAGAATGGGCCGACTGATTCAAGCTGATAGAAGAGCAACTTTGCCTGAAATAACCACTGCTACAACCGAGGTATGCAGCAAAGCATTTGTGAAGCCACAACACGCACAACCTTGAGGCGGATGGGCTACAACAGCAGAAGACCCCACCGGGTACCACTCATCTCCACTACAAATAGGAAAAAGAGGCTACAATTTGCAAGAGCTCACCAAAATTGGACAGTTGAAGACTGGAAAAATGTTGCCTGGTCTGATGAGTCTCGATTTCTGTTGAGACATTCAGATGGTAGAGTCAGAATTTGGCGTAAACAGAATGAGAACATGGATCCATCATGCCTTGTAACCACTGTGCAGGCTGGTGGTGGTGGTGTAATGGTGTGGGAGATGTTTTCTTTTTACACTTTAGGCCCCTTAGTGCCAATTGGGCATCGTTTAAATGCCACGGCCTACCTGAGCATTGTTTCTGACCATGTCCATCCCTTTATGGCTAACATGTACCCATCCTCTGATGGCTACTTCCAGCAGGATAATGCACCATGTCACAAAGCTCGAATCATTTCAAATTGGTTTCTTGAACATGACAATGAGTTCACTGTACTAAAATGGCCCCCACAGTTACCAGATCTCAACCCAATAGAGCATCTTTGGGATGTGGTGGAACGGGAGCTTCGTGCCCTGGATGTGCATCCCACAAATCTACAAATCATCAACTGCAAGATGCTATCCTATCAATATGGGCCAACATTTCTAAAGAATGCTTTCAGCACCTTGTTGAATCAATGCCACGTAGAATTAAGGCAGTTCTGAAGGCGAAAGGGGGTCAAACACAGTATTAGTATGGTGTTCCTAATAATCCTTTAGGTGAGTGTATACATTCAAATTATAAGAGAAGATTGCAGCTGTTAGCGGTTTAATAAACCATACTAGGACATGTAACGATTTTAATTTGATAAATTTTTAATTTCAGTGTAAAAGGAGTAACAGAGCACGTGTTCAAAATAAGCCTGTGAGCATTTTAGAACATAAATGGGTAATGTTTTGAGAATAAAGTAAACTGGCCCGCTTTGCATCAAACATTAAAAGTTCTATAATAATTTTTTTTTATTATTAAAACAGATCCCTGATGTAGAGAGTTAAATTGAATAATAATGTACCAGGCAAGTAGAGATGATAAAATAAATGATTTGTAATAAGCTCAGCCTTTATTCAGTTTTTTTAAATGGCTGATAAAAAAAAAAAAAAAGTGTACACATAGTATACATTAGCAATTGCAGAAAAGTCCCATTATTCACATATACAATTAAAACAATTTTTTACACATCTATTTCTGGGCTTAAAAGATACAAGAACCAAATCAATGCAGAACATTGTATCTCAAAAGGAATACAATGTGGCCCCATGCACTATTTACAGCCCAATGTGGCCCCTGTATCAAAACAGTTGCAAAACACCGTAAATGGTATCATTTTAGGACTGAACACTCAGTGCGTGTCTGCACATGAATAAAATTAATACATAAAATATTTATATAGTGTTAATAAATAATAATTTTTATTTTTATTCATTAAAATCCCGAACTTGATGCAAACCTAAAGTTACACATGAAAACCTGCTTTGAGCCCTGAAACCACATCATTGATTTCAAATGATGACGATGTGCCATTTTTGGAGTCCATATGACTTTTATAGTCAATTTTGGAGCATCAGAGGAGAGCGAGACTATCAATGAAAATCGACTTGCATTTTGGGTTGTTTCTCAAACAAAATGATCATGTGGTTTCAGTAGACTTGGTTTAAACAGGTCATACTATTTTTATTATGCTTTTTTGTTGTTGCCTTTTTGGTGCATGATAGCATCAGTCTCCCTTCTCTTATTATATTGGAAATCTTTCTTCTTTTGAGTTTCACAAGAAAGAGAAAGTCATCCCCCCATTGTAATAGCCAAGTAAATGTGTGTGTGTACCTGGCTCTGCAGCTGACTCTGGCTCTCCTCCAGCTGTGCAATGCGTGACGTGCTGTCCTGCAGCATGGTGTGCTGGTTCTCAATGGAGTCCTGCAGCTGTAGGTTCTCCTCACTGGAGCATTGAAAAGCCACACATTTCCTTCTCAACTCTTCCTGCAGCTCTGACAGCTGATAAAAATACTACACTCAGTGACACATTAACAAACATGAGTTACCTATTGACAATCAAGAAAATGCTAAAAAGGAGGACAGGAAAAGAGTGCTATCCAGAGCGCTTTGATGTTATGGCTGACTGACCTCACAGTTCTTCAGCTCCAGCTGTCTTCCCGTGATATTTTTTCACCTCCTCCATCTGCTGCAGGTGACAACATAGCTCCTCTTTACAGGAGGACAGTTCTTTCTGTAGGCTCCTCACCTGGAGAGAAGAGCAGAAAACAGGAAATTACTTAACACTGTGCCCAGAAGCAATGCAAAACAATGAAGCAACAAGTGATAAATCCTATCTTGTGTTAATCTGAGTTTTGTCTTAAAAAGATGTTAGTGCCAACATCGACGTAGTATTAATAACAGTAATAATAATTTTCTGTGTTTATTTGATGTTGATTGCATATTATACAGGTTGTAATGTTAAAGATTTATTTCTTTTTTTTTTATATGCTTTGTTTAGATAAATGACTTGGAAATAATTAGGTACAAATAGACTTCACTGTAGTGTTGTAGAAGCAAACATAGAATACCTGATACATGTAGACACAGTTTTGTCACCAAATTTTGGTCCATACAATCTATTTTACAAATTAAAGATTGACCTTGTTTTCTATTTTCATCCCATATCAATCTAAAAGCCTGCTTCACATAGCTGCACATTAAACAAAACATATGTTTTGAGTGGCTGTGATTTTGTTACATCTTGGCAGCATTGCACATTCATTGAGGACACAAAAATTATGCTGAAAACTTTTGTAGTGTTAGAATGGTTTCCAACAAACATAAAGACATCATACTTTTGTCCCTGTCATGATTATGAAATATGGCTGACGATTAACTGTTAATAATTGTGAATAATTATGATTGACAATTAGGGTGTCGCAATTTTTAAACAAACATCTGATCACCATTATTTGAGATTATCGTGTTTTTTTTACATTTTGCAAATCACATTTTACTTTGCATATATTGTGCACCGCGGCTGCACACTTCTCCAAATGACACTGCAATGCAGATAAAACATCAGCTAATCTAGCCAGAAACAGCAGTGAAGAAGAACCAGTAGCAGGCTATTTAAAATGTCTGTCTGTAGCTAAACTCAAGCACATAAGTTTACAGTTAAGATACTAGTGCTTTATATTTACAGCCTAGTCAAGATGATGACTTTTACATTTAAAATAATTCTCCAAACTCCATTGAGCCAGTTAAGCCAATATACAAAAATGTATAGTCAGTTTTAACTCCGCCTTCAGAGGTACTTAGGAGTCATTTTGGGATGTACAGCAAAACTAAGTGTTCTTTAATCTTTATATTTAGTGTACTGCAATTCAAAATGTTGAAATATTGTGATCTTTTACTTGCTTGTTTCTCATTCATCTGCATTGGACTTGCACAATGGCTCCAGCTCGTTGCAAGTAAAGACTGCAATATGCTGTCTGCGTTTGTGGGCTGGTTATGGATTAATGTTATCAGATAGAATCTATCTTTAGGGGTTTTCAAACTGGGGTCCAGGGACCCCCAGGGAGCTGCAGAAAACTTCAATAATTATTATTTTATTTACTGTTTAACTCTGCTTTCCAAAGACATCTAACATTAGTCTAATATTGATTAGAAACAAGATGCACAGTCAACTTAATACACATCCATTATACAATACATTATCCAAGAATCCGATAGCAGTCGCAGAACGAAGACGATCACAGATGAAGTGCACAATAAACCGGTTATCTAAAAATAATGCAGTCAGATGATTATTTAATAATCCCAACAGGCCTTCGCTGTTTGGAAGCATCAGTTCATAAGGTTGCTGTGTGGACAAACCAGAAAACAGTTTGTCAGTCTCACCTTTGAAGCAGACTCAGCAGCCTGCTCTACAATATTTCTATGTGTCTCTTCACTGTGTTCAGATTTTGCCTTGAAATCCTGACCAAGAAACAGAGAATAATTAAATGAGCTATGAACACAAACTCATATAATATATGCAATTAATTCCCTTCAACATAACTGACACATTTCTTTGTGGTGAGTACAAATGAATGGGTCAGATCTGACCTCAGTAAGCTGATCTATGGTGGTCTGCAGAAAAGCAGCTCTCTGTTGTGACTCCAGCTTCTCTGCATCAATGTCAGACACATGTTGCTCCAGCTCCTCAATTTCAGTCTGCTTCTGAACCAGAGACAACTGCAGCTGGAAAACATATTCACACTCAGGACTTTGAGTATCTTATTTGAACTAGTGCAATATTATTCATAAGCGCATACATACACATGAACACATACCACCTCTATTCTGTCCTCCATTTCTTTGCATTTGTGGGATTGTGCAATCTTGGACTTCTTTATAGTCTGATGATATTCCCTCTGTTTTTTGTTCAAGACTGACTGGTAGTGTTGAATGCTGCGGGCCTTCTCCTAATTTAATGGCAGTACAAAAAAACAGCAAAAGATTTATGTTCAGATGTTTGCTTTTCATGAAAAATTAGCAAAACTAAATTTTAATATACCGCTAAATTCCGTAATAAGGAATGTTCCTACAATCGAAGCAATTCAAGCATGATGTACAGTCAGGTCCATAAATATTGGGACATCGGCACAATTCTAATCTTTTTGGCTCATACACCACCACAATTGATTTGAAATTAAACGAACAGGATGTGCTTTAACTGCAGACTTCAGCTTTAATTTGAGGGTATTTACATCCAAATCAGGTGAACGGTGTAGGAATTACAACAGTTTGTATATGTGCCTCCCACTTTTTAAGGGACCAAAAGTAATGGGACAGATTAACAATCATAAATCAAACTTTCACTTTTTAATACTTGGTTGCAAATCCTTTGCAGTCAATTACAGCCTGAAGTCTGGAACGCATAGACATCACCAGACGCTGGGTTTCATCCCTGGTGATGCTCTGCCAGGCCTCTACTGCAACTGTCTTCAGTTCCTGCTTGTTCTTGGGGCATTTTCCCTTCAGTTTTGTCTTCAGCCAGTGAAATGCATGCTCAATCGGATTCAGGTCAGGTGATTGACTTGGCCACTGCATAATATTCCATTTCTTTCCCTTAAAAAAACTCTTTGGTTGCTTTCGCAGTATGCTTCCATCTGTACTGTGAAGTGCCGTCCAATGAGTTCTGAAGCATTTGGCTGAATATGAGCAGATAATATTGCCCGAAACACTTCAGAATTCATCCTGCTGCTTTTGTCAGCAGTCACATCATCAATAAATACAAGAGAACCAGTTCCATTGGCAGCCATACATGCCCACGCCATGACACTACCACCACCATGCTTCACTGATGAGGTGGTATGCTTTGGATCATGAGCAGTTCCTTTCCTTCTCCATACTCTTCTCTTCCCATCACTCTGGTACAAGTTGATCTTTGTCTCATCTGTCCATAGGATGTTGTTCCAGAACTGTGAAGGCTTTTTTTTAGATGTTGTTTGGCAAACTCTAATCTGGCCTTCCTGTTTTTGAGGCTCACCAATGGTTTACATCTTGTGGTGAACCCTCTATATTCACTCTGGTGAAGTCTTCTCTTGATTGTTGACTTTGACACACATACACCTACCTCCTGGAGAGTGTTCTTGATCTGGCCAACTGTTGTGAAGGGTGTTTTCTTCACCAGGGAAAGAATTCTTCGGTCATCCACCACAGTTGTTTTCCGTGGTCTTCTGGTGTTGCTGAGCACACCGGTGCGTTCTTTCTTTTTAAGAATGTTCCAAACAGTTCATTTGGCCACACCTAATGTTTTTGCTATCTCTCTGATGGGTTTGTTTTGATTTTTCAGCCTAATGATGGCTTGCTTCACTGATGGTGACAGCTCCTTGGATCTCATATTGAGAGTTGACAGCAACAGATTCCAAATGCAAATAGCACACTTGAAATGAACTCTGGACCTTTTATCTGCTCCTTGTAAATGGGATAATGAGGGAATAACACACACCTGGCCATGGAACAGCTGAGCAGCCAATTGTCCCATTACTTTTGGTCCCTTAAAAAGTGGGAGGCACATATACAAACTGTTGTAATTCCTACACCGTTCACCTGATTTGGATGTAAATACCCTAAAATTAAAGCTGAAAGTCTGCAGTTAAAGCACATCTTGTTCGTTTCATTTCAAATCCATTGTGGTGGTGTATAGAGCCAAAAAGATTAGAATTGTGTCGATGTCCCAATATTTATGGACATGACTGTACCACCTTGCTGTGGCAGAAGTGGGCAGTCAGCTCCAGCTGTATAGGCAAGCGCCTAGTCAAACCAACGAGGGCAACAGGCAGCGCAGCATTCCACAGATGTGCTTTTGCAGTCAGTGGACCAAGCACAACAGGCTCCAGGTATCTAGAGATGCGTTTTTCAATGTTTTATACTACATTTAACTTGACACAGCATCCTAAAACCACAGCGCTTATGATTAGAGATGCTTAAAACTAGTGAAACGCAACACAACCAAAGTGAGACTCCAGAAGTAGGCCAATAATATAGTTATGTTCATTGACATGGAAATAAAACAAACAATATTTTGACTTATAAGCCACTGGTGCATAATATGATGTAATGTTTTTGATATTTGACTTATAATATTTATTATACATTGCACTGATCAGCCACAACATTAAAACCACCTGCCTAATATTGTGTAGGCCCCCCTCATGCCGCCAAAACAGCACCAACCTGAATCTCAGTATAGCATTCAGAGATGATATTCTTCTTACCACAATTGTACAGAGTGGTTATCGGAGTTACCGTAGACTTTGTCAGTTCAAACCAGTCTGGCCATTCTCTGTTGACTTCTCTCATAAACAAGGCATTTCCGTCCGCAGAACTGACGCTCACTGGATATTTTTGACACCATTCGGAGTAAAGTCTAGAGAATGTTGTGTGTGAAAATCCCAGGAGATCAGCAGTTACAGAAATACTCAAACCAGCCCATCTGGCACCAACAATCATCCATGTGATTATCTCATCACCAAATAGTGTGGCAGCATTGCAGTGCATACAATCACGCAGATACAGGTTAGGAGCTTCAGTTAATGTTCACATCAACCATCAGAATGCAGAAAAAGTGTGATCTCAGTGATTTGGACCGTGACATGATTGTTGGAGCCAGGTGGGTATTTCTGTAACTACCAGACTGGTTCGAACTGATGAAGTATAGGTAACTCAGATATGAGTGGTGGCGGCGTAGTGGGCTAAACCACATAACTGGTAATCAGAAGGTCACTGGTTCAATCCCCAAAGCCACCACCATTGTGTCCTTAAGCAAGGCACTTAACTCCAGGTTGCTGAATTGTCCCTGTAACAAGTGCACTTCCATTGCATTATTTTTTTATTTTTATGTAACAATACTGTAGTAGCAATATAGTAACCATGGTTTTATGTAACAATACTTTAGTAGCAATACAGTAACCATGGTTTTACTATAGTTATACTGTAGTAGCCATGACTGAATTAACAATGATTGTGGTCACCATTGTTTTCTTGGCAGAAATCATAATTTTCTTACAATTAACCATTGTTTTACAATGGTAATACTGTAGTTTCTGTATAGCAACATGACAGAGCCATGTTAATTTTGTGGTTACTATGATTTTACAACTAATACAATGTTTAAACTATGGTCACTGAAGTAAAACCATGGTGATTTGTAGTGAGGGCAAATCTCTTGAAGTGTCTGTTACCAAATAGAATATTTTAACTTTGGATTTGGCGGCAATATCCCCCCCCCAAACATAAACACCAAACCGTACCAAAACAGTGACCCTAAAACCATTAACACCGAACAGTGAGAAATTTGATCCATTACACCCCTAATATATACGTACATTTATTTTAATTATTATATACTAAATTATCTTAATTTGGGGGCCTTTCTCAGTAAATATTGACATATGCGATTCATTATTGTGCAATTCTTTAAAATGTAATTGATTGGCAGCCCAAATTTATGAGTTTTGCTGCCGTTTCATGAATAAGTCCCATTGTTCGCTTTATGTGTGATAGTGTATGTGTGTATATACAGCACATATGTTACCAAGAGCTCTTGTTCAAGCTGGTTGGTCTTTATTGCTGCCTGGGAATAAGCTGCACTCTTCTCCTGCAGTTGTTTCTCCAGTACGACAACACGTGAACTCTTCTTTTTTAGCTGAAAAACAATATTTTGGCTAATAAGTTAGGCTGACTTATTTCTAGCATATTTAAAACATTATTGGGCAATTTTAGGGCTAACGCCATGTACAAAAAGGAACATGGGGTAATACATAGCCTTGTTTACACCTGGTATTAACATCCTGATAAGATCACAAATGGACAGCAGTAAACACAGGTGTAAATGGGACCAAAATGTTATGTGATCAAATCACTCAAACCACATTCTGAGTTAATCAGATTAGATAGTAATGTTCAGTGGTTGACAGTAAAGATTACATCCTCAAACTAATTACATGATTTAGCAGTGTCATTACAGCTATTATTATCAGACCACAATCATTACCTTGTAGTAACATGCAAGACAAGCACATGTAATCTCAATGTATTTATAATGGAACAGAAATACATTTAATATGTTTCAGTTTGGAGATTTGAGGGGCCTCTCACCTCTTTCTCAAAGGAGGTGGCTTGAGCAGCTTTATTCAGGAGCTGATTGTGGAGCTGCTGGTAGTGAGAGGATCTCTCAGTGATGGAGGTCTGCAGGGAGGAGATCTCTTCCTGAGCTCTGGTCAGTCTCTCCTGCAGACCATGTGCGGCACTGGCCTGCCTGCTCTTCTCTCGCTCAGCCATCTGCAGCACTGGCAACAGCTTCTGATAGCGCTCACCTAAATGAACAAGTGAGAGGTTAGAGTTAGAGATAATCAAATAAAATACTTCAGAACACAATAGGAGCATGAATAATTGAAACTGAACAGTCTCAAGAACAGTTTTAAATGACTGGCAGCAATCATTTCATTACTCACCACTCTTGTGTTCAATAGTGCTGGTGAACTGAGAAGGCAGTAGACAGGGGTTTACACATAACGCACCATCACGATTCTGAAACACAAGTCACGTCTAAGTCAATGATATACATTGGGGTCCAAAAGTTTGAGATCACATTGAAAATATGGGATTTCAAGTAGAATATCATGATTTTAGAAAATGTAAATCATGACGTAAAATGTTTAAGACGTAAGTTTACAAGTCAAAGCAAATTTTCAACATTGATCATGTTAACTCCTTAGTACAAAAGTTGCTTTCCTTGCTTCCAATGAAGCACACGCGATTATCCTATGATTCCCACCCCCCCTTTTCTCCCCATTTTGGAATGCCCAATTCTCAATCTGCTCTAGGTCCTCGTGGTGGAGTAGTGACTCAATGCACCAATCCGGGTGGCAGAGGACGAATCTCAGTTGCCTCCGCTTCTGAGACCTTCAATGTGCACATCTTATCACGTGACTTGTTGAGCACATTACCGTGGAGACTTAGCACAAAACCTAAAATAAATTCTATTTATAACATGTTTTTGCAGCGGTCACAGACATGTCCATTGCTCGATTTCTAAATAAAAAAATGCAGGACCAGACATTCCTTCTTCATGTCTGTATGATAATACTATAGATAACTTAAAGAAAGAGAATGTGTGTGTGTGTGTATTCCAGCACCTCTCTAAGATGTAATAAGTCCAGAATGCTCTCTAGGCTGGTCAGCTCTGCTCTGTCCTGCTCTCTCTCTCTGTTTGCTTGAGCCACCCTCTGCTCCTGACAGGCCGTGAGGAGACGCAGGTCCTCGTTCTCCCTCCTCAGTCGTGCTACTTCCTGCAGACGTGCCTCCCTCTCAGTCAGATCCTTCTGCAGCTGTTTCAGGTGATCTGAAAGCTGCTGCACCTGAGACAGCAGCTGCACACGCTCCGTAGAGAGACACTCAGATCGACTGTAAACTTCCTTCAGCTCACTGACCAAACCAAACAGAAACACCAGTTACAACTAAGATTTACAGTACTTATTGCAAATAGTCTTCAAAGTGTTCATGCCAGCTTAAGTGCATGCTGACATTAAACCAAAAGGGGAACATACTACTAAGAAGTTCTAAAACAACAACAGTATTCGACACATAAAATAAATTCATATTTCAATTCAACTTTTCACTCAGATTGTTAATATAATTTAAAATTAAAAAGAAAAACTGTATTAAATAAATAAATAAAAAAAATAGAAGAATTTTCACAATCGTTACTAAAACAATTCTGTGCTATAGGCGTTGAACTGTAACTGCTCTTCAGTCCATTGTTGAAGAGTGATCTTTATAACACACAACAACACAAATCAATGAATAAGCCAGACCAGTATTTGGATGCTCTTTTACCATATGTTCTGACATAGACTCTCCTTCTCTCTCTCCTGCTCAGCACATTTCCTCTCAAGCTCCTCTCTCTCCCTGTCACACTCCATGAGACTAACTTTAAGCTGATCCTCACTCTCCATCACCTTTAACAAACACACAGAACCAGAATTGTAAATAATATTTTTGTAGTCATTTGAGGGGTAAAATCACAGACCTAATCACAGATAGAAGGCAGATTACCTTCCTGAGCTTTTCAGACACATCCTCCTTGTAGTCCTTGAAGGTGAGAGTGAGCATCTCTGCATTTTGGAGCGCTTGGTTTCTCTGCTGCTCCGCACTGTGAAAGAAACAAGTGTTTTACATTTGATCTCTTATTAAGCTGTGTGGTTCCAAGAATAGCTAAAAGATGTCCTGACATCACAGTATGTGCAACTGAGGTAATTCAAGTGATTACAGTGCCCTGGATCAATCACTCTGTGACTCTTATTTGAGCATAATCTCATACCGTTTCCCCAGACGTGTTCTTTCTTCTAGTTCGGCTTTAACAACTCTCAGCTCATCTCTGAGCTTCTCCACCAGCCTGTTGCTCAGCATCACTGTCTGTTCACTTGCTTCCAACTTCTGCTCTGCATACCTAAAGTCATAAGAAAATGCTGGTCCAGTTATCTGTCAGGACAGTGTGTGATTCTTTGAGGAGAATGTAAGTGCTACAGAATCTACACATACTCTAAAGCTCTGGATTGAGTGTCCAGTTCTCTCTCTAAACCCAAGATTTGCTCCTTCATGAGGGGCACATTGGATATTCTGGCTCCAACAGTGGATCCCAACACATGAATCTATAGGACAAATATCAGTTAACAATATGAACATCAGTTGCAAAGAATATGTGGGTTATCAACAGTGTTTGTTTCATACATTTTTGGAAAAACATTTGTAGCATGTTGTTTGAATTTTACTGATACACAGTCACTGTTCAAGTTCTTGATCAATCCAAGTATGAATACAGAAAATTATTAAGAAATATATACCTCTTATATAACTCACTTAAAAACTCACACAGACCACCATAACATATAACTGATCTCAAGTGAGGAGCATTACCTTGGACGTTGAGCTGGATAACTCAAGCTGAGCAGCTTCTAGGTCACTGATGAGCTGCTTGTTCTCCATGACCAAAGAAGTGTTCTCTTGCCTGATGGAGTAGACCTTCCTCCTGAGCACAGACATCTCTGTCTCCATGTCTCTGACTGGCTATAAAGTAGACGGATACAAAAACATTCATATAATAAGTATAAAAATGTCATCTAAAAACAAAAGGAGATGTAAGGCAGTATGTTAGTCTCAGTCACTTCCATTGCATTATTTTTCTATTCAATGTAAGTGAATGTGACAAAAGCTGTCATTCTACCTAACATCTGCTTTGGCATCCCACATAAGAAAGTAAAAGGGGTTTGGAGCAAAATGAGTAAATTATGACAATCTTTTTTATAAAAAATAATCAGTGTTTCCCAATCGGGGGTAAATAAGCAGGTTCCAGGGAGTACACGAAAATAATTGGATTTAGCTTTGCCTAACCTATGAAACTAATACAAAAATGTAATACAAATAATAGGGATTAGGGTTGGGTAAAAATAAAAAAAATTCATTTGAACTTCATGTTGACATATGTTCTTAAAATCCCAAGACCAATCTTTTAATATGCGAAATTGAGCACCGAGCTGTAAAGGAAACAAGCGATTGAAAGAAAAAGTTTAGTTTGACTCGTTCGGTTTAATGTGTTTTCAAGGATGAGATTCATGCCATTTATCATTGATAGTGTCTTTTAAATATCTTTTCTGTTCTTTTCAGTCAGTTGTTAATCAAAACAATAAAAAAACATTTCATTCTAATAAAGAACCTGTGCAACTTCAATCTCGTTAATATGCACACTGCCTGCAGTCTTAAAGAGACAGTACCATATTAGCACTTGTTCAAAATATCAGTGTAAATACTACAGCTGTTGGAAAAAGATTGTTTCAGCGATGCATTGCGATTCACACTCAAACGATTCTGAATCAATTCTCAAAAGAATCAGAAATGATTATGAGTTCAGTTTAAATCACGGCAGAGCAGTGGTGTGCCCAAAGACAGATGTATCAAACACATGACCATTTGTGCACGAATGAAACTACGATCCCGTCATTCTTTCACAAACCCATGCACATAGCAATAGGAGAGTTTATTCATGATAACAACCCAACAAACAACATAAAGGACGAGCTTGCACCCATAATTGCACTGATTTGCACCCAACGGTGGAAAACACAGAAGAACATAATGACAAGGCATCGGTTCGGGAGATGTTGGTGATGCATCGAGAATCATTTTATAATCGAATCGTTACCCTATGAATCGTAATTCAATCGTGAGGCCAGTGAAGATTCACACCTCTAGTAAATACAGTGCATTCAGAAAGTATTCAAACCCCTTAATTTATTTAACATTTTGTTATGTTGCAGCCTAATACTAAAATGCTTTAAACAAAAAACAATATTCACATCAATCTACACTCCACACCCCATTTGACAAGGCAAAAACCAGATTTTTGATAACTTATTATTGATACTTTGATCATTTATTAATAAGAAAAAAACTGAAATATCACATGGACATAAGTATTCAGACCCTTTGCTATGACACTTGAAATTTAGCTCAGGTGCATCCCATTTCTCTAGATGTATCTACACTTTGATTGGAGTCCACCTGTGGCAAATTCAATTGATTGGACATGATTTGGAAAGGCACTCACATGTCATCTCACAATGCTATTCTGAGATGCGGGTTGGTGCTGTTTTGGTGGCATGGGAGGAACCTACATAATATTAGGCATGTGGTTTTAATGTTGTGGCTGATCGGTGTATGTATGTATGTATGTATGTGTATATATATATATATATATATATATTACACACACACATATATGGCATACATTTGTATTGTTTAGATGCATAATTTGTATTACTTCACAAATACAGTGCATTCAGACACCTTAATTCATTGTGTCTTGCGTCTCTTACCCTGCAGTCACAGGTGGATATATGAGCACATGCCCTCTGCTCTGTTGTTCTGTCAAGGTGTGGATATCCTCCAGTATTAGGCTTATGAAGGTCCTCTAGAGTGAGACAGCCTGGGAACCAATCTGCTCCACTCCTGTCTTTATCCTCAGCAATGATGTTATTTCCTGATTGACTGAAGAGAGTGGCAAACATGATTTATGACATAACAGACACAACTCTGCACTCTACTCACTTACAATTTTGCAACATGTCTGAAAGAACAAAGTTAAATACATATTAAATAATTTCTGTAATGTAAAAACAAATACATATAGTTATATCATTTTCTATAACCAAATATGATCCAAGTAACTACAATGCAGTTCCCGCATATGTTGAACGTCTAACCTCAATTGTTCTCCAAGTGACTGCAGGTTTTTCTCAGTTAATCGCAGCTGACTTCTCAAGGAGACCACATCTTTTACCAGCCCTCTGTTGTCTTTGAACATTTGTGACTGCTATAACAAACCCTGTAAACAAATGCGGAGGCATATTTATCTGTTATATATGCACACCCATAATGATGTTTTCAACACTTACTTGTCATAAAATACATGATATAAAATACAGACAAATAGAGCTTTGTTTTTATCCATTATCATACCTGCCTTTGAATGAATGTTTGGCTTCATTGCAAACGTTCAACAGGTTGTCAAGGAGCAGCCTTCAGCTATATTGCCATATATAATCATCGTTTCGCTGCTTCCACGCGTGTTAAATGTCAAGATATTTGAGTATTAATGAATTCCCGATTTCTATCATATTTTAACAGCAGTTTCGTGCAAAGGACAGTTTATTTCCAGTAGTTTTAGCTTAGCATTCACTCCTCTGAGACCTAAACAAATCGCGCTGCCATCTTCACGACAGTTGATTGGCTGATAGTGCAAAGCGTCCTCAACAGTCGTGACGTAGTGCTGACGTCATAGGCCCGCGAATGATAGCGCGAAATTAGAACCGCAGTTTGACATTTTATGCTATATGACTAATTAATTAGTTACTTAGGTATTCATACTATTGTTGTTCACGTATATATTAATATCATATTGGCACATAACATATTTTTTTATTTTAGTTTGATGTGGTTAAAGGAATATTCCCGATTCAATGCAAGTTCAATATAACACCATTTGTGACATAATGTTGATTACCACACACACTCACACAAATCGTCCCTACTTTTCTTTAAAAAATAAAAAAACAATTTCGGTTACAGTGAGGCATTTGTAATAGAAGTGAATGGGGCCGATTTTTGGAGTGTTTAAAGGCAGAAGTGAAGCTTAATTTTATATTTAAAAAAAAAAAAGCACATTAAATTCTCTGTACGTGATTCTGTCATTTTAGTGTTTGTTGACATTACATGGTCATGGCAATGAAGTTGTAAAATTGGCTATAACTTTAAGGTAAGTGATTTATTACATTAAAAGCATGTTAACACACATGTTGTTTGACTTATCATGGCTATTCTTTTGAAACAGTGAGTATTTTAATGTTTACAAATTGGCCCCCATTCACATTAAAAGTGCCATCATCCCCCCCAGGGACAGGTCGTAATACAAATTTGTGGTAATCAACATTACGCCACAAATTGTGTTATATTGAACTTGCATTGAATCGGGAATATTCCTTTAACCACATCAAACTAAAATAAATAAAAACTAATTTGAGAGGGAAAACAAAAATCTCTGTTGACATCTTTGAGCTGTTGGCATCCTTTTCCCACTTTCTAGCAATTAATTTTAGCAAGCACAATACCAATAATTTGAGCTCAAACATAATTTTATTTTTTTAAACTAACTTTCACTACAAGTGGTCATTTAGCAGACCCCTTTTATTCAAAATAACTTACAGTACACATTTTACAGGAGACAATCCCCAAGTGCCTTCCTGAAGGGCACAGTAGTGGTGAACCTACACACCACTAGACTTGATGCAAAATATCTCTGAAGGCCTTTCACACATGGACAGGTACACCAAGTTTTAAGATCTTTATTCTTTGGCTAAAGGAGCCTGCTCAAAGCCAGTACAATACAAAGCAAGCTTTACTAACACTGGTACGCCAACTGAAAGAAAAAAAAAAAAGATTCATACACAACATAACAAGAGCTTAATATTTGTTCATTGTTATCAAAATTAGGAGGTATTACTGTTGAATTCTAACACTTGCCTAATACCAATACTACTTCCAACCTCTGCAAGTGGTTAGAAAATGTTCTGGAGTACAGGGCATTCTCAGGTAAAAAACTAAAAATAAACAAAAAGAGTTTCCCACCTCAGTTGAACTTGAAAATTTAAATAAAACTAAAATTAGGACCATAGAATGGTATATAAAATACAAAACTGAGAACTGATAATCTCATTTAATTTCTTGCAGAACATTTGAATATCAGATCAATATAAAATCTTACAGTGAAGTTGCAAAAACTATCCTGAGTTCTTTCGTGAATGGACAATTTGTTAACGTACACTGCTGTTTGAAAGCAATAAATAGAACCACAATAATAAAAAAAAAGCCTGAGTCAATTGTAACAAAAATATTGCTGCTGTTTTCTGATTGTAAGGTGAAGCTGAAGAAAAATGCACAGATCCATTGAATTAATTGCATAGTATAAAAAAATAGTAAACAAAGACTACCCTCTCAAAAATAAAAAATTATATTTAAAATAGATTTACAGATTATTAAAAAAAAGGGCTCTTGCCTAAAATCTTTAGAACTTAAATTCACGTGGCAGCTATCAACAGCTGAAAAGATTTATAAGAGATATAAGGAGACGTCTTAATGCTGCCACTCTCAGTCATGTAGAAAAATGAAACTCACAGGAGACAAAATTGTTAACAAAATCTTAAATTAGCCAATTGTGAATGTGTATTGTTTCACAAATGGCTAAGATCTATTAATGCAGTTGATACATTTTAATTTTGTTTTGTGATTTTTAAATGAATAGTATATAAAAAAAAAATTATTCTCTCATTATTTAGTCTCATGCCATCCCAGATGTGGATGACTTTCTTTCTTCTGCTAAACAAAGATTTTTAGAAGAATATCTCAGCTCTTTTAGTCTATACAATGCAAGTGAATAGTGACCAGGAATTTGAAGCTCAAAAATGAACATAAAGGAAGCATAAAAGTAATCCGTAAGACACTAGTTGTTTAATATATGTCTTCTGTGATGCACTCACTTTGGGTGAGAAACAGATCAATATCTCATCCTTTTTTTACTAGAAATCCTTCAGAATGTGAAACTGGATATTTACAATTAAAAAGGCCTTAAATATTGAGTTTTTTCTCACCCACACCTATTAAATTTCTTCTGATGACATTGATTAAACAACTGAAATCATATAGATTGTTTTTATGCTACCTTTATTTGCTTTTTGGAGCTTCAAAGTTCTGGACACCATTCACTTGCACTGAAAGGATCTAGAGCTGAGATATTCTACCAAAAAAATCTTCATTTGTGTTCAGCGGAACAAAGTTATACACATCTGGGACAGCATAAGGGGGAGGAAATAATGAGAGAATTTTCATTTTTGGGTTAATTATCTCTTTAATGTCAAATGGTTTCATTTTGTCACAAAATTAATCCGCTAGGTCATTTAAATGGAAAATAGGATGAGAGCATATGTGCAATCAAATGAAATGTAAATAAAAGTGCCCCATCCACAATAGCTCTCTCTCTCCTTGGCAATTTGAGCTAAGAAAGGTTTTGACTGAATAAGGAAAACAAGCAGCATACATAGTATGTTTCACAACCCTTTTAAGGCACCTGTACATTAGGAGGCAAAAAGAAAGGACTTGAGTTATTTTGACATAGCAGAATTGATTAGGTCTTCAAACTGAAATTCTGACCACCTCTAATTTGTCAATCCAGTCCATGTGAAGTTAGTCCATTTGAATTTTCACAGAGACAGTCGCATACACAGAACACTTTGAAGTCCCATCTCAAACAGCTCAGTCAATCATGTACATTGTCACATTCACTGCTCTCACTTCCATATGCATAACATTTTTACTGTCACAAAACTACATTACTCCACATTACTGGTGGCAAACTAGACATTCACCAGGTGTGACCAATCCCTTAACCAGTTCAGGAGGCTGTTACCCCCTCCCATTCCACCAAGTACTGTACTTTGCCATCATGAGTGACGCGGCGGGCCAGCACACGGTATTTCTCACCGCAGGCCAATCGACCTGCAGCACCGAAGTAAGTGCTGATAGAGGTCTTCAGTTGGCTGAGCTGGGTGTCAGGGTTCAGTCCCTGCATGATATCCATGCTGCTGTAGAGGCAGGAGGGAAGGGGACTGGGCTCAGGGACATTGTTGCTGGGTTGTGGTTCTAGGTTGCAGGGCAGAGGAATCTCAGGATTTGGCGGCTGCTGTGCTTGTCGCGGACGTCCCCGACGCCTCTTCAGTGGAGGCTGCGTGATGGTGGGCCAGAGGCATCCAGTGCGTGGACCACTTTGACTGCCCAAGCTAGATTGCAGAAAATGAAAGATACATTTGGCAAATATCATGCTAAAATCACTGAATTCTGCTCATATAAAAAATTATCATTAACATGTGAGCCACTGTAAACAAGCTTCTCAGCACAATTGAACATGCAACAGATGTCAATATTTTCAGTGAAAAATGTGAAAAATTTTAAGTTCTCTCTCACCAAAAACCTATTGTACGCCTTCAGAATAAAGTTCGTTCTATTGTGTTTTTGCAGAGACAGATAACTAAGGTGGGTAGGAAAGGCAGATAACTGCGAGCCAGGGCTATCAACTGGTCAGGAGGGGACAATACCCTCAGGCCACAAGAAAAAAATAAAAAATATAATAAATAATTAATTCGATCTGTATTACCACCATCGGGCCAATAGCCCAGTAGCATTGCCCTAAAACCTCTCCTTAATACGCGCAAGCCCAGATGGTATTAGTGCTAGAAATAAAGTATTTTTTAGCCCAAGTAAGCTGCATTTTAATTACCACAGAAGCAAGTCAGGCCTTAACTATCACCAAAATGCAGAATGAGACGTTTGTGTCTGAAAGCGCTTTTCATGTGGAGATCAAAGTGCCGCTTGATGCTGACGCAAATCATGACCCTTCACGATTGCTGTAACAAAGCAGATACCCAGTCTACCGGCAGATTAATATTGTGGAGGATGAGAGTTTAAAAAAATGTAATGCCCATTGCAATGAATATGCAACATATGGGGAAACTAGATCTTTCAGTTAGTCAAAATCTCACTTAGACTTTGGGAAACGTTCAATTTTACTTCAATTGGTGATATTTTAGTGCATTTCTATCTTTATACTGTGGAAGGCTTTGTTTGGAAAATGTTAATAATGCATTATTACATGTTTCCTAATTTCCTAAAATGGAAATAAATGCATTTTGACAGGAAAAGTATACAGTGCATTCAGAAATTATTCAGACCCCTTTATTTTTTTTACATTGTTATGTTGCAGCCTCATGATAAAATCCTTTAAATTATAATTTTTTTTCACATCAATCTACACTCCATACACCCTATTGACAAAGCAAAAAACTTTGCAAATTTATAAAAATTAAAAAAAAAGTATTCAGACTCTTAACTCAGTAATTATTTGTTGCACCTTTGGCAGCAATTACAACCTCAAGTCTTTTTGGGTATGATGCGACAAACTTTACAGATTTTTTGACATTCTTCTCTGCAGATTACGTCCAGCTCTATAAAGTTGGATGCGTCCGTCTGTGGATAGCCATTTTCAGGTCTTTTCAGATACGTTAGATAGGGATCAAGTCCTGGCTCTGGCTGGGCCACTCAAGAACATTCACAGAGTTGTCCTTAAGCCACTCTTGCATTGTCTTGTTTGTGTGCTTGACTATCCTGTTGGAAGGTGAACCTTCAGCCCAGTCTGAAGTCCTGAGTGCTCTTGACCAGGTTTTCATTAAGGATATCTCTGTATTTTGCTGTGTTCAGCTTTCCTTCAACCCTGACCAATCCCCCAGTCCTGCCACTGAAAAATACCACCCACAGCATGATTATGCTACCACCACCATACTTCACCGTAGGGAGAGTATTTTGCAGGTGATGAGTGGTGCCTGGTTTCCTACAGACATGGCACATGTAATTGAGGCCAAACAGTTTCATCTTCGTTTCATCAGACCAAAGAATCTTGTTTCTCAGTCTGAGAGTCCTTTAGGTGTTTTTTCTACATGTCTTGCACTGAGGAGAGGCTTCCATCTGGCCACTGTGCCATAAAGCCCAGATGGGTGGAGTGTTGCAGTGATAGTTGTGCTTCTGCAAGTTTCTCCCATCTCCACACATGATCTCTAGAGCTCAATCAGTGTGACCATTGGGTTCTTGGTCACCCCTCTTACCAAGGCCGTTCTCCCCCCGAATGCTCAGTTTGGCAGGGTGGCAAGTTCTAAGAAGAGTTCTGGTTGATCCAAACTTCTCCCATTTAAGAATTGTGGAGGCAACTGTGCTCTTGGGAAACTTTAATGCAGCTGACATTATTTGAAGCCTTCCCTGAATCTGTTAATCTACACAATCCTGTCTCTTAGCTATGCTGTCAGTTCCTTTGACTTCATGGCTTGGTTTTTGTTCTGATATGCATTTTCAGCTGTGAGACATTTTATAAACAGGTGTGTGCCTTTCCAAATAATTTCCAATCTATTGAATTTGCCACAGGTGGAATCCAATCAAAGTGTAGAAACATCACAAAGAGGATCCAGAGAAAAGGGACGCACCCGTGCTAAATTTCAAGTGTCATAGCAAAGGGTCTGATTAATTGTATTAAAGTGATATCAGTTTTTTGTTCGTTTTTTTATTAATTTGCAAATATTCTTTTTTGTCTCATCATTATGGTGTATGGAGTAAAGATTGATGTGAAAAAAAATATTTAAAGCATTTTAGCATAAGGCTGCAACATAACAAAATCTGAAAAAAATTAAAGGGTCTTAATACTTTCTGAATGCACTGTATATAGTGTAAAATTACAAATTACAAAAAATTACCGTAATTTCCGGACTATAAGCCGCAACTTTTTTCCCACGCTTTGAACCTCGCGGCTTACACAATGACGCGGCTAATATATGTATTTTTCCCGCTTTCAAATTTTATAAAAAAAAACAAAAAAAAAAAAAAACATTCTGTGATGTGCTCAGTTTTTTGGCGGCGTGAAGCTTTCATTAGACCAATGAAATTGCCGAACGGGTTAAGGTCAAAACAACTTATTTTGTTTACTGTTTAGATTAAATCGAGCGCGCTCAAACTTCCCATCACTCTGATTACGGTAGTAATTTTGTCACCCTCACCATGGCAAAGACATGGAGAAACGCATATGATGCTGCTTTCAAGTTGAAGGCGATTGATCTGGCTGTTGCACGGGAGCTTGGTCTTAATGAGTCGATGATAAGACGTTGGAAACAGCAGCGTGAGGAATTGACTCAGTGCAAAAAGACAACTAAATCTGAGGTTATTCAACTCCGACACCGAAGGAGATGACTTCAGTGGTTTCAGTGCACAGGACGAGGAAGATAGTGACCAATGACTTGGTAGGCTACTGTTTACTGCTAATGTTTTATTACAAGCCGTGTGTGGCAGCGGGGGCGTGGTCAAGCGCCCATCCGGGAGAGAAAAGCTGTAAGGGCGCTTACACCTGCGCTTAAATTATGTCTAACACCGGTGTCTAATTTCAAGTGCCCTGCTTCACGTGTCCTTCTTGGGAAAACTGTCACACGGGCACCAGTGTGACAGTTTTCAGTAGGGCACTTGACGTTCCAGGTAAGGCTTTTAATGGCCACAGCAATGTTTACAATCAATTTTATAAAGTTTCTCAATTCTTCTATGCGCCAACACTAGACTGACGTGTGTCACTTTCTCAGCTCTGTGGCTGCTGCCTTTTTATGCCGCTCTCCCCATGCTTACTGAAATTAGACACCGGCGTTAGACATAATTTAGCTCAGGTGTAAGCGCCCTTACCGCTTTTCTCTCCCGGACGGGCGCTTGACCACGCCCCCGCTGCCACACCGTGTTTCGTTAAAGCCTATTTATTTTTGTTACAAGCCTGAGTAAAGTTCATTTGTTTCAATGTACCGGTAGGCACCTGCGGCTTATAGACAGGTGCGGCTTATTTATGTTCAAAATAATATTTTATTTAAAAATCAGTGGGTGCGGCTTATATTCAGGTGCGCTCAATAGTCCGGAAATTATGGTATGTGATTAATCGCAATAAAATGTTTTATTGACTGACAGAACTATTTCTTATATATGACAGAAGAACAAGAATTTAATCCACAGTGATCCATCATTTTGATGATGAAATGGTACCTGGACTGTCTTGAGATGGTGGTTGAGGTAGTTTCACTGGTGCTGGTGCCACCAACAGATTCAATATCTGAGGTACTTGATGAAGGCAACGATTTTTCCCTTTTGGCACTACACACACACACACACACACACAAAATCTTAATTATGATTTTTTTTTATCAGTTTATAATTTTGTCATTTCAAATACCATAAAATGGATTTTTGTGTCTAACCTTTTTGAGGCCATCAGGTCCAGTGAGTTATTGTTTAGAGTTGGAAACTTCACATCATTCTAGATTTAATAAAGTTTAGAAACAAACATTTTCTTATAAATTTCCAAATGAATTAAGCTGAAAAGCTTTTTGGACTAATGAAAAAACAACCACTGCATCCACTTCTTTACCTGTGCCAAAATTTCACTTGATCTTCTCAGTTTGGCTAATGTCTCTAAGGAGTGTGTGCGATGTTTCCTCTTTTCTTTCTTCACTGATCCATTAGTGACAGTGCTAAAACAATTACGATATAGGAAATAAAAAAAATGCTTAATTTAGTATTTTGCAACATTGAATAAAATGCACTTTCTGCTGCTCACTGTAGGGCTTTTGAGAAGAATATGAGTGATGAATAACCTGGTTAATTGAGGGGGTTTGGTGGCCTTCCGGCCTTTGATCTTGATCTCGTGGGATGCTTTTTCCTGCTCTTGGTCTAACTGGATATCTGAGCTCTGGGGGGCTGGTGGGAAACGAATCCGTAATCCAAATAGGTGCTTCTTTTTCTTTATCTCCTTCCCTGACATGAACCTGGAAGCCATTAGTCCAAAAGGACAGAGAAATTTATCAAAACCAGTTTACTGAAGCTCTGCTGCATCAATGTAAAATGTCTATGATGGATATATAAAGCAAAACACACATGTTGAGGTTGCTGTTCAGTGCTTCCAGAATGCATTCATATCGGTCTGCTCTTGGGGTGTCTGCAAGCTGTGAGTACAAAGCGATAAATGTCACAGAGTGTCATTAACACCAGTTGATTTATTAATTCATTAGCAATCAAGAAATCCACAGGATATATTAATACCTCGCCAAGCTGTAGCCTGTCCCAGTTATCACTGATGTAAGCCATCAGTTCCAGCTCTGAGTCAAAGTATTTCTTTTTATGAATTACACTCAGGTTATAAAGGCTCAGGTGTGCAATATCTACCCTGTGAATAAACAGACAACATACATGATGGGAAACACAACTTCTCTATAAAACTATTGAATACAAGACTTCAGGAGCAAATTTAGTGATGCTTGAGGCAAAAATCATTAGAATTATTGCTCACACCAAAAAATTAACTATTGCGTAACTCATCCAACACCTTTTGTGCTATGTTAATAATACCTTGGATCATATGACTTGTTAAAAAGGTGTGCCATTACTATTCTAAGTGATCAAACTTGTGATTTTCACCTGACAGATGATAAAACAGGTGTAAAAAAACTCCAACATACTTGCATGAAAAGAAGGATTCAAGGCATATCTAATCGGGGTTGGGTAAAAATATAAATTTTCCGATGCATCACGATCTTCATTTGAACAATCTCGATATTGTTTCTTAAATCCCAAAATCAAACTTTTACTCTATGCACAGCCCTCTACAACAATGAGATGAAATCACTTGCATCTGCAACCAAATTTTGCACTATGTGATTAAAATTTATATATTTGGCAAATGGCAGGTAAAGGTTCAGATTTCACTCACGAGTAATTGTGTAGTATAATGGCAGAGTATTCAGCAGCGAGATCCTTTCAGTGTGTGTTGAGAGTAAAAGTTGTTCCGCATAATGCATGTCCAAAGACGAGAGCCACGCAACCGACTGTTGTTAAATAAAGTCTCTGTTAATACCCTATCGGTTCTCTACTGTCAGGTGTTCAAAAACAACAACAAAAATTACTATTTAAGTATTAAATATTTAATTTAGTCTCTCGTTAACATGCTCTCATTAAAGACACTCTATACAGAAATGCCAGTTTTCTTATAGAGACAGTACCGGTTTTGGCACGTGTTCAACAAACTAATGTAAATACTTGTAAACAGAACACGTTATGCAATTAAACAATAAACATGTAACAAAACAACTATATATGAAATATAATATATTTTGTATTGTATCTTATGTATTGAATACATGGATGTTCATTTTTAAAAAGCCAAAATGTGACCAAAATGTTGAAAAGCTAATAACATATAATATGATAAGTTAATATTTTTGTAATGTACCTAGTTAGAAGGTCCCCTTTATAATTAACATCATAAGCTGGGAGTGAATTCCTTTCATATGTAAGCAAAAGGGACATTATACCCCTATGAATCGATAGTGAATCAAACCGCAAGCTTGTGAATCAGAATTGAATCGAGAAATCTGTATCAATACCCAGCCCTAATATCTAAGGACAAAAATTTACTTTAGCAAGAAACCAACCACTCAGAGCACCCTAGCAACCATTTAACAATACCCTAGCTATCACCTAGAACAACCTGGCAAATGCATAGCAACACCCTAGCACCATGGTGGCGAGTTTTGCACCGACAAGCCCTCACATTTTATTTTTCAGAAAATCTAGTTTTAACTCACCATCTCAAAGGCAGGCGTTTGAGGTACTCTGGTCCACTATTACAAACTGAACAAATAAACTGATAGAACCTGAGAAGAAAAGACGTAAAATCATTACACATCAAGACTTTGTACTTATTTTTGTATGGTTTTATTTAAATAATTTGAGAGCTATTCTCCACCTGTCTCCATACAGCATTGGCTTCTGAAAACACTGGATGCAGGCTTCATGAAACCACTGCTTACACTTACTACACTGCAGCATCTTTAGAAACCAACTGTAGAGGAAAAATGCAGTCTTTAGATTTAGCCTGTGGGCATTATTCTCTTCCCACAATACTCTGCAATTTATGATACAGCACTGGATACAGTTTATCTTAAACAATCAAATACACCTCAACAGCTCAACAATGAAGAAAATCATACTATGGAAAATTTGATTAAGCCATTCCATTCTTGCATTCTTCAAAGTGTTATAAAAGACAACATACTCAGCACTAAATTATAATGCATAACACAACTCTTTGCGATATCGTTTTAGCGCATTCAACTCACTCTCCAGGCCCCCCACAGTAGCAGTAGCATTGCTGAATGTTTGTCTTGTGGCCCTGGTCCCACACCAGATCTTCCAGGGCATAGGGCAGGGACTGCTTCATTTCCTGCAGAGCTTTGGCATTTGGACCCTTCTTCAGTGCACCGCCTCTCTATAATATTAGAGATACATCAACAATAATATATGATACAGTGCATTAAGGAAGTATTCAAACCACTTTATCTTTTCACGTTTTGTTATGTTGCATCCTTATGCTAAAATGCTTTAAACGATTTATATTTTCACATAAATCTACACTTCATATAGAGCTGGCAGCCTGGCCAAACTGAGCAATCTGAGGAGAAGGGTCTTGGTAAGAGAGTTGACCAAGAACCCAGTGGTCACTCTTGTTAAGCTCCAGAAATCATATGTGGAGATGGGAGAAACTTGCAGAAGGACAACTATCACTGCAACACTCCACCGATCTGGGCTTTATGGCAGAGTGGCCAGATGGAAGCCTCTCCTCAGTGCAAGACACATAAAAAAAGCACCTAAAGGACTCTCAGACTGTGAGAAACAAGATTCTATGGTCTAACCTATTAGTCAGTTACTTCCAGCAAAATCTGAAGCTGATGCAATCACATTGGAATGCAAACGTTTCTCATGATTCAGAGTAAGCTAGCCCCATTTTGCAAAAAATAAAAAATACTTTAGGCAGAATTTAAATCATCCCACTCAAGAAGGTTCATGCTATTGATACCTACCTTACAGTAGAGGCGTGTATCTTCACTGGCCTCACGATTCGATTCAAAGTGTAACGATTAGATTATAAAAGATTCTCGAGGCGCCTTGTCCTTTAATTTCTTTATTTTTCAGTTTCTTGGGAAAAAAAATGTTTTGCACTATTTTCCCCCATTCAGCTTTATATTTAACAGCTATTTTAAAAAATCAGAATGTGTCACATTCCATAAACTGGCCTTTTACATTCAGTATGATCTGTGAACAAAACATCCACAAGATTAAATAAATGGTTCTATAGTTTAAAAGAATATCTCAGTTTTTCAGTTTCTTTCTTTAGAACCTTATAAAACAATCTCTTAAAAGCACAAACTGAAACACACTGAATACCATTACTTCAACTGATTATATAATTTTTTTGTAAATCATTTAATAGTATTTAATTATTATTTAAAATTAATCTATGCCATCCTATTCATTTTCATTTATAACCACAAATGGAAGTTGCTGGTCCAGGATGAGAGATATATCTGCTTCTATGAGTGCAGCTGTCAGCCTCTCCTCACCTGCACAGATGATAGTAAAGTGGTTTAAATAGCACAGTTGATGCTTCAGAAATATATCAAGCGTCTTGTATGTACTGTTCCATCTGTTTGCTCTGTGAGTAGAAGTCACACGACCCTGTCGCAAAAGCTACGATGGATTTCAAACTTTTATCATCAGGTGTGCGCACTATTGCCAGTCACTCACTTGTCTGGACAAAGTAAAAGCCAATGAAATCGAGAGTGCGCAAGAGTAGAGAAAGGCATACGGGGTTAAAAAAAAAAAGAAAAAATAAGAATTAAATTAAAACATCAACATCTCCCGAACCGCTGCCTCGTCATTATGTTCTTCTGTGTTTTCCCCCATTGGGTGCAAATCAGTGCAATTATGGGTGCAAGCTCGTCCTTTATGTTGTTTGTTGGCTTGTTATCATGAATAAACTCTCCTAGTGCTATGTGCATGTATTTGTGAAAGAATGACGGGATCGTAGTTTCATTCGTGCACAAATGGTCATGTGTTTGATACAGCTGGTCTGCAAACAGTCGTGTATGTGCACTTCACTTTAGTGTATGCACTTAACTTGCGTCTTTGTTTCCACATCTGTCATTGGGCACACCACTGCTCTGCCGTATTTCTGATTCTTTTGAGAATCAATTCAGAATCTTTTGAGTATGAATCACGATGCATTGCTGAAATGATTTCCCCCCCCACCCCTACCTTACAATTTAAGCCAGTAATTGCAGATGTACCACACAAGTCAAGGTAATGTGTTTTACTTAAGCTGTCTACTTACTAAAAAGCAAGTATGATGACATATCAGAGAAACTGGCTAGTATATAATGCCGTTTTCTCTCCCCATTGCCATCATGAGAAAATATAGTAAATGTTATGGTCCACGTTTGTTGCAACGGTGTCAGGAATAAGATTAAATGCTAAACTTACAGGCCTCTTACAGGCAGTTCAATTTATAAAAACACTAGGTGTGTAGGTGTTCTTGACATGTCCAAACATATCCTGTCTGCATGTTGCAAACACTGCACATAATTGCAAGAGGGACATTGTGAAATGAACTGGCTGCTAGACACCTACAGCGTTTATGGATTTTATTAATAAAAATGACTTCAGTTGGAGTGAATATGGCATCAACAAACCTTTGTTGTTGTGGCAAACACGCACTGTCGGCAGAGCCATTTGTCATCAGAGGCAATGACACCGGAGTCTATTATGGGGGCATGGCACAGTTGATGGTATCCTGCAGAAAAGTTATCATCAGTGATGGATTTTGAATCACAATCCCTAAAATGACTCAAATAGTGAGGACAGCCTACCTTGTCCACATTTGTCACAAATGACTATTTCATTGGGAGGCTCGGAGCTTTCATTCTGGCATATGGAGCAGAGCATCTCTCCTCCACTGTCCCCTGAAACAGAGGGACAAACAAATAAACAAAAGAGCTGCTAGAACGGTTTCTAAACAGATGGAAGTGCTGAAAGTGCTAAAAACAGAAAATTTACTAAAAGAGAGTTTTACCCATCCTAATCAATACAAATTTTGCAATTATTACCAGTGCATGAAAACCAGATTAAGTAACAAGAGGAAAGATAGGTCACAACCATCAGTGATTTTTTGGTGTTCACACCTCAGTGAAATATGGTGTCTCTGCAAGTGCCACTTGAAACAAATATTGTCTGAAGATAAAACAATGACCACATTACTCATGTCATAAAACCTATTACTAGTGTGTGTGTGTATATATATATATATATATATATATATATATATATATAGACTAAGGCTGGGCGATATGACAGTGTGATGGTTAAGAGGTAGACCGATGTACGTTTTACATATTATTCTTGCCAATGGTTGCTTTTTGGATAGGTTTATTTGTTATTCCTCTGTGGCCAGCGCCGAAGGATTCAACAGTTAGCATGGC
Organism: Xyrauchen texanus; assembly: GCF_025860055.1. NCBI lineage: Eukaryota > Metazoa > Chordata > Actinopteri > Cypriniformes > Catostomidae > Xyrauchen > Xyrauchen texanus. Next base: position 16,695,923 of record NC_068284.1, on the reverse strand, counting down.
TTGGTTCTATTGTGGCCTCTAGAGGTGAAATAAAAACATTCACATGGGGATTTGCAGTTTCTAATTTTTTCCATTACTGATATGACAATGATTATGTTTGTTTTAGTGTTTGATAACCCATATTAGGGCCGATTCCCATTAACAAGCTCTTGATTCGATATCAATTCATAAGTGTACAGTATATTTCAGTTATAATATCCCTTTTGCTTACATATGAAAGAAATTATTTCCCAACTAATGCTGTTAATTATACAGTGGACCTTTGTTCTTGAAAGAAACTGATGCTTCTGTTCACCAGGCACACATTGAACAGGGTAATATTGGCAAAGAACTTAAATTCATCATTTACTCACCCCCATGCCATCCCAAATGTGTATGACTTTCTTTTTTCTGCAGAACACAAACAAAGTTTATCTCAGCTCTGTTGCTTTTTATAATGCAAATGAATGGTGATCAGACATTTGAAGTTCCAAAAATCACATAAAGGCCACATAAAAGTAATCCACATGACTTGTGTGGTTAAATCCATATCTTCAGAAGCGATATGATAGGTGTGAGTGAGAAACAGTTAAAAAAATTTGTAGGGGTTTTTAGTAAATCTCCTCTTTCACATTTTGAAAGTAATGGTGGAGATTTATGGTTTCTCACCCACACCTATCATATCGCTTCTGAAGACATGGAGTCGTATGGATTACTTAAATGTGGCCTTTATGGGATTTTTGGAGCTTCAAATGTCTTGCATTCACTTGCATTGTAAGGCTGATGAAAGAAAGTCACATCTGAGAATTTTCATTTTTTTATGAACTATCCCTTTTAAGACTGCATGGTAAATTATGAGAATGGTGGATGAATGAATAAAAGTTTGAAGTGTTTTGGTGTTGGTAGTAGAGACTGATCATTAGGTTTGTGAAATCGTGTCCTACAAGCAGCTAAATTAACTGACTGCTAAAATGCCTAAGGTGTCCTTGTTGCAAGTGAAAGTATCTTTTAAGCTTAACATTACTAAATAATAATGTAAGCTAAAATATGCCGTGATATATGATTTCGATCATACCACCCACCCAAAGTATAGACCCCTTTGTTGAATTGTTACCAAGAGATACATCGACAGATTCCACAGATACCTTCCCTATTCTCGTCTCCTGGATCGATGTGGGACTTACGGTTTGTGTAAGACCGGAGACTCTGCGGTCTGTCAACTGTCAGGGACAAATTAAGAGATAACTCAGGCTGAATAAAGGAGATAGGGAATAGAAACCAAAAAGGCGGCCAACTGCAAAACCACGAGTTAGGCGGCATGAAAGAAAGAAACAACAGCTGCAACATAACAGAATAACTGAAGCATCTATTAAAATTCTCAAAATCAAGAAGAAATATAAATGGAATTGGTATATAATGCTGTTACAGAGCAACAGCTGCAACACAAGTCAGTAAATCTAATTCTGAGTTCATGATAGGTCATCACTCATCTTGAAAAGCACCTGAGAGATTCTGTAAAGACTCATAAAGAGACATATCAGCATTGTACATCCATAATGAATGCAAAGCTATTGGCATTTACCTGTCTGAATGTCCTTCCAAAGAACCCAGGATTTAGACTGATCTTCAAAAATCACAAAGCAGCGATGCTTAAGTGTATCTATCTGTGGAAATCATATCAAAAGAGGTTCAGGTTACTTAAGCTAAAATTGAACAACTTTTTGGTGATATAAGGTAAAATACTGCTTACACACACCTTGGCAATATTGCCCAGGTAAAAGAGGCCATCTGACCATCGAGCCAGGACGTCCTGCCCCTCCTCAAACTTGCCGGCGAGCTTGGCCGTGTCGGTCAGCCCATCTTTCAGGGGAAATTGTGACAAGGGCACCGGTGACTTGTGTTGGCGATTTGGGGGTGATTTTTGATGGGAAGCCAGGTTATCTGAACTTGCCGAATCTCTGCCACAAATGCATGACAATCATGATTCAGTCACACTTTTGGTTGCACCAGACTAAAAAGTTATTGACCAGCCTCTACATCCCATGCAAAGGATTTCCAATTGTGTATTTTCACAAAAATAAATAAATTATACAAAATAAAATTATATATATGCTGAAAGATTAGAACTAGGCTGCACTTGTACAGGATCTAGAGGTATTTTACTGGTGAAATCTATTCGAGATCTTCTTTAAGACATACATCACTCTGCATTGGCTGGTCAGTGAAGCGCTGATACAGAATGAGAGCGATTACAAAAAGCCTCTTTTGTTAGCAGCATCGATGGACAAAGCTAACAAGACTTCTCATTCAAAACAATGGCTAATTAATCCCGCCAGGACAGTTTTGATACAGTGGAATAAAAAAAAAAAAGAGCCTCTTTCAGTCCAGTAATGTTTCCCTGCTGGTAAGCGATAGCTGAAATACCCAGCACACCCCCTGGTTACATTATACTGATATGTTTATTCCAGTCTGGATCTCTTACCTCATTCGGCCACTTTCCAGGGTAACAATATTTCACAAACACAAAGAACTACACCATGAACGAGCAACAGGAGCTCCGTTTCCGTCAAAACCGCTGTGAACCGAGGTTTTGTTTCTTTACAGAAATTAATCAAAAGCGTAAAGTATTTTTTTACACAACGATAAACGGATGATTTTGTTCGCTGGCTCTCGCCATTTTGGTTTCCCGCTGAGCGGCGGGTGCATTGTGGGAAGCGCTCCGCACGGACTCACTTTCCCTCACAAATTTGAAAAAGCGTTAGTGGGAGGATGTTTACCTCACTCACACCGTCACTTTACACTCTCCCTCCCATCACAGTGCAAGATTATACTTCCGCGTCTTTATTTTGTGATTTTACATGATATTTATACAGATTAGATTGATTATGTATTGAACGATCTATTCTATTGTGTATTTGGCTTCAGTAAACACAAGGAATATTCCGGGTTCAGTTAAGCTCAGTCGACAGCATGTGGTATATTGTTTATTAACACAAATATTAATTTAAATATTCCCTCATTTTCTAAAAAAATAAGTAAATAAACTCTGGTCTACAGTGAGGCACTTATAATGGAAGTGAATGGGGCTGTAAACATTCAAATAATCACTGTTTCAAAAGTATAGCCACAACAAATAAACAATATGTGTGTTAACATGATTTTCAGTGTGATACAATCGCTTACTAACCTCTTCTGTGAAAAGTAATTTTACAAGTCAGTGCCAAGACAACGTAAAGCTCTAAACCCTAAAACAGCAGCTCAAATAATGAACAGGTTTTTAACAGAATAATTAATTTAAGTGATTTTAGGGATAAGGTTCACAATTCCGCCTTTAAACCCTTCAAAAATAGTCTCCATTCACTTTCATTATGAGTGACTCATTGCAACCTTGATATTTTCTAAATAGTTTTAGAGCCAATAAACATTATGCCAAAATTGCTGTTGATTAATCTTAACTTGTATTGAGCCCGGAATATTCCTTTAACATATTTGCTTCACATTTCAATAAAAAATAAAAATGCGAAATTAAAATGTGATCTTTTCTTTATTACTGGATTTATTACATAATATGGTCATATGATTTCTGACCTCGTTTTTAATCAGTTGGTTTCAGATGCTTGAATAGACTGTGCAAGTGATAGGCCACATATGCTACATTCAACAGGTTGGCATTGTAAAGGTTTACTACTGAATTACAAAGGTGTATATTTCAAACACTGTTTGGCCTCCCAAGATAATTAAATGGATAGTGCACCCAAACCTGAAAATTACAATCTGCTGGATGTTGTTCTCTGCACCTCACTATGTTTCTACTGAGGATTCCTACGAATCTGCTCATGACCTACACAACGCACACACTCATCTACAAACACACTCTTCACGGATCTGCCCATTGTGCGGCTATGGCGCATACTCATCCACAAAACTCCTTCCCTCAATTGCAGCCAGTGCCAGGATCTCCAGTCTTCGCCAGCACAGTTAAAGTTATAATTTATTGTTAATAAATCCTTTGAACTATTCATCTGCTCATGGGTCTCTATGTCTCGATCTCCGACAAGGTGTGGGTCAGAAACAGATCAATATTTAAGTACTTTTTTTACTAAAAATATCCACTTTCACTTTCTGAAAGTGGAGATTTATTGTCAAAAAAGATTCAAATTTTGGTCAGATTCTCACTCAAAGTGATTGCATCACTTAGAAAATATATGGATTACTTTTATGCTGCCTTCATGTGATTTTCTGAGCTTCAAAGTTCTGGCCACTATTCACTTGCATTGTGTGGACCTACAGAGCTGAAATATTCTTCTCAAAATCTTAATTTGTGTTCTGCAGAAGATAGGAAGTCATACATATCTGGAATGACATGAGGGTTAGTATATGGTGAGAGAATTTAAATTTTTGTGTGAACTACTTCTGTCAGTCACACTTTAGGCAATGCAGCTGCTCTGTCTTCCGTTGTAGCCCAATCTCGGTTCAATTATTGTGAAATGTGAACAAATGAGCGTCCTTGCTATTGTTCTACATGAATCTGAATGAATGAATGAATGTTATATTTATATAGAGCTTTTCTGACACTACACTCAAAGCGCTTTACACAGTGAACAGGGGACTCTCCTCACCCACCACCAGTGTGCAGCATCCACCTGGATGATGTGACGCAGCCATAGTGCACCAGTACACTCACCACACACCAGCTATTGGTGGAGAGGAGAGTGTAGAGTTATAGAGCCAGTTATTGGATGGGGATTACTACATTAATCTGGTCAGACACCCACAGCTGCTTCTGCTGTAAAAATAGTTGGTTGATTGCAAACCAAATTTGCATTTGGAACCTCTATCCATCCATCCATCTTCAACCGCTTATCCGATGTCGGGTCGCAGGGGCAGCAGCTCCAGCAGGGGACTCCAAACTTCCCTATCACGAGCCACATTAACCAATTCTGACTGGGGGACCCAGAGACATTCCCAGGCCAGTGTGGAGATGTAATCTCTCCATCTACTCCTGGGTCTTCCCTGAGGCCTCCTCCCAGCTGGACGTGCCTGAAACACCTCCCTAGGGAGGCGCCCAGGGGGCAACCTTACCAGATGCCCAAACTACCTCAACTGACTCATTTCGACGCAAAGGATCAGCGGCTCTACTCAGAGCTCCTCACGGATGGCTGAGCTCCTCACCCTATCTCTAAGGGAGAAGCCCGCCACCCTTCTGAGGAAGCCCATTTCTGCCGCCTTTACTCGCGACCTAGTTGTTTCGGTCATGACCCAGCCTTCATGACCATAGGTGAGGGTAGGGACGAAAATTGACCGGTAGATTGAGAGCTTTGCCTTCCGGCTCAGCTCTCTTTTCATGACAAAGGTGCGATAGAGTGAGTATATATACCGCCCCCGCTGCCCCGATTTTCCGGCCAACCTCCCACTCCATTGTCCCCTCACTCGGGAACAAGACCCAGAGGTACTTGAACTCCTTCACTTGGGGCAATACCTCCTTCCCTACCCGGAGTACGCACTCCATCGGTTTCCTGCTGAGAACCATGGCCTCAGATTTTTTCACACTCGACTGCCAAGCGATCCAGTGAGAGCTGAAGGTCACGGACCGATGATGACATGAAGACTATATCATCTGCAAAAAGCACCGATGCTATCCCTAGCCCACCAAACCACACACCTTCCCCACCCCGACTACACCTCGATATCCTGTCCAGGAATATCACAAACAGGATTGGTGTCAAAGCGCAGCCCTGGCGGAGACCAACCGCCACATGGAACGAACTCGAGTTTGTGCCGAGGACACAGCTCTCACTTTGGACGTACAGGGATTGGATCGCCCTAAGAAGGGACCCCCCCACCCCGTACTCCCGCAGCACCTCCCACAGTCTCTCCCGGGGGACCCGGTCATACACCTTCTCCAGATCCACAAACCACGGATAGGCATACTCCCAGGTCCCCTCCAGGATCCTTGCGAGAGTTAAAGATCTGGTCCGTTGTTCCACGGACAGGACGGAACATGCATTGTTCCTCTTCAATCCGAGGTTCGACAATCGGCCGAACCCTCCTCTCCAGCACCTTGGAGTAAACTTCACCAGGGAGGCTGAGAAGTGTGATACCCCTGTAGTTGGCACACACTCTCTGATCCCCCTTTTTGAAGAGGGGAACAACCAACCCATTCTGCCACTCCTTAGGCACTGTGCCAGTGGAATTTATTGAATCCATGGAATGTTGAAGAGGCGTGTCATCCATGACACCCCCTCCACATCCAAAGCTTTCAGCATTTCTGGTCGGATCTCATCAATTCCCGGGGCTTTGCCACTGCGGAGTTGTTTGACTACCTCAGTGACCTTCCCCAGGGAAATAGAATCTGATCCCCCATCAGCATCTGGCTCTGCCTCTAGCATAGAGGGCTTGTTGGGATTTAGGAGTTCTTCAAAGTGTTCCTTCCACCACTCAATAACCTCCTTGTTTGAGGTCAACAGTGTCCCATCTTGTATATCATGTATACAGCTTTGATGGTTCCCCGTTTCCCCCTCCTAAGGTTTTCCAGAAGCACTTTGGTGTGGACCGAAAGTCCTTCTCCATGGCTTCTCTGAACTTTTCCCACACCCACTGCTTTGCCTCTCTCACGGCAGAGGCCGCAGCCGTTCGGGCCTGTCGGTACCTTGCAACTGCCTCTGGAGACCTCCGGGACAACAAATCCCAGAAGGCCTCTTTCTTCAGTCGGACGGCTTCCCTGACCACCAGTGTCCACCATGGTGTTCGAGGGTTACCGCCCCTTGCAGCAATGGAAGCTTTGAACATTGCCCACTCCGGTTCAATGTCCCCAACCTCCGCAGGGATGCCTGAAAATCTCCGCCGGAGTTGTGAGTTGAAGATCTGGTGGACAGGGGCCTCCTACAAACGTTCCCAGTTCATTTGGAACCTATGATTTAATAATATGTCTTTTTGTTTGTGAATGTTTAATGTTTGTGGTCTCTGCACATTACATGGCTGAAACTGCTATCAGAGTGTTTCTGCAATACTGCTTACATTTGGACAAGTATACCGCACTGCTTTGTGCTTTCCAATACCAATATTTGCCCCCTAGATTTTCCTTGTTCTCCACACAAAAACTTCTGATTGAGTCCAATCTGGTGAAAAGAAGTGAAAATACACTTTTGTCTAAGCTATTGCTTGTTGAAATGATGTGTTAATTGAAGCAGATAACATAGAAGTATTAAGGGTCATTTATGAGTGTACTGATACAGCAACAAAATAAAAATAATAATACAAATAAGACTTAGCCCTTTAAGATCCATAATCCAGATTTAAGCCTATCCAGCCTTGTGAAAGACTCACTTGGAGACCTTTGACCATGATTGCAACTCCATGACACAATTTTTTGCACACATTTCTTCTGTATATCCCCAATAAACATTAGCTACTATTCAAAATGATAGTTAATTTAGTGTATAAACTTTGACAAAAAATATGCATTATCCATCAGAAAGCCAGATTTAAATTAGAATAAATTCCACCAAACAAAACACATATGTCAAGTATCTCAGAAGTCATTACATAACACATTCAACAGAACTGAATTAATAAAAGGAACTGTTTTGCAAAACTGAAGGTATGAGAAAATGACTTACATGGAAGGAAAAAAAAAACACCAAAGATGATAGTTCAAAATACAGATCTAGATTTCAGTTTTCAAAGAAATATGTACCATATTTTGAGGCTCAAATTTGGACTGTTTACCACAACAGCAGTCAGAAACCATATACTAATATAACAAAAAAAAGACCCTGCTGAAAAGACCATCTAAAACCAGCCTAAGCTGGTTGGGTGGTTTTGGCTGGTCACCCAGCCTAGCCAGGCCGGTCAGTTGGCTTTAGACGGATTTTGAACACAGCTTGTCGTCTGGGAGAACAGCTAAGACCAGCTCAAGCCAGCTAAGATTAGCCTGACCAGCTAAAAAAAAAGATGTGTTCAAAACCCCTCTAAAACCAGCCTGACCAGCTATTTTAGCTGGTGTTTTCAGCAGGGATACACAGTCAGAGACAAATATTGTAACATACAGACACAAATGAAAACTTAAATTTTTTGATTCGAGGTGTTTACATTAGCAAATGATAACTCTCTAAATTGTATTAGCCTATGCAAATGTTATCATGTACAATTTTCATTAGATGGCGCCAGTAAACATGACGCACAGGTTTCTCGAGGGATAAAAACGCACGACTGTAGTCGGCAGAAATAGTAAACGCCTGCGCCTATGACATGCCGTTGTCTCGTGGCTTTACAGCAGCTGCACTTGAAAGCACAGAGACGACGCGAATAACATGATTTCCTAGAATAAATATACATCGTAGCCTTGAGGAAGTCTGTGTATGGACATCGGGTACTGTACATGTAACGCCGAACACAAGGCAAATCTCCCAAAGTTCGCTGGACGATATTTCATTTTCTTATTCGGCATATGGAGTCTCTTCGCTCAAGATAAAACCAGTCTTTGAAATGATACATGTCTGCAATGGCGAGGGGTCTGTTTTCACGGGCCTGGATGTCAAAGACCTTTCATTTTCAGGTAATAGTTATTTTGCAAATGCATATTTATTATTTTTTGACAATTGTTTACAGCGATCATATCACCGTGTGTAGTTTCCAGTCTCCAATTCGTAGTGAGACTGGATTTTAGCAGTAATGTGATTGACTACCGTTTTAATTTGACTGTTCTTAATTTATATATTTTAATGCGTCGGCGAAAACGGTGCAGCTGCTGCCCGAAACATCAGCACTAATGCACTTCCCTTTTAATGTACCCGACTGAATAAACTCATCACTGCATGCTTTTGCACACACGACAGACAACACTTACCATGGATATTCTTGGAAAATCGGGAGTTCCATTTGTATCTTTAGCATTTGCTTCTCCTATAATATGGGGAAACCTTTATTTACCATTGAGTCGACAGAGGTTGCCATGGGCTGTTTATCCCAACACAGAATTCACAGGATGTTCACAGGATGAATTTAAACTGGGTCTGTAGTGCCATAGCAGCCAGCACAAGTCCACAATATTACTAAGGAGCTTAAAAAAAGAGAAGCCAGGCTTACTGCCATACAGCAGACACTCTGTGCACTGTGTTTGTTTATTACTAGCCTATGTAAAAGGTTGTGGATCATTGTTTATGGTTTTTAAAATATCATCCACCAAGCTTGGTATTTTAAGGTTGTTAGACACAATATAATTTCCGTTATTAAGAAAATAACAAGGTATCGTATGCCCAAATCAAGAACTTGTCCTCTGCTAATGCTGTTATCAGTGATTATTTGGTTCAAATTTGTGTTGCGGTAGGCTACAATGGGGCTATAGGCACACCAAGTGTATCAAGATTGAAAACAAATAAATACTTTTTATTGAATATTGATGGAGAAACCTTCCATAATAATAACCGAAGGTTGATTTGTTTAAAATGATTACTTTTATTTTTTTAAAATGTGGCGAGGGAGCCACTTGGGGTAAAAGGCCCACACATTTTGTGTAAAAGACCCCTAGGGGGGTTAAAGTGATATTGTTTAAAAATATAGGGACAGTAGTTATTCACTGAAAACCTAATAAGTTGACTCTACTTATTTGATTGAGCAAACTCGTTCCCTCAATTGAATTGAGTGATGAGGTCTCCAAAACGTATGTAACGAGGTTAAATTAACTTGGTGTTTATATAGAATGAACTTAATTATTTAGGTTAATTTAACTAGATGCTAGTAGACTTAACTCAGATTTTCTATTTAAATATGGTTGTTTCTACTGTTGTTAATAATTTTCTTGAATTGATTCAATTTTAGATCAAACAACAGCACAGCTCAAGTAAAGATCATAACTGATCTAGGTCAGTCATTAAACTTAATTCTCCACAGAAATGCATATATACCTGCACTTTAACTGCAGATGCACAAAGAATTAGTCGACAGGGTCCAACTTGACCAAATTGGAGACTGATCACCCTAATGGTGACATCACACAAAACAACTATTTGCAACAAAACAACATGCATGATACTGCAAAAGAGCTAAACCTTTATGGGTCTTTAGCCCCTGCAACAGGTTTTGATTTATTTATTTTTTAACGCCAAATACTATCCCTTTCACTTTTTTTATGTATTATTTATCTAAACACCTTGAAGAAAAAAACCTGGAAATGACAAATATGTATTTTGTCTCAAAATGAATGTGATAGTTTCAGGGATTCTTATTAGTAACATAAATTTGCTACATTTTAAAAATATTAGATCACATTACAGCAAAATCAAACTTTAGACATTGCATGCGATGGATGACCTCATGGATCAGGAATATTTTGCACTAACTGGTGTTAAGGAAGGTACTCTTCTAGTTTTTGTTGCTGCTTGGGGTTTTGGAAGAAAAGAAAACCAAATGTGCCTTTTTCCCTGGCTGACATTTAGCCCCATTGTACCTTTTTCTTAATGCATTCCCACACTTTCTAGTTTAATGTTTTCAAACTCTTGTTCACGCCTTCTTTTGTCTCTGCTCTCTTATCATCAGTCTCTGTCCTTTGCAGATTTTTTGGTTTCATTATCTGAAATCCTTTTGAAAGGTACACCCTCCTTTTCGAGTTTGTTCAGTTCACTTGCTTATTCTGTTTTTCTTCCAAAACAGGTTATGGTTTGATGATGTGCTTTGATGCACTGCTTTTTTGTAAGCAGAGACAGACACAGTCACTTGCAAGGATGAATAATTTTGTGTAACCCATGAATTGCAGTGAGGTATAACTCAATGACACACAACAGCTGTATCAAAAATGTGAAAATGAAGGCGTGCATGTGCTTGAGTGAATCACATCAGAATTATACAGCAACATGATAAATTGACTCAAGCTCAGTGCTGACAGTTCCAGAGCTAGTGCTTCCACGTGAGAATGCTCACTGTAGTCTGGAAATACCAGGCCATTTCAGCAGAATGTTTCAAGACAAGCATTTGGCACAATGAGTAAGAACAGACAAGCATGTGGCGCATCAAATTCATCTGGTGTCAGAGAGCTGTGATACAAGTACACAATGGACTCACTGTTGACTTGTGGATATATGGAAGTGGTTGGCCTGGAGGGATAGCCTACTTTATTTTTCAACCCTGCCTTTGTTTAGACAAAGGATTTTCATGCATACAATATATGGGGCCCCAAGTCTGATGGCAACGGGGTGATGATTGACGCGATGTTCATGCGCAGGGTTCATGATACGCTGTTCGGCAGTCTCGGTTCATGTGCATTCTGAATGCAAAGTGCTGCATGTTTACCCATTTGCACAATTTCAAACATTTGATGCTGTTTAAAAGTCATTATACAAATCTAAAAACGTGATGCAGTATCCAAGAAATAGAGGTGGCGACAAACTGTCAAATACACACTGACGCTGCAATGCACTTTCAGTGTTCTGCCAAGCTCTAGAGTCTAGGTGAAGTAAATACAATAGAAATATATGTATCTTTTATAAAACAAAACCTCACAATAATAATAATAATTCAGGATATTGTATAGTAATAAATATGACTGGACAATTATAATAATATTAACTGGGTTTGAAAATATAAGTGAGTGAACTTGTTCACAATAATGTCAAATATAGATATATCTTTTTTTTTATATTACTGTATTAGTTGAATCTACTTGGCTACAATGGTTGTTCGGATAAATTTCAAAATTATTATTTAAAATCACTTTTGACGCTATTTCTGAGCAGTGAAAGAGGGCCCACAGTTGGAAGGCTGCTTGGGGCTATGAAAATCATAACCCCTTCCTTCCATATACCACAACCACAACAGTCATTTGACAATCAAACAAAGTACTTTTCCCCCATTGGTTATTAGTGGGAACTGCGAATATAAACTTTGTTTACAAAACAGTTTCTGAATACAGCCCCCGTCTTCCATTGGTCAAACAAAGAGATAATCCGGCCCCAAACTCACACCGAGTAACATTGTTGATGCGGTTCTAAATAGGTTGCGCAAAACAAACAGAAATTTTCATAGCCCCACTGAAACGCAGTGCTTAGTTTTCGAGAAAAGTTGCTTATGAATGGCTAACTAATATTTTTATTTTAACTATTTAAATAGTTTTTTTATTTTAACATAGAAAAATTACATAATTCAGCTTTAATGGTTATTTGAATTATGGTTTTGAAACGTGCCTAATTTTGTTTTAAAGATCTCATACAATAGATTTACATGCATCCAAAGTCATAATTTAAATTGCAGCATTACCTTTTTTTCCCAGTGTCAAAAACGACTCGTTTAGTGATCCGTTCTATAGGATTCAATTTAAACTCCTCCTTTCAGAGAGCCTACTCTGTTCTAATTGGTCAGATGTCCCAGTCTGTTATGATTGGTCAACCGCTTAGTGCAGTGCTTGAGGTCGGGTCAAAGCTGTTTGCGAGCAGCCAGTGAAGACCAGAGGTGGGTTTTTTGTTACCAAATTACGTAGGTTAGTACAGGAAGTAAGTATAGAATTACTAACGACTCGTTTCAGGTGTTCAGAATCGGTTCTTTTGTTTGGGAGTCAAAAACACCATTTGTTGTGCACTTTGATTTTTGAAACTTTGAACTTTGAAACAGCCATATAACACACTATGTGAAAGGTAATATTTGAAAAACCATAATAGGTGCCCTTTAAAGTCTATATGAAATGGGATTCACAAACCATTCTGTTTCTGTAGTGTGACATTTCTGAGTGAAATGGGATATTCAATGAGAAAAAAGTGTGGAAATTGAATTTATCTATCAATAATTTATCGGATTGTGAAAAGTGTGCATTCCAATAGCAACGCTTCATGTTTAAATCTATAGTTATTTGCTTTTATTGCCATGACCTTTATTACATTAACGTTAAATTACTTTTAACTAGAGGTCGACCGATTAATCGGCCGGCCGATTAATCGGCCGATTTTTTGCATTTTTTACATAATCGGCATCGGCCAATATCCACGCATATCAAGCCGATTATTAGGCAGGCGCATCTGTGGGCAGCTTAGTGTTGTTGTGGAACACGTGTTCGACGCACACTGCCCCTTGAGTCATTTTCCAGCAGAGTGAACAGACCTCATCCAGTGCCTAAGGAAGGAGCTAAATTCCTTGGAGAAAACAGTAAGGATTAAATTTGTATAACTTCTTTAGATTTAATTAAAAACTTTTGATATGTTACTGCCAACTTCAAGAAAAAAACGTGACAAACGCGATAGTTGACATGACGTTTGGCTACTTTGGATATTGATAGCGTAGTTGAAGTTGCATTATCACAGCAGAAGGGTTGCTATCATGTCACAATAAGGAAGCAAGAATTTTGCAATTACAGACAGTGAATCTGAGACTTTTATTTGTTCTGTTTGTGTGTCTTATATTTGAGAGGGTTGTCACTCAATGCAGAGAAATAAGTAATAAAAAAAAGATACCAACGCACTATAGGCTATTGAAGGACTGGCTTTGGTAAGCTCGGACGTTACCGGTTCTGCTGTCGGTACTGGAGAAATTAAGAAAATACATTTATTATTGCTATAAAGAGAGAGTTATTTTATCTCTCCAGCCATTTCTATGTTATAATAATATGAAACCATTTGTCTGTGATGCAATTTAGCTATTCGCAGTCAGAGAGAGAGAGAGAGAGAGATCTCGCTCACGCGGTGCCACAGCGAGCACAAAAACGAGCCCAACACGAGCCCAGCATAATGAGTGACAGAACTAAACATTCAAACGTAGCCTGGTTTAGATCTGTGATTATTAGTCTGATTTTATTTTAGATTTCGCCTTCCAAAGATTATAAAAAGAATATTTATACATAAGTCGCATTCTGTCTAGCACAACTTCCTTCCCTTCACAGCGGTGCACTGACATTTCTCCCTAAAACTCAAACTTAACGTCAGAATAAGCACGATCGGTGATTGTTGTCAAATACAGTCTAGCTACTGTTGCTAAATTGCGGGACGCGTTTAATAATAAAAAGAGCTAGAGATGTACGTTCCCAAAGCGTGCAGCTCGAAACACACCACAAAGAGACAAGCAAAGTATAGGCTACTTTGGGTTTCATGCATCTAAACGATCAACTATATACAAAAATATGTCAAAACGACAGGCTTGGAGATTCACTTAAACACAGTTTATGCCTTAAATGGACGTAGTTATGGAAATAGTTGGGAGAAAATATGGCGCATCAGGAGCCTATTAGACTCGGTCTTAAAGGGGAAGCAGTCTATTAAACATGTGACGATTGAGCCACTGCGAATCAAACAACAAAAGGCAAAGAGAAAATCACTTACAGCTCTTGAATGAATAACTTCTGCATTAATAAGCATTAATCTATGATAAACTATGCAGTGTTATTTTACAATTGATTACTTTATTAGATTTCTTTTTAGACCACACCTGAACAGTAATGTTAGTAGACCTTCCTGAAATAAAATAAAAAAAAAATATATATATATATATATATATATATATATATATATATATATATATATAGAACAGTTAAGAATACCGTTAAAGTACCGGATCGATAAGCAGTATTGGTAAGATAGTAATACCATTAAAACCTTAATGATACCCATCCCTAGTTATGCCTGTGCTTCTCTTGGATGCTCTGAATATTGGATTACGTGTCTGGATTGCCCCTTAATTAAAGCTGCATTTGGATCTCAACCTTCGTGTCTCGGAGCAGTTCGTAACACCTGCTTTGTTTATTTAATATATTTGTTATACATTATTTATACGATATGTTTTTACATTATACATTTTTAATTTAAGTGTACAAGTGCAGATTGGTCAAGTATTCAATCAATGTATTTGTTGAGAAATGTTGTCTATCTTAAGTAATTATGTGTGTTACATTTTATCTTTCAAATAAGAGGTTCAAATAAGAGGTTAAAAACAAGCACATATCGGCCAAAATAAATCGGCAGCATTAATCGGCCGACCCGGATTTCAAAAGATCGGCATCGGCCTGAAAAAAACAATATCGGTCGACCTCTACTTTTAACTATTGGCAAGATTTTTAGAAAGGCTGCATTGCACACAACAGAAGTATCAAACATAGCCATCTGGTTATTGGTTAACATAAAACAGCAGCCTCTTGCCTGTAACCTAGGCTATGTGATGTCAGTTGAAAAGAAAATATGTTTTAAAGGGAGAGCAAGTTATTAGATTTTAACGAAAGTTATGAAGACATTTTTTCTTTTAAATATGCTCTGATAAATTGTATAGTACAACAGGACCAGGAGAATGCATTACGAAATGTAATCGCATCTGTTTTGATATTATGTTGACTTTAGATTCTGGTTTGTTAGATTTGAATGTCAGGGCAACAACTGCATGAGTACACTAGTTCTTTGAGATATCAATGCTAGACATTATATTTACCCTTAATCAGAAAATTTAAGTTGAGGGTGTGACCTATTTGGTTTGCAAATTTGGGTGCCGGTAGATTAAGCTCACCATGAATTGTCCAGTTTAAATAATGCCTTTTATTGAAGTGACAAATCTTATGCATATTTGGTGAATGAAGCAAAGTGTACTAAATAATGTTTGGAATAACTTCTCCTAAGATAATTCTTCAAGGCTGAGGCTGTTGGATGCCAAAGCAGTTAATTAGGCAGTATCACGAGCCACGGTCTGCAGCAGTTATTTTCATATGGAATAGGGTTTGTTCAGAGGGGAAACGGCTTGTCATAGATTTACAACTCTGTACTTAGACAATGACACCACACTCATAGTCCTCACTGACATGTCTGCTCCTGAAATTTACAGGCTAGCTAGATTTGGCAGGATTTGGCCTAGTTTGAAAAATGCTCCATTGAGACATTTGTACTGTGATTCAGCCATTTTCTTCTGTGACTTATTACCTCATCTGTGACATCTGGACAGTGCTTTTCTTTTAACTTATATGTGTCTTCTGTTTTAGTTCATAATTAAGACATGATTTTACTATTACATTTAAACAGAGGATTTAAACCTCTGTATTGACTTTTTAAAAAATCTCAGAAGTTGATGATCCTGCTGAAAAGAACAGATTAGACAAGCATGAATACTTTTACATCATACTGGTTTGTGATTTGGTTATGGTTTAGATTGTGACCAGCATAACCACAGTGTTTACCATTTAAGAGAAAAAATAAATAATAAAAAAAAAAAAAATCTTTTCAACCAGTATGGTTGTTTAGGTGAAGCTGTTGGACCAAAGAAGTCTCTCAGCAGGTAACGCTAGTTAAAGGGATAGTTCACCTAAAAATAAAAATGTTCTATTTACTCACCCTCATGCCATCCCAAATGTGTACGTCTTTCTTCTGCTGAAAACAAACTCTTTAGAAGAATATTTCATCTCTGAATGTCCATGGTGAATGGTGAAAATCACATAAAGGGACCATAAAAGTAATCCATATGACTCCAGTGATTATATCCATATCTTCAGAAGCGATACGATAGGCGTGGGTGAGAAACAGATCAATATTTCAATCCTTTTTTTACTATAAATCTCCTCTTTCACTTAATGATCTGGTTCTCACCCAAAGTGACTGCATTGCTTCAAAAGACATATTTTAATCATTGGAGCCTATGGATGTCTTTTAAGCTGCCTTTTTGTGGTTTTTGCAGCTTCAAAGGTCTGGTCATCATTCACTTGCACTAAAAGAGACATTCTTATAAAAATCTTAGTTTGTGTTCAGTAGAAGAAAGAAACTTGTACACATCTGGGATGGCATGAGGATGAGTAAATGATAAGTTAAAAACATTTTGGTGAACTATCCCTTTAAGAACTGGAAAAACGAGCTTTCAAAAGACAAGGATGTTTATAATCTGGTGTTTCAGGTTGTTCCATTATATTGGAAGCATATTCTTACGTTGTGGAAGCTTTCCAAAGTGTCTGTATTGCATTCCTTAGATAATAATGTTGTTGTTGACTCCGTAAGTTAGTAGAAAATTGTTTAAAGAAATGTGGCATCAGGTTCTAAGCACCTCCTTTATATGAACTCACACACAGAACTAGACAGTGAGGTGTGGTCTCAATTTACTGGATCTCCAAGCATCATATGAGTGTAATTATGAGAGGCTGTCGGCTTGACTGATGGACAAGTCACAAGAGAGAAGATTTCAGACAAATCTAATTTAGACTTTCAGTCATTGAGGCCTACAGGGAGACTAACCTATAATCACATCTGATGGAAACCAGTATTTTACCTACCAGCCATAAACTCCATAGTTACTGAAATACACCTTACAGTTTTCTCCTATAAAGGCTAACTGTTATTTCTAAGTCATGGAAAGAAAATAAAACCTGAGCTTGCAATTACAGCAGCATTACATAATGTGTCCTTCCCCTACTTTATATGAGTCACATTCTTAAATATAGGGATAGACCGGTCTTAAATCTCTTACATTTGAACCTAAGGTAACAACATCTGTCTTTTACAAAGACCGGTCATTTTAAGATCTATGATAATATAGCAGAGGTAAAAGAATAGTTCACACAAAAATGACAATTCTGTAACATGGTTATGTGTGCCCTTTACGGGTGACTCGCCATTCTGTGCGCACATGCGGGGATCATGATACGCTCTTTTCAGTGGTCTCAGAGCAGTTCGCTTAAATTAAAGCAAAGCGCTGCAGATTCACACATTCACGCAATTCCAAACATATGTAAATGTAAGTTATTCTATAATTTTTTTTTTTATATGGGACTCTGCATCAGAGAAAAGGAGGTGACAGTGTTTTGCAAGATTTGTAATGAGCAAAATTGCAAACTGTCAAATAAACACTGACACTGCAGTTTACTTTCAGTGTTCTGCCAAAATAAAAGCTTCAGGTGAAATAAATACGACAAAAATATATGACTATTCTACAAAACAAATATAATTATCGTAATAATAAAATATAAAAATTCAGTGTCCAATTGTATTTAAATAAAATTCAACTGGGCTCCAAAAAGTGAGTGAACTTGCAATTTTTGCAAGTTTTAGTAAAAATCTATGTATGTAAGTATGTATTTATGTGTAAAGTGCCGACACTTCATAGACTTCAATGTATTCTGCAGTGCTGACTCGAGTCAAGTGATGACCCTTTACACGTAGAAATATCACTCACTTTTGCACAATAATCATTGCTCTTCACAATCACAAATTATGGTTTAAAAATGGCAAATTTCGCCAAAAAGTGAGGAGTTTGCATCCCTGAAATAATATATTTATGAATTTTATGAATCTAATGCATTTATTTATTTTGTGGAATCTGATAATTTTCCACGGCGCACATGACATTCTTTCACGGCACACTGGGGTAACATTGTAGTAAAATGCAATAAACATTAAATAAATTACATAAAATTTAACACAGAAAACCCTAATGTAGATAAGCGATATTACAAATAATAAGATGCATAACTATTCCCATCCATCCATCCGTCTTCAACCGCTTATCCAAAGTCGGGTCGCGGGGGCAGCAGCTCTAGCAGGAGGCCCCAAACTTCCCTATTCCGAGCCACATTAACCAGCTCTGACTGGGGGACCCCGAGGCATTCCCAGGCCAGTGTGGAGATGTAATATCTCTACATAGTCCTGGGTCTTCCCCGAGGCCTCCTCCCAGCTGGACGTGCCTGAAACACCTCCCAAGGTAGGTGCCCAGGGGGCATCCTTACCAGATGCCCAAACCACCTCAACTGGCTCCTTTCAATGCAAAGGAGCAGCGACTCTACTCCAAGCTCCTCACGGATGACTGAGCTCCTCACCCTATCTCTAAGGGAGAAGCCCGCCACCCTTCTGAGGAAACCCATTTCGGCCGCTTGTACTCGCGACCTAGTTCTTTCGGTCTTACCCAGCCTTCATGACCATAGGTGAGGGTAGGAACGAAAATTGACCGGTAGATCGAGATCTTTGCCTTCCGGCTCAGATCTCTTTTCGTGACAACGGTGCGATAGAGCGAGTGCAATACCGCCCCGCTGCCCTACCTCATGCTCCATTGTCCCCTCACTCGTGAACAAGACCCCGAGGTACTTGAACTCCTTCACTTGGTGCAATACCTCCTTCCCTACCCAGAGGTACTACTCCATCGGTTTCCTGGCCTCAGATTTAGATGTGCTAATCCACATCCCAGCCACTTCACACTCGACTGCCAAGCGATCCAGTGAGAGCTGAAGGTCACGGACCGATGATGACATGAAGACAACATCATCTGCAAAAAAATAGGGATGAGATCCCCAGACCACTGAACTGCACACCTTTCCCACCCCGAATACGTCTCGATAACCTATCCATGAATATCACAAACAGGATTGGTGTCAAAGCGCAGCCCTGGCGGAGACCAACCCCCACATGGAACGAACATGACTTTGTGCTGAGGACCCGGACACAGCTATCACTTTGGACGTACAGGGATTGGATCGCCCTAAGAAGGGACCCCCCCACCCTGTACTCCCGCAGCACCTCCCACAGTATCTCCTGGGAGACCCGGTCATATGCCTTAATTCCTTACATTCATATAGTTCTTTTCTAGGCACTCAAAGCGCTTTACATAGTATAGGGGGAATCTCCTCAACCACCACCAGTGGTTGCACCAAATGCTCACATGCTTGAGCCTGTGCTCTGTTGCTCCTTTTACACTTAAACGCACATCTAAACAAATTAAAATCGTGATATGGACTACTGTCATTATTAAACCTCAAAATACTGCAATCTTCGTCTGTATGAGCTGCATGAACTTGAAGCAGAACGTTCATACACTGGAAACTCCACAGACTATGAGAATCATTCGCTTTGTATGAGAGATGACAGAGCAGAGCACTAATCCACTCTAAAGTGTTATTTTTATATAATTTGTTTAAATTACAGCATTTACACTTTAACGATCACACTGGGCCATGTAGCAAACTGTTTTTCCAGAGAAGTTAAACTTCCATCAAAAATACACTTCAACATTTAAGCACGATTAATGCCACAACATAAAAACCACCTGCCTAATATCATGTAGGTCCCCCTCGTGCTGCCAAAACAGCTCTGACCCGTCAAGGCATGGACTCCACAAGATTTCTGAAGGTGTCCTTTGGTATCTGGCACCAAGCCGTTAGCAGCAGGTCATGTAAGTCCTGTAAATTGTGAGATGGGGCCTCCATGAATCTGACTTGTTGGTCCAGCACATCCCATAGATGCTCAATCGGATTGAGATATGGGGAATTTGGAGGCCAACTCAATACCTTGAACTCAGTCATGTTCCTCAAACCGTTACTGAACAATAACAATCTTTAGGTAGGTGGTACGTGTCAAAGTTACAGCCACATGAGTGCCAGGACCCAAGGTTTCCCAGCAGAATATTGCCCTGAGCATCACACTGCCTCAGCCGGCCTGCCATCTTCCCATGGTGCATCCTGCTGCCATCTCTTCCCTGGTAAACGATGCACACGCACCCGGCCATCCACATGATATAAAAGAAAATGTGATTCATCAGACTAGGCCACCTTCTTCCATTACTCCATTGTCCAGTTCTGAAGCTCACGTGCCCCTTGTAGGTGCTTTCGGTGGTGGACAAGGGTCAGCATTGGCACTCTGACTGGTCTGTGGCTACACAGCAAGTTGAGACGCACTTTGTGTGCTGACACCTTTCACGTTTTTCAACAATTTGTGCTACAGTATCTCTTCTGTGGGATCGGACCAGACTGGCTTGCCTTTGCTCCCCACGCACATCAGTGAGCCTTGGTTGCCCATGTCCCTGTTGCCGGTTTACTGGTTGTCCTTCCTTGGACCACTTTTGGTAGGTACTAACCATTGCATACCAGGAACACCCCACAAGACCTGCCATTTTGTAGATGCTCTGACCCATTCGTCTAGCCATCACAATTAGGCCCTTGTCAAAATCACTCAGATCCTTACGCTTGCCCATTTTTCCTGCTTCCAACACATGAAATTCAAGAACTGACTGTTCACTTGCTGCCTAATATATCCCACCCTTTGACAAGTTCAATTGTAACTAGATAATACATTTTATTCACTTCACCTGTCAATGGTTTTATTGTTGTGGCTGATCATTGTATATATACACTGGCGGTCAAAAGTTTGGAATAATGTACAGATTGTGTTGTTTCAGAAGGAAATTGGTACTTTAATTCACCAAAGTAGTATTCAACTGCTCACAAAGTATTGTCAGGACATTACTGATGTAAAAAACAGCACCATCACACTTTGAAAAAAAGTCATTTTTGATCAAATCTAGACAGGCCTCATTTCCAGTAGCCATCACTCCAGCACCTTGTGCTTGAGTAATCATGCTAAATTGCTAATTTGGTACTAGAAAATCACTTGTCATTAACAAACCAAAGAGCTTTCAGCTGTGTTTGATATAAATGAATTTTAACATTGTCTTGGTTTGTTTTGTGTCAGTATGCAATAGACTGGGATGTCTTAAGGTCAATATTAGGTCAAAAATGGCAAAAAAAGAAACTGCTTTCTAGAAACTCATCAGTCAATCATTGTTTTAAAGAATGAAGGCTATTTAATGCTTGAAACTGCCAAAAAAAAAAAAATTAAGATTTCATACTAAGATGTACATTACAGTCTTCAACAACAAAGGACAACTGGCTCTAACAAGGACAGAAAGAGATGTGGAAGGCCAGATGTACAACTAAACAAGAGGACAAGTACATCAGAGTCTCTAGTTTGAGAAATTGACGCCTCACATGTCCTCAGCTGACAGCTTCATTGAATTCTACCCACTCAACACCAGTTTCATTTACAACAGTAAAGAGAAGACTCAGGGGTGCAGGCCTTATGGGAAGAATTGCAAAGAAAAAGACACATTTTAAACAGAAAAACAAAAAGAAAAGGTTAGAGTGGGCAAAGAAACACAGACGTTGGACAACAGATAATTGGAAAAGAATGTAATGGATCTTAACCCCATTGAGCTTTTGTGGGATCAGCTAGACTGTAAGGTGTGTAAGAAGTTCCAGACAAGACAGCCACATATGACAAATGCTACAGGAAGCGTGGGGTGAAATGTCACCTGAGTATCTGGACAAACTGACAGCTAGAATGCCAAGGATCTGCAAAGCTGTCATTGCTGTACGTGGAGGATTTTTTTATAGAGAACTCTTTGATGTAGTTTAAGAAGTTCTGAATTTTATATGTAATAGTAATTTTTCACGTTATTAATGTCTTGACTATACATTGTTTAGTTGAATGCCACTTTGGTGAATTAAAGTACCAATTTCTCTCCATTAGAGCAAAATCTGAATATTATTCCAAACCTTTGGCCGGCAGTGTACTTTGCATGTGCTGTGTGCACTGACTTCAAATGTGAGCGCCTGTGAATGTGTGGAGCTGGTGTTCTGCTGAAGCCAGCTGCTCTTACGAGCTCCTTGGCTCACACTCGGGCGCTCTGTTTGTAGCAGATGACTGTGAGCAGAGCGCTAATTTAGAGAACAGAGCACTAATTCACTACATACAGACTACATATTTATTTAAATAACAGCCGTTTGTAGTTTAATAATCACTTTTTGTCACGTAGCAACCAGCTTTTCCGGAGATGAAAATTTTACCGTTAAAACACACAAAAACAGAAAGTTCTTCAAAATAAAAGGTCAATTTAAATGGAAAGAAGTATGACAAAAATATATCACTACTGTATAGCTAACATTCACTGTAATACTACTACTAAAAATAATAAATCAATAGTAATTGTATAATATTTAACCAATATCTCATACTTATGATGCTCTGTTATGCAGCACTTTATTTGACAAAAATAATGTTGTATTTTGGATTGTGACGTGATGAATAAAACCAACTCATTTAAAAAAAAATAATAATACAATAATATGTTGAAAATGTATTGTTCTGTTTTCATTTGATTAAAGTTTTATTAAATGAATTCATTTAGAAACAATTTTGAAAATAACATTGAAATAAACTGTTGATGTGGGTTTAAAAAAACAAAAACCGTTATCATTATTGCCGAGTACTGAGAAGGAAGCGAACATTCCTAGTTAGTAGTAAATCTCTGAGCCGGCTCTTTTTAGTCTTATGGCCTGTTTCTATTGGCCGGGTATTCACGGAGATGTTCGCAGGTGGTGTGCGGCATGCCGTGAATGTCAGCTGGTGAATTCGCCAGGCATCACAAGAGCGCCTTTGCGCCTGCTTCCTTTGAACAAGGTCCCCTTCAAAAGAATTGGTATGGACCTCATCGAGCCATTAAAGCAGATGGCACGTGGCCATTTCTTTGTGTTGGTTTCTTGTGGATTATGCAATGCGATATCCGGAAGCAGTGCCTCTACGCAAAATTTCAGCACATAGTCTTGTGGAGGCACTCTTCAGAATAATCTCCAGAGTGGGGATTCTGAAAGAAATCCTCGTTGATAAAGGCACTACGTTTATATCATGTACACTACACAAACTGTACAAATTATAAGGTAATAAATCGATTCGGACACACAAACGGATGGCTTGGTCGAATGATTTAATCAAAACCTGAAGAATATGATTCATAAGTGCACAAAGATGCTCTGAATTGGGATAAGTGGCTTGAACCTATTATTCACAGTTCGAGAGGTTCCACAAGCCTCCACGGGGCTCTCGCTCCATTTTATTTATTGTATTGTTGTAAGCCTCGCGGTGTCTTAGGTGTCATGGGGGAAAATTGGGTTGAGGGACCTTCAACCGGCAAAAACTAAATTCAATACGTTCTTGACCTGAGAGCAAAACTTCACTCATTGGGGCAGCTATCACATGAGAATTTGCTACAGGCTAAAGAATGCCAATCCTGGCTGTATAAGAGGGGGGCTCGACTAATTTACACAGGAGGAAAAGTCATTGTATTACTACCTATGTCAAGCTTTAAATTAATCACAAAGTGCAAGGGCCCTTTGAGGTCACACAGTGAGTCGGGGAAGTTGATTATGAGGTAATGTGTATGGATAGAGGAAGGAGCCCATCAGATTTACCAACTTAACCTCCTCAAACTATGGAGAGAGGCAGTCCCCGTGACTTTGGCGATGGTGGTCCCAGAGAGGAAGGAGCTCGGTCCGGATGTGAGTTTAAAAATTAACAGTCAAGTCACCCCGGTTCCCTGTGGAGACCACCTCTCACCGTCCCAAATCTCGGAGGTTGCCAGGTTGCAAAGAGAATTCTCCAATGTGTTCTCGTCTCTTCCCGGGCGTACGAATCCCATACAGCACTATTTCGAAACATTCCCAGGGGTAGTGGTACGGTTACCCAAACACAAAAAAGGTACTGCGGGAGGAATTGAGGGCTATGCTTGACAGTGACTGGGCCAGTCCGGTTGTCTTAGTCCCTAAGATTGACCGGTCGGTTTGTGTGGATTATAGAAAAGTGAACGCGGTGTAAAAATTGTATGCGTACCCAATGCCCTGCATTGATGAACTGCTCGATCAATTGGGTGCGGCTCCTTTTTATTCAACACTGGATTTAACAAAGGGATATTGGCAGATTCCCTTGACTAACATGTCCCGAGAAAAAGGTGGCCTTTTCCACACCGTTCGGCTTACACCAATTCGTTACGCTTCTGTTCGGTTTGTTTGGGGCCCGGCAACATTTCAGGGGCTCATGGACAAGCTCTTTTTACTTCTTACTTCTTACAAGTAAAAGCTGCACTCTGTGGCGGTCCACTGTTGCATTCCCCTGACTTCTCTCTCCCTTTTGTTTTACAGACAGATGCATCGGACAGGGGTTTGGGGGCTGTGTTGTCCCAGGTAGTGGAGTGTGAGGAGCACCCCGTGCTGTACATTAGCAGAAAACTCTCAATAAGAGAGACTAGGTCCAAAAACGATAGTTTGGTGTCTGGCCATCAAGTGGGTGGTCCTCACTCTCCGATGCTATCTGCTTGGGAAGGCCTTCACCCTCTGTTCGTACCATGCCCCGCTTCAATGGCTCCACCACATGAAGGACTCTAAATCGTGGATCACTCATTGGTATCTGGCACCTCAGCCCTTTAAATTCAAGGTGGTCCACAGGCCCGGGGGCGCAGGTGGCTGTGGCTGATTTCCTCGGGGGGGGGGGGTCGGTGGAAGACTGGACAATTCCCCAGCCTGAGTCAGGCGGTGGAGGCGAGGGCGTGGCCAAGCGCCATGCTGTGGAGAGTGAAGCGGGGGAGATGAGTGGAAAATGATTGCCACCTGTGCTTAAAACCCGTCTTGTGTTTCAATGAGGAGTGATTGGGCTTTTAAGGAGAGGAGACAGCGGCAGTCGAGGGAGAGCCCAGTTGAGAAACTGTTTGTGTGTGTTGGCTGATGCCGTGTGCTTATCTGAACTATTTGAGTTTGAATTGAAGCTGCACCGTTGCGCTGTTAAGTTTTTGATTATTTAATAAAAAAGGGTCATTCCTGAGTGGAATTGCCATCTCCCGCTTCCTCATTCCTTAAAACCGTTTACAATAACACACTGGCCGGTAAGAAATCTGATTCGCTGTTAAAAAAATTCATCTAACATCCACCATGGCTAGTGGACTAAAATGTTCAGTTTGGACCATGGTACATACAGGAGTATATATACTGTGTTGCATATTGTGTTGTATTTTATATTGAATACTGTATATTGTATGTATATGAAATTGTATGTTTGGATATTGTGTATTATGATTTGTACTGGAATAACTTTCCAAGGCAAATTCCTGTTACATACTCAAACAGTAGCCTTATTCTGATTCTTAAAGAAACCTATGTTTTTGGCTTCATGTGACATCAGCAGCAAAGTCTGTATTTGCACTAGTGTCAACATGACTAGCTTGTACTCAATTACTAGATCTAATGCTGGTACAACTAACCCAGTAAACGTTATACTTTTATATTTACTTTATATTTGTATATATATATTTACATATTCATCCAAATAAAAGGACTTTTAAGTGGTCTATAAATGGGACTTAATTAAAATGAGGCTGCTTAGTGTATCGGATCATTGTTGACCTTTATTTTAGCTGTTCTAAATCTCAGATTTGTGCAGTTCTCATTTCATGACCCATTGGCTGGTAATTAGAAATTAAATGGTTGTTAACTGGCTGTTGCTAGTTGTATTTCTCTTGGTATATGGCATGCAGGGGAGCCGTTAAGATTTTTGGTCCCCTTCTATCTTAAGTACAAATGGAAAGCTCATTTAGCACTTAAAGAGCGCTTTTGGGATAAACCACTGAATGTCTTAAGGGGATCATCAAGTAAGAGTAGTCTTCCAATCTTCTAACCAGTGAAAAGTGGTCATTTACCACAAAGTCATGCAGGAAAAGACTTGTATGTCCAGGGCCCTTAGACTCGTCTTAAACCCCACCCCAGTTTGGTGCCTCTGGTGGCATGTATTGTAATGTTAAGGTACTTTAAGCTGCTTAATCTTTCATAGGTAACAATATTTGTTCTATGATGACATCTGTGTTGATTCAGCCTTTTTTGTATTGTGTAATTTTAGGGAACAGAACACTAGAGTAAATACTAAACTCCTTTCACTCAGTAAAGTGTTGCATTTACTTCGAGCATTGACAAGGTTAAAGTTCTCATTCTTATGTTAACTGTTTGCTTATCCTTCCTCAGGCTCGCCTGTCTTATATTCAAGTGAAGTATCTCTTCCTCACATGGCTTGCGGTGTTTGTGGGCAGTTGGGTTGTGTATGTGCAATACTCTACTTACACTGAGCTCTGCAGAGGACGAGAATGCAAAAACATAATCGTAAGTATGGCCCTCTCGGTCAGTTAAACCTATTTTTTCTTTCAATATCATTGACTGAGAAGACTTAATATAATACCAGTAGAATGGCATTAGACTGTGGAATCTGATGAAAGTCCATGTATCTATCTAACTCCAGCGCCACCTGCTGCTTATGTGGTAAAGATGTTTTTGCCTGTATTTGAGCAGTTGTAACACAAACGCAATTGGTGAAATGTCAGTTGAATGCTCATTTAAACTGCTTTTCTCTTTCCGATAGTGTGACAAATACAGTAAAGGTATTATTGATGGCTCTGCCTGTAGCAGTCTATGTGAAGAAAGCTCACTGTACTTTAGAAGGTGCCTCTCCACCAAGTCAAACAATCAGGTATGACTCCTGAGATAATTCTTGGATCCCATGGGCCCTAAAATGACACATCTCAGAACAGTTTTCTTGATGTCAAGCTTAACAGTGTGTTCCTCCTCTGCTCTTTATTTCTCAGGTATATACAGGCAGCTGGGGTGACCAGGATGGTGTCATTAAGTGTCAGCTTGGTGACGTCTTGCACTATGAGCTGGGAGAGGAACTGGAGCCAAAGAAAGAGATAGCACTCTTTGACAAACCCACTCGTGGAACCTCTGTAGAGAAGTTCAAAAAGATGGTTGCAAGTCATTTGAAGGTATGGACACTATTTTTCTATTCTTTTATTGGTTTTTAGAAGTGTGTCCCAGAACTGACAGCAAAGTCACACAGTAAGGTTATCACAGTTAAAGCACAAAGTCCCAACAAGTGTTTAGCACCTTTCTATAACGTTCATACCCCAAGTGCATTATTCCAGCTAGCATAGCCTCTACACTAAAACAACTGAAAGGTACAATAGACATTGTTATAAATGCATTGGTTTCTTTGGCATTGTAGTTTCTTTTTTCATTGAAATCAGTTCATTTATATCAATTGCAGGATTTGTATGAAATATCACAAATGTACAAATGTTATGTACTTATCCTCTTGTTTAATTGTACATCTGCCCTTCTACATCTCTTTCTGTCCTTGTTAGAGCCAGTTGTTCTTTGTCTTTGAAGACTGTAGTGTACACCTTTGTATGAAATCTTAATTTTTTTGGCAGTTTCATGTATAGCCTTAATTCATCAAAACAATGATTTAGTTTCTAGAGAAATATTTCTTTTTGCCATTTTTGACCTAATATTGACCTTTAGACATCAAAGTCTATTGCATAAGGTGGCAACTCAAAAACAAACACAAAGACAATGTTAAGATTAATTTAACAAACCAAAGAGCTTTCAGCAGTGTTTGATATAATAGCAAGTATTTTCTAGAATCAAATTAGCAATTTAGCACGATTACTCAAGGATAAGGTGCTGGAGTGATGGCTGCTGGAAATAGGGCCTGTCTAGATTTGATCAAAAATGACTTTTGTCAAATAGTGATGGTGCTGTTTTTTATATCAGTAATGTCCTGACTATACTTTGTGATCAGTTGAATGCCACTTTTAAAGTACCAATTTCCTTCCGAAACAGCAATATCTGAACATTATTTAAAACTTTTAGCCCCAGTGTACATACACCGATCAGCCACAACAGAAACCACCTGCCAAATATAGGTCCCCCTCCTGCTGCCAAAACAGCACCAACCTGAATCTCAAAATAGCATTCTGAGATTCTATTCTTCTCACCACAATTTTATAGAGCGGTTATCTGAGTTACCGTAGACTTTGCCAGTTCTAACCAGTCTGGCCATTCTCTGTTGACTTCTCTCATCAACAAGGCATTTCTGTCCGTAGAACTGTGACTCACTGGATGTTTTTGTTTTTGCCACAAATCTGAGTAAATTCTAGAGACTGTTGTCGTGAAAATCCCAGATCAGCAGTTACAGAAATGATCAAACCAGCCCATCTGGCACCAACAAACATCCATGGGATTATCTAATCAGCCAATCGCATGGCACCAGTGCAGTGCATAATAATCATGCAGAGATGGGTCAGGACCTTCAGGTAATGTTCACATCAACCATCAGAATGGGGGAATTTTTTTATCTCAGTGATTTGGAGCATGACATGATAGTTGGTGCCAGACAGGCTGGTTTGAGTATTTCTGTAACTGCTAAAAACATTTATTTTTATTCTTTCTCGTTCTCACATTGCTGAAAAAATGTTGTTACAGATGTGACAGTTGTAAAAGCGGCACTTACAATGAGGTAGAACCATCCAAAACACTTTGAAACCAGAAAACTTTGACTTCGGAGACATTGGTATGGTATCCATTAAGGCTACACCATTAGTTTAGACTGAAATCACAATATGGTCTTGCACAATTATAAAAGCTTAAAAGTTTAAAAATAGACTGCAATCAGCACTTCATTCAGTATTGTGCACAGAATTCCTGAGGAAAAATGACAAAATGAGGTAAGTGGCAAAATATTGGGATCTGCCAAAAGTTTTTTGTTAAAAACTGTTTTGGCCAAAAATAATTATACCTGTGCATCCCTAGTAGTATGATAGAATGCCATTATGCCTTTAGCCAATTACTCATGACATCAATCAGTACTTATACTAACACTTTAAAAGTTACATTTCAGTTGGAATAAAACAATAATTTCATGTAAATGCATTAGTCTGACTAAAATTGTACCAGTCTGATTTTTGCCAAGTTGGACTAACGGACGTAGATAATGTGATTGTACAGTAGCTCTGCTTCATCCAGCATGTATACAAATGAATTGCACCTTAATTGGCCTTAGCATTGTGCATATGCTTGCTCCAAATGATGAGGTGATGTGTGACGTCCTTCCTTCAAAATAAATTACCTATCATGTACATTTGGAAAAACAGATGAAAACTGTTGTTTGATTAAGCAAAAACAAGCTGTAGTTCAATTATTACTGCGCATGTAAGCGTATTATGTGCCAATTTAACAATTAATATTTTGCTCACCCTTTTTGTTTTTGTGTAGACAAAAGTTGGGCAGCAAGCAAACCTCTCCAGTTTGGTGACCCTGATTCTTTCTGTGGCAGACAGCAACAAAGATGGCCATATCTCTCTCCCAGAGGCCAAGACTGCTTGGGCTTTACTGCAGCTCAACGAGGTTCTACTTGCGGTGGTTCTCCAGGACCGTGAGCATACTCCTAGACTTTTAGGTTTCTGTGGGGACCTGTATGTAGTGGAACGGGTGCCCCATGCGCCACTGTTTGGACTCAGTCTTCCATGGCCCATGGAGCTGTGGATCCCAACAGGTATGCGGCAAAGCATGGACCAGTGGTTTACACCTTCATGGCCCCGCAAGGCCAAAATATTTATTGGTTTGCTGGAACTTATAGAAGACATATTTCACGGTACATTTGGAAGCTTCTTAATGTGTGACATGAGTGCCAGTACTTTTGGTTACACCGATCGCCATGACCTTAGATTGGTGGATGGGCGGCGTGTGGTAGCTGAAGAGGCCTTCAAACAGGCCATGATCCTCCAGCGCTGTGAGAAAGATGAGGACTGTGTTTACAGTGTAGACTGTAGGACTTCATGCAACCGTGCTGAACATCATTGCATGGCCGAGGTGGCTCAGCCCAACCTGGCCAGGGCTTGTAGAGCACTGAAGGATTACCTCCTACGAGGAGTTCCCTTCCATCTACAGGAAGAGCTAGAGAAGCAGCTGTACTCCTGCATGGCCCTCAAAGGTTCAGCCGAGCAGATGGAAATGGAACACTCGCTCATTCTCAACAACCTCAAGACATTGTTGTGGAAACAGATCTCTCACACTAATGACTCTTAGAGAGGTAAACAGGAATTGGTGACAACATTGAGATTCTTGATTGTCGTTTTAGGGCTCAACAATAAGGATACATTTTTTTTGCTGGCTTGAACAGTAGTGCAGATTTTTACTTGCCTTGCACCATTTTAAATGCCCCAGCTACGAAAAAGAAATAAGGTACATACATTTTATATTTCAGCAAAAACATAATCTCTATTAGCCAGCTAGATAACACAACCTGGCGACATATTTAATTCACAACAACAATGTTCAACGTTCACACAAAAAAAATGTTTTACATTTGAAAGGCATGAAAACATGGACTTGATCAACAAACGCAAGATATTGACTGTCCGAAAGCTAAAAAATTGCTGCTTTGGAAACTTTATACGGAAGTAGGAAGGCATGTCTGAATCCTAAATCTGTGTTCCATCGTGTCTTCTGAGATGCCTTCATCTGGCCAGTTTTTGAAGGCATTATAGATCCAGCCTTCGCTGACTTTGTTATTCCAAATTTCTATGCATGCGATTCGCTGGTTGGTTGGTTGAAAAAATGGCGTCTGATGAAGTGGATGAAAGCATTATTTTTAAAAAAAAGTAATTCATTTAATATGGTTAATTTGTTTTCAATGAATGACATATAAAGAAATCATCTTTGTAGTTTCTAAATATTTGCTTGTGTTAGTCTTAAGCTCACTTGAAATATTTGTAGGTCATTAGACATGACGTTATGGTGCCTTGGAATGGTGTCCGAAACAGGTTTCGCCTTTATATGCCTGTGAATTAACTGACTGGGCAGTAAGACATCAAGGCCTTAGCTTTTGGACACAGCCATAGTGACAACCAGCACTGCCCCATTAGGGCAAGTCAGCTGGCCCAAAACTCTCACATTGGCCCCAGGCCATCGTTCCATCCTTCTTGTTGAGCTCTGCTTTTTCATTTTGCAGGAATCTGACAGAATATAATGCTGGTAGGAAAACAAATATTGCCTCCATCTTGGTAGGCTCAAGAAGTGGCTGGTGACGATATACAGTGCTGCTTCTCGTGACTGAATTAGAATTACAACAAAGTATGCTCAGGCTCAACATCTGAGTAACATTCACGTTTCTGTTTTGTGTTTTATGTCTTCACACACAAAAAGCGATCATGCTTATTTTACACTTCAAAGTGATCGTGCTTATTTTACACTTCAAATGTAATGGAGCGCAAAGGAATGCACTCACCACCACTGTTGTTGTGTCAGTCTTGTATTGTAATGTTTGTCATTAATGAGCACAACAAAAAGAGCCATTCTGAAATTGACATATGAATCAAATGCCTTGATTTGCATGTTGCAGTTTTATTTTGCTTTTGTAATCCAAATGTTTACATGAATGGGTTCGAGTAGTAGAGCCCTTCTCAAACATGGAATGACATTGTTGGTTCATTATTTATTTTAAATTATTGATCACTTTGGTATGTTGGGTTCGGTCTGGACTCATAAGGCATGTCACTTGATATTGTAAAGATGGTTTTATTTTAAGCTAAAACAATATGAAATATGTCTGTTGTAACAGTTGTGCTGTACTAACGGAAGAGATAAAAGGTGCCTCATGTTTTGTTATATGATCCATATTTCAATAGGATATTTTGGGTTGTACATAGTCTGCTTCAATTCATAACATATTGCTGCTGATTAAGAGAAAAACTGAGAATTTTATAAGATTTTATTGCATGACTTTGCACATTAAAATGATTCAAATAATCCCCAGACTATCAATGTTTTGTCAGAACTGATTCTTCTTACATGAAAGGAGGTGTGTTTTCTATCATAGACCACAAAGACAGAGTATTCTTTCCAAATGATTTATTTGGAAAAGGTGCACAATTTCTTCGGAGCAGTTGACACTTTGTCTCATTAGTCGTCGTCGGCAGCAGCCTCCTGAGCCCGGAGGAAGCTGGCCTTCTTCTGAGCAACACGGTCCTTCCTCTGGGCCAGAGTGAGCTTGGCACGATTCCACCTGTAACACAATATTTTTTACTGGTGAGAGAAGAAACTAAATATTTATCTGGTCAGAATAGTGTGGACCGCTGTTACTAGAGCTAAACATTTTTGGTAAATTATAAATATGTATGTAATCCATATATTTTAATTAAATGCTAAAGGTAATTGACAAAACATTGCAACTCTATCTTTCATATAAAGTGTCCAGTCAGGACAGTTGGTAGGCAAACAGTCATGTGAGCAGCACTGAAAAGAAACTTAAAGAAATGATAAAGCTCAAAGACACACCTCTTCTTCTTAACCTCTCTCTTGGGCTTCTTCTCATGAACTGGGTTCTCACGAATGGAAGCATGAGCCTTTTTGTACATCTCCTCAAACTGCATGAACCAGATTATTAAATTACAGCACAACAGATACAGAAAAATACAAGGTTTACAAAACTGAAATTAAAACAGGATACATCCAAAAACTACACCGTAGAAGCTGAGACCCCGAATGTTTGACTTGTTAGCAAGAAATGTTAATTCGGTTTCATTTTATGTTCAAAGAAGGTGCAACTAATGATGATATTAAATGCACACAATATATAATATAGATATATGAGGATTATATACACCGATCAGCCACAACATTAAAACCACCTGCCTAATATCATGTAGGTCCCCCTTGTGCCACCAAAACAGCTCTGACCCATCGATGGTTGGACTCCACAAGACTTCTGAAGGTGTCCTGTGGTATCTGGCACCACGACGTTCGCAGCAGGTCCTTTAAACCCTGTAAATTATGAGGTGGGGCCTCCATGGATTGGACTTGTTGGTTCAGCACATCCTATAGATGCTTAATCCGAATGAGATCTGGTGAATTTGGAGGCCAAGTCCAACACCTTGAACTCTGTCATGTTCCTCATACCATTCCTGACATTTTTTTGCAGTGTGACAGGGCATATTTTCCTGCTGAAAGAGGCCACTGCCATCAGGGAATACTGTTGCCATCTCTTCACTAGGTAAACAAGCACCTGTCTGTCCACATGATCTAAAAGAAAATGTGATTCATCAGACTAGGCCACCTTCTTCGATTGCTTCATGGTCCAGTTCTGACACTCACATGCCCATTGTAGGTGCTTCGGCGGTGGACAAGGGTCAGCATTGGCACTCTGACTGGTTCACAGCTATGCAGCCAGCTGCGATGCACTCTGTGTGTTCTGACACCTTTCTATCATGGCCAGTAAGTTTTTCAGCAATTTGTGCTACAGTAGCGCTTCAGTGGGATCGGACCAGACGGGCTAGCCTTCGCTCCCCACGCGCATCTGTGAGCCTTGAGCGCCCATGACCCTGTTGCTAGTTGTCCTTCCTTGGACTTCTTTTGGTAGGTACAAACCACTGCATAAGGGGAATACCCCACAAGACCTGTCGTTTTGAAGATGCTC
Organism: Xyrauchen texanus; assembly: GCF_025860055.1. Lineage (NCBI taxonomy): Eukaryota > Metazoa > Chordata > Actinopteri > Cypriniformes > Catostomidae > Xyrauchen > Xyrauchen texanus. Next base: position 16,662,129 of record NC_068284.1, on the reverse strand, counting down.
TGACCCAGTCGTCTAGCCATCACAATTTGTCCCTTGTCAAAGTCACTCTAGAGTGCCCATTTGAAAATGAAGAGCTGACAGTTAATATATCCCACCCCATGATTTTAATGGTCTGGCTAATCAGTGTGTGTGGTAGTGAGTAGTATTTGACAAACATCATTATCCAATATTAAAAAGGAATAATCTGGGTTCAACAAAGTTAAGCAAAAAAAAAAAAAAAAAAAAAGGTTACAATGAGGCACTTACAATGGGTCCAAAAATACGAAGCTTATTAACCCTTCCATTAATTCTTCTGTTAAAGCTTATGTAATATTTGAGGTGTAAAGCTGTTTAAATAATTGTTTTAGGGTTTACGCTACAATTGCTGTTAATTTAGCGTAACCCTCTGGGGTTGACGGACGCGTCCTGCTGGACTATTCCGTCAAAATCACCATCTTATAATGATTTCTGAAGGATCTTGTGACACTGAAGACTGCAGTAATGATGCTGAAAATTCAGCTCTGAACACAAATGGCATTTTACAATATATTCAAATAGAAAACTGTAAAATGAGTTCACACCATGTTTTTTTACTGTATTTTGGATAAAATAAATGTAGTCTTGGTGAGCAGAAGAGACTTCTTTTAAAAGGTAGTGTAGGTCTAAAATTAAGTAAAGTCTTTACGTAAAGAAAATATATAGTCAGATTACTTTCTTCTTTTAACTTAAAACTTGATTTTGATCATTAAGTCTCCTCATATTCATTCTCTTTCTGTCACATTCCTCATTGATAGGACCAGGTGAGGGGTCTTTTGTCTCCTCAGGTGTGAATTACAATCAATATTCATTATAGTTCACGCCTCCTCACATATGACCTTTCTAACACTAAAAGTGTCTTACAAAAGTTCAATTACTATATTGTTTGTATGAATGAGTGATTAGGATGGTTTTCACATCATTTTGTAGTAAAAATTCTAGGCTACATGATCCAGTTCTCAAAAGTCTTGTGGACAAATGTTTAGTATGTGTTATATGGCCTTATTTCAATGACTCTTTTTTTTTTTTTTTTTTTAAACCATGCATAAACGTTATTTTCTCAAAAATACAAACATGTACACACGTTCCTCACATATTATTGTAGCCCAGTTTGTGCTGAATATAGTGTTATCAGACTTTAGCCATTAATGTGTTTTTAAGCAAATGAAAAAAGCACAAATGTCAAGGCATGTCAAACATCCAGGGCCCAAAACACCCTCAGACCCCAGGGGGTTAACTTGTATTGAACTCAGAATATTCCTTTAATCTGAACCACTATCTCCCCACATGGAATTTGTATAGTGCATCTGGAAAGTATTCACAGCTCTTAACTTTTTCCACATTTTGTTATGTTACAGCCTTATTCATTATTTTCCTCAAAATTATACAAACAATACCCCATAATGACAACGTGAAAGAAGTTTGTTTGAAATCTTTGCAAATTTATTACAAATAATCACATGTACATAAGTATTCACAGCCTTTGCCATGACACTCAAAATTGAGCTCAGGTGCATCCTGTTTCCACTGATCATCCTTGAGATGTTTCTACAACTTGATTGGAGTCCACTTGTGGTAAATTCAGTTGATTGGACATGATTTAGAAAGGTACACACCTATCTATAAAAGGTCCCACAGTTAACAGTGCATGTCAGAGCACAAACCAAGCCTTGAAGTTCAAGGAATTGTCTGCAGACCTCCGAGAGAGGATTGTATCGAGGCACAGGTCTGGGGAAGGCTACAGAAAAAATTCTGCATCATTGAAGATCCCACTGAGCACAGTGGCCTCCATCATCCGTAAATGGAAGATTAGAACCACCAGGACTCTTCCTAGAGCTGGCCGTCCGGCCAAACTGAATGATCGGGGGAGAAGGGCCTTAGTCAGGGAAGTGACCAAGAACACGATGGTCACTCTGACAGAGCTCCAGCGTTTCTCTGTGGAGAGAGGAGAACCTTCCAGAAGAACAACCATCTATGCAGCACTCCACCAATCAGGCCTGTATGGTAGAGTGGCCAGACGGAAGCCACTCCTCAGTAAAAGGCACATGACAGCCCACCTGGAGTTTGCCGAAAGGCACCTGAAGGACTCTCAGACAATGAGAAACAAAATTCTCTGGTCCGATGAAACAAAGATTGATCTCTTTGGCCTGAATGGCAAGCATCATGTCTGGAGGAAACCAGGCACTGCTCATCACCTGGCCAATACCATCCCTACAGTGAAGCATGGTGGTGGTGGCAGCATCATGCTGTGGGGATGTTTTTCAGCTGCAGGGACTGGGAGACTAGTCAGGAGTGAGGGAAAGATAAATGCAGCAATGTACAGAGACATCCTTGATGAAAACCTGCTCCAGAGCGCTCTGGACCTCAGACTGGGGCGAAGGTTCATCTTCCAACAGGACAATGATCCTAAGCACACTGCCAAGATAACAAAGGAGTGGCTACGGGACAACTCTGTGAATGTCCTTGAATGGCCCAGCCAGAGCCTAGACTTAAACCCGATTGAACATCTCTGGAGGGATCTGAAAATGACTGTGCACCGACGTTCCCCATCCAACCTGAAGGAGCTTGAGAGGTCCTGCAAAGAACAATGGGAGAAACTGCCCAAAAATAGGTGTGCCAAGCTTTTAGCATCATACACAAAAAGACTTGAGGCTGTAATTGGTGCCAAAGGTGCTTCAACATAGTATTGAGGCTGCGACTACTTTTTTTAATTTTTAATAAACTTGCAAAGATTTCAAACAAACTTCTTTCACATTGTCATTATGGGGTATTGTTTGTAGAATTTTGAGGAAAATATTGAATTTAATCAATTTTGGAATAAGACTGTAACATAACAATATGTGGAAAAAGTGAAGCGCTGTGAATACTTTCCGTATGCACTGCAATGTTCATGAGGTTCATCTAGAACAAACGAGTGAACCAACAACAAGACATTTCTGTTCTGCAACAATTCATCAAGAGTGATTAACTGAAAACCAAAAGTGCAGCACAAAAAGCAATAATGTGATATTGCATCATACTCCCTTACAGAATCTGGTGTGATACTGTTCTTGATGAAGCGGGAGAACTGCTTCTTGTACAGCTCATCGTCCTCCTCCATCAGATAGCTCATGTACTCTGACACGTTCTGGCCCATGATGTGCTTCCTGTGCATCTCAGCATTAAACTCCTTACTTTCAGAGTCATAGCCCGGGAACCGTTTAGTACTGAGAAAGGAAATTACATGGTCAGCATTCCCATCAACAGGAGGAAAAGTGCAACGATGAGACATAAGGCCCTTTACCACTGCAGGAACTAAAACCGGTTTTAGGTATTTTTACTAGAACTTCTACTTAACGTTGTTTTGCCACATGACGAACTATCTTAGCCATTTAGAGGGACATTTTTTATCTCCTACTCTGGGGTAGGTATTTTATGGGAGAAGAAGGACTGTGGTAGGTGCTGCAACCTGTGATTTGTCAAACACTTATAATGCACAAAGCAATGAGATATGTGCCATGGGCAGATGCCATGAGTAAACAAACTGGTAGATACTAGCATCCAATTCAGAGTATTGCACATATTTTCTAATTCCCTCAATATAAATAATCAACAAAATATCACCTGTTTAACATATTTTGTGGGATTGAGGGTTGAGCAGAGCTACTGCGTGACTTAAAATAACATTTTCCTGGGATAACGGACATAAATAGGGCTGGGAATCAATACAGATTTCCTGATTCAATTCAATTACGATTCACAAGCTCTCGACTCGATATCGATTAATTTGGGTATTTTTCAGTTATAATGGCCCTTTTGCTTACATATAAAAAAAAATTCTCCCAGCTAATGGTGTTAATTATACAGCGGACCTTCTAACTGGGTACATTGCAAATTATTAATTTTACGAATTATATTTTATTTAGTATTTCTTCATTTTGGTCATCTTGGTTTTGTAAAATTAACAAATCCATGTATTCAATCAATCAAATATTATATTTCATATATATAATTTTTTTGTTACATGTTTATTGTTTAAATCCATAATTTGTACTTTTTAGAAGTATTAACATTGATTTGTTGAACACGTACTAAAAACGGTACTGTCTCTTGCATTTCTGTATAGCATCTGTAAATTAGCGCACGTTAAATGAGAGACTCGAACGGCTTTATCTTATATATGCTATGAGTGATTAGAATTAAATGTTTGTTTTTTGTTGATTTTGATCAACAACTGACTGTAAAGAACAAAAAGGGTATTAAAAGAGAGATTATTTAACGACAAATCGGTTGCGTGGATCTCGTCTTTGGACATGCATTACACGGAAACAACTTTTAATCTCAACACTCACTGAAAGGATCTCGCTGCTGAATACTCCACCACTATACTACACAATTACTGATGAGTGTAATCTGAACATTTACCTGCCATTTGCCAAATATTCCAGGGCTCCAGATTAACATTTGAGAGCGGTGGCACCGATGCCACCAAGTTTTACAGTTGGTGGCACCAGCACCTCATCTGGTAGCACCGGGTCTGGGGCCTAAAAAATGAAAAGTTTTAAGACAGAAACTAATAATAAAAGTGATATTATTATTATATTACCAATAATATTGAATATTTTGCCCCACTGAAATGCTCATTCGACAGTAATTGATTTTGAGTTGTGATTCAGATGTAAATTTATTGGTATTAACAGCAAGATTGTTTTCTATAACATCGATAAAAAGTAAAAAGTTAACACCTAATTTATATAGGGCTAAATTATTCTGACAGTGCGAATAAATTGGGACGCCTTTCATCAGGTTTTTGTTGATTCTTCGAAACTTGAAGGCAAACAAAACCAATTATATTGTTCTACAATCAGAGAATTTGAAGAGAACAGATTTTTACACAGAAGGAAAACTAACTTTGTCCATATTTCACAAAGAACTCCAGGCTTTAAAGCCCTTGATTATATTTTGCATAAGCCTTTATGAAAATTCACCATAGTTTTTTTTAATATATTTTAAATGTGGTTAATGAGACCATGATGTAACCCAAGGTAAAATAATGCACATCTTCACTACCATGGTTAGATGTTTTATTTTTATAAAACTGGCATTTAAAAATAAAAAATATTTAAAAAATATTATATTAACATTGATAAACTGCCATAGTTGTAACAAAAATGTATGATTCCACACACCCTAATGTGGACGACGATCGCAATGTATAAATTATCAAAGACGTGATCTGAGAGAATCGCAGATGTCAGCGAGATATCTAGAATGTTAAATATCTGGACCAGTCTGCGATTCCAAATCGTGCAATGTGAAATATGTTTTGACTGAATACAAGGGCAGCGTTGACCTAGAGCCAGTGAGAGAGCAGTGGGAGGAGTCCTGATGTACCAGCAACAGAACATCAACTAGCATGGCTGCGATATCAAGAAAGTCTTATTGGACCAAAGAAACTGAGGAAAAATAAGTGGAACATTGCAGGAGCACCAGTGCCTATTTGATGTTTCCTCTGAACTGTACCACAACCAGGTGGAGAATGTGAAGTGTTAGAGAGAAATTGCCAATTCTCTTGGACAGTCAGGTAAGCAAATAGGTAGATTTTTCAGTAGGAGCTACTTTTTCATATTGTAACCAAATAAAATATATAATGCCTTTAGGCGATTAAAAACACACATCAATATTCTGAAATGCATAACATATGATCATGCATTTGTTTTCGTATCTCGCATCACTTCTCACGTTTACTCTGTTGTGAAATGTAATTTGGAGGCAGAGTCATCGGGGAATCGTCAATAGTGAAATTTTTGTTTTTTCTCACTGGTATTTGCAGCGCTGTAATGATTGATGCTCCGTAAATGAACGCACCTGTTCTGTGATCGCAATTCTCTGTCCATTGAGCCGTGCTGATAATTGATCCGGGTAGCTCATAGCGCTGTTTCGTTCCGCATTTGACATTTTATACAGCTTAATAGAAAACGACAGTGCATAAATTGAGAGAGAAAGAGGAAGAGTTGGCAAACATTGTAGACACACTGGTGCAACCTGTAACAAAATTAGTCGCACTGGCGAGGAAAACAGCTGCAAAATGCAACAGTTTAGTCACACTCTGGAGCCCTGTACATACATTCTTAGTTGCATTGTGCAAAATTTGGTTGCAAATGCAAGAATTTTCCTCTCATTGTAGTGGAGGGCTGCGCATAGAGTAAAAGATCGATCTTGTTATTTAAGAATCAATATCGAGATTGTTCAAATGAACATTGCGATGCATCGGGAAATCTATATTTTTACCCACCCCCAAGAAATAAATTATAAGATGTTTATTGAGAGTGGGTAAATGAAAACTATTATAAACAACCTTAAACTTAAATCTAATTTACATGAGGAAAGTGTTGCGTGCTTGTTGAAGTGTGGTTAACTTGCAATAAGATGTCTTTTGGTGAGTAGTTCAGTACAGTCATTTATGTTGAGTCATAAAAGCCTTTATTGTAAAATATCGTGTTGATCAATAAAGATTGATAAATAGGTTTATAGTGCATTTTACAATTGTTAAAACAGCCCTTAATAAATGATAGCTTCGATCCTGGTGTCTTCTGTCGGTGTTGTTGATTTTGATGTTGCTATTGAAACGACATGCAAACCTCAGGAAAAAAAAAGTTCAACACTAGATGACGTCACTACAGGGGTTACTTTTGTGCGCGCAAATACAAAAGGGGAAAAGGCTCCTCAGGTGTTCGTGAGGAGCCTTAATCTAACGATTAATTTTCGTTGATTAATCTAACGATTAATAATTTTTTTTTTCCCAGTCCGATTCGATTTTGATTCGATTATCGATTATCTCCCCATTAATTGACTAATACCAATTTATACATGTTGATTTACATATCTGAATGAAAAAAAACATGAATTCCTTAACATTGCAATATATGTTTATTGCTCTTAAAATTCCAAAATGAAGACTATACAAGTGCAAAGTAATGCATTCATAGTCAGAGGTAGCATTCAATAAAACCTTGAACGTATTTTTTGCGTCAGTGCGTTGTCCCAGCCCTAGTTCCATTCATTTTAAGAGTATGTGTGGCTTCAATTGTTTTATGACAAGTCAATCGTGGAACTTTGTCCCTTTACAACATGTCCCATTATAAGTGTCCATTTGTGAAACTAGGCTTTATTCTTGTGAAGAATGACCAACATTTTTTGTAAAGAACTACTGTAAAGATTTAATTGGCTAAAACAACTTCAATCCATCCAACAATCCTGATTCTCAAACGTCCGAGTAAGCACTCACTCTCCATTAGCAACAAAGCTCAATCCTAGTTATGAAATAATAAAGAGAACGCCCTCATGTACTGACCTGTGAGGGATGGACAGTCCTCCATCCACTGCTCCTTTGAGTGCTCCAAACACCTTATTCCCTGTGGTGGTTCTGGCGAGTCCAGCGTCCAGGTAGCAGGTAAAAGCTCCTGGCTGGCCATCGATGCTTTCCACGTTAAACTCATCACCTGTCACCTCAACTTGGCCTTCATAGACCTTATCCAGACCAAACTTATTCAAAAGCTGTTACAGGAAATCCAAGAACAAGTCTAATTATCATCATACGTTATCAGACAAGGTTAAAACACTTAAAAAATACTGCACATTAATGAATGAGGACATTTACCCTACGTGCCATCAGCAAACCGGTGCAGTATGCAGCGGCATAGTTTGTCAGCCCAACAGCAATGCCATACTTTGGCAACTCGTGAGAGTAAGCAGCGCAGACGATCGCGTCGCCTTCAATTTTGGCATATGCGATCTGACAGACGAACAAATTGGCATGTTAGATCAGTGATATAGTGACATTAAACAATAAAATAATGGGAAAGTCATGCCGATACATGCAGTAACACAAAGATAATGCATTATGTTTAAGAAACCTTTTCAAAGATGACATGGTGGTTGTTCATACCTGGCAAACAATATCCCTGTTGGAGAATCGAACGATCATCCTGTACTTCGGTGTGTTGTACTTATTCTTGTCTTGGACGACAAGGCGTTTGCGGGCAAAGTAGTCAGTTCTTCCCTCTAAAAACAGTCAATGTAAGATTTGTTTAGGCAAGTTTAGTCATAGCTGAAAACAACCTTAAAGTCCCCATGAAGTGCCTTGATGAGCACAGTTTGATTTGGTGATTTTACATTTTTCCTACTAAAACAGTTAAGTGGGGCAGGACATGTCAAACGACTTGTCCCATATTTTTTTTAAGTAGCCAATAAGCTTTGGTTTACAGCCACACATCCCCCACTTTCATAATAGATAGCTAATAGATATGGACTAAAAGCAGCAAAACTTTCATTTTGATTTTATGAGGTCTTTAAAGCGATATTAAAAACTGTCCACATACCTCTCCTCCTCCTGAACTTGACCTGGTACCTCCTGAAGTACGCCTTGCTCTTGACCACCTTAACGAAGCCCTGCAACAAAGCTTTATTTTAATATAACTTGTTGATTAACACGACAGCCACGATGAGCATTTTAGCCACCAAACACATATTTCAAGCATTCATATATTAAAACCTTTTGTCGTCTATTCTCAATTACTCAAATCGAATTTGATTTCAAACTGTCATTCAAAAAAAATTTTAACGAGTGAAACACCAAATATTAAATGCACGAAACTAATGTCTAACCAGCGTAAACAGTTAAATGTTCTTGAAATACTTTATTTGATTGTTATTCTGTCAAGTGTCACAAACACCAAATATTAAATGCACGAAACTAATTTCTAACCAGCGTTAACAGTTAAATGTTCTTGAAATACTTTATTTGATTGTTATTCTGTCAAGTGTCATTAAAAGTATCATTGGGCATTTGAGGAAAATAAATGTTCCATTTGGTCACGTTCACGTATGTCGACAGAAGGACTACATCTAACTCCATCCTGTCGCTTTAAGTGTCCATCGTTTATTGAAATCGTGTTGAAATAGCTGATGAGGACGTGTAATGAGCACAACAGTGTATTTGGGTGATTTACTGACCATTTTGTTATCGTTTGTTCTCTTTTAGGTTGGGAGACTGAAGTCTTCAGTCTCCGATACTGCTCCCGCTGCACTGAGAAAAGGAAGATCATGCTGCGCGGTGAGCGAAAGGCAAAACGCTCAGAGAAAAATGTGTGTGCGCTCCTAGTGTACTGGAGGTGATATGGCAGGACAACTTGGCGCATGCGTGAAATTTCAACCTTAACGTTTATATTTTGTTTATATTATATATTTTTTTTAAATTAAAAATGCATGTCATCTTCACCCGGATCAATAAACAACATGTATCTTATAGGGGTAAAGTCACATATATGCTTTCTAGAGTTAAATACATTTTTAAATATACAATATACAGACTGAATTAGGCTTTCTTTTCATTTCAATAAATTTGTTTTCATGTTCTAACATGTAAACACAAAACATATCCTCAGTCTTTAATATTAAAAGATGAATCATGCTTTATTTAGGGGGAATTATCAAAATATTTCCAACTGAATAAACCCAGGCAATGCTTGGCAGAATTTTCCTATACCATTAGCATTAGTATCATTGCATCTAAACACCAGTGCTAACACATCTGCAAAAGGCAATACCGCTAAGTGGTGAGGGTAAAAGGTAAAAGTAAGTGTAAGAGTTGGAAACAAATTAAACTAGATTAAAGTGTCACTCTGTCAACTTCTTTAAAACAGGGTGAGGCAAATTACAATGTAGATGCTGCACAACCCAGCTACTGTGTCGACACACGGTCCAGTATTGTACTAAAATTTTCCTTTCTCTTTGAGTAAATTATTTATGCACAGGGAATCTTCTCTTTCAAACTTTGTCTGATTAATTTGCCCTTCACAACGCTGGTTAAGTTTAACCTTGCAGTTGCTTCTTTGCTGTCAAACCAGTTTGGGTTTGCCCCCCCCCCCCAGATAAAAGTTATCTCGTGGCCCATATTTGACAGCTAAAATTTGTGAGAAGTTGAAAGAGGAAGTTGCTCAGTCAGGTCACTTTAAAACAAGCCCCTTAGTCACTGGTTGAGCAGTTGTTTTTGAGGAACTTTGACCAGCCTGTTAATCTCTGCTGTAAAGCAGCATGTGACTCTTTTTCTCTGCTGTATGGAAGATCCAGGTGTGATGGCCAGTGTCACTGGAGCATGTTTGATCAAAGTGAAGATTTGTGAATTACTGCCTTCTCTGAACTGAGGAAACGTGCATGCTGGTAAGTGACGACATTTTTCACAATTCAGAGGACAAACGATCCTGTCATCAATGTCTTGAATAATCATATACAATCTACATTGTATGTGTATAAAAGACACAATGCATTGATAATAATTCTGATAATTGTAGAAAGTTGGGGAAAAATTTGAATGCATGCATATTTAGATGCTCACATATGTTTCTATAAACCTTTGGATGTGTTTGTGTCTTTATCTCCTGGAGTGTCACTCAATTCATGAGGATCTGTTGTACTCTGCTCAATACAAATGGACTTTTCATCAACTGTACCACCTCTGTCTCCTTCACTGGGATCTCCACTCAGTCCAGATGAGATGAAGTTACTTGCTAAACTAGAAGAACAGAACAGGTCACTTCACTCCACCCACTCACCCCCACTGTTTCCAAGAAGCAACAACTGAACCTAAACTAAAGAGTTACACATTATATTAGTTAGTGAAACATCTCTGTTTGCACATAGTGACAATTGTTTTTTTCAGTATTTAATTTCAGAATTATTATTTATTTATTTTTGATGTACCATGCTTGTATTGGTTGATTCATTAATTCACAAGTTAAACTTAAAGGTATAGTTCACCCAAAATTGAAAGTCTCGTGTCATTTACTCACATGCCATCCCAGTTGTGTTTGATTTTGGCTGAACACAAATATATATATATATATTCAGATCTGTAGGTCCATACAATGCAAGTGAATGGTGATCAAAACTTTTAAGGTCCAAAAAGCACATAAAGGTGAATAAAAGTAATCCATACAACTCCAGTGGTTTAATCCTTGTTTTTTGAAGCGATATTATCAGTGTGGGTGAGAAACAGATCAATATTTAATCCTTTTTTCCACTTTCACATTCTTCATCTTTTGTCTTTGGCAATTTACATTTCTTGTGCATATCGCAACCTACTGGGCATAGAGGAGAATTTATAGTATATTTTTAGGTGAACTATCCCTTTTAGGCTTCAAACGCCCTTTCCATGATTTAAAGGATTAAGTCATTAATCAATAATCATTAATCACTCATTATTTTTTAACTAATGAGTGAATTCAAAGCGTTTACTTTTTACTTTTACTTTAGCTGCACTCCTAAACAAACATTTTCTCAACAGGCTGTTAGAGACTGACAGTAAGTCCCTCTACTCTGTAAATGGTGCCGTGAAAAGTCCCTCCTCACCCAAGATCTTCTCTTTTGAGGAGGACACATGGGGTAACGTTGTCAAAGAATGGGACGACTGGAGTAAGAGTAAAGTTGGACAGCTCAAGGTAACCACCTGACTGATCCATCAGTTTCAATTACTGATTTCAGTCATTTGTAGAGATTGGATTTGCCTGGCTGAATTGTCCCTGTACTATCACAATAAATTGGCACCATTTTTTTTTTTGATAATCAATAAGCAATGATAAAATGAGTATGGTCATTATTCTGCTTCAAGTCATATTTGTTTTTATCAAATAAACAATAATAAAGCATGCAGCTTTAATTGCAGGCAATGAAATGTAGTAATCGAAGGCTCCTTCAAAGAAGACAAAGAGAGTAAATCAGAGATATAACCTTACCCTTGTGGTTAAAGTCCCCCGGAGGGTTTATTGTGATACAGTTGAAGTCAGAAGTTTACATACACTTAGGTTGAAGTCATTAAAACAAATTTTTTAACCACTCCACAGATTTAATATTGGCAAACTATATTTTTGGCAAGTTGTTTAGGATATCTAATTTGTGCATGACATGAGTCATTTTTCGAACAATTGTTTACAGACAGATTGTTTCACTTTTAATAAACTATATCACAATTCCAGTGGGTCAGAAGTTTAGATAGTTTAGAAGTTAACTGTGCCTTTATGCAGCTTGGAAAATTCCTAGTCACACATTTGTTCCTAATGTCAAGCCTTTAGACAATTAGCCAATTAGCTTCTGATAGGAGGTGTACTGAATTGGAGGTGTACCTGTTGATGTATTTTAAGGCCTACCTTCTAACTCAGTGCCTCTTTGCTTGACATCATGGGAAAATCAAAAGAAATCAGCCAAGACCTCAGAAAAAAAATTGTCTGGTTCATCCTTGGGAGCAATTTCCAAGTGCTGAATGTACCACGTTCATCTGTATAAATGAAAGTTTATAGTATGAAAGTATAAACACCATGGGACCACACAGCCGTCGTACCGCTCAGGAAGGAGGTGTATTCTGTCTCCTAGAGATTAACATAGTTTGGTACAAAAGTGCAAATCAATCCCAGAACAGCAGCAAAGGACCTTGTGAAGATGCTGGAGGAAACAGTTAGACAAGTATCTATATCCACAGTAAAATGAGTCCTATATCGAAATAACCTAAAATGGCTTAAGGACAACAAAGTCAAGGTATTGGAGTGGCCATCACAAAGCCCTGACCTCAATCCGATTAATTAGAAAATTTGTGGGCAGAACTGAAAGAGCGTGTGTGAGCAAGGAGGCCTACAAACATGACTCAGTTACACCAGTTCTGTCTGGAGGAATGGACCAAAATCCCTGCAACTTATTGTGAGAAGCTTGTGGAAGGCTACCCAAAATGTTTGACCCAAGTACAACAATTTAAATGCAATGCTACCAAATACTAACAAAGTGTATGTAAACTTCTGACCCACTGGGAATGTGATGAAAGAAATAAAAGCTGAAATAAATAATTCTCTCTACTATTATTATGAAATTTCACTTCCTTAAAATAAAGTAGTGATCCTAACTGACCCTAAGACAGGGAATGTTTTCTATGATTAAATGTCAGGAGTTGTGAAAAACTGAGTTTAAATGTATTTGGCAAAAGTGTATGTAAACTTCTGACTTAAACTGTATAGTGTAAATATACTTTAGGGGCGATAGTTATAGGGCAAAATTTTTGAGTGTGAAATTAAGATAATGCCTACTCAAAATAACACATTTGGCATTTTATAACGTCTCAAGTATTCTATTAACAAATGTATCTCCATTGCTATTGAATCTGTCAATGTGAGCCCACTTTTAAAATTCTTCAGACCAAATCTATTCCCCCTACTTATGGAGGCCTTTTGACCCTGCAACAAGGGGGCCTTTTACCCCAAATACTATCCTTTCACTTATTGGGCAGTTGTTCAAAACGTTTGATTTAATCAAATGTACTCTCTCAAAATAAATGTGAAAATTCAGGGGATTTTCATTAGCTACATTTATTTAAAATAATTATTAAACGTTATATATAATTACCTCCAAATAATAATAAAAACTTTAGACATTGTAAAAAAATAGGTGTTCAGGAATGTTCTCTAGTAGTTTTTATTTCCATTTAGTGATTTGAGAGAAAATAAAATCAAAAGTGTCTTTTTCCCACAGGGGTGTTGGGGCCCATTGTACCCAAAATAGTAAAAACAATGGGAAAGCCTGTGGAATACAGTATGATATGTGCAAAGGAGAATGTGGTAGAACTTGCTGCAATATACAGTAATGTGATATGTGCAAATTGAAACAATATGATATGTGTTATTTGCTCATATCCCATAAAATTCCTTCCTCAGGAGCTGATCAGGAGGGGGATCCCTGCTCACCTGCGGGCTGTGGTGTGGCAGCTGCTGTGTGATGCTCCGAATGTTTCTGCAAGGCAACAGTACTCAGAGCTACTGACGATCTCTTCTCCCTCTAAAACACTGATACACAGAGACCTGAAACGCATTCTCCCACAGTACCTGCTCTTTCAGAATCACAACAGCTCCAGCCAGGAGGCACTCTTTAATGTGCTGAAGGTTAAAATTCCCTTTATTATAGAAAAATTACTTGTACTTTTTTTAGGAGTAGGCCTAAACCCATGTTGGTTTTCTTACAGGCTTACTCAGTCTTAGACCGAGAGATTGGCTACTGCCAGGGAAGTGTGTATATTGTGGGTCTGTTGATCACTCAGGTAATTATTTGATTGACAAGACTGTTTCAAATCCTTCATATAGATTATAGTTACAAATACACAATAGATAGTATTGCTTGCTAAGATAAGTATTGCTATTGCTCATATTTAGGTAAGGGATTTGGAAAGATACCTAAACATAGTTTTAAAGGTGCACTTAGTCATTTTTTTTATATGTCGTCTTGGATTTCCACTGACATCTAGGGGCATGGATGCAGCATCTACTTGTGTGTAGTTACCAATGACATTGTAAAAATTCACTACTCACAGTCAGCCATGATTAATTTAATCCCTGAGTGAAAGTGTCCAATAACAGGGTGGTTACTGAAATTAAGCGAGTAGTATTTGACTGGTCATGTGATCCTAACATGGCAGCACCCATGAGGAGACCCTCTCCATGTAGGATATAAAAGGTTTTAAAAGGTTATTGATATGACTTGAACCTTCATCTCATGTGAGTGCAAATGTACAAATGCTTCAAAATTACTATTCATTTCTTTAGGAGTAAAACCTTTTAAATGAGAGAGAAATTACTAAATGTACCTTTAAACTTTGGCACGTTACTCACCCAACACCATTTGTGGTTCAGACATGAGCGATACCTCAAATCATACACCTTTTTGAGGAGATGTGTCCTAATACTTTTCTAAGCAACCAGACTTTTTACTTATTATAAACAGGCAAAATATCCCATTTAAAGAGGGACCCGAATCAAATGAAGCGAACAGACTTTGGGAGGTCTTTTTTAACATTGGCCAGCTACCCATTAACCACCTTACAGCTACCCGGAACACCCGTATAGCACTGCCCTGCCAACCACTTAGAACATCACAGCGTTGTGGATGTGACCTTTGCATGGGCAAACACCACTCACATTTTCTTCAAATAATGTGAAAATCTAGTTTAGCTGTCTTCTAGTCTAGAACTGATAAACTAGTTCTCCTCCAAATTAAGATGATCATCTGTTTCAGATGTCTGAAGAAGAGGCCTTCTGTGTTTTTGTAAGGCTTATGAAGGACTTTAGAATGAGGGAGCTCTACAGATCCAGTATGGTGGAGCTTGGCTGCTGCATTCACCAGTTAGACTCTTTGATTCAGGTACACAGTTATAATTCTACTCTATTTAAAGACACACAAATAATTTATAAAGATGTCTCTTCTAAAAATCTCTAGCAGAGTAAACAAATTTAAGCCTGTAGGAAATTATTTGATAAAGTTTTTAAAACAAATGTAAACCTTGAAAAGATGGTAAGATTGTCCAAGTACAGATTGTGGTCATCTGCTGTCTGAAGATGTTTTGTTTTTTTTGTCTGATAGGAGCAACTTCCTGAACTTCACTCCCACTTCCAGACTCAGGGTTTCCACACCTCTATGTTCTCCTCATCCTGGTTTCTCAACATCCTCCTCTCATCCCTGCCAGTGGCAGCTGCCCTGAGGATTTTTGACATATTCATGTGTGAGGTACATTTAATCACATCACATCCCAACATAACCCATCATAAAACATCCTGTGCCTTCATATCTATATTTTTTAATAACTGCTCAACCAGTGAATAAGGGGCTTGTTTTAAAGTGACCTGACTGAGCAACTTCCTCTTTCAACTTCTAAGAAATGTAATTATATTGTGCAGCAGGTTCCAAGACTTGCAAGTCATATGTTGTTGAAGATTCCAGTCATTGTATATATGTGTTTCTAGGGCCTTGAGATTGTGTTCCGGGTTGGTTTGGCCATACTTCACATGAAACAGACAGAACTCGTCAAGCTGGATGAAGAGGGCATGGTGCAGGTAACAGAGCACTTAACCCTAAACAAATTTGATGTATTTTTTCCAAGTTGCTAGCTTTAAAATTTAAATGTGAAATTATCAGGGGCCAAGCACCGAAGGTTGTATTATCTATTATATCTGTTCGTGTTTTTCGTATTATTATTCTTTCGCTTTTGATGTCTATGCCAGCCCATAGAACCGTACATAGGAAAGTTATGAAATTTGGCACATTGATAGAGGACACTCTAAAACTCAAATATGCCCCCATACGACTGCAATATATGCAGTATTTTCACAATGTGTGATTATAATATTTACATGTTTACAGAATGCATGTTTAGCAGGTAAATACATTTAAAGCATAATTTATGGTTACTCCAGGGATGCTTGTGCATCAGCATAGACACTGGAAATACCCCCTTACTGAAATGGAAAATATGATTGGTTAGCAAATATGTATAGAGTTTATGTAATTTATTCCTGAGAATAGCTGGGATGATGGTATTGAAAGCTGAACCTAAGTTTACAAAAAGGATCCTTGCATATGTCCCTGGTCTGTCTAGATGTTAAAGGATATGATGCAGTCCCATGTTGATGCAGACCCTCGATAAGCAAATTAAAGAGGATCTAGAAAAGGTCCAGTGATGTCCTTCAGGTGGGCCAACACCAGTCTCTCAAATTACTTCATTACCACAGATGTCAGAGTGATGGGTCTGTAGTCATTAAGTCCTGTGATTTTGGGTTTCTTTGGGACAAGAATGATGATTGAGCATTTGAAGCAGCATTGGACTTCCCACTGCTCCAGTGATCTATTGAAGATGGGGGCTAGCTGGTCAGCACAGGATTTTAGACAAGTGGGTGTAACACTGTCTTGGCCCTGTGATTTCCTTGTCTTTTGTTTCCGGAAGACACGGCACGCCTCCTCTTCACAGATCTTAAGTGCAGATTGAGTAGTAGGAGGAGGGAGGAGGGTGGTTGCAGGAGGTATTGATGTATGTGTGAAGTGATGGTCAGAGTGGGTGTGGGGTGTGAGTCTGAGACTTTCTGATTTCCTTATTCAGTGTGTTCCTGGCCTGATTGTACAAGATTTTATCCCCATGTCTATAAGCATCCTCTTTGGCATGATGAAGCTGCTTGAGTTTTACTGTAACCATGGTTTGTCATTGTTGTATGTTATATAGGTCCTATCTGGAATGCTCATAACATCACAGAAACTGATATATGATGTCACAGTATCTGTGAGCCAGTGGTGGGCCATGCATTTAAAGCCTAGGCCTTCAGTGTGATTCATGGCATGGGAGGTGTGGCTCTTAAGTCTCCCTCCGCTATCACTACAATGAGAGACAGGTGTTAAAGATCATCATTTTTCTTATGAATCTACCGAGGTCTATAATACCTGGAAAAATCTATCTAATAATATTTGCGATTTTAAATGTTTCTTGCAATAAATTTCGTTTCGTCAGGGTTAGTGTTGTCACGGTACCAACATTTCAGTAGTCTGTACCAATACCAGTGAAATTTCACGGAACTCTATACCATTTTCGGTACCAAAGCAAAACACAAAACAGGTTACTGAACAACACACTTTTATTAACAAAGTTAACAAATTAACAGCTGAACTAAGGACAAAAATATGCCATTGAGCAACACTTCAAGTTAAATATATTATTGTGAATAAAACAAAACTGTACAATGTATGCTTAAGTAATTTTGAACACTTATATAAGATTTGCTTCAACTTTTACTTTAAGTTTTTACCAAGTACTAAAAAAAACTGAATAAACAAGCATACAATAGAATGAATAAAAACTATTTCCAAACTAATGCGCAAAGTGCTCTCGTATTAATAAAGCTGCATATTGCCATTTTTCTTCACAATAAGAAATGCACAGTGACATATATTATGATTAAATAAGTTGCGAGCAATCGCGTTCTAATCTAGCTGCATTAAGCGTCTGCGCTCGAGGGATGAGCGTTCCCAAGGCAGTCTCTCTCAGCCGGGTGCAGTTTCAATCTCTCCCCTTTAGATCGGGACATTCGCGCAACTCATAGAAGAGGCACCGACCACACAGAGAAATGTCAGTTTCTGAGTTTAAAGTTATTAACATGATCTGCTTCTGTATTATTTGAACTTTAATAAAGCTATAACACATTAAATATAACTGCATTTGTAATGCCGGGATGTTTCCTTTAAAGTGCTCCGGTTCCACTTATTCCACAATGAGACTGCTTCTGAATTTATATATATATTTTTTTATAATTCCCTAATACTTTGGGATCTACATAAGATGAAGCTGTGAAAGTTTAGAGTGCATCTGGACTGATCTGTGTAATTCTTCCTCCATCAGGGGTGAACTGCTGCTCTCACGTGTCACCGTTACAGTTTAATGTGATTTCATGTTACGTTAAATGAGATCAAACGACTATTAGACAACAAAAATTTTCTCTACAATTGTTTTTTCCGACATTGTCACTAATGTCGACTAAACGTTTCATCCCTAATGCAAATGATAATATGCTTTTAAACTCACCTGCTTTATTTTCTTGAATTAATCCGGGTGTCTGTCTTTCAGTTGCTTTATTAAGTTTGATGTGTTTCCTCCTTTCGACAGAAAATTGTGAAAGCAGCGTTTACAAATAGGTTTTTGCTGATCTTTGATGTTTCCCTTTTCATCAGCCTCAAATCCAAAGAATTTCCAAACCTGGCTTTTTCCACTTTTCTTTTCGAACAAGATTAAGTTGAAACTCTGCAGCAGCAGCTACTTCGCTTGTCATCATCTTTTGCTTGTTGTGAGCGTTCGAAAGTTCCTGACTCTGATTGGGAACCGGGTAGACCAGGTACTCTGTATTCATTACTAATATTATTACCTTCAGAAATTCTGGTATCATAAAAATTTTTTGTTGGTATCGGAGTACCAGTATTTTTGACAACACTAGTCAGGGTACACGTTTATGCTGCGTTCCATTCAAGTTGGATGAGGGATATTCCTACTTGATATCTCCGACCATAAATGCATTCCATTCCCCAATATTCGGAAGATGATGTTTAAGGAAACAAAACTGCAACTTTAGATCTTTACAGTCTTTACTACAAGTTTAGCTGATTTTAGTTTCTGCCTGTAGGTTAGAAGCAGATGAATCAGACAATGATCAGAGAGTCCCAAAGCTGCTCTAGGGACAGAGCGATATGCATCCTTTTTTGTTATGTAGCAGTGATCCAGTGTATTTCTGTATCTGGTTGGGCATGTTATGCGCTCTCTGTATTTTGGCAGTTCACGGGTGAGATTGGCTTTGTTAAAATTGCAGAGAATAATAATAACTCAGTCCGGGTGTTGTTGTTCCATGTCTGTGATCTGATCAGCCAGCTGTTGCAGCGCTGCGTTCAAGCATAACATTTGCCTGAAATGTGCTGTGTATCATCTAGGGACACCAGAGACAAAAAAGATATTAAAAGCTTTTTGAAAGGCCAAACCATTCTCATGTAACGCATCAACAAATTTTATTGCAAGTTGCCAAAATGAATCTTGGCACCGCTGTATCTCAGCAACACTTTGGCATATTGACACAAAACTTTGTTTGTGTCATTGTTACCACACCCTGACAGAATCATATACATTTGGTGACAGTGCCACCTAATGCTCAAAAGTTAAAATAAATTGCATTGTAATATAAGAACAGTTTTTATGCTGCTTTTCTTAAAATCATTATCAGTGATGCCCAAACATACTTCCTGTCATTGGTGTGCTTGGCCCTGTAATTGCTGCTTTCAGCTAAATTTGTCTCGCCATAACTGCTTTTTTTTGGACAAATATTTGTGTTATATACTGTATATACAATTCATCATTCTGAAATCCTCAGTGTGTTTCTTGACAGTCTTTTTGTTTTCAGTGCTTGCAGAATTTAGAATCACAAGATTTAGATCCTGACAGAATGGTTAAAGCAGCATTTCAAATAAAATACAACCCCAGGAAAATGAAACAGTAAGTGCTCTACAATAAAATGTTCCTATGATCCTTGTTTTGTACATACAGTTGTATCGTTTGTATTATTTTTAGATTGAGAAAGGATTATGCATCAATCAAGGCAAAAGAGCTGGAGGAACAAGAAGAACTTAATGTGAGTCCATGATTTTTCCCCCCTTAAAAGTTTTCTTGACCGTACAGAAAATTCCATCTTTATAGTTGTGATTATGAATCGACCCAGCAAGTTTCTGTCTAGCCAGCTTGTAGCATTTGTTCTCTTGCCTTTTCACCAGGGATTATTCAGAGAAAACAAACATTTAAAGCAGAGACTTGACATACTGGAGAAGGTGAGCATTTCATGCTATCAAGGAGAATATACACTCACTGAGCATTTTATTAGGAACACTAGTCTGCTCACTACAATTGTACAGAGCGGTTATCTGATTTACTGTAGCCTTTCTGTCAGCTCGAAACATAATGGCCATTCTCTGATGACCTCTTTCATCAACAAAGCGTTTCCATACACAGAACTGACACTCACTGGATGTTTTTTGTTTTTGGCACCATTCTGAGTAAACTCTTGAGACTGTTGCATGTTGTTAGGGGTATAACAGTTGTCACCCGGACCAGATATGGAGAAAGAAAACCAGGAGTCGAGAAATTCAATTAAAGAATCAAAATTTACTGAAGATTAGTTTGCAGTGAAATTGGTAGAGCCAGCGACAAAGTCTCACGAGGAGATCGAAAGCTAACTCGTACCTTACGCAAAATCTTACATCAATTATACCATTTGCAAGGACGTACATTCCATTATTTTACTCCTGATTGGCTAAAAGAACATAAAGTCACAACATATAGATAGTTAAATGGCCTATCAACATTAATCAGCGCACTTGTCGTCCGCGCCCGAGATTTACGTCTGAAGTGACCTCGCAGATGGTCGCGGGGTGTCTTCGAGTCGGCCTGGTGTGCATCCCTGGTTCAAAACCTAGTTAGAAGGTCAAACGCACACACAAAACACTGACGAACGACAGTTCTTCTCTGGGCACAAGAGAGCCAGAGCACACATTATCAGGCCATTTGAACCAAAACAGAGAGATAAAATATTCACTCCTCGGGCAGAGGAGAGGGTTGAAATAACATACATTTCTTCCCTAAAGAAATAATAAGAGAAAATCACACTTCTACTATTCAGGTATTATTACATAGGACTTTAAACCATATAATTAGTCATGGAAAGGTAACAATCAAACACAGAATACATCTGGAACACATGTTTAACGCATTCCCCTGACCCCCTCCCCTGAGAGGCTGGAGAGCGTCACAAATAAGCTTATCCCCCAAAAGACCTTCAGCCGACGTGCAGGACAGAGAGACTCTGGAATGTTCCTAAAAGAGACTAATCAACATTCAACACACATATGATTCAAAGTATATTTCAATTATGCATAAGAAAATAGAATTAATTATGTGATCATGCATATAGTTAATTCATCACTTTATTAAAGAAGTTAAGCAACAGAATACAGATAGATATTGATATAAAAGGATATATATATATATAAATGTATTGATATATCTGAAGAGCCAAGGGATTTTGACCCTCACCCTTCAGTGTGAAAATTCCAGTAGAGCAGCAGTTACAGAAATACTCAAACCAACCTGCCTGTCACCAACAATCATGCCACGGTCCAAATCACCGAGATCACATTTTTTCCCCATTCTGATGGTTGATGTGATCATTAACTGAAGCTGCTGACACGTATCTACTTGATTTTATGCATTGTACTGATGACACGTGATTGGCAGATTAGATTTTTTCATGAATAAGTAGGTGTACAAGTGTTCCTAATAAAGTGCTCCGTGAGTGTATATGGTAGAATATATATTTTTAGGTCTATATACTGTACTTTAAGAGATGTCCTTACTCCCCCATGCACCACTCTGTTCCAGAGATGTTCTGAGAAACTGGTGTCACAGCTGAAGAAAGAGCTGGAGAACACTTTGCTTAATGAGGCCAAGTCACATAGCACTTTAAAAGAGATGAAGGCCAAGATCTTGCAGATAAAAGAGGTGAAGGGTTTGCACTTTTGCCTCTTCTTTACATTCTTGAGCACAGTTTTTTAACATATATAGTTTGTGTTTGCTCTTCTGCAAATATATGTATGTTTCAGGATGTTAGGACCTGTAACATATTCTGCATGTATAGACCGGTATGGTGTTGGTTCATTAATAAAATATGTGTTTATGTATGTATGTATGTGAATTATAGAGCAGCACTATGTCTGGTGAGGGCAGTGTGATGTATCTGCAGAATGAGTTGATCAGCGGTAGACTGCGGGAAGCAGAGGCTCTTACTGGACTCAAAGAGCTGAAACAGCACATTAAAGACCTGGAGTCGAAATGGCAGGTGAGTGTGGATGTGGTCTTTATTAAAGGACACTAATCTGTAGATAAAGTGTCCAAATGTGTTAATAGTAGACAGGTTTTTGGCACATCAACATGCCACTTCTTTTACATGTATTGGATGTCTCATTTGATTTAGTCTTTTTTGTGTGTGGTTTGTCTGTCCTTTTTGCGTATGTGGTCCTGTGCAAAATTCTTAGGCATATTAGATGTTTCACAAAAACATCAACATTTTAAGATGGTTATTTTAGGTCTTCTGCTTAAGTGTGTCTATAGGAAATATACATTTTAGGTTTCCAAACAGTGTGCAACTGTACCTAGGAGAATTGGTGCTGTTAAAGGCATAGGGTGGTCACACTGAATATTGATTTAATTTTTTATGTTAACTGCACTTTGTATGACGTTAATAGATAAATAAATATTATTCATGGCATTATTTTTGTAAACATCCTCCCTAAACAACAATTTTTACAAATACTAAAACTTTTGCACAGTACTGAATATACACATTGTATAATATATACATACAAATCATGTATATAATATACAACCCCAATTCCGAAAAAGTGAAATGAAAAAATAAAACAAAAAGGAGTGATTTGTAAATTATATTCACCCTTTGCTATATTGAAAGCTTTACAACTACACAATACATGATGTTTTTCTTGTTAATTTCATTGTTGTTTGAAAATGTACAGTCATTTTAAATCAGATGATTGCAACACACTCCAAAAAATTGAGACCGGGGCAATTTAAAACTAATATGATTTTAAATAACAAGACTGTGAAACAGGAGATGTTAAACAGGTGAGGCAATCATGTCATAGTATATAAGGAGCCTGCAAAAACAGCCTAGTCCCTCAAGAGCAAAGATCATTCAAGACTTGTTAATTTACGAACAGATGCTTCAGCAAATAATCCAACACTTTGAGAACAATGTTCCCCAAAGACAAATTGGAAGGATTTTGGGCATTTCACCCTCTACAGTGCACAATATAGTTAAAAGATTCAAGGAATCTGGTCAAATCTCAGTGCGTAAAGGGCAAGACGAAAACCACTTCTGAATGCGTGTGATCTCTGATCCTCAGACATCTGTAATGGATATCATGAAGAAGGGCTTAAGATTACTGTAGTAAACCTTTGTTAGTCAACACTAGTGCTGCACGATTAATCCTATCGCAATCGCAATGTCAGCCTGTGCGATTATATGACGGCAAATGCTGCGATTTTATTAAATAAATAAGTGCATGTGTGGACGTGACAGCCCATTCTCTCTGAGAGCTGCGGTCATGTCATGTGAGTTTCCGGTGTTCAGCGTGGAAATCAGGTGAATATAGATGCAGAGCAGACCGACACTGAACTGGTGGCCAGAAAAAATAACACAGATCACAGCTTGGCGATAGGTCTTGATTTCATCAATAATTAAAGTTAATATAATACGGGAGCGTGACATGTAAATAAGCACAAACTCCAAAAATGTCATTATTTGTGCAGTCAGAGCTGCTTCAGCTAGTCGCGGAAGAGACCCAATCTGAGCGGGAGTTGAGACTGGGAGAGATTTAAAGTTTGTGTGTGTATGTATGTATGTATGTATATATTATTACACAACAACAACAACAACAACAGTTTTAGTGGTTTGAGTGAACCACACTTTTATATCCAGTTTCCTTTTCAAAAGAGTTTATACAAAAGTACATGTTGCATCCTGCTTAAATGTCCCTGTTTGTTTGGACACTCTTATTTTTGTGAAAATTTGTATGTTCTTATTTATTGTTCTATTTTATTTATGTGCAATATTGAGAAAATAACAAGTTTGCATTAATGCAAAGATATTATTTAATTTTGTAAAAATATTTTTGTTTGAAAACACTGCATTTATAGTTGTTGTTGCTAGTTTGTATGTTTGAGTTGAAAAATACACATTTCAGTATGATCAGTAATCAAATAAAAATAAACAAATAGTATCATATCGCAATATTAACCTCAATAATCGCAATATGACATTTTTCCCAAATTGCAAATTGAAGCCCTAGTCAACACCATTCGTCACTGCATCCACAGATACAAGTTAAGACTTTACTATGCAAAGCAGAAGCCCTACATCAACACTGTCCAGAATCGCCTGTCTCATCGTAGATGGAAAGTAGAACATTGGAACTGTGTTTTTTGGTCCGATGAGTCCACATTTCAAAACCGTGTTTTCCGGGCCAAAGAGGAAAAGGACAATCCAAGATGTTCAAAAGCCAGTGTCTGTATATGGGCCAGGGGTGTGTCAGTGCCCATGACATGGGTAACTTGCACAACTGTGAGAACACCATGACTATAGACTCATGGCCACCAGTAGCCAGCTATGAGGTCACAGAGGTCTGGACCTCGGTAATTTTTTCATATTCAAAAATAAATTTTGATTCTATGTACAACAGAATAATAATAATAATAATAATAATAATAAGTGGTTGATAACTCCTTTGAGTGTCTGCATGCATGTATCATTTTGTTTGGACAGTTGGATGGATCCTTTAGTGTCCGCAAATACTACACAAGTGATAAAATGGTGCTACCTGAAGCTGCGCAGCGCATTTTGCTGGGTAGAGCAGACTAAAAGCGGGACCGGTCTCACTAATCTGATGATCCTGCTCTGCGCTTGCGGCGTGCTGTCCCGAAGTTAACAGTGAGTCTCGTGTGACCCATTTGAATTTGACACGGAATTCTCTGTCATAAACCCATCTGATATGAGACACTTATAGGCTCTGTGCTGAAGCTAGTTGAAGATTAAGCAGCCCGTCTTATTAAACTACAGTGACGAGGAAAACGGGAAAACATTTGTTCCATTCACAATGGTAATTACAGGCTTTTCATTCCACAAATCAGCACTGTAGTAACATTAACTGTAGTAGTAACTATGATATTTTGCCAGACATAATGTATATATTTGTAATAAATGTTAATAGTATTAGCCTACAAAAATATGAAATAATTAGTGCAATAAAAGTCACTTTTTTGGAGGTTGTTTATTATTTCTATGTGTTTAGGATATTGTTTTTCATTACAAATTCCATAGATGATTATTATTATTATTATTCTTTTTACAAATTAATTACAAACAATAATTACATCTAACCATGGTGATATTGTTTATTTATTTATTAATTTTTTACCTGTGATTAACATGATCTTATAATCTGGATACTATGCACGGACAAAGGTAAATTGTCATAAAGGCAAACACAAAGCAGAATTTAACTAAGTTTAAAGCTTAAAGAATTAAGTATGAAGTTGTGATTTTTTTTTTTCTCCTTTGTAAATATGTTTAGTTCTAATGAATTAAATTCTAATGTTTTAATTGGAAAGGTTGAATTAAAGGTAGCTACACTCAGTAATGTTTTGCTCATGTCATCTTGGACTTACAGTGACACCTAGTGGTGTGGATGCAGCATCATTCAAAATCAGCAGTTTTCTGTTAAAGATGCCATTGTAGAAATTCACTATTCACAATCAACCATGATTAATTTAATGCAGGAGTGAAAGTGTCCAATAAAAAGACGGTTACTGAGATAAAGCGAGTAGTATTCAGCTGGTCATGTGATTCTAAAATGGCAGCCCCCATGAGGGCGCCCCTGCCCCATGTAGAATAAAACAGCTTTTATATGGTTATTGATATATACTGAAGTCCTCATCTCATGTGAGTGGTCAAACTTTTTAGAGGAAAAAATGACTTTAAATAATTAAGAGTCTGGCAAGAGGAAAACAATTAATTGTTTCTGATAAGATTAATATGTAACGGGGTTAACGTAGTCCTTCATAAAAAACGTTTGCTGTTTTTCTGTAGTTAATGAGTAAATTTTGCTGCCCAACTCAATATTAATGCTTTATTTTCAAATGTGCGTTTCTATGTGACAAATAATCAGTATTAATATTGTTAACTGCATTTGAGATACAAAAATTATTTCAGTATTATTATTGGTTTCTGTCCTTTAATTTTTATATTTAATTTTGAGATATAGACTATGTTGCATTTGTAGGTGTAATATTGGTAAAAGTCTTGGCACCTCTCAATGGACCTCACTAATTTTCAAACCCTGGCTACGGCCCTTTCACATTATGAAGCGCATTCGATGGGAATGAAGACCCCGTACAATTGTGGTGCTGAAGAACTGCATAATGGAGGAAAATTCCACTTTCTAAACTTAACAAACTTCAGTGTCTTCAGTGCCTAAATGCTTAATAAGTGTTATGAGAAGAAATGATGATGTTTCACAGTGGTAAACACTTGACTGTCCCAACTGTATTGGAGTGTGTTAAAATCATCTGATTTGAAATTACTGTACATTTAATACAAAGACATTCACAAGGTAAATACATCCTATAATGTGTAGTTGGGGGGCTTTCAATTTAGCAAAGGGTGAATATAATTTTCAAATCACTCCTTTTAGTTTTTATTAGCATTTTTCATACTCTACCAACTTTTTTAGGATTGGGGTTGTATAAATAAAAAGAAGAATACGGTTACATTTAAATGTTTAAATCTCATTGAATCTTAGAGGCAGCAGGAGTATTGTGGAGGTCAGCAGAAGGTTGTCAGTGTGCAGAATGAACTGCAAGTGGAGCTCTTGAGTGAAAAACTGAAGGAAACTCTAGCTCAGGCCATGCTTAAAGAGAGCCGTCACAGACTGCTGCAGATGCAGACAGAGGTTAAAGAACTCACCTCATCATATCTGAGAGTTTACAAGTTAGCTGAAGGACTATAATATGCGGAATAGAAGCTTAATGATAGCTTTTGCTTGGTTATACCTTGAAATGGGGTTCAGTCAATTAATGCAACTTGCAATAGCTTTTTTTTAGTGTAGCCTATTTGATTTTACTGAATAATAGAAGTACAATAATAATACAGAGTTGTGGAAAAGTATTTTTCCCCATCCTGATTTCTTTTTTATATATATTTTTCATACTAAATTGTTTTAGATCTTCAAACGAGATATAACATAAAACAAAGGCAACCTGGGTAAACACAAACGTTTTCTATAATATATATATATATATATATATATATATATTATTATTGAAGCAAAAAGGTTATCCAACACTTATATCACCCATGTGAAAAACTAACTGCCCCCTTAAACTTAATAGCTGGTTGTGGCACCTTTAGCAGCAACAACTTCAACCAAACTCTTCCAATAACTGGAGATCAGTCTTTCACAACACTGTGGTTTAATTTTGCCACATTGGAGGGTTTATGAGCATGAACTGCCCTTTTAAGGTCCTGCCACAGCATCTCAATTGGGTTCAAGTCAGGACTTTTACTAGGCCACTCCAAAACTTTAATTTAGCTTCTTTTGAGCCATTCAGAGGTGGACTTACTCCTATGCTTTGGATGATTGTCTTGCTGCATAATCCAGTTGCGCTTGAGCTTCAACTCACGGCTGATGACCGGATGTTCTCCTTTAGGATTTTCTGGTAGAGAGCAGAATTCAAGTTTCCCTCAATAATTGCAAGTCACCCTGAACCTGAAGCAGCAAAGCATCCCCACACATCACACTATCACCATCATGCTTGACCGTCGGTATGATGTTCTTTTTGTGGAATTCTGTGTTAGATTTATGCCAGATATAACAGTTCCAGATTCTTGAGTCCACAGAACATTCTCCCAAAAGGTTTGAGGATCATCAAGGTGTATTTTGGCAAAATTCAGATGAGCCTTAATGTTCTTCGGGGTCAGCAGTGGTTTTCCGCCAGTGTCTTTTTGATAGTAAATGTCATGAACAATGAACTTTACGGATGCGAGAAAGGTCTGCAGTTCCTTGTATGTTGTCCTTGGCTTTTTTGTGACTTCCTTTTTTTTGTGTCGTCGCTGTGCTCTTGGGGGAATTTTGGAAGGTTGGCCACTTCTGGGAAGGTTTGCTACTGTGCCAAGTTTTCTTCATTTGGAGATAATGTCCCTCACTGTGGCTCTTTGGAGTCCCAGAGCCTTTGAAATAGCTTTGTAACCATTCCCAGACTGATGTATTACAATCACCTTTTTCCTCATCATTTCTGGAATTTCTTTTAACCTTGGCATAGTGTGATACTGGGTGAGACCTTTTAGTCAACTTCATGCTGCTGAAAAAGTTATATTTAGGTATTGATTGAACAGTGCTGGCAGTAATCGGGCTTTGGTGTGTGTAGTCCAGCTGAACCCCATTATTAATGCAGTTTTGTAGATTTAGTCACTAAGGGGGCAAATACTTTTTCACACATGCCCAGTTGGTATTTGATTACTTTTTTGCTTCAATAAATAACATTATCTTTTTGAAACAATTTAGTATGAGATTTACACAAAAACATCAGGATGGGGCAAATACATTTCCACAGCACTGTAGTTGGATTCATTTGAATATTTTATTAACTAAATATGATTTGTCATATTCTACATTTAGAATTAGTTTTATATGGAATGACTTTCAAATGGTACCTATGTTCCTGGGGTACTTAGTTTGGTATAATGAATCATATTAGTTTTGATTTATATGTATGTATGAATATTTGAAGTATTTTCATTTGTCATTGTAATTGCATGTGCCATGTTGAAACATCCTGAGATTTTGAATGATTCTTATCGCTGACTGGGAAACATTTAAATGATGTAAATATGTCATGAAATGTCTAATTGTTTAAAAAAAAAAAAACATTTAAATCCTTATAAAAAAAAAATCACTTGCACTTTGTTATTAATTTAAATCTATGTTAAGCTGCCTTGCCCGTAACAGAGGGCTATTGAATGTGACTGAATCCTAACCATTAATCTTAATTGTTATTATTTGCACTTGATGACATTTTCTGTTTTTTTACACCTTAGAATGAAATTCTCAGTAACCAGTTAAAGCGAATTAAAATGCAAGTAAGCAGCCAACAAGAGCATCTAGAGCAGCTGACATCACAGAACCAAGATCTGCACAACCAATTACAGCAGAGCAGACAGCAGTTTGTAGCATACAAGGTAATGGCACACCCAACATCATCCCCTATTTGACCAACCGGAGGTGGATAATTACTGTGTCAGACTTTCTAAAGGCTAATCTTAGAACATCACCATCATTAAATGCCACTTGAATTGCTCTCTCAGCCTAACTTTGTGTTAACTCATTTTCTGGATAAAAGTCAGATGAAATGAA
Source organism: Xyrauchen texanus (assembly GCF_025860055.1). NCBI lineage: Eukaryota > Metazoa > Chordata > Actinopteri > Cypriniformes > Catostomidae > Xyrauchen > Xyrauchen texanus. The sequence goes on along the minus strand of NC_068284.1, from coordinate 16,632,720 downwards.
AGCAGTGTGTACAACAGTTTGCTCCATCAGTATAGTATAATATAGTAGGATAGGATAGGACAATATAGTATAGTAATTTATACTATAGGATAGCATAGTATAGTTCACCGTAGGTAAGGAAAGTATAGTATAGCATAATAGTACTGTACAGTATAGTAGGATAGGATAGGACAGTGTTGTATAATACACTACATTATAGTATAGCATAATAGCAAATATATATATATCAGTACTGTGCAAAAGTCTTGGGAACATAAGATGTTTAACAAAAGCATTTGTCTTAAGATGGTTATTTATATCTTCAGCTTTAGTATTTCAATAGGAAATATAAAAGTTAGACTCCCAAACTTTTCTTTTACAAATAGAATAGAAGAACATGTAGCCCTGCAACAGATGTCATGGCCCCCAAAGAGACCCCCACTCAACATCGTGTCAGTCTGAGATTACATAGAGACAGAAGCAATTTAGACTAATAGACAACCAATAAAAACTGTATCAGGTGTATCTAGGATAATTGGGACTGTTTTAAAGGCAAAGGTGGTCACACCGAATATTGATTTGGCTGTTAAGTTATGTTTAATGGACATTGTATGACATTAAGTGATTAATGAATACTATTTATGCAATTATTTTTGCAGACATCCTCACTCTGCAACATTTTTCACAAGTGCCTATAACGTTTGCACAGTACTGTGTGTGTATATATAAATATACTGTGTATATATATATATAAATATACTGTGTATATATATATATATATATATATATATATATATATATATATATATATATATATATATTGCACCCTAGTCTGTCTTGAGTACTATTATTATGATGCAACTGAAACTATGTAATGCAGCACTTTTCATACTGCTGTCTTAAGATGAATCACATATGTTGTATTATTCCTCTTTTGTAAATCACTTTGGATAAAAGCGTCTGCCAAATTAATAATTGTAAATGTAGTATAGTAATTTGAATTATAGTATGGTAGGATAGGATTGGACAGATCAGGATATGACAAGACAAGTTAAAATAGTACAGGATAGATTAGGACAGTATAGTATAGTATAATAGTATAGGATAGGATAGTGCTTTTATTCATCACCAAAATACCTTGTTGCGCAACATGGGCATGTGCTTTTGCAAATGCTATGCAAAAAAGAAGGCGATTAAAGAGATCCATGTAAGAATAAATATGTATATATGCTTTGAGTGAAATATGGAGTGGATGAATGAATGAATAAATGAATGGATTGGAATGGATATGTACATGAATAAATAGATTACTGACTGAATTTGTATGTGCTGATTAAAATACAAAGGAGAGAGGAAGCTTGCACACAATGTGTAGAAAAAGTCTTACAATCTTTTAGTTTTTTGAGAGGCCAAATAGAGCAAAAAGTGCTCAGTGCAAAGACAAAACATTTTCTTCCCCTCTCTTTTGGACTAGTATATCTCACATATTAAAGCTACTTGGAAATATAAGCCCTTTCATTATTTGGCGCTGACGTCTTTACAGATTTTGTTCTGCTGTTGGTTTACTACTATGTGTTGATTAATAATGATAAGATTCTGTTAAGAACACTGTTGTATATCCTGATAGCTGCAGGTAGAATTAAAATGAATGGTTTCCAGTCATTCTTATCAATGGTCACTTTCCCAATTCAAGTGCATGCTAGGAAAAAGAGTCATCGTTTTATACCTAAAGTGGAGTTTATTTATGTTCAATACTACTACTGCATTTAAACATGAAGATAAATAAGGCCTTTTTCATGACTACTAATGACTATTCTTTTTGGATGCAATGAATACACAGTTTATGAATTCGCAGTGTAAAGCTCTGATAGATGACTATGCCATTTCTTCATCTGTTTATCACCCAAACACCATTAAAGGAACCAGTATCTTTCTTTTTCTAGAAGCAAAGGTACGATAACATCTCTCTCACTCTGCTGGCCAGTCCTTCAGATTCCGGCATAGTTCACACCCTCAGACTAGGCCTCCAAATTGCACTTGTCTCTCAGCTCTTTAATGCAAAAGTGATTTTGCAAGAAAATGCCAAAATTGTATCTCACTTTGCAGTGATGTGAAACAGACATCTGGTTGCATTAATGTCACTGTTAAAAGTTCTCCACAGGATGAGCTAATCTGACACAACAGTGGTAGAAGAAATGTCTGATTTCAATATATGAATGTTATTCTACCAGTAATGTATTGCACTCTTATGCTGTTGTTGTACTGTATCTGCTCTGCTCTCTTCTCCAGCATCCTGAAGAGAAGCAGATTGAAGAGGCAGGGAACATGGCCACTATTGCAGATCTACAAAAGCAGATCACAGAGTTACAAACCCAAGTATGTTCAACTCTTGAATGTTTCATGTAACATCAGCTCCTCTTCCTGCACTAGATTAAGGCTTTGTAGTATAACTATCTTTAGCTTTGCAGATTGCTTTTGATCAAAAGTTTGTGTTTGGGAAATCAGTATTTTTAACGATTATGATGCCCAATTGTTTCAACCACCAATTATGTAATAATATCAAATTAATAGTTCACACAAAACTGAAAATTCGTTCTAAACCCATAAAGATTTCTTTCATCTGCAGAACAAAAATGGAGATATTTTAGAAGTTGTTCTGTTCACTGATTATTTGTATTCAATACTAGCACTGAGTATTAATTACTATCCTTTTTGGATGCAATGTGTACAATAGCAGTTGATAGTGTCTCGTTTAAACGTTAAAATAATTCCCACCCAAAAATGGCCATGCAACTAGTTAATCATATTCCAAGTCTTCTGAGCATATTCAGTCACTTTGTATGATGAACAGACCTAATTTCATGTGATTTTTACACTCAAATCAAGTTTTTACCTCCTATAAATAGCACAACTCAAATAAAGCGACATACGTCAAAAACGTCATACCTCATTTGTTCTTGTGTGTCTGAACAAACGTCATAACACATGAACCATTGAAGTTTATTGACATGTTGCCATATTTAATTTGCATTTGTTTCAAGGGAGTTGATCAAAGATTTGATTTGAGAGTGAGTAACTTTAATTTCTTTTCATCATACGAAGTGATTGTATGGCTTTAGAAGATTGGAGTATGATGCACGTGTCGTATGGACTAATTTTATAACACTTTTGGGTGCTTTTGTATGACTAATTACTAAAAAATTAAGAGTAATCCCTTACTTTACTTTTTTTCAAGGATAAAGTAATTTAATTACAGTAATTAATTACTTAGTAATGCATTACACTCCACACTGCTGATAAATCATCTGAGCCGTGGTTACACATGCATGCTGTGGAACCCTCTGATACCCAAACTTCTCCTTTTTGAGAAAACATTTTCTCAAATAGCAACACAATGGCCAGGAAACTCTTAGCACCTCTCAACACGTCTGCCTCCATGTGATTTGTTGCACTCCACTGTTCAGTAGATTTACAACCAGAAGCCCTGACTTGGAGGTTCACGATGAGCATAGCTGATTACAAAGATAACGGAAGACCTCCTTCTATTGTAACCAGTTAACCGTGCTGCCTGGTTCATTATTGTCTTGCCACGTAACATTGTCAAAAAGATGCTAGTCAGATAAACTTCTGTTCACATGTCTTGCGCAACAAGAGGAGAATAACACAGTTTTACAAACAAGCATTCGGTAATATGGATGAATTAATCATTTGTTTTGGAATCAGGAACTTTCAGTTTGTGATTTCCAGCTCAGTTTTCCTTTTTCAGTATTATACTGATTTTCAAGGTTCAGAGCAACAATTCAGTTGATCACACTGTTGGACCCATCACTATTAAAAATGTATTACATGAAAGGCAGCACTGTATTGATATTCCTCAAACCTTTGGTCAGTGTTTTGTTCTAAATCTTAAAGGAATAGTTCAACCAAAAATCAAAGTTCTCTCATCATTTACTCATCCTCATGCCATCCAAAATTAAAGATTTTTAGAAGAATATTTCAGCTCTGTAGATCCATACAATGCAAGTGAATAGTGGCCAGAACTTTGAAGCTCCAAAAATCACATAAAAGCAGTTTAAAAGTAATCCATACAACCCCAGTAGTTAAATCAATGTCTTCAGATGATAGGCACAACATTGTTAAAATTGTATAATGAATTGTGAGCATTGTCCTGTCTTCCTCACATATATTTAACCATTTACAGCCGCCTTTATACTGCACATTGACTGTGTGTTGATTCTTGTGTGCAGCCAACAGGAAAACAAGACATGTGCTGTGTGTCATGACAACTTTAGCATATCTGATTCTTTATTTTACGCAGAACCAAAGCCTACAACCTAAACTTACCTAAAATGTTAATACTATTCTTCTGCTGCTTTGCAAGCACTGGTATTCCCTTGCAGAAATACAAATGTACTTTTTTGCTGCAAGACAATAGATAAAGAATCACACATGTAGATGTATTTTCATAAACTATGATTGAAGAAGTTTGATTTTACCATGAAGGAGAGAAACTATCGTAGTTTTGATTGTGATGCAATTCTGCTCAATGTTTCCTCTTGCCTATCTGAAGTAAACAGCAACATTGCCAGTGGTTTGAGGTTGAGTTCTGTCTGGTGAAAAACTGATGTATCAGACAACCTGTGTATGTGTAATCACGCCTGAACACCTCCTGTTCTCTGTATGATTTTCTATGGTTTCAGTGGCAAGGGGAACCTGTCTGATTAACCCTATAAGGTCTAATGTATTAAATAATCGCTGGAATTCTCTTTTTTAATTTTTTTAATTTATTGAACCTTTTAAACAGCATATTTTGTTTTACAAATCTTAAAAGTCTTTTGTGGTTATTTAGCCCGTCTCGGGCTAAATAGGCTGTGATATACACTTTTGTTTGCAGATGCTACATGGTTTAATATTTTGTGTAAAAGGACATTAATTTTTTTTACTATTAACATTTTTATTGATTCCTACATCGAACACAGATAAGCAAAAAATAAATACACAGAATCAACATTTAACTCCCACTACCACCCTTCCCCATCCCCAACCCCTCCTCGACCCACAACAAACACCCCTGTGGTCACACATGAGCACGCAAAAGAAAAAAAAAGAAAAAATATAATAATCGTACACATTAACAACTACCCTCTCTCTCCAATGCTCCACCCTGAGAATCCTCCTAGAACGCCAAATATCTGCCCCATTTCCCAACAAAATCCAAATTCCCCAGTCTTCTATTTAGATCCTTTTTCGAAAGCCGCCACCCTCCCCACCTCCGAGCACCACTCCTGAAACGGGGGGTCTCCAGCCGACTTCCAACCCCAATACAATAATGACTCTTCCTAATTTATCTTTAATCGGTTTGAGACATTTTAATTGTATTTGCTTATTTATCAATGTAATGCCCCCCTGATCTTACTTGAGGCAGCACTAAAGAAAACATGTCCACCCCATATCTTCCAAATATTCCAGCTTCCTGAAGGGAAAGATGCATCTCTTGAAGAAACATTATCATATTTCTTATGTTTAAGATAATAAATAGCCTTCCTTCCTTTTTTGGTGGTGCCCCAACCCATTAACATTCCACATAGAGAGAGACAATCCACTCATAGTAACATTTGATATTTCGACATATTAAAAAATTTAGACTGTGTGTCAAAAATAAAATTATAAAGACCTCATTCCAACATTGGTGCAACAATCAACCCCTGAACATCCCCCAGAACAAAAAATAAATAAACTGAAAAAGAAAAATGTGCACATTAACCCTGTGCACGACAGTGCCTACTGCATCCATCCCTCTAAACTCGTGCACGACAGTGCCTACTGCGTCCATCCCTCTAAACTCAAAATGTCCATGTACGCCTACGAGAGCCCCCGTGACAACTTTGCCATCTTTGCTTCTATACAAATTTTGTGAGACAGAATTACACAGAAAATAATCTGTAAAACAAACTCCAATCAATAGGACACATAAGCACAAAGAATGTGCAGATTCATCCACAAACTGTCCCGAAGTAGTGTTATTCCACAAAACAAACTCCAGCCACTAAGCAGAACAAACATAAAAAGAAACAAAAAGGCGCTCAGTTTCCTTGGAGGGTCAAGTGAATGTTCTGTGAGTCAGGCCCACTCGGCTGCATCGAGGGTCTGACTTACTCAATCCATTGACTTTATGAAGAACATCGCTTGGTGTTGGCATGTAAATATTTTGCGGCCATCCTTATAATCTTTTCTCAATTGGCCGGGAACATCAATGCAAAAGCGACCTTCTGTTTATGTAAGAGCTTCTTGCATTCCTTGAATTGATCACATTTCTCTCTTGTCGAATTCGCAAAGTCTGGGAACAAGCAAATGCTGTGGTTCTTCCAAGAAAGCCTTCCTTTACTCCTTGCCTTGCATAACATGACATCTTTATTGAATGATCTTAAAATTTGGCCAGAATTGATGGCCTGTCTCCCTCCATGGATCTCTGACCCGGATCTCTGTGAGCTCCCTCGATTTCCAGCTTATGGGATGTTATGTCGATCAGACTCTGGAAGAGCCCATCTAGGAATTTCACAATATCTTGGCCTTCTTTGTCCTCAGTAATTCCAACAATTCAGACGTTGTTTTGGCAGTTACGATTCTCAAGGTCTTCCAACTTTCCGCCACTCTTGTAAATAACACATAACACATTCATCTCCATGGCAGTGATCGATCGACATATAATACCAAGATCCTCCAACTCAGCAACAACCTTCGTCAGCATCGCTGACATGTTCAACTGTTGATGCTGAATCTCTTTCACCTCACTGACCAAATTGAGTCCTGTGCTTTTGGCCTGCCGCTCAGGAGCTTCAGCTTGAGCAAGTATAGTGTCTTTTAATGTCTCCAGAGTCCGAGAATTTTGAATTCTTTGACTTATTGTCTTCCTAGAACAGTTATGGAACAGGGTGTATCAAATCTCACTGGTTTATGACACAAAAAGTATTAAAATCTAGCAAAAAAGTGCACAGAGCTTGCTGTTCACATGTCCGAACCTCACATGGTGACACGTGACTCTCCACATTCAGATATTTTTAAGTGTGACTAAAAGGAATAGTTCACCCAAAAAAAACTAATTTTAAGCCCCTAAAAGCATATAAAGGCAGCATAATAGTCATTCTTAAGACTCCAGTAGTTAAACTTTGTGCATATCTCCACCTATAATTTGTTTCTCAGCCACATCGATCATATCATTTCAGAAGAAATTTATTTAACCACTGGATTACTTTTGTGCTGGTTTTTATTTGCTTTTTGGAGCTTCAAAATGTTGGTCACCATTATCTTGCATTGTATGGACAAACAGAGCTGAGATATTTTTCAAAAAATCTGAATTTATGTTCAGCAGAAGAAAGTCAGTCATACACATCTGGGATGGCATGCAGGTGAGTAAATGATGAGAGTATTTTCCTTTTTGGGTGAACTTTCCCTTTAAGTGTCCACATATTTTTTGGGTGCCACTGTATGTATGATGTTCTCATATCAAACCTTATTGATGTATAAATGTGTTGTGTTCAAGATGCAAAAAATGTAAAGAACATTTGAACGGTTCTGAGGTCTTCTCATTAATTCACACATCCAAGGCTTTGAATTGAGTGATGAGTATGGCAATAAACATCTTTTTTTAAAGAGATACTACACTCCTGAATACAATGATTCTTTGCAAGAACCCTCCCTTTTTAATCAAGAACCATTTTTGTCTTTTTGGTTTTGTGTAGGCTATATGGTTCTGGTTAGAAATTAAAAAAGTTATTGATGTTACACTATAGGTTCCTTAGATCAGCATATTGGTTCTGGATTCTTTAAAATATGTTTAAATGTTTTTGTAAAGAACCACGGAATAAAAAAATATTTGTGTAACTTCAAAAGATTCTGTAAAACCCTTTTTGGTTCAAACTGGAAAGTATAAACAAAATACAGATCTCACATTCTAAAGCAGAATATTGCATGTGCATATCATTTAAACATTTGTTCTTCACGTGGGTTAAGCCTTAAAATTACCACTCTAACTCGTCAGGGTTTATAAGTATGATAATGTAGTCATCATGTAATGGGAGGGATCTTCATTTGTTACAGATTCAGAGCTTCTCCATGAAGAAAACATGATTTTCTCAACCTGTGCCAAGGCCTTCCACATCCGCCTCCTTGGAGCACAATGACACCTAAAAATGGACTGATGTCCCGTCATTCTGTCTCCAAAAGCACGCCATCCGATGAGGCACTGAAGATGTTCTATTAACAGCACTACCCACAGCTACTGTGTCCACTGAACAAGTGTCTTCATGTCGTCAGCTATGAGGGCAACTGAGGAAGATTTTCAAACATAATGCATTTCATCAAGTCAAGTGTGATTTGGAAACTAGCAGAGATACACTGTGACAGTTTTACCATTAACACTTAAAAGTGACAAGATTTCTCTCATTCTTGCCAAAATAAGGACGCCGTATGGCCTAGATCTAACGCCACACAGCACTTGTTAGAACTTTGACTCTGTTCTTAGTAAGGCTGTCACACACTACAAGAGGTTTTAGAGTAATTTACACATTGTCAAACATTAACCATAAACGTAGTATTACTGAATGCCCTTCACAACAATTAACAGTAAAACGGTGATTTCAACTAAAAAGTCTGTATTTGAGTCAATGTCACTGGACTTGATAGATTTTGGCTACAAACTCTCATGGCGAAATGTTCAGAATTCATACGATTTTCTACATTTGGCTAATTCGTATGATATCATACAACTGCAGAAGTATGAATTCGTACGACTTTCACTACAGCCAATGATGTCGCTGGACATCGTTTCCATCTAATACGTGACAATTACTTGCTTTTGTAACACACAACAACTTCCTATCATGTTTAACACTTCTGATCGGTTAAGTTTAGATAATGATTTTGGGTAAGGGCATAATATTTATGAGCGAGTGCTTAACGCTTCATGTGTGAACTCGCGCTTACTTCCTCATTACACATCTGGGCATTTTCATATAATGAAATCGTACGAAATCATATGAAATAGCCAACTGGATTGGATTTTGGTCACTGCCTTTATACAGTGTGAGGGTCACTGGCACAAAGCATTAAACTAAGTACATTTCTATTTGGACTTGTATCCAGTTTTACCTTATGGCTTTTATGGTGTACTTATCAGAGTTGGAGTAAGACAAAACCGTCCAAATCACAGACATATCCCAAAACATTCAGACCCCAAGGCCCAGACCAAGACGTGTGCATTCAAGAACCAGAGTGCCCATTTTAATAAAGGGAAATGGAGAAAATTTGAATTTGTTGCAGAAATCAAACTATGTGCCACTTGGCTATAAGGCAGTTTAGAGACATGCAATTGTTGTGAATTTCCTGTAATAGTCAAGATACAATGCCAACACTGCTTTATATAACTGTTAGCATGTTGTAAATTGACTGCGGTCTTATCTGAGACCATAAGCTGAAACTAAGACTCATTTTTGAGACCCAGACCCAGGTTTATGTGGTCTTGAGAAAGTAGTTTAAATCAGATTACTTAATCGAAAAAGTAACCACATTACTAATTACTTTACTTTTTGTTTACTTTCCAAAACAGTTCTCAATAAACAAACAAATCAACAGCTCAATAAATTCCAAATAATGTCTATATTTCCATTATGTTAAATGTTGGACACCCTCCAGCTGTCACAGAACTTCATACAGACTTATGAACTTATGAATTCATATTTTAAATATATGATTATGCATAAATAATATTACTTTAGAATTTTTTTATATCAAGCAATGTACTCAAAAGTAATTTATTGAAAGCCAGTAACTACTCTGATCGCAAGAATTTAAAATGTAATGTAACCTTTGACTTAAAAAGTAATTTGATTACAATAAATAATTGATTTCACCCAACACTGTAGAAGACCAGTATGACAATGATAGCCTAAGAAAATCTGTAATTTATTTTATCTTTAATTTGAAAATATTTAAGTTTATCATTATCTTTACGACTCTCTAATGTGCAGATTGGTTTTGATATATGTACCCAAACAATATTAAATGTCTTGTAAATGGTGTTATTGCACTCTTCATCTCAATACAATATTCAAGTTAAATATTGATGACCCTCAATACGAAAAAAGGCTACAAATATACACAACAAATTACAATAACACTCAGCGTTGGCTGAGATGTTATTCTTGGAAGATTTGCTGTAAACCACACCTGAGACAAATATAAAGTCATCCCACACAGACAAGAGAAAAATCCTTATCTGATTTAGATCTCTATGGGTGTCTTAAGTCATCATCAGACTACATCATGTGAGGCAGTTTATAGAATCATCATTTATTTTAAAATTCAGTTTACATTAGACTTCCATTAAGTTAAGTATTTGCAGGCGACCTGCAGAAATTAAGCAAAATGTGTGTATCCGTCAAACAGAGTCGCATTCAGGAAGTTAAAGTTTGTATTTAAGGCGCGCGTTTGAGCTGCTGGAGTTGGAGACGGAGGAAGGTCGCGCGCTGTAAGAACATCCAGTGGAGCAACACGAGCGCAGTGCAACAGGTTGGTCTCGAGCTTCTCACAGAGCACAGCGAGCGTGTGTGGATGAATGCGTTTCAGACGTTATTTGGCAGCATGAATCAAATTTGAAATATAATGGGATATTTTTTATTTTTCCACTAAACGTTATTTTATTTCCAGTTGCATAATTATCTGAATCGAGCACGTCAGCTGTCACCAGAACTTTATTTAGACGCTAATTGTTCCCTTTGGGTAAAGTTCCAGTTGAATTAAAAGGTAAGCGTACTCAATATTTTATATCTTTTTTTTATATTCCGCACAAAATTCGTTATGCGTGCCATCGTTGCCTTTGGAAGACACATCATATTCAAAGGCATTGAGGGCGCACAGCCGGTGCACTGGAGTTTTTCCCACATTCACTCAAATTCATTAGAGTGAAGTGAGAAATGAAAGGAGTCTTTTCCAAATGTTATGTAGCCTAATGAATTAATCGCGTTAACCTACTTTATAATGACATTTTGTTGAAGCCAGAAAAAAAAAAAATCATTGCACAAATTCCAGAGGTAGTGCTTTGACGTGCATAACTGCACAGAAAACAAATCAATTAAACAAATTCTGTTTCTTGTTTACCATATACTGTATAGTAAACTAGAAACACAATTTATTTGCAGGGATGCAAACTACTCAATTTTCTACATTTGACTTTAAATTGGACTTTAACTATTTAAAAAACAATATTTGAATACAACAAACAAAACAACTGTAAATATACACCTGGAACATACATATATACAGCCACAACATTAAAACCACCTGCCTAATATTGTGTAGGTCCCCCTCGTGCCACCAAAACAGCTCTAACCCGCATCTCAGTACAGCATTCTGAGATGCTATTCTTCTCACCACAGTTGTACAAAGTGGTTATCTGAGTTACTGTAGACTTTGACCTCTCTAATCAACAACGTGCTTCCATCTGCAGAACTGTCGCTCACTGGATGCTTTTTGTAAATTCTATAGACTGTTGTGCGTGAAAATCCCAGATCAGCATTTACAGAAATACTCAAACCAGCCCTTCTGTTACCAACAATCACCTTGCAATTATCTAATAAGCAAACCATGTGGCAACAGTGCAGTGCATAAAATCATTCATGTACGGGTTAGGAGCTTCAGTTAATGTTCACATCAACCATCAGAATGGGGAAAAATGGGATTTCAGTGATTTGGACCATGGCATGATTGTTGGTGCCAGATGGGTATTTCTGTAACTGCTGATCCCCTGGGATTTTTACACAACAGTCTCTAGACTTTGCTCCGAATGGTGCCAAAAACAAAATGCATCCAGTGAGCGTCAGTTTTGCGGACGGAAATGCCTTGTTGATGAGAGAAGTCAACAGAGAATGGCCAGACTGTTTTGAACTGAGTCTACAGTAACTCGGATAACCACTCTGTACAATTGCAGTGAGAAGAATATCATCTCTGAATGCTATTCTGTGATGATTCTGTGCTATTCTGAGGGGGGCTTACACAATATTAGACAGGTGGTTTTAATGTTATGGCTGATAAGTATATATACAGTATACACATACTGATAGGCCAACATTTGTACTAGAGACAGAGAAAATGACATACATTAATAATTCTATACTGTCAGTATATTTCACCAGTGTTAAGTCCTTATTTTTAGGAAAAAGCATATAGTCTATGCAATGTAATATACTAATTTTAACTACTTGGCTTAGTTGGGTTTGAATGTGATGTTTATTTGAGCTTCCACATCAGGTTATTAATGGCCAAAGCAAAATCAATTAGTTCTTCTGTAGGCAATAATACCCTGAGCTCCGTTTCCAGGCTGTTACTTGTGTGCACATCATTGACGCAAGGCTGATATATCATTCTGAGATGGGATCAGTTTACTAAATAAGGCTTTGAGATCAAGTTGCCTAAAGGGAGCACAATAACAAGGTGTGCAGTGGAGTGCCTGGACTTTAAATCGCGTTGGGTTTATTTGAGAGGTTTTGATTGCAAAATGCGGGATGATACACAGATTTCACTGACATTCTGTATAGAGTAAGCTTTGTAAGTTCAGGTGCATTTATTCACACCATGCTCTACTTGGTGTTCAAATCTACTTTGCAAAACTTTTCAGGTAAGATTGGAAAGCAGTGAGTGATTGGTGACCCTGAACCTGAAAACGAAGAGTAAACATGCCGAGGTCCTTTTTGGTGAAGAGCAAACGGGCACACAGTTATCACCAACCCCGTTACCTGGACGACAACTGCATCCAAATAGAGAAACTTCTCACAAGCCAAGGTACAAACTCCAAATAATGTTATTTAGACATTTATAATAGGCCTATATTGGTCAGGCAATGAAAATAATGGTGGACAATGCATTGTGGCTGTTAATGTCTCTCTTGTGTTTAGAAAGTCAAATTGGACAGGCACCTGAGAGCACGGTAGATGTAGGAAAGGATCCAGGCAATCGTTCCCCTAAAGCTAGCATGGTGTGCACAGCGGATTATTCCTCTCAACAGTCTCCACTCAGCTGCGAAGGCAGCATATGTGACCGCTCTTCAGACTATGAGGACTTTTGGAGACCTTTGTCCCGATCAGCCTCCCCAGGTTTGCATGTTTTCATGACTGTATTAACCCTTTAAGGCAAAACTAAAGGCTTATAACTCAAACAAAACAAAGAGGGTCAATGTTTTTTATATATTTGAAAGAAAACTTAAAAAAAGAACCAGCTGAGAAAAACAAACTTGAGCCAATTTGTGTTTTTTTTAAAAAATTATTTTACATTATATATCTCAGGTTGTAAATAAGGTAGCTCAGAAAAACTTTTTAAAAATCTGTGTTGATACAACAAAGCAATCAAAAGATATAACATTTAAAAAATAATTTGTCCTAGTGTCCATAAACATCTACAAGTGCCCAAAGCCTCCCCAAACAAATAAAACTTAATAATTGTACATAAGAACTTATTACAAATGCAAAAATACAACAATCACTTAGGGTATGCTCTCTCTCTACAAAGTATGCAGGCATGAGTAACAAGATCTCATTCAGTTCCCTTCTGTGCCAATTGAGCCATCACTCAGTGTGTGTACTTTGCGCCATCTCCTGGTGGTAATATGTAATTAGAGTGAATGATCCTCTCTGCCCATATTTGGATGACTTCCACTTGTGGTTGCAGCAATCTGAATACTAATATGATTGGTTTAGTTTTCCATGATGCAGGACAATGCACTACATAATTTCCAATTAAGTCATTTGATCCAGGAAAGAAATTTCTTTTTTATCCAGATAGCACATTATGTGCTGTGTGTACACCGTGCTTCGTGTGGATTATCTAATGATCCATGCATCCAATTATGTTGTGTGTGAGCTAATTTTAACAGGAATCCCCTACTCTAAGTTATGTTTTATGCTAAATTTAGGTATGTGATATTTTATGGTCTGTTTATTTTCGTGAAGTTATAAGCGAAAACACTGCTTATAAGCAAAAACTGTCTACATGTAACATGCATTTCAAAGACATATACTTGGCTATTACTCGCTATGTTTTTGTCTGTGAGTAAAACAAATAGACTGGTTGTATTCTACTCTTTGAGAACATTCCAATGATATTTGACACATGGCTGTTTTATCAGTTTGATGTTTTTACCGATTACAACAATGCGTACAGTGAAAAATAAATAATAAAACGGAACACATCTGATTTGTCTGCAAATTTCAAAGCACTTGTTCAGTTTTGGTTATAATGCGTACATGCATTGTAAACTACACCTTCTAAAATTATACCTATTTTATGTCGGTCAAGACTGTAGTTATTTATATTTTGATAATTATCACCGGCAGGCTGATCAGAGCTTGAAGGGTTAACTAAAAGCATTAACATGTATTTAGCCTAAATATACATTGTAAAATAGCCCATGTTTTCTTAACAGATCTGGAGAAATCCCCCGTGCCTTCTCTGGACGACACTGACATGAATTTCCGTCCGTATGTTTGGGCCCATTCAACATCCGAGCTCAGGCACCTGATTCAAACTTGCAATCATGTGCCTGTTTCTATGGATCCAGAGCCATCAATGGGGGTGTATGAGACAATGGAAAAAAGGCCAAGTGCCCATCTCCTCGCTGAACCAACCAAATCCGGGCGATTTTACCAGGACTATGGCTCTTTGACCACTAACCATTTGGATAGTAGAAGCTTTTACGCCGACTTCAAAATGTCAAATAAAGTATCAGAGATTGATTCAAAGCCTGATATTCTGTGCACACGACTTCAACTAAATGAGATGTACAAATGCATTAAATGCACTAAGGTATAATAAATCAAAGTTTATGTTGTTTAGCTACTTATTTCTTAGTTTTATATAGGTCTACACTATTGTATTCTGTTTTGAAACAGGTGTTTTCGACCCCTCATGGTTTAGAGGTTCACGTGCGGCGATCACACAGTGGTACGAGGCCCTTTGCTTGTGAAATCTGTGGAAAAACGTTCGGCCACGCAGTCAGCCTGGAGCAACATAAAGCTGTGCATTCACAAGTATGCTTGCATTGTCACAACATTTATTAATAAGGGCCAGAACAATTATATGCTCTGATTAATTACTTTTTTTCCGGCAGGAAAGGATCTTTAGCTGCCAAATTTGCACCAAAAGCTTCAAGAGGTCGTCCACTTTGTCCACGCACCTCCTAATCCACTCTGACACCAGACCATATCCCTGCCAATACTGCGGCAAACGATTCCACCAGAAATCAGATATGAAGAAACATACGTTCATTCATACAGGTGATTTATATTGTGATATGCAATGCTGGGGGAAGTTAAATGAAAATCTAAAATCTATTTTGGAAATTGCACCTGCATTTTTAAAAAGCCTAATATTATTACAGTAGTATTTGGGTGCAGGCGACCACTACATGGCTAATATTATTATAATATGCATTTGCAAATAGCCTATTTAAGGCTACTTGTTGAATGAGATAGCAAAAGATTTCCCAAACAATTACATGTTTACAATTACGCAACACATTTCTCTTCCTCTATTTTCCAGGTGAGAAGCCGCACAAGTGTCAAGTGTGTGGCAAAGCCTTCAGCCAGAGTTCCAACCTCATCACACACAGCAGAAAACACACGGGATTCAAGCCTTTCCGATGCGAACTGTGTGGTAAAGGCTTTCAGCGCAAAGTAGATCTGAGGAGACACAAAGAAACGCAGCATGACCTAAAATTATAAATCAATTATTTGCTTTTTTTGTTTGCACATTTGACACTATATGCTGTAGAATTGGAAAGTTGTTGTTGTGTGGTTTTATGAATTAAGAAAATAACAGATTTATCTGCATAATGACGATTTCCTGTATTTTATAACAAGCTGTGAAATAATATATTTCTGAAAAACATGAATAAACTGATAAAGAAAAAATATTTTAGTAATTAAAACAGTTTCTTTTCTTTCTTGGCCATTTATTAACTGTTTAATAACATTAGTTTGTGCATTTCACATGTAGCAATTTCATATCACTTGCAGCAATTAGTTATGAAAGTTTGATATGAAATTAAAAATACAAAAATACAAAATAGCTTACAATACAATAACAACAATAATATTTATTATTTCTATGCTTCTGTGTAACAGAACAGGGCAATTGCATATATTATAATATACATTTCATGAACATACATTCATAGAAATACATTAGGCTACTAATCCTTAAAGGAATATTCCAGGTTCAATACAAGTCCAGCTCAATCAATAGAATTTATAGCATAATGTTGATTATCACCAAAACATTTCAGTGAGACACTCACAATGAAAGTGAAAAAGAAAATTGTTTGTAGGGTTTAAAAGTCAGAAATGTGAAGCTTATAATTTTATAAAAGCACTTACATTAATTCTTCTGTTAAAACTGTGTTTCATTTGAGCTGTAAAGTTGTTCAAATTGTCATTTTTAAATACATTTTTACGTTTGTTGACATTACATCATCATGGCAACAAAGTTGTAAATTTGGCTTTAACTTTAACACAGAAAAGGTTCGTAAGCGATTTGAAACAGAGAAAATCTGAATGTTATGGATTGGCCCCATTCACTTCCATTGTAAGTGCCTCACTGGAACTTTTTGCTTTTTTTAAAGAAAAGGAGGAACCAGTCAAAAAAATGTTTTTTTTTTGTGTGGTAATCAATATTGTAACAAATGCTGTCGAAAGAGCTTAACTTGTATTGAAACTGGAATATTCCTTTAAGGGGGATCAAAGCTTTCAGATATCTTTAATCATACATATCATTCAATAAATTTTTTTTAAAAACAGTTAGTAAAACTAAAACTAATTTTCAATTGAAAGAGGTTTTAAGCACTGATAATCTGTATCAAAATTAGTTGAGTACTCATGACAATGTCAAAAAATATAAAAAAATAAATCGTTGAGGGTACCAGACAGTATAAATGACTTCAATCTAATATCAGTCAAGTTTAGTTTAAAATATTGAAAACAAATGATGCCTGACCGTTTGTTACAGATAGGCTTTTATTATAAAGAGTTCATCTTAATGTGTGTGCAATACATTATGTTTGTAGAGTGATTTGGGGTTTAAAGTGCAGCACAAGGCTGTGCAGATCTTTGTCCTCCAGTTTCAGCTCTCTCATGAGAGAAGAAATGTACTCCACCGAACATGGACTTGCCCAAGACTCTCTCAACAATGGAGATATTCCCGTTAACCTAAAAAAACAAACAGCTTTTAGCACAATAGGGATGAAAGCATAGCTATGAAACAAACAGAAGTTAATGAGAATAGCTGATTCACACTCCAGAGCACTCTAGAATTGACTCTGGGACAGACCACAAATCATTGTACTCCTTTACTACTAAATAAAGCAAACTTGTATTTAATTGTAATAGTATGAAGATAGAAGACTAAAGTACACTAAATTAATTATTGGAAATACAGAGGCAATTTCAATCAGTCAAAGCATGGATGCAGAATCATCTATCCATAGTTCTTTCTCTAAGAGGAAAATTGGTTCTTGCAACAGCTCGGATTCAGTTTCTGGTGTTTATCTATTATTGAACTGCTCTCAACAAAAGACCACAGGCCAGTGGCACACCTGACATAAGGCAAAGAGAAGTGTGGTTACAAATTATTAATGAGGGGAAAATAACAGGCCCTCGGCTGATTAACAGATTGAGAGCTTCGAATAGGTCCTGAAACCTAATGACGAGCAGGCAAAAACACACTTTTTTTTACTTCATTTTAAATAAAAGCTCTCTTATTGACATTTTCTAAACTTTGTCGCTATATTAAGAAACAAGCTACCCGTATAATGCCGGGGAATCAAGGCAATATCAAACTATTTATTTGTTACATCAATGAATTATAGAGGGGAAATGCACACAGATCCAATTCTTCTACAACAGGTGCCGGATCAAGGCAAAATGCATTGAAATAAAACTGAAGTAGATTTACTATTCCCTTTTATTCATTTCAAAACAACAGCAACATTTTGATCTGAATGATCTTCAAAATGAATGATGCAATTATAAGGCAAAAGCTAATTAACCATTAAATGTGCAATTTCAGTACCTTTTTTGGAAAAGAAAAGAAAGCGTGTCAGATGGCCATCATGGACTATTGAAACACTGCATTTTGTTTCCAAAATGTCAAAGCAATGAATAATAAAATAAATAAAATACAAATTAGTTCTTAACATTACACAACATTTAAACATTACACAACATTTAAAAAAATACACCAGTGTTAAAGAATTTAAAAACGAAATAGTATTTGACCAGTTTTTCACCCACCTCTAACAGAGCGAAATATATTGTTTTCAGCATATTGAGTTCCCTGACACATCCTCTCAAGACACACTTGAAATATTTATGTTAGTTTCTGAACAGTGCTGGCCAAGTTACTGAAAATGTTTGTAATTTATAGTGGATTACTATTTTTCTCTCAAATTTTAATCGGATTACTTTACTAATTGCTTCATTAAATAAGTAATCACATTAATAATGACTAGTATTTAGTTACTTTCTAAAACACTTTTCCACTTTAAAAAATCTACAGAAATACATAAATAATATATTTGAAATACGCATAACTCTATAATATACTTAGAAGTAATTAAATTAAAAGTCAGTAACTTTAATCTGATTACAAGAAATAAAATGTAATGCATTCCACTACTTTTTGACTAAAAGTAATTAGATTACAGTAACTAATTATTTTGTAATTGGATCACACCCAACACTGTTTATGAATTACAGCATGTTATTACTTCTAACAACTTTTCCCAGTCTGACACACATTAACATAAATAAGATTTTAATAGGATTTCAAACAACCCATGAAGATGCTTTGGCTCTGGCTTATGAAAAATGGTTTTAAGTGTTTTTTTACTACAAAAAAATAAAACAAATAACTCGAGCAACTTCAAGTTGGCTATGCCAAAAAAAAATACAAAAATTGCCGGCCTGTCTGAATAAGGCCTAAGAGCAGCACTCCCTCACTTGGATCTAACATAATGAAATGAAGCACTTTTTAGATGAACAAACTTCGTTAACCTTCTGAAATCATTTAGCCAGTCAATAATAAATCAGAAATCAGAGCCGTGTTTTTATACAGCTCTTTAAATAGGGAGTGGTTTAACTGGCCTTGTGTGTTGGTTCTTCAGGTGGATTGTTTCCCATGCTGTAACCGCAGCATCACGGATCCACAGCAATCAGGCCGTGATAAGATATGAGCTTGTTGACATAGACAGGGAGCAGCACAGAACTCTCTTCTGAGTTTTGTGGCCCCTATAGCCCTTCACAAAACACAAGGGAAGTCATACACACCACCTGGCATAGTACAAAGACCATTTTGTAGCTATTTCTACCACACACACACACATTCACAAAAGTTTGTTTCACTATATTAGGGAGGTCATCTCATAGACTTTAGATATTTTCTATCCAATAACCCTCATCCCACCCCTAAACCTAATACAAACCTGTTGACCTTATTAGATTTAAAGCAAAACATGATTTGACATGAGCCCTTTTTACTAGTGAGGACCACCTAAACGTTCATACTACTCACTTGTCATGTTTTACAACATAAGTGGACATTTAAAACTGCAAATAGGCATTCTGCTACACTTTGTTCCTTAAGCTAGGAAAACTTTAAACTAAGCGAAGCAGGTGCAATACATGTGCAAAGGATCTGGCAATTTAAGAAACTACATTATTCCTCAATAAAAGCGCAAATCTTTATCATTTAGACAAATATTAACTTGGAGCAAAAATAAATGCCCACAAATCATACACAGACATAAATCACTAGTGTCTTATATCTTAACAGAGTGTGTTCCTGAAAAGAAAACAATGCTCCCTGATTTCTTCAGTGCTGTTCCCGTCCACTCTCGTTAAAGCCAGGCCCTCCAGCTGTTGATCTGTCTACCACATACTTTCACTGTCAGAGCACAGCAGGCCACCGACATGCAATAAAGCCCCAATCAACAGCCATCATCAGATAAACCCACTGTATTATCTGCAATTGCAATAATCTGAGCCTTTATATGAGCACATGTTAGCTTAGGTTGAGGAACAGTGCTGCAGGCCTCGCATGGCAAATACCAACACATGTGACACTTTCCCATGCATGCAATGGAGAAAAGAACAAGCAGTGGTAGATAATTAGCCTAGTATCTTTTAGTTGTCAAACTGATTTTCAAATTAGCAAGTATGTTGTGACCAGCGACTAAAAATGTTTCAGGGAACGAAAATGAAAACCAAAAACAAACAAAATTGTTTGCAGAATGTGACCGAAAACGGGAACAAAATCCTCTTATAATCATTCCAGAGTGAAAACTTTATTTAAAATCCTAGTATCCTGTTAATTTTGTTCCAATAGTTTTTTCATGAATCTAAAAAACTAAAGGGTTTATCACAGTACATTTTTGCAATTACATCACTTCCTGTTGCCTGAAAAAAATAAATCCTCTCTTTTTAGAGGAACGTGATAAGCATGTGCTTTTATTCTGAAGGAAACGGCTGCATCACACATTTCTTTGTGTTAATGCATGTTGTGGATGTACAGTAGCCTTCTGTGACATGCTGAAGATCTTTTTAACAACTAAATATTATGGCTGCTCGATTATGGCAAAAATCATAATAACGATTATTTTGGTCAATATTAAGATCACAATTATTTAACACGATTACACATTGACTTCATCAACTGCATCAAACAACATGCATTTCTTGAACTTGAATTTTTTTGCATTTTTAACAGTGGATTTCCTTGAACTTGAAATGTAAACTGCACTGGGTAGGGCAGGAGTATTGTCATATGATAATTATTTAATGTTACGTATGGTAGTGAAATAAAAGAAAGCCTCCATTGCCATCATTAACAGCAGGGGTGTTCATTGTTCTATGGAATAAGATCAGCTTTTTCATCATGCTATTTCAGCAATATCTACCATGTACAATGAAGGCTATACATGATCACAATACCAAAATTTCAGTAGTAGGCAGTGAAATTTGATGATTCTCAATACCGGCTAAAAAACCACAACAAATAATAATGTTAATTATGGATATATGTTTTCAAGTTCTTAAGTAATTATTCAAGACCATTAAACAGTCAGTAATAAATAACAATAAAAACAGCAATAAATAAAAATAGATTAAAAATAATAGAACAAAACATACAAATTAAGAAAAATCTGTGCTTTTTGTAACAGCTTTAACAGTTTTTAACAGCACCGTGAGGGTGGATGGCCAGCGCTGAATCAGCTGATCAGCGGAAGAGTAAGATGAGGGGGAGCCGGAGATGACAGTTCGGCAGAGAGACACACACGTCCGCAATGCATACGTGTCTGTGTTTATTTACGTTTACGACTTTCTCATTCAAATTTACGTTCACTGTTCTGCCAGTTCCCACCTCCTCCTTGCCCATCCTTTATACTGTTACAGTGGTGCTGAAAGCCAGGAGGGAGGAGAGATGCGCTATTGTGGAGTCCTCTCCGCTGTCATCCACCAGGGGAGCAGCCGCGGCCGTCTGCCTGGGGACGGAGTGGTCACTGCCAGCCGCCAAGAAGAACTGTGGCCGTCTGGATTACTTTCAACAGCAGAATAAGAATTTAAACTTTGCTTGTCCGGTTGGGCAAGTAATTCTCTTTCACTTGCCCCTTAAATCCACTTGTCCACTAGCCCTTATTAAATATTGTATTCAACATTCTCAGATAACAATATTTCCTTTTGCAGTATAGCTCCAAAAGTAAATGTATGTTGTTTTTGTTGGTGGAAATAGTACTGATTTTCTTTACTTGAGTATCAGAACTGCACCTGCAAAATTATTAAATTGAGTACAAGTATATTATGACTTAAGAGTAAATTAAAAGTAGTATTTACATTACAAGTTACTTAATGAAAATTATATTATATTTGATATATTCGCTTCCATTTTTAGAACACAAACACATTTTTGTTCTTGAAAGAAATTGATACTTTCTTTCACAAATGCCAGACTTGAAAACTTTGGTCCTGTGGTATCTGGCACCAAGACGTTAGAAGCAGATCCTTTAAACCCTGTAAATTGCGAGGTGGGGCCTCCATGGATTGGACTTGTTGGTCCAGCACATCCCATAGATGCTCAATCGGATTGAGTTCTTGGGAATTTGCAAGACAAGTCAACACCTCAAACTCTTTGTCATGTCCCTCAAACTGTTACTGAACAACATTAACCTGCTGAAAGAGGCCACTGCCATCAGGGAATGTACATTGTCATAAAGGATGTACGTGGTCTCCAACAATGTTTAGGTAGGTGGTACGTGTCAAAGTAACATCCACATGAATGGCAGGACTCAAGGTTTTCCAGAAGAATGTTGCCCAGAGCGTCAAGCTGCCTGCCATCTTCCCATAGTGCATCCTGCTACCATATCTTCCCCAGGTAAACGATGCACATGTACCCGGCCATACACATAAAAGAATCAGACCAAGCCACCTTCTTCCACTGCTCCATGGTCCAGTTCTGACACTCACGTGCACATTGTAGGCACTTTCATGGTGGACAGGGTTCAGCATGGGTACTGTTCACAGCTACGCAGCCCTATATGCAGCAAGCTGTGATGCACTGTGTGTTCTGACACCTTTCTATCATGGCCAGCATTACGTTTTTCAGCAATTTGTGCTACAGTAGCTCTTCTTTGTAATCAGACCAGATGGGCCCATGACCCTTTCGCCGCTTCACTTGTTGTCCTTCCTTGGACCACTTTTGGTAGGTACTAAACAGTGCATACTGGGAACACCCCACAAGACCTGCCGTTTTGGAGATGCTCTGACCCAGTCATCCAGCATCACAATTTGGCCCTTGTCAAAGTCACTCAGATCCTTACGCTTGCCCATTTTTCCTGCTTTCCAACACATGAAATTCAAGAACAGACTGTTCGCTTGCTTTCATCTTGTTTTCATAATCGTTGGAAGCCAAAATCGTAATTGAGTGACGAATACGAGTGTTTGCTCTCTTCTGTTTTACCCCAATGTGAGGATATATTGAATATATTCAGAATACATTTATTGAAAAGGCTAATGCATACTATGCTTGTTATGATATCTATGTTGATAATTCCCTCACATGGAATTTTTTTTTTATAAATAATAATCGATTTTTGAGCCAAGAGGATTTTGAATGGATTATTTAAAAACGTATTTGTACCTTTGATAATTCAATTAAATGATTATTGCATGAAGAAGAAAAAAAGAATGTGTGTGGCGAAATCCTTATTCACTTCAGCGGGTGGATGAACAGATCACAGCAGGGCTTGTGTTCTCAAGACTCAGCCACTTTGCTTTACAACACACGCTGCACAAGATCATATTTTTTGCTGCATATCACTGACCATCTCACAGAGATAACTTTAATCAGCAGGCATTTGTCTTTTATATATTCTGTTCCCTTAAGCACAGTCTGATCTGATCGATCGCTCCATATTTCATATAGTGCATTGTGTGGCAATCGCTATAAGGAATAGTGGAAGAGTGAGCAATTTTACATTTTGGCTGAGTTCTATTTGTGGTTAAATGTCGTATGGAGAAATAAGTCACTTTCAGGGAAATACAAACACTTTTGTTTAGTTATTTTTTATTAGCTATCACTAACACTGAACACAGAATACAATATTTACAGGATTTCATGTTATGGGGTTTGCGGCGGCTGACCTCTGTGCCCCATCCAAAGAAATATGTGCATGGCACCCCTGGGTATAAGGGTGATTATGTGCAGTATTTAGCAAAGTGTTTTGTGATTTGAAAAACTTTGTTTTTTTTTTATTGATTCTAACCAGTTACCATTTGGAAAGGAGGATGCGGAACGCCTGAAGCGGAAATAAAAAAGAAACGTTTCTGCTCAAAATGAACTGAATTTTGTTTTTAGTCCCTGGTTGGAAGTAATCAGAATATACATTTGGTTCTGAGGTATGATGCATAGACAAACTGATCAAAGGAACAATGAATAGGTTCCCACAGAATATGGAGATGTTAAGTATTGTCTTCTAGTGGTGTTTGCCCCTCCCCCACTGGACCCAAAACATTCAATTTAGGTGTAACTGGTCACACACCATTTGGACTACAGTTTTTAAAGATACCTCAAATCATGTAGCTTTGTTAAGAAAATAATCTACTATACATTTTTTAATCAAATGGATTACTGATGTTCACCTAGTGGGAGATAAAATGGTTGAAAGTGTCTCTTTTAAGCAGTGACCCAAACTATATCTTAGCACCAGATTATCATAGCAACTTCGGGGTTGGCTTTTTGAATTTTGACCTAGTTAACACCCAGACAACCTAGCAACCACATAGCAACACACTGGCAATGGACAATAACCACTCACATTTTCTTCACAAAAATGTAAAAATGAAGTTGTTCTTATTGTATTAAATATTCGTCATGTGATACTTACACTGACAGAAGAACCACTGCAATTATAGTCCATTCAGGGCTTTTGTGAATTATATTGTGTTTGTAAACCTAGAAAAAAATTCAAATAAAATAACGGCACCATTAGCAATACTGAATATAATAATCCATAAGCAGAAGCAAAACCTCTGAAAGTGCACCAACTGGATGCCAGTCATAAGAACTTGTACTACATGGGGGAATAACTGCAATATTGAAGTCAAACTGCTTTAATCAGTGTTGTGTCTTTATGGACAAGGCGCTCCAATTTAGTGGCCCTTAACAGCCAAAACAGAATTCCTGGAAGCAGGTTCAATCCCAGAGTGAAGTGCCCCTTCAGAAACATGGTAAATCATCTTCATAGTGTGACACACGACTTCCTGTTGACAACACCTCTATGGCCAATCACAATTTATGGTACGTGAAACTAAACACCTCACAGTTCAGACCAAAGAGGGCTAATAGCCAGACATAAACTCTGAATTACGCTGGCATACTTGCTGTTGTTTTTGCATTGCAAAAATGTACAGTCATAACAACTTTGCTCTAAAATCAAATAATGAAGTAACTATTAAGTAATTGTGCTTATTGTATACAGTTCTTTGCTCCCAGTATTGGTGTATGAGTGTTACCTGAAAGTCCTGACCAAATTACTGATGTCACAGATGACATCACCCATTGTTAGATGCAGGGGTGCTACGACATCTCTCAAACTTTAGAAAGACACAAGAAGGTTACATTAGATAATAATGTACAGGAAGCAAGTGAGTACAATACAAATGTCTGTACATGTTCTTGACTTTCCTGCTCTTTTGGGTTCCCACTCTTTTTGGTAAATTAATTTCCTTGACCTATCCAGTTATTTGTGATTACTGGAAAAGTATTTATAAAAACTAATTTGGATTTAGACTGATTCGCTAATGATTCATTTGTGAAGAATTTCAAATGATACACTGAAAAGAACTGGCTCAAACGAGTCAATCACTCACAAATTGGGCATTACTATGGCTCTTGTGCACTATAGCTTTTCAGAAGCAGCCGCAATGACAAATACTTATCCAGTGTTGAACACTGACCTTCTGCTGAGCTTCTCCACAACAATGCGCTTCTGAATCAAGTGCTGTGCATGAGAATCAACCAAAGAGCAGGATCCTTTCCACTGTCCTAGAGGACCAGGAGAAATATTTTGGGCATATCTATCAAGAATGCAGGCACCAGAAATTCATAAGAGAAGCTGCTGGTTGATGTGATGTTTTTGGACATGGTCCATTTAACATGTGTGGATGCAGCACCTACTACAGGACTGTTAGAGCAACTGCAGACTCTGACTCCAGCATTATGTTTCAGGTCTTATTTTAGAGCAAAAATGTATTCCCTTGACCCCATCCACCTTCTTGGAGACTTCAACCAAAGATCTGTGTCCTGAATGACACACTATACACTATGAACTCAGACAGTCAGAGACTATTTAGCCCAAAATGGAACACAAATTGGAACGCTCAATATGGCAGATGTAGAAAAGGAAGTCCTGCCTTCAGGTAAAAGAGCCAATCGCCTTTCAGATATAGAAATCAACTGTCAGTCAACTAGAGAACACACACATGTGCATTATTAGCTGAACCAGCCTGACATTTTTTGAGAGGTTTTAGCATTATCTGAGGTAAAGAAAGTATTGTTCATTTTCAAGCCAAATCTACACCCTTGACCATTATTTACAATTGTTTTGACAGTCCAGCACCGCGTGTGGCCAGGTAACTCTGCCCCTTCTGCTACGTTAGCCATGACAGTTTTTTTCAGTTGAAGTAGTACATCATCAGGGTACTTGTAGTACACTTCAGAAGTGTGCGATTTGGGATGCACCTAATGTAAACCAAGTACTGATTTCACAATGTTTACTCAATCCTAAATATACAAATATGAACTTGTTTAAGAAGTCTAAAGCTGTCACAAATGAAGCACTATACACTAAACACTATGCACTCAGCCATGCAGTGTATTCATTTTCAAAGTATAGTATCATCCCAAAGGGAACACGTAATGTTTTTTTACTCCATAGAAGCATTTGCCATTTAACAGCTGACTGAAGTGATGTTTCAAATGCATGCGATGTGTTGCCGCTAGCTTTAGTGCAAAAGCCAACCTCAGTTTAACACTTGTATTTTAAACAATGTACATATCTACACAGCGTGGGGTGATAGGAAACCATTTAACTTACATTTGTAAGGTGCTTACATACTACTCAAACTACTTACACTCAGTGTTGGGGAGTAACGGAATACATGTAACGGGGTGCAGAATTGTGCGGTTAACTAATTTTTAGTGAATCAGTGTTTAAAAGGGCTGTTTCAATAAACCAGCTCAAAAACAGGTTCACAGTTTCATTTTCATTATTACTCAATATGGCTTCCAGAAGACTCAGTGCAGCATTTCATGTGTTCTATTTTTGTAGTGAAATAATAGTTTTAAACTTCGATTCAGTAAAACAATAGATCAAATATTATGCTGTTTATAATTCCAACATGTCTCCCACCAAATAGCTTTACTTGTAAACAAATGTTATATTGTTGAGTGATTTACAAACTAATGAACGATTCTTCATTAAATTGGACATCACTATGTGAATTTGTGAAATGTGTCAAATGTGACAACAAAGTAATCAGAGCCACTTATGGCCTTTGGGACATTTTGAAGAAAAAATACAGCACACATGTTCTCACCTCTGTGTCACTACTTTCTTTGATGGAATCAGTCTCAACCGCTTTTGGCCGAACACAACCTTCTTTATAAAACTCCCTCACTCTTAGCTCCAGCAGGTTGGTCTCCTTGCACAGTTTTTTAAAATCAGGAGCTGGATCACTGGGTGTGGCAGGACCTCCAATGGACTGTCTCAAGCCTCCCTCGGCCTCAGCCTCATCCAGATCATCTTCTTCCAGTTCTTCACTCTCTTCAGCTTGCTGTTCTGCAGACGGGGTTCCTGAGGTGTAATCAGGCCCATACAGATACTTCATGGTTTCCTCAGTCCTCCATTCCTTAAAGGTTTGTCTTAGATGCTCTAACAGGCAAAGCAGTTTTAGCTTTGGTATGATCCATCAAAAGGCCTTTGAGACCTTCAGCACCTCATTTACTCATGCCCACCTGAGTGATGCAAAGGCCAGAGGTCAGATTATCAGTGGCTGGTGTGGTGTTTCCACTGTCAGGCTGTGAAGGGAGGGCAGTCTCATGTTCAGTTACATTTGGAACAGTACTGTCGTTCAGACTACACTGATTTAAAAGCTTGTGAGTTCTCTCGACATCGGATTCTACAGGTTTGGCCTTCTCTGATGTCGGTTGACAGTGAGGGCCCTTCTGTGTTGGAGGGCTTAGAGAAGATCTGTTTTCATCATTATTTTCTCTTTCTAGTCTTTGTGTGGGTTCAGGATGAGCGATTAGATTTTTTTCACTGATTGATCCCTCATGCTCGCTTACGCCATCCCTCTTGGGCAGTTTTACGCTGTCTGGACACCACACTGTAGACAAAGTCTTGCTCAATGTCGCTGTTGTCACTCTGACTGTTGGGAGGGGAGTCTCTGTAAGACTCAGGACCGCCTGGGACGGAATTCTCAATGTCAGCCTCAGTAAGGGGTTTGTCAACCAACTTTTCTCCAGGCCTGAGCGCCCCCTGTAGACAGGGAAGAAACAAACAGAACTTTTTTTTGTTTTGTTTATACAGCCATAATTCACTAATTTCTAAAGAATGTTATCTCACTCCAGAACAACTAGTACGAAACAATAATTACTCAAATTTCTCAAGTCAACTGTATGTACATACCCATCTCCATGTTTCATTAGTTTAACATCAGGGAGCCTTTTATAGAAAAGAAAGTGGACTACTAAAACTAACATCATTTGATTTTAGAAAGGCATGACATTTTTGGCAGTTATATATATTATTAGAAAATATATTATATTAAATAATTACATATTTATTATCCTTAATAGTTCATTATAATCAATTCATTTTATGCAAATAATTTATTTTAACTAAATAATTAATTGTTTAATTATTCTTATTAATTGATAAATTAATAGAAAAACTACCTCTCCTCCTTTCTGAGCCACAGGGGAGTTTTTGATATCTGGTGCTCAAAACATTTAGAGGCTTTGTAGCAGATATTACTGCAAAAGCACGGAAAAATACTAAACAAAAAAACAAAACAGAACAATGATTATAAAAACAAAATGTTTAGGAACTTCAGTTCTAATCAGTTATTAAGAGGGCAAATATGAAAAACTAAATACATACATTTATCCATACCTTACGCTCTGTGATATCATAAACTTTATTGGTCTTAGTGGATATTTTAAACTGTTGTCTGGGCACCTAGAATGCATTTACAAAAGTTATAAATTCTTGTTAACAGTTTATAATCCGATTGCATTTGTTAGCATTCGTTTATGACATTAGTTAACATGAACTGTTTACAGCCCTTATTAATGTAGATTAATATTAATTGCAACATACAGTAATACATTTATAAAATTATAAGTTGTATGCATTAACATTAGTTAATACATTATGAACTAAGATTAACATCTACAGTAAAAATAAAGTTTATTGTTAGTTTATGAAAATGTATGAAAAGTTTATGAAAATTAGCATTCGCTAATGTGAACAAATTGATCCTTATTGTAAAGTGTTGCCAAATTCTTATTAGACCCATTAGATATTAATAGATACAATATGTTAAAGATAATTTACACTGCAAACATTAACAAATAAAAGTCTTGTACATGAAGTGTGTATTTTCTGAAATTGATGAGTTTATGTGGACATACAGGATATCCACAGTTTAGCAATGGACCGTTCTTCCACAGACAGATGAAAAAGAAAGAAAGGAATTAAAGACAGATAAAAAGCAAGCAAGGAATAATGTAAGAAAGAAGTAATTTAAGACAGATAAAAAAGCAAGCAGGAAAGATATAATTTAAGACAGATACAAAAAGAGACAGATAAAAAAGATAGCAAGAAAAAAAAGAATAAAGAAAAAGAATGACAAATAAAAGATAAAAAGCATGCAATCAAGAAAGAAAATTGACAGATTAAAAAGATAAAAGAGCAAGCAAGAAAGATAAAAACAAGAAAGAATTTAAGGAAGAAAGAAAGACTTCTCTCAAAGAACATTCACGTTCATGAGAGAAGCTCACTCACAGTGGCACAGGTTCATACAAATAATTGTGCTGGTTTTAGTGCTAAACATTGTATTGAAAAGATGTATCGAGACATTCATTAAAACCTCCTATTGTGTTCCATATACGACATGAGGTTGAGTACATTTTGAATGATTTGCTTTTTCGGATGAACTTTTCCTTTCCCTATGTTTCTATGTCCATGATTTCCTATAGTCAGACTGCTGACCAATTTTTGTGTTCAACAGACTCTAAAGCACCAGACTACACAGTAAGTGTTGGCAATGAGAAGCTACCAAACATGACTCCAGAAATGTATATACAGGTAAAATATTGTTCATCAATCTATATTCATGAAATGTTGTGATTCGGTTCAATAAAGCTTACATTGTGTGATGCGTTACCTAATGCTCAAGTGATCCACTGTCTGTGGAGAAGATATAGAAGACATATAGAATTTTCTTTAACCCTCCATGTAATTCATGTTTAATGAAACATGGCTTTGTTCCAATCTCAGGTTCTGCAGTCAGCCCTCTTCACATTTGACCTGATAGAAAGCGTGTTGTGAGAATCGAGGAGATCACTGAAGCTAAAGACAGACCGTCGTGAGGGAAATCGGGTCTGGCACTGTTGTGAGAGACTTTTATCAACAACCAGCATCTTCATATTGTTGCCATCTCTCAAAGAAATAGGTCTCTCAAGGAATCAACAACCAATCAAAAAGGGAACAAGTTTTCCAATACTAGCAGCACTAGTCTGGAAAAAAAACCATAGACTGCATATGATTAGCTTTACACACATTATCCACATCTGTCTTTTACCCTGTCTGTGTCGACACTGGGCCCAATCACTCGCCACTGCATATTATATTGTATAGGCAGCATATAATAATTTACATTATGACACCGTATTTGTAAAGATTTGATCACAAATTTGTATAAATATCAATAAAAAAAAAACTATGCAAGAACATTTGAACAAATTAATTTAGGAAGATTAAAAAGGTAGAATTTTATTGCAATATGAATTTCAATTTGTTAGAGCTGTGCATAGCAGTTCGTACATGCATTTTTGCATCTTTCCTGTGTATTATCACTGCTCTTGTTTTTCGAATTTTACTACATGAAATTATCCCCTAGTCTTTGAATAAACCCCATTGCTTTCCAGATGTAGTGTTTATTCTCTTTTCAAATCATTACAGAAATGAAAGGGAAAAACAGCAGGTGGTTCTCAACAAAGGTTTATTTTATCCAAACATATGAGGAAATCACTCAACAATACATTGAACAATTAATATTTATTCTTGAAAATAATGTAAGAAACCAAAAGACTAATAAATACATCAAACAATCACACAAAATTACACAGCACTCAACATAAAATAAATGCATTTTTATAACTCTTTACATAATACAAAATTAAAAGCATGCACAAAACTTAATCTTTAATGTCTTTGAAGACTGGATGCTGCAGTGCCATTGAGGCCGTTATTCTTGTCACTGGGTTTAGATCTAAAAGTTTATCCAGGAGGTCATATATTTCATCAGAAACTTTGTCCCAGCCCATCTCCTGCAGCTCTGCAGGGCGTTTCAGTGAGCCGGAGCCGGACTGGCTCATTTGTTTCTTAGCTGAGCTGTCTGCATCCTGTTTTACCTCTGTGGGGTGACGTGAGGACTGAAACTCGACAGGAAGTGAACCATCGTCACATGATCGCAAACCTCTCAGGGTCTCACAGAGAATCCTGAGGTCCAGCCGAGGGAGCTCACGACTGCACACTATAGATTTTCCTGCACTCAGACAGATCAAATCATATAATGTTAGCTTAAATAAGCAGAGTCAATGTACAAAACTATGCATAAGCATTTAATTCCAATTATTAATCTGAAATAGAATGCTGACAATGACGTACCAAACTTCTTTGCAGCCTCTATTGTTTCTCTAGATCCTCGGATGGTCATGATCTGGGTAAGAGCTATCATATCATCACTAGCTTTGAAGAATGGATACCTCCCGCTCAGTAGTGACAGTAATATAACGCCTGCTGACCACATGTCAATCGCTGGAGAGAGATGTGCAAAAGCAAATAAACAAACTTTGAAAACATAACATAAATCTAGATCCAAACATAAAGTAAATTAAATTCTGACTGCCCGAGATAAACAGAATGCAGCAATAGAGCTGAATCACACACCAAATAACAATATGCAACAAATATTCATTTAGTTGGGAAGCTTCACCTGTTCCCTGATTAGGGCACTTAGTCAGGACTTCAGGAGCCCTAAAGCCTGGAGTACCTGCTCTAGGAGCCACCTGCTGCTTCCTGTGAAAAAGAAATAAAAAAATTTCTTCTTAACTGCACTATGAAATTCAACAATACCATCATAATTTCACTTGATAAAGAGTGTGTACCTAGACAGGCAGACGTTGCAGATGCGGTCAGTCATGTAGCAGCTGCAGGTAAGTGTCTGGTTGACAGTGGCGGGTTTGGGTTTCTGACTACGCAATGTCTGACTCAAAACAGGAGCTTTCTGTTTCTGACCGTTCAGTGGAGTTTTCACAGGGACTGAATACCGTTTTGAAGAAACAATCTTTCGCAGAATAACCTCCTCTTTTTTTGGCTTTGAAAGCGGTCCCTGAAATGCAAGTTGACAGGTGAAGGGCTGATAGTTATTAAAAAGGTATCAAATGCAGCAAAAGTAAGAGAAGATGCTAACCTCCACTTTGTCAGTGCCAGTTTTATGAGAGTTTGTGCTGTTCAAGTTTCGCTCCCCAAATACAGACCGTGGTGCCTTATCAAGAACCAACAGTTCCTTGGAAAGGAAGGGAATTTAATCTTGACAAAAGCACATTAGCTCAAATTAAACAATCGGTGCGTGAAAGTGTAAACTTCAAAGTGCTCCCCACTCAAAACCATCACTATCATATTACCAAACACTTAATTCAATAAAAAGAAAAGAAAAAAAGAGACCAGTGCAAACACCTTGGTAAGTTTCATGCGTGAGGGTAGGCAGGATCTTTTAGCTGGTGCTTTAGTGGTGGACTGGACAGCAGGGTTTCTGGTGTTGGGTGGTAAAGGCAATAGTTTTTGTTTCCCATGTGCAACCTCCACCCTTCCTGAAGACCAACCACCTTTATTCGCATTTGATTTCACAACCTTTAGCTGTTCGATATGGGTATCTGGGGTGCCCTGTGCCAGACCAAAATCAACAAGAGCGTACCTGTGAAAAGAAAGAGCAACAATTAGCAAGCTTCCATCTACTTGATTCTTACTGCTCCAGGCAACTGCTTTACTACTAATCTATGCTAGTTTATGCCTCTAGTATCACTCTGCGATATACTGTATCTTTTTCAAATGAATTCTTCATGTCCGTTTATTTGGTTACGTAACCACATAATAAGCAGAATAATATACAGTCAGTCCATCATGATCACAAAATAGATCCCTGATGCGAAGCTAAAGGCTCTTGTGGGGTTCTATTTTGCAACAATGATTAGTGGACTGTAAATTATTTCTTAATTATGCACTTACGCACAAATGTTACTGAAATACAACATTTTTGGATCTAGTAGTGATTTCCCTATATGCAATTAGTAGCAGCGCTGAAATTTCAAATGGTTCATAAGTTACTAGCCCCAGTCAGCTGTGCAGCAGTAATGTTTTCTAAATATTTTAAGTGAACAAATCATTCTTGTTCAACTCCATTTACTGACTCATATTTCGTGTTCACTGTCATCTCTCGCATTCGAAGCCAATGAGCTCTAGTTCGAAGCATGAGACTGCTTTGGTGGCATTAATGCCTGTAAAGACTAACTATAGCGTGAGCCAATAGAATTAAGAGTGTGGGTTGTAAAGTATTTTACTGACCCACTGAAGGAAAACTCCCCTTCACTGAACAAGCAAGGATCAGGATCCGTTGACTGACTGAAGGAGAGGAGGAGGCATGTTGTGCATTTACATTAGCTCAAGAAGGACAGAGATTGTCTGGATGAATTAAGAGTCAAAGTAATTGTTGACATTACAATGACATCAGGACATAATTGAATCACTTATAATGATTTTTAGGCTAATATTGTTTTTTTTTTGTATAGTCATGGACAGCAGTTCACAAAATGATAGCTATATTTTGTTGTAATTTGTGGGGAAAACGCATATGATGCTTAAACACGGCTGAATTCTCTTATTTTAATATTTTATTTTAATTATTTTAATAAAGTATAATTAGACTTGTTTAGGTTCTGAAAAACTGAACAAAAAAGAATGATTAATACAGCTGAAACGTGTTGCCAATAAATAGAGCTTTACAATAGGATATGGTTTGTCTGTACTCTTCAAGTGATTTTGATTATTTTTATAACTTTATAAATGTTTAGAACTTCTGAATATTAGCTGCTTAGCTTAAATGATGTAAAAACATTTTAAAAAGCATCTTTGCAACAGAGTGGAATACAGTAAATGAGGAAACTCTGTAGTATAATAGTGATTATACTAGAACCACAGTAAAAGAATATCAGCTACATACTCTCTCCTCTGTCGATTGAAAAGAAAGTTGTTTGGCTTGATGTCTCGGTGGATGATACCAAACTTGTGAATATGCCTCAGCGCTTTGAGCAAGTGGCAGATGTAATGCCTCACTTCCTCAAAACTCAAGGAGCCAACAATGTCCTAGAGGGAAAGAAGACTAGTGTTATTTTATTCTATTCATGACTAATCGTCTAGGTGGAAAGGAAAGGTATTGCCGTTACTCACCACAAAGGTTTGATGCTCCATGTACGGCATAACAATGACCACGTGATGCTCTTTCCTGAAGCAGTATGTGACTCCCATCACATTTTCTGTCCCTCTGGGGAGGAAGAGACAATGATATGTTCAATTAAATTCTCAAACGCAAATCTTTTCACTCAAACATACCTTATAAGACATAAGATTATGTCTATCACTTATAAAAGAGGATGGATTATGCAACTCTCTTATTAACAAGTTATGAGATAGATCAAGGTCTAAACTCAATACATAAAAAATATATATATATATTTTGCTGCTTGTTCAATTTACTTAATTAAAATGAACTAAAGCAACACAATTCTAGACCATTTCTTCACAACTTGATTTACTTGCTTTCTTTAGATTTACATTTATAAAATGGAAGTTTACTTAATCCATATAAGTTCGCACTACATTCATTATATTTGTGGTGTTGGCATGAAGCATTGTAGCACTGATGAAAATGTGCAAGGAATTTCCATTTGCCAGAATGCTTTTACATGGGATGTAGTGTTATGTGTTAAGTGTTTTTGTGCAAGATGAAAACAAACAGGGAAACTATTCAGTGTTGAATGTTTTGTAATGTTGAGATTTAGAAGAGTCTCTGTTATGTTGGAGTTTTGGGGGTTACCATTACGGTGAAGAGTGGAGCTTGAAGCTAATGATGAGGACAGGTAGATATAACACATGAATTTGACTGGTTGATTCATTGAGCAAATGCTGTACTAACCTCTGTTGTGCTTCCAACCGGCATGTATTTTGCATGCTAACATTACTTTGACTAGTTAGTACATAGAGAATTAAGAGATTTGAGTTACATTGAGATGTCAAATTTGGTTGGGTTTACCCAGTTCAACTAGGTGCTTTCTTCACAATGAGTTTGTTTTGAGATTACACAGTAATATTAAATTAAAACTAATTTCAAACTGAATCAAGTTCAGCCAAAGAGCATTTTTTGAGTATATGGAGAGGCAGTAGAGACAGTAAGAAAGTGATCACTCACCCAGCAACAGTCAGGCACTGAAGTTCAGCAGCTATGCGCATCGGGTGACTGGTGGGGATCAGATGTTTCAATGCAAACATCTTTCTTGATCCATCAGTCATCTGCGCCTCAGCCAGATATACTGAGCTGAAAGTTCCTGTAATGACACAATGATACCTTTAAATCCATTCAAATCAATCAGAAGAAAGGGAACAAAAACAAAAGTCCATTCATCATGCAAACACAATTTCAAGGCAAACCTTCTCCGATTTTGTCTACGATACGAAAAATTTGAGACAGCTGTGGCACAACTTCATACAGATATTCAATGTCCTTCTCAACATCCCCTGGAAATAAAAAAAAAAACTATTTCAATTGTCTTAAACGTTTCAATAAAGCAACATACTGCAAAATGTTTGATTCATGAAAAAAGTCAGATCAACATTCACATCACATTCAGTCCAAAAAACATTAACGTTTTACTCACTGGGAATTTTGTGTCTGCTCTTGTTTTTCTCAACAGTGTGATGACTGCTGCTCCGGACAGTCGACGCTACCTCCATTTAATCCAGCAATAATCCACAGATCTGACAATGTGTAAACACATTCGATGACTTTAGATACAATGTATATTCTCAAAAATGTTAAGTGTGTCAAAAAAGATCCAATATAAAAGTTATATTATAGATATATTATATTATGCAATAGTCTCCATATGTTTAAAACCGCACGGTAACCTCCGAATTTACTATGGTAAACAAAGTAACATACCTCGCTTTTTGTTGTTTTCGTCTTCACCGAGTTTTTAGTCAGAGTTCAAGAGAAAAACAAATCCAGCAATGTATCTGATAAACAACTTCACTGACGCAGCACAGTTCGAGTCTTACTTTGAAAATTCAACCAGTCACCTTGTGTTCGCTGTTTATATTAAACGAGCACATGTGAGTTTTTTTTCATATAGTCTTTTTTGCGCCTACTTCGCGATACCTTCCAAATTCCGCGCTAAAATTTACACAAAGATCACGTGACCACTCTTGAGGCATGAGGTCAAATAATGCCCTCACAATGCGTGCTGTGTTTAGATCTCATTCGGTCCAATAAACAAATAGATAAAATAATACAATATCATCATGCGTCACTCTAGTTTATAATTCAAGATTTTGATAATAAAGTAATGCCCGAGGATATTTAGGTAATTTAAGAAAAGCTTTTCGAATTTATTTTGCTTTAAGTAGTTGTACAGATAATTTTTAATTTGTATTACCTAAATATTAGTGTATTAAATATCCAATTTAATTATTTATTTATTCATTCCATTGTCGTTATTATTGTTATTTTTACATGTTATTTTATTTCTTGTCAAGTAACTTGGTAGACTTTTATTTTGAAAAAGGAAGAGGGGAAAAAACAGACTCAAATACTTCCTGTATGCGGCAAAAATCACAATGCAGCTCTATTATTAACAGAAAATACAATGTTATCAGCTGAGAACGAAGTTTAATTAGAGCTGGTGTACATCTATCCTGTATTGCACTGACTTAGCAGGTTTATAATAATCATGGAAAAATTTGTTGTTCGTGTTCCGAAGTCAGACTGGATGAAGCAGGAACCAAAACAAGAGAGGAGTTACAAACAAGCAACATTAGAGTCCCTACGAGTAAGTAATTAATAATTTTGCTCTTCCGTTTCAATCTTTCCCAAGTTTGATATTGTTCATATAAATGTATGTATTTGTTCCAGAGAGTGGTCGTGATTGAAGACATTGAAAGGTACAAGTCGATACTTGAACTACCTGGCCAACCTAAAGATAACATGATAGATGCATTGAGAGAGCTAGACAAGAAAGTTCCTTCGAAAGAAGTGCTGAAGACTACCAGAATTGGTAAGATATTTATACCCCCTATGTTACATAAACAATAATTTCTCATTCTATTCATACAGCTTCCATTTATGTTTTTTCAGGACACACTGTCAACAACCTGCGTAAACACTCTGAAGATCCTGAAATCAAGTCACTTGCAGGGGAGGTTTACACACACTGGAGGACCTTTATTGAGGAGCATGCAAACAAACCCTCCATAGAAGTTCGCTGTGACAAACAGACTGAAGGTTTACGAAACAATGCTGTGAAGTTGCTCTCTGAAGCCTCTGGGTTGAAGGTGCAGTTATTTGTCTTACAGGGTGCACATGCAGTAGGCTTGATCCTCTGTGATCATTTTCATTCCATTGACAATATGGATAATTTCATAAATATTTTAGTCTAGCTTCTGGAATCGTGTTAGTACATATTTTAGTGACTGAGACTGTTTGGTGAAGGTCCACACTAAAATTTTAAGTAAACATCATATCGTATATGACCTAATGTATGTATACTAACTTATAGTTGTATACAAAAGTTAATAGGTCCACAGGGAATTTTAAAATGTATAGCATTTACAATACTTTAGTAGAAGTTTAAATTCATTTTCTATTGTACATCCATACCTGTTGTTATTTTCTTAATTTTTCAGGTGCAGCATGGTCTGGTGGAGAACATTGAGAGGGAGGTGTTCTACCAAAGCTCTCGGCTTGTTAGTGGAGCATACAGAAGAACTGTGAGGGCTCTTGTCTTTGCTTTAAAACATAAGCCTGAATTGAGAGCACAGGTCAAGGATGGCAAATTACCAGTCAATACATTTGTGAGTAATTACAAAAAGAAACAATAAAAAAAAAAGAGAATAATTCAGGCCTAGGACCAAAACAAATCAATTTTAAACTATATATACTGTGTCTTTATTTTTTTATATCCTATTTTGTGTGGATCACTTTAAATTTTTTTGTAAAAATTTTTTCAGCAGTGTGAATTACTCATTGAATTGTAAATGTTTTTAACCTTAAAATAATGTTCTTAAATATATTTGCCAACTCAATTGTCAGAATGTTTATTGCCATGGATGACCACACATAAAAAAACTTTACAAAAATAGAGGTGTATCAAGAAAAGTCAATATATATCCAATGAGCGGCATGCCTATAGGAGCACCAGCCACACAATTGCAATTAACATGAGAATGATGGAGGAATGCAGATGCTGAAGAATATAATGTCACTGGTCTCATGAGGTTCACTTTCTTCATCCTCACTCTTGATGCTTGTGTTCTCTGCAAGACGGGTCAGATCATTGAGTCTGTTCTGCTCCTCCACTCAGATGATGTTGACCATGGCCACCTTCCTCTGAGTATCACACCGCACCTCGTATTCCTGAATATTCGGCTGTGTTCCGTCAGAGAAGTCAATATTGAGCGTTTTCACCAGCATGGTGATGTTTTGACATTTCTGCAGTGGATCACATTGGACAGATATTTGTAAAGACTCAAACATGAACAGGGAACAATTTTTTTTATGAACAAAACCATATTTAAAGTCGCTGTTAGCAATTTTAGATGTTCTGGAACTTCCACAAGATTGAGCCGTTAAATTAGACATGCCCCCGTTTTCCAAAACGCCGCCCTCCAATGATAGTAGTGAGACCATCACCTTCTCACGGTTGTCAAACACAACAGCAGCAAAATAGTGCCTTCAGCTGATAACTGCTATGAGTCTGAATGTGACACTAAAAATTAATTAACCACTTCAACTACCACACTATAAGAACACAAAATAATTGACAGGCAGAAAGCACATCAAAGTCTTCTGAGTGGCTGATCAAAGAATGTGTCTGCTGCCCGCGGTTACATTTTTATTAGCCGTTTACACAGTCTAGTGCTTATTTTAGTAGTATCTTTCAGGGAGAAGGAACATTTTCTGGATTCCATTTTATAATTAAAAAAACCTTTAACTTATTTTCACTTATTTTGAAAAGAGGCTTTTTTTTGTCTTTGTAATATTTAATGAAAGGATAGTTCACCCCAAAATACAAATTCTCTCATCACTTACTCACCCTTATGCCATCCCAGATATGTATGACTTCCTTCTTCTGAACACAAATTAAGATTTTTAGAAGAATTTCTCAGCTCTGAAGAGTCATAAGCAAGGCAAGGCAAGTTTATTTATATAGCACATTTCATACACAATGGTAATTCAAAGTGCTTTACATAGAAGAGATTAAAATAAGAATTAAAAAAATAAGAAGAATAATTGAAACAGTTTAGAATATAAAATACAGTACAAGCAGTCGGACACACAGTGGCACAGTGCTCATTCAGTAAATGCACAGCTTGAATGTGACTAATGTAGGAGAACATCTGATCTCTTCTGGAAGCTGGTTCCAGCTGCGGCTGGCATAATAGCTAAAAGCAGACTCTCCTTGCTTAGAGTGAACCCTTGGTATTTCTAGCTGATGTGATCCTAATGATCTGAGTGATCTGTTGGGTTTATATTCAGTGAGCATATCTGCAATATATTGAGGTCCTAGCCCATTGAGTGATTTATATACCAGTAATAATACTTTAAAATCAATCCTAAATGTAACTGGGAGCCAGTGTAAAGACCTGAGGACTGGTGTGATATGTTCAGTATTTTCTGGTTCTGCTCAGAATCCTGGCAGCAATGTTCTGTATGAGCTGCAACTGTCTTATGGTCTTTTGGGAAGGCCAG
The DNA here is from genome assembly GCF_025860055.1 of Xyrauchen texanus. NCBI lineage: Eukaryota > Metazoa > Chordata > Actinopteri > Cypriniformes > Catostomidae > Xyrauchen > Xyrauchen texanus. The sequence continues at coordinate 16,592,782 of NC_068284.1, read as the reverse complement.
TGAGGAGTCCATTACAATAATCCACCCTGCTGGTGATGAAAGCATGCACAAGTTTCTCCAGGTCTTGACTGGAAACAAAGCATCTAATTCTTGCAATATTTTTCAGATGATAGTATGCTGATTTAGTTATTGCTTTGACATGACTACTGAAACTAAGGTCTGACTCTAGAGACACACCAAGATTCCTGACTTGATTTTTAGTTGTTTGACCCTTAGCGCCAAGGTATGCATTCACCTTGAGAACTTCATCTTTGTTTCCAAACACAATGACTTCAGTTTTGTCTTTGTTTAACTGAAGAAAGTTTTGGCACATCCAACTGTTTAATTCATCAATGCATTGGCACAGGGAGTCAATGGGGCTGTAATCGTTAGGTGATAGGGCTAAGTAGATCTGTGTCTTCTGCATAGCTGTGGTAAGCAATTTGGTTCTCTCTCTCATTATTTAGCTCATTGGGAGCATATACAGATTGAACAGGAGTGGCGCAAGAATTGAGCCTTGAGGGACTCCGCATGTCATGGACGTCCACTCAGACTTATGTCTCCTATACTCACATAATAACCTCTCCCTTCTAAGTATGACCTGAACCATTTTAGGACCATCCTAGAAAGCCCCACCCAGTTTTCCAGCCTGTCAAGAAGTATATTGTGATCAACAGTGTCAAATGCAGCATATAAAGGCAGCATAAAAATAATCCATACGACTCCAGTGGTTAAATCCATGTCTTCAGAAGTGATATGATGTGTAGTTGAGAAACAGATCAATATGTAAGTCCTTTTTAACTATCAATCTACACTTTCACATTCACTTCCACATTCTTCTTTTGTTTTTGACAATTCACATTCTTCGTACATATCGCCACCTATTGGGCAGTAAGGAGAATTTATAGTAAAAAAGGACTTAAAATGTATCTGTTTCTCACCCATGCATATCATATCGCATCTGAATATATGGATTTATCCACAGGAGTCTTATGAATTACTTTTATGCTGTATTTATGTGCTTTTTTGAGCTTCAAAGTTCTGGTCACAATTCACTTGCATTGAATGGACCTACAGAGCTGAGATATTCTTTCAAAAATCATAATTTGTGTTCAGCAGAAGGAAGTCACACACAATTGAGATGGCATGAGTGTGAGTATCTATGGAGCCAGAAATCTGACAAAACAATTTGAAAACGAATTGTGTAAATTTGAATTATAGACTTTTGAATTTGAATTATAAGTGTGATTTTGCCAAATGTAATATTACGTTGTATTTTAAATAGGTTTAAAAATAAAAATTTTAAACTCCAATCCTGGACATTTCATATTTAACCAAGTTGAATTGTTTTTCTTATGGCACAATTTTATAAATATGTATTTTCAAACAGCAAATTTTTGGTTCTGAATTCTTACACTGTAAATATTCCGTTTTAAAAAATACAGCTTCTACAGAATGCAGAAATTCAGATCTACAGAAAGTGGGTCAGAGATCAAGAATCCGTGTTCCACAGGAAAGAGTAGAGGGTCGAGGTGCAATAATTATATGGCGCGAGCATGATTCAAAAGGTCGCCATGTGCAGAAGTGAGTGATATTTATAGCATTAACGGTCTTTCACGTGACTCGCGTCAGCGCTGCAGAATACATTGAAGTCTATGAAGTGACGTCACACCAAAGTGTTTTTCATGGAAGCATGGATTTTCTTCACTACCGTGGTTAGATGTAACATGATGTCTAAAAAACTAATTGTAAAGGTGGTTCAAGGGACAGGAGGAGGTGAGAACCGGCTTGACAATATAAATAATAGTTAAGTATAAAACTCAACCAAAAAGAAAGAGAGAGAGAGCACACACACACACACACACACACACACACACACACACACACACACACACACACACACAGGTGTAGGACAGCTGTCCTTAATCTCTTTCTCTGTTGCAATGCCCTCTTTGGTCGGGCCTTATCACTCTCGAGGCTAATTAGCCTGATTAGGGGCCGGGTGTGCTGAATCACAACCCTTCATCCGCCCTACCACATTCCTCCCTCATTCTCTCAGGCCGGGGACCCCGGCATGACGTACACCCCCTTCCCTGGGGAGGGGCGTGACTTCTGCCCCATCTGCCGGCAGGTCATCCCCGTCTACCTGGATGAGGGAGGGGACAAGGGGTGGGAAACAAAAAAAAAGTGTTGCACCTACACGCGGTAACCGCGATCGTGCCAAATTAACAAAACATTAAAAAAAAGACAGGGAAAGGCCAACACGAGCGGCAGTGGAAGTGATAGAGGAGAGAGAGAGAAAAAAAACACTTACTCGCCAGTTCTCTGATATGCAGTAGCTTGGTCCTCGGGCACTCCTCCACACTTTAATGGACGACAGCAGCACCTCGGAGGCAGTCCTCCGGCCCCTGGTGGACGGAACGCCACGCCGTGTTCCGGTGGATGGAAGGGCTCTCCCCCACCCCTGGCAGCAGTCCCTAATTTATCATATTAGTTTAGCAAATTGTTTTGTACTCTGCATAAATTTTTTTTACAAGAATATTCCAGTGAAAATTTTAAGACAAATATAATTTGTCTGATTTGTTACCTTACATGAATTGCGTTTGGAGTAAGACCACATTTGTTAAAGGGATAGTTCACCCAAAAAGGGTATAACTATATATATATATAAATATATATTATTTTATTTATTTTTACGTGATCTGAACTGAAAAAGCACAATTTATGTTACCATTAATGCCAGATTTACTGCTGATTTGATATTCTTTGATTGGAGCTGTACTTTTGCTGCTTGTATCCAAAGAAAAATGCTGCCTGGGAGCATTCCCAAGATGGTCGCTGAGTGAACTAACTTGACTTTAATTGGGTGTTCCAATTTCTCCCATTCATGTTAATAAAAGTGGTCTGTCTCAGCCAGTGACGTGCGGTGATGTCTTAAAGAGGCTAGGCACTGAGTTATGAAAGCCAGATTACCTGATTTATTGTTTAAGATAATAATACGTAATAACAGTGAACGTTGCACAAGCGCGGCATATCAAGAAATGTACAAATCAGGATGTATATCGTGTACTCTCTCTCTCTCACGCACAAACACAAGCGCGTAAACAGTGAATGTTACGCATTTATCAGATCCTTCAAAACCTCTCGGTTTTCTTTTACCTTTTCATTGTGGTAGGTTATATACAGCTTCTTTTGACCGTCAAGTGCAAGGTCGATCCGAGATTTTCCAAAGGTTTTCAGTGTAATTTGACACTGGATGTGAGCTGACGACTTTTCATGCTTGGTTAAAGCTGCGGGCAGGTTGTTCAAATCACAATATCCTGCTTAAGTCCAAACAGTCTGACTGGTTGAAAGAAGCAGGCAGGGATAGCAGTACAGCCGCTGATTGTTAGCACAGCCACATAGCCAATCTTTTCTTACATACCAATCAGTTTGAAATGATCGGATAATTTTTGGGCCCTTTTGCTGTACTAGTCAATCTAAGGCTGGCGTAGACCTCCCTCTTGCAATTAACTCATATTTGGAATTAAAATCGAGCTTAGAAAAATTTCTTAATTCCGTGATTACGGCTGGTGCTGTCATTTTGATTTTGAATTTGGCGGGGATTAGGCATGGCTACGCTAGCTGTGGTGTAATGACGTTAGCTACGCAAATGTCCAGGAATATCTCGATTTTAATTGGTCCATGTCTGATACGTAACGGAGATGATTACGGGCATAACATATTTACGTCAAAAGGCACAGCAGATTTGTGCTTTTGCCGTACATGTTAAAGAATACAGGATCGAAGTCGCATGCGCAACATGGGTTTTCCGCTTGTCGTCTGCAATGAATGGACCGTAAAAGCACTGCTTATTCTACCATTTGTTTTTAGTTGATTATGCGTAACTGCTACATTTGTCATCATAACGTCTAAACAATTGGAATAACACACATATTGCATATATATATATCACAAGAATAAAAATACAAATACAAGTTTATTATTTAATAAACATTTTATTTTAGAATTTTGGCAGGGTAGGCAGTGCCTAGTTTGCCTACCCAGACCGCACGTCAGTGGTCTCAGCTAAACCGTCTCTAGCGTGGCTTTGAGTAGGTTTCTGCGTAACCACATACCTGCAATGACCAATAATATCCAAGAGATGACAGTGATGCACAATGACTGTCAATGTGCATTCATTGTATCCTCAGAAGAAGACAGACTCACCCATGTGACCCACATAAACATGGCAGCCTCCTGTGTGTAACGAGAAAATGTCATAACGACGAGCATCGGTTTTGTTCTGTAGCTTATTAACAAAGCGGTTCATTTCGAGTATCTGTTATATATTTTCTTAAGATGTTTCACGCAACAGTGCGAAGGATAAGGGCATCGGCTGTCAGAATAACTCAAAAATGCAAATCTAAAGACTGTGTCCTTAATATGAGTCCTCGTGGACATCGCTGCTTGTCAACCAGCCCGTGCTTATTCGGGAAGGTTCTTCCGAGGATAAAGCCTCGAGTGGTTCATGAAATAGCCGGACTGGAGCCCATCACGTATGCCGACAGGATGCATTTTGTTCCTGGACTGGCAAAGCCGAAGTTTCCCGAATGGGACCGTGGATGGAAGGAACCCAATCACTATCAGTCACCTAAACTAGAAGACATGCCTCTGCATAAAGACAAACCTTGTTACATATTCAATCAGAGGACTAATGTACTGGAAGGTATGTCTTAATATTTATGTATATTTTTATGCATGTTTCTTAAATTCTGTTAGTGTCTCATAATACTTGGATTTGTCGGCTGAACTTCTAATAATAAATAGCAATTAAAAATACTGAAGTTAATTCATTTGCATAGTAGCGTCTTGCAATAAAAATGCATAGTTTTATATAATATATAATGCTTATTTATATATTTGTCTCTTTAATTGGTTTAATTTTTCACTTGACTAACCCCTAAAACTCTTATGTGACAAAAACCCTATTTCATTACCTTTAGCAACTGCTGCATGCAATATTGAAGAACATATGCTTAAATGTATTTGATTAGCGTGTAATGATAAATTAAGTGTGTTTGTGATCTATTTGTAGGGGTTCGACAAGCTCTTTGGCTCAGTAAGTCAGTCATCATCAAAGGGTTACCTGCTCAAATTGTGCAGCTGCCTGAAGATCCAGCCAATCAGATTGAGAATCAGGATGAGAGAGTTCAGAACGTCATTAAATACTCTAGAATGTGGGACACCACTGGACACCGGCCACCCAGAGACAGATTCTGGTGAGTAACCTCTAGCCTGACCTCGTTACTACTCCAATGTTTGGGTAATGCAAATAAATAAAAGACAAGCTTCTTTAAACAGATGGTTTCAACACAAACTTAATTTCCTTATTAGTAGTTAAATATCAATATGTCAATAATGACAGCACACTAGAACACCCTTTTCATTAAATAAACATTTCCCTCAATGAAAACTCTCATGTATTTTTGTACTATGCTCTAACGCTTCCAAAAACTTATATGTTTTATCTGCATTTTCTGATTATTGTGGATTGTGATTTTCATTACTATAGTACACAACAACCAGCTTATTCATGGTTTTATTTTATTGAATCAGCATGCCAAAATCCATATAAAATATGATACAACAGGCTTTTGAGGTGTATCTCTCATTCATCATCACATTACATTAATGCCACAAAAACATAAAAATAAATAAAAATTAACAGAGCCTTGAAAATTCTGACATATAATTTTTATAAGATATATTTAAAGTTTGAACTAATATTTGTATATATTTATATATGCAGGCTTCCCTGTCATTTTAAAGATCTAATTGTTTAACTTTACAAGCTACTATGATGTCATCTTACTATAACCTCCTGAGACCCAGAAATGTCATTATAGTGTTTGGTGTATAAAACACATATGATAATATTTTTTTTATTTTTTAATTAAAAATAAATAAACGTGTGTGTGTGTGTGTATATGTATGTGTGTGATATATATATATATATATATATATATATATATATATATATATATATATATATATATATATATATATATATATTACACTCACCTAAAGGATTATTAGGAACACCTGTTCAATTTCTCATTAATGCAATTATCTAATCAACCAATCACATGGCAGTTGCTTCAATGCATTTAGGGGTGTGGTCCTGGTCAAGACAATCTCCTGAACTCCAAACTGAATGTCAGAATGGGAAAGAAAGGTGATTTAAGCAATTTTGAGCGTGACATGGTTGTTGGTGCCAGACGGGCCGGTCTGAGTATTTCACAATCTGCTCAGTTACTGGGATTTTCACACACAACCATTTCTAGGGTTTACAAAGAATGGTGTGAAAAGAGAAAAACATCCAGTATGCGGCAGTCCTGTGGGCGAAAATGCCTTGTTGATGCTAGAGGTCAGAGGAGAATGGGCCGACTGATTCAAGCTGATAGAAGAGCAACTTTGACTGAAATAACCACTCGTTACAACGGAGGTATGCAGCAAAGCATTTGTGAATCCACAACACGCACAACCTTGAGGCGGATGGGCTACAACAGCAGAAGACCCCACCGGGTACCACTCATCTCCACTACAAATAGGAAAAAGAGGCTACAATTTGCAAGAGCTCACCGAAATTGGACAGATAAAGACTGGAAAAATGTTGCCTGGTCTGATGAGTCTCGATTTCTATTGAGACATTCAGATGGTAGAGTCAGAATTTGGCATAAACAGAATGAGAACATGGATCCATCATGCCTTGTTACCACTGTGCAGGCTGGTGGTGGTGGTGTAATGGTGTGGGGGATGTTTTCTTGGCACACTTTAGGCCCCTTAGTGCCAACTGGGCATCGTTTAAATGCCACGGCCTACCTGAGCATTGTTTCTGACCATGTCCATCCCTTTATGGCCACCATGTACCCATCCTCTGATGGCTGCTTCCAGCAGGATAATGCACCATGTCACAAAGCTCGAATCATTTCAAATTGGTTTCTTGAACATGACAATGAGTTCACTGTACTAAAATGGCCCCCACAGTCACCAGATCTCAACCCAATAGAGCATCTTTGGGATGTGGTGGAACGGGAGCTTCGTGCCCTGGATGTGCATCCCACAAATCTCCATCAACTGCAAGATGCTATCCTATCAATATGGGCCAACATTTCTAAAGAATGCTTTCAGCACCTTGTTGAATTAATGCCATGTAGAATTAAGGCAGTTCTGAAGGCGAAAGGGGGTCAAACACAGTATTAGTATGGTGTTCCTAATAATCCTTTAGGTGAGTGTATATACATACATACAGAGCATTCAGAAAGTAATTAGACACCTTTTTTCACAATTTGTTATGTTGCAGCTTTATGCTAAAATGTTAAAAAAAAATTCACATCAATCTACACTTCATACCCCATAATGACAAAGCAAAAATCATATATTTTTTTTTTATAACTTTGCAAATTTATTAAAAATAAAAAACTGAAATATCACATGTACAGAATTTGTGGTTTCGGAAGAAAATCGGTACGTTAATTCACCAAAGTGGCATTCAACTGATCCCAAAGTATAGTCAGGACATTACTGATGTAAAAAACAGCACCGTCACTATTTGAAAAAGTTTTTGATCAACTCTAGACAGACTCCATTTCCAGCAGCCATCACTCCAACACCTTGTGCTTGAGTAATAATGCTAAATTGCTAATTTGGTACTAGAAAATCACTTGCCATTAGATCAAACACAGTTGAAAGCTATTTGGTTCATTAAATTAATCTTAACATTGTCTTTGTGTTTGTTTTTGAGTTGCCACAGTATGCAATAGACTGCCATGTCTTAAGGTCAGTATTAGGCCAAAAATGGCAAAAAAGAAACCTCTTTCTCAAGAAACTAATCAGTCAATCATTGTTTTGAGGAATGAAGGCTATACAATGCTTGAAATTGCCAAAAAAAACTGAAGATTTCATACTAAGGTGTACATTACAGTCTTCAAAGACAAAGAACAACTGGCTCTAACAAGGACAGAAAGAGATGTGTAAGGCCAGATGTACAACTAAACAAGAGGATATCTACATCAAGAGTCTCTAGTTTGAGAAACAGATGCCTCACATGTCCTCAGCTGACAGCTTCATTGAATTCTACCCACTCAACACCAGTTTCATGTACAACAATAAAGAGAAGACTTTAGAGGCCTTATGGGAAGAATTGCAAAGAAAAAGACACTTTTGAAACAGACAAACAAAAAGAAAAGGTGTGTGGGCAAAGAAACACAGACATTGGACAACAGTGGTGGCTCAGCGGTTAAGGCTCTGGGTTACTGATCAGAAGGTCGTGGGTTCAAGCCCCAACACCACCAAGACACCACTGTTGGGCCCTTGAGCAAGGCCCTTGAACCTATCTGCTCCAGGGGCGCCGTATCATGGCTGACCCTGCACTCTGACCCCAGCTTAGCTGGGATATGTGAAAAATAAATAATTTCACCATGTATATGCAGAAATGTATGTATAATGTGTGACAATTGGTCAAATTAAATTAAATTAAATTAAGATCATTGGAAAAGAGTGTTATGGATCTTAACCCCATCGAGCTATTGTGGGATCAGATAGACTGTAAGGTGCGTGAAAAGTGACCGACAAGACAGACACATCTATGGCAAGTGTTACAGGAAGTATCTGGACAAACTGACAGCTAGAATGCCAAGGGTCTGCAAAGCTGTCATTGCTGCAAGTGGAGAATTTTTTTGATGAGAACTCTTTGAAGTAGTTTTAAGAAGTTCTGAATTGTTTTTTTTTTTACAATTGTAATAGTAATTTTTCCCATTGTTAATGTCCTGACTATACATTGTGATCAGTTGAATGCCACTTTGGTGAATAAAAGTACCAATTTCTTTCCATAAGAGCAAAATCTGTACATTATTCCAAACTTTTGGCTGCTTGTAGTTGTAGCACCTTTGGCAGCAATTACAGCCTCAAGACTATTTGGGTATGATGCAATAAGCTTTGCACACCTGGATTTGGGGATTTTCGGCCATTCTTCTCTGCAGTCCCTCTCAAGCTCTTTCAGGTTGAATGAGGACCATTGGTGGAGAGCCATTTTCAAGTCTCCAGAGATATTCGATTGGGTTCAAGTCCGGGCTCTGGCTGAGCCACTCAAAGACATTCACAGAGTCGTCCCTAAGCCACTCTTGTGTTGTCTTGACAGTGTGCTTAGGGTCTGAGGTCCTGAGCACTCTGAACCAGGTTTTTATTAAGGATATCTCTGTATTTTGCTGTATTCAACTTTCCTTCAACCCTGACCAGTCCTACAGTACTTGCTGCTGAAATAAAGCAGCCGTTGGGATGGTATTGTATAGATGATGAGTAAGTAGTACCTGGTTTCCTTCAGACATGATACTTGGAATTGAAGCCAAACAGTTAAATTTTCGTTTCATCAGACCAGAGAATTTTATTTCTCACAGTCTGAGAGTCCTTTAGGTGCTTTTTTGTGTCTTGCACTGAGGAGAGGCTTCCATCTAGCCACTCTGCCATAAAGCCCAGATCGGTGGAGTGTTGCAGTGATAGTTGTGCTTCTGCAAGTTTCTCCCATCTCCACACATAATCTCTGGAGCTCAACCAGAGTGACAATCTGGTTCTTGCTCACCTCTCTTACCAAGGCCCTTCTCCCCCAAATGCTCAGTTTGGCCGGGTGGCCAGCTCTAGGAAGAGTCCTGGTTGCTCCAAACTTATTTTTAAGAATTATGGAGGCCACTGTGCTCTTGGGAACCTTCGAGATCTGTGCCTCGACACAATCCTGTCTCTGAGCTCTCCAGGCAGGAGAGTCTTTGACCTCATGGCTTGGTATTTGCTCTTATGTGCATTTTCAGCTGTGAGAGCTTATATAGACAGGTTTGTGCAATTCCAATTCATGTCCAATCAAGTGAATTTGCCAGAGTGTAGAAACATCTCAAAGATGATCCAGTGAAATGGGATGCACCTGGGCTAAATTTCAAGTATCACAGCAAAGGGCCTGAATACTTATGTTAGTGTGATATTTATTTTTTATTTTTTTGCTTCGTCGTTATGGGGTATGGAGTGTAGATTTATGTGATTTTTGTTTTTTAAGCATTTTAGCGTAAGGCTGCAACATAACAATATGTGGAGAAAAAAAATGAAGGGGTCTGAATACTTTCTGTAAAAAATTATTTTATTCATATTGTATGGGAAGAAAGTTATCATGGACAAAATCCCAAACATTTAGTATCTTTTAAAAGCCCAGGAAGTCCTGTGATAATACCCCAAGATTTACTACTGTGACAATACCCCAATATTTGCTATGTGAATAAAAAAAAGAAGAATAAAAGAAAAAAATAAATAAATAAAAAAAAGAATGGCTGGGTCTCAAGACAATAATGACGTTTAAAGCCTGATGTTTCAGATATGAAAATAAATTCTGATTATTATTTCAGGCTTAATATTAGGTTACGGGCAGATAATGTCAAATAATCTTTTAATGTTTTGATAAATGCAACAAATATGTTACATAATTAATATGATAACTTGATCCATTCACCCAACATTACAAGTACTAAGATTTTGTTAGTCAGTGAATAAATCCATTGATCAGCATCATCTCAGCCAGAATGAGCACTTGGTCTTTCCTCTAGCACAAGGAGTTCCGGATTCTAATTATTTAGTTAAACGAATATTACATCTGTACTGTGGATATATATAAAGAGCAGGTCTGTTTTGCATTTTGCTTGCGACTTCACTAGAAAGCAGCACAAGCTGCGGAACAGCGGAATGAGAAGAGCGCATGAGAGAACATTGTCCCTCAATGTCACCCAACGTCTCTGATAACTGCCGCAACAAGCACTCATTATAACAATAGAAATAACAAACTAAAGTGCCGGATCGACTCTTGTAATACACACAAACGAAATGAAAACTCCTGCTAAAGAACTGAAAATGTTTCTTATGCATTAGACTCTTACCTGTTGAAAGCTATTTTAAAAAGTGGTGTGGACAAAATTGGCAAAGTTAAAAAGTGGTAGGGACATGTCCCACTCGTAAATGCCACATATGCCATGTTTAAATCCATTCGGCAGTATTCCGTAGATTTCCCACAAAATTGGCATAGAAAATGCAAAAAACTCAGATTTACTAGTTTGTCATTTAGATGCTTTCCTAGCAGAGTGAAAGCTTAAAGGCCTATTGTGTTTGTGATGAGTAGTTCAGCAGGAAGCTAAGTGTACAAATTAAGTACAATGACTCAAGCATCAATAATAATAATAATAATACAGTATCAGTTCAGCTATAGTTTAAATGCATTCAGTATCAAGAAGAGTTTAGTACTAAGATGAAACCACAAAAACATACATTAGAAGATGCAAATAGTGTTATAAGTAAAGTACAAAGCTAATGTGTAATTGCATTTGTTCTGATTGTGATTTGGACATTTATTCAGTCATTGATGGATGATAATAGAGCAGTTTCTTGTCCAGCACCACATTATGTAGACGATCCCCCATATATCACTAGCATACCAAGTCAAGTTATTTTATTTATCATTTGCACAGCTTACAGAGGGTACACTGGGCATTGCAATGCTTATTATTTCCATGTAGATTACATTGGAAACAAGAATGCTGTGCTACCATAAAATACCTATTCTGTTTGTCTGTACATCTTAAACATGTCCATGAGTGAATTATTTACTCTCCCTCACACCATCTACTGTCCTCTCTCACCTAGAGCCGCATAATTGGCAGCTTCAATATGGGAGGTGGCATTTGGCCCGGGTCTTGTTGCTCTGATGGTGTGTGGAATTTAATGACGGTCATTAAACACAGGCCAGTCTGCATTCCCAGCATGGTGCGGCTCAGTAAAGCCTTTATTAATTAATACTGCTCCTGGGAGGTCTGCCATTCATAAGAGCCTCTTTGATATCTCTCATCTCCCCAGTTAAAGTCTGCCCTTTGGTGGCTGTTTTATCTCCCAACTACTGCTGGCCCTTAACATTTTCCTTTTCACAAAAACCCGTCGCACCACCAACATGGAAAGGCCATATTGACTTTGACACGAAATGACATTACGCTTAAATAGTCGTTTGTTGATGTTCTTATCCTGTTTTACATCAATCAGCTGCAACATTAAAACCACATGCCTAATATTGTGTAGGTCCCCCTCATGCCAGCAAAACACTGCCAACCCGTATCACAGTATAGCATTCTGATATGATATTCTTCTCACTACAAATGTACAGAGTGGTTATCTGAGTTACTGTAGACTTTGTCAGTTCGAACCAGTCTGGCCATTCTCGGTTGGCTTCTCTCATCAACAAGGCATTTCCGTCCTCAGATCTGCCGCTCACTGGATGTTTTTTGTTTTTGGCACCATTTAGCATAAATACTAGAGACTTGTGTTTGAAAATCCCAAGAGATCAGCAGTTACAGAAATGCTCAAGATGGCGGCCCATGTTGTAGTGGCATTGTTGTGCCTGCTGTTAACTTTGATAGTGTTGTTGAAGATAAATGTTATTTTCCACAACCGTCACGTTGTATTCCTTCAAAGGTGATGAGAGGTTCACTCTGAATTGCTGTCCGTTGGCAAAACACGAGAACAATTGCATTTCATGTCATACATGGAAGGGCAGGGACACGCTTATTTAATTTTATCATTGCGCAGTAAGGGTATTTAAGCGTTTTCAGCGTTGACAAGCAAAGTTTGAAAGCAGCAGTGTGGACAGCATTTTGAAAATGCATTTTTCAAATGTATCCAGATTAATGTGGATGTAGCCTTAAACTATGAAGTCAAAGCCTTATTTTCTCTTTAATAGAGATGTTGTTTGTAATGTCTTTCATCCATAATGACCATGAAAGGGAAATAAATGTTAGATTTGTTCGAAGGTTTAAAATACACGCTTATATTTCATAGTAACACTGTACGTTTAAATATTTACAACGAAAATGCACAACTGTATCATTTATACAGTGATTTTGTTGATTAAAACAGCAGTGTTTCACTGCGCAAGCTCATAATAATGTTGCAGATGATTGAGTCATTGCCAGTGCGTGAATTCGTGTTCACAGTATACTGATTCACGACACCGGGAGCTAGGGAGCTGATTGAAATGCACCCATTGCTTTACTTTTCTGCCACAATAATGTGAATCATTTTAATAATTATTTATTTTTTCTCCCAGTTTGGCATGCCCAATTCAACAATATGTGCCAGTGCTTTTTAAGTCCTCATGGTCGTGTAGTAATTCGCCTCAACCCGGGTGGCGGAGGACGAATTCCAGCTGCCTCCGCTTCTGAGACCATCAACCCGCGCATCTTATCACGTGGCTTGTTGAACTCATTACCACGGAGACATAGTGCGTGTGGAGGCTTCACGCCATCCACCATGGCATCCACGCTCAACTCACCATGCGCCCCACCGAGAGCAAACCACATTATAGCGACCACTAGGAGGTTACCCCATGTGACACTACCGTCCCTAGCAACCAGGCCAAATCAAATATTATTGAATTATGTTTTAAATGGTGGCCTTAGCAAATGTTGATTAATGATGCGATTCATTGCAATTCATTCGATTAATTAATAGGAGTTATCATGTAATTTATTCTATTCAAATTTAAATTGATTGAAAGTCTTAGTAATTATGTTAGTTAACGTCCTTATTAAAAAGTATTACCAAAACAAAATCTAGCTTTTTATATTGTGGGTCCCTGGGTCTGTATAAGTTAAAAACCCATGTTTAAGGTAACGGCACACTGTTTTTGAGCTTTGTATTTTCTTAAATTTTTTTTGTAGCCCTTCACTCTTGCACAATCTGCTTCACCTGTGTGGAGGCCTGCAGGTGACTCATCCTGAGCTGGGCAAAAGGATTCTTGCTGATAAATATAGTTTGGCAGCTACGTGGAGAAGAGGTGTGTACATATTTGGCCACAGACATGAGCAAAAGTCTTTCCTTCTGTTTAAGACTAGGTGTATATATATTAGGCTCAGTACCTGCATTTATGCAAGATATTAATCATTACTATTCAGTTTAGAAATTTGCACACATAAATGTCACCATAAAGCAATTTGTGCTACACACTGATGGCATTTATGGGGAATTACTATGCAAAACCATCTCTTCTCAGGAGAGGACGTGTTCCAGGTCAGAGGTCAGAATGGGCTGCTGTTGAACAGTATGACTCCTCTGCCAATGGTGGCTGGAGAGGAGCAGATCCAGAGCACAGTTGATCAAGCTTTGGAGACTTTCTATCCCATCGCGCCCACCATTGACCTGCAGTGTACACGCGTCTATCAGGAGAAGAATGACACAGGTCAGCCATTAAGTTGCATTCACAATCACTGCATACATAACAATCAGTCAGTCAATCAATGGACCTGTTTCCACCTGGTATTAAGGTGCATCTCGAGTGATCCGATCACATGTGGTCAGGCGAGACACATCACTGTTTACACCTGGTCGCTCAAACGCGTCTCCTGTGACCATTTGTGTTGAGTACCTGTAGGGCTGGGTATCATTACAAAATGTTTTATATAGATACCGATACCTTGACTTTGATATCGGTTCCTAAACTATACTTTTTCCGATACCAATATTATGAAATCCATTTTAACAAGATTACAAACATTACCTCAAAAAACTTAAGTAATAAGTACGGATAAGTACAGTTTAACAAGATAACTAGTTTAATGTGAGTTAATCTTGATCAGTTACTGTCAACCTTAAAACATTTTTAGCATCGATTTAGATAGCTATCTATAGCCATACATCCAAACAATATCTAACGTTACTGAGGTCCCAGTTTATAGGACAAATATTGCATCGTGCGCTGTTGGCAGAGCCTGGTGAAATCTAGCCACACTTTTGATCTTTTCCACATCTTTTACATCTATGGGGGTTGAGACGCATACACACTACAGCCTCGCCTTTCAGCCACGTCTCTGGTCATAACCAGCGTAAACTAGTGTTTTTCCTTGATGCCTAAACGCTGCCAATCACCGGCACCTTTAGATTTGGGTACATCTAGCATGCTACATGCGTATCACTGACGGTGACGAGATTAACCCCTTAGGTATCGAAATTTGGTGCCGAACTACAAGACATTTTTCGATACTCAATTTTTTAGAGTCAATTCGGTTGGTGCCTAAAATGTATCGAACTCGATACCCAGCCCTAAGTACCTGTATTAACTGTGATTCAGATGTGTGTGCTTCTCATCTGTGTCCCGTATGTGGATATCAGACACACCACAGAAGATTCGCAATCAGTCAATCAGTCAATCAATCTGATAAAATAAACCATTATCATTGAAATCATGTAAAATGCTTATTTCCCTGCCACCAGGTTTCAGAGAAAACTACCCTTTCCCACATGCCCACACTCTCTTCCTAATGGAGGTGGGCAACACCCCAAAACTTTTGCCTGAACAGCTCCGTGCTAAGATGGTAATGTTCACCTTTGGGAACGCCCTGGCCCGAGCTCAAGCACTGTATGGGGTAAGATCCTTGCATGCTAAAAAAGTATATATTGACGTCTTTCAGTATCTTATTATTCTCATTCAGAAAATGACAAGTTCTGGATCATCTCTTTGGATCATACTGTTTGGATTTGTATACAATAATAATAAAGCTGAGAGGAAGGTTAACAACTTTCTTTCCTCTTCCTGCAGAAGGAACCCAGAGTTCTGGAGAAGCCAATTGTGGTGCAGAGCGTGGCAACTAATGGGCGCCTCTTCCAGTTTGTGGTGTTCCAGCTCAACACGACTGACCTGCAGTCTGACAGTGGAGTAAAGAACCTGGCCTGGGTGGATGAGGATCAGCCTCTCTATGAGTTTGTCAAAATTCGGCCGTTAATCAAGAAGAAAGTTGTGCAGGTAAGGACTTGTGTTCCAAAAATGTATTTTGGTTTGTAAATGTCCAAGAAAGCATTACCATCTTGGAAAGTTCTAAATGATATACTGGGCTCTATTTTCGTGCCAGCGCAGTGGGCGTGGATGGGCGTGTTTGTGCTGTCTGTGGGTGTATGCACGCAATGTGTGGGTGTATTTAATGTCAAATGTCTTTGAACAAAATACATGCTGAATTGCACTAATTGAAAAAATAACGCATTGCAATAAGATTTATAATTCAATTATAAATATTCAACTTACAAAATTCAGTTCCAACATTTTTATTTTCTTTATTATTTAACAGGTAGTATTCGATCCGTTATATTTAGCTTCCATGGAACACAGAAGCAAAAATGTTTGAGTCTTTACATGGCTTTTTGCCATATAATAAATATTGTGCTGTCAAGCTACAAAAAGGAAAAAAATTATGAATCATTTAAAAACAAAAACAAAATTATGTGGCGAATATGATTACTACAGCACAGGTTGGATGTCAGTAACATCGAACCTCAATAGTTCTTGTTTGTTTTTGACAACAAACCTGCGCCTTAGTAACCATATTTAATTGAGTTGATTTTTAATTAAGTGAATAACTTATTCGTTTAAGAATTTGTATTGTTCGATCACACAAAGTGATATGTGACCTACTTTATTATTAGGGCCCAAGCACAAAGTGCGTAGGACCCTATTGTTTTCGTTAGGATTATTATTATTATTATTATTATTATTATTTTTTTTTTTTACGACTTACGGGGCACTTTTGGGGCTCTTAACATGCTCAAAAACTCTTGAAACTTTGCACACGGGTCAGAACCTGCGGTCATTAGGGCCGGCCTGAAGCTGGTACCCGAGCGTGGCAGGGGCTCGACAGCGCCCCTGGAACAGGGGCCGAAAACTTGGTCTATAACTCAAACACGCTTGCATGTAATAATATGAAACTTCGGTACACATATAGATCTCATCGTTTCATATATCCTTCATACTTTTACTTTTTACCCCAGACCAACAGGAAACCGTCTATTTAGGGTTGTTTGAAAACGCACGCAATGGAATTTGGAATACTCCTCCCAGAGAACTCCACCAATCGCCACCAAACTCGGTCAGCATGATGTCAAGACATTGACCATGAAAAATTGCCGGCAGATTTTTGATATCTCCAACGGTTTGGCCGTGGCGAAGAAACGAAATGATGGCGAGAAACGAGAAACAGTCAGAGTGTTATAACTTCTACATACATTAATTGATCTCGATGAAACTTCAGCGGTGTGTTCAGCTGTAAGAGGCCGATCGCATGGATGTGACTATTGTGAGTCAAAGTTATAGCGCCACCAACTGGCAGAAGGAAGTGTGTCACTTTCAAAATGCTTTAAAATCACCCACTTATTGTTACACGATTTACTTCAAACTTTAGGTGTATAATGTAAACACACGGCAGATGTAGACGTGTGAAAGAATTATTGATATCTTAAATACTGCTGTCGCGGCAGCTCTTCAAACTTGAATTTTCTTTTTTGATGCCTGGTGCAGGGGCTCAGTAGCGCCACCTTCAGACAAAAGTGGGGTATTGGTTTCATACTTTGACCTAGAGTCAGATATTTTGGTTTGAATGTGGAACACATTGCACAAGAACTTTGAAGCTCAAAAAAGCACATAAATGAAGCTTAAACAGCAAGGAACTGTGCATACATTACTTGATCTCGATGAAACTTAAGCAGTTTCTTCACTTGAAGAGGCCGGTCGCGTGGATGTGACTATTGTGAGTCAAAGTTATAGCGCCACCAACTGGCAGAAGGAAGTGTGTCACTTTCAAAATGCTTTGAAATCACCCCCTTATGTCTCAATTGAACAAACAGTTGATAAAGAAATCGGTATCAATATATTGAATTATGAATTATTTCACTGATCAACTGTGATGTCCGGTTAAGATGAAAATAAACTATTACTCTGTCTAAGCGATTATCTTTCTGAAACACGTCACAAAAACTTACAGAAACGGATAACACAAACATGGCGTTGGAAATATACACTTATCAGAATAGTTATATTAAACTTGTCTATTTCAGTTATAAAGCTGTCTCATATGTAATTTCTCCTTTAATTCTATAATATAACCACTAGATGGAGGTCTAAGCACATTTTCTGTATTCTCGTTGTTTTAACGTAAGAAGAACACTTGTACGTGTTGACTGTTGAGAACGGTGTTTGGAGATTTTAAAAGACGCGGACCAGACGGAAAAACAAGACACTGCATCATTGCGTTCAATATTTTAACGAGGGCCACTCGTACGCTGTACACGGTGTAAGCATCAGCTTGAGGACTCTTCAAAATGTATATAGGTCTCAGTTCTGGATGGAGTTATTTGCAGACCTTAGAGATGCTGGATACTTCAACGGGAGTCGTGAGCGTCATTGCTTTGGTGATACAATAAAAAATACTCTACAAAAAAAAAAAAAAAAAAAACAGGGTTTCCATGGGGTCTTAAAAAGTCTTAAAAAGTCTAAAATTTCAAAATCACAATTTAAGGCCTTAAAAAGTCTTAAATTTGCTGAAGTATTGTGTTCTAGGTCTTAAATAATTTTTAACAGGTCTTAATTTTCCTACGTCCATGTAAATCTCATTTAAATGCTCCCATAGCGCTTTGGAATGTTTCTTTTTTTACTTCCGTGCTGTTGTACTTTCTTATTTACGCTAGTCCAAATATAATTCAGCTGTATTACGACTACAAAATAGACCAACATGCAACAGCCAGCTTTGAGCTTTCGTGTTATTGGCGCGAGTCTCTCGGATACAACAGAAAGGCGTTAAACGGATTTTATTCAGCTATGAGGAAGTGCAAGTTTAGCGATACTTGGCTTGAAAAATCTGAATTTACGTGCTTGGTTAAAGCCAGTTGCAAATAACGCATTTGAAGCCTACTGCTTATGCAAGAAAGCTATTAAATTGGGAATGTTGGGTGTATGCGCGCTGGAGTCTCATTCAAAAAGTGAAAAATATCTAACTGCTGTCAAGGGTCTCCAGCAAACTACAGCCATCAGCCATTACGCGCTTTGGAATAGCGGATGATGACTAATTTCCAAAATCACGGGACCGTTCGTGCTGATGTTCGACGAAAGTCTTAATCGCACCACCAAAACGAAACAGCTGGACCTGCACGTACGTTTTTCGTCTGCTGCGAATGGGTCGAGACTGCAATAAATAAAAATAAAAGGAATAGGCTACAATGAATGATCTATGGCAGGGCTAGTATAATGGTGGCCCCAGATCATCTTTATCTGGCCCTCCAACAGTTTTTTATTTTTAAAAACCCTCACAATCTGATATCAAAGTGCCCTCTCAGCAAAGGTTTAGCGCGTTCATAGGCAACCGCATTCATCGGTGAGTTTAACAACGCTCATTGTGGGTACAACACCATTCATCGGTGAGTTTAACAACGCTCAACTGCAGGTAAAGCAGCACACAGAGGTGAGTTCAACCAAAACAACGCTAAACTGCATGTGGCTAATGTTTACACTCAGGGTACATTACGGCATGTTTTCCATAACGTTACGACGTTCTCAATATAATTCATAATCACACGTTTATAATGAACAACGCGTTATGGTTATTGTGTTATTAAAAACTGTGTACGCAGGTGTTACAGTTAACATGGTAACACTAAGTTACACCTGGTTTACTTGTATGTTACTGATTAAGAAGTAATGTAAAAAAAACAGTTATAACTGCATGAAGATGAATGGTAACACAATACTGGCAAAATACTGTTTACATCTTGCAAATGCATATGATTCAAGACTAGAATTCCCCCAGAACGGAGGGAGGGGCGGGGTGACCAAACCTCATTATCATTTAAAGTCATATGCACTGAAACGGCGTGCTGAAAACGGAGCTGTTTTTCAGCAGTTAAAATTAGTGTTTTCTTAAAATACTAATGAGAATTTTTAATAAAAGTATATTACAAAGTTTTCATTTAGACCCTAAAGATTCATATTAACTTGTACAAAAATGGCATTATATGACCCCTTTAAGGTTACAAATACACACACACACACACACACACACACACACACACTCCATCATTGCAATCTTGACATTGCAGCCTGTTCATTATAGCCGCAATAAAATATAATAATAAAATAGTAAACCTACCATATAAAAATTACTCTGTTTAAATAGTCAGTAGTACAATTCGTATCATTCACAGTAAGCACCGCTCCACTGTGATGTTTCCAAGCATATTTTTGCGCATGTAAAGAGGATGATTTTCTACGTCGGTATTGCAGCGTGAGTAAAGTACAAAGCCTATAATAACTGGCAGAAGGCAGTAAGAGAAACAGGAAGTCTGTTATAACTTCTGCATACATTAATTGATCTCGACGAAACTTCAGCAGTGTGTTCGCTGTAAGAGGCCGATCGCATGGATGTTGCTATTGTGAGTCAGTTATAGCGCCACCAACTGGCAGAAGGAAGTGTGTCACTTTCAAAATGCTTTTAAATCACCCCCTTATGTCTCAAGTGAACAAACAGACCAACAGAAAGTCAGATATTTTGGTTTGAATGTGGATTTCTTGGAATTTGCACACATCTTCTCGACGGTCGAAGCGAGCTTACGTTATTGCCCGTCGTGCGCGGCGACCCTAAAGGCCCAGGGGTGGCGGTGCCACCGGCTTGGGCCCGTCATCGCTGCTCGCAGCTTTAATTTTGAGTTGAATTTACCCAGAATCACATTTTAAAGGGCACCTATTATGGCATTTAAAATGTTCCTAATATTGTTTTGGGAGCCCCAACAACAGTTTTACATGCATGCAATGACAAAAAACACTTTTGTTGTCTTATAATATGCATTTATGTTTACCTGATTTGCTCACCGACTCCCAAATGATTAGTTCAACAACTCATTTTTCCAAACCCCTCCTTTGCGTGACGCTAATCTGCGGTGATTGGTCAGATGACCCAGTCAGTTGTGATTGGTATACTCTGTGCAGAGATTGTCAGAAACGGAACGCCCATCACCGCTTTGTAGTAAAAAAATCAAAATAAGAGAAGGAATTTGAGTTGATTTATGTTAGCGATCATAGCCCAAACTTCGGTGGTAAACACCCATTCAGTTATTGTTTGCGTTAGCCCAACGCATAAACATATTGGTAAAGCACTGCATTACTACAAGTTATTGCTCTATTCTTTATGACAACTCCAATAACATCGACAAACATTTCACATATTTCAAAAAAATTGACATTGGAGACCTAGAAGCTGCGCTGAGCGTAACTTACACAACACACACAAATACTTATTAAGCATGCTAAAAAACACATAAAAGCAACAATTATTAATAACATTTACAGGTTGTGATTTGTCGGAGGAAGCTGATCCAAATAAACTTAGTACTGAACCTTCCTTCAGTATCAACCGGCTCGCGAATCCACACTTGAAAGCATTCATGTTCGTAAAGCAATCGTCATTAAAATGACGCGAACACAGCACAAGGTTCGGGCTATACTTGTGTGGTATAGTTGTAAATATAAACTCTAGCCACTGATTCTTCACATGCTCGTCCCTGGGCAGTGAAAAAAAGGTCGCTTTTGATACGCACTTCAGAACACAGCGTCTTGTTGTCGACATGATGTTTTCAAGTTTTCCCTGGTGTCTGTGCGCGCAAAGAGTGGGCGTGGCCAATTTGATAATTTTTCGTCTTGACGTCACAACGAAAAGGAAAATGACTCATTGGAAAAACGATTCATTACATTGACTCAGAGTCGACTCCTACTTTTGAGAGACAATAACTTTTTTTACGGTGAACTTTCATATATAAAACTTTGCAGGATGTTTTTGTTGATGTTACACACTACATGAAAGGTAATTTTCAAAATTCCATAATAGGTGCCCTTTAAGATCTATACACTACTGTAAAAATGAGTCTCAGCTTTCTAATGATATAATCTTTGTTTGATTTTTATTATCCCAAACTGCTGATGTAATCAATTAAATGATGGCTTAAGGTCTTAAAACCTTGTTTTTGAGAAAATGACCTCTAAAGATTCCAAATAATTCTCAGGCAATATTTGACAGAATTGGAAGATTTTTTTCAAGCCTACATTAAGACCTAACAGGTTAAATGGATAGTTCACCCAAAATTTTTAATTCTCATTATTTACTCATCCTCATGACATCCCAGATGTGACATTCATTCTTCTGCTGATCAAAGATTTTTAGAAGAATATCTCATCTATGTAGGTCCAGACAATGCAAGTGAATGGTGACCAGAACTTTGAAGGTCAAAAAAGCACATAAAGGCAGTATTAAAGTAAATCAATGTCCTCTAAAGCAATATGATAGTTGTGGGTGAGAAACAGATCAATATTTATGTCCTTTTTTATTATGAATAAAAAGACACTAAATGCAGTGCTCATGTTTAAATTGACAGCAGCTGAAGTGATCGACACACTGCATTGTATAGACAAAATGTAGTTTGAATTTCATGATAACATTGACATAATTTGAAAACTCAGACTTTGTTTTGCCAAAAACAATAGAAATCCCCAAACAGTCAAACACATTTTTTTTTATTTAAGTTTTTCAGAAACGTTCTATTATGACTTCTGAATTATTTTGTTGGAGCGCATCACACATGCTCCAGAACAATTTAAAAAGTCATTACATTTACTGTGGTTTTATGGTGATCTATTTTTGTCCTTTTTGGAGCTTGTCAGCCCAGAATCAATTTTCACATTAATTGTGTGGCAAAAAGCTACGAGAAGAGCTTTAAGTTTAACATTTTCTTTGACTTGGATAATTGTTGGTCTTGGTGCATGCACTTTACACACTGTACACTTTACTCTAGGTCCCTGCTGGTTTGTCAGGATATCAGCCTAACACCTTCAAGAAGTTCCTGGGACTCTACCTCCATGGAGCAGTGTGAACAGCTCCGGGACCAAAACACCTTTGCCAGAATTTAACAACATGTATTCATGTATTTCTCATCCAACTCCCATAAATGAAAAATAAATA
This sequence comes from Xyrauchen texanus, assembly GCF_025860055.1. Classification (NCBI taxonomy): domain Eukaryota; kingdom Metazoa; phylum Chordata; class Actinopteri; order Cypriniformes; family Catostomidae; genus Xyrauchen; species Xyrauchen texanus. Next base: position 16,569,932 of record NC_068284.1, on the reverse strand, counting down.
AGTGTGAATATAAGCCCTTTCTAGAAATCCTTGCATATCTCGAGTTTTGAGAATTTCTACATTACATTTCTGCACTATGCAACATTATTATTAGTGTTCATTAGCAATATTGAACGAAACGCTTGTATTATATATATTTATTTGCTGAAGATGTAAGGAAACAGAAAAAAGGAGTGGCATTTAACATTTTGGTATGAACAGAAAAATAATTTAATCATAAAAATTACACAATTCCTTCTTTGTCTTCTGAAAAGCATTAACAATATACATTACAATGGTTAACATAGTACATACGTAACAGGTCAAGTGTTGCTGTAGAGCGTTGTGACAGACTAACATGTGGAAATAAGCTCAAAATAGACTAAATTAAATAATTTTCTTTGGGTGTCTGCAGGACATCTTCAACTGTTATACTAAGAGCAAACAGAAAACATTAAAAATACAATATCACAAATAAAAGTTAAAAGCCAATGAGGAAACAAAAAAGGTAAAATATCAACAGTTATGTAAGAGGGTCATTTGGAAAGATAGCGATAGCAAAAATAATAATAACAGGATCAAGAAGTAAAAAGTCAGCATGATTGATTATTGGTCCTGTGGAAGTAAAGTCAGTGAATCTGTCCCTTGTTGCTCTTCAGTCAGATTTGACTTGCAAGTTACCTTTGCTACGGAGAGTCACACAGGTTTGGAACAACATGAGGTAATGATACATTACACATACATCTGGGATGGCACGAGGGTGAGTAAATGATGAAGATAAAGATGGCAATTAAAATTCTGGGGTGAACTATGATTTTAATAAAGTCATCTGAGGTTCCTATTGAAAAGTGGATCATGTTGTAAATGACTGAGACTCATTCAGGACATATCTCAAACTTTCAGCACATTAAACTGCTTTAGAAAGGCTTTAGCAGTGAAATTCATTTGAAGTACATAAAACCTATAGAAACATGGCATTAAACAAAGGAAAATAAAATAGATTTATTTATCTCATAGTCCATTATCTTTCCCAGTAGGACAGCAGGTTTCGTTTCTGCCTTCTCTCAGCAGTTCCATTGGTCCATGTATTCAAAATGTCTGTACTCCCTTTTGAAGCCATTACAGTGTTTTTATGCTGTTAAAAAAATCTGTTTAGAGATTGGAGACTAGACATCCTCAAATAGTCTAATTGAATGTTACACAAAAATGGTCCATGTCCTCTCCAAGATGCCAGGAATGTGATATTTCTCACAAAATCCACAGTGTAGATGTTCTTTATGTTTGAGGTCCACTCTTAAAAAAAAAAAAAAAAAAAAAAAGGTCTTCTTTAAGAAGACTAAAGTCCTCTTTAGTCTACTATTTTAAATAAAATAATACAAAAATTACTAAAACATAACAAGGGTGCTCCCATCTCAAACAGGTCCTTCCAGTAAGCTGAGCTCATCCTATAGTTCTTCTCACTGATGTTGGACGTGTTGAAATGAAGAGCAACCACTTCAACCAGACCTGGTTTAAGATTTGGTTCTCATGGATGGGTAAGACTAAACTTAGACATCACTCTGGTTATTAGTGGGGTTGGTCTCTGGTCTTTGTGACACCTGCATTTGGTGTTTCGTAGATATCCTTTATCACACACTCATTGTCATTGTTGGCGAGTACTGAAGGGAAACAAAAAGTTAATTAAAAGCAGTGCTGGGGAAGTTACTCAAACTAAGTACTCCACAGCAAATTACTAATGAATTCTCTACATATTTAATCAGAATACTTCATCTAAAAATGAATCACATTATTTTTATTTTAAGTTACTTTCCTTCAAGTTTTTGGCTTTCCGCTTAAATTCAAAATGTCTATATTCCTCATTCATTGTCGCACACACTTCAGCTGTCACAGAAATGCTACAGATGTAAACGAATTCATATTTGAAATGTATTACACATGGTACTTTAGCGCAAGTAATGTATTTTAAATGAATAACTAGAGCTGTCAGAATTAACGCTTTAACGCATGCAAGTTATTAAAAAAGTTTTTCTTAATTGCGATGAACGCATTTACCGTTAATCCAGCATAAACACTTGTTGGGAAGGGGGAACCTTTGTAATGTATCCGCCTGGGGTAATTTCACTGACACACTTCGCAACACACAGCGTGATTTCCACCCCACCCCACCAAACCACTTGAGCGCAAGTCACGGCCTTATTGAAAACTACCGGCAGCCTTATTTTACCGTTGGTTGGCATCGGATACATTCACGATCATTCTGGAGTCTGATGACCAATGAAAACGTTCCTGAGAGTTTATTCATGACTGGGGCGTGGTTTGTGCTTAAGTGGTTTTGGGAGAAATCACGCCAACGCACGCAAGCACACGCACACGCGAGCCCTTCTACCAAGATGAGCCTACAAGCCAAGCATAAAATAGCATAAACGCGCCGGTCCCATAGACATGTAGGCTATGGGCGGTACTGTCGTAACATGCTAGTTGACCGCTACACTCTCTCCTATGAGAGAGGAGGTTGTTATTTAAGTCAATAAAAGAATCTCAGCACACACACACACACACACACACACACACACACACACACACACACACACACACACACACACACACACATGTTGTGTTTCCATGTTTTATGGGGACTTTCCATAGACATAATGGTTTTTATACTGTACAAACTTTATATTCTATCCCCTAAACCTAACCCTACCCCTAAACCTAACCCTCACAGAAAACATTCTGCATTTTGACATTTTCAAAAAACATAATTTAGTATGATTTATAAGCTGTTTTCCTCATGGGGACCGACAAAATGTCCCCACAAGGTCAAAAATTTCGGGTTTTACTATCCTTATGGGGACATTTGGTCCCCACAAAGTGATAAATACACGCTCACACACACACACACACACACACACACACACACACACACACACACACACAGAGAACAGCGCTTCCATGCTAAAATGACGGAGAAAGGATCTCTTAATGCTATTTGACGTACAAAATAAGCCCAGATTAGACTTTTGTGAATTTCCACAGAAGCACGTAAAGTCATAACTTTTACCAATCCGTAGAATGATACGTTTTTGTCTGCAAGCGATTCTCACGTGTGAAAATGAGGAAGCGGTACTCGAGTTGACGTCCTGACAGGAATCAAGAACTTTGGATAGTCACAGTCTACCGGGAGATTAGTATTGCAGAGGATGAGTGATCAAGATATGTAAAGCCCATTGCAATGAATATACAACCTACGTGAGGACTAGTTCTTTCAATCAGTCAAACTCCCACTTAGACTTTGGGAAACGTTTAATGTTACTTGTGCATTTTTATCTTTATACTGTGGAAGGCTTTGTCTAGAAAATAATAAAACTGCATTATAATTTTACATATTATTTTCTTTCCTAAGGTGGAAATAAATGCGTTTTGACAGGAAAATAAGTATACATAATGTCAAATTTCAGCACTTTCAAAATCTATGATTAATCTAGATTAAAAATGTTAATTGACTGACAGCACCTGTAATTATTTATTTGAAAGTCAGTAACTGTTATCTGATTACAACCATTTAAAATGTAATGCATAGCATTTCTTTTTTTACTAAAAGCAACTAATTACTTTGTAATCAAATACACCCAACCCTTATTAAGAGACAAACATCCAAACTGCCTTAAAATCTTTCGTTATTATTTCACATGTAACAATCTTTGTCTTTGTATTGGCTCTCACATTTTCATTTTGGAAAGAGTGAAGGAAGCTTCCACTCAGTTCACTGTCGTCTCGTGGAGTTCCAGGCGGGTTACTCATGCCACTCAGGTTATTAGGGGAATTCTGAAATTTAGAGAATAAATAGCTTTCAGTCTGAGGCATGTTCAAACATGATGCATCCTTGTTTAGTTAGATTGCACATCATTTTAACAGATATAATCTTTTTTTTATAATACCTTTGGGAGTCCATTTATGTCACCCGAACCTGTGAGAAAAAAGGGAAACATGGGCAGGATTCAGTCACATGGGATTCAGTTAGTCTTATCTGGATAGTAAAGAATCTTATGTTTTAAATAATTTTGTAATTGCTATGGTGAATTGAGTTTTACCTAATGAGCCATTCATGTGATGAGGCTCCAATCCTCCCATTGGGCCATCTGAATCTGGGCCCATAGGAAACTATAAACAAATACATGAGAACAGAGACAATTAAGTCAGAGTGTGTGAGTCAACCAACTATATTGGCACCTCATAGTTACAAACAGCAGTAGAGTGGAGTAACTCACACTAGATCTGTTTCCTCCTGGGGGTACTGAGTTTATCAATGTGTAGAGGTTTTCACCAGAGTTGGTGGAATCTGTAAAGATTTATCACATATACTTTTTAAAAGGTTATTTAACCTTTTATTCTATTTTTAGATATACATTTTTCCCTACGAGTTGTGCACTATATTCGAAGTCTTCTGAAGCCATTAGTCCTCCACTGTAGCTCTCAAATTTCATTCACATTCATACCAGGTTTGACATCAATGACATGACACACCAGTTTGAATATGTAGAGGTGCAAATGACATTTGAGAACTACAACAGAGGGAATTCTTCAGTTTCTGTCTGTTCCTCACATAAAACCATTGCATGGCTTCAGAAGACTTGAAATATAGTGTATAGAACATATGGACTACTTTTATGGTGCTTTTTTGTCATTTGTGGAGCTTGATTGTTCATCCGTGTTCACTTTGATTTGAATGGAAAAGAGCAACCGGGACATTCTTTTAAACATATTATTTTGTGTTCCATTTAAATAATGACAGAATTGATTATTGTATAGCAAGCAGACAGATCCATCACCTGCTGGACTTGGCATGATGGGTGTTCCACCACTTCCTGCTCCTCCTGGAGGACCCTGTGGAAGCACAACAATAGAGACTGAGACACTGGTGGTGCTTTCTTTCACGACCAAAAAAAAAAAAAACATTAAAAAACACAAACAATTGTCAGTTAGAAGCTAGTTACCACATATGTCCCTGGGGATGAAGAAGAATATGGGATCTGTGAAACCAAAAGGTTATTTAAAATACTTATCAGCCATGTTAGCCAGAAATCCTAAAAATGAGTTTAGATTAAAGTGCATTTTCATTAATTTCTTACTGTGTTTCCATTATTAGGATTAGACCATGTTCTGCCTGCTCCTGGTCCCCTGTAGAGACAAAAAAAGCCAGTTCTATTTATGAACACTGAGAAAATCTCTGGTCAGACTAATCAGACTTACTGAAGTGTTCAAGAATCTAAATAAAACCAAGGATAAGAGGTTCAGTATGTTCCTCTATATTCACTAGCAATCAAAGTGTTCATGTGTTTTAATATTTTTTTACAATAAATCTCTTTATATGTCAGTGCGAGACTTCAAAATCAAAGGATTTATTTATTAGCCTGTTAACCTCTGGTGGGCCTGTACGTACCCACCCGAGTGCTTATTTACATTAACTACACATTTAAATGGTCAGTTATTAAATATTCTTTAAGACCAATACATCATTTGAAAGCTCTAAATCTCATGCTTTGATGACTGAAAACTGTTTCATGATCAATATGTTATAACAAGTGTATTTCCATAATTCATGTAAAGAGTAAACATCAAAACATTTGTATCATACATCCCATATTATGAAATAATTAATCCCCAATCATGTAACATCCAGTATACTTGTCATTTGATTGCTTTACTAAACATCCTACATTAAATCTTTCAGTCAAAAAGTGTGTACATTTGGAGAAATTATGATGGATTTTTGTAAGTTTACTTCTTATTTCTTTAGCCTGATATGTAATTCATGTAAATGCTCTACTAACTTATGCAATTTGAAGCACTACAGGACTCGGATACTCTAATATAGTGTGTTCTATTGAACCAGGAAGACAGAGGCCACTCTAGCTCCAGATATGATCCAAACACCGATCAGCCACAACATACAGCGCCAACCCACATCTCAGTATAGCATTGTGAGATGTTATTCTTCTCACCACAATTGTACAGAGTGGTTATCTGAGTTACTGTAGACTTTGTCACTTTGAACAAGTCTGGCCATTCTCCTCTGACCTCTCTCATCAACATATAACTACTGCGTTTTCATCCACAGAACTGCTGCTCACTAGATGTTTTTTGAGTTTGGCACCAAAAACATCCAGTGAGCGGCAGTTCTGTGGATGTAAGCATGTTGTTGATGAGAGAAGTCAACAGAGAATGGCCAGACTGGTTCAAACTGACAAAGTCTACAGTAACTGCACTGTAGGAGAATAGGTTATTACATCAGCGATCACGTGAGAGGTGTTCCTCATCCCTTAATAGTAGCATGTAAACTCTGTGTAAATCATTATAATGTTTATACCAATGAAGTTTGTAGTGAATAAATAGACAAATATACAAATATTTGGTTTGGCAATAATTTTCAAGCGATTGCTGGCATTTGTTATTGGTTTCATGTCTGTATACTTGTAGAAATTTGCATCTGTCATTTAACCTGTTCTTTGCTTTAGGCTGCATATTATACAAATATTATGCTTTCTGATTCATTCTATGAATGAAAACAATATGAGATCAGTAAAACAAGCTGCTATAACCTCTCAATGATAATTGAAAGTAAGATATATGTAGTATGTTTAATTTGTATAGTTTACAGGATGCTGACATGGAGCTAAGCTAATACTAGCATGCTAACCTTCGCCATAGTATGCACCGTTACCCTCTGTTGTTTTTTTTACTTGTTTTCAAGAAAGACATTTGATGCAACAACAAAGGTGAGTGTTGGGTGTCATTATAGGTGTTACTATGGCAGACATATAAGAGGATTAGTCAATGGGCAGAATATAGACAAAATAATAATAATTAGAGACACACATCATATAAAAAAAGCAGCATATAAAAAAATCAGGGTGAATAGGCTTCATTTTTGTGTGTATTTGAGTAGATTTAATTCCTTTTGTAAATCTAAGAAACACATGGTATGGTCTTAAATAATGTTTCATAAAACTCTTGTTTTGAGCCCCATTGTGTCTAGTTCCTTTTAAGGCCAGTATAATTTACAGTTTCATAAAAAATATATTATGAAATTATGATATATTACTATTTTTCTTTATGCCATTAATACATTCTGACATCTGGGCAACAAACTTACAAGTGTCTTCTTTCAAAACAGACCACAATTATGACTAATACAAAAAGGTGATGAACTGCCATGGATATTGAGGGGCTGTGGGAACAGTAGTGATGGGGCATTCACGAACGAGTGGCTCTAAGAGCCGGCTATTGTAGGTGAACGCTGGGAGCCGGCTCGAATATTACAAGAGCCGGATCTATTAATACAAATATATATAAAAAATTAAGATATAAATAATCAAAAGATTTAAATTAATAGAATTAACTAATTCAAAGAACGAAAAAAAAAAAAATAATAATAATAATATAGGCCTAAATGCTCAAGCACACACATTCATTCCGACTGTCTGCTCAGACAAAACAGCCTCATCTGCTGTTCCTGTCAATCAGACATGCAGTGTCAACCAATGAACCAAACATGCGTGAGGAAGGGCGGAGCCAACTTATTATGTTGTTCAGATTGTATTTGTTTTGAATTGTTACATTTATATGCATTTCAATTTGTGGGATTCTGATTTATTTTTCTTTGATATGGTGCAATATTCTATTATCAGAACTGCCGCTCTAATGTTTAATAGCATTCTTTTTCATTATTAACCAATGCATTTTTAAATACATTGTGGTTAAGGTAGAGTATGATTTCATTTCATAATTGAATTAGAATTGTTTTAAAACCAATTATAGTCAAACTATCGCAAACTGTTTGACTTGGAAAAAATACAAAACATATATTTTTTAAAGAACCGTTTGGGAGCCAAAAGAGCCAGCTCTTTTAGGTGAGCTGAGTCGAATGAGACGGCTCACTGAAAAGAGCCGGAATGCCCATCACTAGGGAACAGTTTAGACAGATTGTTCACAGTTATGGTAAATGGTCTGCACTTATATAGCTCTTTGTTTAACCTTAGAGGTTGTCAGTAAAGACAGTTAACCTTGATGTAATTAAATAAAGAACTGAATGATATATGCTGAATAGGTTGTGAAAGGTCTTACATGTTCACCCCTGACATTCCAGGGCCCATGGAGACTGGAGGTCTCATTCCTCCACCATAGTTCTGTAATGATATCCAAGGATCAGACTATGATACCCCGAGATACACCATAAGAGAAGAGAAAATGAGACCAGTTAGTTTAGAGGAAAACACAAAGGATTATGACCGATATGGAAGACTGTGAAAATGTTTTAATAAAAACATGATAAGTATTATTATAATGAACAAAGGTCAAATATGGGTTCTAGATCAAAGGTGTCCAATATTTCATGAATGGCAGTTGAGAAATAGTCTTTAGGACTGTGCAAGATCTAGACCTGTGGTCCTGGTCCCATTTGGCCCATTCCTCGAGGAGCATTCAATCTCTGCATGGGAACCAGGTTTTGATGGCCTGAGCACATAACACAATTTAAAAATTAATCAGATTTCAGTTTGATCTCACCGACTGTCTTTGTCTGGTTCAGCAAAGAAAACCAGCTATTAGCAACTACACTTCAAAATGAGAGTTAGTTAGATGACAAAAGTGGTAATGTATTCATCTAAACAAATTAGAATTTGAAAAAGGGCAAATCTGCTGTTAAAATACACTTATGAAGGGAGAGACTTTGACTAAACAGAAGTTCACTATCAATGATCCAATGAACCCACTTGTTGGTCGTGTAGGGTCCATCATATGTGGTGGTAATGGCTGCCCACTTGGAGCCTAAAAAAACAGAATTGGATAAATCAGCACAAGTGAAAGAAACAATCAGGACAAAAGGGATTTTTAATGTGGGACATACCGGATTACCCATTCTGATGGGCGTCCGTGGTCCACCAGCATAGCGTGGCGACATAAAGGGCTGGAAATGAGGGAACAAAAAAAAACAGTCAGTGACATACTGCTAAAAAAATATCCAAATCCACAATGCAATTCAACAGTATTTAGCCAATAAAAATGGCTGACAGGGAGATGAGGAAGGAAAACAGATATATAACAGAATGCATAACAGCATGTCCAAATGCAATCTAAGCATATAAGTTATACAAATGCGAGTGTGATCACCTGTCCATGTGCCCCCATCATGTTAGAGTTAGGAGGCAGCTGAGCGTGAGGGGAGGGTTGGAAACCAGGTAGTCCCTGCAGAGAGTGCAGGGGGAGGAAGAGGATGTTACCATAGTATCAACAGCAGAGAGAGAGAAATGCCAGGAGAAAGACAGAGCAAGGTAAAAGACAGGACAGGTGTAAACCACAGGTGCAGATTAACCGAACAGAGCCAAGAGGCAAAAGCTCACAATATGTTTGATTGAGTTGGACGTGGAGCTCTAATACCACTTATAGAAGACATCAGTGGCTCATATTATATCCAGGGATAAACAGGCTTTGTTTAAAATGATAAACATCCAACATGATCACATGGGAAATCAACATGTTGCTTTTGACAATTCAGGTACCCTGAAATTAATCCCATTCAGCCAACAATGGCGAGTGTGATTTGAAGGTTGCATTTTCACTCTAAAATGTAGTTTTTACTTTACTTTTACTGACGGTTATGTTTAGGGTTGGGGTTTGGGTTAGGTGGTAGAGTTAATGGGATAGTTCACCCAAAAATGTAAATACTCTCAACATTTACTTACTTTCATGCCATCCAAGAAGTGTATGAATTTCTTTCTTCTGCAGAACACAAACAAAGATTTTTAGAAGAATATCTCAGCTCTGTAGGTCAATACATTGGTGACCAGAACTCTAAAAGCTCCAAAAAGGAGATAAAGTCAGCCTAAAAGTAATCCATATGAGTGTATAAATCCATGTCTACTGAAGCGATGCAATCACTTTGAATTAGAAACAGATCAATATTTCAATCCTTTTTTACTATAAATCTCCACTTTCACTTTTAACTTTCTGAATGTGAAAGAATGTGAAAGTGAAAAATGGAGATTTATAATAAAAAACAGATAAATATTTATCTGTTTCTTACCCACATCTATCATGTTGCTAAAGAAGACATTGATTTAAGCACCGGAGTCATATGGATTACTTTTATGCTGCCTTTATGTGATTTTTGGAGCTTCAATGTTCTGGTCACCATTAACACTATTCAATTGTTTGGACCTACAGTGCTGAGATATTCTTAAAAAGAAGAAAGAAAGTCACACACATCTGGGATGGCATGAGGGTGAGTTAATACTACTTTTTTATTTTTTGGTGAACTATTCCTTTAATAAAATATGCATTCTTATTTATTGTATTATGTAATTTACAACTAAATATACAACTCAGTTTTGGCTTCACTCTGTGGACATTTCACCTGGAAATTGGAGCTCACACTCAGAGCAGTGATGTGGAACCCATAGTTTCAACAACACTTCCAGTTTCAGCCACTGGGGCAGTGATTCAAATTTCAGCAAGCACAGACCGATTTCAGCAGCAAAACTTTCAACGTACTGTTGCTGATTGCACAGTGGGATCAGTTTATATATATCTGTTTTAAGATACATGCTTATATTACAGTATTGTTCAGTTCTCAATTCTGATTGTTTAACAGACATTCCAGGATGTTGATTATTTTTCACCAAGGTTTGTTGACCGAAGTACCATTTCATATCACTTTACGACATTTTGACCAATCTAGTAACAGCAGCTTTGACTGTTTTAAGACAGATATTTAAAATGGAATGGAGAATAAGGAAATTGTGCTATGCACAAGAGATTTTGTTTTATTTTCTTTATAGATTTTTAAATGAAAAGAAATAATATCCAAGAGCACATCTGGCACTCAAAAATGCTACAGGTATCCCGGGAAGGGCAGTAGTTGCATGAAAAAAAAAATATATAGATATTATATACGGAAACATCCACTATTTTTGTTATATTATATCTTAATTATAATGACAACGCAATGCAGATAAACCTATGTGTTTTTAATCACACTAAAATGTTTAGTGACTGGAACTTCACTACCAATTTTAAGTGCCGTACTGTAACCTTGATTTTTTTTTTTTTTATAAACAAGGGACTCATCGAAAGTATCTTTTGTAGTAATCAACATTATGTCACTAATGCTGAACATTCCTTTTACTGTGGTATAAGTGGAATAATTGTCTCCCGATGGTTGAATTACTGAAAATTAATACACACCCAACATGCATTACCTTGAGTATTATTATTATTTTTTTAATAATTAAATGGCGTGTCATCAATTATTCCTCACATAAAGCATAAAATCCTAAATTACTTGCTATTTTTTTAAAAAGCAATTTCTCATCCTTGTCACCACAAGAGGGCAATGGGGTTTCTAGGATAGTTTAAAAGCATTCAACTTTTTTAGGTTTTCTTGTGCACTAATGTTCAAAACTGGGATAAACCTGTTCCATGTTCTACAGCTCTTAGAATCTGAGAATCTTTGCCTTGTGTTTAACGCCATTGCATCATCTAGTCTGAGAAGTTTCCTTGGCTCTTCCAACCACCAAAAAGGTCATTGTAAACATCCTATCATCTAATCTTTTCCAAGAACTCATTTAGATATTTTGATGAGTCACCCTCTCGGAAGTCTCCCGTGTGATAAACAGATAACTTCACTGCAGAAGGTGCATCCCCCCACCAACATATTTAACACAACTCAGCAGGGTAACAATTACCCGGCTCTTAGAATGAAGAGCGTGCATAAGCTTGCCTTCCATTAGCAGCTAATGGTTGCAATCAGACAGGTTCCCCACAGACATTGGGCTTGGCAGATGACCAGAAGCAGTGGCATAATGGCACGTGGCTGAGCATTGAGGACTTCTAGTTATATTCTGTTTGATGGCTAAGGGAGAGGGCTTAAAGACTGAGGGACAAGGACAGGTAAACAGGGGTGACCAACCTGGAAGAATCCGGGGGGCATTGGGCCACCTGGCATCCCGTCCCCAGGAGGCATGTTGCCTAGGACTGGACTTGGTGCTGCTGCGGCGCTCTGTGAAGGAAGGAGAGGAACCATATGAAAGATAGTGGAGATCTTTAAGCAGAGCTGCAATGTGTACAACAGGGATGTGCAAAACTATCAATTTTCAATATCGACTAGTCTGACTGATTAACCGCTTATGCGTATCCTGAATGCAGAATGACACGCTTCAACATAACCAGAGTACTTCAGGGCAATCCTCGCTGTGCATTCAAAAGTGCAGAACTGCAAGATAATATTGCGGGTACACATCTAGTTCACAACATCAAGCAGTTTAAACCTTTTTTACAACTATTTATTTAAACAGATTAAAAAACTTGAATCTCTCTACATCACATCACAAATATGTTAACATTACTCACAGTTTTAATAGATTTAATGTCCGACTGTGATCATCTTGAAATGTATTGTTGATGCGATGCTTTCATGTAACAACAGCACATAGAAAGTCTAAATCTAAAGCATTAAAGAGATAAAACTTCTTGCAGAGGGTTTTACTGTGCTGACTGTTATTCACTGTTAAGCACAGCAAGTTATAATCACTCAAAAACACTCTCCAAGAAGTTACTTCTCTCAATTCATTTGAGAATTTCGTTTCCCATTAAAAATATAAATGTTAGTAGTCGACCCCACTAATCGACTATCAGTTGTTAGATGATTTCTTATTTTCTGATTTGACATTATACTGTATATATCTGGGTGTAAATAAAGTATTTTGTTTTGTTCCCAATCATGCCAACTGTAACTGGTTAAAATTTTGTGTTGATACGACAAAGCAATCAAAATTTCTATAGCATTACAAAAATAATTTAGCATAGTGTCCAAAAGCCTATCCAAACAAATAAAACATAATAATTGTACATAAGAACTGTAAGTAATGAGATTTCACAGAATGAGTGACTTTTGACTCAATGAATCTGCATCATTTAGTCTGTCATGTAATCACACGTCTCTCTGCCCAAATATGGATGATTTCTGCACCGATCTGAACCCAATCTGATTGGTTAAGCATTCCATGACTACATCATCTCCGATGTTGTCATCTGATCCAGGAAAGCTAACATGTTTTTAGCCAGATTGCAAGATGCCAGATACGTTGTGCTTCATGTCAATTATGTAATGATCTATGCATTCGATTGTTTTGTGTGTGGGCTCATTTGAAAGAAAATCACCTCTAAGTAAGCGTATGTGATATTTTATGTTCTGTTTATTTTTCATTAAGTTATAATCAAAAACGCAGCATTTAAGCAACACCTGTTCACATGAAACATAAATATCAAAGACATAAAATTAGATATTCCTCACTAAGTTTTTGTCTGGGAGTACAACACATAGGCTGGTTGTAATCTACTCCTTGAGCGCTTTCCAACAACATATGACACATGGCTATTTGATGAGTTTAATATTTTAACCAATTATAATAATATACACAGTGCATATTTTTTTTCATCACTTATCAAAACGGAACACATCTGATTTGTCTGCAAATTTCAAAGCACTTGTTCAGTTTTGGTCACAATGCCTGCATGCATTGCAAAGTACAGCTTCTATGCTTTAAAACGATACCTATTTACTGTATTTGTTAATATTTTTACAATTTCTTTTTCTCGTGGTCCTGCCAGCGGAAGAGTTAAAGTTTGTCTATGGATATATGGAGTCTAAATCATCTGAGATTAGCTATAATTAGTAGGTACATGTCTGTAAAATGCAGAAACCCAGGTCTAGTTTTAACAGTTCCTGACAAAGTGTTTTTTTTTATATATATATTACATTTATAATTTGAACGTAACTGCATGTAGTAGCAAGTCATGGCATGAATTAAGAATTCCCCCTCTAATCTGATTCAGACATAAAAAAACTGCCCGGCAAAGCAAAATCATTTGAAGAAGCATCACTGGGTCATCATAGCATTGTCAAGTTTTTAACAAGACACATCTTTAGAGCAGGTAATCTGATGTAATTGGTCATAAATGGACCCTTTTCACAGACTGTGTCAATGTGTTTCTGCCTTATTTAGCAGTGTAAATCTAGCAACTTTTTTTATATTTTCAATTTTGTGATCAATGTAAATTTATACAATTATTCTTACAATAATTTTAAAAACTAGTGAATACCATCCTTGTCTCAATACAAGTCGTAATACTAGTACAAGAACGTGAAATGACTTATGATTTTCATATTCCTAAACCTAACCATTAAGTATAATTCCTTCCCCATAAAACATATCCATGATTTTAATAGGAAAAAAATCGCTGTTGTGTGCCAAACAAGTGTGCCAAACAAGAAAGAGTAACATCAGGGTTCGTAAGTTTAACCGCTAACTAAAAACCGCTAGCATAAACATAAACATAAAGTCTAACCCCTTCCCCAAACCATGATTTTAAAAGGTCAAACATTTTTGTGTACCTCAGAAGAAAGAAAACATCAGGGTTATGGAAATGAGATGAAGGAAGTGTATTACAGTGGTTATTGACATAAATGAGTTATTTGTGTTGCATAAATAATAACAGTGTGAATTCAAAACGATTCAATTCGATTCGATTTGCAATGAAGAGCTGAACATACCTTTAAAAAAAAATTATTCCATATCTCACTATAAAAAGTATATATTTTTTTAAATATATTTATAAAATATAATTTGCATGACTTTTCCAGGCCTTTAAATCACAATTAAAAAATTCCCTGGTGTTTATGATTTTTTCATGACCTTGTGGACCCTGAATCAGTAAACTATACAACAATAAATTAACATCATCAGACTACATTCAGTTTCAAATAAAAGAGAAAAGAAATTCAATTTCAATGATTTTTGCACACCAAGTTCCCAACTTAAACAATGGTACCAGTAAAATGGTACTATTTTATCTTATAGAAAATAACGGCTGAATAAATTTCCTCACAATTAAAGCTAGGGTGTGTAATCCAGAGAGGCTACCAGTTAGCAAGCTAGCTTTGAAAGTATAGAGCCCGCCCTTGCTTCAGAGGTGTCTCCAAAGGCACACCTCCTCTATCACACATGAACACACACAGAGCACAGTCTAACCGCCAGGAGGAGGGACGTGCAGGTGGAATCGATTGCAACGGTTTCAGATTACCTCATGTCTCATTCACAGGTTAGACATTACAATAATAATGAACGTAATTCTCGTGCCCGCTCTGCACAGCATCAAGGAACCCACGCTGAAGATGTGCGATTGTCTGCGCTAACAAGTTGTGAGGCGGTATGCAAATATAGATTGACAGACATGAAGGACATCCTATCATTACATTCGGACCAAATGCAATGATTGGTCAATCATTTTTTAGTCCTGTCCCTTCCACAGAAGATTTTTTCTTAGCCGTTTGTGTCAAAATGTCAATTTGATCAGTTTATGAATACAAATTCTTAAGTCTGAGAATGTATTATGTCTTACTCAAAAAATTACATAAAAGAACTGAATTCATTACGAGGGCATTTTTTGTCTCCATATTTGAATTTCAGTTGCATTTTTATGATTTTTAATGCTACTTTTGCCCCAAGCTCCCCTTAATTTCTGATCATATGGTCACGCAGCGTGTTGACAGCTGTATCAAAAGGTTTGAGCCTGTTTGTCTTGTGACAAGAGCGCTATTGCGAGCTGTCATTTGCTCCTAAGATAGTGGCCATCCGGAGGAGATATCAGACATAAGGAGCTTAAAAAGACTCTGAAAGCTGCTCAGAATAAAATTCAGTGAGAGTTACAGATGGAACGGAGAGCAGGTGCGATCCAGTGAAGGGCGATTAAGAGTGCAGTGAACGTCTGTGAGGGGAGTGCCATTAAATTTCCAGATCAATGCATATGAATCGGCAGGATTAGTAATCGATGCATCGAGAAAACGAGTGAATTGTTACACCTCTAATAAACAAATATGGAATGAGTTATGAAACTTGTTCACAGACATTTCCTTTCTTAAAAGAAATTGTTGGATAGGAGGCTATAGGTAAAATGTTATGCCTGTATCATATTGATTTGAAAAGCTGTTAGTTGAACAAAGTCGTACAATATATTATGATTTCGCCATCTTGTACGAATTATTACGAGTTGTCATGGGACTATGTTGGCCACCACAGCTGCGATGGGGTTTCAAATACAACTGCTGAAGCAGTGACAGTAAAATTGACATCTTTCTCTCTTATGACTGCTATAATCCACTGCTCTCTAATTTTTCTTTTGCTTTTGGAGCAAATGGGCACACAATACAATTAGCTGTGTTTTCACATTCGGTGCTATACTTCCAAATAAAAATAACCAAAAGCATACAATATTAAACACATTAAAAAAAAAGCAACATCTTCAGCATTTCCTGCCAAAAAGCACAGCCTTCATGTATCTAGTGAACAATGGAAACTAATTCTTATGTCAAAAATGTTGATTCTGCAAAGACTAATGATGACAAAGACTGAAAATCAAAATAATTTAAAAGACTGATTTAAATAAGGAATTTCAGAAGAATTAAGACCACTATCTAGTGCCACTTTAATCCATTCACTGACCGTCTTTTGCATATTACCTACAAAACTGGCAAGAGGTAGCTGAAAATACCAGTTCTAATCTGAATGACTACCCTGAAAGAAAAAAAAATGTTACCCTAACAAATGTGCTTCACCTGATCACATCTAAATTTACTTGCTTGATTAAAGTCAAAAGTATTACTTGACATCACTGAAACAACCTTAAAGTGTAATTTCTGATAGTCCCGCCCCCAATTTACAACACTGATTGAGTCAATGTTGTTGTGTCTCATGACACAAGTCGCTCTAAACAGAATAATATTCATAGTACCACAGAGACACAGTGTTAACAGTTTTCAAGAAAATTAACCTACAGTATGAATTGCTTCCTCATATTTATCTCTGCATATTAAACTGGGATTAACACCAAAATGTAACACAATTCATCTATAATACATTAGGCTACACCAACAAAACAAAGTTTAAGTGTTAGATCAGATAGAAAAGATCATTAAGGACCTTAACTGCAGGTTATCTTCCTTTTTACAATGTTGCTGTAATGCAAGTTTCAGGAGTCAGGAAACAAGGTTGTGTTTATTTTAGATTTACCCACCACTAAACGTCCTGTAAAACTAAACAAATTGTGGTTAGTCAATTTAAATGTCTATAAAATGGTATCTTCCTGTCTAAGTGGGCAGTCCTTTGATACAAGATGCAAAGTGGACCAGACTTTATGCCAATAGCTGAGAATACTTTAGCAGAAACCCATCTGTCAAGCACTGCTGCATTAATGTGGCATTAAAGTTGTAAAGATGCATAATCAGTCAACACTTTCTATCAGTCTCTCTCTGAGAGAACTCTGGGAGGGAACAGTTGGCCAATCTCTCAAATTCAATATCCAGCACTGTTTAGGTCAGTGGGTGAAAGCTGATTACAACAAAGGTCAGAGACTTAAGAGACTTAAGACAGGTGAGGAGACATCTTAAACTGAAATCCCTCTAAGTAGATCATCTTGATACAGATGCTCCTATTGGGTAGCGGATATAGTAAAAGATTATTCTAAAACACTTTAAAATAACACATTCATATTAAATTGTCTGCACTGCGTTTGACATGATACTGTTGTTTTAGGAATCTTAATGTTAACTGTTGAAGGGTTATTTCACCCCAAAAAAGAAAACCTGTCTTTGTTTTTTTTTCTGTGGAACACAAAAGGAGATGTTTGGCAGAATGTTAGTCTCACATTCACTTTCATTGCAATTTATTTTTCTTACAATGAATAATAAATGGTGATGGTGTTCAACAGGAGAAAAGTCATAACAGTTAGGCACAACATGAGGGCAGGCAATTGTTGACAGAATTTTCATTTTTGGAAGAATTATTCCTCTAACAACAACAATAAAATGAGCATACACTGTAGAATTTATTGAGATTATTGACATCCTTTTCTGTGACGTTGAGCATAAAAACAGCAGTGTTTCTGTCAGCAAGCTTCTTAATATCCTCGGTGAACAACCTGCTCCACTCTAGGAGAACATACAGACTATGTTTCGGCAGACTCTCCCTGTACATCCTCATATGAGACTATCTGTATACTTAACACATATTGCGCTAGCAACAGTTTATCAGTACATCATAATCCTCTCACATCCGTGAATTAGGACAGAGGGACATCATTTGTCAAAGGCAGTGTTTGACACAAAATGCCTCAAACAGAGATTAAAAAGTGAGATATACAAACTCCAAAAGTGTGCAGACATAATACATCATTGGATTTGGCAAGTAATGGATCAGTGTTCAAACACAATACCGAAATCCAACAGCAACAAAAATATGACAGTACATCTGTAACTGATAAATCAGATCTAGATTTATTCCTTAAAGACTGAAATTGTAATGTTATATCTAACCACAATAAAATTTTAGAAGGGAGTGGACATGCAAAGTTTTTCTCTGCTAGGCAAACATAAAAAATCTGAACAAAATAATTAAAAAGAGAATAAACCTAGTAAGTAGGTTTTAAGGAATAGCCAAGCACAGAATAAGTCCCCACAGATCAGCTTTGCAGAGCCTAGTCCTCAGGCCTAATTCTAAAATCATGATCCTTCCAATAGAGTTGCAACAAAGTGAACAGCAGTATCTACTAAAGATTGTGAAGACAACACCAAATACATTTTTCAGAAAATGTTAGTAGACTATGTGGTCAGAATTTCCCATTTTCCAAAAATCCAACTACGAACAGATTATCTTGTGGATACTTGACATAACTCATAACTAGTTCATCCTAAAAAGTGTAGCCTGCTTTGATGTAAATTAAACCTTGTTCCCCCTTTTCTTAAAAAAAAAAAAGCAAATATCTGGGTTAAAGTGGGGCATTTAAAATGGAAGATATTGGGGCCAATTTTTGAAGGGTTAAAAAGGCAGAAATGTGAAAAAGCACTTCCATTAATTCTTCTGTTAAAACGTGTATTATTTGAGCTGTAAAGTTGTTTCAATTTACATTTTTATGATCGCATTAGGGTTTACGTTGTTACGTCGTCATGGTGACAAAGTTTTAAAATTGGATATTATTTTACACAGAAAAGGTTAGTAAGTGATTTTATAACACTGAAATCATTTTAACGCAAATATTGTTTACGCTTTATGTCTTTTGAAACAGCGAGTATTTTAACGTTTACAGATTGGCCCCATTCACTTCCATTGTAAGTGTCTCACTGTAACACAGATTTCAGCTTTTTTTAAAGAATCGGAGGGGGCATGTCAAAATTAATTTTCCTGGTAATCAATATTATGCCACAAATTCTGTCGATTGAGCTAAACTTGTTTTGAACCTGGAAAATTCCTTTAACACAAGGCTGTTGGCCATCAAACCATGAGAGACTAAAAGACAAGGAAGGGTCAGGCATTGACTACCAATGCTGGCACAAAGTCAAGCCAATGCTGACAACATTTTCAGACTATTCTTATTGTGTAGTTCTTAAACCTTTTTCATTAATGTAGATGTCTAAAAATAAAGACATGCATTTCAAAATACATTTCCTAATGACATTTTTTCAGTGTTAAAAATACTTTCTCCTATCCCAGCTTAATATGCAGAGACAATAAGTAAGCCATTTGTAGGTGAAATTTCTTGAAGTGTAAACACTGTTTCTCTGTGGCTGTATAGAATTCAGCTGTTTGTTTTGAGAGACCTTTTATAGTCCAACAAATGGCTTACTTAAAGTTGTCTCTGCATATTAAGCTGGGATAGGAGAAAGTTTTTAAATAGAGAAAAACTGAAGTGTGTAATGTATGCGCCACTAGTGTCATTAAACAGAATTGCAGAAATAAGGACTATTTTCAAACAGGTTTCCTGAATTCAAACACATAGTACCACTCCAAACTTACACCACTGGTGGAGTCAATATTGCTCTGCCTGGCAATAGGGATGTTCAAACAAACATATCAATGTTTCAAAGTGCCACAGGGACACATTGTTCAAAATTTTCAGGAAAAGCAACTGGTTTACTTGTAGTCTCTGTCTATTTGTAACTACTCAGGATGAGATGTTACATCCAAACAACTATGGTGATTACTTTTGACCCTTGTCATATAACTGTCCTTTTTTATATGTAATTGTGTTTGTATTGTTTGTTTTAATTTATGGTGACATAAATTCAACATCACTGACCAAAGCTGTGATGCACCAAGTGTATCTGGAACATTTGGCATCACATTCTATTGTAATGGGCAGATGAGTAACTCTCCTAAAAAATGCATACGGGTTTGGGTGATAAATTCTTATTTTTTTCTATTTTCTGACTAATAATTACACAAATCTTCTGGACCACAGTATTGATAACTATTCTCCCTCTGGTCTGAAACTCATTTCCTGAGTTAATCTCTCTTATCAGTCCATCACAAGCCCCTGTGGGTATCTCAGTAAACACCCACCAGCTCCACCCTTCAGTTTAAACAACCAGTCAACATCCAAGCTTCCTCCATGTCCTGCTTCTTGTCATTCTCATAGACTATATGGTGATCCACTGAAGTGATACTTACAGTATGTGCAGTGACCAGTACTGTGATAGTCATAATTACGCCTTTTAATGTTCTGTCTAACAAGAACAGCACATGCTCACATTCCCTTCTCATCTGATATGGGTGTGATGTAGTTCAGGAGCTGCACAATATATGCCACTTGAGACCACAGACCTGCAAGCAGAGGCGGACAAAGCTGCACTTCATGTTCTGACATCATTAAATGAAAATCCAGGTCTTGCTGTGACCTCAGAACACAAAAGATCCATCTGGCTGGATGATTGTAAAAACTAATATATTCATTTGATCCTGGGCTCAGAGGTACTTGATCACAGGCTCAGAGGCACTTGATCACCTTGGTGGCTAAAATATGCTATTGCTATGTGCACCAGTGTATGTATACATACATCATACTGTATGTTATACTACCAGTGTTGTATTAGGTACCCAATCGTCATACTTAAGTAAAAGTAAAGATACCTTCATGGAAATGGACTCAAGTAAAAGTCAAAATAGCTTATGAGAAAAATATTTAAAGTATTATAGTATTACTCAGTTAAGTAAATGATAATGTACTTACAGTATGTATCAAAATTATAAGTAAATGGCTTTGAGATAAGTTAATTGTTTCAGGTTAAATGAGTTTTACAAATGTTAATGTTAGACCTGTTCATGAGCACATTTGGACAATATTTATTCATACACATGGGACCTTGGTTAAAAGCAAAAGCTTTTTATTGACTAACAAATTGCTAAATATTACACATTTGAGCAGTTCTCCAGGAAAGATGGGAGACTTAAACAAGTCTTATCACGCATAATTTATCAGCATTTTACAACGTTCATAATGTTTAAGAGAACAACATATCAATTAATTTGAAGACAAAAAACAGTTTAAAACTGGCATGAACAATCTCTTCTCTTTAAATTCTATTCATGTCATGATTTTGATTTTGACATTAAACAAATCATTCAGTCCACTTTTTGAACTGATTAAACCGTTTATTCAAAACAATTAAATTTGGGGGAAATCCCCAAAACACTATGATTGTATTATTTGAATCAAATTAATTTCCTGATATTTCTTCTAAAAACATTGGTTGTGAATTGTTAATATCTTACGGTGTTTGTTTTTTCTCGTCATATGTTCGTCAAAATTATGTTTTTATTAAACTCGTTATTCATCATTATGATGCACCCTTTTTGTCTTACCTTTGTTATCATTGACCAAAAGAATCAAACTGAAAATCAAATCAATAGATGAGACTCAAACAATTAATTTGTGAATCGGAAAACACTATTACAGCCGAATACAGTTCACATTTACAGATGCGCGATTTTTTGTGTTGTTCGCAAAAGTAATGAAAGGGTCTGAAGAAATATATGGGAGTAAAAAGTAAAAGAGAAACAGAAATATTTATACTCAAGAAAATAAAAAATTCTAAAGTATTTTCCAGAATACAAAAATAGTTTTTTTCCCATTATCTGAATATGTAATTGATGTGGCTGGTCAAACACGCACAACAAAACACATATGTTTACACACAAACAGATGAAAACATCAGTCATAGAGATAATAGTAGGGTCGCATCAGAATTGTGGCATCTGCCACACTATTCGCCCCCTGTTGACATTCACAGGAGGATGCGCATTTAAACGTGCTATGCAGGAGACGTTGATATTAACAAGGAGATGTGGGCAACAACAGTATTCTTGCCAGTATGCTTTCTGATCACACAGCTCAAGTGGGGAAATCCCCAACATACTATCATTGGATAATTTGAATCAATTTGAATTTCATTTCTAGATTTATCTTTTTGTAAAAGCATTGCTTGTGCATTGTTAATATCTTCGAGTATTACTTTTTTCATGCCATATTTTCGTCAACTTTGTGTTTGAGTTAAAATAATTTAATTAACTTTATGATAAATCTTTTTGTCTAAACTTCATTGTCGTAGACCAATATAAAAACCTGTTAGTACGTCAATTTCGCTGATAAGATTATCACTGGATGTAGCCATTGAAAATACCATATTTGTTGACGAATTTTGGGGGGAACACACTGCCTCTGTGGTTGTTCCCTAATGTCTATGACAGTTACAGCCCTGTTACTTTGGGCCCGAGGTGGGAAACTATTTAGTGACCCTGGTAATCTCATAGGCCACAGAGAAAACGATTCCTATCTAAATAAATCTCAGAATATGTAATGTGATAGCAATTCATTCCATTGAGCATCAAGTGTAATGCTACACAGAGGCAAAAAGACCAAACACATTGTTTTGCACAGAAAGCATGATTTGATTAATACAAAACAATTACATCTGATTCTAGTTATAGCGTGTAATCGAGTAGATGGCTACTTTGCATCCAGCCTATCACACAGTGCTGATTTAACAGCCAAAACACAGTCGTGCTCCTATGGTCTGTCACTCAGTGAACAGGTGTTACTGGTTTGCTTATTCACACGTTTGCTTTCCAAATGGAGTGTCGGTCAGCTATGAAGAGAGGCATCACAGGAGATGAGTGCCATCTGCCTGGTAACAAAGCCCCTTAATCTGGCGCCATCCATACATCTGACTTCATCCCAGATATGATCCAACAGCCCAGTGAATAAATTAATGACTATAAAATTCTAAAGAGAGAAATCACTAGCCATGCTTCCACTGTCAGGCCAAATAAGGATGTGCTAGTGCGTGCCAGGGCCAGTTGCATTCCCACAGTCACTTCTGGGGCATCATCTTGCCTGGCTTACTTGGCACCGATTACCCTTGGGCCAATGAAGGACAACTGGGGATTGAGGTGGGGTCAATGTCAAAGGCGGAGTTTTGCTGAGTCAGGTCAGAGGTTTCAGCCCAAAGATACACTATTAAGAAAAATGGTTCTAAATAGTACCAAATAAGGGTTCTTTGGCTTGTAACAATAGCAGAACCCTTTTTGGTGCTAAATAGAACATTTTGTAACCCTTGTGCATCAATTAAAAAAAGTTACACATAGGTTCATTATGGACAAAAATGTCCATGTCCAAAAACTGTCATAAAAATATTACAGATTTATATTTTTTTCCACTTTCACTGACATAATTTTTTTAACCAGCATCAGCTCTAATCATAATGACCAAACATTCATTCATTTTTAGAATTTTAACCCTTTAAACGCTGGTTTGTTTACATAATGCCACTGTTGTTTTTTTTAGGAAAAAATGAAAAATAGTAATTATTTTCAATTTAATAGATGCTAAGCAGAATTTTTTTTCTTTGATTATTAGAGCCTCGGATATGTCAGTGATTAACAACAACATTCATTTTGATGCTTTCATATTTTTTATGCAGTATCAGATTTAAAAAAAAGCTACCACTCAGGTCCATAATGGACAAAAATGGCCATGTCAAAAAAGTGTCATAAAAATATTATAGAATAATATTTTTTTCTACTTTCACTGACTTATATTTTAACCAGCATCAGCTCTAATCATAATTACCAAACATTCATTTATTTTCAGAATTTTAACACTTTAACAACAACATTCATTTTGATGCTTATGCAGTATCAGATTTAAAAAAAAAGCTACCACTCAGGTCCATAATGGACAAAAATGGCCATGTCAAAAAAGTGTCATAAAAATATTATAGAATAATATTTTTTTCTACTTTCACTGATTATATTTTAACCAGCATCAGTTCTAATCATAATTACCAAACATTCATTTATTTTCAGAATTTTAACACTTTAAACGCCGGTTTGTTTACATAATGCCACTGTTGTTTTTTATAAAAAATATAATAATTATAATTATTTTCAATTTAATAAATGCTAAACAGAATTTTTTTATTTTTATTATTAGAGCCTCAGACACATACAAACCACACTCTGAAATCCATACCAACACACTCACACAATTATATATTCATAATGTATCTAATTGGCTCTATAATATGCATAAGCCAAAAACAGCAGAAAACAACAACAAAAGCGATGATATGCCAAACCTGAAAAAATGGCACGATCTGGTAAAAAATATTTAAAATGTAAATTTTGAAGCCTTGCCAACATAATGAAAGCATGTTAAACAAGATTGCATAATTTTATAGTTAAATGGCACTGGGATTAAAAATCGCAGTTTTAATGGGTTTCAATGTGCCATTTTTGTCCAAAACGACGCAAAGAGGGAGTATTTTGTGTAACTAGTGCAAAAAATATATTTTTTAAAGAAAATAGGGTGAAATATTAAAATTCCAATAAAAATTCACACCTGTGGAAAATTTTATGCAGTTAGCATTAACACAGACAAAGTTATCAAAAAAACAAAACTGAAAAAGCCAAAAATGTCCACAAGGATGCACAAGGATTAAAGGTTCCATAGAGAACCTTCCTTTGAAAGTGCTATATAGGACCTCAAAATATATAAAACCTTTTTTCTGTTCCTATAAATCATTATAGCCTCAATTATAGTTTTATATTCAATATAAACACAAACAAACAAATCCATAATAAAAGTAAGGCATGTGTTAATTAAGTACTTTTATTTTCTATTTAAATGAAAAATTGTGAAAGAAATAAAGCTTTTACAGCAATTGCTAGCTAAACACATTAATAAATGATTAAGATTAAATAAATTATTGTGCTCTAGTTTGTATGATCATGAATTCCATTCAAGGTTATTAAATATATTTGTAATAAATAACTGGATGCAGGTTTCTATTTGGACATTGTGGCAATATTTCTAAATCTAAAGGTTAAGAAGCTCTGAGTGAAATAAATTATAATTATAATGAACATAATTCGATGTTAATTATATAAATATAATGCATAGAGGATAATGTTGCAATCAAAAAAATTATATTGCGCAATTAGTTATGTTAATACTTAAAATAGTAACAGCTTCAGGAAGATTCGCCAAACAGTTTGTATATTCATCTTGAATATTTATGACGTGAAAGAGCTGAAAAATGTGATTCACCAACATGAACAGTTTCAGCTATAGCGGTTACAAAAGTGTTAAAAATCATAACTTCAAATTTGGTCAACCTCTTGCTCCCAAACAGCACATTTACGATAAACTGTACTCTTTAAATTCACCACAGTTTCACTTTCAAAAACATGTGTGAATGGAAAGAAAAATAAACAAATTCCCACTCCCATTTCACTTTGCTAATGATATTGGTTATCTCTGATAACTTTCCTGCTAAAACTTCTAATGGGTAAATATTACAAAAATATATCAAGTTTGCCTGTGGAGACTGTTGACAGTCTGTGAAATTGGTTGTTTGAGCTGCCAGGACTCCAGTGCTGCAAGTGAACCAATGATGCAGTGGCTTTGAAAGAATGAATTGACAGTTACATTCAAAAACCAAAAAGGCGGGAATAAAGAACCCCTAATGCCCAACACAAAGAACCATTTGAGCACAAAAGGGTTCATCAGGAAGATATGGTTCTAAATAGAACTATTAAGGTCAGTAAAGAACCTTTGAGGAACCATAATTTTTTGGAGTGTACTCGTTCCCCAATTTTTCATATCTAGCTACCAGCTTATCTCAACAGATCAATGGAGAATGGAGAATCATCAGTACTGGTCAGTAAAAGAAATCAGGGCTCTTCTGAGTATTTGGGCTGATGAAAATGTGCAATGTCAGATGGATGGTGTCTGCCTAATGAAGACGTGATGAAGTATATTGTCATCGAACATGCCAAGTTGTGTATCAAGTGTGGAACTGTACAGGTTAGGGGAAACCTTTTAAAGAAATTGTGGGCACAGTACAAATCTGTGTTTATTTAAAAGGGCTAGCTACTGGGTAGTCTCCAGAGTCTGATACCTCAGCTTGAGTTTTCCTCTCGTTTGTGAAATGGGCACTAGGGCGGCGTATTAAGGGTGGGTTTTAGGGCAACACTGCAGGGATTTTGGCCCAATGTTTGGAATGCAGATCGATTTTGCTCTGTTGGTTCAAATAGGCGTGACTCTGAAATTGTCCTGTCCAAAACCACTAAAGCAAGAATATTCACCAATCCCTCAGCCCCAGGGTTGCCAATGTAATTGGATATTCTGATATATATATATATCTTGAAGAAGGGAACAAAATACATTTATTCACACACATAATGTATTTTCCCGGACAACAAAATACCCGACCAATAGAGAATGATCAGATGAAGTAGGTTCTTTGCCTGAGAGATGTTGCCCTTCACAACTTTTGTAAAACAATCTTTCAAAAAGTTGAACAACACACATTTTAATTGCACGTAATTTTTTTCCCCAGTTTCATTTGAATAATTAGTTAAAATAAATACGTTCAAAGTTTGAAATCAAGGTGTCTTGCTTTATTGTGTAGGCTTAACCCTAACCCTGCTTAATGAAAATTTCCCCATAGTTGCACCTAGCGTCCAACCAGTGGTTCGTTGGTTTCCTGTGGAGTTTTTTCTGCGAACAACTAACCAATCAAAATTTGGTCGACCATGACTCTTCTCATCGACTAACGTTTGGTCGACTATTAGCAGTGGGGATTTCTTTAAGACAGCAAGGGAAGCTCAGCTTCCCCTATAATGTCAAAAAAATAATGGTCAAATATATACTATTGTGTAAACAATTTATTGACTAAAAATGCATTAGAACACGTTCAATGTTACACGTTCAATCAGCTACATTACATATAGCAGGTCGGCTGACTCGATTTACTTCTCATACATTCCCGTAGCGTCAGTGCATTTCCCTGTTGAAGCCGAGCGTCCATTGACTTCAATGGGGCTGCTCTGAACAGTTTTTTTCAGTGCTCCGAAAATAGACGGTCGTTGGATAAATGCTGCGATTATGTCCCGCCCACGGACGCTCAGCGTCTCTGGGGGTGAATGAGGAGTGGGCTGACCCGGACTCCGGGCTTCCGCGTGATGATTGGAGGATCTGTCGAAAGACTGCATCTCCTTTTGATTGACAGCGAATCTGTACTATAAGAAGTCACTGAAGCTATTTCGTGCTCAGTCTAGATTTCTCAAGTGTAGTCGAAAGACAAACTGCTGCAACCTATTTCTTTATATTTGTTTGGCGAAATTGCTAGTCAATTTGCATAATACATTTCACACAATTATACACCACATTCCTTGTTTCAGTTTTACCAAGTTTAATATATTTTGTTTTAGAGCGTTCGTTCGTTCGTTCGTTCGTTCGTTCATTCATTCATTCATACAGTAGGCTAGGCTAGCGTCGTATGGGTGAAACTGCGCACGATGGCAGACGGTGCTAATATTGTCGACCTGATTTTGGCGAAGCCATTTGAAATTCTTCCTTACGAGGAAAAAATTAGAATTAAACAGCAGGGCAGATCAACACCTAAGATTGATTTAGTGCAAAAAATAGGGAAATATAACAGGTCTTTTCAGCTCTCCTGGTATGACAAAGTTAGCTGGCTGACTGGAAGTGCTGTGACAAATAAAATGTACTGCTGGCCATGCCTCTTGATGAAACCATCTCACGGATGTGTTGTTTGGTCAAAAGTGGGGTTTGGAGATCTGTCTAACTTTGACAGGGCATATAAAAGACATGAAAAGAGCAATGAACATGTGAGTGCATGTGCAAGATTAAGTTGCATGGGCAGGATCAGGGTTGAGCATGCAATCAATGAAGGTGCTCGCATTCAAGTGACTAAACATAATGAAACAGTCAAACAAAACAGGGCCTTCCTAAACCGCCTTATTGATGTAACATCCTTGTTTGGCCGACAGGAGCTGTCATTTAGGGGACATGATGAGAGTAGTGAATCATCCAACAAGGGAAATTACAGGAGTTCACAGAAACATTATCTAAATATGACTCTGTACTGTCCACACAATTAGAGTCCTCAACTGTGTTTTCTGGTATGTCCCATACTATTCAAAATGACTTGATCTCTGCTCTTGCAGCCACCATTTCTGATCAGATCAGAGATGAAATTCAGGATGCTCCCTTTTTGGATGGCAGGTGGATGAATCAACTGATATATCCTGCCGTGCCCAACTCTCTGTCATTGTTCGCTATGTGGATAGTGCAGGTAAAATTCAGGAGCGCTTTATTGGATTTTTTATGTTTCTGGAGGGCTGAGATGCTCAGTCCGCTTTTTATGTTTTAAATGAGAACATGCAGGCCTACAATTTTAAGGATAAGCTTGTGGCACAGACCTATGATGGGGCTGCTGTCATGGCTTCAGCACTCAATGGTCTGCAGGCCAAAGTGAAAGCAATAGCCCCAAGTGCAATGTTTGTGCATTGCTATGCACACAGACTGAATCTGGTGCTGTCACAGGGGCTAAATGCTTGCCTGAGTGCAGAATTTTTTTGCATCACTCTCTGGGTTTGGCACATTTTTTTCAAAATCCACAAAGAGGACGTCTTTTCTGGAGTCTGCAGGCTGTTCAAGGTTGCCCAGAAACGCTCCTACTCGATGGAATTTCACATCACGGATAGTGAGCACTGTGGCAAACAATTATGATGGCCTCCTGCAGACATTTGAAAATATCATTGCAGACACGACAATTGATGATGATACACTGGATTGTGCCAAAGGCTTTCTGAGGAAACTGGAGGATTTTGAGTTTGTGTTCATGTTGTACACATATGAACAAATCTTCACTGAGACTGATGTGGTCTCTGATGTTGTCCAGCAGAGGGCTATGGATGTTTTTTACTGCAAGAAAAGAATTGAATCTCTTCTTGCATTTGTCAAAGAGAAAAGGTCAGAGGGGGCTTTCCAAGCTGTTTATGCCAAAACAGCAGATCTCACATCAGACCCACGAGATGAGCCCATGAGAAAGTGCCGTCTGACCCAATTGCAGGATCCCCAAGAGCACTACAGAAATCTCTACATGGCCATCCTTGATAACATCTTGGAGCAGATTCCTCAACGTTTTTCAAATTTGGAAAGTATGCTCTTCTTAGAATTAGTCAATCCAGGGAAATTTGATGACATGAGACAAGAATTTCCAGAGGAGGCCTTCCAAAGTGTCCTGAAAAGTTATGGCCATCACTTTGATTCAGGGAGACTGAGGTCTGAACTTCAAGTCCTGTATTCAGATCAGGACTTGCAGGGTAACAGGGAAAGCTGTGTGATTACTTGGTGTTCCTCAAAGACATGGAGTTGGACAGTGCAATGCCTCAACTTTACAAACTGTTCTCATTAGTGGCAACAATTGGAGCTACATCTGCAGGTGTAGAAAGGAGCTTCTCCTGTTTAAAGCGTCTCAAGTCCTACACCCGTAACACAATGGGCCAAGGTCGTTTAAGCAGCCTAGCTCTGCTGGCCATTGAGAAGACACTGGTCAAGTCACTGGAAATGACGCCTAGTTGGTACGACAGAGTCACAGTGCATTTTCTCGAAAAGGAACGTAGGGCAGAATTTACTTTTAAATAAGTTTATAATGTAGGCCGAAAATGAGCTTCCCCTCTTTGAAAGACCAGCAGCCGCCACTGACTATTAGGGGGCAGCCCTACATGTGACAGTCTACTTGTTGTCCACTGCAGTTCCGTTAACACAAAACACATTCTCAAAATTCAAACTAAAATATGAACAAAACTGTATTTAGTGCTCCAAAACAGGACTGAAAAACATATTCTGAGAACAAAGCCTTAGAGAAATGGGCGAGGGATGGAGAGAGCCAGAAGAATGATGGGAAAGAAAGTGAGAGAGAGAGAGAGAGAGAGAGAGAGAGAGAGAGAGAGAGAGAGAGAGAGAGAGAGAGAGAGAGAGACTGATCCTGAACACAACCTGGGGCAACACCTCCTGTCTGATGTTAAAAGTGCAGCAACCAGCTCCCCTGGAGATCCATTAATGATTTCCAGAAACACATTGTCCGAGATTTCTGTGTTGCAAGGGTAGGTTACATTAGGACATAAATGGACCATAACTGTCCAGATCTACAGAGATGTGATATATGACACTATAAGATGTGGTATAGATTTCTGCCTTGGACAAAAATGTAGAGAAGGATCTGATCAACTAATAAGACATCATCTGTGCAATTCTCAAGCCATTCTCAAGACAGAATCAACAAATAGATCAGTGATTTCAGTCCATAAGCACAAAGACCATTACTGTCAAGAACAACTCTATCAGGCCACTGTGATGCTGAAAACTGATAGGCTTACAGTTTAATGGCTATTGACAGCTGTTCTTTAGGGAGTCGGGACTGGCGTAAGAAGGCAAGAAGCTCTCTCCATCTGCTGCTCTTCTCCAGTAGCTTATCTGTCTTTCTCTGTCCAAAAGGGGCTCACCTCTTCTCCTCCCACAAACCTTTCAGTTAAAATGGCATCTGCTCAACCACAATGTGTCAGTGGTTATGTTCAGAATAGCATACTAACATTCTATTAACATAGTAATAGTTTAATATTGTATAGTGTAGTACATACTGAATACTGTACTATCCTATTTTGCAGTACTATTTTGTAAGGTAGAATTTTAGCCTCAGTCACCATTAAATTACATTACATCTTTCTTGCCATACAATGAAAGTTAATGGTGACAGAAGCTAACATTCTGCCTAACATCTCCTTTTGTGCTCCATAGAAGGTATGTTTTTTTTTTTTTAAGATACTATGTTGTTCCCCAAATTGGAAAAGATAAGATGGTCTAGGAAATGTCAACTCAGGTACTTTTTAAAAAATTGTATTACCTTTTTCATGTCTTAAAATCTTGCCCCCTGACTAAAGTTTTTCTTTTTAATTTTATATTTTTACTTTCCAGCTTTCTTATGTGTACTTATTACAAATATGTATGTTTATATACTATATATTTACAGTATGTGTAAATGTACATATTCTTTATAGGTACAATTATGTATGTATATACATCTTTGTTTTTCCTTTTTTTATTTTTTAAATAATAATAATAATAATAATAATTATTATTATTATTTATATAACTAACTACTTGTCTTGTACTAAAAACTTTAAAAAAAAAATAACCATTTTTATTTCTGATATAACACCCCTCTAACATCAAATGTAACATGCTAAGTAATGAGGCCATGTGATAACATGATCACATGGGAAATCGAAATGCGGCTCCCGAATACTCATGTACACTGAAATCGACCCCATATTCAGCAAACGCAGAACGTCCACTAACGTTAGCATATAGTTCCTGTTTAGTTATTTTAGGAATACTCTCTTTAGGTTCTATTTTTTATAACTATAAACTAACATTTTCAGAACATTGCAGGGAGGGTTTGTGAGACAACCTGAAAATAACTTATACAGAATGTTTTCTAATTGTTATGTTTAGGTTTTATTTTTATAAAATAAACATCCCAGCACGTTGCAAAGTGGGTTTTTGTGTGACATTTAGTTACATTAAATTACATTAATTACACTCTCAATTACATAATTCACAGATTGATCAGTATGTTATTATGCACTGTTTCACAAATGTGTAATTTGTTTTTGTTTTTAAAGAAGTCAGTGCTGTATATTCCATTCTAAACATCAACCCATGTATTTTCTCTTTGAAACTGAATCCCCCTGTCATTTTACCATAGTCCTCCTTAGATTAGTCATAACTGGGCAATTAAACAGATAAATAAATTGGCGCCAGAACAGTTTAAGTTTGAACTGGACTCAATAGAAAACCAATGCTGTTCTACGCATGCTTCCTTTCACACTCAATCCTCAAAGAAATCTGCAAGTAGCATTACCAGGACATAAGTGGCAAATACACACACTTGCTGCACCCAAGAGGTTTGTACTGATGATTTGACTGTATTGTGCTGCTACTCCCAAGAGCTTAGTTTGGCAAAAATTATGCAACTTACTTTACAAAAATAGTAGCTGACAAACAATAAGGCATGCAAAAGTAAGGCATGCAGCTAAGAGACCATCTGGAAAATCAATCCAGGTCTTGTCCAACTCATCTGTCAAATCCATTCCAGAGTCCTCCCCAGCAATGTTTTCTTTGATAAGCTTGTAAACATTTTCCTTTCACAATAATTTATTCAGACAGAGGGTTCTGTGGTTCATGCACAAAGTTTGACCTAAAGACTATTTTGAGCAATCACTTGATAGGCAGAGAGACTCTTAAGAGCTCTAAAATGCACTCAAATGATTGGGTAATTAGCCAGGGAGAGTGGTTTATGGGTGCTCTGTTACTCTTGTCCAATTGACATCCCTGATAAAAGCACCATTACTAGCAATTAAGCTACATGATGCAAAACAAGGGTCTCTAGGAGCAAAATTTACAAATGAACATTTACCAGAGCACCTTGAACCACAAATTTAATATTGCTATGATGTAAAAGTGTTTTAGCAGATTGGCGCTTTAATACTGGCAGTAAATTTAGTTTACTCATTCCACATACATTCAAGATATATCCTTTGAAAACATGTATTATTAGTAGTGCTTGCTAAGTAAACAAACCCCTAACCTTAAGTATGTGAACAAACACCTAACCATAAAGGCCAAATTATTAAATGATTTCCCGTGTGCCGCAAACGTGCCTTGCTCACAGGGCGGATTACACAAATTTGATCATCAGCACAGTTTGCATGGAAACAGTGCAGCCTAGATTTTCAAGATATGCGAACAGTCCGCGTTGATGTGTGTCATTTGCACATTCACCTGCTGTTGACTGTACTAAAGAGTATAACAAAGCAGTCAGAGGGCCCTATTTTAAGAGCCCAAGCATTAAGTCATAAGTGCAAAATCAAAGGGCATGGCCATGAAGTTTTGGTATTTTCGTACAAGCATGCTTTAAGTCTAGGCACAAGTTGGTTTGGCTAAATCGCCCACGCAACACGCAAAATGCATGAACAAGTGCCATTTAATTCTGAGGTTCTTCTCCGGTTATTCAGCGTCTGTGTCCTATTATATAGTCCATTCCCTTAAGCACCAATGATTTAAACAAAGCCAGCACATTAATAAGAAGATGCTAGTGTAAATGGACTGTATGCAATGAATTAGAAGAACTGAAAATTACATTATTTCTATCCATTAACTGCATCCTTGATGAATGTGAGGCATATTTCTATGACAGCGTCACGCTTCTTTTATACGCATGGAAAATGTGATTCTCGTCAGAATTTGAATGTATGTGCAGTTAAATTAAGTAATTATTATTAAACCTTTTCATCTACTGACACACAAGTCATGGCTAGTGTAAACAGTGATTGTATCGGCGCGCACTTCACTTCTACCGGTAAGATTTTTTAAGCGATAAATTCCTTTTAATTAATTTAACTATTAAAAAATTAAACCAAAATATTTCCAAATTCAAATAAACTTAAAATGAAACTAAAATATAATAAAAATAACGAAGTGGACAAAAACATCTATTTAAATCCAAAACATTTTCCTCTCCAACTTGTTCCAACTGCCCCTTTTGTAGTGACTTAAAAATCACTCTACAATGACTGGTTGAAAATGATTAGTCAAAATGAAATCATAAATACATAAAAATTGTAAATATAGCTGCAAGCAGCTATTACAGGGCCAAGCACCAGCATGGCAACCACTGCATAACACCAAAGATCACACAGAGCAACACAGATCACATCACAATGTTCCATTCTAGAGATCAGTGTGCTATCCACTACCCTACAGTCAACTAGCTGCCAGTAAAAAAAAGGGACATACCGAACTTAGTGGAATTACAGCCGAGTACAACTAATCAATGATCAACTTTATATTCATGTACATATTCAACAAAGGGGAAAATAAAAATGTGTTTGGGGAAATGCAACCCACTTCACAAGTCACCAAAAAGGTTTGTATGCAGAAATGTTTCACAGGTGCTAAAGCGACATACCAAGCTGAGAGTCAGCAGGTTTTGAAAAATTTATTTAAAATGGTGGTGTGTTGATATGGCTGATATCAAACACAGCAGAAAGAAAAAAACAGTCATGATGTATTTTGTTAGTTTTTCCAGTTGCCCCAAGCTGTCTCGAACTGGCAAACTCTGGATTTCCAAAGCACCTAGTATGGTGCACCTTATTGCTGGACTACATTGACATAAGTTTTACAGGTGCTGAAGAGATAATCAAGTTGAGAGTCAGCAAGTTTAAAAAAAAAAAAAGGATTCAAAATGGTAGAGAGCCAAAATGGATGATATCAAACACAGCAGAAAGAACAGACTGCTCATTATGTATTTAACTGATTAGCATGTTAAAATAATGTTACCTATGGATAGCATTGTGATAAAATAGCCTTAGAAGACCAACATCCAACAGTTAGCATGCTAGCATATTAGCATGCTAAGCTATCATAGCATGTAGCATAATAACCATTCTAAATAGACCATGTTCTTTTGAACTACATGTGCTGCTGTCTACAAAATTCACAATCCTTTCAAAAGATCACTCCCATATATATCAGAAGAACAACACTATGACAAAGAAGTAAACCTGCAAACAAAAATTATCTGTGACAAAACTTCAAAACTAAAACTATTCAGTAAAAACCATACAAAGATCTCCAGTACAATATAACATCAACTCTAACACTGGTTGCCCTGGGAATCAAACCTCAATTGAAACTGAAATTCAACAATGTATTAAAAAGTTATAATATTTGTATTTTTTTTTATAAATTTCAATATGGTGAAGGGACAATATTGAAATCCATTATTTAAAAAATACTGAAATCGTATGATCTTCATGACTTTGTGTTCTGTTAATTGTTCCCCTACGTGCAATTTTCCTCTGATGCGGCTGGAACAATGTATTGAAATCCTCTTATAGTGTTTCCACTATACTTCTGCAGCATACTTCTGCAGCAGCGCTGTCTTCCATTGACTCTACAGTACAGCATAAAACACACAGCTCTACTAATGTATTTTGATTTGTATCTTATGAGCCGGCTTTTTTTGAATCTTCAACGTGAAACATACACTGCTTCCTGTTGTCATGTTCTCTGTTGTCTTTTGTTTTTGTACTGTTATTTTGAAGTTTAGTTTAGTTTCTGTTTGGTTTTTGTAGTCCTTTGTAGTTTCTTTTTATGATTGGTTTTCCCCTGATTAGTTCTCCTTCCCTGATTGTTCCCCAGGTGTTCCTTATTCCCTTGTTTGTTCCTTTTTGTATATAAGCCCTTTTAGTTTCCTTGTTCCTTGTTAGTTCTTGCATGTTTTTGGTTTGCTCTGTGCCAGGTTTTCAGTTTTCTTTGATTCTTAGTTTTCTTTGTTTAGTAAATAAACGGTTGCATTTAGATCCTCTTTCTCTGCCTGCTATGTCACAGAAGAACTAACCACCAAATATGGATCTAGCAGCTTTCTTTACGGAACTGGCCCAGGCGGATTTGACCATCCACGAGTACTCTCACTTCTTTTCCACTGTTGCCATCCACACCGGCTTCGACACATCCCTGAAGACCATCTACCGGCTCGGGCTACCAACACGCCGGCAGAGGGAATTGCCGGACTCCGGAGACCTCACGTGGAAGGAATATGTGAGTCTAATCTTGAAAGAACTCGCTGCCGGGGAACCACCTCTCTCGATCCCGGTTTCCGCCTCTGGGCTTTCCGTGCCTGCCACGGCCAACGAGCCAGCGTTGCCAGCCTCGTCAGTCCCAGAGCCAGCGTTGCCAGCTTCGTCCGCCCGGAGGAGGAGGAGGAGGAGGAGGAGGAGGAGGAGGAGGAGGAGGAGAGGAAAGGCTTCTGCTCCCCAGTCTCCGCCTGCCACGGTCAGCGAGCCAGAGCCAGCGCCCGCAGCCTCGACCTTCCCAGAGCCAGCGCCCGCAGCCTCGACCGTCCCAGAGCCAGCGCCCGCAGCCTCGACCGTCCCAGAGCCAGCGCCAGCAGCCATGACCGTCCAAGAGCCAGCGCCTCCCGAGCCTCCCAGGGCTCAGCCTCTCAAGTCTCTTGAGCCTCCCAGGGCTCCTCCTCTTGAGCCTCCCGAGCCTCCCAGGGCTCCTCCTCTCAAGTCTCTCGAGCCTCCCAGGGCTCCGCCTCCCAGGGCTCTGCCTCCCAGGGCTCCGCCTCCCGAGTCTTCCAGGGCTCTGCCTTACAGGGCTCTGCCTCCCGAGCCTCCCAGGGCTCTGCCTCCCAGGGCTCTGCCTCCCAGGGCTCTGCCTCCCAGGGCTCCGCCTCCCGAGCCTCCCAGGGCTCCGCCTCCCGAGCCTCC
Source organism: Xyrauchen texanus (assembly GCF_025860055.1). Classification (NCBI taxonomy): domain Eukaryota; kingdom Metazoa; phylum Chordata; class Actinopteri; order Cypriniformes; family Catostomidae; genus Xyrauchen; species Xyrauchen texanus. Next base: position 16,533,360 of record NC_068284.1, on the reverse strand, counting down.
CAGGGCTCGCCTTCCGAGCCTCCCATGGCTCCGCCTTCAAAACCTTCCATGGCTCCGTCTTCCGGACCTCCCTGGGCTCCGCCTTCCACGGCTCTGCTTTCCACAGCTCTGCCTTCCATGGCTCTGCCCCCTGAGCTTTCCACAGCTCTGCCTCCCAGGGCTCGGCCTCCTGAGCCTCCCAGGGCTCGGCCTCCCACGGCTCCGCCTCCCGAGCCTCCCAGGGCTCCGCCTCTCCAGCCTCTTAGGGCTTCGCCTCTCTAACCTTCCACGGCTCTGCCTTCCAGGGCTCCGCCCCTCGAGCCTCCCATGGCTTCAATTCCAGAGCCCTCCACGGCGCCGCCTCCAGAGCCTTCCAGGGCTCCGCCTCTACAGCCTCCTATGGTGCCACCTCCAGAGCCTTCCAGGTCTCTGCCTCTAGAGCCTCCTATGGTGCCGCCTCCCTCAGCTCCGCCTCTCGAGCCTCCCGAACCTCCCAGGGCTCCGCATTCCAGGGCTCCGCCTCTAGGGCCTTTCACGGCTCTACCTCCCAGGGCTCCACCCCTTGAGCCTCCCATGGCTTCAATTCCTGAGCCTTCCAGGGCTCCACCTCTAGAGCCTCCTACGGCGCCACCTCCCTCAGCTCCGCCTCTAGAGCCTTCCAGGTCTCTGCCTCTAGAGTCTCCTACGACTCCACCTCACTCAGCTCCGCCTCCTGAGCCTCCCACGGCTCCGCCTCCAGAGCCTTCCAGGTCACTGCCTTTAGAGCCTCCTACGGTGCCACCTCCCTCAGCTCCGCCTCCTGAGCCCCCCACGGCTCCGCCTCCAGGGCCTTCCATGGTTCCACCTCCTGAACCTGCCCCTGTCCGGTGGCCTCCTCCCAGGCCCCCTGACCCAGTCCCTGTCCTGTGGCCTCCTCCCAGGCCTCCTGACCCGGTCCCTGTCCTGTGGCCTCCTCCCAGGCCTCCTGACCCTGTTCCAGTCCTGTGGCCTCCTCCCAGGCCTCCTGACCCTGTTCCAGTCCTGTGGCCTCCTCCCAGGCCTCCTGACCCGGTCCCTGTCCTGTGGCCTCCTCCCAGGCCTCCTGACCCGGTCCCCGTCCTGTGGCCTCCTTCCAGGCCCCCTGACCCAGTCCCCGTCCTGTGGCCTCCTTCCAGGCCCCCTGACCCAGTCCCCATCCTGTGGACTGCCTGTTTGCCCCCTGTGCCCCCTTGGACTGCCTGTTTGCCCCCTGTGCCCCCTTGGACTGCCTATTTGCCCCCTGTGCCCCCCTTGGACAATTTGTTTTTTTTGGTTTTTTTTTGTTGTTGCTTTTTTGGAGCATCTGGAATCCGCTCCTTAAAGCGGGGGCTCTGTCATGTTCTCTGTTGTCTTTTGTTTTTGTACTGTTATTTTGAAGTTTAGTTTAGTTTCTGTTTGGTTTTTGTAGTCCTTTTTGTAGTTTCTTTTTATGATTGGTTTTCCCCTGATTAGTTCTCCTTCCCTGATTGTTCCCCAGGTGTTCCTTATTCCCTTGTTTGTTCCTTTTTGTATATAAGCCCTTTTAGTTTCCTTGTTCCTTGTTAGTTCTTGCATGTTTTTGGTTTGTTCTGTGCCAGGTTTTCAGTGCTTTTCTTTGATTCTTAGTTTTCTTTGTTTAGTAAATAAACGGTTGCATTTAGATCCTCTTTCTCTGCCTGCTATGTCACACCTGTATAGTCCAGTTGCAGAAAGAATGATTCTAATGAGCCAGTTCTTTAGAATCTACAGCGTAAAACATACATCGCTTCCGTTACAGTCCGGTATAGAAGTAATCATAAACTGATGAGCAAGTTATGAATGTCCAACTTTAAATTAAATGAGAAGTTTCACAAGCCTAAACTAGACTAAATGTTCTAAATTGTCTCTGGAACTATTATTTCATTAAAGATATATGAATTTTGTAATAAGTGGAATTTTATAAAGTTATAAATTAATAAATGAAATATGCCATCACATTTCTTGTTTAGATTTATTTAACAGTTAGAATCTATTATTGGATAAGTATATATGTCTGCAAACACACCTTTTCTAAAATTGTATTACATTTATTTCTGATTTGTTATATCTGCTCTGTAGCAGATTGTAAATACATTAAGAATTGCATTTCTCATTTCCAAATGATTCTTAAAGTACTAAAAGAATTACTGGAATTGTTACTGGAAAAGGAATCGTTAGGAGGAATCGGAACCAGAATTGTTAAATTCTTTACGATTCCCATCCCTATCTGGCATACTTCATAAGAAAGCGAAGAAATCTGACCAAAACGAAGGTGTTTTTGAGTTTGTTTCTGTGGTTGTAACGGCTCGCCAGGGCGAACTTGGAGGAAAACTTCATACAGGCTGCTTAACATCTTCTGACTGCCATTAGTCAAAGTCGGTAGGTGTGACCTGGAGCTCAGTCAAAATGAACATACCAGCGTGTAGAGTTATTAGCGACCTGCTGCAAATTTACATCTTTACCATTGTTCTCATAGAGACATTTTCCAAGAACATGGAATTTTATTTTATATGTAGTCTACAAAAGGAATAAAAATCTACTCGAATACTCTCAAGTGCCCATTCACTCATGTGCGTGAAAGTTTTTCTGGTTTCAAAAGGGGGCATGACAGAAAAATATTTAGAGGCGCAAGGCACCACTGCCCAAACCTTAAGTATTAAAATTTGGCACGTAAATTAATAATACTAATAAAACCTAAAACTGTATGCCGGGTTGAAGATGTGATGTTACTTTTCTAAGTGATCGAACATTTTTACCTGGCAGACTAGAAAATGGGTGAAATTTCTCATAGACTAACATTGAAGGCGGGACCTGAACCATATCTGGGGATCAGAATATCATAGAGGTTTGGGGGATGGGCCTTTGGACTTAAACCAGTAAGTAACCACCCAAAACACTGTACAAACCGTAACACACACACACACACACAAAAAACACCCTTAAAACAAGGCAATGCTCTGGCAACCACTACTAACACACTTTAGTGTTTTGCTCACATTTTAAGATAAAGATTTAAGAATTTGTTCTTCTCAGGTCACTTTAACCTTTTTAAAGACATATCTTAACTGGTAAACAAGAGAGATACTGTTTAGGAATAGGATTTTTGTAGTTTATGTAAGGACTAACATGTACAGTAACTTAGCTTGACTGACAAATTGTCGGAAGTTATTACAGGTGCTTATTCTTTAAATAAAGCCCCTTTAATAAATATAATCGTTGACAGTGCTATCAAATTTCTGTAAAGTATGGCACCCTCCCTTAGGCTGAAAGAGGGGAATTGAAAATACAGAATGGTGAATTATGTCTTCATGTCCTTGGAGATTACCCAACACAAACTATAAGAATACTAGTTTGTTTAGGACTATCCCCCAAGCAGTTAAACAGTGGGAGCTGAAAAACAATTTTTCCTTTGAAATTCATAAAGATATCTGTGGAGACACCATGCCTGTTAAGTGTGGGGGGAGGAGAGTGTCGGCAGTCAGGCGAAGTCAGACACAGGCACAGTGTGCTCGCTTGAGGCAGACCACCCAGGTCACCTGCCACCTGGGCTGTTGCCATGGCAACCATATCCTTTCCAAACAACTACATTCAGGTGAGATGATGGAGAGAGGGGAATGGGCAGAAATGCTTTACATGTCATGCTGATTAAAAGTGTGTGCTCAGTTCTCTGTTCTTTGAATGAATAGCCAGACCCCCACAGGATGCACATTTTTATATGCTTTCTAAATCTGCAGAATTAATTTAAATATTGTAAAATGTGTTACATAGAGCTGAGACTACTACTGTACAGTCTTGTTGGTAGTTCAAACTAGCCAAAGTAAATGAACATGCAAGGAGTGGCAGATATTTATAACTGACATGATTAGAGATGGGAAATGGAACTTGTCAGGGTTAGGAATGGAAATCGTAAGGAATTTAATGAATCCAGATCCAATTCCTCTTAACATTTCCGGTTTCCTATTTTTTCCATTAACAATTCTTTTAGCTCTTTTGAGGAAAAAATATTTGGAAATAAGAATGCAATTCTTATTGCATTTACTGCCCTTTAGAAATATGTTACAAAAAAAAGGTGTTTTTACACAGATTTTGTCATTAAGATACACTCTTTGAGCAAATCATTAGGAACACTATGGTCCTAATAAAGTTCCCGAGATGCTTTTGTGCTCACTACAATTGTACAGAGCAGTTATATGAGTTACCATAGCCTTTCTGTCAGTTCGAACTAGTCTAGACATTCTCTGTTGACCTCTTTCATCAACAAGGCATTTCTGTCTACAGAACTTCGACTCACTGAATGTTATTTGTTTTTGGCACCATTCTGAGTAAACTTTAGAGACTGTTGTGCAAGAAAATCCAAAGAAATCAGCAGTTACAGAAGTACTCAGACCAGCCCGTCTGGCACCATCAATCATGCCATGGTCAAAATGACTGAGATCACATTTTCTCCCCATTATGATGGTTGATGTGAACATTAACTGAAGCTGCTGACCCATATCTGCATGATTTTATGCATTGCAATGCTGCCACACGAAAGGCTGATTAGACAATTGCATGACTAAGTAGGTGTACAGGTGTTCCTTATAAAGCGCATTTTATTAATTCATTTTTTTTTTTTTTTATAAAATACAACTAATTACAACAAAATTAAAAGTTTTTGGTTTATTTGAAGTTGGATGTGACAAAATGAATGACTTCTGGTTCAGTATATTTTTCATTCCCTATAAAGAAATACTGTTACTGATAGTCATTAGTTCGGTAGGAAGTGCTGTATATTTTGTAGTATAGATTCAAAAGAACTGACTCATTCGTTCGGGAATCAAACTACACTGGTCGCGCTGTGTGTTTCCTGCTGCTGATTGAGTTGAAAAAATGACGCATTATAATAAGACCACATAGCCAAATAAAGTGCTGTTAACAGTCTTGATGAGCAGATGCAATAGGAAATTGCAAAAAAAGCCCAAATAACATCAAAAGAGGTAGAATGCATTCCAAAATATTTTCAAGCAGAGAGCAATATCATGTGGAATTCAAGCAGATCAGTGGCAGCTAGTCTTAAGCCTGGACTCATGAACACAGTACTAGATTCCAGCCCCTCAAAGACATACATACCCACCCCCGTCCCTACTCAACCTAGCTGGCAAGACAACAGTCAAGCAAAATGAAAGAGAGAGAAAGAGAGAGAGAGAGAGAGAGAGAGAGAGAGAGAGAGAGAGAGAGAGAGAGAGAGAGAGAGAGAGAGAGAGAGAGAGAAGGAAATTCCTGGAATAGCACAGAAGTAGAGGGCCGCCTTTCTAACCACTCCTGTCGCAGTGTGTCCACGCAACCTGTGAGCTGAGCCAAGAGCAGGGGCTTCCTTATCAGTGAGCAAACTAATTAACCCACCCTCATACACACACACACACACACACACACACACACACATGTTGTGTTTCCATGTTTTATGGGGACTTTCCATAGACATAATGGTTTTTATACTGTACAAACTTTATATTCTATCCCCTAAACCTAACCCTACCCCTAAACCTAACCCTCACAGAAAACATTCTGCATTTTTACATTTTCAAAAAAAATAATTTAGTATGATTTATAAGCTGTTTTCCTCATGGGGACCGACAAAATGTCCCCACAAGGTCAAATATTTCGGGTTTTACTATCCTTATGGGGACATTTGGTCCCCACAAAGTGATAAATACACGCTCACACATACACACACACACACACACACACACACACACACACACACACACACACACACACACACACACACACACACACACACAGAGAGAGAGATACGTGCTGCTGACCCTGAACTCATAAAAGAAAATACTGTGGAGGCCCCTCATATTTTTCCTGGCCCTCATTTTGTTTTGTTTATCTACAGTACACAGGAAAAAAAAAGGCGAGGATTCAGCCAAGTCTGGACCAACTCCCCTCCCCCAGCCTCCACTCCTGTTCTCCCTCTGCCCTCCAAAAACCCCTCTCTCTCTCTGTCTTAACTTCCTTCCGGTATTCTCCACTAGGCTGAAAGCGCAGATGGCATACCATATAGTTACAATTTATATTAGTTGTCTTTAACACTATATACCTACATTAAAGGGTAAAGCATTTCATACAATGTACTTACAGTGTACAAATGTAATACTCTGCGAAACTATCCCAAGATTCACATTTGCTGAAAAAATTGTTAGGGTTGTTCTTAATGTGGTCAATTTTAGCATATAAGCACTACATATAATGCAAGTGAACAGCACACGCAGACAGTATATTTATTTAATTAAACTGCAACCTTTTGCGGTTTAATAGTCACACTAGACTTATCACGATTTTAATTTGTTTAATTGTGCATTATGTTTTCCCAATAAGTTGTATTAGTGTGAGAGCATTTGAAAGCAGTCTTGTGTCAGTCAGACAGTACACGAGTATCGAACTGAATAAGTGCTCTGTACTACTGCATAAACACTGGTATTGTGGCATATTTTTTATTTTAGTATCAACTTGGTACTGAAGTACCACTACATTTGACATCTCTAAAGACACCTAATATGAATCGGTACCATGAGTAAAACCTTCTAGTAACTGTTCCGAGAAAAAACCAAAAAAAAAAACCCAACATGCTATGTACAACACAGAAGGGGTTGATAATGTTTCCAAGGTTTTCAAATTCATTATGAAGTTGATTTGTTTATTCTATGGAAACAAGCCCTTTGAAATCGATGCACTAATCTGAGGTCCTTAAATATGATGGTTAATGAAGAATGGCTAAAGAACTGGTTTCCCACGCTTGGGGTGTATAGACACCAACTTGTACCCTGTGTCTAACCAGACTTGTCCTGACAAGCTGATATACAAACCTAATATATGGTAAAATAACCAAAAGGGTTACTTTTTTACAGCCATTATGTATCCCTGATGACACAGTAAAAAGAAAACACAGAAAAGGAGTGAAGGGAGGAGGGTGTGTGTGTGTTTGTGCATGTGGCCAAATAGGGCCCCAGGAGACAAAGGATTGAGATCCTAAGTGTGACCTTACATTGGATTACACGAACCTTTGATTGATTACAGCAATCAAACCATGTTAATATAATTAATTATGGAATACACAAGAGACTAAATAGTCTTCACAATTTCAATGGCCATGACTGAACACTGCTACAGACAACAGTCAAAGGTGTGAGGAAAACAGCTGTGAGAAGATTTGAGAGTAAAATCAATTATTCGCAGTAAACACTTGCTTCTTTGCATTCTGCTGTTGATCCAACCATTTTAATACTCTCTCACTTCAAAAACCTGTCTTGTGTAATAGAGCAAAATGCCTCCTTTGCCTTTGTTTGGATGTGATTCAACAATTGTCCACAGCATTCTTGGAAAACATCAAATCAACATATGACCGGAACAATCTACCTATATTTTGTGGCAATCTAATTTATTGAAACTTGTGCTTCAATTATGAGAGGTCTGTCATTTGGTTCCTGGACATGGCAGTTTTTCTATTTACTTTATTGCCTCCCAGGGAGGTTGGGAGGGTGCAAAACACTTTCCGTCTGTGTTAGGATTAAAAAGCTAAAAAGCAAAAGAAGACCAACATTATCAGATCCTGTAAGCTCCCCTCCCCCATCCAACCACATTGACCACCATTTCAGGTTTTAAAGGAGCAGGTGGTCTTATGAGACCTGGATCCTTTGTTTTAATGGCAGAGAGATGGATAAAACTGGACCTGGTCAAACTAAGAATAGTGATAACTATGCAAAATAACTGTAAAAAGTAAAGCAAATTTCTAGATATGCATGGGTGGTCTATACTATTCTTGAGAAGTTCTTATTTTGAATCGTTATTGTCATCACACTAGAGTTAAAGTTATGCAATCTGAGTGTCTGGTGTAGAGGAGACCAATACTCACAGCATTGAACTACAAAATAAATCCTCACAGCTTACTCAACTTAATCCCAACTAAGAACATGTACAGCATTTTAAAACTCTGGGATTTGAAGAGATTTGTGTAAGACTGTATTCTGCTTCAAATAATAGAAGTTTTTCCATTCAGGACCTTCTGACCCAAACCCCTCATGGTCAGTGCAACAAAGTAACTGCAATGATCCATAACGGAAGAGGATACTGTATTTACCTAAATGAAGAGCATTGATATATTCATGTATTCTTTTACGTCAATTGATCTTGAACATTTTGTCTGTTAAAATCAGCCATTTCAAAATTTCTGAATAGTGCCCTAGAGGCTGAAGTTGGAATTACTGTTAATCAAATGCGCACATTTACGCGACAAAATGCGCAAGCAGAAAACATGAGCAAACGTTATCTGAATTAAATATTTGAGTAATAATTACATTAATATACACTGGCGGCAAAACGTTTGGAATAATGTATAGATTTTGCTGTTTCGGAAGGAAATTGGTACTTTATTTCACCAAAGTGACATTCAACTGATCACAAAGTATAGTCAAGACATTACTGATGTAGAAAATCAGCACCATCAGTATTTTAATTTTTATTTATTTTTTATCAAGTCTAGACAGGCTACCTTTCCAGAAGCCATCACTCCAACACCTTATCCTTGAGCAATCATGCTAAATTGATAATTTGGTTCTAGAAAATCACTTGTCATTATATAAAACACACTTGAAAGCTATTTGGTTCGTTAAATGAAACTTAACATTGTCTTTATGTTTGTATTTCTATTAATCAAAAACAGTGTTTCAAAATGAATGGTTTTCATTTCTGCTCTAACGTGACGTCACATTAGAGCAGGCCTCACCCACGACTGGTGACAGACTCCAACCTATTATCATAGATCCTCCCCTGAGTGATCTACACACTGTCCACCATTTTTTTCCATGCTGGAGCAGATACAGTGAGAAGATTAATGTCTCAGCTTTGTAAGCGTCATAAATGTTCTGTTGTTGGCTGTAAAAGTGAACATAAGTCTTCATGCACTCCCGGCATCAGAGCCAATGAAGACGCAGTGGACAATTTTTGTTTTCGACAGCTGTCCGTGTTCCAGCTTTATATCCTGAAGATGTAAGTATCGCACTTAATATTTTGTGAATGTTTGCAAATCGTCTTTCCGATTGTGCTTGTTAGCTGATTCCACAGCTAATGCAGCTTAAGTTACCATTGCCTCTGATTGTATTCACGGAGAACAGACCTATATCAGGGGCGGGGAGCAGCAGCTCATTTGCATTTAAAGAGACACACGAAAACAGTGTGTTTTTGATTCCACCCAAAAAGAGGCTTTTACAACGTGGTATAATAAATGATCCGTGGGGTATTTTGAGCTGAAACTTCACAGACACATTCTGGAGACACCTGAGACTTGTAAAAAGGGGTATAATAGGTCTCCTTTAAGGTTAATATTAGGTCAAAAATGGCAACAAAAAAAAGAAACAGCTTTCTCTAGAAACTCGTCAGTCAATCATTGTTTTGAGGAATGAAGGCTATACAACGCTTGAAACTGCCAAAAAAATTAATGTACGATTTCATACTAAGGTGTACATTACAGTCTTCAAAGACAAAGAACAACTGGCTCTAACAAGGACAGACAGAGATGTGGAAGGCAAGATGTACAACTAAACAAGAGGATAAGTACATCAGAGTCTCTAGTTTGAGAAATAGATGCCTCACATGTCCTCAGCTGACAGCTTCATTGAATTCTACTCGCTCAACACCAGTTTCATGCACAACAATAAAGAGAAGACTTTAGAGGCCTTATGGGAAGAATTGCAAAGAAAAAGACACATTTTAAACAGAAAAACAAAAAGAAAAGGTGTGTGGGCAAAGAAACACAGACATTGGACAACAGATCATTGGAAAAGAGTGTTATGGATCTTAACCCCATTGAGCTTTAGTGGGATCAGATAGACTGTAAGGTGTGTGAGAAGTGCCCGACAAGACAGACACATCTATGGCAAGTGCTACAGGAAGCGTGGGGTGAAATATTATCTGGACAAACTGACAGCTAGAATGCCAAGGATCTGCAAAGCTGTCATTGCAGCACGTGGCGGATCGTTTTATGAGAACTCTTTGAAGTAGTTTAAGAAGTTCTGAGCATTTTTTTCAAATTGTAATAGTAATTAATGACATTATTAATGTCCTGACTATACATTGTGATCAGTTGAATGCCACTTTGGTGAATAAAAGTACAAATTTCTTTCCATAAGAGCAAAATCTGTTCATTATTCCAAACTATTGGCTGCCAGTGTACTTGTATGTACCCTAACCCTTACAATACCGAGAGCCAAAAACAGCATTCTTTCAAAATGTTCTTTGCAAATGTAGAAGCTTCCTTGTGAGAAATCATAAGGGATGGCTCAAAAGTGATAAAGTAGAGATGCCAAAGGGACATCAGAACCAACGCAGATTTCCCACAAGACCATGTTGGAAAATTCTGTCATTAGAAGTTTGAATGAAGAATATTTCTTATCTGTTCTCAGAAAGCTCTCAGGTTTACAAACCCATGTTTACTGTACACAGTCATGCAGAAATTACATCATCCAATTAAAATAAAGCGTGCAGATGGGCAAAAGGATATTTAACACAATACTTAACCTAAATAGAAAAAGCAGACCAAAAATCTAAATAATATGGGACCATCTAGGTTCCTCTAGCTCAACTGGTAGAGCATGGCACTAGAAATACCAGGGTCATGAGTTTGATTCCCAGGAAAACATACAAATTTACAAACTGATAAAAAAAAAAATAGTCGCTTTTAAAAAGAAAAGAAAAATCTGCCAAAGGTGTATATGCAAAATCTCATTAAGCTTCACACCAAAAAGCTTTGGCTCATGCTGACAAAGCAGATCTCTTCTGTATGACTGTCATGTTGGTGAAGGGTGAATTAAGCATGAATCACTTACATAGTCATGAAAGGCCTTTGCTTCAGTGGAGTGATCACATGTGTCCCTTCTCTCAGGTGCCGCACAGTACAGGTCCCAAAACACACTGCATAATAAGAACGTTGTTCGTAACGAGAGGATACTGCCATGTCACAACACACTTAGCGATCATAACAGTAGTACACAACAAGGCAACAGAGCAAATAACAGTGTTTAAAAGGAGTATTGAAAATAAGAGAATTTCATTATACTATAGTTAAAAGATTATAATTCTAAGAAATGACAAAAATCAAGTATCAAGTAATACTCACCACCACCAAGAGTGCAGAAAGCCTGGCGGTTCCCCAAGGGTTATGTTCTTTTCCCATCTTATCTGAATATAATAAAGACAGAGAGAGTGGATGAAGAAACTTTAGCAGACAAATGAAAACACAATGTTTTTGGTCAATGGACATGCATTTCATTTCCACTTAAAGGGATATTTTTGTTCATCCAAAAATGAAACTTCTCTCATAATTTACTCACACTCATGCCATCCCAGATGTGTATGACTTTCTTTCTTCTGCTGAACACAAACGATGATTTTTAGAAGAATATCTCAGCTCTTTAGGTCAATACAATGCAAATGAATGGTGACCAAAATGTTAAGCTCCAAAAAGCACATAAAGGTAGCATAAAGGTAATCCAGCGGTTAAATCCATGTCTTCAGAAGCGATATGATAAGTGTGGGTGTGAAACAGATCAATATATAAGTCCTTTTTTACTATAAATTCTCCTCCCTGTCCAATAAGTGGCGATATGCACAAATAATGTGAATCACCAAAAACAAAAGAAGAAGAATGCGAAAGTAAAAGTGGAGATTTAAAGTAAAAAAAGTGTTGTGTTGATTACTTTTATGCTGACTTCATGTGCTTTTGGACCTTCAAAGATCTGGTCACCATTCATTTGCATTTTATTGACCTAAAGAGCTGAGATATTCTTCTAAAAATCTTTGTTTGTGTTCCACAGAAGAAAGAAAGTCATTCACATCTGGGATGGCATGAAGGTGAGTAACTATCCCTTTAAGGAAAAAGATGGACTGTATACTTTATACACACCTCTGATAAAAATGTCTGTGCGGATTTCTGTGCTCCAACATGCAGCAAGTATTCATAGACGTACAATGCCAACCTGTAAAAGAAAAAAAATTGCTATCCAATAAAACTGTCAGATTTCTTTCTGTCCAACTAATACAATTGCTTTCCCAGAGATTCAACATTGCCTCAAGCAATAACTGCTTGTATGTAGATAAACACTACATTTCCTGATGACTCTTTGAGCAATTAAACATTATAATGATTAACAGCTCTAATGTCATCAGGGGAAAAAATCTACAGAAAACAGTGATAATAAAAAAGAAAACTTCATATAACCTGTAAAGGGCGTTTGCAAACTGAAATAATGCGAGAAATATTGTTCTCACATGAAGAGATACATACAACATAATTCAAAGAGAGTGAACTTAATCTATTGAGCAAAAAAAAAAACAAATAATATATATATATATACACACAAATAAATAAATCATATATATATATATATATATATATATATATATATATATATATATATATATATATATATATATATATATATAAATGATTTATTTATTTGTGTGTATATATATATATATATATTATTTGTTTTTTTTGCTCAATATATATACACACACACACACACACACACACACACACACACACACACACAAGAAACATATATCAGTTTTCCACTATAACATCACTGGAATGGTCGTAATTGGTGTTGGCATTATATCAACATCAAATCAGCTGTTGCATGAAAATCAGCTTGTCAACATAGAGAGAGATCAGGCTTACTTTTCTCGCGCTTGCCCGTCCGATGGCACCGCGGTCCCTTTACCCTTCGTGAACATGTCTAGCGTTTAACATAAACGCGTCTTCCAGCTTGACTGCGATGTGTTTCCTTCTGCTCCAGCTGTCAACGTGTAGCCCGACTCTGACCCCATCCGCTTCAACCGACCCTGGCCAGTGCCCACAGTCAGATCATGTACTGTGGGCGGGGACCTGTGGTACATGATTGACAGGAATATAGACCAATAACTGAGTTCGACACAGCTCAGAATTCCCTCATTAGCAAAAAAGTTAAAACAGTGAGAGCAACCTCTTTAAAACTGACGGGCTATTCATTTTGAGCTGTTGGTGGATTTTAATCATAAAAAGAGAGAAACTTATGAACCTACCTCAACAGTTTTCTGTTAAAGGAGCGCTGGCTGTTTTTTTCTATAAACAGACCTTATCTAATTCATCAACTGTCTCGTGTTGTCTTCACAACTAGCCACAACTGCTTTCAAAGTCAGTCTTGTACTGCCACCTGTCGGTTTACACATGACAGCAAATTAGCCAGCAGCATTCAAAACAAAACGGTCTATTTTTTATCAAAACACGATTTTTTCTTTGAGGTTTACTCTAATTTTTGAGAGGTGTAGATATATGTGTACGAGAAAGGTGCTTATAGTTCCGTGTACTTGACGGAAAATATGTAAACAGACAAGTGGCGGGTGAAGATATCGAACACGTCTTCGCGCGGCTGAAGTGCCACTGTCTGGCAAGTAATGCTTCATTCTGCTGATATCGCGTGCGCGGCAGGACTTCCCTGAACGCGCTGTGTGTGTATCAATGGAGTTATGACGGTCTTGCGAGTTTCAAGGTTGCTGTCTAGAATTTAACCGTACTCCCAAATCAAAATAGCGGTAAGGACGTGAATGATACTGTATATAATCTATGCATCAAAGCACGTCTAGGCTTGACTGCAACATAGTCACAACGGTTGCACGTCTGATCTGTACAATGTAAATGCAGAGCGTTAACCACAAATGTACACATAACTTAAACTTATGTTAAAGAAAGAGAGTTTGTATATTAAGTTATTGGTACAACGAATAAAATGGAAAGTTAATTGACAGTAAATTAATAGAGTTTGACTTTAAAGGTTACGGAAGATTGCGCAATCTGTAAGATTTGAAGTAAAATGTGTAATTGCAAGTTGTGAGATTTACGTGTAATTGCAAGTTATAAGCTATTTAGATACAATGACATCACCAGTATATTTCTGAAGTGCCTCAAGATGTTCAGTGTGCTGGCAAGTGTTTAACTTCAAATCAATCGGAGGAGGGGAAAATATAGTTTTTTTAATTATTACAAAAAAATATTATTATTATTATTCGTTTATGTAAATCCTTTATGTAGCCTACTTTTTAGATAACCATTTTAATATTCCATTACCAGTGCTGGGTAACATGTAATCTGGATTATGTAATCAGATTACAAAAATCGATTTCTTGTAATTAGATTAAATTACATTTTTAAATACTTGTAAATCAGATTACATCAGCTTTTTATGTATTGCATAATTACATATTAATCAGGCAAAGGATGTAAATGGTTCATAATTTATTTATCCCTCTAAATAGTTTACATGTTTCATTGTAAATCAGCCTACAGCTGATAAATGTTCGATACATTTTAAATTTTTTTCAGATGGAGTGGGTCGGGTGGTGTTATTGCAAATACAGACCTGATATTAGCCATCAGCCATAATTACACTGAAAATGGAGTGGTAACCACACAAACTGTAAAAGCAGAACAGATTGTATTAGTTCGGTAAAGTTTCATTAATTGCTTTTGTAGTTGCCGTTACAAAATTACATGAATGTGTACAACAATACAATACAAACATTTTAAGTGCTTTTTTTATTTCACTTAGAAACAGAAAAATAGCATATAATATTTTGATCCATTAAGTAAGTTTTTTACTTTACATTTAAGCAACATTGTCAAAATGGTACAGTCTTATCCTACTCAAATGCATGTGACATCAAATAAACAAGAATAATAATCCAGAGTAATCCAAAAGCAATCAGAATAGATTACCTAAACAATTTGATATAAGAGATTGGGGTGCTGATTCCTGATGATGTAATTTGTAATCAGTACCAAACTACAATTAAGAAGTAATCTACCCAGCACTGTCCATTACAAAATACCTCTAAATACCTCTAATAATAAATAAATAAATGGATAAATAAATCATTACAATAATCACTAATGGTTCAAGGAATGAAAACGAAAACCAAAAACGAATGAAAATTTTAGCAGAACGTAATCAAAACTGGAACAAAGTGATTTTCAATTGTTCCGGAGTGAAAACATAATTTTTAAATGCTGGAAAGAGGTTATAACTGGTTCATTTTGTTCCAATATTTTTTTCACAAAACTAAAGGCAAAAGGATTTATCCCAGTAAATTTCTGGAACTACTTAATGTTGCCTGAAAAAATGAAATGTGCTTTGATCCTGAAGGAAACTGCTGCATCACACATTCTTTGCCTAATCAGAATCAGAATCAGCTTTATTGCCAAGTATGCTTACACATACAAGGAATTTGTCTTGGTGACAGGAGCTTCCAGTCAACAACAATACAAAAAGAGCAGCATAGATAATAATAAAACAATTATTATACATATACGTACATACACACAGACACACACCTTCATACATACACACATACACATACATAGTGCAAATCTAATACAAATCCATCACATTCTGTGAATGAAGAGCTTTTTAACAACTATGTATAATTACTACATATACTGTACATACACGGCTAATCCAAGTAAAATAAAACATTATTAGAGGTAAAAAGTACATTTCTCAGTCGTTTCCAAGTCTTCACTGATTTATTGTTAGATATGATGCATTAATACAGATTTGATGCTGCCGGGTTTTGACTCAGAAACAGATCTGTAAATAAAATTATTAGTAACTTTTAATTAACTTCTTGTTACGATTTCTATGCCGATAAATCCACCACGTTGGGGGAAAAAAAACCTGCTTATTTTGGTGAGTTAAATGGCTTATTTTGGGCTTGTTTTTCCTTACAATGTTGCTTGTTTCTCTTGCGAGATCTGGCACCACTGCAATTTGGTATTTCACCCACCCATTAGCGCAGAGTACTGTCATTTTTAAAATAACATTATTAACCATTCTTTAATTTTGTTCTAACCAGTAAGAGTCTGCTGAACTTCTGAACTGGAATGAGAAAATACAGTTTTTGCTCAGAAGAAATTAGTCCCTGCTTATTTAAAACTCAGAATCACTTTTAATACTTGTGTGGTAATTGATTTGAAATATTAGTATGTAACATTTAAGTGCTCTCTTCAAAAGGACACTAAAACCATCAGCATGGCAACAGAGTCCAGTCATAAGGAGAACCTACAGGACCATCATCTGGAGGATGAAGGGCAGCATCGCAACCCTTCAGAGGTGAAGATGAGCCAGATAGTGCTTCCCTGCCATGCAAACAACTGCAGGGAACTGAGCATTGGACAGCTGCTCAAATGGATGGACTGCACAGCATGTCTGTCCGGTGAGTTTGCACAATGACCGACGCACCTTTGACCTGCATTGTAACAACTACAGAATTTGTCTTTATAAGGATATGTGTGATAATGCTGATGATTTGTTTGCAATGGCTGAGCTAGCCTAGAGAAAACATTATGTAGATGCATGCAGAACAGCTGAATGTGTCCAAGACTGAAAGTAAAACATTACTTTGACTGTGAAATGAAATACTAAATGAATTATTGGATGTGTTTTGGAAATTCCTCACATTAAATCTGTCAATCATAAGTAGGGCCCAGTTAGATAACTTGATGAGACAGTTAAACTGTCTATAAATTGTGTGGGATTCATTAGTTTCAAGTGTCTTATTGTTTTATCTTCTTTCATTCCAGCTGAGAGACATGCTGGATGCCCCTGTGTAACAGCATCTGTTGATGACATCTACTTCGAGCACACCATTGGGTATGCAAGAGATATCATTTATATTTTAGATAATTAGAGCCACGTCGCAGTCTCTTTTGAAAAACATCCTAACCAGCATGTAATTTTGCCTTAGGGAGTAAAATCAGTTCTGTTTGCTTTATTTGCATTATTAAACTACTATTACACAAAAAGTGTTAATTACACTGTCAGACTGTGGGAATACAACAACAGCAATCAAACATAACTTTGATTAGTAAGGAGATGCTCAGTTATAAAAGACCTATGTGGGAAAAACACTAATATGTCATAAGCCAATGTAATTTACTCTCTGTTTATATTTTACTTAAAAGACACATTTATTTATTTTCAGTGTTGGACAAGTGGTCAACATCAAAACCAAAGTCAACAGAGCCTTCAACTCAAGCATGGAGGTATTAGCCAAATTTCTTTTCAGCCTAGTTAAGCCATATTTTTTATTGTTATATCAAATTACTCTTAGACTACCCAGAATTCAGAGTTCAAAGTACTTTACAGTGTATATTAAAATCTAGAGTGTGTCATGACTTTCTCTACCTATCTTTCAGAGTGTACCCTCCCAGTGTACTTTAGTGTATTCTCTATACTTTATGACTTTATTATCAGTATGATGTTAAATAACTTGTATTGGTGTCAAATGCAAATGTATTGGTGTGTGTTTGAGGTGGGGATAGAGGTCAGCTGTGAGGACCTGTACAGTGGCCGACATTGGAGAGTCTGTCAGGCTTTTGCCACATTCGTTGCCAAACGCACAGGGACAAACAAGGTGTGAGATGACAGTTTTTACAATAAGTCCTGAATCCACTAATACTGTTTATAAACATGCTATGACCATTATATAATGTCATAGCATATAATGTTATATATATAATCAGTTCATGAAAAGAGGCCACACCCTCACTAATTCATTTAGGTTTTAAACATCAATTTTCAGTTGCCTAATGTCATCTTTTTCCAGAGTATAGAGCTGGGCGATATATTGAGTATACACTATATTATTGCGTTGATTTTGCTGGCGATATAAAATTAAGCAATAACGTCAATATCACGATGATTGAAGTGTGCTTTTTAGTTGGCCACTACATGTTCTACAGAGTCTGTCATTACACTCATTTTATGATCATTCGTGGCTGCACAATTCATCAAAATAGCATCAAAATCTCATTATTGTCAAATGCAATTAAATATCAAAAGGCAATTCAATTAAATCATGGTCTGTGTGTGCTTTAATGGAATGTTCCATGTACAATATAAGTTAAGCTCAGTCGACAGCATTTGTAGCATAATATTGATTACCACAAAAAATTATTTCAACTCTCTCCTTTTTTTTTAAAAAAAAGGAAAAATGTGGGGCAAGTGAAGAGGTGAATGAGGGCCAATCTTTTGTGTTAAAAGACTGATTCAAAAGTATAGTCAGAAGAAGTAAACAATATGCATGCTAACATGATTTTAGTGTGATCAAATTGCTTACTAACCTTTTCTATGTGAAGTTACATCCAATTTTACAACTTCATTGCCATGATGTATTGTCAACAAAATTTTAAATCCTATAACGGCTGTAAAAATTAAGAATTAAGCAACTTAGCAGCTCAAATAATACATGAGTTTTAATAGGAGAATTAATGTAAGTGATTTTATAAAATTATAATCTTAAAATTTGTGCCTTTAAACCTCCAAAAATTGGCCCAATTCACTTCCATTGTAAGTGCTTTGTTTATTTGTAAAAAAAATTTTTAAGAAAAGGAGAGATGAGTCTAAATTATTTTGTTGTAATCAATATTATGCTACAAATGCTGTTGATTGAGCTGAACTTGTACTGAACCCCGAACATTCCTTTAAAGGGATAGTTCACCCAAAAATTTTAATTCTCATCAATATGAGAATTCTTCATCATTTCCTCACCCTCATGCCTTCCCAGATGACTTTCTTCAGCATAACACAAACAAAGATTTTAGAAGAGTATTTCAGCTCTGTAGGTCCATACAATGCAAGTGAATGGCGACCAGACCTTGTAGCTCCAAAAAGCACATCAGGGCAGAATAAAAGTAATCCATAAAATCCAGTGGTTAAATCAATGTCTTCAGAAACGATATGATAGATGTGGGTGAGAAATTGTTTAAAAGTCCTTTTTTTTCTCCACTTTTGCTATTACTATATGATGTGAAAGTGAAACATAACAGGATTTCAGATATAAATGTGAAAGTGAAAATGGAGATTTAGAGTAAAAAAGGACTTAAATATTGATCTGTTTCTCACCCACACCTATCATATCATGGATTAAGACATGGATTAAACCACTGGAGTTGTATGATTACTTTTATGCTGCTTTTTGGAGCTACAAAGGTCTGATCACCACTCACTTGCATTGTATGGACATCTTCACGTGTGGGTGAACTAGAGAATTTTCATTTTTGAGTGAACTATCCCTTTAATGGGGGACGTGCTGTTCTGTGTGTGTGTGTGAGGGGCTAATGATACCAAGAATCTTGTATGATAAGCTCTTTTCAGTGGCCTCAGAGAGGTTCACGTACATGAAGGCAAATGGATGCAGATTCTTACATTTACTCAATTCCTTTGTTACCACTAAAAGTTATTAGAAACATATTTAAATATGGGACACAGCATCAGAAAAAAGATGTGATAGCATTTCACTAGATTTGCTAAAATCTAACGAATGGAAAATTTAGTTTCCCAGTGTGTCAAATACACTGACACTGCAGTGCACTTTCAGCTGTCCGCCAAAATAAAAGCGCCAGATGAAGGTGAAGAAAGTATGACAGCACTTTCAGCTGTCCACCAAAATAAAAGCTCTAGGTGAAGTAAATATGACAAAAATATGTATTTTACTACTGTACAAAAAAATCCTCATAATTATTATAATAATATGAATAAAGCAGTATTATATATCTTTTTTTATTAAATTAAAATGCTTAGTTTTGGGGGGAAGAAAACCTTGTTCTAGTGAGGATGAGAGGCATAAACACAGTGAAATGAATGTGTTTTCAAACAAAAACATATTAGTGTGAATGTAGCATAAGACTATGATCAGTTCTGTGACAGATGAGTTTGGCTCAACTATGCTCAAGCACACAGAACACAGAGTGAAATTATTTTATAATCCACATTTTCTGGGACTATCAAAATAACAATGAAGCCATTTGTCTGAGTTTCAGTGTTGATGTAGTTGATGATTTAAACTGATTTAGCTTCCCTAGACTTTGTTAAAGCTTCAGTGTGTAATTTCTGCACCACAAGCTGCACCAAATGTAATTGCAATGCAATGTGTTTGTTTGAGCGGCTCAACATTTACATGGCATTATAGTCTCAACCAATGGTGTGAGATTAGGGCACGGCCTCCTGTTTGCATGAACAATTGAAGATTGAAAGTTCGTTTGAAAACAGTCATTATTTTTGCAATTCTTTTTGGTTTAAGTCGATGGAATATATTTTAGAACTAGTGACTACTATTAAATTATAAATGAACTATTAAAGTATTATGAAGATAA
Organism: Xyrauchen texanus; assembly: GCF_025860055.1. NCBI lineage: Eukaryota > Metazoa > Chordata > Actinopteri > Cypriniformes > Catostomidae > Xyrauchen > Xyrauchen texanus. The sequence continues at coordinate 16,513,139 of NC_068284.1, read as the reverse complement.
TAAACCTGTCCGAACAATTATTGCAGGTGCAGCTTAAGCAGGTAGTTCCCTGCACACACAGAGAGCAGGTGGAGCACAGTTTAGCAGCTGAGAGGAGGAGAATGAGACTCATTCACTATGACATCATGCAGGACTTGCTCAATAACAAGACCTTCCAGAGAAGTATCAGTGAGGGTAAGTTTCGTAAAAGATAGTTCCCTCTATTGCAAGACCATACCCTTAATTACTACACTTACTTCCACAGACAGAATGCTTATGCCCATGTGGCAATACCTCAGCAAGCCTTGAGTGACTATATCTGATCTAGACTATTTAAGTTCCTTTGAAGCATCTATTTTGAGTCTTGAGGAGGGGTTGTTTGTGTGCCAGGGGCAGAAAGCCGTGATGAATTGGCGGCTGTTTCGACAGAAAGAACTCGAGTGGAGAGTGTTGAGCTTGTACTTCCTCCCCATGCCAATCATCAGGTCAACACATTCGGAGGCCAAATTATGGCCTGGATGGAAAACGTTGCTAATATCGCAGCCAGGTGTGTCATTTGGATATGCTACACATACAAAGTGCACTTTTATTCAGCGGTTAATATTTAGCCTTGTCAAACCTTCATCATGCACTAGCTCAGAGTTCAAGGTTTGTAATTTTGTCACATACAGGTACACAAGAGACTTTCATGATGACACTTTTGTTGCTTATTTTCAGGGTTTAAAAACATGACATGTCTTACAGCTCTTTCTTGATTATACAGTTCTCAACTTCACATATTAAATGTTTCACTTTCACTGTAATAGCTATTTCTTCAAAACAGTCGTTTATGCAGTGCTCATCCCACCCTGCGGACCATCGACATGTTTTACTTTAGAGGCCCCTCCCAGGTTGGAGATCGCTTGATTCTGAAAGCCATTGTCAACAACACATTCAAGAACAGGTGGGCCTGTATAATAGGCAGCTAAGTTCTGCATTCAGCTTTTTAAGTTTACACAATAATGGTCATGCAGCAGGATCTCTGATGTAACAGTATGGAGGTAGGCGTATGTGCTGAAGCCTATCAAGGAGAGGAACCTCTGAGGCACATTAACAGCGCCTTTATGACGTTTGAGGTGCTAGACGAGAATGGAAGGCCACGCCCACTGCCCCCTATAAAACCTGAACCTCAGGTGAGGAGTCCAACAATTGATGCCTAGATAAGGTTCAGACCACTTTGAAGTAAAAATAGCAGATGTTGTTTTGAATGAAGAAATCTGTCCTTCTCAGATCTAATGAGATTGATTTTGTGTTGAATGAAATATACTCTCACTTTGCACTTTATTAGGAATACTGTGGTACTAATAAAGTGTCCAACATGGTCCTCAGCTGTTGTAGACCATCTGCCTCAAGGTTCGACATGTTGTGCATTCTGAGATGTTATTCTGTGCACTAAAATTGTACAGAGGTGTTATCTGAGTTACCATAGCCTTTCTGTCAACTCTAACCAGTCTGGACATTCTCGGTTGACTTCTCTCATCAACAAGGTGTTTCTGTCTACAGAACTGCCACTCACTGGATGTTTTTTGTTTTTGGCACTATTCTGAGTAAACCTGAGTGAGTGAGACTGTTGTGTGTGAAAATCCCAGGAGATCAGCAGTTACAGAAATACTCAAACCAGCCTGCCTGGCACCAACAATCATGCCATGGTCCAAATCACTGAGATCACGTTTTTTTCCCCATTCTGATGGTTGATTAGTCATTTTCCTGTAATTTACCTGGTTGCATGTGTTAACGTGGCTATTAACTGAAGCCCTTGACCCATCTCTGCATGATTATATGCATTGCACTGCTGCCACACGATTAGCTGATTAAATAATTGCATGAATAAGTAGGTATACAGGTGTTCCTAATAAAGTGTTCAGTGAGTGTATATTATATTATAATTATATTTAACAAATCTATGAATATAGTGGTAACACTGTACAGTAAGGATCTATTCTGTATCAAGGTTCTATTACGTATCAATAACTAACAATGGAAAATACATTTTACAACATTTATTGTATTTAATGTATTTAATTTGATCTATATACTTACTATTCATTGTTTGTCCACGTTCATAATACATTAACTAACTGTAACAGTTTAAGGATAGGCAAGGAGGAGGCGGGAACCGGCTGAACAGTCAACATAAAGGTTTAATGATATAAATGAACTTAAAACAACATAAAACATAAATGAACACAGTCACACATGCAGCTCGGCTGCATGAGTCTCTCTCTCTAACTGCGCCTCCGACACCCCTTTAGCTCGCTCTCCCACTGATCAGCTGATTCAGCATAGGTGTTGTATCGAATTGTGTTCCCTGTCGGAATCTGTTTCCCTCTAGCCCCGATAGGGTATGAGGTTATGGTTTGGGTTAGTGTTAGTGTTATGGTAGGTAGGGTCATGTAGGTTAGGGGTAGGGTAGGGTAGGGTTTGGCTTAGGCTTATGTTTGTGCATGGGGGAGTTTATTCTGACAGCGGAGAATGTTACTGTCAAATGCTGCTCACACCGGCCGTGCACCACCATGGCCCGGCCACGCCCTCCTCGTCACACTAATGTTAATGTGTTCTAAGGTTCCATTCGTTAACATTAGTTAATGCATTAGACATCATGAACTAACAATGAACAATATCTTTTTACAGCATTTATTGATCTTAATGTTAGTTAATAAAAATAAAAAACATTGTTAGTTCATGTTAGTTAATAATGCATTCATTTTTATTAACATATACAACTTTTGATTACATTTTTTTTATTTTATTTATGTTGAAATGAACATGGACAAAGATGAATAAATGCTTAATAAGTATTGTTCATTGATAGTTCATGTTAACCCATGTTAATGACTAATAATAACAAATGGATCTTTAGCGTAAAGTGTTACCACAAATTTTTATGTTACATTTTATACAAGTAAATGTTGAAATTAGCATTAACCATTATTAATAAATGCTGTTATTGTTCATTGTTAGTACATTTTAACAAATGTTGTTAACTAATTTAAACGAAAACAACATTGGTGTAAAGTGTTACCAATATAGTTATGAAATTCAGATTCCTATTATGCTGTTTTTAGTGTATTATTCTGATTTGACAGGAGGGGAGGAGGAGATACCAGGAGGCTCTTGCCAGGAAGAAGATTCGGCTTGATAGGTAGCAAACTCAATTAGTTACTTATAACACAGATAACAAGGGCTAAGCTTCTTATTTCATAATCTCATAAAAGAAGATGTGAGAAGCTCACCTACAGATGGCACTGTCACAGTGTGTCAGTCCTAAAGAAGTCAAGGCTATACTGTTGATTCGTAATGCATAAAGAAGGACAGAAATTAATTAGTTGTTTATTAAGGGAGGGAACTATTGGAGTGAATTATTCAGGTTCATTGTTTAGCCGTATTGTTTATTTTTTCCCCCCAAAAAACACTCAACTGGTCTTCACAGGAAGTACATCATCTCGCGTAAGCAGACCGAGGTGCCGCTGTCCGTCCCCTGGGACCCTAGTAACCAGGTAATCTTCCCTGCTACAAAAAATTTAATATTTACCTTTAAAGTGTGCAGACTTCTGCAAATATAAGTGTCAAAAACAGCTATAATCTTCTTATATTTTAATCAGGGACTTCAAGTCAAAAAAGTAAATAAAACACATGCAGGCTATGCAGAATTATGCAAATATGACTTTGCATGAAAGGATATTTGTATTTTTAAAACAAAAACTTATTCGTTTTAAACAATTAGTGCTGCTTGTTATCAAATATGGTATTGTGGTATTGTACACCTTGGCCAAAACATGTTGGTACTACAATTAACAAAGGTTTTAGTTACTCACATCGGTTACAGTGTGTTTACTCGCCATGTTTACTGTACAGTGTAAATGTTGTATCTAGTCCTACATGAATATAGTTCCTATGTTTCTGTTTTATAGACCACAGAATTGGTAATTAATTATCTTAGAAAAAATGAATCACTCTGACAATCTGCATGAGATGATAAACATATGGATATCTACATAAGGATCTGGTACTTTTTACAAGCCATGTAAATGTTATGTGATACCATCATTTACAGGTGTATCTAAGCTACAACAATGTGTCTGCTCTAAAGATGCTTGCAGCCAAAAACAGTTGGGTCCTCAGCTCAAAGAAGAACCTTGTAAGCACAGGTCTCCATGTATCAGTTCTATATTTCATTGAGTGCATTGTCTTGAAAGTGTTAGTTCCTCACTGTATTGCATTGGGCAGGTGAGTCTGTATACAGTGGAGGAGAGTCAGAGTCTGTGTTTCAGGGTGGAGTTTGAGGTGGATGTGCCAGCACACAGAGCCTTCACTCTCGTCTCAGATCTCAGCCGCAGACACGAGTGGGATCAACACTATACGTAAAACACTACATACCACAGTATTATTACTATCCAAACAGTTTTATTAAGCACAGGTGTAACACTAATACATAGTCTTATTGCAAATACACTCACCTAAAGGATTATTAGGAACACCATACTAATACTGTGTTTGACCCCCTTTCGCCTTCAGAACTGCCTTAATTCTACGTGGCATTGATTCAACAAGGTGCTGAAAGCATTCTTTAGAAATGTTGGCCCATATTGATAGGATAGCATCTTGCAGTTGATGGAGATTTGTGGGATGCACATCCAGGGCACGAAGCTCCCGTTCCACCACATCCCAAAGATGCTCTATTGGGTTGAGATCTGGTGATTGTGGGGGCCATTTTAGTACAGTGAACTCATTGTCATGTTCAAGAAACCAATTTGAAATGATTCGAGCTTTGTGACATGGTGCATTATCCTACTGGAAGTAGCCATCAGAGGATGGGTACATGGTGGCCATAAAGAGATGGACATGGTCAGAAACAATGCTCAGGTAGGCCGTGGCATTTAAACGATGCCCAATTGGCACTAAGGGGCCTAAAGTGTGCCAAGAAAACATCCCCCACACCATTACACCACCACCAGCCTGCACAGTGGTAACAAGGCATGATGGATCCATGTTCTCATTCTGTTTACGCCAAATTCTGACTCTACCGTCTGAATGTCTCAACAGAAATCGAGACTCATCAGACCAGGCAACATTTTTCCAGTCTTCAACTGTCCAATTTTGGTGAGCTCTTGCAAATTGTAGCCTCTTTTTCCTATTTGTAGTGGAGATGAGTGGTACCCTGTGGGGTCTTCTGCTGTTGTAGCCCATCCGCCTCAAGGTTGTGCGTGTTGTGGCTTCACAAATGCTTTGCTGCGTACCTCGGTTGTAACGAGTGGTTATTTCAGGCAAAGTTGCTCTTCTATCAGCTTGAATCAGTCGGCCCATTCTCCTCTGACCTCTAGCATCAACAAGGCATTTTTGCCCACAGGACTGCCGCGATACTGGATGTTTTTCCCTTTTCACACCATTCTTTGTAAACCCTAGAAATGGTTGTGCGTGAAAATCCCAGTAACTGAGCAGATTGTGAAATACTCAGACCGGCCCGTCTGGCACCAACAACCATGCTCAAAATTGCTTAAATCACCTTTCTTTCCCATTCTGACATTCAGTTTGGAGTTCAGGAGATTGTCTTGACCAGGACCACACCCCTAAATGCATTGAAGCAACTGCCATGTGATTGGTTGATTAGATAATTGCATTAATGAGAAATTGAACAGGTGTTCCTAATAATCCTAAAGGTGAGTGTATGTTACTTGTAATTCCTGACTGCTATACATTCATATATAATTTTGGAAAGTCTATCATTAAAATAAATGCTATTTCAAATGTCCAAATATTTTTGTGTTTTTGAATATTTTGCAGTCTGTGTGAGTTGCTGATCAGGGTCGATGAGGATGATTGCATCTATCGAGTTGTCACTCCCTCGGTTGGTGAAGAAGGAAAAGTTCAGGACTTCATTTTACTAGCTTCTAGAAGACTGCCCTGTGATAGTGGGTGAGGATGACTACAGCAGTGCTAGCTATTTTACCTTTTAAAAGTAATTATGTGAAATAGCAGTGGCAACTTGCGTATTTTAATGATACCTAATTCTGAGTTAAAAAGGATATATGAAAAAATAAAAATAAAGAAAAACGTAGGACGGGACTTAATTTTATACATCAGGAATTGATTTAATCATGAAAGTGGGCATTCCATACCAGAATGGAGTCAGGAGGTAGGAGGGATTGAAAAGTAACTTGTGACATCAGAAAAAAAGGAAAGATTTTTAATGGGTTAGGTCACCCAAAAATGAAAATTCTCTAATCATTTATTCACCCTCATGGCATTCCAGAGGTGTATGTCTTTCTTTCTTCTGCAGAACACAAATTACGATTTTTAGAAGAATATTTCAGCTCTGTTGGTCCATTCAGTGCAAGTGAATGGTGACCAGAAATTTGAAGTCCCAAAAAGCACATAAAGGAAACATAAAAGTAATCCATAAGACTCAAGTGGTTAAATCTATGTCTTCAGAAGTGATTCGATAGGTGTGCTTGAGAAACAGATCAATATTTAAGTTTGCATGGATTACTTGCAAGCTGCCTTTATGTGCTTTTTAGACCTTCAAAGTTCTGGCCACCATTCACTTGCACTGAATCTTTGGAAGAAAAAAGTAAGTAATACACATCTGGGATGGCATGAGGGTGAGTAAATGATTTTCACTTTTGGGTGAACTATCCCTTTAAGAGAAACATTTCTTAATTGTGTTTGGAATAATGTGCACTGTTGAATCATGCAGTATAAGGCAAGGAATATGTATTAAGCAAATACATATGATCAATTTTGTTTTCATATATGTCTATAGTCACTGGATTTGTTTTTGTTTTTTTAGGGATCCATATGTTATTGCCCTAAGATCAGTCACCCTACCTACCCACCCGCCTACAGAGGAGTTCAACAGGGGTGAGGTGGTCTGTGCTGGGTTCATCATTTATGAGGTGTCAAAAACGGTCTCGAAGGTAGGACACTGAAATACTGAATAGCTGCCCAAGAACCTGAAACCAGTGTTATTATTAAATATACCGAAATTAAAATGACATGAAAACATCTTCATTAACATTAGAACTAAAATAAAAAAACTAACATCATTGGAAAACCACTTAAACTTAACTAAAATACATTTTCATGACTACAAAACTAAAATAAAAATTACATTATTTATAATTATGTATAATTATAATTATAGTTTTTGATACACAATATAAAATTTGAACCATTTACAACCCACCTTCTTTTAACATGAAAATGTCATTAGATAGTGATAACACTAGACAGTTGTAAGAAATTTAACGTTAACCATATTTAAATTATATCAGTTAACACATACATTTTCTCAGCCGTACACAACTTTCTCTTACTACAACTGAAATAAAAACGGGAACTTTTATAAAAACTCTGCCTGAAAGGGTTCATAAGATATCACAATTTATTCACAGCAATATACTTATTCTGATGTGTCTGGTTTTTAATTATGCCCTCAGATTTCCTACTATAATCAGGCTGGTCCAGAAGTACTGCCATACATCTCCACTGATATCGCAGGCCTCTCGTCCAGTTTCTACTCAACATTCTGTGCATGTAGCCAGTACCTGCTGGAGAACCGAGTCACTTCTCCTCTACTTGCCTCTGCTACATTATAACCTCCTGTTGTTGGTCGAACACATCCTGATCTGCTACAACTGATGTTTTTACCTTATATGGAAATGCATGCTTTTAAAAAAATCCATTGTGTTTGGACAGTTATGAAGGATTTAAAAATGAATGAATGGAAATGCATATGTTTAGTGATTTGTGTGTGCAAACATTGCGATTTAACGTTCAAACTGTTTAGGGGCATTTTTGTAATGTATGTTATCTGAATATAGTTTTTATTTTTTATTTTATTTACAGCAGTTTGAATTAGGGCTGGGCGATATAGCAAAAATGTATATGATAAGTAAATGTGATTAAATAAAAAGTAACTCCAACTTGATTCAAATAACATGTTCTGGATTAGAATGCAAGGCAACCTGGTAATATAAATTTTCTTTTCATTATAGAAAACAGGAAAAATGCACAAAATAATGCACAACACAGGAAGTTGGCAACATAGTTTAAATAACCCAGACGTTCAGACATAATCGTATAAGAAAAATAAGAAATATTACCAGCAATTTTATATCAGTCTCCCTGTTGTTAACCTTTTACGTTCGTTTGGAGCATGCACACATGTGCAGCTGATCAGATTGGAGGCGGCATCAAGCCACACACTGTGAAAAAATTTTTATCTGTGAAAATCTTCCTTATTCAGCCTTTGGTGGATTGACGACACATATAACTATAGCGTTTGCTAATATTTTTATGCAAAACCTTGATTAGTCAAAACATAAATTCTGATTTATCGATACAATCATATTTTTTTTTTGTAAAAACATTCTAACCTGTCATGTCCATACGGAAGAGGATTAGGGCCAAGCAATAATAAAAAAAATAAAGCCATCTCGAGATTAAAGTCATTATAATGCGAGATTAAACTCGTTAAATTTCGAGAAAAAAGTCAAAATACAATCTTGAGAATAAACTCATTAAATATCGAGATTAAAGTCATTATAATGCGAGATTAAACTCGTTAAATTTCGAGAAAAAAGTCGAAATACAATCTTGAGAATAAACTCATTAAATATCGAGATTAAAGTCATTATAATGCGAGATTAAACTCGTTAAATTTCGAGAAAAAAGTCGAAATACAATCTTGAGAATAAACTCATTAAATATCGAGAATAAAGTCGTTGTGTTTCGAGAAAAAACTCGTTAAGTTTAATCTCGCATTATAATGACTTTATTCTCGATATTTAATGAGTTTATTCTCGCATTATAATGACTTTATTCTCGATATTTAATGAGTTTATTCTCAAGATTGTATTTCGACTTTTTTCTCGAAATTTAACGAGTTTAATCTCGCATTATAATGACTTTAATCTCGAGATGGTTTTATTTTTTTATTATTGCTTGGCCCTAATCCTCTTCCGTAAAGCGCCCGGCACCACTGCTTTGCTCACCAATGTTTTTTTTTTTTTTTTTTAGCGAACGCCTTGTGAAAGGTTTTTTTTTGTAAATCAATGACAGAGTTTGGTTTAGCTGCTGCCATTATCTCTGCGAAAGTGATCATCCTAGCAAAGTTTTATGGAGTCGCCTGCGCACACGCAGAGCATAGAGCATTAAGTTGAATGACAGGTAACGAGAACCAATCAGATTGGATAAAATAACATGTATCCAATTCTGATTCGCCAGGGACGCAGCGACCTGCTCCGGAGGAGAATCTTTAAGAAACCAATTAGAGACCAGCTTCAGGTCACATGCTGCCCGAAAATTTAAGGACTCAGATAGACATCCATTTGTCCGGCGTCCCTCGCCCATTAAACCGCATGAAACATATTGAAAAACATAGAAAATAGTTAACCGATTAAAGCCAGTTTCTATTAAATGCTGAGGCTCTTACTACCAGCCTGCAGATTGTACGAGTAAACTATTTAATTTTTTTTATTTTTATTTCCATTTTTATATAATTTTTGTATTCATGTATATTTCTGGAATTTTGATGGGGGCGGCGCCCCAGCGCCCTCTATTGACAAGCCGCCACTGTTTGTTACATACTGTCTGTACTTATTTGGCATGTTGTAGAAGCTCTGCTGTCTGTTCCCTGCTCGGATGGACATTAAGCTTGTAGTCCCATTATTGAGGCCTCTTTCCTCTGCCCAATGCTCCACAGTTAGTGAGAAGCATGACTGAGTGTGGATGAGACTTCTATGTCCACCCATTGACCTGTCTAGGGCTTCAGCCTGCAGCTGCAGTGAAAAATAATGCCTGGCCCCCTGGAAGAGCTTCACCATGTCCTCCATCGACTGTGGTGTTTAGCCTTCTTTAACAGCTTCTTTAGGCCAACCTGGAGCCAGAGTATGTAAAGCTCCATGGGCTACGTCAGTGTTGATCTAGGTGGGTTGGTGCAGCAGTTCCCTGTCATAGGTCTGGCAGAGGAGCTCCAGTGAGTGGATGAGCTGACTCTGGGACTTTATCTTTAAATAGAGTCCCCCATGGCTTCTTGGAGGCAAGAATCAGCTCCAGGCAGTCCTGAAAAGGTTGGTCAGGTTGGGAGCACTGAAGGACAGGGATATTTTGTTAACCTGTCCTAGATATTACTGGGATCACCAGCATTCCTCCAGGGCTGTCTGCTAAGACCTTGCATTAACATTGATCATGATCTATGCACTGCACTGTTCTTGTTAGTATTTCTGCAGTATCAATCTGTCTGAAACTGATAACAGCTGCACACCTTTGAGTAGAGATAGCAAAGGTTCTTTGTCAATCACCCTCTCCCACTGGATGTTGCAAAAGTGGAGCCAGTTCTGTAGCATAAGATCTAAAAAAATCAGCGGCAAAGCCGTCTGGCCCTGGAGCCTTGCCTGTAGGCAAGGCCTTAATTACCTAGCTGAGCTCCTCCAAGGTTATCTCAGAATCAAGAGAATTGTTTTGCTCAGTCATCAGTTTAGGAAGTTCTAGTGGTTTCTAATATCCTCATCAGTAGATGAAAACGTGGAACTATAAATATCAAGATAGAATTCTTTAAAAGCATTATTAATATCAATGGCTGAGGTAAATATTTCACCACCAGCAGATTTCACTGAGGGAATGGTAGAAAAAGACTCTCTGTTTTATATATCTCACTAGCAGCTTCTTAGAACAGCGAAAGCACAGGCTCGTAGATGTCGTAATAGATGTGCTGTGGGTTGCTGTTATCTCTGATGAATGGAAGATCATTCAAGGTGGGGTTCTCCTTCCCATGATTGAAATGGGCCAATGGGGGGCATTTAGCCAAGACACCAGGGTTACAGTCTTTACAAGAATTGCTCTAGGATTTTTAATGTGCACAGAGTCAGGACCTAGATTTAACATCTCATACAAAGGACAGTGCCTTTTTACAGTATAGTGTGCCCATCAGTATACTGGGACCCACACAGATCGCAGGGTGAGCACTCCATGCTCAACTCCCTAATAAAACCTCTTCCAAAGAGCAACCTTAGTTTTCCCCAGGATGTCTCCCATCCAAGTATTAACCAGGCTCAACCCTGCTTAACTTCAGTGAGCAACCGGTCTTGATCTACAGGGTGATATGGCAAATAGAAATAATAGAGATAGGTGAGCCTTTTGTTTTGCTAAGGCTAATTTCAAAGCTAACATTTAAGTTAAGCTAACAACAAGTACACTAACTGACAGTGGTAAAGTTGTAATCAATATATATTTCAGTTTTAAATGTCCAGGTTGGCTAAAACAATAAAATCTACATTAAAGGCATTAAATAAAAAATAAAAAATCATGAAGGTCTGGCAAAAAGTTTCCAAATCTGTATTAATGTGACCTTCATATAACAAGAAGGAAAATATTGAAATCTGTTCATTTTAATAAATAATCGACCCCAAGTTGCCAAGTTGAAGAAATACCCATTACAGAAAAAACTTCTTAAGAATGTTATCTTTTATTTTCTTCATCTTTTTAATTTTTTTTTCAAACTTTTTATAATTTATTTACACATTTTTTACGTTTTTTCTTAAGATCTTTGTGAGTCTATCCCCTGGTCCCTAAATAAGACTCTCCTTTAATGTAAGTCTATGGTATATGTCTTCACTGTTTGATGTCAAATGCAGAGAATAATGTGATTATTTCAAATCTCATGTAAAGTTTTTGGTTTTTTTTGTTTTTGCTTTGTCAGATTTTTTAAATAAACTCTATACTTCTTAGCGTTAGAGGTTTGTATCAGCATTAGCAAATTAATAGTTGCCATTGCAGCATCACTAACGAACTTTTCCAACTGCAATGAACTGAGGACTTACATACCTTGAAGACTGAGTAGCCAGCTCAGATGTGGCCAACCATTCTTGGCCATCAAAGCAGTTAGGTACATCTGCTCTACCATGCTGCGAGTGTCACATTGGGGAAAAAGGAAAGGGACAGAACCTTCCATCCTGGAGAGATGGTGACATCAGGAAATTTACTTTGAATCAGCCCAAAAAAACCTTGCTATGAAAGTAAAATAAACACTGTTAACAACTAAAATAAGACCTTAAACATTAAATAGACACACAGCTCTGATGTTCAGAATATAATATTTGTAAAACATAATCTAAATAATAAAGTAAATTCCATAGCGTAGTAGCAAAAAAAGTTTTATATGCTCTTACGTTGAGGCACTGACAGTTGGCCAGAAGTTAGGGACATTAGGTCCAGCTGATTCCTGTTTGAGTTTTAACTGTCAGTAGATCCAATGATGGCTCCACAGCATCAGTACTCTTAAAATCCAGTTTTATCCCTATAAAGGATGACTAGTGATGTTTTCGCTTTGTGATGGCCACTCCAATACCTTGACTTTGTTGTCCTTAAGCCATTTTGCCACAACTTTGGAGGTATGCTTGGGGTCATTGTCTTTTTGGAAGACTCATTTGCGACCAAGCTTTAACTTGTCTTGAGATGTTGCTTCAATATATCCTTATAAACTTCCTTCCTCATGATGTCATCTATTTTATGAAGTGCACCAGTCCCTCCTATATCAAAGCACCCCCACAACATGATGCTGCCACGCCCGTGCTTCATGGATGGGAGGGTGTTCTTCATCTTGTAAGCCTCACCCTTTATCAATCCAAACAAAATGATGGTCATTATGGCCAAACAGTTACATTTTTGTTTTGTCAAACCAGAGGACATTTCTCCATAAAGTTAGATATTTGTCCCCATGTGCACTTGCTTTTTTATGGCAGTTTTGGAGCAGTGGCTTCTTCCTTGCTGAGCAGCCTTTCAGGTTATGTCGATATAGGATTCTTTTTACTGTGGATATAGATACTTGTCTGCCATTTTCCTCCAGCATCTTCACAAGGTCCTTTGCTGTTGTTCTGAGATTGATTTGCACTTTTCACAGAATGTCTCCTTCCTGAGCATCGTTTCATAAAAATGTATAGAATACGTAAATGGAGCAGTCCTGTGCTATGCTATCAGAAATAGAGAATGTTGCTATCTGATTTTCTTATCTAGGGCAGTTTATGGCCTGTTGGAAATTTTTTCAGGTAGTATCAGTCTTATCTTCCTCTTTGGTGAGCCATCGGCTGAAGTTACATATTCTTGGATAACAGGTGCAGCAGAGCTCATCAGGTCTGAACTGCTGGACTGATCCACCAGGTCCTGTTGAGCAGTGATTTCACTATTTAAACTTCGCGTCAGTGGGAATGTTGGAGGCATAGAGCTCAGGCTTTGAGCGTCAGAACAACTGCTGAAGATAGTCTTCCAAACCGTCAGTTTGCAGAGTTTCCCCTTCAACAGGAATATTTTCTTGCCCTTGTCCAGATTCAGTTGAGCCAACATATTTTGAACTTTCTTGAGTGACTTCATTGGTATCTTTGGACTCATTGTGTTCTTTCTTTTTAGAAAGCTTTACTTTATTGGATGCTTTTTTTCTTTTTAGCATGTTTTGTTTTAGAGGTTGATGTTTCCTGGTCCACAGTATCTGCTTTCTCATCCTCATTCTCTAATCCTTTGCTTTATTGTTGGTTTTCTCTTTGTTGGGTTTGTGCTCAAGAGCTTTTTTGTGCTTTTTGCTTATCAGTTTTTCTTTCTTAGACATGTTGCCCTCTTAATTCTCTTCTTGATCAACAGACTTGGGATGAACTCTGTTTTTTCGAAGAGGATTTAAATTAAATTTAACTTTCAGTGACCTCTTTGCCTGTGCTCTGGTTTTGTGGTTTTTAACATGTCCTTGTGTGCTACTTTTTGTCTTAGCAAACTTGTGGTTGGTCTTCTGCACAGCTGTTTTAGAGCTTTTTGTCCTACTCTCTTTGCTGTGTTTGTCAGCTGGTGTTGTGAGGACTCCTTCCTCAGACCCAGCTAGATCAAAAGTAACACTCCTTTGAGAGGCTAACTTAAAACCCAACTTGTTGGCTTGACTCTTACCATGTCCCCTAGGGCAAGACTCATTATAACCTGAGATGTCTCTGTATAGTATAGCATCATACATGTTTGCACCATTTTGAAGTGTGTTCTCTGAGTGATTTTGAAATGAAAAGCTCTGGTTTTTACTCCCAGCTTGCCTATATTCATAAGTCTAATGACAGTGCAGACAGCTGATGGTTCGGTAAATTGGTTGAGCACCAACATTTTCAGCCTGGTGTTTTAACAGCGAGTGATTTATGTGCCTTCCGTGAGCTACCAATTCATTGTGCATTTGGCCTGGGGGTCTAAATGGGCCTCTCTGGAGGGAAGTGAAATGATTACTAAGGGCCAGCTGCTGTATTCTGACAGCTGAGATGCCGTTTGAACCCCCACGATGTTGGGAAGAAATATCCTGACTGCCCAAATGTTGGCTTTTAGGAATTTCTGGCCCCCTCTCATTGTGTCTTTGTACACTTGTGTCTGTGAACAAAATGGTGCGAAATATTTAAAAAAGAACACGTTGGAATGTGCCTAGATTTAAAAGAGAAAAATCAACTAGATTTTCACAATTTCTAAAGAATAAATCCCTTTGTTCATATCCCTAACCCCAAGCATGAGCAATAATAACAGTGATACATTTCAAAACAATAGCATACTTGCTAGTTTACCTTTGATCCTTTCTTGCAACACAGAATGCTGATCATTCCCTTTATGTTGGCGATTAGCCACATAAGTTGGCCAATTATTTTCTCTCTCACATGGTTCACCCATGAGATCGTCTCTCTGCAGGAAAATATATATTTTTTGTTGTCTTACAGCAAGGGCTGTTGATCTGCACTTGTGGTAGGATAAATGATTCTCCACTGTGTCTGGTGCCATTTGACTAGGGGAGTCCTCTCTGTCCCAAGGCTGAAGGGATTTGTAGTTGCTGTTGTACAGAGCATGACTCATTGATAGTGTCCTTGCCTTCACAGAAATTCCACTGGGCTGTTTCTAGGCTAGATGTGTTACTTTTCTTGACTCCGTTTTCCTCCTGTACCTGTTTAAACCTCTTATTGAGTTTGTGGTATGCAATGACCATTATTCCCAGGGTAATACCAACACCACCTACAATTCAACACAGACCATATTAACTTTAATAATCTTAGTTATGAAAAGTGATTTAATGAATTTAGGTTTAACCCATTTAATTTACATTTAGTCATTTATCCAAAGTGACAAATGTGGAACATAAGCAATTTGTCTTTCAAAAGTAAACAATATCTTTAGCATTGCATTGCCATGTTCCAGTGATATAGTATATAAAATACTGCTAGGGCAATGGAAAGAGATAGATCCATTAATGCCCAGTATTTTACCAAAGATGTCTTGAATATAATTGTTTGCAAACAAATGAACATACATTTTTGAAAATGTTCTGTGAATTTATGTAAACAAGATTGAAAAATTCCAACTTTAATTTGAAAAATAAAAATAATCAACTTGCCACTTTAGTTGCAGAGTACATTTCTAAGTAAATATCCAAAAATTGCATATTTTCTAAAATAATGTTTTGCCTGTCCAAAGTCAAAAGAGACCACCATCATGTCTCTATGATGCTCTGGTACTATGATATGGTGTTCTGGATGGTTGCTAGTGTGTCTAAACTTGCCGTGCTGTCCCAAGTCAAAAGAGCCCACCCCCATGCGTATGATATTCTGGTGCTGTTACGTTGTGTTCTGCGTGGTTGCAAGGGTGTCACTAAACTTGCCTTACTGTCCCAATTCAACCATGTCTTTACAATTTTCTGTTCTAGAGATATGTGCCCTATGTTCCCTTTTTCAGTGTTTAGTCAAAATAGATTTTTTTCACTCATTTTTTTTGCCTACTGGGCCAACAATGTACACCTGTCACTTATAAAAGTCAAAGCACACCTCTTCTCATTAAGCCAGACAATTTGACACCTCTTTCATGGGTGTCCAACAAATGGTGCAGAAGCAAGCACCACTAATTAAACACTACCACATAATAAGTTGTCAAAAGCTCTTCCTAAAGATCTCTACTTGAACACCAGTTGTTTTCAAAACACCTGTACTCACAGAAAAGCATTCACAGATGTTTAAAGAACGGTAAACACTTGTAGTAAAGCAACTTCTTGCCCGTAGACTAAAATGGGATAAATAGACAAATATTTCTATTAGGTACTCACCCACAAATGAAAGTACAACAGCAATAGCAACATTTCTAATGTATTGTTGCAGTGTGATATTACTTTTAGCCACAACCTCCACTGTGATATTCTTGTTTGGTGGGACACAGTTTGTCTCAGTCAACTCCAGTACAGTTTGCACAGCTGGGTTAACTATTCACACACACCATTCTCTGCCCATTGTACAACACTTTATCTGGAGCCTGAATGTAGCTGCTGCGGAATGAGGCCAGTTCTCTCAGCTCACAAGTACAGCTCCAGAGGTTCAAATCAAGGTTCAATATTGAAAGCCATGACAGATAAGAGAATGCATCAGGGGCTTTCTTCAGAAGATTGCAGGACAGATCGAGACTGTGGGGATGGGACAGTCCTCGGAAGCTATTCAAACCCAAGTACATGATGAGGTTATCAGATAAGTCCAATGTTTCCAGCTTCCTTAGATCAGAGAGGGCAAAGGTGCTGGAGTTCAGGCTGGTGAGGAGGTTCCCTTCTAGCTGAAGGGTTTTTGGAGCTCTGGAGCCAAGAACCGTCAATGTCCATCAGAGCATTGTTACCTAGCTGGAGAGACTCCAACCTGAGGAGCCAGGAGAATGTGGAGCTGTCCAGAGATTGGCTGGTGATGTGGTTGTGGTCCAGAGACAGCGTTTTTCATTATGCTGAAAATGGCATTGTTGCTGAGTGCCAGAACACTCAGATTTAGGATAAATCTGAGAGGACCATGTTGTCTACAGAGTCAATGAGTCCATCAGTGAGCGTCAAAGCTTTAGTAGTGCCTTGAGCATCTGAACATGATGAACACAATTTTGCATCACCCATCTTCATCTACAGCTAAAAATGGTTTCAAAGTATACATACAGTCTATGTCTTTTTTTCCAAATAAACTACATTGCTAAACGTATGTGGATGTGGCAGGCAAAGGCAAATCAAATTGCAATATTTGAGTAGTGTTTTTACGAGCCAAAGATTTGAAGCTGAATGAGTACTCGATTAATTGATTACTCATGCACATCCTTAATAAATATGAATATGCACAGGGTAAAATCTAAACCCCTCTCCTATCAAAAATTTTAAAAAAGTTCCATCTACTTCAGCAAAACTGGACTAGTAGCTAAATTGAAAGTGCTCTCTTTACAACAAAGTATTTAATGTTGAAATACTTACCACACATTGGACAGCATAAAACCTAACACTTCTATCAATAAGCTATGGGTCCAAAATTGACTAAAACAGCAGTTACTTTATAAACTTCCATACACTATTAGTTTGTAACTGGTGTTACTTTCCTACAGTCAATCTGTGTATATAATACTGTAGCTGCAATGTAGATGTGTTCAGTTACGTGCAAACAGAGCATGCATTGAACCAGTGTGTTACCTGATATCAGAAATGTGTTACAGTGGCCAGCAGTGAGCAGCCTGACAACCATGAAAACACACAAGTTCACCTTACATTGTTTCATCCATCACACTAGACAAGCCCTAGGGTGACAACTGATTACGCAGAAACAATGCTATTATAAATGCAATACATCCTATTTTATCAAACTGATTCCACAGGTTAATAAATCTAATTGATACATTCATTATGTATTCATTTAGTGCTGAGAATATTTTGCTATTATTTTTCTAATTAATGTCTATTTACGTTGTTTACTGTAAATCTTTATTATCCACTTGTTTAAACATTACATTTTGTAACCTAGTGCTTTAATCTAGTGCTTGTTTTTTAAAATGATTTTATTCATATTTAAGTTTTCATTGAAAATATCATTTACCTCATAAGAACTTAACACTGCAGTACATAATTTGACCATTGATTTAAAGACACATTATAAAACAATTCCAGATGCAAGTAACACTAGATTTCCAAATTCTGCATAATTTCACATTTTGAGAATCATCTTTCCACTGGCTCCAGAGCTGTTGATAATGTCTTCGTGAGCCTGGGAAGCTTTATCAAGTGTGTATTCTGGGCCAACAAAAGGTTTCAACCAGCCTGCCTCCATTCCAGCAAAAAGGGCTGCTGCACACTCGGATGTTTCCTCCTTTGGAGTACACAAAAAAACTTGCAGAGCCTGCATTTGACTGTGCATCCTTTCTGAAAGCCTAACATAATTATGTAACTCATTTTGAAACCTATGTGTAAAATGACAACCATTCACAAGAGATGAGGACCTAGTGGCATAGGATATGCATTCCATTACATAAAAATTCCCAGATTCAGTGGAAAAAAAGTGTATCTATAAGGAGAAGCTGGATT
Organism: Xyrauchen texanus; assembly: GCF_025860055.1. Taxonomy (NCBI): domain Eukaryota; kingdom Metazoa; phylum Chordata; class Actinopteri; order Cypriniformes; family Catostomidae; genus Xyrauchen; species Xyrauchen texanus. Next base: position 16,494,772 of record NC_068284.1, on the reverse strand, counting down.
TAGTTAAATATGCAAAGAAGCCCAAAGTACCTTAGTAGCATAGAACAAAGCCACACCAATGATGCTCGACTCTTTGATCATGATGTCTCTGGGATTGATCTCAATAGGACCCCTAGAGCCGACAATCTTAAAAAAAAAAACAATATGATAAACATAACTTAAGTACTGCAAATTATACAAAAGGAACAAAATCTGTTGTGACCACAAACAAATGGCCCTCACAATCACTCTGCCACCAAAGTCAAGCAGCTGTAGATCATTACTGAGGTTGATGTTGGACACCATCTCAATGATCACATTGACGCCTTGTCCATCAGTAGCTTCCTAAAAACAGAGGAAATCAGTAAGCTTGGTAGCGTAATTTTATGATTAAGATCTATTTGAGATCATTAAAATACAATTTCTAGACATGCAATCTTCAAGTATATCCATGATTAAGCCGGATTTCTACATTCATGCATGTAATGGTCAGAGCATTGCTTGACTCATCGGTCATGTAAAGCCTAGAAAGCACTATTGTGGAAGTGAATGAAAACCTTAATTTTCTCCAGGTAGTCTTTTTCTCTGTGGTTGAATGCAAGATGAGCTCCATTGCTGAGCACCAGCTTCATCCCCTCTGGTGTCCCTGCTGTACCCAGCACCTTAAGTCCAAAAGCTTGTGCAATCTGACATGCTGCAATGCCAACCTGAGAACACACACAAAATGCATTATCATTTTGTGTAGAGCAAGTCAACATATCTAATTCATCAAAATAATTGTTGATACACAAAAGTTCTATGTTTCAAGAATGACCCTTCCTACCCCACCACTGGCTCCATGGATAAGAACCGTCTCTCCTGGCTTGGAATGAGCCCTTTTTGGAACATAAGTACATTACAAAATGTATTTTATATTAATAAGCATATCCCCGCTGGAAAAAAAGCTAAAACCAGCTGGTTAGCTGGTCTTAGTTGGTGCTAAATGTTTATAAGCACATATTAGCTGGTCTGACTGAAAGACTAGCTTGCTAAGCACTAGCTTGGCAAGGGTGGGAAAATATCTTACCATTAAAACAACATAAGCTGGTCTTAGCTGTTTATTTTGCACAGGGTATATCTCAATGAAACACAGTGCTATATCCTGACTGATGACTGCACAAAAATATTCCAACAATCTCACTTGTGAAATAATGCCCGGAATGCAGTGAAATATGGAATTCCGATGGCTGCACCCTGTTTGTAACCTAGAGAATCAGGAAGTTTGTGAACCGTGTCCTCTGCAGCAACCGTGTACTCTGCGTATCCCCCTGTCACAGTACCTGTGGTGAAGACCCTGTCACCTGCCTGAGAAAAGACAAATTATGTCAATCCATGCAAAGGAAACAAGCCACGATGTGTGGACAGTGTGTAAGAGGGATAACAAATAAAATGAAGGCACCCGCAGAAGGCAAACACCATCCCCGACAGCCTCAACCACACCAGAGACGTCTGATCCTGGAGTGTAGGGCAAACTGGGCTTCCGAGCATAGGATCCAGATCGGATGTAGGTCTCCACTGGGTTTACACCACATGCATGAACTCGAATCAGAACCTAGATCAGCAGAAAATCCTGTTTACAAAGCACCTCGGAAAAACAGCAATTGTGGCCGATGGTTAAAGGGATCATTCACCCAAAAATTAAAATTTGCTCAACATTTGCTCACTCTCATGCCATCCCAGAACATAAACAAAGATTTTTAATCTTACAAGCTGTTCAATTGTACAATGGGAAGACAGTGGTGGCTCAGTGGTTGAGGCTCAGGGTTACTGACCAGAAGGTCAGGGGTTCAAGCCCCAGCACCACCAAGATGCCACTGTTGAGCCCTTGAGCAAGGTCCTTAACTCCAGTTTGCTCTGGGGGGATTGTCCCTGTAATAAGTGCACTGTAAGTTGCTTTGGATAAAAGCATCTGCCAAATGCATAAACGTAAATGCAAAGTGAATGGTGACAAGCTTCAAAAGTTTGGTGACCATTCACTGGCATTGTGTGGACCTACAGAGCTGAAATATTGTTTTAAAAAGTAATTTGTGTTCAGCAGAAGAAAGTAAGTCATACACATCTGGGATGGCATAAAGGTGAGTAAATGATGACAGAATTTTCTTTTTTTGGGTACACTATATCTTTAAGTAAACAGAGGATGGATGGCTCATTAAAATTACAAACAAATTTTTTTTAAAACATAAAATATTTATATAGTTTTCAAGATTTGGAGCTGACACTTGGTGAAAACACCAATATAGTTAATGGCAGATATGGAAAATTTAAAAATGGACATATATTGACTGATTTATCAGCCTGCTCGATGTATTATTAGTCCATCACTTCATAGATTGTTATGATCCAAGTTTAGTTCTCAAAACATGTATACCTGTTTCTGACCAGGATTTGGAACAGGCAGGTCTGTGCATAGTTTTAAAACTGAAGGAGCTCCAAACTCTGACACTCTGATAGCTCTCATTAATTTTGATGTTGCCATGCTGGACTCTGCAAAACAATGATTGACAAAGCAGAATAAACTTTGACTGGTTATTCCTGCACTGTAGAAGATCAAGCAAACAAATGAATTCAGGACATCTGAATCGACACGATCTCAGCAGACCTTTCTTATATAATCTCTTATGCATTTTTTAATTTATTTTAAATGTAAAAAAATTGTATGGCAATTCTGAAGAAACCCGCACGCCATGAAATAAGCTACATGAACTACGCACCTACCACAGGCTGCAGCTGACTGAAGTCGTTCTCCGCTTCCGTATGGAAATAATTTCGGCAGCTCTCGGCCACCGTAGCCGAGCCAACAACAAAGCATTATGGTCCGTTAGAAAACATGCGCCAGAGCAAATCTAGCTACCAAATTTGTTTACTTTATGTTTATGTTGTCGTTTACAAGTAAGACCTACAGGTCTTCATATGACTGAACATACACAATCTTTAGTCTTTAAATATGGAAGGCGATACTTTTCAACAATGGAAGAATCAGTGTCTTAGTAAGAGTGACTTCAGCAAGAAAGGGAGTGTAGATCAGGACATTTCTCATATTGTGTGTTGTATAAACAGTCACGATCAGTACTTTACTACAAGCTCTTGCTCTGGAAGAATTATCCTTATTGACGGGGTAAGGCTGGGAAAATGTTTAGTAGGCGAACTGTTTATTTGTTAGTATGCTTAAGCTGATAATGTGTACTGTCTTTACATAAATAGTTGTTATACACTATCAGTCACAAGTTTGGACACATATCTATTTTTTAATATGACTGTATTCTTCATTTTTGCAATAATAGTTAAGTAATTCAAACTTATCCAAAAGTCAGCAAAATCCAAGTTATAAAGGGATAGTTTACACAAATTTAAATTCTCTCATCATTTACTCACCTTCATGCCATCCCAGATGTGTATGACTTTCTTTATTCTGCTGAACACAATATTTCAGCTCTGTTGGTCCATACAGTGTAAGTGAATGGTGACCAGAACTTTGCAGCTCCAAAAATCACATAAAGGCAGCATAAAAGTAATCCATATGACTCCAGTGGTTTAATGTATGTTTCTCAAGCGATATGATAGGTGTGGGTGAGAAACAGATCAATAATTAATTCCTTTTTTTACTAAAAGTATTTTCAAACAGCCCTCCTACGCACATTCACAAGAGTTCTTCTGTTTTTTGCCGATTCGTATTATTCGTGCAAATCGCCACCAACTGGGTTGTTGTGTAAATATTATTTATTTAGTCTTTTCCTTTGCTTTGTCCCTCCCCTTTTCTTTTCCCTGCACAGTAGGTAGAAATATGCTCAAATAATGCAATTCGCTTAAAAAAAAAAAAATAACTCCAAGAAGAAGAATTTGGTCCTCACCTGAACGTGCATAGGAGGGCTGGTGAAAGTGTAGATGTATAGTGAAAAAACCAACAATAAAAAAAGCTCTTAAATAATGATCTGTTTCTCACCCACACCTATTATATCACTTCTGAAGACATGGATTTTACCACTGGAGTCATGTGGATTACTTTTTGTTCTGGTCATTATTAACTTGTATTATATGGACCTACAGAGCTGAGATACTCTTCTAAAAATCTTCATCTGAAAGAAAGTCATACACCCCTGGGATGGCATGAGGGTGAGTAAATAATGAGAGAATTTTAAATTTTTAGTGAATGTGTATATTGTGTGTATTGGTCACTTTCTGTTATTTAATGGAATGTGTTTTGATTTAAGGTGTCAGACTGCCCCGATGTGCAAAAACAAAACTGTTCCTGGCTATTTGTTACCCACCAGAAGTGCCAAAGAAAAGAAGTGGTGAGAAATACAGTCCCCACTGACAACATTTTACAAATCTACAATAATGATTGACCTTGATGTTACATGCATTTTTTAAACAGGTCACAGGTTTGGAGAAGTCTGTTGGAGAAGCTACTTTCAAGTTTGAGCCTTTTGTCCTTCATGTTCAGTGTAAACACCTTGAAGATGCACAGTTACTGGTGACTGTCAACATTAATTAGAATGAAATTTGCCATGTAGGATGTTTAGAGGGGGAAAAAAGAATAATTTGCTGTTCATGCTTTGTTACTCAGCACACTGTTGCAATAAACTCTGGCTTCAGGAATTCTGGTATAACTGTGGGAAAGAAAGGCAAGGTCATCATGGTAAGAAATTTCAAGCATATTTCACCCATCATATTTTACCAATTCATCCTGATTATATAACCACTTGTGCCCTTTTTTGTTTCTTTTTTAATTTTTAAACTTGCATCAAAGATTCATCAATGCACTTATGAGGTCTGAAATAACTTTGAAATGTATTTGTTGTGTATAGGCGGTGCGTAGTACACACTGTCTTGAGGTCCCACTCAGCCACAGGGGTAAAGTCCTCATCAGTGACGAATACCTCGATTTCCTCGTTGGAGTTGCTAATGAGAAGATGGAAGAAAATCTTAAAAGAATAGAGAGGTGTGTTTTTAAGCTGAGGATCTAGAGCATTTTTTTCTGTCTCTGTATGTTTTATATATATATATATATATATATATATATATATATATATATATATATATATAGTTGGGCCCAAAACCCAAGTTACATGATAACTTTTCATTCTTTCAAATCTTAAAATTCGTAAAAATTATTATTTCCTGGTTAAAAACCAAAAATCCAATTATCATTTTGGTTCAAGGGTTTTGGATCCCACTGTTGTGTGTATATATAAGTTTTTTATTAAAATTATAGTAATGTCATATTTATTTTTAACAGATTCAATGATTGCTTGCAAGCTGCCCTTCAGCCTCAACAACAGATATGTAGTTTACAGGAGGGGACGGACAAGAAACCTGTCTACAGGCGGAGGAGGAAAAGGGTACAGGTCAATCCTGTGACAGACTGTGACAGCCAAAGTGTCAAAGAACCAATTGAAGACAATCAAAAAGAAATGGACTGTGATCTAATGTTTTTATCATAGGAAATCTTTTTATTCATTATCTGACCATCAGTCCTTGGCATTTAGCTCCAAACTTTTCAACTGTGCACATTTACCAAGGTTTGCGTTCAGTGGAGTACTAGCCCATTAAACATACGTCACATTTCTTAATTTTTATGAACATTGGATGTAAACATTGACAAAGGGTGCAGATGTCTTCGCTAAAACTTAAGTTGTTTCTTAATGACAAATGTAAATAAAGCATACTTAAAAACACACTTCTGTTAGAAACCTTCAGAAGACCAAAGGGGTGCCTGCTTCCTGTACAGCTCATTCATATGCCTTATTATTTTGTGTGACTCTGTTTTAGTTTAACATGCTGTACTTCAAAAGCTTATGAGTGTAAACCTTGTTCATTTCTTCTTTTTTTTTGGCTCATGCAGAAGGAAGATGTTTTCCAGCATTGCCCTCTTACAGCAATGTAGAAAACTGTTATTCATCCCTGAAAAGCCATATGTCAGATGTTGTAAAAAACTGCTGTGTGGTTTGGAGCACATTTTCTCTGGATTAGAAGGCATTACTGTGTGGGCCTAGTCCTGCAACGGCTCATTTGGGTGTCTTGCCTCATTAACAGTCCTGTCTCCGCTGTTCTCATTCGGATGTCTCATTTTAATTGAAGACTTTCATACTTTTAATTAAGACAGGAACTATAATACACACAAAGGTTTTGTAATGTTTAACAAAATGTGTGTAATTTTGAAAAAATGCTATGTTAAATAAAATTATTAATTTAATAATGTTTTGATTAAAATTAGCAGTCGAATGTATGTCAGTCGAAAGCTACAACAGGCTCAGAGTTGTTTTTTTGTTTTTGTTTTTTCATTTAAAATTTAGGATTTGTTTTTTTTTTAGGGTTCAATACAAGTTAAGTTCAACACAGCATTTGTGGAATAATATTACCACAAAAAAAATTATTTAGACTCATCCAACATTGAGGCACCTACAATGGAAGTGAATGGGGCCAATATTTGGAGGGTTTTAAGGCAGAAATGTGAAGCTTATAATTATAAACACTTAAATTAATTATTTTGCTAAAACGTATTAATTATTTGAGCTGTAAAGTTGTTAAAATAGTAATTATTACTGTCCTTTTAGGGTTTGATGACATTACCTCGTCATGGTAACTAAGTTGTAAAATTGGCTATAACTTTACACAGAAAAGGTTTGTAAGTATTTTATCACACTAAAATCATGTTAACACACATATTGTTTATGTCTTATGGCTATACTTTTGAAACAGTATGTTAACATTTACAGATTGACCCCATTCATTTCCATTTTAAATGCCTCACTGTAACCCAAATTTATGCTTTTTTTTTTTTTTAAAGAAAAGGGACAGGTGGAAATACATTTTTGTGGTAATCAATATTATCCCAAAAATTGAGCTAAACTTGTATTGAAACCCAGAATATTAATTTAAGGAAATGTAATATATGAAATATTCCTTTTGTAGCCTGCTTAGCATTGCTTATTAGTGCATCATTTCATCTGTGTGTATTTTACCTGTTGCTGCTGGCGCCTAGCTCGAGTCTGTGTTTGTAGCCTGCTAGCTTTTTTTTTTTTAGCACTGCTTATCTATCTGTTTTCAGCTTTTAATCCTTAACATCTGCCATTTTTCAGTGCGCATCGGGCTTTCCCCCGAATTATTCTCTTATTGTGATTCAGCTGCGCGCATTTTCCATGTGCATCTGCTTTCTATTTTTATCACGATTAAACTGCGTGCATTTATTCGCACATGCATTTTTCTCCTCTGTGTTACACGGATTATTGCATCGATTTCAAAGCATCGCTTATCAAGAACCATAACAACAAACAATTGCGTGAGAAATTCGCATCGACCTCAAACCCTCACCTCTCAGGAACAACCAATAACAACAACAATCAAGTGCGATAAGTCATGGCATCCGCTCATGTTATTTGTTCCTGCATTGCATGTCACATGTTTACTATGGCTTCTTCCGTCAGCAATGAGGGATTTACATGTGATAAATGTAAGGAATTAGTCAGGCTGACGGAGAGGGTTCATGAGTTCGAGACACGTTGATGGAGGTCAGTGAGAAAGAGAAGCTGGTAAACACTGTTTCAGATGTGGGTAGAACCGTGAGCAACGTACAAACTTTGGTTCTGGCTCTAGAGCCCCCACAGCAGGGTGTTTTGGTTGACGTCTCGGCTGCATACTAGCTAAGCAAAGCGACACCACTCTCCTGTTCCTGTTAGGGTTTCCAAACGATTCTCCACACTCAGTGATGCACCCACTGAATATCATGTTGAAAAAGCCCTAATAATTGATTCTATTGTAACAAACGTGGAAATAGAGACTACAGACATTATTGTTAAATGCATTTCAGGAACCAGAGCGTCTGACATCAGATCAAATTTTCAAGTGCTGGCTAATGCTAAATGTAGATTTTCTAAAATTGTTATTCATATCGGCACTAACGATGTCCAGCTTTGCCAGTCGGAAATCACTAGACATAATGTTAAAGAGGTGTGTGAACTTGTAAAAAAGATGTCAGACACTGTAATTTGCTCTGGTCCCTTCCCTTCTTGTCATGGTGATGAGGTTTATAGTAGATTAGTGTCACTGAATGGCCGGATATCTGAGTGGTGTCTGATGAATAGTATAGGATTTATAGACAATTTAAAGAGTTTTTGGGGTAGACCTGACCTGCTAAAGAGAGACAGACTCCATCCATCCAGGGAAGGTGCCGCTCTCCTCTCTAATCGCTCGCTCTCCTGACTAGCTGGGGCCCAGGTCAGGTTAAATTGGTTAATCTGGACATCTGCTAGCTGCCTTCAAGTGTCACACAGGTCACATAAACAACAACACATAGAGACTGTATCACCTAGATATCACATAGAGATTGTCTGTTCCCCGAAATACCAAACACAAAACTTGTGCTAAATCGTTTAGAATTTTTTTTATTAAGGTCAAACTTGAACAAAGCAATAAAATGAAAGATAAACATCATATGAAGGTAGGGCTACTAAACATCTCTAGATATCTTTCTACCAAAACACTAATTATAAATTAAATGATTACATGATCATAGTTTGGATGTGCTCTGTTTGACAGAAACCTGGCTTAAACCAGATGTATATATTAGTTTAAATGAATCTACTCCCCTAGGTTATTGTTATAAACGTGAGCCTCGTCAGAAGGGTTGAGGAAGTGTTGTTGCTACGATTTACAGTGAAGTTTTTGGTGTTACTCAGAGGACAGGATAGAAGTGTGTCGTTTGAACTAATAATGCATAATGTCACACCATCAGTTATAAATAAAAAAAAACTCTGTTGTCTTTTGCCCTTACTACAGTGTATAGATCACCTGGGCCAAACTCAGATTTCCTTGGTGAATTTGCAGTTATCAGATTTAGTAGTTACTGTAGATAGAGTTTTAATTCAACATAGATAATGAAAATGGCACATTGGGATTAGCATTTATCGATATTCTCAACTCTCTTGGAGTCAGACAAAATGTGACAGGACCAACTCATCTTCATAATCATACACTAGATTTAATTTTGTCATATGGAGTTGATGTTTATACTATAGAAATTCTACAGCAGAGCGATGACATCTCGGATCATTACCTTGTCTCTTGTATGCTGCAATCAGCTAATGTCACTCAGTATACACCACGCTATCATTCAGGTAGAACTCATTCGACCACTAAAGATAGCTTCACTAATAATCTTCCAGATCTATCTCATACACTCCGTAAACCCCAAAGCCCTGAAGAAATTGATGAAATAACAGAAAATATTAATACAGTCTTCTCTGCACTCTTGATAGTGTCGCCCCCCTTCAATTAAAGGAAATTAAAGAAAAAAGCCCATTACCATGGTACAATGATTACACTCATGCTCTCAAGAGATCAGCTTGGAAAATAGAGCACAAGTGGAAGAATACAAAATTAGAGGTATTTCACGGTGCATGAAAGGATAGTGTCAGTAGCTACAGGTCAGCATATTTGAGCAAACTCATAGAAAATAACCACAACAATTCTTGGTGTTTATTTAATACTGTGGATAAATTGGTTAGGAATAAAGCCTCGACTGAATCAGATATTCTGTCACAGCACAATAGTAATGACTTCATGAATTTCTTTACTGATAAAATTGGAATTATGCAATCATCTGTCACAGTACCATTGTAAAAAACAGTCTCATAATTTTCTTCACATGCAACTTCAATCCTTCGCTGTCATAGGTCATGAAGGGCTAACAAAAATTATCAAAACATCAAAAGCCACAACATATATGCTAGATCCAATACCAACTAAGCTTAAAAGAAGTATTCCCTGTAATCTCAGAACCTCTTCTTAATATTATTCTCCTCGCTATCCTTAGGACATGTCCCAAGAAACTATAAAATGGCAGTTATCAAACCCCTTATTAAGAAGCCACAGCTTGATCCTGGAAAATTGGCTAATTACAGACTGATTTCAAATCCACCATTTATGGCGAAATGACAATTTCAGTCAGGATTTAGGCCCCATCACAGTACAGAGACTGCATATATCAGTTACAAATGACTTGCTCTTATCATCTGATCATGGCTGCATTTCTCTTCTAGTACTTTTAGATCTTAGTGCTGCCTTCGACACGATAGGTTACAACATCCTCTTGAATAGGGTAGAGAATTATGTTGGCATTTGTGGACTTGCATTAGCATGGTTTAGGTCCTATTTAGTAGACCGCTACCACTGTATCTATGTAAATGAGGAATTGTCAAACCAAACAAAAGTAAAGTATGGAGTGCCACAGGGATCAGTTTTAGGGCCTCTGCTTTTTTCCTTATACATGCTTCCCCTGGAAGATATTATCAGAAATCGTGGAATAAGTTTCCACTGCTATGACGACGATACCCAACTTTATATTTTTTCAAAACCTGACGAAATTTCACAATTCTCCAAATTAGCAGAGTGTATCAATTAAATTAAATGTTGGATGGCCAGAAATTTCCTTCTACTCAATTCTGACAAAACAGAAGTACTAATTATTGGACCAAAAACCTCCAAAAGTAAGCCGCTAAAATATAAATTGACTCTAGATGTTTCATCATCTTCAACAGCGAAGGGCTTAGGTGTTATATTTTATTCCAATCTGTCCTTTGAAAATCAAATTACCAATATTTGTAGAACAGAATTCTTCCACCTCAGAAATATTGCTAAATTACAATACATGCTCGCTGTTGCTGATGCTGATGCCAAAAAACGTATTCAGGCGTTCATGACCTCAAGACTAGATTATTGTAATGCATTACTGGGAGGATACCCAGCAACTTCAATAAATTAACTTTAATTGGTTCAAAAGGCAGCAGCCAGAGTCCTGACTAGAACCAAGAAATATGATCATATTAGCCCCATTTTATCATCGTTACATTGGCTACCTGTTAAATTCCGTATTAATTTTAAAATTCTGTTAACTACGTACAAAGCTTTGAATGGTCTAGCTCCGCAGTACTTTAGTGACCTTCTACCACGCTATATTCCATCACATTCATTAAGATCGCAAAATTCTGGTCTGTTAATAGTTCTTAGAATATCAAAATGAGGTAGTGCCTTATCATATTTGACTCCTAAACTATGGAATAGTCTCCCTAACATTGTTCGAGATGCAGACACACTCTCTCAGTTTAAGTCTAGATTAAAGACTCATCTATTTAGCCTGGCATACACCTAATTTATCCATCAATTCACAATTAGGCTGCTTTAGTTAGGTCTGCCGGAATAGAAACATTGATCATGATTTGTAACTCTGCAATAAATTGAATGACATATGTGCTAATATTATTCTATTTGTTTCCTGGTCTCAACCTCTGGATTCATATCCTGAGGTCACCAGAATGGGCTGGATCCAGCTCCATTCCTGCTTCATGTTGGAATCCACTGCTATGTGTCTCTGAGTGATGACGACTAATAGCAGCCGGTGCCAGCCTAACATCACTTCAGTCTATTATGATGGACTTCAGAGGATGAACTGGTGCCAACTCCAACATGGGATAGTGACATGCCACTGCCTGAACCTTGGATTTAGGATGGACCACACCGAACCTCACCGAAATTACCGGCCGGTTGAACTGCGTTGCACCTCACTGATCTCTGCCTGCATCACCTTGGTCTTTTGATGGACTACACTCTTATAATGGAATACATAGACTATAATTGAATTGCCAGCAAAAGCCTTCATCACCCAACTAACAAAGGACAATTGCATCTATGTGAACTTGTGCAGCTAATTCAAGATGGACTTCAAAGACATTAGTCATTGATTTTACAGTTCATTACAAAATCTTTGTTTAAACACTGTTCCTTAACACTTACTTAGTTTAATAATTTTAAACCATGACTTGCACAATACATAAGAAATATTGACATTATGTTCATGATGTTAGCCAGAGGGGAACTGGCCCCCACAGTGAGTCTGGTTTCTCCCAAGGTTATTTTTCTCCCATTAACCAACATCTTATGGAGTTTTGTGTTCCTTGCCACAGTCGCCTTCGGCTTGCTCACTGGGCTTATAAATACAATTATTATTTAATTACTTATTTTTAAACACAATAAACAATCGTATTTTATCTAATTACACAATGATGACTCATCGACATTATAGACATTACTAGACATTACAGTTTTATCTTCTGTTAATGCCTGATCTTCTGTAAAGCTGCTTTGAAACGATGTGTGTTGTGAAAGGTACTATACAGATAACAATGAAAAAAATAAAAGCTTGACTCGACTTAACTTAAAACAAAGAAAACTTATGAAGTAAAAAAAAGAAAGATGAGACTATGTCAGTCATAGTGACTTCTGCTATTAAAACAAAATGGGGATGTACCAAATACTAAGAAACTCTCAAATTCATGTATGTCTTTCCAAGTCAAATTTGCAATTAACTATGCTGATAGACAGTATAATTTGTAATGAAACAGCAAAAGTGCTGGCAAAATATAAGCAAACACTATGGTCACAGACACTGAATGCCATTGTATCTTATCTTTCCAAATAAAGGTTGTACATTTTTAGTACAGCCTGATATTACACAAGTGAATAAGTCTTCTCGTGGCACATATTAATAAGTTAGTGGATGCAAAGCACATTTAAAACAACATTGTTTTTTCTAGAGAAACAGAAATTGAGTGGGTCTGGAATGAGTGCTGAACTGTGGCTTTCTGAGCTGTCTTCATACAGATAGTGATCTACATGAATGTGTACAGCTTTAGACCAGTAGATGGGGTAAATGCACTTTTTAAACATAGCAGTAACTATACTTGAATAGAACAACTGCACTGAGGAAAGTTAAACTTCACTGTGTGTTTCAGTAGTATATCTAGTTGAACTGTATTTAATGCTCCGTTCAGTTACTGCCCTGAGAGTATTTTCAAACTTTAGCCACATTCAAAATGGCTCAATAATGGTAAAAATGGTAATTTAGATAATAGTCTTGAAATTAATATAGATTTTAAGATTAGATTCTTTAGATTGCATGTTTGTTATATATATATATATATATATATATATATATATATATATATATATATATATATATATATATATATATATATATATATATATATGTTTAAAAAAACATTTTTATTATATATATTCAAATCAAATGTCATAATATTAATACAACTATTAAGATTATTACTTTTTAAGTAAGATTATTTACAATTTAGATTCTAATTTATTTGGTATGAATGATTTTCACAATCTCAAAAATAAAAAGGCTTTCACAAAGATTAATACAATTATTTACAGAGAATAAAAGTATGATAAAACTGTTTAAGGGATAGTTCACCCCCCAAAAGAGAGAGAGTTTTTTACTTTTGGGTGAACTATCCCTTATTATTTTGTATTTTTGGATATTTCACTCTAGATAGTGTCAGGTAAAATGTGAGTTACTCGATTGAAATATAGTATTCTGTAATTCTAAGGCTGAAACCACTAAAGATCCAGTGTAGCTCTGGCCAGTTTCAGACACATGCCTGCCAATTTTTATGCACTCCTATTGTTTCCTCATCATCAAGAAAATAGTGGCATTCAGATCCAAGTTTTCCCAACCAAATGACTTCTAATGATAATCCTTAAAAAACATAAATTAGCCAGCTGAAAGACTAAGAAATGATTCAAAATCTCTCATAATTATTACAAGACATTAAGTGTTGGGGGAAGGAGGTGCGCTTGATTGACAGGTTGAACTGAAGGAGCATTAGAGTGAGTGAGAGGGAGTGCTGGGAGTGTACGAGGACCACCGCAATCAGAGGTGAATTGGGAGCTTTTGTGCCTGTGTGATTGTCAAGTGGACCATTTCTGCCTCTGATTAGGACCCTCTCCCACAGGCTGATTTGGTGGCTGCGTGTCCTTAGGAATCCCTGCGCAATCATGCTGCCTCTTACTGTCACTTCAGGCCCACTGATTTCTCAAAGAGAAAGAGAGAGAGAGAGAGTGAGTGAGAGAGAGAGATGTGCCAGCTCAAGCCCTGTATTCTTAAGTAAACACAGACTAATTTTTATTATAGTAAAGTTCCTGTTTAGCTGTGTTTCTTACCAGATTTAAATCCATTCAAAAACATTTTTAAAAAATTAGTTTGGTGTCAGAGCCTTTTTACAATGATTACAAAAAATTACCATGTTTTTGGATATAGTACCATGGTAATATTATGTTTTTTTGGACATGGTACCATGGTAATATTATGTTTTTTTGGACATGGTACCATGGTAATACCATGGTTTTAGGACATGCATTGTATGATGGTAATAAATAATACCCTTTGAAGTAACTTGAGTGCCTTGTAAATACTATGGTATTTGATGATGATTGTTATTTAATACCACAGTATATTTCAGAGCTACTTTATAACATCAGATCCCATAATACCATGGTACTGATCAAAATCAAGAGGACGGCCAGTGCCCCAGTTCTTCAGACTACCAGGGGCGTCCAAAGCCTCAGGACTGGCAAAGGAAGTAGAACACCAGGGCCCCTGGCAAGTACAGTGTGAGCTCATCACTAGGGACCCAGAGGCCTTTGCAAAATCAGCACAAGCTGACCACTCGAGTCCCCAAGCCTTTCGGTAAAAACAGTACGAGCTGAATGCTTGGGCCCTGTGATGATACACCTTAAGGGGATTATCGGAGCCCAACCCTCTGGGTCATTTAGGATAGCTTGGTCACTGAAGTCTTGGAGAGGGGGATACATTTTGCAACCATTTAATGTTAGCCAACTAAAACACAACTTTGCTCATTTGTAATAATTCTTGAAAATTGCCATTGTCACGGTGGGACCATGATCCAACCCTTGTACTGATTTCTTAAAACATAACATTTGAAGGTAATGTTAAATTGGATTGATTTTCTGTAAAACACAGTCAACCATTCAAACTCCTTTTTCACTGTAGCCTACATCTTGATATCAGTCTCCATGGCGATCATTATTTCAAGCTCGATTACAAAGCTTGAAATCATGATCGTGTCTAGACACTGCAATGGCAAGATGTACAGTGAATAAGGAGTTATATTTTGGTCTGTTCTCACAAAAAACAAACTCGATCACTTCAGAAGACTAAACCACTGGAGTCTTATGGATTACTTTTATGCTGCTTTTATGTGCTTTTTAGACCTTCAAAATTTTGGTCACCATTCACTTGCATTGTAATGACCAACAGTGCTGAGATATTCTTCTAAAAATCTTTGTTTGTGTTCTGTAGATGAAAGAAAGTCATACACATCTTAGATGGCATGAGGGTGAGTAAATAATGAGAGAATTACAAATTTTGGGTGAACTATCCTTTTAAGGGCTTCAGACTGGTAGTTGCACTGAAAGTTCAGAGAAGTTTCTGTAGAAAATTAAATGCACATACTTTTTGGGAATCATTACTAAAATTGGTGTTATTGTTTAAAAATAAACATCTTCTGCTTATTGTCTCCAAATAAAACAGATGTGATAGTCTTTGTATTCTTTATTAAATAAAAGAAATACAAATAATCATGATTAAAAATTGATTTGATCATAAATCAAGCTCTGTAAAAATCATTATGGTATTACACATGGACCTTTAATAGAAAATAATGTATATAGTAATAAGCTCATTTTGTAAACAAGTCTAGTTTACAGCTTACTAAAGACAGCAATTATTATAAAATATATTTGAACATAATTTCTATTTATATCATATCAAGTGATGTGTTGAAGTGTTCAACTTAATATAAATGATTACAGTTGTGAATGTAGGTTTTTTAAGCAATATATATGCATTCATATTGCAAATGTCTGAATTCCAGTTATTTATATATATATAACATTTTCTTTTTATTATTATTCTTTTTTATTTTATATATAAAAAAAACAAATGTCATAATATTAATAAAACTATTAAGATTTATTTGGTATGAATGATTTTCACAATCTCAAAAATAAAAAGGCTTTCACAAAGATTAATACAATTATTTACAGAGAATAAAAGTATGATAAAATGGTTTAAGGGATTTTTCACCCCAAAACTTTTATTTCTCATCATTTACTCACCCTCATGCCATACCAGATGTGAATGACTTGTTCTTCTGCTGAACACAAACAAAATATATTTAGACGAATATTTCAGCTCTGTAGGTCCATGCAATGCAAGTGAATGGTGACCAAAACTTTTAAAGCTCTAAAAATCATAAAGGCAGCATAAAAGTAATTCAAATGACTAGAGTGATTTAATCAATGTCTTGAAAACAGATCACTATTTAAGTCCTTTAAGACTTTATTCCTATCAGTCTTTACTTTTACATTCTTCTGCTTTTGTTTTGTGGCGGTTCACATTCTTCATGCATATCGCCACCTATTGGGCGGGGCAGATTAAAGGTGGAAATATATTGAAAAATAGGACTTATAACTATTGTGTTTCTCACCCAGACCTATCATGATGTCATAATACATTTTTAATCATGATCATTTTTATTCTCTTTTATTTAATAAAGACTACAAAGACTATCACATCTCAGTTTTATTTTGGAGACAATAAGCAGAAGATTTTATTTTCTACAGAAACTTCTCTGAACTTTCAGTGCAACTTCCTTTATGACATTATTTTAGCAGATCAGATCTTTCCTGAAAGAAGCTGGGCTTTCGTGGGAGACTCATTCTATATCCAGGTCTTATCTCTTATTTCGGCTGTGCTGAGAATAGTCTGATCTTTCAGTAATTTGACGAGGCCCCCATGTTTTGTTTTATCAGCTCTTAACTGCTGTTCCTTACTCTCTGATCTGTATCATTATATGCTGTAGGTACTGAATGTATGGGCTTTGGGGTCAAACCCTCCAGAACGAGTACTGAATGTGTTTGCATTTTGGCAGGTATCAGATGAGTAATCGGACGAACTGATGAATCATATAACTAGTTCCAGAGCATATTCCCTTATTTCTTTTTTGTGTTGTTGTGGAGGGATTCATGAGTCAAATTGAAACTTGCATGTTTTGATGGTAAACAGAATTCCATTGTTGTTTTACATTTGTTTCTATATCTGTTTGTTCTTTGGATCTGTGCAGATGAATGACATCAGCACATGGTGCAGAGAATTGTATGGCATGAGGTCTTATATCAAACACTGATGTGACGTCCAGATCTTCTGTAGGAAGTACATCTCTCATTTCGGCTTAACAACTGTGACATTCATGTATTGATTACAGAAGTACACAGGGTGGCCCTTTCCATATAACAACTTACAGCCGAATTGCCCATAGTAGAAAACCATTTAAGTTATGTCTGATAGATGGGGGCCAAACAAGGAGTGTCTCACGAGAACCAAAATGATGTATTAGAATGCACAGATTTGGAAGATTAATTAGATTTTCTTTCATCTCGGGCGCTCGATTACGTTCAGACAGCAAAAATGTCTGTACATGCAACTGTACCCAATGGAAAGAAAAATAAACAGTTGCACACAGGGTACTGTATCATTATCACAACAAAGGCTGGAGAAGGGAGCTTCTGAAATCTGAGGATAGAAACATCTGGAGCGCGTTAATCAACCGGTGAATGACGGATGAATTTTATTCTGCCTGGTGACAGATACAAGGCGGGCCTCTTAGTCGATTGTGACGCATGATAATGACATCATCTGACTAAAGTGGCCCATAATAGGGCCTGTATAGAGATTTGTGCCATGTTAAACTAAGCTCACTGATGTGGCGAAACAGGTTGCTGTTTTAAGTTCCGTGGAATTGTTTGGCTTGTTATAAACAACATTATGATACACAGATCATCTTTTAATAGAATAGACAAATGTTCACTGTGAACACTTCCAGCACAATTCAAAGAAGTTCCCATTGTAATTCCTGTGGAAGTATTCAACTTATTGTAAACAGCTGTTGAAATCAATATTGGAGTCTTGTGTCTTTTAGTCTATGTCTGTTAGCTTTGAAGCTAATATTGAAGCTATGATGCTGATGTTGACAAAATTCACTTTTAACAGATATGCACATTTAAAATGTATAGTCTTTCTCTTCAGGAAAAATGGACCAAAATATTGATGACTCATCGTGCACTACACAGATTTTTGTCCAATCACATTGTCTCTAGAATGAGAATGTCCCTACCCCTAATGCCACCTGGCACAGACTAACAAGCATTGGTTTCCCTCTCAAACTTCCTTTTTTAATCGAAAATGTCAACACAGGAAAAAAGCTTCTTTAAAGAAGGTCAATGCTATCTTTTTTCAAACAAGCAAATGATCCCATTAAAATCTTCCAGAACAATCTCAGATAGAGGAGGAGACATTTCTCTGTATTTGAGCACTGTTAGGCTCTATGTCTTGATGTATGTGATGTGTGTGTCTGCTTTGTGTTGTGCATTTCACAGTACTCATGGTACCTGCAGCCCCCCTCGGGCCATATCTGGGTCAACCTCTCCTTTGTCCCAGTGATGGGTGGCGTGCTGCCTGCCGCTCGCTGGTGGGCCGGCTGTAATTTGTGATCCCCTGTAATTTCCTGCTACTTTGTGAAGTGGTAGCAGGGCGGAGACAACAGAGGAGGTTGAAGGACCCTTCCCCGTTTGACCTCTCTCAACTAGACGCATCACCCTGAAGGAAATAATTACTTGGGAAGTAGAGGAAAAAGAAATGAAAGGAAAAAAGAGAGAAATAGAGCAGCGAGAACCATAAACATATATCGACCTGACTGGTTTCACTTTGGAAGTAGAGCACCCTAAAGAGGTCAAAGGTCAGGGCAGCCATCTGTTGTGAATTAGTAAATGTATATTCACATTCAAAGAAAGTGCATGTTGTGACATATACCAAAATATAAAGGTTGGAGGAAAATCTTAATATCCTACAAAACAAACAGCTCAATTACATTTTTTTAAATAGAATTCTTGAAAGAGAATTTTTTACCGTAACTGTATACATATACTTAGTTCTCCAATCTGTGAACATATAGAAATGCCTAGTATTTGTAGAAATTGTATCTATTATTTTATAATATGCACATAAGATGGAGTTGGTTGTCAGGTGTGATTAGAACAGAGCAAGAGACTGACTCGGGTGTTATACTGTACATACAAACAAGCTCTGCTATCAAGCCCTCATAAATTGCTAATGTATTCTTAATGTATTCTTAATCAGCAATCTAACCACACTATGATTACTTTTTAAGTGATATAAAATTATTAGCAGTTGAAACAGGTCTGATCTGTCTACCGCCAGTTACGTACTTCGAAAAAACATTTAAAACATGCAGACTGCAAATTTTTGGATGCATTTTAACAAGTAACACCAACTGTCTGTTTGCAGCCAACAAATTTGAACCACAAAGACAGTACATGTTTTTTCACTACATGGAGTTTTTCACTACATGGATCGAATGGAATCCAATGGATTCAAATGGAAGTCTTTTCATCTTTAACTCGTAAGAATAAAAGGACAATACATTTAAATGTAGCCACTGTAAAATACAGACCATACTATATTTAAATAAAGCTATATATACTGTAGATAGTACCCATAATGAGCTGTCAGTGCAAACAGGCATAATGCAATTCTTTTAAAAGAAAACAAAAAATGAATAATCTTGGCAAGAATTTATGCTGATTCACAGTATAATTGTTAGAAGGAATTTATGATGCTTAGATGTTATAACCCCTTTAAAGGCGCATTTATACATTTTTTGTTTATCACTTGCTGGCCGATATGGCAGTCATCTTTAACATGGCACCTGGTCAAATCTTGGATACTGACACCTAGTGGCATGGATGCAACATCACACAAAAGCAATAGTTTTTGGTTAGCAATGCAATTATGAAAAACTCCCTACTCTATGTCTCCCATTATTAATTAACACTATATAACACTATTAAACTGAGAAGTATTCGGCTGGTCATGTGATCTCAATATGGCAGCTTCTCTGAGGCAGCCCAACTCCATAAATATAAAACAGCTTTTATTTGGCTACTTATATGACAGGAGTGTGCATGGGTTTAAACAGATTATCTATTAATTTCTTTAGGGGTAAAACTTTTTTTTTTTTACATTTTTACCAAAAATTACTAAGTGCATCTTTATTGAGAATTAGGGGGAACTGATATATCTGTAGTAATAATAGCACAGATTTCTTCCCACAGCCACAAGCACCTCCAAGACCGCTACCGCCACCATCATGCAATATAACAAAACATTGCAACAGTCCTGTGTTATTGCACCCAAGGCCAATCTGATTGGCACTTCCCTGTTGTTGGACATTTCAGCGGTTGTCCTACAAGGGAGCCGCATCAAAGAAGCCAGAGCGAAGTGCCATGTTTTCAGATGGGGTCTGTGATAACAGCCATTCATCTTCATTGGCTAGAACAAACCATGGAGTGATCAAGGCACGCTAGGCCCTTTATACCTCATATCTGTGGGGAGTGCAAGACTAAATGATATGGAAAATCCTTCATGTCAGTGCAGGTTTCTCAAAACAGCCCTCAGCATGTGTGCCACACCAACTGGTCTCTCACTTCTACTCTGCTTGATACTCTGCGCTAGTTGTGGATGTGTGGAGGGCCTGTAAGAATTTATTTACTGCTGGTATTGACTGTGCACAAACAACTTTGTCCTGGGTAAAAAAAAATCATTTTTCTTATTTTACCATCAATAATAACTTTTTTCTGACCACAAAACTGTATTTTGCATTCATTTAATTTCAAAAACATATTTTTGTTCCTATGACAATTTAATTATTTAAAGAGATCATGAGAGCGAGTAAATGATGAAAGAATTTTTGGGTGGACTATCCCTTTAATTATTTCTCCCCTTGCATATTGGTGACAAACAACACACGTTATTGTATCACTTGCAGCGCCATACATGACATGAGATGGGTTTCCATTGGTCAATCAAATGGCACCTGCTACAGAAATGTAAAGAAATTTAGATTTTTATTGTTTTAGTGCTTTATTCAGGGAATATTCATGTTTTAATTGCTTACCTTACTTACATCAGTGAGGGCCATTCTAACAGTTTGATGCAGACCATGTATTACATTGCATTTCTTAATAAAGTTAACAGCCAACTGGTGATCAACTATTTACTCTCAAAAGCCCATTTTTACTTGCACTTCATGAGCAATTTAGACTGCTTAAAAATACAATGTATTTTATTTGCCATTAATTCATATCCATGTGCAAATATTTACATAGGAATACGCAGAGATGTACATTTCCATGCAATTTCAATTTGAATCTCTGCTTTTCTTTGAAGATCTATAAATGAACCGACACTTTTCCCCCTTCAATCTCTCTTCCAGTGCCAACATCTTAACATAAATCCTCCTCTAATCTTTCAAAAAGGCTTCTATTCTTGTAAGCACTCCAAATGAAGAGTGTTGATGGGTACAAGATTTCAAAGCAGTTTTTGTTATTTCAGGACACTTGACAAAACTCCTTTAAGAGAGAGTGAGAGAAGAAATGTGAACACATTAAACCAAGGAAAGTGCTTTGACTCATTTTTCATTGTGCAAACTTTAATCTTTATCAATCCCCTTTAAGAAAGGCTTATTTGTTTATCGTGCAGTTCCATATCTGTAACGGTTTTCCTGTCAGTATCAAATAGTACTGTTAAAAGTCTTTGATGTGGGGATCATTTGGCACAATATAATCACTCTCCCCTCTTTAGTCTGGCTAAACTTTGACGTATAGTTTGACATCCAGTTATTTTTGAAACAGACGACTCCAGAATAATGTTTTTGTATTTTTTATCCTGTTTTACATTGGCCCGTCCTAGCAGCTCTCAAGTCACGCTTTCAGGCACGCAATTGGCGGAAATTGGTCAATAACAGGTGGTAAGTGATGGACTATTTTTAGGCCAGTAAATGGGCTAAACAAACCAAAATAATAGGGTTAACGTCCGGGTTAGTCACAAGTTTCGCTTCTGAGGTATGGACACAGAGACAAAAGGGTCAGTTAGCAGGGAAGGAGACCGCAACGCTATTCGGAAGTCTTTGTATTATTCTGGCTTTTGCGTTTTTTAAAGCTGTACAATGACTAACTTATCTGAATAATAATGACACCAGTCATTTCAGCAGCATTGTGTTGGAACCGATCACATCTCAGACATAATTTTTCTTTGAAGTCAGTAAATGGGGTTGAAAATAATTCTGCATTAGGTTAATGAGTTAAAAGCATGATTACGTCATTAAAATGTATCAGTTCCTACCCTACTGAAAACAATTTAGCTTTAGGCTGGTATGCTTGTCTCCCCGCTTGGCCAATCTCCCAATCTGGTAAAGCTGATGTTTAGCTGGTCAGCCAGCTGGTCTCTGCAAAGCCCAAAACCCCACTTAAACCAGCACACCAGACCTGCCTTGCCAGGCTTGGAGACCAACTAATCACCTATGGTGGGTATGAGGTTTGGTTAGCTGTAATTACTACACATGTGCAGATATTAAAGTTCTCCATCTTTCAAAAACAGTTTATAATGTAATACAAATGGTGGTGCACTTTAAAACTAATACCACACAGTAAAGAACAAGCTAAAGGGAAAAATAGCTGTGTAATTTTGGTCCCAATACAGCTAAATCCATCCTGTGACATGAGGGAACTGCAGCTGGAGCAGAGGCTGTGCAGGATTACAGTTTGTTAAAGGATCAATATGGAAACTGCATTATAGTTCTTTTTGCTCCCTAATCACCAGGAAGAGTTCACAGGCTCACTGGAGGAAGGCCCCTCTTGCTCTGATTGTCAATTTAGGGCTATTATTTGTTTGATTATGCCCCCTGATATGACGCCTCGCTCCTGGACTATCAGGGCTGAGATGCAGGAGGAGTGGAGCATCACTCTGATCTCATCTCAGAGGAGCGGACAACATGCGGTGCGAGATACTGAGGAGTTTCATGAAATTCAGAAACAATTACAACGATTCAAAGGGACAATTTCAATGAGAGCAATTAGAGCCTGAATTAAAACTTAACAGATACTGTACATTTTTAAACTGTTTTAGATGCAAATTCAGACAGACAGACAGACAGACAGACAGACAGTTTACTCAACCTAGAGCACAGAACAAACTGCCCAGCCTTGTCTATTCTATCATTACAGCACTGAGGGGTCATGTGATGAAGAGTGAAACTCATAGAATACTTGCTATGCGAGAATACCACTGGAGTGTGATGGATGTGTGTAGTTGACCCATGCTGTGCTTAATCTAATGTCAGTTGTGTAGGTGCATGTTATGAGAAGAAAGGAATTATTACACTTTGTATCTGGGTTACCTGCGTGTTTTATGTCCTTTCTGCCACACTTGGCTTCACCTGTTAGCACTTCAGTACGTATGTGCACTAACGCACACAAATACACGCTCTGACATGCTTGTATCGTGTGTTTTTATTTATCCTAGACACCAGGGGTGTGAATTGTAGTGACAGCACACTACATTATGAGTTCAAAGGTCATGCTACAGTGATTTAGGATTTTCAGAAGAAGATATTTCCAAGTTAGTAGCCGAGATAAAAACAAAAGATTACCAAAATCAATTGTTTGGCTGGTTAGCCATGACTGCTGCTGGTAGATGGTACAACTACAAAAAATGTATTCTACATTAAGGCCGTTGAACAGCAGCAGTTTATTCAGACAAAATATTTTTGCAAGCAACATATGAATTGTAAATATTACATTATAGTATAGTAGATGTTTTACCACTCATCTACCACCATTTACCACCAAATGCTTGGAATGAATTTGTATTTTTCTCTGTAAGATATTTTCTCCTGAGAGAGTAATATCACAAGTCTTCTCTGGAGTTTCAGCAAAGATCTCAACAATGTCACAAATTGTGCTCAGATTTGCCAAGATATCAAAGACCAATATTCAAAAGTCAGAGATTTCAAAATGTACTCAATTGTGTCTAAACAAATTCTTCCAAGAGCAATGCTATCTACATTAAAGGGTTTAGTTCACCTAAAATGAAAATTCTCTCATAATTTTCTCACCCCAGGGGCAGACTGGCCATAGAGAGAACAGGCACTTTTCCCACTGGCCTGGCTGTGAAACAGGGCCAAATGGCCGAACTGAAATCATGATCGTCTGCTCATCTGACCTTCTGCTGTCAAGATGTACAGTGATAAAGGAGTTATATTTTGGCCTGTTCTCACCCAAAACCAACGGTTCAGAAGACATTGATTAAACCTCTTATTTTTATGCTGACTTGATCTCCTTTTTGGAGTCCTGGCCACCATTCACTTGCATTGTATGGACCTATATAGAGCTGAGATATTCTAAAAATCTTAATTTGTGTTCTGCAGAAGAAAAAAGTCATACACGTCTGGGATGGCATGAGGGCGAGTAAATGATGAGAGAATTTTCATTTTTGGGTGAACTACAGTTTTCTCTGTGTAAAGACCTAAACAAGGACAGAGGTGGAAAATATGTTCCATTTATCAGCATGCATAAAACAAAATACTTTCCAATAATAATACACTTTATTCCTTTAAAATCTGTTCCATGATCTGTTCAAAGAGGTTTGTAGTAATCATCTTGGTCTTTCAAAATCACAAAATGTTGACACCTGTAAAGATCTCTCCATTGTGTCCATTATCACATTACAAATTCTAATGTAATATAATTGATGAGTAAAGGATCCATCTTTCATGTAATTTATGTTCAGGTCTAATTTACTATTTACTAATAATGCCATTTACAACTAGTGTCACTGAATTAGTTCAAACAGTGAGTTGCAGTAACAATTATCAGTGTTTATTGACAGGACCCTCAGGCTTCACCTTGTGTAACCCAATGGGGCATAAAATGATACCCTTTGTAATGTCATTTAATCTCCAACAGTGATTCATTGTCTAAAGGAAAGGGTTACTAGCAGGAGAAATCTGCTGTTATCTGCTCAAATCTGTCTGCCAATCTGTCAGCACTCGCTACAGATGTCGTTTCAAACAGGCACACACAAGACTTCCCCTGAGTCAGTGGGCCTATCTTGTTGTGCTGTGAAAATAAGGGCTGTGTGTATGTTTTTATGTGTCTGCTTAATCTGCAATCTGTTCGTAACATAAAATACGTCAACCTTGTTGTGGCTGCATTGGAGATCATGAGAGGAGTAGTGAAGCTCTTAGGACCCTCTAGACCGAGCTTCAATTTGTTTTGATGTCAAGGATTTGTATGAATGTAGCTTGTGCTATGAACGCATAAAGGTCTCAGAAAACGTTTCTGACAGCGGTGGCAATTTGCGATACTAGTCCAAAAACCGACCCGTCATAAACAGTTCAAACTTATCTCATATTCTCAGTTGACGCTCACATTCAGCCTACATCCAAAGTTTTTTTCTTTTCTTTCTATTCTTTTTGTCCTGCTCATATTTGTAATGAAATTAATCTATTTTGGGGGGTCTGCCTAAGTCTGAAGACAAGGTGACAAAACCCTGGAGAGAAACGATTACTTTCTGATACACAAACATTCAATTTGGGAGCTGCTGCCACATTCAGGCTGAGGCATGCCATGGGCTGCGAAAACTATTTTGACAGATGGTGGTTCATGATAAACGAGCCTCCTTTTTCGTTGTGATGTAATATTTCTCACAGCTCTTAGACAGTTTTGGCATAAATATCCCCTGTGTATTCATGTGAACCAGGATATGTCAGGTTGCTACTTATTGCTGCTATGCACACTGTTGGAGTGCACAGAAACTACATGTGTGGTCACCTTGTGTCTATGTGGATCTTCAAAGTAATGCATCAGCTAGTAAAAAGGCCAATACATGAAAACCGCTCCCATATCACAACCATTTTGATAGAAATGTCTCTTTCTAACTCTGTCTCTATTGTACATAAATTTGGGTCCAAAGGTCCCCATCTGGGATTACTTTAATTTAAACCAGCAAATAAACAAAGTTTTAGGATTAGAGAAGTCGTGATGTAAAATGAAGAAGAAATTTCTTAGATTCTACTTTATTTCTAGGTCACTAATCAAATAAGCAAAATGTTTGAAAAGGTCAGATTTCCAAGCTTTCTTTGCAACATTTTCAAATTATGCTGGATAACATGGATCATCAGGTTTCGCACAAACTCACAGAGTCCATGCCAGGTCAAGTGCATGCTGTCATTAAAGCAAACAATGTAATACCAAATACTAAAGAAATTCTGAAGTTCAAGTAAATGATGTAATGCTCATAATATGAATTGTAGCCTATTTAATATTTTTATATTACAGTAATTTAGAAAAATGCAATATTGAAGCATTTTCACTAGTGGTCTCAGACTTTTGGGCCCCACTGTACATAGAGAGAAGTGGGCGAGAAAGCAATTATTGCTTACGTGTGCGTGGGTATTTAAAGACCGCCCAGCATGTCTGAAAGAGTCAAAGTGCCTGGAACTGTCCTCACCAGCTGTTTTCTACGACAACTAGCAGTCAGAGAAGCAGCCACTTCTGAGTGTGTATCCCCAACACTGCCGCTCACTGCTGGGCTAGCACTGAAGAGTGGCCGGTCTGTTAGGAAAACACAGAGCATGTAGAAAGGCTTCCTGCCGAGAGTTTAGACTCCATGTCATTTATGCTCAGCGCCTGCCAAGGAGTATTTCTTTCACTTAAGAACCACCTCTGCACCTCCACTTCACCATCTAATATAAATAGAACACATGTTGTTTAGTGGTGGCCAGGCAGGACCTGATGAGTATTTTTTCAAAGCAGTACTGTAGTTATCAACTTATTGTGATAGGGCCATGGACAGCAGTAAAAAAAACATTTACAATAGACCACTTTTTCAGCTGTCTTGATTTTGGAAGTGTTTTTCCCATTAAAATTTTCCAAAGAGATTTTATAAAATCCTTAATAAAAGTGTTCTAAGGCATGAAACAACACAATAAACTCTGTGGTGAATCACAACATTATAAACTTTGATATTAAGCAGAGAACAATTTGAAAATCAGACAAAGGTACAAGACAGTGTACTGTCCATCTTTAAAGGTGCATTCAGTATTTTTTTTATTTGTCATCTTGGACATACACTGGCACCTAGCGGCTTGGATGCAGCATCATTCAAACACAATAGTTTTCAGTTTCAGATGCAATTGTAGATGTTTAATATTCACATTCAGCCATGATTACTTTAATCAGTGAGTGAAAGTGTCAAATAACAGGATGGTTACTGAGAATAAGCGAGTAGTATTCGGCTGGTCATGTGATTCCAACATGGCAGCCCCCATGTGTGGACCCTCTCTATGTAGAATAAAACAGCTTTTAAAAGGTTGTTAAATGATTTTAAACACGTTTCAAAATTTAAAAAATGTAAAAATTATTGAGAGCACCTTGAATAGAGGGAATAAATTACAATCCGATCAAGCATTGAGAATGAAGTAATCAAATTAAAAACTTCATTTAAAGTAGTTGATTATAAGCGTCATGAAAAGGCAGTATAATTAGCGATACATGCTATTTACATAAAGTTAATAAAGGCAGATACTATTTGCACCCCTAATTAAATACTAACATACAGAATAGTGACATCACTGCAGTGTTTATTTAGAGTCCCACAGACATTATACCAACCCCTACCCCTGAACCTAACCCTAATATTACAAAAATGTACCATGTTTTTACTACAGTAAACATAGTATCTGGTGGTGTAGTGGTCTAATGCACATAACTGGTAAACTGGTAATCAGAAGGTCGCTGGTTCGACCCCCACAGCCACCACCATTGTGTCCTTGAGCAAGGCACTTAACTCCAGGTTGCTCCCTGCTATAAGTGCTCTGTTAGTCGCTTTGGATAAAAGTGTCTGCCTAATGCAAATGCACTGTATTTTGTAGTAAAATAATAGGTACCATAAAAATGAAGCATGGTTACTATTTTAACACCATATTACTGTAGTAAGATCATGGTCAACTGTATTCAAACGATGGCTTCCACCAAAAAAACATGGTTACTACAATATTACTAGTAAAACCATGATTAATTTTACTCAGATCAAACCTAACACCCCGAACTTCACAGTGACCAAATCACTGCAAGGACATTTTTAAATTAATATTTTTATTAATTATTATAAGTATAAGAGTGGAGACAGGAAACAGAATGGGAAAAGTAGGACAAAAGGGGGAATCGAACCCGGGTCATCTGCATAGAAAAAGCACATTCATAACATGTTAACACACTACACCACTAAAATCTGGGCCCTGAAGCAAAACCAGTTTAAATGGATGGGGTCCTGAAAAGTGTTCCTTTGAATTTTGGGGTGCATGAAGGCACAGGTTTGGGTTTTTGGGCACATATACATGTCAGATGTCACCAGGCATCTGATGGGGAGCTCAACCCCCTCCTCTTCCCTAAACTGTTTATGTAGGCCTGGCAGGATTTCCTGCTACATGATGAAATAATTAGAGGCCCAGCGTGAGAGGGCAATGCCATGCCTTAAGTCAGGAGGGCTGATGCATCGGGGCTTGAAGAGGGGGGTGGGGGGGGGCGCGGTTGGAGAAGCCAAGTCGGATCACTTCGATTCCTAAAAGATTGGTTTCCCTCCTCTCAAGAGCCTGTATGAATACTATTTCTCTTTGGCTGCTGGTGTGATTTTATTATTTTTTAAAGCAGTTCAGCCAAAAAAGACTGTTCACTACTGATCCTGATCTTTATCACTTACCTCAGGGAGGAGGAATTTCATGGCAGCTTAAGTATTAAATTATCCAGAAATGTGGAAGTCACAAAAAGCTTGTCATTCTAATACAATATGTTTTTTTGGAAATTGCGGTGAAAGTTTGTAAGTTAATTCACAAGTTATTTCTTCAGCTATTATAATGATATTCCAAAGACTGAATATGTTGGAATAATTAAATAGAATAGGATGAAACACAAATGCACATGTTCCATTTGTTGTCCAATAGATGTGAAACAGTGTGCAGGTCACCACAGGTTTAAAACTCAGAACCTCAAAATGTATGGATGTTTGTGTTCCTCTTTATCATTTAATTTTTTTTATGTGATATCATAATGGTTACACAATTTCCATATACAGTTTGTGTATAGGAATGCTCTTAGCATCTACAACAACACCTTGTGGCAGGACCTACACTCCAGGAAACTAAACTTGCTTTTGTTATCCTAGATTCTTGTATGGCCCTCTACTAAGATAGGCAGCATGGAAATGAAATGTCGGAATATGTGTATGTGTGGGTGTTTATAGATATAGTAAATGTCATGCGTTTGGTGTGCATACAGCTGCCGTGAGGTGAGGAGACTGCTGGGACAGGAGCAGGGCTTCAGTTCTCCTCGCTTCTGTTGTCATAGCTCAAATAACTGGGTAGATTACGGTCACCTCAGCTGCTTCACGCCTGCCTTCCACTCAAAAGCTGCCTTTTCATCCCCACTCACTTGTTTCTTCTTCACACCTTTACTGTCACGATTGAGCAGCAAGGCAGACGAGGAGATGCGGATCTAAACGCAGTTACACTTTATTAAATAAACAAGCAAGAAAAAACACAAAGGAAAACCCTCAATGGGGAAATAAACATAAAACTAGAAAACACAGGCCGGGACCACACACCAGGCTAACAACATTCAACGAACGACAAGGAGTGAACAAAAAGCAGGGCTTAAATACACCGTGAGTGATGACAGAATGAGACACAGGTGAAAACAATGAACAAAAGGGGAGTGATGATGGCAGGTGGATTCTGGGAAGTGTAGTTCTAAACAATGACAAGTGAGACAGTGGAGCTAAACAAGGGACAAAAGTGAAAACTATGGAATGCAAAGGTGACAAAAATGGCAGACAGAGGGCAACAGTGAAACAAGACAAGGAATTCCTAACATTTACATTGTGATCTCAAAGTGCAAGAAAGGGCAGGAAAGTCAAGGCACACTTGTAGAAAATGTATCTAAATAGAGTTTGTCATGCATGTATTGTGGGCTCCATTCAAATACAACATCTAAGAGGACTAAATGTAAAGAATAAAGCAGTCTTTATTTATTTTTCTTCCTTTATGTTTGCTTCTGTATATTCATTAACAAAATCAATCCAGTGGTGTTTTTCTACCATGAACAGTTTTACATTTGTCATTCCTGAGTTGTTTTGTTTTCATGGAGGCAGAGGTTACTAAAATGTTTACTTACAGTAATCTGGTAAAGGTTGAGGGTATTAACCATGTAATACAGCATGAAGAGTGTATTATCTCTCTGAAAGTTCATAGGAATCTGCACACAGACTATTATAGATAGTCTTAAATATGCACGTTGAAGATTTATATTAGTGCTGTTGTTTGATTAGAATTTTTAATCACCATTAATTGCATAATTTTTCATAGTAAATCACGATTAATCACAGACTTTGAAAGTGCTGAAATATGACAATATATATTCTTATTTTCTTGTCAAAATGTATTAATTTCCTGTTTAGGAAAGAAAACAACAAAATGCATCCCATTTTCTCCCAATTTGGAATGCCCAATTACCACTACTTAGTAGGTCCTCATGGTGGTGCGGTTACTCACCTCAATCCGAGTGGCGGAAGACAAGTCTCAATTGCCTCCGCTTTCGAGACCGTTAATCTGCGCATTTTATCACATGGCTCACTGTGCATAACACTGCAAGGACAGCATGTGGAGGCTCATGCTACCCTCCAAGATCCATGCACAACTTTCCAGGCACCCCATTGAGAGCGAGAACCCATAATTGCAACCATGAGGAGGTTACCCCATGTGACTCTACCCTCCCTAGCAACTAGGCCAATTTGGTTGCTTAGGAGACCCGGCTGGAGACACTCGGTATGCCCTGGATTTGAACTCATGACTCCAGGATTGGTAGTCAGTGTCAATACTCACTGAGCTACCCGGGCCCCCAACATTATAATGCTTTATTAACTTGTGAGGTCCTATTTATTATAGGACCTCACGAGTCCCGGCTACTGATTTGATATGGGATGCATAATTTAATATTTAAATACGGGTCTATCCCGTGATTTATGGGACTGGTGGAAACCCTACCTACAGGTCTAATGCATTCTCATGAGCAAAGTGCAGAAAATCGTGAGTTTATCGGGAGAAATTGTAAGTCGGAAGTACAGGAGGGGTGGAAAAACTAGAGAAACCAGGTAAAATCGGGTGTGTTGGCAGGTTAGGCTGCAAAGTAGACTACTTACTTTCTATCACAAGTCCCATTTGGGCTTGTTTTATAGTGTTAGCATTAAGAGGTCCTTTCCCATCGCTGTTTTGTGTGTTCGTGGTGTGTGCGCAACATACTGTTTTTTGCTGGCTAATGATTTATTAACGGTCAATGCATTAATCGCAATAAAGAAAAATGAACGCGTTAAACTTTTTAAATTAATTGCATGCATTAACGTGTAAATTCTGACAGCTCTAATTTATACATATGTTTAGATTGCATATTTATAATTTAAACTCTTGATGCAATGGGTTAGTATTTTTAAAGTAAACAATTCTGTAGAAGGCATTAGAGTGTATGAAGTTTGCTTAAAATACAAGAAAAGATCTTGATTCTTCAGTTTCATTAAAACACCACATTCGGACCAACTAAAGAAAATATGTGTTCAGAACTGACTTCATCAATATTGCTCTACAAATCTAAAAAATACTGCCATGTATTTGAAGTCATATTTCCAAAGTCTCCAATTTTGTGAAAACTTGTAAACACCTTGAAGAATAAAGCTAAACTTCTTTTAAACTTCTATATTTGCATCTGACATACTGTATATCTGTTTTATCTAAATCAATTCACAGTGATATGAATTACTATCTCATGACAGTGTTATACAATGCTCTCCAAAGACAAGCAATCATGTGTAATCTGTATTCAATTTTAGAATACATTTACATATTTTAGCATCAATCAAGTGACAAAAATACAGTAAATTATTTTTTAAGCCTGAAGGGTAGCCGTATAAATGTTCCTGCCAAGACATACACTTTAAAAAATTATTAAAAGAGTTATGCATTTAAATTTCAAAACAATTTCCATCAAATTTAATAGAGTAGTCTTTAACAAATGATATAAATAAAACAAATATATTTATCAATTTGATGGAAATTTTTTATGAAAATAAAACGAATAAATCTTAACAAATAGGCTAATATATATTATATTATCATATATATATATATATATATATATGATAATATAGACTGACGGATATATATATATATATATATATATATATATTTAAATATTCATAGAGAGCAGGGGTGGGCACTAAAACTATCACAAGGTTTGTGTGTGTGTGCGTGTGTGTGTCTGGAAAATGCGTGTGAGCTTTTGCGATTGCAAAACACTGTGTAGAATGGAAACTAGCTCTTGCAGTTATTAAAACATCAGGCATAACTGTATCCCCACAATGCAACAAGACTGACGGTCACTCAACATGTCCCTAACTTCCACATATTTGTCCAGCACTGGACTGAGGTCAACTTTACCTGCTGATCTGCCCACCAACAGATCCAGGCTCTCTCTCTCACTCATCACCCGCAGTAATCAGAGTACTCCCCTGACTCTGACTGTGGCAGACGCCATGCTGAATGAGGGCCAAGGGTACACAGGCAAAGACAAATCACTACCAGATGAGAGTGGGGAGCTTTACACTGTTTATTTCCTTTCTCTTTCTCTCGGAGGGAGGCTAAGTGCCCTGCCAGGTTTTAAGCATCCTGCCAGAGTTACAAAGACATAAAAACCCCACAGAACCAAATGCAATGCCGGCTTTACTGACTGATATCATTGCGACAGATGCAACATAGCAGGGTGATCTTGATTGGTTTTGATGTGTAAAAAGGTCCACTTCAATCGAACATCCTATACAGACTCATGTTTTGTTCTGATCCAATTTGTAGGCCACATTCAGTTGTTCACTTTTATAGTAAAAGATCATGAACTTCAATGTCAGAGGTTACTAGAAATGCTGTGAAGTCAAAGCTGATGTGTGCTTGAGAGTTGAAAGGCCTTCCACTGCTTTAAATATACCATACAGGAATGCATATCTTATTGTTGATTCAAATGAGTTCAAGTTCAAGCGGGGGTCGAGTAGTACATGTTGCTTCTCCAGAGGGGGTTTCATTGGCCAAAGTGCCTCAAGTCTGGGTAGATGAAAAAGGCTTCAGCTCAAAGGGTTCCACCTGCATCTATGCCTTTCCTCCGGACTCTCACCGTTCGCATAGAGCAGGTTGTCTCAAGAGATAGCAGCTCTGGGCGAGACATGTGGAGATGTGGGGAAAGCACCGTAGAGAGTTTTGGGGTTCAGGGTTCAGCCAGATCATAACCATAGTTGCATCAGCTGTACGTCTACACTGCATCCTCGTGTCAGGATATCCCCACTGAAGCTCAGCCAAGGAATGCCTGTTAAAACCCAGTGGAGGAATTTTAGCACATTTCGAATGTGTCTTGATAGGCTTGTGTTCAAGGGAAATTATTTTTCAAAGCTAACATAAGCTGAGCCGCACGAATGCAGCATTAATCATGCAAGTTTCACCGGCTCCAAATAGCGACACTGAATACCGTGGACCTTATAAATAGTCAAGGCATCGGGCATACAAGCTCAATGATGTTGACCTTAAAAACATCCTAACATTATTTACAAGATCATTCAGCACTTTAGACCAGAGGTCAGTCATTGATAGTGGGGACACTCCTTTGTGGCGTCGAAACAAAGCATTTGGCTGGAGCCGAAAGTTGCAGGGGTGACGCAGAGAACAGACACTACGTGTATGTGTTTTGGGTATAACTTCCCTGTCGTGGTTGTGCTGTAATCTCTCTTTCCTCTGGTCTGCATGATAGCAGAGGCTCAGAGCCCCCTAGCTGCATAGGGAGTTTTCATCAGCTCCATTTCCTCAGCTTACAAGAGCATCTGAGGTCTACACTACTTTGACACGCAATGGTCAGTTGAAAAGATACAGATGAAAATGTCAATGTTGAAGTTTATCTGAAATGGGAAAATAACAGTATTGTGTGTAATCCAATTACAAAGTAATAAGTTACTGTAATTTAATTACTAAAAATTAGTAAAGGAGAAATATGAAGTATGTATGACTTATGTGTAACAAGAAATATAGAAACTACTTTAAATTTTTTGAGTGGGAAAGTGTTTCACTTAAAAGTAAAGTAATTAGTAATGTGATTACTTTTCACTGAAGTTATTAGTAAAGTTATCTGATTACAATTTTAGAGAAATAGTGCAACAGATTACTATTTTTCAAGTAACTTGACAGCAATGAAGGGAATTTTGAAACTTATAATTTTGTTGTATTTGTGCAGTGGACAGTTTTACTGTGCTTGCATCCTTGGATGTCCCAAAATATGTTAATTTTAAGTAGACAAATCAATCATCACAATATGCAAAGTTTCCTTTCATGGTCAGACAGAGTAATGATTAATTCTCAATATAGGAAGGATAAGAAAATAAAACATTTACAGGACATGAATATGAAGTAAAATTAGAATTTTTTAAAGCTTCTTGTTAGTTTCATTCCATGTCAATTTGTGTACTACTGCTTTGCCCAGTATAATATCAAGAGTATAATCTCCAGTTTATTTGGTAGAACATGGCACTATAGCCTTGCCAAGTTCAAGGGTTCAAGTCTGAGAGAATGCATAGACTAATAAAATGTATCTGTTGAATGCACTTTAAGTCAATTTGGGCAAAAATATTTGCAAAGTATGTTAATATAAACATAAATCTGTGGGGTCCTCTACAAGTGACAAGTGATTTAATGTGGTTATGATCTGGAATGATTTCCAGAAAGTATAAAGAAGAAATTATTGAAATTAAATTGCAGGAAATAGTTGAAGTCAAGTTAACAAGCATGATGAATGAGCCTTGCAATGTTTTTAGACTACCACTAAAATCATGATGCACCATTGCTTCAACATTTTCTGCACAGGCCAATGTGCTTGCTGTGTTGTCACACATCTGCCTAAGGGGCTTTCTCTTCCTGCGTTGGCCCACTTCAATGCCAGCAGAGCTGGTTAGGAAACATGACCACAGTGTTCTCCGATAAACCTGTCAGACACCATTTACTCAAAGTCAAGGAGCTTTGAGACCCCTCAGCTCCCAGACACTGAGAGTCATGTTACAGCATAAATCCCCTCACTTCAGATCTCAACTTTATGAATGAAAGTCAATGAATAAAAAGAATGTCTCTCTCATTGTGCAATGAATGAAACTAGATTCTTTTCTTTCTCTTTGGGATCGACTTATTTTAGAGGGTAGTATTTTTTTCTTTGAATTGCAGTGGCAAGTACAAGGTTCCCCAAGTTCACAGATTCAGGATAATAATAATAAGGGAAGATCTAGATTAAAAAAAATCAAGGCACATGCAGGATTGGGTAGGCAAAACAACAATCAAAATGCCCAATTTAAACGAATATTATGATAGACAAGATAATGTTCTCTAAACTTATATATTCTTATAATAAGATACAAAATATCTAAACCTTGAATTGCTATGGAAAGTATGGGAACAGCATTAGTTAGATATGTGTGAGGCAGCAATCAAATAAATGTCCGAATTTAACACTCTGGAAACTTTTGTCCATCCCGAGTGCAAATACGAGATAGTGGGGTGTAACTTAGCTTCTCCGGTCAATTTGATAATAAAGGCTTTGCAATGGTGAAACAGGGGCAAAAACTTCCTGTTTAATACAAAACCAGGGAGGGGCTCTCTTAGGTGGAAGAGACCAATGCGACCGAATGCATAACAATAAAACAAAATCTTGGGTAGGCTTAGCCCACCTTTGTCAATCAGCCTATGTAATTTGTTGAAATGTAATCTGGGACACTTACCATTCCAAATGAAGGACTTCACTATACTATCAAATTGCTTGAAATAAGAGAGGGGACATCTACAGAGAGAGATTGTAGCAGGTAGTTGAATTTTGGAAAACAATTAATTTTAATAACATTAACTTTCCCTATCATAGATAAATGTAATGAAGCCCACATTGCTCGAAAACCTTTTTATTAAAGGATCAAAATTAAATCGAACTAAATCAGACAAATTTGCTGGGAATAAAATACCCAAATACTTGATGCTAATGACACAGCTCTCTCAATGGGATAGCCATTTTCGCACTCTGGGTTTTGGAACACAGAAGTAAAAGTTTGCAGGGTAAACTTCGACAGCTGTGAATGGAAGACCACAGCAAATTTATTTTCACCCATTTGCTCCAAGATGTTTGAATAATGAAAAAAATTGAGAGCGGTGGATTTAGACAGTCAAATGGGATAAGATGCCAAATTTACTGTCACTCTCTCAGCAGCTGTAACCGAAACCTCCTCACAGCTGCAGTCATTTGTTTACAATGTATTGAATTGATCATAATATGCATACCTACATAGTATTTATTAAAAACAGGCTTACATATAATATTTCTATTTCAGATAAATGTTGTTCTTTTGAACTTTCTATTCATCAAAGAATCCTGAAAAAAATGGTACCCAACTGTTTTCAACATTGATAATAATCAGAAATGTTTCTTGAGCAGCAAATCAAAATATTAGAATGATTTCTGAAGGATCATGTTACACTGAAGGCTGAAGTAATGATGCTGAAAATTCAGCTTTTATCACAGGAATAATTTACATTTTACTATTGTATTATTATTATTTTAAATTGTAATAATATTTCACAATATTACTGTTTTTACTGTATTTTGGATCACATCAGTGCAGGCTTGGTGAGCAGAAGAGTCTTTTGAACTTTAGTGTACATCCAACAGTATAATCCTAGCATTATTTACCAATGTAGTATTTACTACCCTAAAAACAACTGATGATTGACGTGACAAATTGTAATTATAATGTTTGTTCCAAAAGACTTGCTTAAATGCATTTATTAGATATT
This sequence comes from Xyrauchen texanus, assembly GCF_025860055.1. Taxonomy (NCBI): domain Eukaryota; kingdom Metazoa; phylum Chordata; class Actinopteri; order Cypriniformes; family Catostomidae; genus Xyrauchen; species Xyrauchen texanus. The sequence goes on along the minus strand of NC_068284.1, from coordinate 16,458,008 downwards.
AAAAATATAAATTGTGACAAGACAGGCTGTCAGTCTGTTTGTTAGTGTTGGTGGGGATTTTTCAACTCTTTCAGTGCAGTTCCATTGTTACGTCAGTAGGTGGCGGCAAAGGACTGTTATGAGTGAGTCAGCAGACTATTCAACCATTTCAGTCAGAAAGGCCCCTCAATTCGAGCTCTAGTTATACATTTACACTCAATATTTAAAAAATGTATAATATTAAAATGTCTACGAGATTTACGCATTATCACAATCTGTGAAAAAAAGTAAATAGGCTCTCTCATATCTTGTGAATGATTACAACAACCTCAAATTCAGATGTTCATGTATTTTTGGAATGAAACATGCCGGTAGAATCAGGATGACACAAGATCAGGATGCCCTCATGGAGGGGGAATAGTTTTACAGATTAAAACCTTAAGTTTCACTCTGCTACTCACACAATGCCATCCTAAAAAAAAAATTGTGACTACTTTATCGGCATGTTATGTATTTTCTATCGTTGAGAACTGGTTCGGTTTAGGCATAAATGTGTGGTTGGGTGCTTAAAAATAACTATAAATAGTGTATCTATAGTAGGCCTATATCTATAAATGTATATCAAATTATGTATATCAAAGTGTCTCTTTCATGCTTTATATTGCTGATTATCGGTTAGGGTTAGAAATGGGGTTAGGTTGGGGGATCTAAAATATTAAATATGATTGTATAATTTTATATCACAATACCTAAGTAGGCTATTATAAATTATAAGATTGAGGCTAAGCACACAAAACAATATTCAAAGATTGATAACTGACCACAAAGTGTTCTTGCTGAAAACAAAGGGGTTTCACACCGCATCAGTAAGAGGACGCCAGGGGGCACATTTGACGTCATCATGCAGATGCTGACGGCTTCTGCACAAGCGTCAAAACTGGACGCGTATAGAATGAGAACGGGTTGATAACATGTGTACATTGCGACTGAGAAAGAAGCAAACATTGCAAGCAAAGAAATGGAAAAAATAAACAAAAAAGGAGGAAGCTAAACAGAGAGAGAGGGGGAGAGAGAGAGAGAGAGAGAGAGAGAGAGAGAGAGAGAGAGAGAGAGAGAGAGAGAGAGAGAGAGAGAGAGAGAGAGAGAGAATTTTGCATTATTAGCAGTCCGGAATACGTGTAGCTAGCATGTAAAGCGCCACACACCAGGATTTTCTTCTTTGTAATTTAATGCCAAAATGCTATGGAATGTCAATAAATGCAACGTGAAGCATGAGAAGAGAGAATAAATTGCATCAATTCAGCCAGTGATGTAATGCATTTTTGCTCACATTCAAACAAACAAAACAAAAATTGTCTCATTGTGTGATATCACATATTGGCAACCCTCCTTTCTCTATTAGCGCTTATGTCAACGTGAAATTATTCTTATTATTTTTTTGCAATAGCAAAAAAAAAAAAAAAAACACACACAATTATGCTTGCTAATTTGACAGTACATACACAAAGAGAGAAAGTCTTCCCGGAAGGAAATAAATATGCTCCAGTCAAAACAGAGCCAAAGTAAAAATGTCACCCTCTTTGACTTAACTGACACCTCTCACATATCCCCAGACTGTCTTACATCCTCTACGTCTAACAACCCTATACAAAACAGGCAAGAACGATCTGTGTGGAAGATGATTTTATTATTCTGGTGATTAAGACGTCAATTCCGTTCATTTTAAATGTCTGGCTATTGACGTTTAATATAATCCTAAATAACATGACGTTCATTATTTTACATTGGTGGACGATATTGATGATGTATATATAGCTAAACGTATTTTACTGTTTTTTTGTTTTGTTTACATTTTATAATTAAAAATAGGCATCCATAATCAGTCGGAAATAGTATACCACTCAATATTTCGGTGAATTTACTTTGAAGCGACATTTGAAGCAACATGCGCGGTTAATTAGATTAGATTGGAAACTGCTGTCCAAGTCTATTATTGGAAGAAATAAATAAACGAATTCAATTAATATACATAAAAATTAGCGAATAAAAACGACACAAATTATTAACTTTAAAAAATGACACATAAATAAAGAGAATCTCCTCTTTGTAATTTTGTTTTGTTGCGTTCGAGCATTTCCTGAAGATGAAACAGGTTGAATTATTTTTTACCAAATTGAAATGAATCATTACCATATAATAAACTGACCTTTGAGTTTTTTTTTGTTTGTTTTTGTTTATACTTTTCCATTTCCAAACCCGAGTAATGTATGTGCTGATGAACTGCAATGCGAACAGTAGAGGCTAATCGTGTAAAATATCAAACATGTGCAATAGTACGGGCAAACACAACACTGCACTGATGCAAATAATAATTGTATAGTTTGCAATTTTAAATATAGTTTGTACTATTGATTTTAACATGACAGACATTACGGAGGTCTAAACCGTCACAATATCCCTCATATGTTGACATTAATGACGTGCTATAAACGTCAAACGATGGCAGTTGTAGCCTAATATATTTTAAAGCAAAAACATAATGCTCATGTTTAATGATGCGCTCCTTTAAACTTTCTCAGCAGAAGATGCAAGGTTAAATTACAGCCTAATTGCATGGATAGAGTATTTCTCTACATAATTTGCGTCTCCAAAATCGTTTTTCAACAAAATTATGGTGCATTCTTGATTCAACAAATATAATGCTGCTCAAGGTTTGTTTACAGACCTTTTTTTTTTTCATGCGACTCACACTCCAAATAAAAGGCGTGTGTAAATGTGACAGGGAGGTGCGGCCAGGGGAGTGAGAAAATGCGAGGAACAGTTCCACCCTCATTAAGGAAAACAAAAGTTCGAGTTAAAACATGGTCAGGTCGTGCATTCAGCTGCAGGCACCGTATGGATGAATTCTCGCAGTACACGAGATCTGAGAGTGGATATACTGGACAATGTACTGGAAAAATGAACAAACAACATCGAAAGAGAGTCCAGGCAAGAACAGCGTAAGTGACGTGAAATCTGGATTCAGATGCCTCCTCTTTTTGTCTTATTTTATTTTCCGTTATTTATTTATTTTAATATATTTTTTTTTCATGTTAGGCCTATATTAGTTCATCCTGAGAAGTGCTCATGTTTAAATGATTTGGAAGATTTGCAATAATAGCCAAAACAATGGCAATGGTGAACTTGCAGAAAACCTAAAAGCGAAAGCTGCTAACACTATTTCAGAGTTTTATTTTACATCACCCTCTAAACTGTATTAACTATGCTTCTATTTGTCAACTCGACCTGAAACACTTATCCGAGTGTGAATCACGGCACCATCCTCAGCTGTGCCGCAGGCAACGCCTGTGTGCAATTAAAATAAATTGACTGATCGAGATTTGTTTTCTTCTTTGTCAAGGAGACAGCCGGGTCATTCAATGAGAGTTTGGAAATAGTTGCAAAGCTGTTTTTTTTATTTTTTAAATGCGCAATTTTTCTGCAGTGAGTTAAGACATCGAAATATAAGGGCAAACAGAACATCTTGAAGGCGACAGAAAAGGCTTTTGACATTACCTGAAATGAAGAGGATGACGCTTATGTGCAAGCTGCGACGTAGAAAGGAAAGGTTGTCATGGTTAAAAAAAGGCGAGTGGCGGTTAATGGGTCGCTCGAGCGCGGAGGTTAAAAGGCGTCTGTATTTGTACTGCGTTCATCATGCCCGCGAGCTGCACACCTCACACCATAAAAGCGCACCAGCAGACACACGAAGCGGTATTTTGGAGCTGGGGAATACCACTTTTCTTTATTCTCTCCCCCCCCCCATTTTTATTGGCTATATATGTTTTTTTTTTTACTCAAGACCATTTCAATTTAGGAAGGTCTCATAGCTTAACTGTTGCTGGCTAGATGTATTTCTGAAAATAAACAAATGTTAAAAAAAGGTATATTTGATTTAATAATACACTCTTGTGTTTTTGTTTAAGTGTAAAACTCAAGAGTTGTTTGAAGAAGTATCGTGCTCGTCGTCGTTGTCTCGGTCGCCCAGCTCTTCACCTCATGCCATGACAGCGAAAGCCATCTGTACCAGCTGTGGCACTGAGATAGTCGACAAATACCTGCTCAAGGTAAATTTAACCTTTTATTTTTTATGACTGCGGTGCCTTTCAAACAAGTTTCATGTGCTTTCATTGTGGAGCAATTGTATGACGCTGGAAGTGTCCGTGTATTAAACGACTCCCGTTTAACATGATTGATATTTGTGGTTATGTTTTTCATTATCGTAAATATTAAGTTTGCAGTTGTAAAACATGTTTGTTTGGTTTTACCCCTCAGGTGAACGACATGTGCTGGCACGTGAGATGCCTGTCGTGCAGCGTGTGCCAAACATCTCTGGGCAGACACATCAGCTGCTATATAAAAGAGAGAGAGATATTTTGTAAATTAGATTACTTCAGGTAACGAGAGTGGTATTTGCTGACTATTTATTTTGGAGGACATTTATATGTGAAATATAATATATTTTTTAATTATATAAGTGCTTCGCTGTCAGACGCTTCACGTGATGACGCTCGACTGTAACTTGTGTTCATTACATTTATTTTCAGTTTTTATTTTAATTTCTTCGGATTACGAAGTAGGCTATTTTGTTTACAGCTTGTTTATTCTAATGACGCCTTTGTATTTTATGAAGGTGATCAATTATTATTATTTTACCAACACTCTTAAGAGTGAATATGAAAGGCTTAATTGATATTCCGGGTTCAACACAAGTTCAGCTCAATCGATTTTCAGCTCAATCATTTTTGGCGTAATGTTGATTACCATAAATTACTTTAGTCGACTACCTTTCTTAAAAATGAGAAAAAAGGGTTCCATTGAGGCACTTGCAATGGAAGGGAATGGGGCCCAACTTTTGGAGGGTTTAAAAGCAGAAACTTGAAGCTTATAATTTTATTAAATCACTTCCATTAATTGTTGTTAATTGTGTATTGTTTGCGCAGTAAAGTTGTTTAAATCTTCGTTTGTACTGTCGTTTTAGGGTTTACTGCATGACATCATGGCAACAAAGTTGTAAAATGGGATAACTGTACACAGGAAGAAGTCAGTAAGCGATTTTATCACACTAAAATCACATTTAAAACGCATATTGTTTATGTATTGTGACTATTTATAAACCGAGAGTATTTTAACGTTTATATATATTAGTCTCATTGACTTTCATTGTAAGTGCCTCACTGGAACTGCCACTTTTTTTTTTTCATGTGTGCCATTGTATTTTGTTAGCAATAGTGACTTTGATTAGTTTTACCTTTTTCCTTCCCTTAACTTAATGTTGTATGGACTATAATGAACCAGTGTTTTCATTCCATCTGTGTTTTTTGTTTCATGGCGTGCTACATATCTGCCAACGCTCACTGTTGGCATTGCTTAAAATAAATAAAAGTGACTACAGCATGTTTACATTAAGCATGGAACTTTATATAAAAGCTTTGTTTTCCTCAGGAAATACGGGACACGTTGCGCTCATTGTGGCAAGAATATACATTCAAATGACTGGGTTCGTAGAGCAAAGGGGAACACCTACCACCTGGCTTGTTTCGCGTGCTTCTCCTGTAAGAGACAGCTGTCCACAGGAGAGGAGTTTGCCCTGGTGGATGAGAGAGTTCTGTGTCGAGTGCACTATGATTGCATGCTGGACAACCTGAAACACGCCATGGAGAATGGTTAGAAGTTGCTTAGATTTTGCACTCACGCTTTGATGCTCTTTTTAGAAAACGCAGATATCTTGTCTTCCCATTCGTCCTTTTCAATGGTTTAAAACCAACTATAAATATAGTTGGTTACGCAATTTGCCTTTTTGTTAATCTTTTAATTCTTGCTGCATCGTCGCTTGTAGGAAACAGTGCTTTGCTTTTGTCCTGCTACATTTTAATCTGCACCTACTGCCTTGTAGGAAAAGGAGTGAATGTGGAGGGAGCTGTTCCCTTGGAGCAGGAAGTGAATCAACCCAAGCCAGCCAAGAGGGCACGTACAAGTTTCACAGCTGACCAGCTACAGGTTAACTCTGAAATTCAAAATTTTGGATTGTCTATATTGCCAGATATATTAAATTTGACTCTTGTATTGGCTTCTCCAGATGGGGTCATTTTTCAATAATTGAATGCAGATCTTTACATTTTCAGATAATGCAAGCTCAGTTTGCTCAGGACAACAATCCAGATGCCCAGACTTTACAAAAGCTGGCAGAAAGAACTGGTCTTAGCCGCAGGGTTATTCAGGTATAATGCAATTTGTCTGTCTGTGAGGCTTGAGGAAATCAAATTTTATAGAGTCCTCTTTAAGACAACTTTTTGATTTCTAGTTTTGTGCCATGAATGTACTTCTAATGTACTTTTTTAAAATTTTGCATGGTGTTCCGTGCTGAATGTTATAGAGGAGTACACTTTTTTTTTTTTTTTTTGGGGGGGGTAATCAAATACAGAAACGGACACTCCCAACCTACATAAGTTTCCAATATCAGTCCATTGTGTTCATGTAAGAGTCACTGTCTCTGAAGCATATTTTATTGGATTGTCATTGCTGACTTTAAATCACCCTACTTTAATATTAACTTGTTCATCACTATCAAAATAGCCATGTTAAAATGGCTAACAAACATCTGTCTACTGCTCAGGTTTGGTTCCAGAACTGTCGAGCTCGTCATAAGAAGCATGTGAGCCCAAATCACTCATCCACTGCACCTGTGTCATCTCTGCAGCCTACCAGACTCTCTCCGCCTCTAATAGATGACTTTCAGTATGCTGCTTTCGCCCCTGTGGACACCCCTATGCTCACTGCTCTACACTCCTATATGGATGGTACTTTATGCTCTGATGGGATATTACTGTACCAGTGATTCAGTGTATGGGGCTTGATTAATTACGGTGAATATCCTACTTGCACTGTATTTACACACAATGTAGTTGTACATAAATGTATGCACATCCACAGAAACCTAGTCAGGACTAAGTCATGTGATGTTAGATTTTTATTTTTGGTGTTTTAAAACTTGTGCTGACAAGATCTCAAATTTTCCTCCTTGTAGTCCACTCTTCCGCTTCACTGGGGCTGCAGTCACTCTTGCTTCACTCGATGACACCGCTGCCCATCAGCCATGCCTGAGACGCCCTCTGATTGGGAAATATTCACTCTTCTATTGACTGAGTCTTGATGAAAGACCTGTGCTATCTTTCATGGGCACTTACTGAAGGATATCTATCTTGAAATGACCTAAAAAGAAAAGATTTCAACATAATTGTGAAAAAGAGCCAGAAGTTTTTGTTTAATATATAATATTTATCTATGGAGTGATGGAACAAATGGCTTTTAATTTATTTCTTGTATGTGACTGAGCACTTTGTTTTAAAATAAATGTAACATGGAATTCTTAGTTTCTGGATTAGTTGGCGCACAGTTTTTTTTTTGTTTGATAGTTCTAAAGAAACTTAGAAACTGAAGAAAAGAAATAAAATCTGAATAACATCCAAAGGGCTGGGATGAGTGATTTGCCGCTATTAATGAAAGATTTATTTGATTCAAGATTTTTATTTTAAGATTCACATAAGAATCCTGCTAAAGCATTTCTTGTGGGTGGTATCAGAGTTTAGAAAGTTATAAAGGCATTATTCCTTGAACTCTAAAGTTTGGTGTGCTAGGGATGTGCCCACAAGGGTGGCCAAAAAAGACTGTCTCGCCTTCACGTTCTTTAAGATGATTTGCATTCATCCTGCATATCATCTACTGGACTGGGAGGAAAATGTATGGTAAACAAGGACTTTAATATTGAACAGTTTCTCACCCACACCAATCATATCGCTCCTGAAGATATGTATTTAACCACTAGAGTTTCATGGATTACTTTTATGCTGCCTTTTATGTGCTTTTTGGAGCTTGTTTTGGTCCCCATTCACTTGCATTGTATGGACCTACAGAGCTGAAATATTAAAATCTTTGTATTCAGCAAAAGAAAGTTGTACACATCTGGGATAGCATGAGGGTGAGTAAAAGGAGTTAGTTCATCCAAAAATTATCTCTTTGCAGAATGATAGGAACTCCGTTAAAGTGTTACTCCGAACCAAATTAATCTCACCGACTCTAATCCTAAAGGCAGCATTTTAGACATGCTACATTGTCCTTCTCTAAGCCAGATAACCCACTGCAAGAAAATGTTTTGAAGCCCTTTTGCTAATTTCAGACAGTGCTTAATATCTTTAAAACCTGTGAGTGTATACAGATCGGTATTTTGAGCTGGAAAACTTGACATGCACTCAGCTACTGGTATATATTATTCCAAAACATGCTGGCACAACACACACCGATGTGTTCATTATTTACATGTAAATAAATCAAACCACTATCTGCGTTTCATCACGACAATTTAACAAACATTCAGTAATTATCACCATTACATTTTAACAAAGAGCTGCACCGGAACAGCTGCAAGAAAGACCCTTAACAAACCAAATATATATATATATATTCCTCAAATTCAGAGGGAATGTTTCTTTCAATTACTCTGAATCAGAGATGTATAATCTTATAAATGTGGCTTGAAGTCAACATTTCAACATTCCTAACATATGATCCAAAATTATTTTAAAACTGACCTGGAAGACTAACAAACAGCATTGTTACAGTATTTACTGCACATTTATTTTTAAACTCAATGACATGGATTAGAAGAAAAGAAAACAATGTTGCAATATATGTAAAATACAAATAATGACTTTCTGGATACATATTGAGCACATGATCTAGGCTCTTTAATGCCCAGTTTTATCCTTCTGATAAGCGGTTTTCCCACTGCGATACAAGAATAACTTATCACTTGTTACCTCACCATCGTAACTGCAATGCTAACTATATTTCAAATATATATATATATATATTTTTTAAATACTACATCAATAAAGACTGTTATTCATAGGATACAGATCATTATAACCAGAACTTATAGCAATCAATGAGCAAAAATACTTTAACTACAAAGGTTTCATAGTATATATTGTATTTAAATTGTGTATATACTGGTATATATACTGGTATATATATATATCTCAATGTATGCAAATTGTTACTGTAGAAAGCACGCATTTTCAAGTCAATGGAGACTTAAAAGCAATTTTATTCTCAGATTAGTATTTATCTGTGGCTGTAAAACCAGCCCAAATTATGTGAAAAAAAAATATATATATATATATATACATTTGTTTTAATTAATCTTAACACTGAAAAGCAAACATGTATAACATTTCCCATTATCTCTCAGGTTCTCAACTCTCAAGATCTATCACCAAAAGTTGTGTTAATTGGCAATTGATGCAAAATCTCAAATGAATCTCAGGCATCTTTAACATCTCAATCATTGACTGATTAATAATTGTACTGCTCTGACAGTCACAGAATAAGGCAACAGGCAAAAGTGTTAGTATTCAGTGTAGGGTCTTTATCAGAAAGGCCAAAGCTCTGTGTCCAGTATAAGTGGCTGTTACAGTGCAGAGAGTCTTTGGTCTTTTATCTTCAGGTGGATAGTCTCGTCACTGCTTCCCTTAATTCTCAGCACCCATTATAAAATGTTTTGTAGCCATTGTCCATTTCAACCCATATGTAAGTTAATGCATGTTAAGTATTTAAGTTGAGCTATGACATTCTCATTAAGTTTGGAGAGTATGATCCTCGTGTCTTTCTGGGGCTCTGTTCGGCTCTTCCCAGAATTCTTTTTAGGCCAGGAGACATGAGGAAAGGCTTGGCTGGTGTCCCGTCGTTTCTCTCTAAGTCTTCGCCTGAGATTACCATGCAGTGTTGCAAGATCGAGAAGAGAGAGAGACAGCAGTCAGGAGGAAACAGTGAGAGGTTACAGTGCCATCGGGAACAACATGTTTAGAACTGAAATAGAAGTCTTCAGTTTAGAGAATGCAGCTAAATTAGTCCGAGATATTTATGCACTAAGAGAGAAAGGCTACAGGCTGGCTAACTTTTTAAACAGAGAATCTTGGGGTGTGGGACACTAGAACAACTTAAAGGGACAGTTCTCCTAAAAATAAAAATTTATCTTAATTTACTCATCCTTATGTCATTCCAAAACCATGTAACTTTCTTTTGTTGAACACAAACAGATGATGTTCATCACGAACAGATGATGTTCAGATGTCAGAAAAGTAATACATAGAATTTGTAAGCGAAAGCGAATACTTGAAGCCGTACAAGAGCTTTATATGAGGAACACAGATATTTAAATCATTATTCACTTAAAATCTTCCCATCCACCACAGCTCTCATATCTCATTTCTTCTTCAGGGAAATACAAATATGGCATGAAAAAAACATGTCATTCAAGGTTTGATACCAAATGTCTTTGGTTCTTGCGTGTCTTGTAACCAAACGTGTACCAGTTTGAATATGTACAAGTGCGCATGACATTTGAGAGCTACAGTGGAGAAGATGTAGATGAATAACGGCTTAAATATTGGTCTGTTGAACACACAAAGCAATCATATGGCTGCAGAAGACTTGGAATGTAGCGCACAAGTTATATGGATTACTTTTATAGTGCCTTTTTTTGTAATTTCTTTTAGCTTGATAGCGCCTATCCCCATTCACCTTTGTAAAATAGCACATTCTTTAAGCGTATCCTTTTATGCTCAATGGAAGGAATAAAAGTAATACAGGATTGGAACGACATCAGAGTAATTTAATGATGACAGAATAATGACAACAAGAAAGAAAATTCTGTCGAAATGTATCATCTACTTTTTGTAATATATTTACTCAAGCTCCGCAGTTCCTGACTATGAATATTATCAAGTATAATTTCAAAAGGAATGCTAGTTGGAAAACTTACAGAAACAAAGGAACAAGGTGTCCACACACATTGCATAGACGCTAAAGAAGCTGTGTGCAATTAAGTAGGAGCCGAATATTACAGTCTGTCAAAGAAAAAGAGAGAACTGCCAATCAAAAAATACATTTGCGCAAGGAACAAGTCCAAGTCTAAAAGAATACATAACATAAATATAAAAAGACATTTCTCACCAAGAGAGGCACGCAGTAGTAATTCAACACTGGAACTTCCTCTTGGATGATGGGTATCTTGCGTGTAAAGAGGAGGAAGGCAATAACACCTGCAAGACATAATTGATCGACCACTAAACCACAATCCTCAGTAGACTGGTGCAAAGTTCAAAGTGATGTACCGTTACACTCTCATGACCTCTGGTGGTCAATATAACCATGCCTAATAGCAGCTGTAATCACAATACCCTTATGTGCTAGTGACTACCTAAAACAGCATATCAAATGTAATATAACATAATTTAAGTCAATTTAATCAATATAAAAACATTGAAGTGTTCAGATTTTGCACTGCTAAAATATAATACTTTATATATTCATCAAAATATAAAATTCTGTCACCATTTACTCACCCTCAGATTATTCTAAATGCATATGATTTTGTATTTTTATGTATAAAACAAAAGGAGAGATTTAGAATAATGTTCATGCTGCTCTTTGCATACAATGAAAGCATACAGTAACCATAGGCTGTCAAGTTCCAAAAAGGACAAAGAGGCACCATAAAAATAGTCCATAATCTTGTATTACATTCAGAGTCTTCTGAAGCTATATACATGGCTTGTGAGGGGAAAAGACCCAAATTTATAGTAGTTATTTACTGAAAATCTTTCTCTCCATCATAGCTCTCAAATCTCATTCACACTTCCACATTTTTAAACTTGCCTTGTTCCATTCAGTCACATGTCAACAAATGCTGTTTGGCTTAATTGATGATAAACCTGGTCCAATGGGTCTTCATGTTTCATATTTGAATATATGTGCTCTTAAATGAAATTTGAAAGCTACTGCAGTGGATTTTCAATGAGTAACAGCTTACATTTTGATATGTTCCTAACAAAAGGGTATCATAACTTTAGAAGACAAGAATATAGCACATGAGTTCTAGGGACATCTTTTATACCACTTTTATGTCCTTTTTGGAGCTTGACTGCATGTGGTCACAGTATACTTTCATTGTATGAAAACCAGAGGTGTCAACATTGTGCTAAGAAACTCCTGTGTTCTACAGATGAAAGAAAACCATATGGATTGGAAACAACATGAAGATGAGTAAATGACTGCAGAATTTTCATTTTTGGGTGAGTCAAATGAAATTAATTATAAAAAGGAACTTTAAGATGACACTTACCAACACTCCCTGATACCAATAATTTCCCCAAAAAGAGCAGGAAGTCTGTTACTTTGTCCAATACTGCCACCCTGCGGTGGAAGAGAGGAACATCAGTTAGATGGTGGCCAGTGCCAATAGTCTCTAGGATGATGATCCGTGTATTCTCACCTTACTACATTCCTCATCAATAAAAAGAATGCCTCCCTCGCTGAGGTGCAAAAGTTCTTTCCATAAATGGCAATCTAGTGTGAAAAACAAGGTAAAAACACTAATGAGTGACCACTATGTTATACCATCAGTGGCATGAAATAGCCGGTACATTTATTTGATTATCTGATTAGCTAGAATGGGTGTCTCTTACCATTATGTAAGCGTTCCTGTTTATGAAGCGTATAAATCGGTCCAGACACCAGAAGCAGCACTTCAGACAGCAGAGCAGAAAATGTGCAAGCACATTGTGAGCTCCTAAACTCAACAAAAAACAGAGTCAGCATACAGCAAGTGAATAATCATATGTTGGGTTGCTCCAGGCACACTGAGGATTTATCTTAATTCTTGTTTAATAAATATAAAAATGTACAGGCTGAGGTTAAGACAAATGTCTTGACCTCTGTCCTTGATCTGACATCCCCAACCTTTAAGTTTGTGGTCCAGGTACTCCAGAAAGACACGGATAATTTGAATGACAGCTAAGATGAGTGAGCCAAAAGCAAGAGACCCTGTGTGATACCTGCATTTTACACACACACACACACACACACGCACACACGCACACACGCACACACGCACACATTACACATGTGAATTTATATACATTATTTTACTTGCAAAGTTTTAATCAGTGCATTTAGGGTACCGTAAGGCTCTGGCAAAAGAGGAGAACACTGGGCAGGGGGGAATGTCTGCAGGCTTCCTCTTGGCCCAGTAGTAGGAAGCGAAAGCCCCAGCGATGGTGCACTGTCCCAGAGCGATGGTGAAGTTAACCAGCCAAAAGAAGACCAACAGATTACAAAGCTGGAGGATGAAGATGTAGCGATGGTACAAGCTCTCACCACCATAAAAGGCAAAAAGACACTGAGCTCCTGGACAGTGTTTTGTGATGTTAGTCCTTATGAAGTTCTGTTCATAATGAACAAGCACAACAATGGCACATAGTCAGGTTAGTAAGATATTGACAAAAATAAAATATATTTCATATTTGTCTCAACATAAAGCAGGAATGCTGCTTTTTAAGGACATGTAACTATTATGTTGAGATTAGAATATTTTATATTATTTCTATAATTCCCCCCAATATTACAAAATATAATACAAATTAGTGTTGTTTTCTGCAGATCTGAAATACATTTTGTAGAATATCTACAGCAGAATATAAACTACCACCTACTGTATATCATTCCCAAATCTACCTATGATCATAATGCTATTTTTTACTTTTAAAAAACAAAACAGAAACCATAATTACTTGCACAATTCTCAAACACTGAAATATATAGAAAGCTGTTAATAAAATGCTTTGGTCTGTTCGAATACTCTATTCAGATTGGCAGGAATGCATGCATTAAATCGTTTAAAGCAGAGGTAGTTCCAGTCAGTTTTATTCACCATTCTATATTAATGCAGCTACTCTGCTGTCCTCCATAATAACACATATGACTAATATTGCTGCCACGCTCAACGTGCTCCTATAGACCAATCCTATTGTTTACAAAAATTTCAGCACATGCGCAGAAAGCTGATAGACTGTTGTGTTAGATTTGACAGATTAGACAATTAAATGAAAATACGACACAAAACCTTCATAAATAAACAAATATTATTAGCTATACAATTATTATAATGATATGAGTTAATAACACACCAGTAATAATGTTTACTTTATATGTTTTCTGCAAAGCCAGGAGTTGAAATTATCTCCTCAGTCCAGTCAACTCTGTTGATGGCTTGAAGCCACAGCAGTCTACGAGAACCTTAAAAATAATTTTTCAACAACGGAATCTCATAAAAGTTTACTGTTTGTGGACGATTTCTGCCACCACTGACATAAGTGGTGACATTGCCAAAGGATTGTTCTATAGCCACTAGAGGGCGCCCAATGATCACATGTCCTTGACTGTCTTCTGAATGCAGACTGTTTCCCACCTTATTTTTCAATGTAACCAGGGTGCCGCTATTATAAAACTTGAATGTGGTCCTCTTCTGGTATAAGCCACTTCCAGCTATTTTAGCAATACAAACATACTACATTATGCTGCTTTATATTACAGGCTGGCAATATATGTCGTCATATTATTATAATTAATTCCTATTTTCATAAACACATTGGTTTACACATTGGTGCATATAGTTTCACCATTTTTCCATTACCATTATTTATAAAGTCAAGCCGGTTCTCACCTCCTCCTTTCCATTGATCACTTCACACTAGTGCCAAAACCCGGGAAGGAGGAGGGATACGCCGTAGTAGAGTTCTCGCCACTACCGTCCACCCCAACGGAGCAGCCTCGGCCATCTGCTGGGGGGCGAGGAGCCCAGCCGCCTCAAAGAGGACAATGGCCGGCGACCGCGAGCGGGGAGGGGCTCACTGCCGGCCGTCTGGAGCGAGAGAACCGCTGCCAGGGGTGGGGGAGACCCCTTCTGTTCCCCGAGAATGCGGCGGGGCATCCGTCCGCCAGGGGCTGGAGGACTGCCTCTGATCCGCCTGGAGAGGCGCGGCTGTCGTCCGATAGAGGGTGGAGGAGTGGCCGAGGAACAAGCTGCGGCGTATCGGAGAACTAGCGAGTTTTTTTTTTTTCTTTTTTCATCTCTCTCTCTCTCTCTCTCTCTCTCTCTCTCTCTCACTGTCGCTCTGCATTGGCATTTTCCCTCTTTTACATTTTACAGTTTCTTGGGGGGGGGTACTACACTGTTACAGGAAGTACCCCCCATTTGAATTATTTCTGTTTCCCTCCCCTTGTCCCCTCCCTCGTCCAGGTAGATGGGGATGACCTGCCGGCAGACTAGACTTAAAGCACACCCTCCCCCATGGAAAGAGGGGGGTGGGGGGATGTACGTCAGGCCGGGGGCTCCCCAGCCTGAGAGAACGAGGGAGGAATGTGGCAGGGCGGAGGGCGGGGCCGGGTCATGATCCTACACACCCGGTCCCGTATTAGGCTAATTAAGCCACCTTGAGGGATAAAGGTCGACTGCAGGTGATCGTGCGGGAGAGAGAGATTGTTAACGGACATGTCGGTCATGTGTGTGTTTATGTTGTCTATTAAGTTGATCATTAAACCATTATTTATATTGTCAAGCCGGTTCTCACCTCCTCCTTTCCATTGATCACTTCACAGAAGCCTTTTGTTTATTTCAGTGTTGCAAAATAAGGTGGATAACATGCAGCTTTTTGCATTTTGTTATCAAACAGGGCCACCTCGAGATTTTATTCTTAATTCAATCAATTGTGCAGCCTTAATGGATGCCATATGGATGTCTCAGAGGTCAAAGACTGCAGGTTTAGAGTGTTTTGGATGTTTTTCCCCTTATCATGTACACTTTTACTTTTACTTTTACAACTGTCACATCAGCAACGGCGATTGACAGTTGCCGATTTTTCCTCACGTCGTGTATTACAATAGTTTAGCGTACACCTAGTCGTGGATTATCCCTTAATTAATTTATTATGAAAACAATTACATTCTCTGAAATATTTCCATTAATATTCAATTATATATATATATATATATATATATATGTGTGTGTGTGTGTATATATACACAGTGCATTCAGAAAGTATTCAGACCCCTTAATTTTTTTTTGCAGCCGTATACTAAAATCCTTATACATCATTTATTCACATCAATCTACACTCTATACACCATAATGACAAAGCAAAAAACAGGTTCTTGATAACTATGTTCTTTAACTTTGTGAATTTATTCAAATGAAAAAAACTGAAATATCACATTGACTTAAGTATTCAGACCCTTAACTCAGCACCTTTGACCGCAATTACAGCCTCAAGTCTATTTGGTTATGATGCGACAAGCTTTGCACACCTGGATTTGGGGATTTTCTGCCATTCTTCTCTGCAGATCCTCTCAAGCTCTATCAGGCTGGATGGGGACCGTTGGTGGTCAGTCATTTACAGATCTCTCCAGAGATATTCGATTGGGTTCAAGTCCAGGATCTGGCTGGGCCACTCAAAGACATTCACAGAGTCGTCCCTAAGTCACTCTTGCATTGTCTTGGCTGTGTGCTTAGGGTCATAGTCCTGTTGGAAGGTGAACCTTCGGCCAAGACTGAGGTCCTGAGTACTCTGGACCAGGTTTTCATTAAGGATATCTCTGTATTTTTCTGCATTCAACTTTCCTTCAACCCTGACCAGTCCCCCAGTCCCGCCACTGAAAAACACCCCACAGCATGATGCTTCCACCACCATACTTAAACGTTGGGGTCACTCTGCCATAAAGCCCAGATCGGTGGAGTGTTGCAGTGATGGTTGTCCTTCTGCAAGTTTCTCCCATCTCCACACATAATCTCTGGAGCTCAACCTGAGTGACAATCTGGTTTTGGTTACCTCTGTTACAGAGGTCCTTCTCCTCTGATTGCTCAGTTTGACCATGTGGCCAGCTCTTCCCCAGATCTGTGCCTTGACATAATCCTGTCTCTGAGCTCTGCAGTCAGTTCCTTTGACCCCATGGCTGGATTTATGATCTGAGAGACCTTATATAGACAGGTGTGTGCCTTTCCAAATAGTTTCCAATCAAATAAATTTGCCACAGGTGGAATCCAATCAAAGAGAAATGGGATGTACCTGAGCTAAAGTTCAAGTGTCATAGCAAAGGGTCTGAATGCTTTTGTCAATGTGACATTTCAGTCTCTCTTTTCAATAAATTCACCAAATTTATCAAAAATCTGTTTTTTGCTTTGTCATTATGGGCTATGGAGTGTAGATTGATATGAAAAAAAAAAAAAAAAATAGCTTATAGCATTTTACCATATGGCTGCAACATAATAAAAAGGGGTCTGAATACTTTCTGAATGCACTGTATATCTAACATTATATATATATTCATAAGATCTGAATATACATGTGTCATCCTGTGGAGGCGAAAGTGTGGCCGAGCGTTGTGCTGTGGAGAGTGAAGCAGGGGAGATGAGTGGTGATTGATTTCCACCTGTGCTTAACACCTGTCTTGTGTTTCAGTGAGGAGCAATTGGTGCTTTTAAGCAGAGGAGACAGCGGCAGTCAAGAAAAAGAGCCCAGCTAAGGAGCTGTGTGTGTGTTGGCTGCTGCCGTTAATATTTACATTGAAGCTATACCGTTGCACTTGAAGCAAACGTGGTTTTTGTGTCAAATAAAAGGACATTCTTGTGTTGGAATCGCCGTCTCCCGCTTCCTCATTCTCTGAACCTCAGGATCTTCATTACATGTCCTTTTATGTCAAATATTTGAATTTAAAACATTTTTTTTTATATAAATTCCAAATTAATTAAGGTTAAATATACATTTAAACCAGCATCAAATCATATTTGTGATAATACTTATAGCTTAGAATAAATGATTAGAAAATGTATAATATGTTAACAGCAGATTAATTGTGGGGCCATTTTTTGTCCATACATTTAGAATTTTGGGGGCATTTTGCTTAAGCAGTGTAAGCAGTGGATACAGAAAACATCTCACCTCGGGATTGCAGGTCAGATTGGTGTACTTGCAGTTGGGATGAAGGGATGTGACTTTGTAAACAGCATTACCAGAAGATGCAAGAAAGCTTTAGTATAAATTAAGGACTCAAATACTCATGCACCACTATTAATTGTGTAGTTAAATATGTTGATGACCAAAAATACTGTATCTGTTTTCGAGGGACATTAGATCTCTCCAGGGAAAGTGGTACTGATGTGTTCTTATCTATTGCTAAATTTTTGAGGAGGATACAGGGCAGTCATGGCCCAGTAGGAGATACAGATGTCCAGCAACACGAAGGTGATGATAGGATAGAACAGAGAGGACATGATGTAACTGATGGCCCTGCAGAAACACATACACATGGATTGTCAGAGGAACTGACAATTAATTAATACATGAAAATTAGAGAGCGAGTGAGAGAGAGACAGAAAGAGACTCACTTGCTGCCCTCTTTGAGCAGAGCGATAGCAATGCGAACTCGTTTTCTCAGGAATACAAGCATTAAGACTATAGAGAGTTCCGTTAAACACAGAATCACCACTGAGAAGAACAGAAGACAGCAGAGCAAGTAAACAAGGAGTACAACAGAAATCAAAATGCCATGATGTGCAGTCTCAACATTCATATCTTACTAAAGACTAGCCAGGTCTGGCTGAGTTGTAAGTAGATGTGGAGGTCAGTCTGGAAGCCGATATCTGAGATGGTGACATCTGCACCGGGGGTCTCCCTGAGATATGCAAACTCCCAGTAACAGTGCCAGATACCTGAAATCAAATAAGGACTTCACAAATGTTAATGCTGAAGATCTAGTCACTCGCTTCTGAAAATTGCTGAAAGTCAAAACACAGTGTACATGTGTCATAAAAACATGTTTTTTTGTTATTGTATGGCTATAGTATAAGCCCATTTCCTGATGTGGATCTTTGTCCCAACTGCATTTTCTTGCTTGAGATATAATTAACACACACATATATACAAAAAACTGACCGTAGGCCACAAGCAGGATAACAGCGATGATGATGAACCAGAGAAGGATGCCTGCAGTGAAACGCAGCAGCAGGATGAAGATCAGGCTAATGACCAGCGCTATGAACAGCCCTCTGTTACACACACAATAAACAACAAAGGGATCTATCAGTTCTATACTTTCTATATAAAATTCTTTCTTAATTGCTCTAAATTATATTTCGTATTATATTATAATTAGGCATCAGTAACCGAAAGCAGTTATGTTTAAACGATTCTGCATGCATGCCCCTAGGTGTCAGATTAATGCTGCATTCATGTCATATTGTAATTACGAGAATGCAACTTGGAGCTGTTCACGTCCTGGGACCTTGGAAGTTATTTGTTTCTGTAACAACACTCGTAACAATAAAATGGCTTTGTTGATGATGATAACAGAAAAATATTTATCACTACATTAATTAATTCACCTCTATATGTTGTCGCAAATAGTTTAAGAACCAATCAAATGCTCCAGGTAATGATGCCATAATAAAATGGCATTTTAAACAGAAATATGTGTTCATTAACTTTAACTGTTAAAGGGATAGTTGTATAAATCTCCACTTTCACTTTCAGAATGTGACAGAATGTAAAAGTGAAAGTAGAGATTGTTAGTAAAAAAGGGCTCATATATTGATCCGTTTCTCACCCACACCTATCATATTGCTTCTGAAGATATGGATTTAACCACTGGACTTACTTTTATGCTGCCTTAATGTTCACTTGTTCAACACAGTCATTGCATACTACAGTATGTCTCCAAGTAAATGAGTGCTTACATCACTATCCAGTACCAAGAGCTGGCATAATCCTCTACAATCTTCATTCCAACTTCTTTGGCCTCCAGGATTCCTGTAATACCACTGCAGGGGGGAAAATGTGAATGTGCTCAAGTGTTTTACAAATAGAGCCTGCCTACTGTATATATGGGGAAGAATCACACATTTGCACTAGTTCTGTATGCAAGGTTTTTGACAGAGCTTTCTTCTTTTTTAAATTAGTTCTGGAGCATTTAGTTTGATTAAAAACTGTCTGGTGATAGGTGGCAGTCTATTGTCTAAAATGTGTGAGATAAGTGTTGTGTGTTTATGGTATACATACTTGGCTGCATCTCTAAGTTCAGTCACACTTCTGGCTGTATCCAGGGCATCTTTGAAAGCAGTTTTGTTAGCAATTGTTAGTGTGCCATTTCTGGTGGTGAAGTCTGGGAAGCAGCGCTGTAAAACTGCCATGCAAGTGGGGGAAAAAATGAATGACCAACTGAAAAATATTAATTTAGCAGATGTATTTGATGCTATATTAGTTAAACAGCATCTAATTTCCAATCAGTGTACCACACGTTTTGACCAATGAGTTTGTATGACTTGTAAAGTTGTTTGTGGTTATTGGATTTGGGGTTTTCACAAATCATATATAGATTGCTAGACACATTTACATTATATTCAATATAGATATTTCCATGATTTTCCAGGTCTGGAAATCACAATTTTAAAATTCCCTGATTTTTCCAGGTTTTCCATTCAATTCAGTGCAAAATACCCAAATTAGCTACACTTCAGCAGTACAAAATGTAACCTGCCACAGTGTTTCCCATTAATTGACTAGATTCTGTTGGCCCGCCACAGTCTAATTTGCCCCGCCACGGTCTCATAATGACACGAAAATATTTTTGCACTTCTCAGTCTCCTTATAAAATAAAATGAAAAGATGTGTTTCGTGCTCTCTCTCGCGCGCCAGTCAGCTCCAGTCCGCTCCTCACCCATTGCTGAAAACTCACAAGCTCACACACACTCGCAGATATCTGTACTGGAGTACTCCTGGATCCATCTAACGTTATTTGGTTGAGGAGGATGACAAATCTTTGAGGTAAATAACGTTAACTAACATTAAATGCATCCACTGCATTTATACACTACTCCACACACAATTTATAATCATCAGTGTACAAGAGCAAACAGATAATATTACTGCCGAAGTTAGAATCATGACGATTGACGTAAATTAATGTTAGTGTTACTAGGTCAATTGGCATAACAACACTGCTTACGGCTTCACTAGCTAGCTATTGTTAGTAGTCTGAGGTAACTTTAAAAGCTGAAACTGACATCCCTAGTTTGTATCCTGCTTTTCAGAATGAGCATACAAAAATATTTTAAGAGACATTAAACCCCAGATGAGATTTTAGCCAATCGCTTTTGGCGAGGCAGGCCTTAGCTCTGTTTGTGAACAGCTGTCAACTAAACCCTGGCTGGGGGTGAAGAGCATCATGTATATGGGAAAGAATTGGGGGTGCTGTTTCTCACAATTCAAATGATTTCAAAGTTGCCTACTGCAGCTTTAGGAGCACAAAATTGTTTACAAGAGCACAACACTAGCCTCTTAATTTTACTCTCAAAGTGCACCAGCTGGAAGTATTTAACTTTAAAATGTACAACATTTTCTTACGAGAGAGCATGCCCCCGGACCCCCATAGAGGGTCAGAGGTCCATCTCCCCATAGTCTCACAAAATCCTGTGGGAAACACGGTTGCCATTTATAACTGAAAAATACTGACAGGAACTGACAAGAAAGCAATGACTTGAAAACAAGAGTCAAGCAAAGGGATGACTAATGAATATTTATATAGTAAAAGAAGCAGAAACACATAAACACTGCACTTACATGGTCGGCTAGGCACTATCATTGATGGACAGTCCTCATCTCGCAGCACTTGTGCCACGGGCTGAAATTAGAAACACTCTCTAAACAACTCCACTGTATGACAACATATGACATATACATACAGTGGGTACGGAAAGTATTCAGACCCCCTTAAATTTTTCACTCTTTGTTATATTGCAGCCGTTTGCTAAAATCATTTAAGTTCATTTTTTTTCCTCATTATTGTACACACAGCACCCCATATTGACAGAAAAACACAGAATTGTTGACATTTTTGCACATTTATTAAAAAAGAAAAACTGAAATATCACATGGTCCTAAGTATTCAGACCCTTTGTTCAGTATTTAGTAGAAGCACCCTTTTAATCTAATACAGCCATGAGTCTTTTTGGGAAAGATGCAACAAGTTTTTCACATCTGGATTTGGGTATGCTCTGCCATTCCTCCTTGCAGATCCTCTCCAGTTCTGTCAGGTTGGATGGTAAACGTTGGTGGACAGCCATTTTCAGGTCTCTCCAGAGATGCTCAATTGGGTTTAAGTCAGGGCTCTGGCTGGGCCATTCAAGAATAGTCACGGAGTTGCTGTGAAGCCACTCCTTCTTTATTTTAGCGGTGTGCTTAGGGTCATTGTCTTGTTGGAAGGTGAACCTTCGGCCCAGTCTGAGGTCCAGAGCACTCTGGAGAAGGTTTTCGTCCAGGATATCCCTGTACTTGGCCGCATTCATCTTTCCCTCGATTGCAACCAGTCGTCCTGTCCCTGCAGCTGAAAAACACCCCCACAGCATGATGCTGCCACCACCATGCTTCACTGTTGAGACTGTATTGGACAGGTGATGAGCAGTGCCTGGTTTTCTCCACACATACCGCTTAGAATTAAGGCCAAAAAGTTCTATCTTGGTCTCATCAGACCAGAGAATCTTATTTATCACCATCTTGGAGTCCTTCAGGTGTTTTTAGCAAACTCCATGCGGGCTTTCATGTGTCTTGCACTGAGGAGAGGCTTCCGTCGGGCCACTCTGCATAAAGCCCCGACTGGTGGATGGCTGCAGTGATGGTTGACTTACTACAACTTTCTCCCATCTCCCGACTGCATCTCTGGAGCTCAGCCACAGTGATCTTTGGGTTCTTCTTTACCTCTCTCACCAAGGCTCTTCTCCCCCGATAGCTCAGTTTGGCCGGACGGCCAGCTCTAGGAAGGGTTCTGGTCGTCCCAAACGTCTTCCATTTAAGGATTATGGAGGCCACTGTGCTCTTATGAACCTTAAGGGCAGCAGAAATTTTTTTGTAACCTTGGCCAGATCTGTGCCTTGCCACAATTCTGTCTCTGAGCTCTTCAGGCAGTTCCTTTGACCTCATGATTCTCATTTGCTCTGACATGCACTGTGAGCTGTAAGGTCTTATATAGACAGGTGTGTGGCTTTCCTAATCAAGTCCAATCAGTATAATCAAACACAGCTGGACTCAATTGAAGGTGTAGAAGCATCTCAAGGATGATCAGAAGAAATGGACAGCACCTGAGTTAAATATATGAGAGTCACAGCAAAGGGTCTGAATACTTAGGACATTGTGATATTTCAGTTTTTCTTTTTTAATAAATGTGCAAAAATGTCAACAATTCTGTGTTTTTCTGTCAATATGGGGTGCTGTGTGTACAATAATGAGGAAAAAAAATGAACTTAAATGATTTTAGCAAACGGCTGCAATATAACAAAGAGTGAAAAATTTAAGGGGGTCTGAATACTTTCCGTACCCACTGTATATATATACTGTACAGCTATACATATGGGAATGCACATGAAAACATGCATTGTGCATTTCTAGAGTTTTGCAGCAATTCTTCCTCTGTGGTTTACCTTTTTGGGGTTATTGAAGCCTGGCTTGCAGAACTGCTTATAGTACTCCCAGTGGCTCTTGTTGAATCTATAAAGGAGCTGCATATCTGTGTAGGTGGCAAATCGATCAGGGCACTTGGAAACACACATCTAGAGATGGTGGAGAAAACATAGCACAACAGTTTAGGGTCCTAGGTTAGTTGTTGAGACTCCGTATGGGGAAATTAGTCATAAACAGTATTTGTGAACCATCAGTCAATAATCCTCATAATTCTTGCCCAAAACACATGTATTACCTGAGTAGTTGGGCACTGGAGGTTTATCATCACAGCAGGACTAGCACATTTCAGTATGTTGAAGTAGAATAATATGACTTTCTTTCTATGGAGGAAAATATTAACACGTGAATCAACCTGTTAATGACAAAGACTATCATTCTCACAGCAGGATAACATTTTAATATTTTGTCAGTAGGTGTCAGTGGAGCTATTCAGTTACACTTATACAGCATATAAGTGGGTGAAACAGCTGCTTTCACTCAGTTGCAATGTTTACCATGTTGTAATAAAACTCCTTTCAGTATCACTTTGTTAATCACAACATATAACACTAATTCAACACCATATAATCAGCATTCTCTGATCTGATGATTAATTGAAATGCTGAGTGAAATTAATAGCGAAGCGAAAGCACATGAACCTTTTAATTATAGTAATAAAACCTCAGCGTTCAGTCATTATATCTGGACAGGAGAGACCATTAAGGGCCCCTACCCATAATCCCTTAAACCAATCTCCTAATTATGAACTGCACAGATCCAAAAGCTTCCAATCCAGCACAAAGTAAACATCTCTGCCTTCATGGCCATGCATAACAAACACTCATCACTGTGGCCCAGCTCTGCTAATGAGAAATTCTTTATTTTCCCCAAGGTTATGTAGTGCCAATCAGCACAAAACTTTACTAAAGGTACAGCACAAAAGCATGTGATGTAGGTTTTTGAAAGCCATAATTCTGTATATATACATTATGTGTGTGTATTTGCTGTAGAGGATATGAATGAGAGATAGAATTAAGATTAATAATCTGAATGTACTGTTTATGAAGCAAAAAGTGGGAGTGGCTGGTGAAATCTGTTTTTATTCCTCCCACCCATCGTCCCACCCAAGCTTATGTAGGGTGAAATTTCTGGTACTTACGCATTAGGTGTCCCCTTCTGCCCACAGAACTGACCCCTGCTGTCCGTGGGGTATATTACTTTCCTTGGGTCCCCATGAATCCATGCTATAGCAAAGATAACATAAGATTATAATTTATACAACAATCAATCCTTTAGCTGGACAAAAGTTACTATTGTTTGCAAAAATTTGTCTTCAAAAGGGTCATGTTGTGTGAAATAAAAAAATTTTTGTCCAACCCGCATCCGAATGTGCCTAATTCCCTACTATTAGACCCAAGTGTGTCTGCTGTGTGAATTTTCCATTTTCCTTTTGATTTGTAACTAGTAGCACCTAATAAACTGTAACGAATGCAGGAGTGAAGGCAGACGAGGAGGTGCGGATCCAAAAGCAGGTTCTTTATTATAAATCAAAATGAGGGCAAACAAACAGGAACAAAGAAATATCCACGAGGGGAAAACAACATGAACAACATCCACAGGCAGGAGAAACAACCATAACATTCACGTGCAACAACATTCAACGACAGACAAGGACAAAACCAAAAACCAGGATATAAATACAAAAACATGGGAAAAAGGGGCCAATGAACAAACAGAACACAAACTAGGTGACAAGGTGATTAACAGAAACCAAAGGCAAATTAACAAGGGCAGGTGAAAACAATGAACAGTGAACATGAGGGAAAACAAGACTATGGAGGTACAAGGGTGACAAAAGTGAAAACTAAGGAATAACAAAAGTGACAAAATTACAAACAAAGGGCAACAGTGAGACAAGACAGGGTAACCGTTACATAAACATGCAAAAATAAATAAATAAATGTTTTAGAGCACATAATTTTCTTAAAATATATATGTCCTCATATGTGGACAGCAGGACTAAATTGTGAAATTTTAAATAATACCAAGCTATAGAAAGTCCGATTTTTAAAAAAATTAAATAAAATTGTTTATAACAAAAAACATCCAGTGAGCGACAGTTCTCTGTTGACCTCTCTCATCAACAAGGCATTTCCATCCACCGAAATATAATTTAGAGCAAATAAGAAGCAATTGTCATTTTATATATAAAGTATTGATCTGATAGATCCCTTTTTTAGCACTGGTCATTCTGTCCACATTTCAGCATTGCTGCTCACTGTGTGTGAAAATCCCAAGAAATCAGCAGTTACAGAAATACTCAAACCAGCCCGTCTAGCACCAGTGAGCAGCAGTTCTGCGGAACTGTCTTGTTGATGAGAGAGTTCAACAGAGAATGACCAGACTGTTTCGAACTGACAAAGTATACGGTAACTCAGATAACCACTCTGTACAATTGTAGTGAGAAGAATATCATGTCAGAATGCTATACTGACATGCCAGTTGGCAGTGTTTTGGCAGCATGAGGGTGCCTACACAATATTAGGCAGGTGGTTTTAATGTTGTGGCTGATCGGTGTAATTGATGTAATTTTTTTGCGTTTCTCCCAAAGACAAACTCCGCTGTGATCTGTGGCATGTTGTTTGTTCACATGACTACTTATGTCAAAAGTTTAACCCTTTACTGAGAGCCTAGTGTAGGGGTCGGCCCTAGAGTGCCATTTTATTATTTTCCTGGTCAATGGCTGTGCAAAATGTGTAGAATAAGCAAGCCATTTGCACATCACGAGACGGCAGCGCTTTACTTTCAGTAAACCGCATGAGTAAACGCACCTGCTTTGCTTCGGCCAAACTGCGCAGATGACAGCCTACATTCTGTGTTGCATTTGTTTCTTTTTGCTTTCATAACAACATGTGATGTAATAAGGAAATCACCATTATTAATCCTTGAGATTTCCAACCCAGCATACAAGCACACCCTCCTTAAACCGCAGTCACACTCAAAATTACATTAAATGATTAAAAGAGAAAACATAAACCCACAAAACAAACTTTTTACTTGCGTGCTAGTGATTAAATTATTACAGTAACATAATATAAGAAATATTTAAGATTCCACACCATTTCGTGGTCAGTAATCAAATAAGCAAATTTGTAACTATACTGTCGTAAAATAATTGCATCTGCAGCTCTGCTATGTGGCGCAGGGGGAGAGAGGCAACATGTGCGGAGCAGGAAAGGGCATTAATGAAGCATGTTCGGTGCTAGAGAAAAACATTAAAGGATCTAGCACTGAAAAATCAGTGCCATCTATGGCCCCGAACACGTGCAGTGTACACAGCTCCTTTTGGTCGTGCTACTAAACTAAAGTGTAGAAACAGTGAGATGGGGCACCAGATGTCATGATGTCTCACGGTGCGGATGGAACTAATCTGGGGTCCGGACCTGGACCGCAGTCCTCTAATTGGTGACCGCTGGTCTAGAGATAGTTACAACAATAATGTAATGATGACAGAACATTTAAACTGGTTGCAAAATGTATTTTTTAAAGGCAAAATACTCTGACTAGGCAACTTTTAAACGCTATCTTCATCTCCAAGACTGATGTTTTCATCTGTTTTGGTGTGAGTGTGTTTGACTGACTGAAATGAATTATGTATACACGTCGCTTCGGACTATAAGTCGCAGGACCTTTCAGATGATGAAAAACAACACGATTTATATTCTGGTGAATACGGTAATTTAATCTAATTGCTAATAGCAAAGCTCTGTACAAAAAACAATCCCACAGTAAAAGGCGAAGAGTTTAATTTTGCCCACTTTTTGCCACTAGTGTCACCAAATTGAATTGCAATCAATTTGAGTGGCCAAACAGGGCACAAAATAACATTAACATTAACATAACAAATTGTTAAAATCTTTGAAATAAGTTTTGGACAAGTCTCTTTGTCTGAACAATGGAAAACAAGAGGGATTGCTTGAAACTTATTTGAAAAGCTTGTCTGAAACTTGTCATTATTTTTCATTTCTGTTATGTCCCACTAGTGGTGCAGAATTACTCACTACACCTTTAATAAAACATGGAAATTGACTGTTCTTGCTTTATTAGCATATTACCAGAATTACATTAAAGTGTGTAATTTTTGTGCCACAAGTGCCAACGAATGAAACAGCTTTTCGAAATCTCAGTCTCCTGTTGATCAAACAGATAGTCCCGCCCCCACTTATGCCATTGGTTGAGCCAATGTCGTTGAATTGGGCAGGACGGGCCACTCAAACAAATGGAGGAATTGTTAAAGTGCTACAGAGGCACAGTGTTTACAGTTCTGATACAAGTAACCTAAATTTTTTTATTTATAGTTAAATATAGTCTTCGTATTATGCCTGGGACAGGAAAAAGTCTTTACAAGTGAAAAAGATATTTCTGAAAATAGTTCTGAATGAAACTAAAAAATTACTTTAAAAACTCTGCATGCAACAGCTCTGTGTGAATTACCTGCTGTGCAAAGGCTATTTAGAGCTGCATTTCACAGAGCTGTGAAATTAGTTCACACTACAATGCCCTGCTCTAATGCCAGATTAAAATTGCAACAACAACTTTAAATCTGGCCTCATAAAATGTACAAATGTCTGCTTGTGAACCAACACTATTAGCAATACTACTAGCAAAATGAAGCTCTATATTCCAATATACATCACAATGCAGGAACTAAAATAAGCATCTATCTGTTTTCTGTGCCTACCAGAGCACCAAATATGAATGTCAGCGAGACTACAGCGAGACAGTGTGTCTAGAGGATGATTTCACTGGTGATTTCATCTTTCTGCCTGGAGGAAGGGAGATTGGAGTGTTTTTTTTTTTTTTTTGGGGCAGGGGGGTCTTTGACAGGGTGACATCATTCCTCTGCCAGGGGCAACATGAAGTAATGCCATTATCACTCCCCCATTAGTGTCTTCACACTCCGTTAGCTGCATAGACCAATGTGTTGGAAAAGAATGAACTGATACTGCAAAATGAAGCAAGACCACCAAGCTAAAAATAGGAGGTGATGCTATGCAAGAAATGGTTCACGAAGGGATCTGAGTGAATGAGTACTTTGCAGATTGTGCAGTCCAGTGGCTGTGAGGCAGGATCTGTGTACACATTCTAAGCAGGTACTGTAAAGGCATTGACTTTATCATGACCTATAATATAGCTGACAGAGAGACTTAATGGCTTTAAAAGTCATGCCACAGTGGTTATCTCATCTCTGGTGGAACCGCGCCCTACAGTACATCCCCAGCAAGCCTTCAAAGTGAATTTGATTTCCCTTTTCACTGGAACACCATGCTAGGTTTTCAAACAAAATGTTCTGGTTCTCCATGCCACTGCCTTGCTTATCACTTTTGCATCAAAAGGGATAAGCATTTGATGTGAGGGCATGTGTCAGTGTGGTCAGCAGCAATAAGAGCCTGGATGAACAATGACTTTCAAAATCAGCTAGTCGATGGGTTGCCTGAACAACTAGCTGATTAATTGGTCATATCAGTAGAACATATTTGAATGGCTTGCCCCTTTTTCATTTGTATTAAAGGGACAGTGCACCCAAAAATGAGAATTCACATTATTTGCTCACACTCATGCCATCACACATGTGTATGATTTTCTTTCTTCTGCTGAACACGAACAAAGATTTTTACAATCTCATCTCTATAGGTCCATACAATACAAATGAATGGTGGCCAGAACTTTGAAGGTCCAAAATGAACATAAAGGCAGCATAAAAGTAATCCATTCGACTCAAGCGGTAAAATCCATGTTTTCTTAAGCAATATGATTATATTGCATGGATGAGAAACAGGTAAATATTTAAGTGGTTTTTAACTATAAATCTCCAATTTCACTTTCACATTCTTCTTTTGTTTTTGGTGATTCACATTCTTAGTGAATTTATAATGAAAAAATCATCACCAATACCAATCATACCACTTTCTTCGAATTTAGCCACTGGAGTTGTATTAATTAATTTTATGCTGCCTTTATATGTGCTTTTTGACCTTCAACGTTCTGAACACCATTCACTTGCATTGTAAGGACCTTCAGAGAGATATTCTGAGGTATTCTTTTAAAATAATTTAATAACATGCCATAATGTGAATGCCAGGTTACTCTTGCATATTTCTTGGGGAACTCATATTTTTACACCAATAAATGTTAGCTTGCTGACGATAATGAACTTTTGGTCAATTCCATACTATTTTCTCTGTGTACAAAATGTTCAATATACATCAAATGATTACTGACATATATATAAATGTGCATGACTGAAACGAAAAGTGCTAACAAAGTAGCTGACTTTAGAAAATTTAATAAAACCTATAATGCACTCCAGAAACCGTACTCTCCTCCATGTTGAAAGTTTATGGATCTTCCAAACTCAGAAACTCGGGTATAAAAATGGTCTCAGAGTCTCCCAGTCGTAATTATTTCACAGTTCATGTGCAACTTCCAAGTAGCAAACTCATATTTATGATAATTCTAATAGCATGTGAAGGCAATTGGGTTGGTTTCAGGTTAATCTGACCATGATTGGACACAATTATTAAAGAGCATTAACATAAAACACATTCTTGCATTTAAAAAAAAAAAAAAAACACTTGAAAGGAGTGAAGCAGAATGCAAGGGTCTCAAGACACATTTGAAATTTTTTTTAA
Organism: Xyrauchen texanus; assembly: GCF_025860055.1. Lineage (NCBI taxonomy): Eukaryota > Metazoa > Chordata > Actinopteri > Cypriniformes > Catostomidae > Xyrauchen > Xyrauchen texanus. Next base: position 16,427,917 of record NC_068284.1, on the reverse strand, counting down.
AATTGACACCCTGTCTTAAAAACACAACACTCGAAAAGCAGATACAGTATTTTTAAAGATAACATTTTTCCAAGAGGGTTTTATCATTCAAATTGCCTAAAGACTAAAGAAAAGTCAGAGTGCTAATTACTGCAAAGTATCTTGCACTTGTTATAAAAATGAAAACTACAAAATACACTATATGGACAAAAGTTTGTGGACACATGGACACCAACATTCAAATGTGCTTTTTGAATATTTCATTTAAAAAATGGGATTAATCCCACTCTTTGATGCTTTAACCCTTGTGTGCTGTTCGGGATGTTTTCAGCCACTAGGGGGTGCTGTTGAGACGTAATTTGGCCATAACTTTCTCCGTGTTTCAGCAAATGGAATGATTTTTGGTGACAAATCTTATTTTCACACATATTTTAGGAAAATGCTTTGAAAATTTTCAAAAACTCACCAGTACACTGTGGGCAAATTCACTACCCTTTCGTTATGTTCGTGACTGAAAACAGCCACTACTTTAAACTGCTGTAAAAATGTATCAGATAAATATTTTTTTCAATTTTTTTTTTGCATAAATCTATTAATCAACCTCAGTCCTGTTCAAAACTACTAAATGTTTAAAAAAAAAAAAAAAAAAATCCAGATTTTAACTCTTTAATTGCCAAATTCATAAATGATGTCACTGATTTGGGGGAAAAACACACAAAATTATGTATTTTCAATATAAAATGTGATTGTGGACTGGATTTTTTTTAACCTTTTATCACAGTCTTGGACATGTCAAAGATTAGAAACAACATTGGTTTCGATGCATTGTTAGTTTTTGTGCAGCATCAGATTTTAACTTTTTCTCCCTCATTTACTGTTCGTGGCTGTTTTTGCCCCATTGACTTCCATTATAACCAAATTTTTTGATTGCAAAGCCATGACACCATATAATCATGCATTTTTGATTGTTTGTGGTTTTCCCTGTTTGGAAGAGGTAAAATTTGTAATTTTTACTGTTGATAACCATGTGGCACCATTAACCCTTTAGATAGGCCTGTGCAAAAAAAAGCTTAGTTTCTGGCTTTTTCAGGATCTGACTCTGCTGAGTCTGTGGTGTCAGAGGGAGAAGACAATACATCCTGCAGCTCGCTGGAGGGGTCAGGCTGCATTATCATCTCTAAAACTTTACTACAAGTCAAGCCCTTTCTCATGTTGCTTGCTGCTCTTCTCACCATCAAATGACCAGCAGGCTTGCATGCAAGTGTTTAAATCCACTTGCTTTGTTTTTGATTACTCTGCATTTCTCACCATCAAAAGGCACTTTGTTTTTGTTTACTCCATGTAGTTCTGAGAGCTGAGGTGCATGTTTTGATTTTCTCAGACGCAACAAGGTGAGTTCTCACTCTCTCTCTCTCTCTCTCTCTCTCTCTCTCTCTCTCTCTCTCTCTCTCACTCACACACACACACACACACACACACACACACACACACACACACACACACACACTTTAATATGCTATTATTCTCCATATAACTCCATGTAAAAGCCAGAAACTAAGCTTTTTTTTGCACAGGCCTATCTAAAGGGTTAATGGTGCCACATGGTTATCAACAGTAAAAATTACAAATTTTACCTCTTCCCAACAGGGAAAACCACAAACAATCAAAAATGCATGATTATATTGTGTCATGGCTTTGCAATCAAAAAATGTGGTTATAATGGAAGTCAATGGGGCAAAAACAGCCATGAACAGTAAATGAGGGAGAAAAAGTTAAAATCTGATGCTGCACAAAAACTAACAATGCATCGAAACCAATGTTGTTTCTAATCTTTGACATGTCCAAGACTGTGATAAAAGGTTAAAAAAAATCCAGTCCACAATCACATTTTATATTGAAAATACGTCATTTTGTATGTTTTTTCCCCCAAATCAGTGACATCATTTATGAATTTGGCAATTAAAGAGTTAAAATCCTGATTTTTTTTTTTTTTTTAAACCTTTAGTAGTTTTGAACAGGACTGAGGTTGATTAATAGATTTATGCAAAAAAAGTTGAAAAAAATATTTATCTGATACATTTTTACAGCAGTTTAAAGTAGTGGCTGTTTTCAGCCACGAACATAACGAAAGGGTAGTGAATTTGAACAATGCACAAGGGATAACATTGTTTACTCTTCTGGACAAGCTTTCCACTTGATGTTGGAAAATAGCTGCATGGATTCGTTCCCATTCGAACACAAGAGCACCAGTGAGGACAGTTGCTGATGTTGGGTGATGGACCCTGGCTCAAAATCAGCATCCAATTATACCAAAGGTATTATGTGGGGTTCAGGTTTAAACAGACATTAATATGGAATAGCCAAACGTGTTAATTAAAAGGGGGTGTCCACAAACGTATGCCGATATAGTGCATATACCATATGTAAAATTAAATGTAGATAAACTAGTCAAACTCACTAATTGACTAGTTGGCTGAGGAATGACCAGTTGACCATTGTGGCCCATCACAACCAATATGTTTAATATCAGTAAATCTCCAAAGGGTATCCTGCAGTAAGGTAATATGAATGAGCCGCAAAACTGTTTGATGTGACAATCTATGGTAAAATAATGCCATTTCTCCATTTCACACCCAAGGACTTTCAGTCCTTCAAAAAAAGCATACACTAACAGAACAAAGCTACCCCTGGGGCAATTCTTGCATCAGTTTCTATGCTAAAAGTGTAAGACATGCGAAAAGTACTATTAGCATTAGCGTAAACTTTAGCCACACTTTGAAGTAGAGGGAGGAACCACTCGTGGGGTTGAACACCATAAAATATTCATGTACAATCGTACATCAGAGGCGTTGACAAGAAATGCACAATCCTGCCTTTGCTCTACATTCTCAAATATATTCATCAGAATGAGCTCTCTCTCTCTCTCTTGGCTCTCTTGTGGGGGGGCTCATCTGATCAAGGCTTCTGTTAGTTTTTACCCTGTAGGCAAGCGATTTAATCTTTTTCAGAGAGAAAGTATAATTAAAATAACCACGCTGTATAGAGCATTAAAGCCAACCAGCTACCATTTAAACAAACTTTTTTTATGATTATAACTACCATAGACAAAGAAACCTTAGTCCCGTAGTTCAGCATTACCCAAACTGGCAGAATGTTTATCTCATTCTAAATGAATAAATAAAATTTTATATTACATACTGCACTGTGTGGTATGTAGCCTGCAATTGTTACCTTAGGAGCTATCTGACTTAACCCTTAAAAGTCCATCCATAATCAGTTATTTTGCAATAATGACCAGCTGACTAAACATTAGCCATCACATATTGCACAGATTATTGTGCAAAGTTTGCTGACCTCAGTTATAATGGTAGGACTTATGATACTATAATATACTGGATTGTCTGATGCTGTTTATCTCCCAATAAATGATTACTTTTTTCTAGACGACAGCAGATGTAGCACTCACCCACAGTCCCCAGTGCAATGTACCCGAGGATGACAATGACGAAGAGCACACAGCACAACACATCCGTGCAGCCTCTGAAAAAGACAACACACACAAAAAAGAGCAGTCTCATTTCAAGTTCTGAAGATGTTGAAATTTCACATAAATTTGTGAATTAAACTACATTTCCTTACAGTCAATTTAAAGACTGGAATCCTAAATGAGAAATTTGTTAAGTCATGGGTTCAATTCTCAAGGATACTGGATTCTGATAAAATGTATATCTTGAATGCATTGTACATCGCTTTGGATCTACAGTAAATGTATACACTGAGGGGGACTTCAGAACAATACTACACCAGCTAAAGTATCACAATAGTAGTATCACAATACCACTAATTGTGTGTCTTATAACAGGTGATATTTAACTTGTGTTAATTGAGTGTCAATTTGTAACAGTTTATACCAAGACAGTGTGATCATTTTCAAATCAACCAAATAACAGTCATGAAGATATATAGTTAGAAAAGCTTTATTTTATTGTAAAGAGATCAGCAACTTCCATAACATATTTGGTAACACTTTATGATAAGGTTGTATTTGTTAACATTAGTATATGCATTAGATATCACAAACTAACAATGAACAATATACACTCACTGAGAACTTTATTAGGAACACTAATGTAGTTCAATAATGTTAACAAATGAACCTTAGTGTAAAGTGTTACGACAAATATTTTTTTAAATGAAATAATACATAACACTGACCTTGATGTATAGAAACACAATACAGCTAAAGCCACAAGTTTGATAATGTTCTATTTCAAGATTGATAACCTTAAAACTCTGAGTTTTATAAAACTCAAGGTCATAGATGTTTCTGAAATCTCATAATGTCAGAGTATGCGATGTTTGTGATGAAGTATGCACTTTTCAGCTGGTAAAACAGTATGTACTTTAGGTATGCAGGTGAGTAGTATTTATAGATTCTGGATATACTTCGTCCAGGAATGTGGGTATTGTCCCATGACCTGAGTATATGACGTAATAACAACAACAGCAAAAATAATCTACTCTGGTTTTGTTTAACAAGCACGATTTAAGCACAAGGAACAAATGTCTTGAAATATACAGTATATAAAACTTACAGTTGAAAAGAGCCACCCGACTTGTGGATCTCTGCCATTTTTTTTAAAGCCAGCATTTTGAGAGTGAAGTCTCTTTGATGAGGCATTATGGGAAAGTATAGTTTGAAGTCCATACGAACTTCTCGCTGGAAATAGTAGGCCATCCGGGTATTTCTCACGTACTGTTTTATTAATACAGAGGATTTGGGCATACTAATTCATTTGCATACTGTTTTTGGCATACTATATACTATAGTAGAGAAGGCTATTCAGATGCAGCGCATGTCATATGATTATGGCCACATATATCATTAGCCATTAGAACCATGATTGCAGAATGGTAGACAAGACAAATTTCACATTATATATAGTGCTTATAAAATATCTTACTTCCAATCATAATCGAGCGTTTATAACAGCTGCTTTTACTGATCTCATGAGATCTCCATTCATAGAAAGAGGCAGAAAGCAGATTATTTATAGAATATCAAGCATGCAGCTCTTATCACATATGTGAAGTGGCAGCTCATTGTTCGGTTATGCTTGCAATAAGCAAAGACAGCTCGGAAAATATTGAAAAACAATATATTTTCGTTTTTATTTGATTATGAAGTGTCACATCATTCAAAACTTGATTTGTATGTTTTATATGGAGGCTAATATCCTAATATGGTATGGTAAAAGGAAGTCCCTATCATGTGAGCGCTGATGCATGATGTAATAACATTCAATATTTAGTATTTGTGCGCATCTAGTTTCCTGGGTGAAAGGAACCAAACGCTGCATCCAAATATCCATACTTCTCCACTATATAGTAAGCCAAAAACAGAATGCCATCGGAATAGTATGTCTGAATCCACAGTATTCATGAAGCAGTAAGCGAGAAATACCCGGATGATTTACTATTTCTGGCGAGATTTTGAAGTGCGGATCGACTGGACATTTAATGATCCCATAATCCCTTGGGAGCTGAGGCGATGTCACGTTCAAAACACTGGATTAAAAGGATTGGTGGTGAATAGCAAGGCGAACGCCTCTTCTTAACTGTAAATGCTATATATACCAAAATAATTGTTCCTTGTGTTTAATTTGTGCTTGTTTAACAAAACCAAATCAAATAATTTTCACAGTTGTTGTAATTACATCATATATTTGGGTCACGATTCGATGCCAACGTCCCCCGGTGAAGTATGTCCGAAATCTATTCATACTACTCATATGTATACCTAAAAGGATGTCCTGTTTTGCCAGCAGATAAGTGCGTCCATCATTAAATATAGCACATACTGTGACAGAACGTGGTTTCGGACGCATTGAAAGTCTTTTTAGTAAGTCAGTCCACTCTACGGACATCTTTGGAACTCTCTCAGGCAGTTATTTTTTTATGTCAAAAAGTGCCACACAAGTGCACATCTTATCTACAGGAATGGGGAAAGACTGAAATCTCCAAAATGGTTGGGCAAGATAACGATCAAAACCATATTTTAAATCACATATTTAATCATCAAAAGCAACACTGGTATCATAAATTGCACTTCTTTACCTCAGATTACCATAAAAAACAAAATTTTCCCAGCTTGTCTAGCTAACGAGCATGCACATTCTCAAGTTGAGTCTCTAAAAGGTGATTGGCCATTTTACCTGTAAGGCGGGACTTCCTTTCCTTTCTTTGTTCCATTGACCATTGGGTGTTCCAATTACTAATTGCTAAATAGTCTCTTATGGAACTCACACTACATGAGAATGTAAGAGCTGTTCAGCGCTTCATATTGCATAATTTAGAGGAAACTGGACATAACAATTATTTATGGTAAACATGAGAATCCATAAAAATTTCTCTAAATGTGCACATTTTTGGACAATGTTGTTCACTGAGGCCTGCTTAAGACAAATCAAAGGTAGATTACATCATTGAATAGGATTGTGTGTATTTATAACAGTTTCATTTTCATAACCCTCATTTTAATATGTTGTCATAACTTAAATTACTAGTGTTTGGTTCGAGTCAACCTTAGTCGAGTCTGATTATTAAAAAAATCCAGTCCGAGTTCATGTACGGATTCATACGAACTCGACGCGGGCTGTTATGGACTCTCCCGTGAGTCTGATTCGGCCCCTTTTGGACTTAAGACCAGGTCCATAACTGTGTCCATTAAATTGTACTCGTGACTCGGACTCGAGTCTGAGTCAGAGTCATGAGTAACTCTAGAAATTACTTTAGCAGTAACATGTCTATCATCAGGGTTGGGGAGTAACGGAATACATGTAACGAGATTACGTATTTAAAATACAAAGTATAAGTAACTGTATTCCACTACAGTTACAATTTAAATCATCGGTAATTAGAATAGTTACATTTAAAATATATTTTGATTACTGAAGAGATTACTTTTGCATTTTATTGTCATTTGTTTCATTTAATATTTAGTCCTTTCAGATGGAAAACATTTATACATATAAATGATGTGATCCAAAGTGCATTTGAACAGCGGTGAAACACTTTCTTATGATGTGTTACATTCATACGAGCAGACAGAGAAATATGTTTGAAGGAAGTTTGGAGCAGAAGAAACAGAAATAAACCTTATGTAAATTGTCAGATTTACGCTAAGATAAAATGCTATTTCTAGTCATTTTACATGCACATGTTACCAGACATGATCATACTTTATCAAGAAAATTCACGTTGGAACATAATTTCTTATTTTCTAGAAAGACCTTTGATATTAGGGCAAAAATCATATTCTTGATAATTATTTTTGTATTGTTTTCCTGTAAAAATATCTAAAAATCCTTAAAACAAGATAAATTAGTTTGATCTTGTTTTAGAAACAACACTGCACTAGATATTTAGGTTTTTCAGAGAATGTGTTTTTAACATGTGTTATTTGTCTAACTGTACTGACAGAATTTTTATAGTCAAAACAAGTGAAAAAAATCTACCAGCGCTGAAGAAGTAATTCAAAGTATTTAGAATACGTTACTGACCTTGAGTAATCTAATGGAACACGTTACAAATGACATTTTACAGCATGTATTCTGTAACCTGTAGTGGAATACATTTTATAAAAGTAACCCTCCCAACTATCATGAACTAGTGGCTAAATAGGGAAGCTAGTCTTACACATTTATAAAAATTTACAGTTTGTCACAATTCAGAGTGGAGGACGAGAAAAAAAAGGGGGGCGGGGTAGAGACAATATGCTTTGTTAATCATGTCAAGCACCTCATTGTTAAAGGTGGTGTAAGTGATTTATTTTTTATGTAATAGCACACAGAAAAAGTGCATTATTGCCTGACATATATAACTGAAAACTCTGTAATGAGCAAACTTAAATGTGACCATGGGCAGAGTTCAAATTCTTCAAATAGCGCATCAGAAGACTTGCCTGTCCATCATTTTATTCACAGGGCAGCCCATATAGCAGGAAGCTAAGATCGAGGACAACACTAAAATGACATGCTGCTGCCACTGAAATGGTGTAAAGCAAAGATCTCACTAGGCCATGAGAACACTTTAATATGCATTGTTAAAACATTTTGTGAATTTACAGTATGTTTCTTGCTACCAATACAGAAGTAGTTCTACAGTTTATTAATATAGTATGGCAAATATATACTTTGAATTCATAGTGAAAGGACCAAGAAATAATTGCGATGTAGTGAATTGTACTGTAGATTCAAAATGATATACTGTGTCTGCATTACAGTAATCTCTTGAATATTTACAGATTAACTGTAACAGTGTGATATCTAGAACCTGTGGAAGTATCTCTCTCTATATTTTACTGGTATTTCAGTGGTCCTCTAGCCCAAAGTGAAGAAAAATAACAAATTAGGTCTCATTAACATCTCAGTTTTTCCTCCTAGACAGCAACAAGATTAAATGTAGAGCTAATTGATACTTTTACTTCATCTTTTGCTTCCCAGATGTTTTTCCTGAGAAAAAAGCCTCAGTAATCTCACACATATCTCCTTTCATGGTGTGGCTATTACTCCAACCCTCAAAGACAAGCTTTATTCCCCTAATACACCCGACCACCTCTGTTCCATCTCAAAGATAGGAACATATGTAGCAGTATCCTAATATCACACTACAACATTTCAGCACTTACAGGGCATTTCCAATCATTCTGTTTTAACGCATAAATTATACACAGCCCTGTCTCAAACTGATTATTATTCTGGTCATACTTAATCATGTGTATCACTCTCTTTAATCACTAAATAAACATTGGTTTCATATTCCAATCATTATGAGAAAATTGAGATTTAGATGATTCTACAGTTTGCGTGTTTATTTCGGATATAGCACTTATCCAGTTTCCAAACATCTGATACTGAACTTATTCATCTTTCATTTTAATATATTTGAAATCAATCTTTTCTTGTTTGTCTATTCCACAAAACAAACTCTTAGTAAGCATACTGTGTGTGGATACCACGCTATTTCAAATGAAAGAACTTAAAATCTCATAGAAGTAATTTTTGCCTGGCATAAATTGAGGCGCATATGGGCTGGCAGTAGGAAATTGCACTGCTGAAAGCAGAAAGTAATTATAAATGTCTAATTCGCTGGCTGCTAACAAATTACTTTGCCTTTCAAATAATTAGATGAAAATGGCTCTTTGGAGTAGACAGTGGTGTCTGGATGAGTATAGAGGAAGAAAGGTGGCACTTTTTAAAAGCTGATGTTCAAGTTTCTAAACATATCTCATTACACAAACACAAATGTGGAGCGGAGGGGGGCGGGGCCGGTCGGAATATCGCGAGGGATAAAGGCGGCCGGTGACGATGGTTCGAGAGAGAGAGAATTATGGGCATGTCCGTTGTGTGTGTTTGTTTATGTGTTTTTGAGTTTAAGTTTCTCATTCAAATATAATTTATGTTGACAAGCCGGTTCTCGCCTCCTCCTTGCCCATCCTTCAACGGTGTTACAACAAAAAACTGTAGTCAAACCGATTCCAGAAAAATTCCCCCGTCTCCCATTGGTTGTAAAAACAGATAGTCTCACCCCAAATTTGAGCCAACGCTGCTGTGCTGGGCTGGACAGATTGCTTAAATAAACAGAGTAATGTTTTGATTTTGCCATAGAGATGGAGTTAATCTTTCAGGTGAAATCAACCTACAGATTACTTACTTATAGCTGACCGAGGTTGTTCATCGATGGTACATGCTTCCGTTGAAACCATCCGTCTGCTTTATTTCAACTTCATTGTTTGAACATCTTGTTTGTCAGCAGAATTCATGGTAAACAACTACATTACCCATGGTGCTGCAGTGAAAGCTTCACCAATCAGAGAACTGCGGCCAACCAAGCCCGCAAAATTGTGCCTCGGAACAGCCACCCCTAATCGAGTCTCTCTTCACCCTTAAACTATTTATCTATTTGTACTTTGCAATAAACGTAAAATACAGTATACAGTATTGTTTCTATACTTAGAATCATCAATATACAATCAATAGTTTTATGTATTCAAATTGTTTTTTATTCAATGACATCATTCACAATGCTTCATGGGATTGTAGTTTGTGCCCTCATGAAGAGGGTAAGTACACAGTCTTGTACCATTGTCTTTTTGTCCAATCTACAAATACTATTTGCCTCAAAACTAAGTTTGTGATGTTGTGATTTACCTCAGAGTTGTTTTGGTTCATGGCTTACAACTATTTAATGATGGATTTTATGAAAAGTCTATGTCAAACCCAGATGGCTGAATAAGTGCATGTGCACTGTTGCCCTCAATTCTGTCAGAGAATGACAATGGTTCACTTTGTAGATTTCATCCTAGATCCACATTAGCTAGACACAAACGTAAACAAGAATAAATTCACCTGAGAAATTATACTGTCCACTGACAACCCCATGAAATGACTTTGTACCAAAAAAACTAGAATGTCCTTGAGTTTAATCCACCCAGTAGCAAGACATTAGAACCCGCCTTTGTGAAGGCTTAACCGAGGCACAAGGTGAAGTATTATCATTGAAATAAATACCCTTAACCTACACCTTTAAAATGAGGCATTATACTGACATTTATGAGATTAATTATTCAGATACACATCCTCTTGCGAGGTTAGAGACTAAACCTGGTTAGATTGAGGTCAATCTCACTGCCCTCCAAATGTAGAGCCGTAAGGCCACCTGCTCTCTAAATAGATACCAAAGGGCAGGAGAGATTTCAAACACATAAGCCGATTAGAGCTCATTATCAATACCAGCAGGTGGGTCGGTACTCTGCTAAACACCGAGCTCAGCATAGCTTCAATCAAAATGTTCTCCACAGCTTCTCACTGACAATTAATTTTACATAATATTTAATCAAACTGTTGAGTGAGTCTGTGGGACATAATATCCCATCTAATGGTCTTCACAGTCTGCACTTATATAACCTCTATGACCTCTACAGTATATCTGGTTAAGCCTTTATTCAGCCAGAGTTCAATTTAAAGTTAAGAGCAAATAAAATGAATGTGTTTGCTTACTCAATATTTCAAGTTAATTAACATGTATGTGTAGTATAAAATCAAAATAAGGAAATTCTATTGACTTAAACCTGGAAGTTAATAAACTTAAAACAATTGTTGTAACTGATTGCCTCAAATTTTTGAGTTCTGTTAAATTATTAGTGTTTACAGTGCTAATGCGATTAATGCATTTTCCAATTTTCCAAATGTCTTATTTTGATTTTTATGAAATAAGTTGTGGCAATCAGTTTAAATGCTCCTGGTTAGGACACATTGTTGGTGTGCTTTATGTGTGTGGTGCTGGAAGTTTTTTTTAGGAGAAAAAGATGATATGTTCTGTATTGTCAGTTCAACTTGTTGTCTTGGTCTGTGGACTTATTCAGTGGACATATTGTCAGAAAAAAAGTGGGTATTAACAATGAAAAGGTCAAAAGTGCAAAGAGAAAGTTTCAAAGACAGAGAAAGTTGCAAGAGAAAAAAACGGTTGAATTATTCAGTAAGAGAGAGATGTGTTTGTTAAAACTGAATACATTTCAAAACTCATTCTTCATCTCTCACTCTCTCTCTCTCTCTCTCGCTCTCTCTCTCTTTTATAGTTAGGAGTTTTTTATATTTTGTAAAACACATGTAGGTATCACTAGTTTTGTTATTGTATAAACAAAGGAGACCTCAAAAGTCAAAAATTCTCTCTCTCTCTCTTTTTAAGTACAGTTGATGAAGAGAACAATCTAGTTAGAATTCTGTAATACTTTTTATCTATTTTATATCTATTTTTTAAATTGTTTTCTTTTTAAAAATTATTATTATTTTTGTAGATTTTTTATTTCTGTTGTCATAATGTGATTGATTTTTGAAAAAAAAAAAAAAAAAATGTAATTAAGGAGTGTAAAATTGAAACAAATCTCTCTCTCTCATTTCCAGTGTGAGTGTGAACGTTTGGAGCGCCGTGAGAGTGGAGCGTGATTTTCTGAGTGAGTTTTCTCTCTTTTTCATATTTATTTCTTTAATTTTTTATTGTTCTTGTTTGTTTGATTTGGGTCGTGTGGCCATGGCGGACTCACAAGCTGGGTTTCTAAAGAGTCCGCGGTGAGTGTTGAAGATTGTTGTTTGGCAATGGGAGATCTTGTTGGCCATGACAGTATTTTGTCGGCGTCTATAACGAATAGTGCTGTTGTGTTTTTTTAATTCGACTTAAAAGGCAAACTAATTAGTGGAGAAGAGAATTGTTGTAAATAATCTCTTTACACCTGTTCTTCCGCTTTCAACACCCTCAAAAAAGGTTACATTGTGTAATATTCCACCTTTTGTTTCTGATGATACACTGGTTAAGGTCTTGTCCCGCTATGGAAAGCTGGTTTCACCACTTAAGAAAATCCTCATTGGTACTGCTTTGCCACTGTTAAAACATAAAGTTTCTTTTAGAAGATTTGCCTACATGATTTTGAAAGACAGCGAAGAACTTCACTTGACTTTTAACATTAAGGTTGACAACTTTGATTATGTTTTCTATACCACAACTGATAAGATGAATGTGGTGGGGTAGGTCATCTAATTCGGGCTTGCCATGAAAGGAATAAAGAGGGTCATCTGTCAACTGATGGACAAAATATGAGCAAGACTATTTTAAATAGTGATGATGAGGAAAGGGTTGAAGCAGGGACCTCTAATGCTCCCATCTTGGCCCTCTGTGTATGAGTGAGCTACAAAAAGCACTTTGAGGGATGGTGTCTGGAAAAACACCAGGCATTGATGGTATACCAGTGGACTTTTACAAGTCCTTTTGGTCAACAATAGCAGAAGATCTCCTAGAATTGTTGAATATCAGTCTGGCAAGTGGTAAAATGCCTCAAAGTTGCCGAAGAGCTGTGTTGGCCCTCCTACCGGAAAAAGGAGATCTTGGAGACATAAAATGTTGGCGTCCAGTTTCTTTGCTTTGCAGCAACTACCAGCTTTTATCAAAGGTCTTAGCTAACAGACTGGCTATTCATCCTGATCAAACTTACTGTGTCCCAGGTAGATACATTTTTGAACATTGCTTTTATTTGTGATCTTAACAAAGTCTCCAAGATGCTGAACCTAAATTGTGGTTTTGTTTCATTGGATCAAGAAAAAGCTTTTGATCGGGTAGAGCATTGTTTTTATGGAAGGTTTAAATTCATTTGGCTTTAGTGAGAGTTTTATTAACTTAATTAAAGTCCTTTATTGTGACGTGGAGAGTATTTTAAAGGGCAATGGTGGTTTATGTACTACTTTTAAAGTTTTTAGAGACATAAGACAGGGTTGTGCATTATCTGGTATGTTATACTCTTCAGCAATTGAGCTGTTGTTACACCAGATAAGGTGCATTAGGTGTCTTTTTACCAGAGTGCAGGAATAATTTTATACTGTCGGCCTATGCAGATGATGTGAAAGTATTGACAGTTTCAGTGGTCAAAGTGATATTCAGGCTTTGTTAAATTTGTTGAAAACCTTTAAAGAAAATCTCTTCTGCTAATATAAACTGGAAAAAAGTGAAGCTTTTTTAATAAGGGATTGGAAATATTATAAACCAAAACTTCCTATGGGCTTGGAGTGGAGAAAAATAGGTTTTAAATATTTAGGAATTTTTATTGGAGATGAAGTGGTTACACAAAAGAACTGAGAGGGTATAATTGAGAAAGCCAAGCGTAGACTTGAAAAATGGAAATGGCTGGTTCCAAAAATGTCATTTAGAGGGCGAGTTTTAATTGCTAATAATTTAGTGGCCTCTTCGCTGTGGCACAAGTTTGTTGTTTTGGATTAACGAAATTACAAGCACTGCTAGTGGACTTTTTTTGGATAAGCTACATTGTATCCCGCAAATTGTTTTATTTTTGTCCAAAGAAGAAGGTTGTCAGGGACTGATACATCTGCAAAGTAGAATCGCTACTTTTAGATTACAATTTGTGCAAAGACTTTTAACTGTTTCAGATGTATTTAACGGGAATGCTGTGGCAAGAATGATTTTGAATAGGCTGGGTGATTTTAATCTAGGCAGTAAAATTTTTTGGATGGATCCATTGAAATTAAAGATACCTGTTTTTATAAGAATGTTTTTAAAGAGTGGAATCTTTTCTCTTTTCAAAAAGTGGAGGTCTCAAAATCCCTTTACTGGTTATTAGAAGAACCTTCTAATCCGTGGTATGCGATTGGACTTAACAAACAATTTTTTCCTTCCAGAACTAAACGAAGCACTTATGGATAACAAAATGGTGACTCTTGGCCATTTGCTGGAAGTAGCTGGACTTAATTTAAAAACAAAAAAGGAACATCTCAACATCTTGGAATCAATTCTACTCGTGTTATAGCACGAGATGAGAATCTGCTCTAAGTGATCATGAGAGACTCTTTTTATTGGACTATAATAACAGACTGTGAAATCCAGACTTAAAAGAGCATTTTCCAAGTTTGATTTTTACTCTTAAGTTGTATGGGTGCGTTTGGTTTTATCTTGAAAAAGCTGTATTTTTAAGTGTTGATTTTTCTTCCTGTGACAGAAAGTTTTTGTATAAATACTGTTTTTAACAAGAAAAAGTTGAATAAAAGGATAGATACACCTTGGCTTGATTTTTTTCAAATTGAATGAAAACAAAAAACAGAATGGAGAGTCTCTGGTGGTCCCATCACATAGAGGCTCAAAGTCTATTTCATGATTTTTCACTTTCTCTGTTCCACTGTGGTGGAATGAGCTTCCATCCTTCACACGATCTGCTGATACCAACTCAACATACAAGCTGAAAACACATCTGTTCCATGAGCACTTAACCAGACAACACTAATTGTACTTAAACAAACAAAAAATCCTTCACTGTCTCTTTCTTCTGTGCTAGCAACTATACTACTTCATCCAGCTTAGCAGAACAACACTGTAGATGTTGTTGAACTTTGTATGACAAATTGCTTGCTATGTGGCTCATTTGCAAGTCACTTTGGATAAAAGCATTTGTTAAACATCTATAAGTAAATGTAAATGGCAACTATGTTTGGTGTTATATGATTAATTTGAAAAGAATAAAAAGTTCCACCAATTATGTGTTGTTGAGCCATTTATACATCTTCCAACAATGACTGTATGCTACAGTATGATTGCATTGTGATTCATTGACAAAGTCTAATATAAACAATATACTGTATATGATCCATATACAGTGCATCTGGAAGGTATTCACAGCGCTTCACTTTTTCCACATTTTGTTATGTTACAGCCTTATTCCAAAATTGATTAAATTCATTATTTTCCTAAAAATTCTACAAACAATATCCCATAATGACAACGTGAAAGAAGTTTGTTTGAAATCTTTGCAAATGTATAAAAAAAAAATCACATGTACATAAGTATTCACAGCCTTTGCTCAATACTTTGTTGAAGCACCTTTGGCACCAATTACAGCCTCAAGTGTTTTTGTGTATGATGCTACAAGCTTAGCACACCTATTTTTGGGCAGTTTCTCCCATTCTTCTTTGACCTCTCAAGCTCCTTCAGGTTGGATGGGGAGCTTCGGTGCACAGCCATTTTCAGATCTCTCCAGAGATGTTCAATCGGGTTCAAGTCTAGGCTCTGGCTGGGCCACACAAGGACATTCACAGAGTTGTCCCATAACCACTCCCTTGTTATCTTGGCTGTGTGCTTAGTATTGAAGTGAGCAACTCTATATATCACAACTAAAAGGTATGTGACTCCTCACAGGGACATCTGATTCTCAGTGTTGTTTACAGGCACCAAAGTGCTCCAGCTGGCTCAAGCTAGTTAATCAAACATGTCTCTCTCTCTCTAAAATAGTCTGCTGCCAAGTCATCCATGAGAAAGAACTATTATACTTGACATTGTGGGAAAAACAATGAATGAAAGAATAAATTGACTTATTAACTTCTAATTTGACTGTCATCTACTTCCCATTGGCAGAGCTCAGAGACTCCATTCAATTTGAGACCACTGGTGACAAAGCACACCAATATGCATACTAAAAAATATTGTCCCTGAAGAGAAAACACAGAATAACTGCTAAGGCTCCCTTGCAACTGCTTTGCGGTACATAGGGCGATCTATAATTACATCTACAGCTATCAAGAAGCAATCACTCCAGTCTTCCTCTTCTCACTTAAAGAAATTCAAAAGGGGCTGATGAGGGACTTGCTCTGGTAGAGAATTATTCATCCCTAATTTCCTCTGTTAAAGACTCAGAATGAAGAAACACATTGGAATAGACATTAGAGGGATAATGTCTTGTGCTGTGACTCTTGCTGTGCAATTGTTTTGTAACAAATGTATAATAATCTCCGCTTTTCTTAAATCCTTGAGACAAATGAAAGCAATTCATAAAAATTCTTGCAACAGACTGCTAATGGGCTCAATGAAGCCAATTGTGCCAGCAACCATTCAAATGCTGCACTGCTAAATGTCCACACAAGCCTCTTTTTTCACAGATAGGGTACCAGTACCAAATCTGGAACTGTTCCATGCAATTTCACCACAGAATGGTCAAAAACGGTCTCCTCACCGGCTCATAAAATCTGCTGGTCTTGAACCAGGAACCACTAACATCGGATGCCAATAATTAAATAACACCACAACATCGCTTCCCTGTCAGTGATAAAATGATGGAGAAAGGACCTTTTAGCACTATTATTTGATGTACAAAACAAGCCCAGATGGGACTTAAATGGGAATAAATTATTTTCAGCCTATGTAAGGAGCATTTTTATTACCACAGAAACACGTCAAATCTTAACTATCACTCTGCTTTTACAGTGGAGTTCAAAGCGGCGTTTGATGCGTGCATTGACGCTCTGATGCAAATCATGTGCGTAGCTTCACACTTGCTGTAGGAAAGTAGATAGCCACAGTCTACCAGCAGATTAATATTGTGAAGGATGAGAGTTTAAGAGATTTAATGCCCACATTTTACACAGTAAAGGTGGCAAGAAGCTTCATCTTATGTGGCAATTAGATGTATTTTCACAGAGCAGGAATAAATGCATTTACACAGCAGTTGCAAATGCATAAATAATATTATGAGTTGAATATATTCAATGTAAAATTATAGAGATGTATAAAGAATATAGAAATATGAAATGAATGAAAATAGAAATGACTACTCAACCTATGGGGACTAATTCTTTCAATAAGTCAACCTCCCAATTAGACTTTGGGAAAAGTTCAAATTTAGATGAATTGGTACAATTTTAGTACATTCCTGTCTTCATACTGCGCAAGGCTTTGTTTGGAAAATATTACTAAAGAATTATATTGTTACATGTCATTTTGTTTTCTTTCCTAAGAAAATCAATGCATTTTGACAGAAAAATAAGTATATATGGTGTCAAATTTCAGTATTTTCAAAATATGCAATTAATCCCGATTAACTACAAAAAATGTATAATTGACAGAGCCCTACATTGAATATTTAATATATGTTCTCAAAACTCGCAATAAAGCTCATAAACAAAAGCTGCAGCATGTTTATTTGTGGGAAGGTTATACAGTAATATTACATCATCGACTCTCAAGTCAGGATGTGGAAACAAGGGCCAGTTCTAAGAGATCCCATCGGCTCCGGTAATACCTCCTACACACTACATAACTTTCAAAGACGTCGGATCGTGGTGCCGTTCATTTTACACAACTGTTTGCCTTTTCGTGGAAGTCGTGGCATTTTCAAATTACACTATGACTCGGCGACAGGGGTGAACACATTACAAGACATTTCACTACTGACATCAGGACTCCACCCACTGAAACTTTCCATGCCCCGTTTCTTGCTCTCTCATTGGCTGTAAGTCAACACTGCAGTTGTATTCAGTCAAAACACATTTCACATTGGGATCGCAGACGGGTCCAGATATATAACATTCTAGCTATCTTGCTGACATCGGTGACGTGTCGGTGATTCTTTCAGATCACGTCTTTGATAATTAATTCATTACAATTGTCTCTCACAGGTGCGAGCTCCAATTTGCCTGTGATTTCTGGCTTTTGTCGGCGATCTCCACAAAATTGTCGGGAAGCGAAAATCGTGCTTAAAATAGTAGTAATGTAGTAAATGTAATGTAAACTCGGCATAAGGGAACAAGGAGGAAAAGGGGAACAACACCATCCCACGAATTTTAAAAATTACAAGACCACTGCACTTTGAACATGGTCTAACTATGATCTTCCCTTTGAAAATAGGTAATATAAGATAACAGCTTTCTTCTCCGTTGGCCACACTTTTACTAGCTCCACTCTCTGCCTTCCACTCCTCAGCCAGACACAACTATAGAAGTGAGCAGTCTCATTCTTTTTTTAATGGCCCATCGTCAATCTATATGTGTTACTAGACCTCCATTTGCCTACTTACTTGTTTCGATTGTTTTACAGCTCCTGCAGTTCCACTCACTCATACTTTAGCAACTAAATGCCATTGATTTGTGACTTTTTTCAAACAGGAGTGCAGTACATCTCTTTTAGCCATGGCAACATTAAGCTATTACTGATCTAAGCCCTGAAACACACATTTTCGCCACACTCCAATTTACAGGCAAGCTAAAGGAGAATAAAACCTCAAGTTGTGGTGTATTTGATTTGTTCTGTAAATGATCCACATGATACACTGAAAAAAAACACTTAGGGACTGGAGTGCAATTAATGTAAATGATGTAACAAATAATGTTGAGTATAAATGATCAGGGGTAGAAGTCAAGCATCTTTTGTCTGCAGCATTAAAAGGACATAAAGGTTTATTTACCTTTTATGAACTGGCCCTCTAAATGTTGGGTCAAACTTGCGAGGTTCACCTACAGAAATAAAAAGAAAGCATCTTAAGTTAATAAGCAAGTTAGATATGTGACATTTAGCAAGGCAAGTAGACAAATCCTTCACAATTATTTAGGGATCTTGCAGACAAAACATTGTAATGCTTATCAGCTACTTAGCAAATAAAAAAAGGGCTTGAAATATTGATTTGAGTTCAGTCAAGAAACCCTACATTGCACAAGCTTATAGGTACTTTGACATGTAATGTAGTAGCCAATTAACTTGCATTCTCTCTCTTTGCCTAAAATTGTCCTCAGTTAGCAAGTAAGCCGGTTTCACTGCATTATGGTACAAACATTTTCTCTGAAAATTGTATTTACTCGGGTGGCTGCTGGAGCTTTTTCTTTATTAACTTGCAGAGTAAGGTATGCTTTTGGCCATGACATATAGAAGTGTGTATTTATTAAGGTAAGTCACAGCTAAATCAGTCACTGGCACACATTGCTATCTTTGGTCATGTGTTTAAATAAATCAACACATAGCTAGGTTAAGTAAATAGTTAAATAAGCTCTTTTCAGGTCCAGGTACACATTATAGGTCAGGTCACAAGCCATTTGGCCAAGCAGGCCCAAGCACACATATGACTTTAGTTCATTTGCTTCATGCCATTTGGCCAGCAGGCCAAGGCACACCTAGCTATGTATGCACACCTAGCTCTGTGCACATGGCTCTTGGGAGCAGCAGCAATACACAAGTCTTAGCAGTAGATCTGCTTATTTGGGGCATTGTGTTTTGCTTTTGTGCAGCTTCCCTGCTTTGTTGGTGGATTGTATTTGTCTAATTGTGTAGCATGTCCGCTCAGTATGTCTGTGTATGTTTTAGTAGTAGCAAGTCCCATACTTGCTCTGTAGCAGTAGCATAGCAGATCTAGTCTGCCAAGACCAAAATGTCATACCCACATTAATATCTAACATTCCGATTTATCATGAATAAAATCATAATTTTAAACTTTTTTATTTTTATACAGTATAGTGATTATTTTACAAAACTATTTGACTACGGAATGCTATGATTGGCCAATTAGAATCAAGTATTCCAAAGAGGCATGTCAATACAAGTCAATACAAGGGAGAGGGATTAAAAACTACTGCTTGAAATGACTATATTATCAATAAAGTTGAACATATGCACCTAAAAAGAGAGAATGATATAGCACAGATGGGAAAAAAAAGCCTAGCTTTAACTCGCTGCTGAAAACGAGCCTCTTGTTAAAATGTATTGTAATTTCTCAAACATTGTGAATGTGTGTGTTTTCTTTTGCTTGCTAATAGTAATGATTGCTGCTTTAAATAAAGACAGATGAGTCACTGGGGAGATTCAGTTAAAAATGGCAGATATTTTCAGAGACATATTTTCAGAAATCCAGAAGCTTGCTTATGCATTCTAGTTCCATTCCCTTGTCGTTTCACCGTCTGTCACACAAGACAGTCTGTTTAGATTATTTCTCTTGGCTGTTAAGTTATGTGACTTTGCTGTGCTTTGTTGAAGGTGACTTGAGCTTTTGGAGGACAGGGGATTGGCTGAAATGAATCTCTTGTGAATTTGTGTGTGAAACTATATTTTAAACAAATTTTAAATTTTAAACAAACGCACAAGGAGCCAACATCAAAACTACATGTTTGTATGTCATGATCATTCTGCCTGCTGTGAAAAAAACAGTACACAAGCATTTCAAGTAATCCGTAAAGTGTATATCACAAAGCAGTCTTAAAAAAGCAAAAAACAAACAACAACAGCAACAACAACAACCTTTTCAAAACAAATAACCCTTGCACCCAAATCAATATTCCAAGTATCTCCCATTCCTCAAAACAATCTGAATGCAAACTCCCTGTATTTCTTATATGTGTTTCTGAAATCTAAATCATAATATACAGCACAACTGCCATTCTGTACACCTTGTCTGAATTGGTATGTCATCTGAGATGTGACACTAAATCAATAAGGAGGGCCATGGCACATTTAGTAGAGTGACTGTGCATTCCATCACCAACACAATGGGCAAAGGAGGCATCCTAAAGAGATTGGAATCACACATGCAATCACTGTGGACTTTAACTAGGAGTAAAGTAACACAAGTGTCATGCCCATTCAAACGGCACATACACCCTCAGATTTTTCAGCCAACTGGTTTTAAATGCAAAAGGTAAAAATAAAATAAAATAAAGTGCAGAAATAATGCAATAGAGTGCAACAGTGCCTGCACACTTTTTAAGTCGTCGTGGTTCTGTAAGTATTTTTCTCATAAATGTTTTTTCCTATAGGGATTTTATCAAATACTTAATAAAAGAGCTCTGAGCCATGAACCAAACCAACCAGCTCTGAGGTGAATCACAGCACTATAAATTTGATTTGAAGCAAAAAACCTTTAAAAATCTGACAAAAAGACAAATGAATACTGTGTATTTTCTTCATGAGGGACTGTGTAATGTTTTTCATGAGGGAACAAATACAATCCCATGAATCATTGCGAATGGTGTAAAAAAATTCAAAACAACAGAAAAATATAAAACATCATGGTAACCTCCATTTCCCTTCCCCAATGGAAGGAACGAGACGTTGTGTCGATTGTACTCTGAACTTGAACTTAAAAAGCTGACAGAATTTGCATGCTCCGCCCCGGACATACGGGTATAAATCGACCGCATCCAGGAACTATACATCAGCAGAAGGGCATCTTTAAAAAGACGTGTCCTGAAAAGGACGTTGAATGCTCACTTATGTATGTTGCTCTTTTACCAGAATCAAACTCTTTCAGAGAAGTCAACTCTTTTATAAGAGAAGCGTTGTCGAAGCGCCCAGGGGCAGAGTCTGCACGGCAAGCAGAGAGGAGAAAGCTGCTGGAAAGCGCCATCAGATCCAACAGCAAACTCTCTTGCAGAGGTGGGTGAAACAGTTGTGTCACACAGCTCGCTGATCACACAACCGATCGGCTCCTGTCTGGCATTCGCTCACCCGCTCCCTTTGTCCAGGGCGGGGCATGCAAATTCTGTCTGCCAGCTTGACATTGGCCTTTTCTCAAGTTCAAGTTCAGAGGTACGCGAGGCTTTCAGAAGAGACCCCTTGTGTCACTACAATCGACACAACGTCGAGTGAGTGACAGAAAGGGAACTATTGATTTAAAGTAGTTAATTAAAAGTACATAAACAATATATTTTAAGATTATTAAAACAAATATTCAGATATCACCAAATATATAAGAAGTTTGAAACTGTAAGCAGACTGCATCATTCACAGTCTGTCAAAGGAGTGGGAGCTTTTCTGTCACTTCTGAGCTTTTCTGCTGCAATACTCTCATTGGTGGATCTTTCACGGGTAATGATTCATGGGTAAAAGTAGTTCTTCACAATAAATTCCACAATAAAACACGATAAAAAAATGAAGTTGAAATAATGTGGACTGATGGCTTCAACAGAAGAATATACCATCACTGTAGGTCTGTCTTTAAAGGTTTAAAAGTTATTGTTAAAAATCTATTTGCCAATAGACCAATACTTTGGCAATGTCAAAGCATATATCACAGTTGTGGTGTCAAAAAGACTGGTGTCGCACCAGCGAAAATCCTATAACAAACCTGTAGTTAGCTGACCAACAGTCCTCAAAAAGATAGTTGTTATCAAATTGTCTGGTTAAGCGAAATGAATCGTTGTGCTGCACTGTTGGCTGTAAAAAATTAAATGCCAAAAACCGTGGGCTTTAATTTTACTGGCTGAGGAGATCATTTCCAACCCAACGTTTGCAGCGAACATTTTATTACAGGTATGTTATTAACTCATTTCATTATAATAATAGTATGACTATGAATATTTCTGTATTTATGATGGCTTTGCATTGTACTTTAATTTAATCGATGACTATAACTAGTTGTGCTACTAGCAATAGTGTACCCAAACCTAGGTAGTTTTGAACCTGAAAGCTAATTTTATTCTATATAATCTTTTAGTGACATTTAGAGGAGCAACAGTTTGCCGGCTTTCTGCCACCACTACAAATGTGCTACAATGATTTTGAACAATGGGATTGATCTATAGAGAAAATTAATGGGATTTCTTCTTCCAAAACATGACTGTTGCACTCTATAACACGCCTAAATCTCTCACACTAAATGAAATGGTAAATGGTCTGCACTTATATAATGCTTTTTTTAACCTTAGTGGTTTTCAAAGCGCTTTACACTGTGAACTCATTCACCCATTCTCACACACACACACACACACACACACACACACACACACACACACACACACACACACACACACACACACACACACACACACACACACACACACACACACACACACACACACACACGACAGCAGAGCTGCCATGCAAGACGCTAGCCTGCCATTGGGAGCAACTTGGGGTTCAGTGTCTTGCCCAAGGACACTTCGGCATGTGGAGTAGTGTGGGCCGGGAATCGAACCACCAACCCTGTGATTAGTGGCCAACCCGCTCTACCACCTGAGCCACGGCCGCTCCATGAAACGAAATGAAAAATGTTCCACTACATTAACATGTTTTACACTTATCTATAGTTGTTTTTTGTGATCTCCTATATTAAGCACCAAGTGAGCCAGTACCACCAGTGGTGTCTTTTAAATCATGAACATGACATCCCTGCAAAGTTAAGCAGTGATGTGCAATACTTCGATAAACGATGAAACCCCTAAATGCACAGTAATGTTCATGCTGTCACTAGGTTGTAATTTAAGAGATCTTAATTACAAGTATCAGCACTGTGAATCTGTAATTTTATCTACTTATTACATTTGGCCTGCTAACTGTCAAAGTCAAAGAACTTGAGCAGGGAATTCAATTATCCACAGCATGACCATCTGACACTGAATACCAAACAATAATTGAAGTGAATATCCAATTTAACTTTGAAAGAATGCAGGGTTGCAGCCCACCTTCTTATACATTCCCCTCAACTACCAAACTCTCAGAGTGGAGGAGGGTTGCAATTTGTGAGTAATTAGAGTTAAGAAAGTAACTTCACTGGAGATGGGGCATGATTTAATTCTTCTCTGGCATGGGGCCTTCAGCACTACACAGTGATTAAAGTAAACAAACTAAGCTGTTGTGCATTCACCTTTCTCTGCACTCATTCCTGCAGAGGTATTCAATCAATACATCCCTATTAGAGATACAGCCACATGCAACAAAATTCAATATCACGCACATTAACACGTACAACCTCTAAAACTTGAGAAAATGGTAACTACATCTTTTCCAACAGAAAATTTCTATTACATGTAGTGCTACATAAAACAACATTACAACTTTATCAATAATACAGTGCATATATAGGTCAGACAAATATAGTCCCACTCCATAAATCACACAACCCTTGGTATTGTGGAAATAACTGTATGTTGTCTGGTGCTGCACAAAGGTGTGAGTAACTGAATGTATTTGTTTGCAGAGCAGAGTTCATAACTCTTTAAGCCAGTATATGAATAGAAAATGTAATGAAGTTGCATCAGTTTCACCATTGCATCAGTTTCACAATTGAAATCGAGCACAGCATTTGTTCTGTATGGTCACGTGAGTCAAGCTTGCAATCAGCTGACGCTTATCTGATCGTGACGTCTACAAATACAATTCAGACGCTTATCATAGCAGTCCTATTTAAGTCCACCATTTACTCTTTCATTCATTGCTTAGCTGTCTTTCCATTGCATGGAAGCTAGCTGCACTTAACACCCTCCTCCATCCCCATTTTTGGATATAAAGCTGAACCCCTCCTTTTTTTAAACTTAAAATAAACAACTCTTCGGATTTACACAGTTTCAATTCAGTGGTTGACTTTACCAAAAGTTAAGTAGTACACTACATATAATATTTGCTAATATTATTACCTTCATCTGGGCATGAAACTCTGGCTGGTGATCCTTCAGGTGCTGGACGACATTAGATGTGTTCACCGCTTTTGCTTTTCATCTGCACGTTTTTCACACTGGATACCAGTACTTCAACAACTCCGGTGTGATTTTTTTAGATAGCCAAAATGCTCCAAAATAGCTAATTTAATTAGCATCTTCTGAGGATACAACTCTGGGAGATCGCGTTGTTCTGCCATGTTTTAATTTTGAGAGTTTCACATGCGCTGGAAGTTCACATTCTGCACTTGCCCCGCCTTGTGGTGCATTAACATACAACGCAAAGCAAGCGTTTTGCTTCATTCGCCTATAAAAAAAAATCAACTGGAGCGAGAAATCCACATGACGCGTTGTCACGAAAGCCTATCAGCATTGAGATTGTCTGGATGTCACTGACATAGTAGCAGAAGAAATCTGGAAACATTTATGAAAAAATTGTTGTAGCGGTGTGTGGGCACCCAGAATTGTATGACACATCGTCATACATGCACATATACCGGACAAAAAAAAGACATAGTTTAGAGGAAAGTGAGGAAGTTGGACTACTTGGTAAATTCTGGAAATTTTCTTCGCGTTCTCGAGTTTGACTGCTGGATTATAAATTTGTGTTTAAACTCGCATTTGTGTGAGTAACACGAACCCGCAAGTATTCCCCCTTCTCTTCCGGAAAAGGACAGGAGGAGGGGCTTCAACGACTTGGCTCAGAGTAAAGTACAACCAATAGCTGGAACTGATTCGCTAACCTTTAGCACAAGTGCTGGGTTTGCACTGAGGACCACTCTTGAAAACCCCGGGGCGAAATACATACAAGATTGATGAACTGATAAAGCATGTAGTTCACTAGAACTTCACAGTAGACAGAGCTAACAATAATGCATTCTTTAATGAAAGTTGCTTTATACTTATACTCTCTATGGGTTCAAGTGGGGACTGAGAGTGTGTTCAGGACCACGGACAGATACCACGTGGAATCAGTGGTTTTGAAACCTTTCCTAAACTTACATACCAGTAGGTGTTGACCCATGATTCCGGAGTCAAGCCCTATATGGAATGCCAATATGTCTGCAAGATAAACTTTAATGGTAGAGAATGCTCTTCTATTATTCAAAAGATCTTGCAGAAAACACAACACCTCTGTCACAGAACATTAAAAGAGAATTACAAGTCTCTGTGCAAACCACTGTTCCATCTGCGGAATTGCCAGACAATAAACAGCTTGGCCACTGCCCTTTCGGCACATCTCCATCAGATTGAGATCCACTGGTATTGGAGGAAGGGGAGCCCCCACTCTGCCCACTCTGTGGTCTGGACGGTAGATGGAAGGATAGCATCCTCCTCGTCATCCTCAAGAAGGTGTTCACTCATATCATCCTCCTCCTTTTTCTCTTTTCTCTACTTGACGGAGACATCAAAAAGGAGAGGGAGCTTCAGTGAGGCCTACTCCATCATGTGCCCCATCTACTGGAATCAGGTTTTGGGGAGCTCTCTCCACCGGGAGTGGTAAAAGATACGGTTCTCACTTTCCCTCAGCCAAGACTCACACTGGCCTCTCAAGAACCCTCGATGGGAACTTAGTGCAGCATGGGCACCACTCAGGGTTAGAAGGGCTGCCTGCGCATTTTTTACCCCCAGGCAGGCTATGCTCAGACACACGCACACACATACAAAAGGGTACTACTCCGTTCGGTTTTGCAGTGGCCTTGATCCAGTGATTATCCTTATATTATAATTTTACAAATATTTTAAGTGGTGGTTCTTTCCAGTAGGCAGACCGATACACACCTGTATGCCAAACATGTTTCGTCTTGATCCCATAAAACGAACTGGGATTATGCATGAATGGGGACTTGAATGAGGGGGCGAAACCTTTCAATCGAGAAATGTAAACAAACTTAACTATTGAGTATTTTTGCATACAGATTATATCTGAAGATGCGATGAGCTGGATCATGGGTTCTGTAAAAAAGGGTGAGTTGATAAAGATTAATTTAATCACATTATGTGCTTTATACATGTGTAGAACATTTACGTTTGTATATCAGTGTCAGTTATGGATGATTTTGGTGCAAAACTTTAATATAGGATGTGTTGTAAGATCACTGAATGAAACACTGATGACACTAAAGTGTGACATTATTATAACTTAATTAAATCAAATTTAATAATCTGCAATATGCACTTACAAATGGCTTTATTGAATGTGTTTGTGCGTGTATTCTATGACGGCGGCATATTAGCATTATTATACTGATGTAAGACTGGCACCAACTTGTCTGCATCACTTCCGGGAAAGTCAAAGACCATAAAACACAAATCTCACATCTGACCTCTATCTCACCTCAGGCCAATTTAGGCCTGTTCTCATAAAACTCACACACATCTGCCCCGCTCTACTCTTCCATCCCCTTCAGCTGAGAATAACCTCAAACTCACCTAAAATCTGTATGTAAAAAATATCATATCTGATGTATACAAATAATGCAACTAGGCATGTTTGATATAATTAAAAATGTCTCAGTGTGAATGGTATAATGATCTCTTTCCCATGTTGATAAAAACTAATGGTAACAAAGTTATAATGTCTTTGCCAAATGCTGTATAGTTCTGGAGGTCTGTTCTCCTGCCTGTATGTTAATAAGGTATGACACCAGGACTTCCAAAACTAAACACTCCCAAAATTCCCTTTGTTTATGGTTTGGATATTTAAGGAAATCTGGCCCAGAGCTATTGGAATCTGCATTCAGATCAAAGTTGATGTGTGTAATGACAAAGAAATCAGGGTCTCTGTAGTCAGATGATCCCACACAGAAAACATGTGTAGTTTTTCTATACCAGCTAATTGCAATTTGAATTTCTTATGTTTGGTAAATGTTTGAATGGAATGCAACTTTAATTATATTATTATGTTTGGTTCATTGGTAGCTTTGAGTTTTATTTATTATTTTAATTGGATTGTTTGAATGCATTACTATAACCTGGTAAAATCAATTGTTACTTTTTGATTCATTCTGAAAGACTGCTTTCTAGTATATTTCTTATTAACTACAAATATATGGTCAGAGTTGTCTTAACTAAGCCACTTCAGAAGTAACCCATTAGTTGAGTATGTACTAAAAGGCTAAATGGCGAACCGAGAAACTATAAGGACTTAGCCAAGTATAATTAAACAGGACTACTAATGGCGCTTTTCCATTACCAGTACCAGCTCGCCTCGGCTTGCCTCGCCTCGGCTTGCCTCGCCTCGGCTCGCTTTTCGCTCCGTTTTCCATTGCAGACAGTACCGCCACAAATAATACCCGGTCGTCATAGCCACACCGCAGGAAACTGCCGTGACGTAATCTTATACGCGACACACATCCGCTACCCACACACACAGGACAATGGAGGAAATCGAGTGTATGCTGTTTTTGATCCTCGGGATGTGGCTGTTTCTCACAGCAAGAAGACAAACGTTGTTTCATGAGAGGCTGAGGGCAGCAAAACGAAACACTGCTGAAAAAAACAGGAGAGTTTGGGAATTACTACAGAGTTCAGACTACGAGACGAATCCGGTTGTTCACAGCCGACGCTAAGAGGTTAAGTTATGCTAACATAGCTAACGTTTGCATATGTGTAAATACTATACTATATGCAAAGTATTTAATCAACTTTATAGCTACCAGTATTACGTACTAAAATGTGCATGGCTTATGTGTTTCAGATCTGTTTAGCTTTGCAAAGTCGCCGCGGCAGACCGTCTGTTTGGGCTTTCAACCGAGCTACTGATTCACTGACACTGGACGGCTGACAGTAGAACAGCAGATCTACAACAAGAAAATATGTCGAGCACGGGTAGTGGTTGAAAACGCTTTTGGTAGACTGAAGGGAAGGTGGCGTTGCCTCATGAAAAGAAATGACTGTGATGTTACAATTGTGAAATCTATGGTTCTTACTTGCTGTACTTTGCATAACCATTGTGAGAGTCACGGAGAGGACTATGACAATGACTGGGATGCACCTGCAGCAGCAGAGCCTGTGGTGGCAGTGGCACAGGGTGTTGAGGAGGAGGGCAGAGATGTACGAGAGGGTCTGATGCGTTATTTTAATTGCTAAATAAATACATTATCATTAAATATGTTGTCTCTGCAGTTTTTCATTAAAGGTTATCACAGTATACAATCTGAAAATACTTGTTCAAACCCTTGTAAAAAAGCAAACCATCAAAAAAGACACTGTTTGTAATAAGTTTCAAAAAGGTTTTATTTAAACACGCATACAAATAGAAAAAATATAATATTAATACAAATTCACACATCCAACTATATACATATGTTACATGTAGTGCAAACATTAAATTAAAATAAACAAAGGGGTTTCAGTCCAGGGGCGGTGGAACAGCATCCCGCCCGGTTCAGTGCCTGGACAAGCTGGCTCAGGGTTCCCAGAAAGGCCTGGTTGAAGGACGACATTGCAGCAATCTCCTCTCTCCTTAAAGCCGCTCGAAGTTCTCGGGCATGTGCTGCATCATCGAGTGCCATCTGTAAATGGCGCTCCGCTGTGCCATAATAATAGTTTTGTAGGCTATATCTGTGCAAACTATTTAAAAATGGCGGAGTTATTCTGGATACTCCGTCTGGCGCGCGCAATGATGACGCAGTGAATAGTGACGATTCTCTCTGACCAATCAGCAGTCGGCATTGTTTTTACGTCACATTTTAGTATCGCCTCAGCCCGCTCAGAACCTCGCCGGAGGTGGTACGAAAAAAGTACCCGAAAGCAGGTACAGGTACAACTTTTACACAGTGGAAAACCAAACAAAGTCGAGTCGAGTTGAGCCGAGGCGAACTGGTACTGTGTAGTGGAAAAGCGCCATAAGAGTAGTACTGAGAATCTGTAAAACAGAACTTAATTGAATGGGGCAAAACAGTGAGTCGAGAATCTATATGAACTTAGCCAAATAAGACAAAACGGATAAAGCAAAGATTCTATTGGGTCTTAGTCTTAAACTTACTAATATCTGAAACTGATGAGTTTTGTAGTTAAAGCACCTGTGTCCGGCCGGTACAGGACCCAAATAATATTTAAATAAGAAATTAAGTCTAGAAGAAAGAATTACTAAAAATAATAAGATACAAAACTTAAATTCAGAGCATAGATATATCAATGAGGCTTTTTATAATTGGAGTCAGATGAAATATAGAAAATAATAAATTATGAGAATAATAAAACGTGGAACTCAAATCAAATAATCAAAGTATTATTTTATGCGCACGATAAGACAGAACATGCAGGAGACCTTCAGCCACTCTATTGGATGTCTTCCTTGGGCCAATAGGTGGACTCCCGCTTACAGTGACGTCATCACACAATTATGTAAATTAACTGGTGAATTGCTTTTTGGAACCAGTTAATTGAAACTAACCATCAGAATGAGCTGGTTCGTGGAAAAGAATCGGATGTCCCATCACTAATGAACAGACAGTTTGATTAAGGTAATTTGGGCTGGCCCGCTGCTGCTCAAGTACCGGCCCGTCCTACAGGCGATGTAGGCGGCAGCCACCCTGGGCTCCAACCTGCTTGTGAATATTCAATAAACACTGACAGGTAAAACGATGATTTTTATTTTAAAATGACTCACAAATTAGAGCACACATCCGTATGTGCGATTTATTTCTGTACCTCGTGTGGAGCTCATTATTTGACATACAAATCACAATAATGGTGACAAACAAAACAACATATTAAGTATAAAATGAGCTCTGAGTAGTCACAAAATGACAAATATTTTGGTCTGTTCTCATCCAAAATTGATTAGATTACTTCAGAAGACATTAATTAAACCACTGGAATCATATTTAATTTTGGTTACTATTCACCTGCATTATATGGACCAACAAAGCTAAGATATTCTTCTAGAAATTCAAGAAACAGACCTCAAGTCAGACAGTGCTACTCAATGTCCTACTGATGGTTTTTGGGTCTTCATACCATATTCCATACTTTTTTTGGCATGGTAGGGAAGTATGGATATTTGGACGAGCTGTAGCCTCGCCTAACTTTTCACTTTGTGCATTAAGTCGGGTTTATCTGAAATAGTACTAGACAGTATCACAGTATTAGACTGGCATGTAAAATACTCAAATAATTGCACAGCAAAGTCAGTCCACGACCAGATACTGAAAACCCCACAATGGAGGAAAATCTGAGCACTGGGAATTTGTGATTAGAATTTCACAAAGTAATAAATATAGATTATTTTAAAGATTAAACAAAGAAAATATGCTTTTCTAATGGTGAGTATCTGGTTTACTTGCTACAATGTTTCTGAATCAAAACGGTGTGTCTTTTTAATATTTAATGCCACTAACTTCTAAGGGTGGGACAATATGGTTAATTCATATTCATGATTTGGTTAGATGTACAATACGAGGTTCACAATTCGATATACTGCAATCTCGATTCAATATAACAATACTTAAATCACAAAGTATACTAAAAAATTGTGTTTGTTTTTTAGAAAAATCTTTAAAAACAATGCTCATTATTTTACTGTTTACTTCTGTTGGGCCACTGAGTTCAGATCTGCTCTACTTATTTAAGTGGAATTCTGGCCCCTGTCTCCAAAACTAAAGTTACTAAAACTAGAAAGATTCTGTTTACCTTGACATAAATACCAAACAAATTTGAAGTTTAAATGTGGATCACTGTGTAAGAGTTTTTTTTAAATGTAAATATTAACCTGTTGATCCCCTTTTTGAGCACAAACCATGAAAATGACATACCTGAACTTAAATGGTTGTATTTACTGGACCCTTTGGAGTATGGACACAGTTGTAGTATCTTTTGAAAGAAGACACTTTGGGCAGAATTAATATATGTTGTAATTTTTTTTAAGTTAGAGAAGCTGAAGTTTATAGTAATGGAAATATTTTGTGCTGAACATGTTTATAATGTAAAAAACAATAATAAAAGTACCAAGACAACCCAGAAATATAATGTTCTCAAAGCCACAAGTCTAAAGAAGTTACGTTTCAATTTTGAAGATGATCTAACAATAAATGAGGTTCCTGCAAGTTTGTTTCTCTGAAAATCACTGCCGGGGTACAGAGTAAAATTAAGGCTCCGCCTTTCAAGACAACACAAAATCTGACTGCAATGCTCTGCTATTATGATTAAAACTATGCCGCATTTTTAAAAATAGACTTTGGAGACAGGGTCGTTTTGTTTATGAGACTCTAATATATAAGATCATATACAGTTTTACAACATGAATGCTGCTCAGATTGCATAGTTTGTTGAAGAACGATGACGAAGGGTAATTCTTTCAGGCGAGATCTCATGTAAACAATAGAGAATATATAAATATTTCCCAGACTGATCACTTTTATGGACAAAAAGTGCTATTGGATGTGTGGCGAACTGGATTCATCTGGCGATCACGTTTTCATAACAAATTGTATGAAGTCCCGTTTTGATATTGCGTGTTTTCATTTGTACTCCTGGCACAAATAACTAAATTGCTGTTTCTGGAGCATTGCTATCGTGAAACAGAGATCAGATATCAATGTTGAACCCTTAGACCTTTGAAAAGATGTATAATATGTTAACATGTATTACATTTATAAAAGGTAAATTATATTGTAAATGTAAACAGAGTGAAGTCACTCCCGAGTGAGGGGAAATTGCATATCAACAGGTTAATACTGTGACATCCTCAACCAGATAAAAGATCATTACCGGTAGTGTTCTCATTATGTCTGAAAATAAAGATATTCTAGGTTGGTCTGCCCTGCTTTTATCCTCAACTGGGGTCTTCAGAAAACTTGTCCTTGTGTTCCAAGAATTTACGAGAAACCCATAACACAAGCTCTATGAATCCCATGCCCTGCAGTAAAACATATATTACCGTTATCATTGCTTGTCAGTAACAATTACATTAATCACAACTCATGCGTGCATGAATGGTTTTGCAGCAAGTGAGTGGGTTTACAGCTTGGCAGGTGCATGATAGGACCGAACAGTAATAATGGTGGTCTGGGGCCTCTTCAAACTCTTAAAATAATCTTTACTTGTGTAATAACAAAACTGATCTCAGTTTTGATCAGTTTGACAAGGCTTGCAGCCAGATGGCCTGTCTCAAACATGGGGAGTCTGGGGTGAGTTGGAGCTTTGCCTGATCCAGATTGAGCACTCCAATACAACATGCTACTTCACGCGGCATGCACCCTACTTTAGACAGGATTAAAACTCTGATTGGCCTGATCAGGGGATTACGGGGGCCAGCAGGAGATGCACCAGTCAGCCACCTGAGCAGCTGGACTGACAGATGCTCCTGAATGCTAATGAATGAGAAATCTGGCAACCACGTAAATAAACTCCAAAGATGTTTGCCACAATTTGAACCCATTTCTTTATGTACACAGCCAGGTTTTTGCAAATATTGTAAATGTTTTTTTTGTGCTCTCATACCTTGACATCATCCCCATTCAGCCTAGTAACTGACAAGCACCATTTCCATCAGACAACTGCATCAATCCAAATGTGTTTACTTTTTCCTGTGGCACTATTGTTAGGATGTTCGAGCCTCAGAGACACGGGTTCTGGTTCCATGGAAACCAGGAAGTAATCGCGTTCACATAAACAATGGTGTGCTTTTTGGAAATTGTATTTTTGCTCTAAATTTTAATTTTTTCTTCACTGACGGTAAGGTTTAGGGATTGGGTTTGAGTTTAAAAATGTATTCCTGTTTACAGTTTTACATAATTTACAACTAAAAATACAACTCGCTTTTGTCGCCACTTTTTGGAGATTTGACTCTCAAACTGGAGCTCACACATGCCCATATGTTCAGCACGTTCAGGTTTGGCCAATGGATGCAGTGGTATGAATTTTGGTAAGCACAGACCAATTTTAAGCAGCACAATTTTCGACCTATTGTTGCTGAATTCACAGTGAGACCAATCTGAAAATGTAGGCTGTATTTTTGTAATTATATCTTTACATATCACAGCCTTCAAAAACACCTACTGAAGCAGCAGATGCCAGATAGAAGAGTTTTGACTCACCATAACACAAA
Organism: Xyrauchen texanus; assembly: GCF_025860055.1. Classification (NCBI taxonomy): domain Eukaryota; kingdom Metazoa; phylum Chordata; class Actinopteri; order Cypriniformes; family Catostomidae; genus Xyrauchen; species Xyrauchen texanus. The sequence goes on along the minus strand of NC_068284.1, from coordinate 16,394,149 downwards.
TATCAATCTGACAATGTTCTCCATCTATAAAAACCCCGAAAAATTTTTCAGCCGATGTGTGTATGAGAAATGCAAGGAAGACAAAACAAGTCACAATTCTGTATGCAAATATTACGATGAAGTCAACCCTGTCAACATTTTGATTGCTGAACATGAAATGACATGTTCATTATTTGAAATTGTTCCTTGAGGTTCATTTATAATATTAGCAAAGTTTTTTGCACAAAAAAACTAAAAGCTGTCAAATATTTAAAAACACGATACATTCCCACCATCATTTTGGCAGTTTGTTATCAAATAATGCTCTTTTGAAGTGAGGAGGAAGTTTTGAGTTCTGTACAATGATCCCTTATATGTCAAAAGATCAAATAATAATTTCATTCCTGATATTATGATCCCTTTAAGTCACTGGTAGAGGGTGGAAAGTTTTAGAGATTGAAACGTAATAAAATTTTTTTTAAAGGGTCAAGAATCCTTCCAATTTTTCACACCTCAGGCTGAAAAACGACTCTGAAATGGGCAGGAAAATATGTAAATATGTAGGAGATTATTGTGGGTGGGAAGACGGAAAACAGAAGGGGGTCAAGAGGTACTTCCAAAAACACACAAAAAGATATGGCTGAAAAACTCACATTATGAGTAGAGATGAAAACAAAAGAGTTTGGGGCAGTATACTAATTATGATGGGATCACTAATAACAGCCCTCCCTTATAAACAGCGTGTTTGCCAGCTCATGCACGAGGCAGCGCTGTGATTGAATGGAAGTGTTGAATGAATAATGTAGAGAAATACTCGTGAAATACTAGTGACGTACATGTGTGCTGTTCTACCAATCATGTTTATGCATATACCAATTTCTTGGAGAAGAATATAGCTGCAGGCGTAGCTCCAAAAAGGGGCGGGAGCTCCAAACTGCCAATAAAGATATAGGGAGCCTCAAACCTAAACCTAACCCTAACCCTTTCCCTAACCTTAACCATGAGTGAAAATGATGCCACCTTTTGGAGTTGGGACAACCCCTTATTGGATTAACCACACCCCATTTGGAGTAACTCCACCCGATTTTGGAGATTCCACCCCCATTTGGAGGTTTACGGCCTGCAGCTATACCTACTTGCATTTTTGTGAAGTTGCTTCAACTTTCGTTTTGAAACCTGGAAGAACGAAATGGCTCAATAAAATGAAAAAATAACAACTTTCCATTAACAATAAACATAATGTGTGCTATCATTGTTTTCAGTGATTTGCAACCGTTAAAATGTATAACATTTACAAAAAACAATATAGATAGCACATCAAAGACAAATCAGTCTATAATAAGTAGATTAAGCTGAATTAATTGCAGTTAGGGTTTGGAGTTGGTAGCTGAGAGCAAACCCTTAACCAGAACGTTACCCCTCAAACGTTCTTTAAGTGCTGTGAACACTGTAAAAATCCCCAAAATTGTGAAATTCAACAAAATATGAGAACACTTACTTTAAAAGCAAAAATCTATTTCACTAAAATTACTACAAAACATATACTGATAGTGACTGCAGTCAAAGATGCAGTTTTAAATCCAGTGAAAAAAGTGCAGACAGGGAAACTACTATATGTATTAAAACAGTCGAGCCTGACAATGCTTCAGAGAGGCATTTTGAGCCATTAAAATACCATTCACACTGCATTTCCCACCAGTCAAACGAGAGGACTTTACAGATCACTTACAAAATAAATACAAAAATGTTTTCTCTTGAGCAGATATAGTGCACCCGGCAGGGTTAATAAAATCTTCCTTGTCCTTCTTCAGGACTTGTACAGTCTAAAATGTTCCCTTAGAGTAATATTACAGGTTTACACAGGTCTGTCCTTTATTAAACCGAGACACTTATCAAGCACTTCTTACAATATCAAAACCTCCTTCTTTTATGTCTCACTCTGATCTATGAGCTCTCATTAAAGCATCACTCTTCATGCAGTGTGCCTTTAAGCGAGAAAATGTACTGTTTACGTCTTCTGAAAACGGAAGAACATTTGCCTAGCGCATAACATCATCATCATAATTTTTCTCTCATGAAGTTGCTTCCTGCATGGCACATTAAAGCAATGAGCTCTTATGTAATATTGAAGAAACACCCACATGTTGGTTTGAAGAATCACAGACCCACATGTCTTATCCTTCACAGACTTCAAACTACATTTTTTATTTCTTTGTCTGTATGATTCTCTATTTTTTGGCTTAAAAAGCAAACCAATACATTTCTGAGCAGTTCATAAGAGTTTTCTGGTTGTGGTTTAAATGTGGGAGCACACAGCTTGAATCAAGCACATAGAAGAAGCATACCCAATTTAAAATACCAGCTTTTAACAACATGTTGTAGTTTATATGCTGGTCCCCAACATGTGATACTGGTGTCCGACAAGTTTTCTCAGCAACCTTTACTAGCAAGCCTTGGTCATCAGCATAATCAATGCAAAAAACTTCAACCATGCATGTTGATCAGACGAATTTGCTGGTAGGACTAGTGAAGCACCACATCTTGGACAATGAGCCAATGTCCTCTAGAATGCAGGGCTTGACATTATTTGAATGAGTAAAGTGTGTAATTTCTGCGCCACTAGCACTATCAAATGGAATTGCAAAAAATGCTGTGTTTCCTGAACACTCCCCTCTGAACACTATCAAACAGTAGTGATGTGTCGTTCATGAACGAACGAATCTTTAATATGACTCGGGACTACCGAGTTGTCTCAGAGAGTGATTCGTTCATTTTGTGTTGACCGCGCATGCGCACAACATCGCATAAGGTACATGAAGTCATAAATGATTAGTTCATCTTTCGCGAGTCTTCGGGTTCGGCCGGGTCCGAGTCTTTCGTTCTTCCTGTCAGTCCCATAGAGACTATGCTGTCAGTACCGGAAAGAGAAATGATTAGTTCATCTCTTCGGTTTCGAGTCGTTCGTTCTTCAAGTCAGACTCACAAACCCATAGCACTATGCATTTTGCATAATTGTGATTTAAGTTATATGGTTACTCTGTGGCTTTATAGTGTCCTTTTCATTCTTATTTATTTTTTATTTATTTTTATTTAATTCCTTTTTGGATAGTTATCCAATTTTTTTAAAGCATTGTTGGCAAAAAATAAACAAACAATAAACATCCAGTCAATATAGTGTGTACAGTGTTGTAATAAGCTATGTTACAAAGGTGTAGGTTTCATAGGTTTATTAAATAACTGCATATTTAAGTTATATACTGTGACTTTTCACAAAACAACTCGTAGACTTTTTAGGTGATTTTTTATGGACTAAAAACATAGTGAATGGAAAAATGCATGAATACTACATTCTACATTACTACATTCAATGTTATAGAAAAGAATCGTCATGACAGAAATTCACAAATACATATGAAAAAAGATACAATTTGAGACCAGAAACGTAACATGTAACTGTAAAAGTAAAAATCAAATAAAAAAACTAACTACAACATGTTTGTAAGAATGATGTGAATTATGAACTAGGTTAAGTATTTAATAGGGCTGTCACGTGACAAAAGAACGAAGGACTCAGACTCGAAAGATGAACTAATCATTTCTGTCTCTGCATAGTGCTATGGGTTTGTGAGTCTGACTTGAAGAACGAACGACTCGAACCGAAGAGACGAACTAATCATTTCTCTTCCGGTACTGACAGCATAGTCTCAATGGGACTGACAGGAAGAACGAAAGACTCGGACCCGGCCGAACCCAAACCCAAGACTCGAGAGTCGAGACTTGAACTAATCATTTATCTTTCCGGATCCGACCGGTATGCTGCATGTGCATGCAGTCAGTGAGTGCATTGGCTGCTGTGTCACACCACACGGCCCACACACAGACACTGACGAGTCGACATCGACAACTAAGTATTTTTAACGCTTTGAAGTTCGAACCCGATGACACAAGAGGCGGAGAAAAAGGAGGTGAGGTGAACTAACTGCAATAGCTTAAACTTAAGACCCAATTAATAAATTAACATTTCGGTTTCTTATAAATTGGCTTTGGCTGCATTACCCTATAGTTTATTTTTATTTATTTATTTCAAATTGAATCAACATTTTCGTAAGTAGACTACTTGATGTTTTGGGCTATTTAACATGACATTTAATTATATTCTGCTGAAATGAACGAAATGAACGAAATGACTCGAAAAAAGATTCGTTCATTTTGCTGAACGAGACTCAAAGATCCGAGTCAGTAAAATGATCCGAACTTCCCACCACTATCAAACAGAGAGTTCCATCCCAAACACATGCACTGGTTGAGCCAATGTTTCTGTGTCAGGGTGATCGGTATTCTCAAACCAACAGAGCACTGTTTGGTAACAATTTGAACATTAACCAAGTTTCATAAATACTGTTAAAGTATTGTTCTTCATTAATTTATGTTAACTATAGTGTTAACTAATGTTAATATATAAAACCTTATAGCAAAGTTGTATCCAATGTTTTGATAGCACGACTACAATTGTCTTTTACTTTACATATGAGCAACTTGTAGCTGTCTCTGCATATTAAACTGGGATAGAAGAATGCATTTTAACACCACACACAACACCTTATTATGCCTTATTTTGTAGAACTCTGCCAAAGAATAACAATGAATATTTGAAAAGAAACTTATGAATAAATTGACTGAAAGTAAAGCTCATGGACAACTGGATGCCTAGACAAATATCATTCCTCAACGTGATTTGGCTTAATATAATGAAGACGATGCACTGACAAGACAAAAAAACAACATCCTTCATTGAGATTCATATTGAAGCACCAGGATCCAACCTGATATTATGTACACTTTGTTGTGGAGTAGTTACATCTGTCTATCTTGCTAAACCCCGAGGGGTTTAATAGAGTCGGATTTTGCATTCTAGTAAGGTACAATGCCAGTGCAGTTGCTTCCGAGCCTTGGCCTACATGGTTATTCTATTTATTGTTAGGATCTTACAAATTTAAACCACCAATTATTATTCACACAGCAATGCTGGCACCATAATTAATAACTTATATTATGTCAATAAAGCTTCAAAAACTCTGCATTGACGTTCTCCTCTAATCACTAATAACACTGTATTCTAGACACCAAAACAGATGATACATTTTGACTGAGAAAACAGAGCTGGCCCTGACAGATGTGAGAGGGAAATATAAAAAATATTTTTTGATAAGTGTTGTGGAGGCATGCGGTTGATACCGATCACAAGACAGTCTAAAATGTAATGTACAGTACATGGCTGGGGAGTTTGACTGAAAATAGATTCTCATTGAGAATTGAATGAATTTATTGTTAGCCACTAATATCTAGAGATTATTTCTAATCATATTTTATAGAAGGCTTTTTACGAAGAACATTAGGTTTAATCTCTCCCGGTGTGGGCCATGGCTACAAACAGAAGGGCAGAGTGCTGCCATTGCACTGAGAATCTAAATAACTATATTAAATGCTTTTCAGAACAATAAAAACATTTTTATAGGGGAAAATGGAAGTATGGAAAATCGAATCAAACAGAGTCAGACTGCCATCGCTTGCATAGGCTTAGTTGGGAATGTTCTGTTCTGTATTATAATCACTCTGTTTTAGGCCTGTAAAAAAAACAAAACAAATTGGCAAAAAACTTCGAGAGTTACACCATGTCCATTAATGGAGTGATAACAAACTGAGATCATTCACACTATCTGCTCTTTAGAGTAAAGCGATTAGCTGTAATAATGGGTTCACTCTATCCTTCACCCATTCCAATTTGCACATCCAAATAATTAATGGCAAGATGAAAAATATAATAATGATTAACCACCATTCATGTAGACTAAATAATAAAAATAAACAATGTGTTCATGTGTGTGTGTGTGTGTGTGTGTGTGTGGTTTGCCTTCGAATATGATGTGGTTAATTATCTGCCTCTTTTGTTGCATGTATGGCTAGTTGAAAAAATAAAAGATATTTGAATATAAGTGAAATTCTATATCTTAGGTCTCGTGACTGTTCACCAATTCATTTTTTTTTTTTTATACAAAATTAAATCACCATTTTATTTTCTACTTGTTGTGTCATGTCATGTGACAAATAGATTTTTAAAAAGAAGTACAAATATTTAAATGTAGTCTCTTAATTAATATGCAGTAATAAAAACTGCATGCATAATAAAGGAATAAGCAAAACACAATAGTTCTTTTGATTGACAATTTGACAACATAGTCTAAATCTTGATAAAAAGACTGGACCAGCATGAATTTGCATGCTGGTACAGGCTGGCTTAAGATATTTGGTGCTAGTTTGATGCTGGTATTACTATTGAACCAACCAACGTCATGCTGTTCACCAGCAAAACAGCTGGTAAAGCTGGTCAACCAGCAAGTTCTTTCTCATTAAGCTGGTTCACCATGGTAATCTTGCTGTTTGCTTGTTAAAGGGGTAAGGAAGGACACCAGCTCACATTGTGCTGGGGACCAGCTTCCAAAATACAACACACGCTGGTGGCCTTTTCTGCAGAAACCAATGAATATTAAATGCATGTTCAATTTCACTGAGCACATTAGCTAGAAGGATAGCAGAAATGTTGTTCAGATGCTGTCCAGCAGAAAGAGACTGCTGTGGAACAATATAGTAGTGTTCCCTACCGAACACAATGCTATTTGATAGAAATGATTCATGTTTAAAAAGCAGCATGATCTAAAGTAGGTCATTTCCACCAACATGGTGGATCACTGCTTAAGTTGGGACACACACCCTTTATTTTCTTACTGCATATACACCAAATTACGGAGAAAATTTAAACAATGTAACAACTGTACACTCAGCAATATGAGTTATACATTTGTGCACTAAATACAGTTTTCTAAATTAAATAAAAAGTATATTTACATTATATTTGCAGGTTGACATAAGCTGGGTGGCTTTTACCAGCCTGTTTTTAACTGTTGCCACAAGTTGTTCTTTTATTCTGCAGGTATGAAATTTCACAAAAAGGTTTGAATGTAATGATTTATGACCAACCAACAGACTTCTGCAAGGTATGATGGATATTGTTTTTTTTAATGGAAACAGACAGGCCAACTGTGGTAACCATTACAATACAATAGTATTGAAATATTACTAGTGAACTAGTGTTTCAACAGAAATAAGGTAGCGATGGCTAATATGTCTATATGTGCAGTAAAACAGCATGATACTTTTAGCATTTATCCAAGCAACCACCAAAAGCCTGCCCTGCCTTTCTGTATTGTACTATTATTACTTTGTAAATAATACAATACATCTTGACTTTTTTAAACTTTGCAAATGTTATGTAATGCTGCAACTAACATTATACAGTAGGCCTACAAATGAAAGGAAACCAGAAAATGTATAATACAGTTATGTGCATATTTTGAGTTTTGGTACAAGGATGTTTTTTGGGCTGGTTCAATTGGTAATTGGGCTTTTTTTGCACAGACCTGGCAACACTGATGCACACTTGACAAATCCAGAGAAAGAAAGAGAGAAAAACAGAGAAAAAGTGAACAGAGTGGACGTTTTTCATAGCTACTTTTTTAAGATTAAACTAATCCAATTCTACCATAACCGATGCATAAAGAGCAAAACTAATTACTTCATTTCAGCTTGTAGATACATAGCTGTGGCCTGTGGGGCTCGGAAAGTGAGCAACATCACAATAAGAGTGAGGTGAGAGTGAAAGAGAGGGAGCAGTGTTTTTGTGTCATGAACTGTCCCGCAGCAATTACTGGATTAAACAGGAAGGGGAACTCACTGAAGAGCTCACCTAACCATCCATCATTAAATGGGCAGTATCATTAACATCCTATAATATCAGCAACAAAATATATATTTTTAGTACAAACATTGCTCTAAAGATTAAGTCTGTGATTTGAATTTTGTTATTGTACTTACCAGAAACAATCTAGTATTTGAATACTAGCAAGTATGTGAATGTGGATGCTTCTAGCTACTCAAGCCGGATTTCAAGCAAAGTTGCATTCCAAAATATGTCAGATCGCAATTCATATAGCAACGCAAGAAAGCATTACATTCTCAGTGTTCCTACTAGAAGCGCTATAGTGGACATTAGCGCAAACTGTCTGATTTCTGTTTTAGGTCATCTACAATCATGGTGGAGCAATAGCTTGAAGATAATTTTTTTGAGCAAGTTAGATCATACAAACATGTTTTTAGATTACATTTTAAGGTAACTATTGCCCCTTGATTATTTACTGCCACAATATGTAGTTTGTACAATGGGACCAGCAGTACAGACCAACAATCACCAACAGTGCACATGCACATAGTGTAAAACCCATGTGCGATTGTTTTAATGCAGAAATAATGCTTCATCACTCCTAAATCTACAAGAAAATTTAGAACCACCTGAATTTACTGGACCATATTCATGTGTGGATGTGTGGATTCTGAAATTCCTCATCCAAATTATTTTAAGAACACAGGTGCAAAATCCTTAAATGAACCTATTGATTTAAGTTGAACTGGTAAATAATGTGTTTCATATTAAAACACAACATGGGCTGATGACCAGCTATCCATGTCATTTCAGCAGGCTTCTTCCTAATTTGCAAATATAGTCTCAATTGAGTTGCTAGTTGCAAATTGCTCCAGAAATTTAAATCTGAAGAACCCATTTAGACATTTCACAGTAGAGTGTCCTACTCATGTTTTGTCACCAAAGAATGGCCAAACATAGTTAAGCTGACAAATATTTAATTACAATGAAGCAGTTGTGCTTTGGTGTCCCAGTGGAAAGAGCCAAGTGCCAGGATTTAATCTCAGTGAATGAGATATGCAACTCAACAGGTGAAATTCCATGGATGGTTTGCAAATTGTAATTTTCTTTGGCATTGATTGGTTGCCTGTGGTTTGCTTCTGATCAAAGATAAACCACATGAACCATAGATTTCATATGCTTTAGAGGACATGTTTGAAATGGGATTTAAATGAATATACTGCAGAATGTAGGCATTTAGCCTGTGAAGAAGACATTTTGGTAATTTTTATTCTTGTGACTGGGGGAGGTTCAACCTGTGCCATTTATTAATTGATGGTCTATGGTCTATGTACAGGTGCATCAGATGGATATCCTTGGCTAATATATCGCATCTCACTGCCATGAGGGTTCTCCCAGGCTGCCAGACTCCACCTCTCACTGCATTGCATGCCATTTGCCTTGCAATGTACACTCAGTCTTTGTTTATATTGGGAATGCATGGTGTCAATTTGTTTGGCATTACTATGCATTATCTCATCTTGTTTGTCGGTTGGCATGGGTGTATATTGCCTTATTGTCTTGCCAATGTGCGCACATACCATTTGGGTATTTTGTTGTCTTGTGAGAGCATGCGGCTTTCATTTTTTTTTTGCATTGCCTGGAGGAGGAGGAGGGCACCTACTCCTCAGTCGCTGACACGGAGGCTTTTTCCCTGCTGTTGCCAGCGTCCACGGCTACAAAGACAGTTCCCCTGTTGCTGCCAGCATTCACGTCCATGGAGGCTGTTCCCCTGTTGCTGCCAGCATTTACGGCCACATAGGCCATTTCCCTACTGCTATCAGTGTTCAAGGTCTTGGAGGATGTTCCTCAGCTGCAGCCAGCGCCCACGGCCATGAAGGCTGTTCTCCTGCCACTGCCAGCATCTTCAGCCACGAAGGATGTTCCCCTGTCACTGCTGGTGCTTACAGTAATGGAGGCCATTCCCCAGTCTCTGCCAGTGCTCACGGCCAAGGAGGCTGTTCCCCTGTCACTGCCAGCATCCACTGCCACAGAGGCCATTCCCCTGCCGGGGCCAGCACCCACGCCTGCCACATTCAATGGGTCAGCACCCAAGCCTGCGATGTTCCGGCACCTGCTCCCTACTGAGCCCTGTCCAGTGGCTGACACCCAGTCCTGTGTTGCCTCTGCCTTGAGGCCACCTCCCAGGCTGCCAGACCCCACCTCTGTCATGAGGCCATTTCCTAAAGTTCCCTCCCTGGTTTCCATCCCTTCCTGTTATGTTTTCTGTTATATGTTAGTGCTCATTTTGTTTGTCTTGTCTATTGTTTGATGTTCCCATTTTGGGGGGGAGGGGGGTAATGTCATGGTCCTGTTACTTTTTAAGTCTGGGTTTTTGTCTGTCAGGTGTCTTGTGTTTCGTTTTCTGTCTCTGTGTGAGCGCTAGGTTGTTATTTCCCTGCCGTGTGTTCCTCTGTTGGTCTCATATTTCATGTTCAGAGCATGGTGTCTGGATCCTGACTTCCCTGTCTGGTTTGGTTTCGGTTGGTGTCGGAATGTCATCTTGGAGGCATGCACTCATGTCAATCTTTTCTGTCTGTTTTGTTTCATGTCCGGAGCATGGTGTCTGGATCCTGACTTCCTGTCTGGATCGTTTTTGGTCTGTGGCATGATCCGGACACTCATGCTCCATGTTCTGTCTGTCTATGTGTCTGTCTCTCGTGACCACAGATGTCAGTTTGTCAGTTGGCATGGGCGTATAGTGCCTTATTGTCTTGGCGATGTGCGCTCATACCATTTAGGTGTTTTGTTGTCTTGTGAGAGCATGTGGCTTTGTTTTGTTCCTGAATTGCCACATGTCTCTATGTCTTTTGTCATACCCCACCTACTTGTTTGCATATTATTCATTCATTTTCATCACCTGTCCACTGTTAACCCATTTGATTTCTCTCCCTATTTTAACCTCCTCGTGTGTGCTGTCCAGGGCCAGTTCATCTTGTTTTCCTGTCTGTCTTGTCTGTTTTTTGGTCATGTTTAATCGTTCTGGTTTCATTCCTGTTCCTGTACTCGGTCCGGTCGGTCCTGTTCCCCATAATCTCTGCCCCAGCCTGGATTATTTACTTTATGTTTTCTCCAACGAGGTAGTTTGTGTTCGCTTTTTTCCCCTTGTGGGAGTTTTGGTTTGTTTTTTGCCCTTTTTGATATATTAATAAATCATTTGTTTTTAAAACTCTTTGCTTGGATCCTGAGCCTCATCATTCCCTACACTCTGACAAAATCCCAGTTGAACACAATTTGCAGGTGCAATTCTGATCTTGTGGGCCAGTTTTGAGCACTGTATAGCAAAGGATGCCGAAAACCACCGATACTTAACATACCCTGCAGGGACTGTACAGCATTACTGTTATCCAAACACCTGAATCATCTCTTAAACATGCCGAAAGTGCACTTGGCTACACCACGCATCTAGATATATGCCATCTTATAATGCTGTTCTGCATCATTTGATCCTTATTCGATGAATTACTGCTGATATGATTGATACAGGGTCGCCGCTGGGGGGGGGTCATATGATATGAGCGTGAAGCAGAGCATGTGAGCGAAGCGGAGCGGTGTGACGCTCAGCTCAATATTCCGCTCTATGCGCGTGCGCTCCACTCAGTCGCCGCGTCCCAGCTTAACGCTCCACTGATGAATCGCTCACGCTCACCGGTAAAACAAATCCGACAGATCCCGCTCAGACATAAAATGTCTCTGTAGGCTACTTGCTTTCTGTTTGTACTTTGTAATGAATATCTGGAATACATGTATAAATTACAGTAGCTAGGATTGTAAATAGAAGTTATTTCAGGGTGATTCTGAATTAAAGTCTGTTCTTTTTATTCATTTAAATGCATTAAATTAACTTAATTATAAAACATGTCTAGCCCTTTGGCAAACTTGCCTATTAAATGCAATAACTGAAAAGGTATATTTGATTTTCGTTATTTTATTTCCGTGAACATAACTGCAGTTGCAAAACAGGCATATTAAAACGCCACGACGCACACACAAACAAGATGAAATGCATGTAGAACTTCACAAAACACATCTGGACTATCATGCTCATAAAAGCACACACAGGTGAAATGCACTTAACAACATCTTATCAAAGCACACCTGGATGATTTACTGGCATTAGTAAAAGAAACATGCGTTCTAAAGTTTAAATATAACTGCGGGTAATTGCGGTCTATTTAAAAACGCCTCAATCTTTACATCACTTTAGAATTTACTTTTAGAAACATTAGCTTGGACAAAGTATTAGGTTTCAGGCTCATGCAGTGTGCCCGGACAGTAATCCAGCGGCGGAAAACACGCGCCAGAACTGGGGAGTCTGGGGACGCAGGAGAGGAAAAAATTATTTATCTCCCTTTGATTGGTAGCAGTTTTTTCTGTAAAATCTAATTTATGTACATTATAATAGCGTACAGTACATTTTCTGTTGCCTAGGCCTACATCTAAATTATAGGCCTACCTAATTATTCGGGTCAGTTTTTTTTAAAATTTAAATTTAACAAGTGGTTCAAAAACTTCTGTCTAATTTCAACATAAAAATAGGCTACATCAACTACAATTATGTAGGCTAATTCATATTGTGAGTTGGCTATAGGTTATTTTTAGTTGCACTGATATGATGATTGCATATCGAATTAACAATTCGTTCCAACCTGACGTCAGCATGTTTTAATAATTAATTTCCTAATTTTATTTAAATCGTACAAATTAACAATATAATATTTCGATCCATGGTTTAGTAAATTGTGACCACGTTGTAATAATTTGTTTCCTTGTTTTAATAAAACGAGAGTAGCCTACGAATTAGTTCAACATGGCCACGATTTACTAAACCAGGGAACGATTTAAGAATTTGTAGAAACAAATTTAATTCGTGGCCACCCTAAATGAGAGAACGAATTCTTAATTCATGGGAAGTTGGGAACAAAATGTTAATTTGTATATTACAATATATTTTTGTCTGCATGTCATGAGAGGGGCTCAGTACAACAGCCTACCTTACCCATTTATCTATTAATTTATTTTCGAATGGTATAGGCTATAGCTCACCTTTTGCTGCACTACCATGTTTGCGTAGCACATCCTCCTGCATTTCTGGCAATGTGACGCTTTATATTCCAATATGAATCTTTGCTAACGCTCACAGTCTCTCCACACTCCCTTTCAATTTCTCCTCCCTGCTCGTTCTTAACTGTGATTTTTTACTGTGCATTTATGCATAAGGCTCGCAACTTCCTTAAAACAATATTTGAACTCCATAACCAACCCATTATTGCTTTAGCTAATTCACCGATTCTCGAACTAGCAAATCACAATAGGGCATTCCGGGTAGAGCGAGCGGCGCTGAGCGGACGGAGCGAGCGGAGCGGAATCTTCAGAAAGGCGCTCTCCGCTCAGGAGGAAGTATTACCGCTCCGCTCCCCGCTACGCTCACGCTCCGCTACGCTCACATGCTCTGGCATGAAGAAATCGTCTGTGTTCCGCAATTGATTTCGGGTCCTTGAATAACATGTAACATGCGAGTAAGGGCAGCCGGTGGACTTTCTGGTGTCCTCCTAAGGTAAGATGGTGCCCCCTTAGGGAGTTGGTGCCCTAAGCAGACTGTGTAGTATGCGTATAGGGAGCGGCGGTACTGGATTGATAGGGTATGTACACAACTATCTCTTTAAAACCAAATTTGCTATAACACCTGGTATCATTTGGTGGTAATTGCACAATGCAAATTGTGCAGGCAATTTTTGTGACTGAAGAGCTATCTAAAATGAGCCTAATTTACATAGAAAAGAGGTGTGTTTATGCGGAATGGAATGACTATGATTTAATTTAAATACTCAGGACGCAACTTCAGTTCTGATTGCACCTGCTAAACTATATTACAGGTGGTTAGTGAATAAGGTGCAGGTTTTTGCACTGAAATGCACAAAAGTACTGTGACTGTTTAGTGAATCTGCCCCAGAATATCCAACAACAAGCGATACATTTTGGGGTTATTCTGATGATTTGTTTTTCCCCCACTTATTTTGGCAAGGCAAGTACTTTATTTTGATATTGTTTTTCCATACAAGGTAATTTGTTTCTCTTGCGAGATCTGGCAACACTGGCAAGCTCTGTTCAGTAAGCTGATGAACAAGGACAGTGGATGGAAACTTTGGTTTGGCATATCCTACTTGCTAAGTACATTTTTGGTTAAACAACATGCTTGCTGTCAGGGAAGTAGTACGATTATTATTGATCATATTGGTCTGCCAGCCTACTAGTCATCAGCTTGTATTTCATTCTAAATGCAGAGAGGGAATGCTTTAGACAAAGTTTGCCTACCTCAGTATGACAGTTAATACAGTTTGAAGTAAAGTTACATTTGTCTGTGGTTGCTGCTGGATCCCATCCATCAGAACCCAAGTGTCTCAGCTGTCTTTTACCTCTGTCCTCTGGGAATTAAACTGAGAGACAGACCGTACCACTCGCTATCTGTTTCTGTCTCAAGAGTCCCTTTCACTCTGACATCACAGAGACAAGACAATAGAGACAGACTGTAGACCCAGAGGAGATATTTAAAGTGTATCTGATGGAGAAATCTCAGTTGTGTGGCCAACGGTACTGACAAGAAAGAGGAATGAAACTTGTGTTATTACAGCCCTGATGAAAAGACCAGCTTAACCAGCATACAATTCCCATTCTGGTCTAGGCTGGTTTATGCTGGTTAGTTGCTGGTCTAGCTGACTAAACCTAGCTGGTGAAGCTTGTTGACTAGCATGATCTTTTTGATGAAGCTGGTTAAAATAGTTTAAAGGCTTGGTGGGGACACCAGCACATCATCATCCCATGTTGGGGACCAGCACCCAAAACACAATATAGGCTGGTGACCAGCAATGCTGGTCTTTTCATCAGGGAGCTCTCCGGTTACCAGTAATCAGGGTATGAAATGAACTTTTTGCCACCAGCCACAGTGGAAGGGTAAATGCCCAATTTTAGCAGCCACGCACAATTCATATGTGATCCCAATTGCATGTAATTTCCGTATGTATCCTGAGATGGTCTGAGATCAGGTATAGTGTTCATAGATGACACTATTCTTGCAAACTGTTCAGAGATGACTGACAGAGGAGTAAATAGTGAGAACTCATCATATGCATGTTCCGTGAGACACGCACACACCAACACATCAGCGAAAGAAGTTTCCCTTTGAATACACAGCGAATCAGACATGCGTATTGATAGCTTTTCTTTCATCTGTTCTTCAAAATATGTCTTACTTCAAGCATTTATCTTTGTGTCTCAGGGCATTTCTTGTTGTATTTCACTCTGAGATGTCTTACAGGTCACCCCCCACAGTGGCAGGTAGAAGAGCAAAACTACCCGCCAATGCACATGGCATACCCACATTTGGTGGGTGGCAGGTGCTAATTTCATTCCCTGCCAGTAATACCACTGACTTCCTGTTTTATCTAAGGACAATGGCAGATACAGGTAGTTGGCATTTAAGCATGACATGACAAATGATATAGTTATTTTGCTACTCATGTCTTGGATACTCATGCGGAAATCCTCAACTCGCCAAGATGCAGGTGCATGAATCATTCAAACATGTTGTCACACAGGGAGATGCGCAAAGTTTATGATAAACATTCACTTTTAAGCAAATAAAAATCATGAGTGAGTCAACATTCCTACATTGTATGGTAATAAAACAATTAGAACAATTATAGCAATGCATAACATAGTTTATCCTCCATAATTTTGTTGCTACCTGTTGGGGACATATTTGGTTACAATCAAGTACCTTCTAACTGAACAGAAGTAAGTTGTGTTGCAGTTGTGTTTCCTTATACATCCTTATTCCACTTGACCTATCTGCAGTCTTTGGCACAGTCAACTATCAAATCCTCCCATCCACCCTTTCTACTCTGGGCATCACAGGAACTTAGCTTAGCTAGTTCAAGTTCTATCTCTCATGTAGGCCTATCAAGGTAGACTGGAGTGGTGAGGTGTCCAAGTCACATCAGCTACTTACTGAGGCACCTCATGGCTTGGCCTACTTCTTTTTTCATAAAATACAACTTCACTAAGACCCATCATTCAAGTACATGGTTTGTCTTGCCACAGTTACGCCAATGTCATGCAGCGCTACTTGTCTTTCCAGCCTGAGGACCCTACAGTGACTGCTTGGATCTCGGATTGCTTGGAAAACATCTCTGCCTGGATGAAGGAATACCATCTTCAACTCAACCTAGCAAAGACAAAGCTCCTTGTATTTCCAGCCAATCCTGCTATTGAGGGTAACATCACTATTCAGCTGGGTTCATCCACAATAACACCATCCAAAATGGTCAGAAACCAAGGGGAAACCATCGACAACCAACTCAATTTCACAAACTATATATCAAAAACAGCTTGATCGTGTAGATTTGCACTCTAAAACATCAGGATATAAGACCCTTCTTCCCTGAGCATTCCACACGACTCCTTGTTCAGTCTCTTGTCATATCTCGACTGGATTGTTGCATTTATCTTTTAGCCGACATTCTCTGCAAATGATCCAGAATGCAACAGCATGGCTGTTCTTTAACGAACCCAAGGGAGCGCATGATACACCCCTCTTCTGTCTTTAAAAGATGGATAAGACACAACTTTTTTGTAAGCAATTGACCATAGACTCAAATTAATGATAATAATAAAATCGTATTGCACTCTAATCTCTGTCTTAGCTAGTACTTTTATAATGTAATTGAAACTTTAATGCAGCATTTCAGTGTTACCGTCTCCTTAAGATGAATCACTTATGTTGTATGTCGTTTTGGATAAAAGCATCTGCTAAATGAATAAATGTAATACATTTATTTTTTCAAGCATCGGGCAACGTAACGCCTTGTTGGTGGGAGATCTGAGTTATCAAGTAAGAATATACAACATCAGAAGAAAACTATTTTTCACTGCCTAACACACATCAAAACATGATCAAAATTTCTATTGAAAAAATAAATAAATAAAAAAAATATATATATATATATATATATATATATATATATATATATATATATATATATATATATATATATATATATATATATATATATATATATAAAATAATAATAATAAATACAGTAAATAAATAAAAAAAAAACTGCTTAACTTATGTCCTTGGATGATCTGTCCATCACAGGATTTCCTGCTTTCAGCATGCTCATCTCCTCTAATTACAACATAACTGTAACCATAGCAACTACAGCTTCAAATGAGTTGTTAATATTTTTAGTGGGAACACAAATAAATTTAAGCAAACCTGAGATCTTAACTCATTAAAACCAATATAAAGGTTAATAGCTGGTAGACTTCCTTCAATTTGCTCCGCTCCCTGTATCTGACACAACAAAAACTGCAATCAATTGGCAATTAAAAGGCAGCTGGTGATATAATTTCACGTCTTCCATAGAAACAGCATAACTGAAGTTTCAAGTACTAGCCGAGATAATGAACCAGTTGTACGCTAGAGTAAGTCCTGAAAAAATAATTATGATAATAGGTTTGCCTTAGGTTTACAACTTTCTTTTATAGATGCATTGTAGGGTTTTGAAGATTTTTTTTTTTATAAAATTAGTTTATACCATAATATTGAATTTGAATTTATTCGCTACATATAAAATAAGTAATTAACTTATTTCTGCAGCTAGTAGTGAATTGCACAAGCAGTGCCAAGGTCATTGGTTAAATTTTCAGGGCAAAGTGACAATTTCTTTTAGCTTGAATCACTTGTAATTAGCTTGTAAGTCACTTTAGATAAAAACATCTACCAAATAAATAAACAAACAAAGTTAGTAGAGGTATTTTTCTAGAATTTGGTGGTCTCCGTCAAGTTTGAGACATCCTGCTTGTTATGTCAAGTGCCTGTCAAAAGTTCACCCAAAGATACATCATTGATAGAGTTATCAAAGAGAGTGTCTGGAAAATTCAAAAGCTTTTATCACTTTTGTCATCAAAGTTAATACGGATGCCAACACAAAGCCAGATGCATTAGCTTCAAAGTCCTGTCAATTGTTGTGGGGAATTAGATGTGAATAGAGCAAAAACTTGATCATCCCACTTAAGCTATGAGGTGGGCGAGAAAGGCCGATTCACTTCAACCCAGGGGAGGGCAGATTCTATTGGGTGTCAAAGGAGAAAAAGAGACAGGAAAACCCAAGACAGCAGATGTAATTTTGGATTTCAACATGGATATGATGAAAGAGGAGGAGACCGGGGTCAAAAAGCAGAAACGCTTTCAAAAGCAATAGGAAAAACAATCCAGCAAAAGATTTGAAAGAATCTGTAATATATTCATATTATTCACAGGAGGGCAGAAAGTTGGAAACAGAGTGTTGCATAATACTCAAAGGCAGGCAAAGGAAATGCAGGTCATGAAATACAACGAGCAAAAAATGTAAAGTCATTCTGAGGGGAAATACCATAAATGAGCTTGACCACTGACTCATTTAGAAGTCATACTCTTTTCTGAGAGCGTAGGTCGCAGAGGTTCGCAGAAATTCTCAAAAGTAATTTGCACTGGCATGATTTGTTTTACATATATATTAATATGCAATGCTTTTGAGGTTAAATTTATTCACAAACCAATTTTAAACACATTTAATAATAACGTTTTTACACCCATCTTCTAGGACAAAGACACATTATTATTTTATTTAATATTTTACTATTTTTAATCACATTATAATTTTAATTGTAATTACTTTATATAGCGTTATTTGTGCAATTCTTTTGGTTGCACTAGTGGTGCATATCATCTTTAAACACTAAAAAAAGCACTCTGAAAATCTGTTTTTAATTGTACCCCCAGAGATAAGAAAATCAAACAAATAATAATCCTTGTGTTAAATCCAGATGACTTAAAGAATACCCTCTGAAATACAGTACTGAATCAATTCACAGTATTCAGTAAATAACCTCTATGAGTTTACCTGACAGTGCAGTATTTCTACAACTTGCTTTCGCACCTACAAGCGACGTTACATAACACCTCAGATATGGAAATCTGAAATTCAAATGAGAATCTATTCTGGCTGTTTCATTGAAAGGCAGGAGGTCAGCCTTTGCCAACTGCAAGTGATTTGGCAGCTCCAGTTGTCATCTCATCAGCAAGTCCATGACCATATGTGGTACATCTACAACTACATTCGCTGTAAAAAGTGGTAACCTGCAATTGTTACCTTAAGGAACTATCTGCCGGATCTTGATTTAACATGTATTTAGGTTGATTCAAACATGTTACATAATATTATTTGGTTAAATCAAACCTGTTAATTTAGATGTTACCACATGAAGCACCTTGTTAGGTTAACATTTTACAGCATGTGTATATCACGGCTATAAATCATAATTATGACTACTAAACTCACCCTTACAAAAAATCTAAACTAGCTGCAAAACTGCAGGAGATGTAAACTTTCAACATGGCAGAGGAGAGTACGGTTTCTGTACTCAACAATAGGTTTTATTCATTTTTCTAAATACAGCTAATTTTTAGCAACTGCCGTTTTGGTCATATTCATTTATGTATCTCAGCAACTTTTTGATGCATGTTGTACATTTTTACACTGTGAATATAGTTTGTATTTGAACAACATTCCATTACCATCAGGAAGCCTACGGAGTAATAGGGGTGTGTGATATATATCGTCTACGATAATATTGCAATTGTTGTTTTAACGATATGCGAAATCACATTATCGAGTATGTCACTCATTTTCAAAAACGAATCAAAAAGCTGTATAAAGTGTCCACGAATTCACTGCGTGCTGTAGGAAAGTTGTATATACTACTGCACATGCGCATTCAGATCATGATGTTGCTCATTAGATTGAGGTGTGTATGACGGAAGTTAAAAATGAGCAAAGAAAAGGCGAGAGGAGAAGATCAAACATCAACAACCTCGCATCCCATGCTAGATTTAATTGCTAGATGCGAGTCGTCATCAATAGTATGGAGGTGGTTTGGTTTAGAAAGGTTAGATGCTAGTCAAAAGACGCCAATCTGCAAACTGTGCCGAAAATCGGTTAATCAAAAGCAGCTCGACGACCAACCTGTTTCACCATCTTCGAACTGGTGACTAATTCACTTTGGTACACCACCCAAAGTCATCTTCTCTCTTCCTACCGCACTCAAGAAATTTTTTTTTGCAATTGACTATCAAAGGGAATTGTAATTGTACAGTGTCTTGCCTGAAGCTTAAATAGTGCCAAGCTCGTTCTAATGCAGTAAAAAGGATGCATAAGTAAGTGGAAATTGTGTTCACCTCCAACAAATTTTCTCTGGTTAGGAACACAGAAGGTATTTAAGGAACATTTTACAGCAGAGGTTCACCATGTGACAGCTGCAGTTGCATATGCAAAGTAATGCACTGCAGTGTGTGTTTGAGTTTAAATGCAGAAGATCTCTAGGATGGGTTATGCAGCACAGTTTATGTGTCCTTCATTTCAAATTGACTCTAAAAACAATCACCATGCTAACATGCACATTAAAAATCTGATGGGAATTGGACATATTCCGATTATGTATGCATCCTGTAAATGTGTTGACCCAATTGCCATAGTTTGCTAAAGCCAATATTCCAGTTTCCAAAAAATCGGAATAAGACGGTTGATGTGTGTCTGTTTTAACCAGACTTAATCGAATTCAGAATATGCTAAATACATGTATATCACAGATAAAATCTGTGAAGTCTGTAAACGTCTTTTTCAAAATTAGTGCTTAACCAGAATATGGAACTTAATCAGAAAATAAGCATGTTTATATGCACACCAATATGCTCATCACTACACCAAATATATCTGCTTATTCTAAAAAATCCAAGTTAGTATGAGATTTGAAATCATCAGATTATTCTCTGTCAATATGCACAACAACACTTGTGCACATTGAATAATTCAGTAGGAAACTGGTGTTTTACTTTAAATACAATGCAAAATCAGGGTAATGGGCAACAATCTACAATCGCTTAAACCGTTTATGGCCTTACCCTGATAAAAGTAAGCTGTTTAAGGTGTTTACACATCCTTAGTAAGGCTTACTAAGCATAATTGGTGTAAGAACGTGCATGTAACCATGCTCAATGATATAAACACACATGTAAATGTGGTTAATGACAAAGAAACAAAAATTAGATACCGAACATGAAATACTGAGTTCTGCACATTGCTTGGAAAAATATAACATATGCTTGTAAATTAATAAAGTTGAAATCTATTGCTGTATGTCAGAAAAACAATGTATTCAGAAGTTTTAGGGATAGTTCACCCAAAACATTTAATTCTCTCATAATTTACTCACCCTCTGTCACGCCCCCTATTGGCCTCTTCAGCACCAGCTATCATCCTTTCTAGTTCTCCAAAATTCTAATCATGTCATTAAGTCGTTTTCATCCACACCTGCCTCAATCCCATGGGAATCAAGAATTCCATAAAAACTGCCTGCTGCTTTGCCAAATCCTCCTCCCGCTTCATCTTTCTCTAATCCATTGACCAGTGGTCCCGGACCCACAACGGGAGGTAATAATGATTCAAGTGCTTCTGCAGGTTCCTCTCATATTCTTCCATATACTCCTCCCTCTTCACATCAGTCCTGTTCCCTGGCGGACTGTAGCAGATTGCAACTGCAATGTTCGTTGGTAATGGAGTTGGCTGCGCTCATCACAAACTATCACCAAGGGCTGAACAAGGCTCTACAATTACAGCTCGCAGCGATTGACGACACCGTGGGTCTTGTGCATCTCATCCAGCTTTCCATTACGGTGGATCATCGGCTTCAATCATGCCAGTGCGACAGGCATCTGCCTGTTTGCTCCAGCTCCAAGCAGTTTAATCTACTACCCAGCCTTGCATTCGAGCAAACTGGATTGCAAATTAGATCCACCTATCTGACACCAGCGGAGCGAAGGAGGAGACAGGAGCACCATCTCTATTTATATTGTGGAGTGGCAGATCATCCCCTACTATACTGTCCCATCCGACATCAGAGATTGAAGGTGGGTTCTGTACATTTTATCACCATTATTAACAAGCTCCTTTGTGTTCAAGTTTCCACCCCTCACGGCTCTTTCTCAGTGGAGGCTCTCCTTGACACAGGGTCAGCAGGTAACTTCATCGCCCGCTCCCTCTCCAACCAACTCCGCCTCAGAGATCCAATGCCCCACGCCACTACCCATTCACTCCATTTGTCAAGTGTTTTTCCCTTCCTCTCTGTCGCAGTATCCATTCTCCTCCACAAGAACCATCTCTGCCATGACATATGACCTCCATTGAGAGTCCAACCATCACACAAACCATTGATACCCTGGCTGAATATGAGGAGTTTTGTGAGGTATTTAGTCCACAGAAGGCCTCCCAACTACCACCTCATGGATCCTGGGATTGTGCCATTGAGCTACTACCTGGCGCTCCTCTTCCCCAGAGTACATCGACGAGCCACTTCACCAGGGTTACAGTCATCCATCCACTTCTCCTCTGGTATCCAGTTTCGTCTTTATGGGCATAAAAGATGGAGGTCTGTGGCCCTGTATCAACTAATGTGCCTTAAATGTCATCAACGTCAAATTAAAGTATCCCCCACCACTTGCTCCCATGGCAAAAGATGCTTCTGAGAGGGGCCAACATCTTTTCCAAGCTAGATCTCTACAGAGCCTATAACTTTATCTGTATTCGCAAAGGGGGCGAATGGAAGAGCAACGTCATCACACCTAGTGGCAACTATGAATATAGATGATTCCATATGCTTTGGCTAACACCCCTTCAGTGTTCCAGGCATCCTTCAAGATTACTTGCATCGTTTCATCATGGTATATACTGTGTCACTGTATGGAATGGCATCACTGGCTCAAGGGGGCACGCATCCCATTCCAAGTCATTACAGATCATATCACAAACTTGAGTATCTTTGTACCACAAAGAGATTGAACCTCACCTGGCTCCACTCCTCTCCTGGAGTCTCCCAGACCTTGCGCTTGTTCAGAATCATTACTGGTGGCCCCAACTAATTCAGGATGTCATTTATTATGCGCGTGCCTGCCCGGACTGCGCCAGATCCAAAGTTCCCTGGTGACTCCCAGCAGGTAAATTACTCCCGCTACCTAGCCTCAAAGGCTGTGGTCTCCAGAGGTTATTTTCATTTACATTTATATTTATGCATTTAGCAGATGCTTTTAAAGTGCACTTATTAAAGGGACAATCCCCCCGGAGCAACCTGGTGTTAAGTGCCTTGCTCAAGGACACAATGGTGGTGGCTGTGGGGATCGAACCAGCAATCTTCTGATTACCAGTTATGTGCTTTAACCCACTATGCCACAACCACTCCATACATGGTTATACATGTGTGTTGGTGGCTGAGGACCGCTTCCCTAAGGCCTGTTGACTGGTGCCATTCAAAGGGTTATCTGCTGCCCTAGAGACCGCTGAGGCACTATTCCAGCATGTCTTTTCGGAACTACGGCCACCCGGAAGACATAATGTCTGATCACAGCCCTCAGTTCAATTCCAGGGTTTGGAAGGTCCATGCGCCCAAAAATCCCTCTGTCTTCCATCCCATAAGAATATGGGATAAGTGACATTAAGCATCAAGAAATTACAGTTTTATTTTTGCTAATGAGATGTTTGTTTAGTCTCTTCTTGAAGGCCTGAACATTCTTTGAGGTGATTTCACCTACTACAGTAGAGGGGAGGCAGTTCCAAGTTGTTACAGCTGAATGAAGAAAGCTCCTTCCCAAGCATTTGGTGTTAGACTTGGGGAGTTTTAAGGTGTGACTTGGTCGTGCTCTTCGAGTGGTTCGGCAAACGAGATCTGGTGGGGGTAGCAAAGCTTTGAGATCCTCTGGACAGTTCTCAGTGTGCATTTTGAAAAGCACAGTTGTTGCTGCAACAGTTCTATGATGGCTGAGCTGACTGATTGCATATTTCCTTAGGGCAGTGTCCTCATCCTCCCCAATGATTTTCAGTGCCTTTTTCTGGATGTTGTCAAGCTGCCCAAGGGTGGTCTGTGATGCGTTCATCCAGGCAAGGCATGAGTACTCCAAGGTACTCCTGACTTGAGCCTTGTAGACATTGGCCCTACCTTTGACATCAAGCTTGTTGGCCAACCTGCGCAGAGCTCCAAGACACTGTCCAGCATGCTTGCCGATGTTTGACAGGTGATTAGTCCATAGCAACTTCTTATCGATACATAGTCCCAGAATATTCAACTGCTCAAAGACGTCAATTCTGATTGCCACAAAGAACAGGTCCGGGCGGGATGGAGGCCTCTTTCTTGACAGAACCATAGCCTTGCATTTGCTGGGTTCGAACTTGACCTTCCAAGTATCTGCCCACCTGCGAATATTCTCCAGATCTTTATTTAGTGATGCTGCCACATTGGGACCATTAAGTGTCGTTACTGGGCCATAAATGGTGGAATCATCCGCGTATAGAAAAATGCTATTATTGCACTGTTCTACAACATCGTCAATGAAGATGGAGAATAATAGCGGGCCGAGAATGGATCCCTGGGGCACCGAGGCGTTGATTGGTTTAGGTGATGAGGACTGACCAGAGAGCACGACCTGGATGGACCTTCCTTCCAGGTAATTCTGTAGCCAAGCATGTAATGGCCCAGTTATGCCTTTAGCAGAAAGCTTATCCAGAAGGCCGTTGTGCCAAACCTGGTCGAACGCTCCTTTAATGTCTAGTGCAACAAAATACACCTCACCTCCTTTGTCTAAGATGTTGTTCCACGTCTGTGATAGAACTGTAAGGAGGTCTGCTGTGCAGTGGTTCGGTTTAAATCCATACTGTTTATTATAAATTAAATTATGACGGAAGAGGTAGCCCTGGAGCTGTTTATGAACTGAGGATTCCATCACTTTGCTAAGGACTGGAAGGAGGGCTATGGGACGATAATTTGTTGGATCTGATTTAGAGTCTCTTTTATGTATTGGAATCACTCTGGCGTTTTTCCATTGTTTGAGGAACACGCCATGTCAAAAGAGAATTTGAAAGAGAAGACTGAGGGGGCTGGCCAATTCCGCTGCACATTCTCTAAGGACTTTTGTTGGTATTTCATCAGGTCCCGTTGCCTTTGCTGGATCAAGGTTACGAAGAATATTTCTAATGTCTTTGGGTTTGAAGTGCACATTGGCAAAAGAGGATGTTGGTTGCTGGCACTGAGGCAACGAGTGCCCAGATGCATCGGGCAAAGTACACTTCTCTGCAAAGTTGTGACAGAAAATGTTAGCCTTTGCACTGGCACTGTTCAATGACTGGGATGTCTGTGAAACCACTTCTGCCTGAAAGTGAATTTACTATGCCCCACCAAGTTACTTGGGAATTGAGCATTCCAAATTAGGAAATAAAAAAATTAAAAATAAGACATCACCTATATCACCACCTTTTCAAGAAAAAAAGCCTCTGATCTGCATGTTCAGTTTGCCAGACACTACTGGAACTTCAAATGTTTGCTGTTTTGTCAGCAAACACCAGAGATTGGTTTGGTGGATTGTGGTGCTGGATCTTTAAATGTAGGCTGTTTTTCTGCCAGAGGTCCTGGACATCTTGTTCGGATACATGGCATCACAGAATCTATCAAATACCAACAGATAAAAAAATAAAAACCTGTCTGCCTCTGACAGAAAGCATACAAAGGTAAAAACCATGGTATTTACAAGTTATGCCAAAGTACTTAAAAGAATACTATACAATTACCATTGAACGTGTCCAAAAACATGTTTATATCACTCTTTAAGTAAGTGAATGCTCTAGCACAAAAACTCCAAAAACCTGTCTTTTTATTTTGCAATAAAGGACAATTTGTCATTACTGGCAACAAGACCTATGACACAATTTTGACAAGTGACCAGCAATTTACCATTAATTACAATATCTGTGAAAGGACATGGGTTATTTACCCCTCATTCATATTCTGTGAAACAAGTCATATTAATTATTCGAGTAAGATTAATGTGTACGGAGTGAAATTGTTAAATGTTGTTCATCAAAGATGAATTCACTCATACTCAGCAGAGTTCTATATTTTATAAGCAGGGCCTCCTTGTGTGAGCGACCCTAAAACAAGAGACCTTACATATTTATGATTTCTGGAGTTTATCTCCCATGCCAGGTCCCATAACTGAGCCAGGTGCTGATGCCTTAAAATTTAAATACAGGGATGCATTGAGCTACAAAGTCCCAGTTTTCAAACGAGGCACACTGCTGCAAGTAGCTCCTCTAAACAATTCTACTAAATTATATGTGAGGTTTGTACAAAATCAGCTGCAGCTCAATAAGTTCTGTGAGGATGAAGAAAAGAGAAGGTGGAAGGTGAATACTATTGTCTTGCCACAATGATAATTTAACTTCTAGTTTAGCTCAATTTTGAGGGCTAATGTGTCTTATACAAATGCTTAGCAGGTGTTATTCTGAAATTACATGTAGATAGCACAAGCTTTTATGCAAAGATACAACCCATCTGGCACTGAAACTGAAGACTAGAAGCACTGTAAACAGTAACATTGCTTACTCCCTGAATCTTCACATGAGATATAAAAGACTTTCCAGCTTTGAAGTGAAACCATAATCTCCCATTATGTCCAAGAAAATATTTGAAGGCCCCCTCACCCGAATTTAGACGTGGCTGATTAAAATAATTAATCTTGGATAATTTTTTATTGTAGAAGTTTTAGAATGAGTTTGTTAATCATTTGTAGGCATACATTGTAAAGCATTTTTTAGGAGGTCGGAAAGTTTAGAGAAGGGTTTGAAATCTGGGTAAGAGGCAGGGTCAGTCGTTGTACTATACTACTATTGTAACCATGTTTTTAGTGAAACCCATAGTTTTGATGTAATCATCCATGTTGTTACTACAGTAATATGGTGTTAATAGAAACCATGTTTAATTTTGCAGTTACTATGATTTACTATAAAATACCATGGTTATTCTATGGAATATTAACCAATTACCATGGTTAATTTTTGTATGGGAAGCTTAGGGTTAGGTTTAGGGGTAGTGTAGTGTGTCTGTGAAACTAAAAATACAATAAACATGCTGCAGTGATAGCATCTAACACTATTTACACTTAGTGAAAATAGCATCTATCGTTATTTGCACTTAGTGTAAATAGCTTCTGCCAAAAAAATATCTACAATTCTAGCTGCCACAATTAACGAACTGTGAAAAGTGTCCCCCACCACTTGCTCCCATGGCAATGATGCTTCTGAGAGGGGCCAACATCTTTTCCAAGCTAGATCTCTACAGTGCCTATAACTTTATCTGTATTCGCAAAGGGGGCGAATAGACAGTCATGTCTATTTATTTTTTATTTTTTGCAACATTGAACATTGTAACCAATCAGAGACATCCGTTGTGCTCATGATTGCAATGATAAATGATTTGTCAAGGCCCAGACAGGATCTTATTTCTCTTTTTGGGGGACAACTTCTGTACTGATTTTGTGGAATGGATTTAGTTGACAGCACTGTAGTCTTAATGGATGCTGAAGGTATTAGCCTCAAATAAAGAATGGCATGCAGTTTCCCTAAACAAAATATGTTTTTTTAAATGTTAATTTACATTTATGCGTTTGGCAGATCCTTTTATCCAAAGTGACTTACAGTGCACATATTACAGGGACAAACCCCCTGGAGCAACCTGTAGTTAAGTGCCTTGCTCAAGGACACAATGGTGGTGGCTGTGGGGATCGAACCAATAACCTTTTGCTTACCAGTTCAGTGCTGTAGCCCACTACACCACCACTACTCTGATTCACCACTATAATTCTATTGTAATTTAGAATTGTGATTGCAATATGAGGGGAATTAACTGACAAATTTGATTTTTAATCATTCAATCACTGTACCTGTCAATGCAGTGTGCACTGCAATGTAAATAATTTATCATACAGAAGCTACACACGCTACGCTGATGAGCATTATAGACAGTATTTTGATCAAGGTACCCGATTTAACCTTGAAACCCCCTAATCCCTTGGGATAAGGGTGTGATGTGTGGATTTACACTTGCTTAAATCAATGAATTGCTGGCAAACACTGAAGGCCACCCTCAAGGTTTTAAAGAAAGCACAATAGTGCAGCAGTCAAAGGGCAAGAGTGGATTCTCTAACTCACTCTCTTAAACAAAGCTCTTGTCTACCCCCTCTAAAAGAGGAATGATATGTATTAACAATGAAAGACATCTGAAATATTCATCCTGCAGAAGATGCAAATACAACATCTTTATGCACAGATGACATGATACATTGCAAGCCAAGGACTGTATAGGGATTGTAAACACAGTACACATACCCTATGAACTGTTTCTATCTGCTGTATGAACAGGGAAAAATAATTGCATATTGTCCTCAAATAGGCTTATTATTTAATTTTCCTCTTTTATTTTTTTCTCTCCTAATTATTTATTTATTTACTGAGTTTTTAAGAGTACTTTTATAATGTGTACAGAAACTAAACTTATAAAGAATATTGATTCCTTCAAAGGGATGATGAAACACTGCATAAATTCCTATGTATTTTGATAAACATTATCCATTGTCAATTTTCCTCAAAATTCAATGTCACAGAATTTGACAATGCTGAGATGAATTCTTGAAGGACCAGATGGCATCGTGCTTAAAAGCTGGAGTGTAATGATGATCAATTGAAAGCAAAACTGGAGTTTTGTGGCTTTTAGCTTTAAGGCAATCTATATGATAGTGCACCCTTAAAAGTTGTCAAAATTAACCTTAATCAGATTTACACATTCATATTTTACAGTTTTTCTCTTCTGGAAGAACAGACCAAAAATAATTTTGACATCTTGTACTCAAGTGTGCATAGAATTTTTTGTCCAATCAAATGCTCTCTAGAATGAGAATGTCCCTCCCCCCCAAAAGACTATTACCTGCAACTGACTAGGGATATAAAAGTAGCAAATCATGGTTCATAATAACTTAAGTGTAAAGAATGTCTTTAAGCCTTTAGTTTCCATGTCCTAAAGCAGTGGTTCTCAACTGGTGGGGCGCGAGTAGGCTACGATGGAAGGGACTGGAAAAAACTGGGAAAAACTTTTTTTTGGGCACATTTTTTTTATCACTAAACTACTGTCATAAAAAGTTATAGTTTTGTATATACATAACTCCTGAATAAAAATTAAAATGTGTTTGGACTGATTTAAAAAAAAAAGTTTTGAACAAATTTGATTGGTTTGCCGATAGTGAGTGCAAATGCAGGTGATAAGCGGTTTCATTAAGCGAGTCATTGAGTCGTTCATTCAAACGATTCGTTCAAACGGCCGATTCATCAAGAATGAGACAGATGTTTGTGAATGGGTCATTGAATCTTTGACTCAACCGATTCGTTCACAACACTGAATCATTCAAAACACGATTGAGTAGTGCTGTGAGATGCGCTATGGCTATGCTGTGATCTTTGTTTGGATTCATCGGATCTATTTTCGCTGCTAAAATAGACCAAAACAGTCATTATTTCGTCTAAAATGTAAGTGACTTAATATTATTAACTTGTTTGTTGAACTGTCATATGAAATCAGTGTCACATTTTCAATCGTGAGGTGATGGTAAATTAAGTGATGGTCAATTGTCAGCTCTCTTGGTCGTCAGGTCGTGATGTATGTTGCTGAACTGTATTCAAATGTTATAAATATAAAAACACCACATTTTGAAATTTAACTGCAGTATGTCAATTTAGTTTATTTGTGTGTGCTGCGATCATAGACTTAGTTTATTTGTGTGTGCTGCGATCATAAACGGCGCTCATTTGTTTGATTTCAACCTGTCTTTGCAAGGCCGCGAAACTCATATTTTGCTCCTTGCAGACAAAGTGCACGCCTTCACACAAAAACTAGACCTCTGGCATGGCTGCATCAGTCGAGGGAATTGCGACATGTTCCCCAGCCTTGCAGACTTTAT
Organism: Xyrauchen texanus; assembly: GCF_025860055.1. Classification (NCBI taxonomy): domain Eukaryota; kingdom Metazoa; phylum Chordata; class Actinopteri; order Cypriniformes; family Catostomidae; genus Xyrauchen; species Xyrauchen texanus. The sequence continues at coordinate 16,364,432 of NC_068284.1, read as the reverse complement.
CACTGATGCAGGCACGTCACACGATTTCTCCTCCCTATTTCAATCAGCGTCTGAGCACCTGTCAGCAATGAGAAAACAATTTGCGACGTACTTTAAAGAGGATTATCGCTCTTTTGCATGGGTTCGAGATCCGTTTGTGTGCACAGCAAACAAGCTATCAATTGATATGCAGGAACAGCTTATTGAGCTGAAGAGTGACAGTAGACTGAAGGAACTCTTTAGCTCCTGCCCTCTTTCGTCATTCTGGGCAGCATTGATGCAGGAATACCCTGAACTCTGTGACGTCGCCTTGAAGATTCTCCTTCCTTTCGCGTCGACATATTTGTGTGAGGCAGGATTCTCAAAAATGACTGCACTCAAAACGAAATTCCATAATCATGCACAAATCGAGGATGATTTGAGGCTATGTTTATCAAACATTGAGCCAAGAATTGAGGATCTTTGCAAGGCAAAGCAGGCTCAGGTCTCACATTAACATCACCTACCAGCAAGCTTCTGTAAAAAATGCAGATGATGCCTACTATTAGGCCTAGTAATAATAACAATAATAAAGCATAAATTAATATCAGAGGTCTGGTGCCAATTCCCAATTATAGCAATAGCCTAGTAATGATAATAGGCCTACTGATGATAATAATAATAATAATAATAATAATAATAATAACAACAATAAAGCATGTAACCTCATATAATTATATAGCAATAGCCTAGTAATGATGATAGGCCTACTACTACTCATAATAATAATAATAATAATAATAATAATAATGCCTGCAAGCTCACATTAGAAGTCTGGTGCTACTGCCAATTATAATAATAATAATAATAATAATAATAATAATAATAATAATAACAACAATAAAGCATGGGCGGGCGGAGGCACTGGGGCCCCAACTGCAATGAACCAGCTTTTGGGGGGGCCCAGCTTGCAAAAGGTTGAGAACCCCTGTCCTAAAGGATGATTTTGAACAAGTTAGTTTGTGGTGATTTTTTATAGGATGTGTTCAGTGTGTCTTCACACGTGTATATTCCTGGACTGATTTGCACCAGCTGGGAAGAATGCCCCAGATTAGAAAAGCACTGTGCAGCAGCCCAGAGGAAACTGACAGGCTGGATTATCTCCTTCTGACAGCCAAGGAATGCAGCTGTCTGAATGGCAATACTGCAAGATAAGAGTTGGCTGACAAAAAAAGAATCAGCATTAATTAGCTTTCCTCTCTTCCTATATCTTCAGCCAATGAGTGCCGGTGATTTTTAACGATGGTGACTGCCAAAGAATGATAATGTTTTCATACTTGCATCTGGAGGACAGTGTTGAGGTGGCATTTTGATACTAAAATCGACCTCTAGTATACATACAGTCCTATCTATAGTATATAGCGCCTCCTGAACATTTATTACAGTGGAAATTAAATGCACAATAACCAAAAGAATATGTACCATCAACCTGTGTTAATAATGATAAAGAGATTATTTATACCTAATTCATAATGTTGTCTTTGAAGTTGTAAGGCGGGTGCCAGTGAGTCTGGGCTACTCCTCGAGAAAACAAAAGGCTCTCATGAGAATTAACATCTGAACTCACTCTCGCAGATGTAACAGCAACATCCGAGATGCAACATACTGTGCAGCTAACACCTCCCTTCTAAAGTATCTTCATCTTATTCCTCCTCCTCACTTAAAGCTCACTAAAAACCTATGCAATGTGAAGTGTGTACAAAAAGTAACTATAACATGTTTGGTATCATTTAAAGTCTCTCAGTGCGCCTGATAAACTGGTCTCATCCTCCCAGCCATAATGAAAAGCTAAAAGAAGTTATAAAATATGTGAAATGTGGTGTGCCCCTTAAAGGTGTGCCCTCCCCAGATCCTCCATACCTCCTGTATGTTAATCTACAGGAACCCCTCAACAGGGGACCAAAATCTAATTATAATGACAGACACCACCATTTGGTAAGCATGTTGAATTATCTGGGTATTTAAGGAGAGGCGACACATTGCTCAGGGCTCTCTGTAATCAGACGATCCCAAACAGTTTACTGTTTGTAGTTTATTTCAGGTGATTGCAATTCGTATTTCTTATGTTTTGATAAAATGTCTAACTTTGACTTATCAATGTCTAATTGGAATTGATGAATTGATTATGTTACCTGGTCAATAAATTGTCAACATTTGATTTTATTCTGACTGACTCTGACATTGTGTTTCCCAAACAGATTAAACGATTCGTATGTTACCGCAAGTCTGCGTCAGATTAGTGACGACTAATATTTGGCATCGATTCAAGTGTACTTGGTTTGCAAAGACAAAAAGGGAATTTCCGTTTAGAACAGCAAACGCTGCTTGACCAATCTAAATCTGGGTGTCTTACCTCTGTTTTAATTTGATGTTTCTCCAGATAAGTGTACGAGGGAAACCACGCATGGCCAATCTAAAGCTATTACAAGAGAAGTTATGATGGTCAACTTACATCTGTAATAGTGGCCGTGACCTCTACTGAAGAAAACGTTAAGTTACATTCAAGTGTATGCAATTCCATGGGGCTATACTGAAGTATCTTTGATTGTGTATATGTGAACGTGACCGATCTCAGGTATATAGCAATTACCTCTGTTTGATGATCCAATACTGGCCGCTTGTGATCGTGAGACCACGGTGTAGAGAAAAACACGAGGACCTCAAAGCGACATAGTTTCTTAATCGAAACGGGTAAAGTACAATTAAAGAGTTAAAGGAATAATCAAACATTCGCTCACTTTTAATGATACTCAGATATCATTAAAAACCTTTTTCATTTATGGAGTCAGATGAAATAACGAGATAATACATAAGAGAAAATGTATTTCATTTAATATTGTTGTGTTGCGTACAAGAAAGACTGTAACGCGCAGAGACCTTCACCCGTATTATTGGAGACCGGCATTGGACCGATAAACGGGCTTACAAAGTTAAATTCACCCATGTCATCCTCAAGCAATAAGCACTACTTCACATTGATAAGGTGAAACACATGAAATGGGGTTGTGTCTAGATGGTGACACTTGTTCTGTGCAAAGTTTCACAAGATTCACATGCAACAGGTCTGGAGTGGTAATCTGGCATACCAGGCATTTTTCCTGGTGGGAAAACGCACTTTGGGGCCAATCAGGGGAGGACTGGCCATTGGGAGAACCGAGGGGTCCGGTGGGTAGGCCGCGAAAAGCTAAAATGAGCCGACACGTTATCCAGAACGGAACCCCAAAACGGTGCCGTGATATGCAGAACAGGACAGCGAACCCCCCCCGCCCTCCCCCAGTTGCAATGTAAAATCCAGGGCCGATTTCTGTTCCCAGTCCATCCCTGACATGCAACATTCATACACTGTGTTTACTAGCCAAAACCTTACCCGTAACCTCCCAACCTTAACCTCAGTAGCAGCAAATATGAATCTCGCTAGAGTTTTATAGAAGAAGGTTTACCATGTTGACTTTCAGAGGTGGGTAGTAATGGGCTACATTTACTCCATTACATTTACTTGAGTAACTTTTGGAAAAAATCCAGCCTTTCAGTTTATAATGTTTCCACGTCATAAATTACCGGCCTTCAGACGGAACCCCCACATCAGGCTGTTCTGTGTAAGGTTACAAGGACCATCAGATTTGCACAACTCTAAAATATTTCATCTTAATCTAGCCTTGCTAGATAATGCTGAAAATGACTTTGAACTGTGGTAAAGTTTGTACCTGAAAAATTTATGATTATAGACTGATGGACCTCTTAAAAATGTTTGTAACTATGTGCAACCACCTATAATTGATAAATATAATCTTTAATTTTGTATGATTCATATGATTCTACTAAGAATGGATATTATAAGGTTTAACTTGATAAAATACAATGATATGTAAAACCAATAGGATTTTGTAACCAGGGATTTTCACGTTTTATTACCTACATGTATAACAATGTCAGGTTTAGTATGTAAGCATTTGTTTGGGTATGAAAAGAAATCTGGTGAAAATGAATATCATGTCTCTTGTACCATTCTCAAGATATAAAAGCTCATGATTAAATATGAAGTATTTTTGAGCGGGAAATTTCTAAAAGTCTCAAACAAAGGACCATAACTCGACTGTCGGAAAAGACAGCCCAGTTGACCATGTGACTCTGAAAAGTCACTTCTGATTGGCGCAGGACACCTTTGGGGGATGCGGCCAATTTTAATTCATATAGTTCCAAACAGGAAGAACACATTCTCTTGCTCTCTTCTCTCTTGCTTCTCCCTTCACTCTTCTCCGGATGCTTCATCTTCTGCTTCGCTGACTGCTCAGATTTCGCTCTGACTCCATGTGAGGTCCGAGGGAGCTCGGGACTCGACGTCCCGAGAAAGCTCATCGATCTCTATGGTTCACAAACCCATGAGAAGGCCTCGCTTCACAGCTAAACTAATTCATACAGACACTAAATTCGATCACACAGAAGTTAAAACATCGACGGAATGAACTTTCAACCAAGAACCAAGCCACACAAATAACGCAAGGAAACACCACAAAGACAAGCAAGTACATCTCCAGTATTGTGCTCAAAGTGGTGGTGTATTAATTAAATAATTTGGGTAATCCGATAGCAAATCGATGTAGACTCAAAGAAGGTTAAATGGTTCTTAAGGCATTGTCAACAGACTCCAAAAAGTTCATGTTCACTGTATTGATCGTTTATTTCAAATTCTGTCATTTACAAACCGGTTTCATGTTTTATGTGTTAGATTAGTTTTATTTTTTATTTTATTTTACCTTTATTTAACCAGGTTAATCGGTTGAGAACAGGTTCTCATTTGCAACCGCGACCTGGCCAAGATAAGGCGCAGGGTACAAGGCGACATACAATTACACATGACATACCAACATACAATTACACAGTCATGAATATAGAAAACATTCAGATTCAGTTAAAAGGTACTGGACAATATATATGAATAGAAATTAAAAGACTTGATAGTTTAAAAAATGTAAAATGGCAGTGCAAAAGAAATAGCAGTCAGATAATAGTACAGTCCAACATGGGTAAAATGATAATGTGCAAGTAAATGCAGTGACAGCCATTTAGTTGAATATGTGCAAAAATACATAAGTCTTTGTTCGCAAAGAGCATCAACATCAACATGTGCAGTGGTCCGTCAATAAATTTGACAGTAAAACTTTAAAGGTAGCGATCGAAACAGTGGATTCTAATTTCAGAGACTTTTGTAAAGTGTTCCAATCATTTGCAGCAGAAAATTTAAAAGAAGAGCGGCCAAGAGAGGTGCGGGCTTTAATAGAGTCTAAAGAGATATATTTACTCGAACGCAGGTTAAATACAGGCACTGATATGATATTATGTTTGGAATAGCAATAAAGTTTGTATTCAAAGATGATTGACTGTGGTATATTTTGATAAATAATCTCATTCCTGTTTCTACAAGATTTCGCTTCAAAGCTGTACCTATATACATGTGAAATTATTTTCAATAAGCCATGAAAATTATATCACTCCAATATGTGAATTAATCACAATTATTTAATAATTTTTTTTATAATAATTATTTAAGATAATTCCTTACAGTAGAAATTGTGAGCTGATACAACAAGACGTTGTATTAGGATTTCAATGGTGGAGATTCTATTAAAGACAAATAATCTAGTTATTTGTCATTCCTCTAATTTATAATGGTTGTCGAACACAACTAATTCCGTTATACATTTCCTTACCTAATAAGGACAGTTTAATTTAGTTCATAGTTCACATATTTTGAGACCCTAAATTCCCTTCTAAATTTAAAATGCTTGCAAAATACCCTGCATAACTAATCCCGTTCACGTCTCTAAATTATATATGTAATACCCTGCATGAGTATATTTAAAGGTGGGTACTTTTCACACAAGTAAATTTCAAACAAATTTCTTTTTACTTTTAATTTGTTACAAAGGGTGACTTTTGAAAGGGATATTTACGACAGCAGAACTTTACAGCTGCGCTCTGTAACTGGAGTCGAGTCCACTACTGCAGCAGAATTAAGTGTGCCAAATAAACACTCTCATCACTCCACATTATGAAAAAGAGTAGTTTTGTCATGCAGCGCCTTTTACACCAAGACAAGCGGATATTCAAATTAAACTTTTTTAGATTAGAATTGCAGCACGGTAAGTTTCGGCTATTACGATAATGTGGGCTTGTCTGTATCATGGTCATTTTCAGGGTAATTCTGTAACTATGTAAATTATGACCTCCGTTTATAAGTATACATTTTATATCAGTGCTGCAGTATCTCAGTTCCAAATGTATAAATGCATATAAACATCAGTGTGAAGTGTAAATGTCTTTTTCTCTGCCGTATTGTGTGTTTGACTTCTGGAGCACGAGCTGACAGTATGTCTGTGCCCGCACAGCATTTCTGCGTTTGACAGATGTGGCATGTTTTTCTCATGGACAACAGAATACAAGCTCTGAACTTAAAAAAGCCTAATATGCTTTTGCCCTATAGTTTGCCCTTAGTGTACAGAACTAATTACCGAAAATACTGAAACTACAATGATCTGAGAATCCATACAGGATTTTAAAAAGCGACAGGACTTTTGAAATAGTGACAGTTGGCATTAATAAAGCATGATCTTGTTTTGTTTTGTTCCGCATTACATATAATTGGGCCTATGGGACATTGTTCTCGTTTTTCACCATAATAATTACTATAAACTGGTTTCCAAACTTCTAATTGACAGATTCGTCCAAATCTGACAAGCATCCTCAACGTGATATTTAAACCATAAATTAATGTTCTGTCATAATTTCCCACCTCTTTGTGTATTTTGGAACCCAAAAAAGATATTAGACATAATGTTAGGGACTGACAGTCACCATTCCCTTTAAAAATATGGAGGAACAAACATGCAGTGACAGTAAATGGTGACTAAGGCTAACATTCTGTCTGAGATTTCTTTAATTGTGTTGCATTGAAGAAATTGCACATTTTAAATGTCTTAATTTGCTAGAAGTTTATTTTGTCAACTTTTAGGAGTACACTAACATATAGGTGGCCTCAAATTTATTTTTTAAGATACAGTACATGGACTAAACACTATAAATTGCAAAGTGGTCTTTTAAATCAAAACTGAAAATGTGAAAAGAAATTCTATTAAAGCCATTTCATTGCAAGAATGAAAGAAGTTCTCCACTCTTTCAGCAATCTCCACTGATGACTCTCTGTACAGAAATTAACCTTCAGAGGCTTATGTTTCAAACATTGGTTGCTCTCATTCCTGACCATGAAGTAGGCTAATTGTCTTACATTTAACATTTTCAAAGAGGTGTGGATAAGACATAAATTTCTGATGGCAAATCATTAACTTTTTAACATCTGGTCCCAAATTTGCCCTGTTGAGTTATTCATGGACTTTACTGCAGCCCGACTAAAAATAGATACTTCTTGTTTTTGCTTGTAAATGTATAAAGGCTTTACCGCTACATAGTGAAGGTAATGAAAAGAGCATTTACAAATTGATAGACTTCCATTTACTGAGTTTCCCAACAATCTCTTTCACAATTGTCTTTGTGTAGAAGAGATGCACACCATTTATAAACAGTATGAGTTCACCCATCACAATCCTGAGTAATCAGAGTGAACTGATTAAGAGACTATTTAGCCAGCGATGGATCACTGGTATTAAAATGAATGGGAGCAGGGTCAACGCTGGCCAAATTGATGCCCTACACAGAGTTCACGTGATATGAGCGTGAAGCGATCATCTGTGTTTCGTAACTGCTTTCGGGTCCTTGAATAACGTAAAACGTGAGAGTAAGGGCAGCCAGTGGACTTTCTGGTGCCTCCCTAGGGAGTTAGTTTCCTACACAGTCTGCTTATAGTGCACCCTTACAAGGAAAAAATCAATAACCTTTTATATACAGAAATCACATGTCAATCAACTCAAGAATGAGCATGCGCAATAGCTGGACCAGCTTTTTTAGCATGATCTGAGCTAAACAAGCTAATTTATGATACCATTATTGTCAGATTTTACTGCTGATTTAAAATATGTTCTTTGATCTTAAGCTTGGCCAAAATTTATGGAGATTTCAGTCTTTCCCCATTCAAGTCATACCTGCCAACACTCCTGATTTTACAGGGTTTCTCCTGTTTTTCCACCCCTCCTCACGCTTTACTCCCGATGTACAATTTCTCTCGATAAACTCGTGAATTTCCGCATCCACACTAATGTATTAGACCTGTAGGTAGGGTTGCCACCCGTCCATAGAACAAAGGAGTGTACCGTAAAGCATGGGATCGTCACGTAAAACATGGGATCATCCCATATTGAAATATGAAATTATGCATCCCATATTGAATCAATACAGGACACGATTTGTCCCATAAGCAGGTCAGCTGGCATCACGGCTAAATTGTTCCAGATTTTTCATTTAACACTGACATTTTTCATATGGTGGGTAAAGGGTCATCTGAAAAGTTCATACATTATGCTGAAACATGCTAATAGTGTGAATGGTATATTAAGGGGCCGTCTGAAAATCCACACATTAAACTAAAACTATGGATTTTTTTTTATTAAAAAAAACAAAAGGTTAAATATAAATGTTCAAAAAGATGTACAAAATTACAAAGATTCAACAATGTATGAAGTCAAGTCAAGTGGTTTTTTTATTATCGTTCAACCATATACAGTTAGTACAGTACACAGTGAAACAAGACAACGTTCCTCCAGGACCATGGTGCTACATAAAACAACATAGGACAAACACAGAACCACATGAGACTACACAGTCTAAATAACATTTCTACATAAAGTGCATTTCTACAAAAAGTGCTTTTCCACACGTGCAAACGTGTGCAAAAAGTACGGGACAGTACAATAAATTACTAAAAGGAACAGGACAATAGGCACAATGAGAGACAGTGCAGCAGTAGTGAGGATGGGGGGTGAGAGATGTGCTTTTCTCAGCCTTCGAAGAAAGTAGAGACACTGCTGGGCTTTCTTGGTAATAGAGCTGATGTTGAGGGACCAGGTGAGGTTCTCTGCCAGGTGAACACCAAGGAATTTGGTGCTCTTGACAGTCTCCACAGATGTTCAGCGTAGAGTGTTCACTATGTGCGCTCCTGAAGTCAACAACCATCTCTTTTGATTTGTCCACATTCAGAGACAGGTTGTTGGCTCTACACCAGTCCATTAGCCGCTGCATCGCCTCTCTGTATGCTGACTCGTCGTTCTTGCAGATGAGACCCACCACGGTTGTGTCATCTCCCTATATGCATATTACACAGTCTGTGTAGTGCACCTACTCCCTACAGGGGCACCATCTTACTCCAGGGAAACTCTATCGGATGCTGTCCTCACACATACCCCTTCTCCCCCCAATTTAGTTTTTTTTTAAATCTCCATATCTTTCATGCCACTAGTATCCATTAAAAATAGCTGCTTGGGATTGTTCCAAAGATGGCCGCAGAGTGGACTAACTTGCCTTTAAAGGAACTTTGACTGAATTCAAGACACATCCGAACACATTAGCTATAGTCCACATCTGTATAATTAACAACAATAATAATGAAGTTTAGCTTTCAAGCTCCTATCCATAATGCCACTGTCTGATTAGATAAATCTAATCCTGCAGAAAAGCTCAGATATCTTCCCACTGAGATGTAGTTGCTCACTATTTGACTATTTAGTTTATGATATACAGGTACTTGGTCAGCTACTTGGGTCTAAATGTACAGCCTTATATTGTAGCTTTTATTCGATTTTTCAGTTATTTTCTGTAAAATGTGATACAGAACGATATTTTGAGGTCAGCCTCAGTAATTGATACCAAAAGACTGGGTATGCAAATGTAGTAGGTTTTTAAACCAAGTGACCTTTTCTCTGAGTTTTGCTTCCAACTTGCATTTTTATACCTTATAAATATTACATAAGAGTTAATTTCATCTCATGGGCTAGCTGGATCCACTTGTTTTCAATTTATGCAACACTTATTTCTCATTTAAATTAATACCCTCAGCAACAAAAAATTATTTAAAAATAAAGGTAAATTTAAAAATAAAAGGTTTAATTATTTAAGCATACTGTATACAATGGTGGCCAAAAGTTTGGAATAATGAACAGATTTTGCTCTAATGGAAAGAAATTGGTACTTTAATTCACCAAAGTGGCATTAAACTGATCACAATGTATAGTCAGGACATTAATAATGGGAAAATTACTATTACAATTTGAAAGAAAATGTAAACTACTTCAAAGTGTTCAAAAAATCGTCCACGTGCAGCAATGACAGCTTTGCTGATCCTTGGCATTCTAGTTGTCAGTTTGACAAGATACTCAGATGACATTTCACACCACGCTTCCTGTAGCACTAGCCATAGATGTCACTTTGGGCACATCTCACACACCTTACAGTCTATCTGATCCCATAAATCTCAATAGGGTTAAGATCCATAACATTCTTTTCCAATGATCTATTGTCCAATGTCTGTGTTTCTTTGCCCACACACCTTTTCTTTTAGTTTTCCTGTTTCAAAAGTGGCTTTTTCTTTGCAATTCTTCCCATAAGGCCTGAACCCCTGAGTCTTCTCTTTACTGTTGTACATGAAACTGGTGTTGAGCGGGTAGAATTCAATGAAGTTGTCAGCTAAGGACATGCGAGGCGTCTATTTCTCAAACTAGATACTCTGATGTACTTCTCCTCTTGTTTAGTTGTACATCTGACCTTCCACATCTCTGTCTGTCCTTGTTTGAGCCAGTTGTCCTTTGTCTTTGAAGACTGTAGTCTACATCTTTGAATGAAATGTTAAGTGTTTTGACAATTTCAAGCATTGTATAGCTTTCATTCCACAAAACAATGATTGACTGATGAGTTTCTAGAGAAAGCGGTTTCTTTTTTGTTGTTGCCATTTTTGACCTAATATTGTCCTTAGCACATATCCTAAACAGAAACCTTGGATTACTGCACAGGTCCGCTACAATCTATGGGCTTGCTCTAGGGCATTTGAATTTGAATTTTATTGTTGAGGATAACCCCTTGAGATGAAACATCTCGTTTTCGAGGGGGTCCTCGAAATCTGGTGATCATGTAGCTTACAACAAAACAAGGTATGATGTTTGAAAGAGTATAAAGGATGACAAAAAGTCGTACAGTCAAAGACTGGAAAATCACTACACTGCTCATGACTCTAGGAAAATGTGTCAAGGCCTAGCACACATCATAGACTAAAAAGGCCCAAAATATGCAAACAGCTCCGTATCTCTGCCAGATGAGCACAATCTCTTTTATGCACACTTCGAAGCCCTGAAAACAGAGCCCTGGACGATGCTGGAAGTGGCTCATGATGAGGGGGAACAAGTACTCACATTGTCACTCACACAGGTGTACAAGTCACTAAGTAGATTGAACACACGCAAGGCAGCAGGTCCAGATAACATCCCAGGACGTGCCCTCAGGCTATGTGGTTTAGAACTGACTAGCGTAGCCACTGACATCTTCAATCTTTCCCTCACCCTGGCTACAGTTCCATCCTGCTTTAAGTCCACCACTATTATTCCTGTCACAAAGACAGACACAGCCTCTTGCCTTAATGACTACAGGCCAGTGGCTCTCACACCGGTTCTCATGAAATATTTTGAGAGCCTCGTCAAGGACCAAATCCTGAGCATTATACCAGCAACCTCACTATGACACACTACAGTTTGCGCACAGGACAAACAGATCCACAGCGGATGCAATCTCATTTACCATACGCACAATACAAGCCAACCTGGAAAATAAGGACAGTTATGCCAGACTACTTTTATTGACTACAACTATCATCCCTCAAAACTCATAGCCAAGCTGCACAACCTAGGGTTACCTCCTACACTGTGTAACTGGATACTGAACTTCCTCACTGGTAGATCCCAACATGTTTGTCTTGGAAAGCACTCCTCTAGCACCCTCATCATGAACAGAAAGGCACACCTCAAGGGTGTGTAATCAGCCCTATGCTGTACACCCTCGTCACACATGACTGTTGCTGCCCAACCCAACAATGTCATCATAAAGTTTGCTGATGACACCACAGTCAATGATGAGATGGCCTACAGGAGAGAAGTGTCAGAATTGGTCACATGGTTTGAGGCTAACAATCTCACACTGAACATCAGCAAGACCAAGGAGATGGTTGTGGACATGAGGAGGGGTGAGCAATTCCATCTACCACTAATGATGGAGACTCTGAGGTAGAGAGAGTGGAAAGCTACAAGTTCCTCTGTGTCCACATCAGCAAGGACTTAAAGTGGACAAAGAACACAACGCAGTTGGTTAAGAAGGCCAGTCAGAGGATGTACTTCCTTCAGAAACTGTGGAAGTTTGGCATGTCACCACAACTCAACAACTTTTACAGATGTACTGTAGAAAGTGTGTTAACCTGTTGCATAACTGTGTGGTGTGGCAACAGCACAGCACAAGAGAGGAAGGCATTGCAGAGGGTATTAAGTTTAGCCCAGAAAATCACAGGGATGAATCTCCCCTTACTTCAGGACATCTACAATAAAATAATGTTCAAATGGGCAAGTAATGTTATCACTGATCCCACCCTTCCTGCCCATACATTCCTTTCCCTCATGAAGTCTGGCAAGCGGTTTCGAAATACTGCAGCCAGAACTTCCAGACTCCGGGACAGCTTATATTCTGAGGCCATCAGGATGATCAATAGTCGACATCCACTGCCACTTCCACCTGTGCCATCAGGTTAAGACCACCCCCTGCTAAACTACATTCTGCACTTTACCAACTGGACTATTATCCATACATTTCTTAATGCAATGATAGTCACTGACATATTAACACTACTGGTCACTTTATTGGTACCTGCACTGCATCTCTTTCGTATTTATATTTATGTATTTTTAATGTTGGGTATTGCTTTTATTGTGCATATTTTTTATATTATGTTGATTTTTACTATATTAAATTGTTGTTGTTGTTTTGTTTTTCTTTCTATGCCTTGTTACCCCAGATTTTTGAGAGGAGTTTACAAAATAAGGATTTCTTGTGCAAAACAAAGCACAGATGACAATAAAGATCTTTAAACTTGAAGACATGCCAGTCTATTGCATACGGTGGCAACTCAAAAACAAACACAAAGACAATGTTAAGCTTCATTTAACAAACCAAATAGCTTTCAACTGTGTTTGATCTAATGGCAAGTGATTTTCTAGTACCAAATTAGCAATTTAGCATGATTACTCAAGGATAAGGTGCTGGAGTGATGGCTGCTGGAAATGGAGTCTGTCTAGACTTGATCAGAAATTACTTCTTTTTTTTTTTTTTTTCAAATAGTGATGTTGCTGTTTTTTTTACATCAGTAATGTCCGGACTATACTTTTTGATCAGCTGAATACCACTTTGGTGAATTGAAGTACCAAACTGTACATAATTCCAAACATTAGGCCGCCAGTGTAGATTTGAAGAATATCTATAAACTATGTACACAACCATGTATAGATTACAAATTAAATATATGAACCTTGTCTGAATAGTTTTAAACAGATAAAGCACCGGGTAAGCACCATTTTAATAAGCAGCAGCATTTCTAAATGACAGTGACTCAAATGGCGGACCGAGGTCTGTGTCTGGACTGAGCAAAGGGTCAATACGGACCGAACAGCACCAAACTTAATGATATCGAAGTCAATAAATTTGTGACATTTGCGACAGTTTTCAAACATGACTGACTGGGCGCCATTTACCAGCACAGCCTCTCTGTCTCTAGCAGTGGTGAAGAAACACCTGCCCGGGGCCACGTCCTATCCAATCACGTGCATTAGTCCGTAGCAGAAAAATACAGTGAGCAGCAACATAGATACTGGCATCTTTCACTAAAACATAAACAAGAATGAAGCAAAGTCAACTTCTTGTGTCTGAACTGAATCCGACCTTTCAGTAAAACCAGGACAACGTGCTTCCAGAGCGCCTTTAACGATCAAGTTTTTTCTAAAATTGCCTTTATTATGATCAGCATGTTTAAAGTTTAAAAAAATGTATTTAAAAATACTTTCACAAACAGATTATTTTTGTGATTAAGATGTCATAATCTCTGGCATAGATGACAAAAAGAAATGTGATATTACTAGTAGTGTAGTGGAGTTCTCATGAGAATGTCTGCATTATTTAATATTTATATTCCATTTATAGTCCTACTTATCTGATTGTGAGGTATATTGTTTGTTGATGGTAGATTTTCACTTTAAAGAAAATATAAAAATGTTCCATTCATACTTTTACATTTTCCACATTTGGGGGGGGGCAACACCTGAACCCCATAATGTATCTTTCTGTAGTCACAAGGCCTGCTATGCCCCTTAGGAATCTAAAAATATTCAAACACAAATACTGGAATGCTGTCATTCAGCTTCAAAACTAACAGTTGATGTTATCTTTTAATATTCATATCAAAGTGCACTCGGTTGATGAACTTATTGAAATATTGTAATCTTTTGGTAGAATATTCCCAAACCCACTACTTTGGGTTTGTCTTTGGGCCCCCAATGTCATAATCCTTGCCTAATTTTTAAGAGACTGTTTTGAGTATGATGTTTTCTTTTTTCTTATACAAATACTTTTGCTGCCACCTTACAACTTATTAACTTATAACTATTTCATAAAATGTATTAAGCATTCCTTACTTAATTGAATAGCTACAGTATACTGACACCATGTAAGTTACTGTCTGGACCTTTGCTGGGAAGGAAATGTAGAGACCGGACCTCTTGGAACTTTAATTGAATACCCCTGCTCTAGAGAGTTTTACTGATGTTGACAAAAACACAAAAGAAAAGTGTAAATCAAATGGATGCTTAATACAACATGATTCCAGTGAGGAAAAATAAACGTGGTTACAGATGTGCAGTCACATATAGCAAGATTAAAACAAACAAAATGGGTCCTGAATTCTTAAATAGCCTAAGATACAGTGGTGTGTAAATAGTATATATTGCAGTGCACTTGCACACCAAAATTATACAACTTACACTTGTTTGCAGCACTGTTACTAAATGCTTTAAATTTATGCAGTTATGACAGCTGATTTACACAGCTTGAAGAAGTAACTGCTAAACTAAACATTGATTCATATTTGACTAAAAAGCACCAAAGAGTAACATGGTTTTTTGGACATGTACTGTGGTTTTCTTTGAGGTACCTTGAAGCAGGGGAGCAACTACACATTTCCAAGCAGGCAGGAAAAACAACATTTTGTGCCTCATTTATCTGTCAAGTGAGGGCGTGGGAGGTGTATGGTTGAGGAGGATGACTGCATCACCTTTAGTGAGCTGCTGGCGCCCCTGCATTGCATACCTTATATGGTTTTTGCACCTCTGCCTTGAAATACCATGTAAATACAATGGATCATTGCTTTCAATATCATGTTGTTACCATTTGATACAATCCCTGTACAATTGCAGTGCCACAGTAAGGGTTGTGATGTCTTTGCATTCAAATTCTAATGAAATGTTTTTCTCTGACAACTTATATCATATTTGTTACCATACCATGTACCACTATGTACAATTATGCTCAAACACCCTATGAGCATTAATAATATCAGAGAAGAAAATAGAATATTGATGTAATGTGAGCAACAATGATTTTAGAACCTGTTGTACATACTTTAAACACGCGATCAAAGTAACCTGTGTGTGACATTTCAACTGTATCAGTGATTAAATCCACAGCAATCTGATGTATGGGTATACAGTTTATAAACATACACATACAGTTATAGTGCATATATTTTGACATATATGTAAATATTCAAATTTCACTACGAGTTGGGAAAATATGTTACATACTGTATATGAAAACTGACTTGCTCATATATCCTCAGCCAACCAAAAATACATATCATTTCTGCTGACCAACAACCGTTTTGTCCAACAATAGCCTATCTTTTATAAAAACTTAAATACTTTGTGTGATATGCATTGCAAAACATAATGTAGAGAAACAGCCTTTACGTGTTAGTCAGTCTAATCTTAAATGTGTAAACTGTGTTTATAATCCAGATGTCTCATGTGCAAGAGGTTTCAGGTGATCGACTACTGTGCACTACACACGCTTCTTCAATGATCTGCTGAATGCCAGTACAGCACAAGATACCCTTGGCAACACAAAGTTGTCGCTTCCATTATTTCAGTTGTGCTGTTTTGGTTAAAGCAAGCCATTCTTAAAATACATGTACGAAGATGAATAATCATCGATGATGAATATCACAACGCGTGGCTGTGCAGGCGGGATATATAAACCAAACACATTTATTAATGATGCCCTAATTCCCAAATACTCTTGCTGCACAACTTTCATTGTAGATAACTGGTACAAGTTGTCAATGCGGGAAGAACCCTGACAGCGAGATTCATCTTCAGTACATCAAGTACGCTATGAAGCAACTTACCATAATATGCAGACGGGACTTCGGATTTTCTTGTCATCTCTGCGTGGACGATAAATCACGGTTTTGCTCGGGTTGCAGGATAAGGTTGGATTGAAGAGGACAGTGCCGCTCGTTAAATTCCAAGTTTAGCAGATTCCCTCACGCGACTGAGCGTCATCAAACGTGCGGAGCGCGCTTCACTCCAAACACCGACACATGTGCGGTGACTAGTGCAGGCGCATAAATGTTTTTACTGCAAAAGAGGTGCAATTTTTTCCAGCTTTATTCTCTGCAGAATAGTACACCAATGTCATTATTTGACAAAAAAAAAAAATATATTATTTTATAATAATAATAATAATAATTAAAAAAAAAGAGAGACATCGAGCAACTTTAGGATGCAGCCCAGTTCTAATCTATTTTAGCCAGAGCATAAATGACCATTTATTATTTGGCCGCTATGGGTACAGTGAAAGTATTCTCAGCGAAAGCTGTCTATAAATTAACGTGTGACAATAGCGAATTCTAGTGGCAAAAAGCTACATTGCCTGATGGAAATACCAGCTGCGACGTAATCTGCCAACAACAGACAGCACGTTTTTTCAACGTTTTTCTTCATTTGTGCCTCCCTACTCAATTAACGTGACACTTCGACAAAAGGCCTATAAGTTTTAAGACGAAATCTGATTCACATACACAGAATCGCTGTATTTAATTAACGGTGTGAAAATATGCTTTACGTTTAGAGAGCTAATATTTTTTTAATTTTATTTTTTTAAATAATAACCTAATAGTTTTCTTTGTTTATATAAGGTACAATCGGGTTAAAGTCACACCTTAGGTAAAATTAGCTTTTTGCAATTTTAAGTAAAATTAGCAATTTCTAATTTTTAACAAAATTAGAAATTGTAGAAGCAATTAGCTGTATGCAGGCTGGAAAAGCAGCAGGTCCAGATGGCATACCTATAGATATTTATAAAAAATTTCAGTCCAAATTAATTTCACCCCTGTTGGAAATGTTCCAGGAATCTTTTAGGAATGGCCTTCTCCCTACATCCATGAGGAGAGCCCTAATAACTTTACTCCCAAAACCAGGAAAACCTAACACAAAATGTGAAAACATGCGCCCAATCAGCCTTTTAAACTCAGATACAAAAATACTTAGCAAAGTTCTTGCAAGAAGATTGGAGGGCCTACTACCTCTGGTGGTGGGAGAGGACCAAAATGGATTTATCCAAGGTAGACAGGGCTTTCATAATGTCAGACGAGTGCTCAATATTTTACATAACCAGAGAGGGGCAAAAGACACGGCTTTACTCTCTCTTGATGCAGAAAAGGCCTTTGACCGCGTCGAATGGCACTACTTATTTGAGGTGCTCACTCGTTTTGGCTTTGGGGATACTTTTTGTAAATGGGTTAGATTGCTTTGTACTGGGCTTTCCACAGAAGTTTTGACCAATAATGTGGTCTCTAAACCTTTTAACATCTCTAGAAGTTGCCCATAAGGAAGTCCCTTATCACCTTTATTATTTATCCTTGCAATAGAACCTTTTGCTATAAGGGTGAGGATGCATAGTGACATTTGTGGAATCCGAGAAAGTCACCTGGAACATAAAATAGCACTATTTGCAGATGACGTAATTTTGTTCCTGAAAAACCTGAGCAGATCTATCCCTGCACTCCTAGATCTCATTGAAACTTTTGGGAAAATTTCTGGATACAAAGTTAATCACTCAAAATCATCCATAATGTTACTTAATGAATCAGAGAGGGAAAATTGCCAGGATTATTCTTCTACCTTCACCTCAACAGATAATTTTACATATCTGGGTATAAAAATTGTCCCCGAGGTGAATAAGATTGCCCAGATAAATTATGACCCAATTCTGAAAGATGTTACTTCATCAATAGAACGTTGGACATCTTTACCTATCTCAATGATTGGCAGGATAAATATTATAAAAATGAATATACTCCCTAAATTTCTCTATTTGTTCCAGAATATTCCACTACCCCCTCCCTCATATTTATTTACTAGAATTAAGAAATTGTTTACCAACTTTATTTGGCAAAATAAGTGTCCCAGACTACGTCTATCTTTATTATACCTACCATTTGACCGAGGAGGCCTTAAATGTCCAAACATCCAATGGTATTACTGGGCAGCTCAGCTGCGTACAATTATGTTTTATTTTTCATCTGAAAGCCCTCCTGCTTGGTTGGATTTGGAATCTTGTTCTATTACACCAAGATTACCATTGCACCTATACCTGTATTCAGCAGACCACAAATACCTGAGAAAAAACACAGATAATCCTATCGTATTGAATATGATCAATATTTGGTTTAATTCATGTAAATATTTGAATTTTAACTCCTCCTTGTCACGTTTCAGTCCTATTTGGGGTAATACTAATTTCAAACCAGGGAAATGTGATGCAGGATTTCGGATATGGGCTGAAAAAGGGTTTAAGAAAGTGCAGGATTTGTACAGTGAAGATGAAGTACTTATGCCCTTTGCAGAAATATCAACCAAATATGCCATTCCAAAGACCCACTTTTTCAAATATCTTCAACTTAGAAGCTTTATATCATCATCTCAAAATCATTCATTAGACATACCGGCCATTTCCCCACTAGAAGCAGCAATTATAGGACATTGTTATGATAAGGGTTCAATTTCATCTTTGTATGACTTGTTTGTGTCTGGGTCAGATGAATCCTCAGAATCAAAACTAAGATTATGGAAAGAAGATATAGATGACGAAATATCCCTAGAGGATTGGAATGAGGCATGTAAGAAGGCGCAGATGCAGACAGTCAACACTAGCTTGAAACTCATACAGTACAAATGGCTGATGCGTACATACATAACTCCTGTCAAGTTGCACAAGTTTAACGATAACATTCCTGATACCTGTATAAAGTGTAATGAGGCAAGAGGTACATTGTACCACTGTATATGGGAATGTATGAAAGTGAAACCCTTTTGGCAAGGTATTATTGATATGATTGACCAAATATTATCAAAGAAACTACCACTGGATCCTAAGCTTTTTATCCTGGGTGTATATCCTACCAGCCCTCCCGTACAGAGCAGAGAGGTCAGATTCATAGACGTGTATTTTACAAGCTAAACGTACAATTGCTCTTAATTGGAAAAATATCAATGAGCCAAGAATTGGAATGTGGATTAAAGAAATGGCGTTAAACATGTCAATGGAAAAGATAACGTACATTGTCAAAAATAAACAAAATACTTTTGAAGATGTCTGGAGACCTTTTACTAACTTCTTAAGGCATAATGTAAATGTTGGTAACCTGCTACAACAAGAACAAGTTCTGAGGGAGTAGGGTAGCATCATGGTCTCCTAAATACACATGTGAAACACTCCTTACCTGATTTAGGTGTCTTTAAGAAAGGAAGCATCATCCTTTTTTTTTTCTTCTTTTTTTTTTTTTTTTTAATTATTATTGTACATTTTATTTATTTATCATTATTATATATTATTTTTATTTTATTTTATTTTATTTTTTTATTTTTTTTAATTGTATTTTCCTTTGGGGGTGGGAGGGAGAACAGGGTGAAAAAGGTTTACTGTGTTTTACATGATTGCTATTCATTATGTACAGTAATTTGATGTGATATGTAAACTGAAAAATGATTAAATATATTGTTCAAAAAAAAAAATTAGCTTTTTGTTTTATGGCCACCAAGTGCCCCAGTGTTCGTTTTGGTAAAAAACGACCGGCTCACAATGATGGTTTATAAATCATTCTTATTGCACATATCATCACAAGATATTGCATTAGATCTTTTGTCAACTTCTTTTTGGTAAATATTTATTTTAAAACGAATATATATTTTTTTATTGATAGATACTATCTATCTATCTATCTAGTCCCCTGTGGAAACTAAATAAATAAAATTATAATTTAATAACCACATGCTTGATCTGAACAAAATGGGTGTCATTTTGAAGCTTAGAATCTGGACTGTACAATGCATATAGCTGATCCTACCAATTCTTAAATGATGCTTTATTAATTTGCTGACAAATAAGAACGGTTTTGTTCTCATAATTTGCTAATTTGTTATCACAACAATTATGCTCAGAGTTGGTAAAACCACACAAAAAGATGAGATAGTCATGTGTTGTATATCGATGGATAGGTCTCGATTTGTAAAATGCAATGAGCAATTTTTTTTTCCACTTAGAGGCCAAACTGCAGTGAGTTTTAGTGTATGAAATTACCACAGACACACAGACTTTTTGTCATGTTTTTCCTTATTACTTCCTGAAACATACATTAAACAGACAAAGACATATCGTAATTTACAGCAGACTATCCTGATTCAAACAAGCCCAAAATTTTGAAATATTCCTCAGAGTGTACATGAAAAGACGATGCACTAATGGGCACACAACACACAGTGTGTGTGTGGTGTGCGCACATGTCAGATGACTGTGTGTGCAAGCACACATCCACATATGTGCTCATCTAGGATTGGGTTGCTCCTGAACACTTAATATTTCTGTATTTTGTAGTCTAATCCATTAATGGCTGGTTATTTTTGACCGGGAACACAAGTGTAACAAAGTAAAATAAAAAATAAAAAAAAGTTTTCTTTAAACAAATTAATCTCCTGTGATTGCATCAATCAATATAAGTCCACTTTGAACAATGTGTTCATGGTGGCCTATAGCCCTTGCAACAGGGGCTTTTTATCTCAAATACCATCCTTTCACTTATTAAAACATTTTTGATTTAATATAATTGAACAAATCTAAATATTAGAAATAATTATTATGTGACATAGAAATGTGACATTTTCAGGGATTCTTAGCAACATAAATTTGCAAGATTTTAAAAATTATTAAATATTAGCTCAGATAACCTTAAAATCAAACTTTATACACCACATTTTGCAGTACACAGTAACTAGTACTAAGAAAGTACTGTAGCAGATAGAACTCTGATATTTATATCTCCTATCTTCTGACAGAGAGGGAGGTCTAGTGGAAGACTGGATATAACTTTCTAGCCTTGTCGGTCAGGGTGGAAACAGTCCTTTGTCAGAATGGATGTCATAAACTTACCTTTTCTTTTAGTTATATATATATATATATATATATATATACACACACACACACACATACATACATACATACACACACACGATCCATTCTGAAAGAAATAAACATAATCAACTGTAAAGCTGTGTGATATCAGCCATATAGTACTTTCTATAGTATGTCATGTCCTCTCCTATGCTGGCCTGCTGCTGTGCTTTGAATATCTTTTCTGTCTGATGAACTGTGGAATGAGGTGCCGTGATGGCAAACAATAAATTGAAAATCTATTTCTTACTCCCTGCAGGCCTCATGCTCTGCTTCATCTCAGCTCTAACCTTAGCAACTCATTCAAATGGTCAATCTTTCTGTTCCACCTACATTTGTTAAAGGTCATAAAGGGCCAAACCTGATGCCTGTCAATCACTTTAAGATGCTGTTGAAAGGTGGCTTGTGCAATTTAAATTATGTGGTCTATTACCTGTCTTGTGTTACAGGAGGACTGCAAAAAGCTGTCATGAAGCTACATTAAGAATGCCTTTCTTCCCATTCCCTAACTTCAAATAAATACACACACACACACACACACACACACACACACACACACACACACACACACACACACACACACACACACACGCTCTGGAACAAATTAAGAGACCACAGCAAAATTAAGTTTCTCTGGATTTTCTATGTATAGGTATGTGTTTGAGTAAAACGAAAAAAAAAAATAAATAAATAATAAAAAAAAAAATAATAATATTCTGTAAAGTACTGACAAAATTTCTACCAAATAAAAATATTGTCATTTAGAGCATTTATTTGCAGAAAATGACAACTGGTCAAAATAACAAAAAAGATGCAGCTTTTTCTGACCTTGAAGAATGCAAAGAAAACAAGTTCATGTTCATTTTAAAACAACACAATAATAATATTTCAACTTAGGAAGAGTTCAGAAATCAATATTTGGTGGAATAACCCTGATTTTCAATCACATCTTTCATGCGTCTTGGCATGCTCTCTACCAGTCTTTCACATTGCTGTTGGGTGACTTAATGCCACTTCTGGTGCAAAAATTCAAGCAGCTCGGCTTTGTTTGATGGCTTGAGCAATCCATCTTCCTCTTGATCACATTCCATACATTTTCTATGGGGTTCAGGTCTGTAGATTGGGCTGGCCATGACAGGGTCTTGATCCGGTGCTCCTCCATCCACACCTTGATTGACTTGTTGGCTGATATGGAGCATTGTCCTGCTTGAAAAACCAATCCTCAGAGTTGGAGAACATTGTCAGAGCAGGAAGCAAGTTTTCTTCCAGGATAAACTTGTACGTGGCTTGATTCCTTCACATAGATGAATCTGCCCGATTCCAACCACATAGAAAACGTATGGAATGTGATCAAGAGGAAGATGGATTGCCACAAGCCATCAGACAAAGCCGAGCTGCTTGAATATTTGCACCAGGAGTGGCATAAATTCACCCAACAGCAATGAAAAACTGGTAGAGAGCATGCCAAGACGCATGAAAGCTGTGATTGAAAATCAGCATTTTCCCACATTTATTTGGATTTCTGAACTCTTCCCAAGTTAAAACATTAGTATTGTACTCAAATACATGCCTTTAAACAGTAAATCTAGAGAAACTAATAATTTTGCAGTGGTCTCTTCATTTCTTCCAGAGCTGTGTACACACACACACACATACATATTTAACAAAGCTCAGGGTGTATCTGTTTAAAATATGATTTATTTGATATAATCTATTAATATAAATAATACATTTCAAATTATGTATTTTTTTTTTTTTACTTCCTGGCTAACTGCTATTCAAACTTTTCTCTGCAATGTTCATGTTTACATTGTACCATCACACATTAATGCAATGCTTGTTTGCCATGAGCTTCTTAAAAAACTTTTAACTTTATAAACAATGCTTTTAAAAACACTAGATGGTGCCATTCTCATGCAATTCCATGAATTCCATGATGTCAGTGATAAGAGCTGGTCAATGAAAGAAGCTCAAATAAAACAATATTAAAACCTTATGGTTTATTTGTTCCAACACCATAATTCAATTGTTCTTAGGGTATATCAGTGCATACATCTTTGTTCGGTTCTAAAGCAAGGTTACAGTTTCAAACTACTGTACAAAAAGGTAGTCAAAGAAAAAGTGTACACTTGGTGGCACAGACAGTGATAAACTAAATGTAAAAGTAAAAATTTCATATTTTATAATACATAACGTCTACCACCTAGCATAAGTACATCTGACATTTCTGTAGTATTCTCATGCACTGCTTTTGAAATGAGACCAACATTAAACATAATCCTGTAATTTTTTTTAACAACATGCATTTGTAATACATTTTTACTTTAAAAGCCTCTACCCCATATCCAAACAAGATAAAATTCAAACTATCTTTGTTGGACCATTTTTATTCTGATTTATGTCATTAGAGGCCCTGGAATAACCATGGCAGAGTTAATTCATGAAAAATTTCATGAAAAATTTCAGGTACAAATAGCATTAGGAGTTCTGGATTAGTATCACAATGAGAGAGAGAAAAACTCTTATTATATTTAGTCCTGTTTCTTTTCTCGTCCTTTGAAAGCATCCATAAAATTGAAGGCCCCAAAGTACACACTCAGGATGACGGATTGCTTGTATGGGACCATACTACAAAGAAACAGCAATAAAAAAAAATACATCAGTATTTCTTAGCATATCTGAAGGCATACAAGTTACTATTCCATTCAAAATGACTTAAGATGATGTGATGCCCCATATCTTTGTACTACTGAATACTTATTTTTCACAGAGAGCTTGTGCTGAAATTTTAAAGAAAGAAAAATAATTAAATTATAATAAAGTCTGAGCAAGGCGGCAGGAAAAAGTGTTAAAAGGCGAACATTCACTACGGAAAATAATTAACAGGCCAGAAAATATGATAATTCACACCTGATTATCACCTAATTGACAAATTAGCCCAGTCTCATATTGCAATATTATATAAGAAATTTAATGGATTTGATGATTTAATTGATATGATTTCAATCAGACAGACAAACTTTCAAATACATGTTTCTGTAAAAAGTACAGAGGATTTTAAATAATAAAGAATGCTACTTCCCATTCAAATATTGCAGCCTTGATCATTATGGCTCTACTGTCCAAAACACATTCAAGACCAAGAATGGGTTGGAATTAATTGGCCAATTTTATGCACGGAAGTCTGTCTCACTGCCCACACAAACAGGTGTTGCTTTATCTGCCCAACTTTCTAAGTAGTGGCATCAGTAATTGTAACAGCTGCATTAAATAAAGAGTCTAAAGGGTCCTTGGTGTTCAAGCCACTGGGATAAAGGAGTTATTATGAAATACTTGCTTTTTAAGTACACATACTGTCCAAGTTCTACAACTGGCAGAACTGGTTGCAGAATCAACAAAAGTATCTCTACTGACGTAATGCTCTTACTCATCCATATGAATAAATGGAATAAATACACTATAGTAGGCATAGCAATTCAAAAGTGAAATATAAGGCGTCTTTGTCCAAAATTAAATGCAATATTTCAAACGTGGTTTGAAATCAGTTTTATTCTAAACAGTAAGATCATATTTTCATTAAGTAATTTTTTCTCGTTAACTTTATTCCATTTATGACGCAACATAAGCAGTTGTCCCTACATTGTCCGAACTCACTAGTTTTAGCTTACTCTTTCTCCATATATTGAATTATATGGCATATGCCTCAAATAAGGCATTATATATTTAATGAGTGAACAGTTTCAAAGTATACGTATGAATATGTGAAATACAGGCAATGCCTCTGACATTTACTTTGTCTCTATGCCACATGAGTTCATTTCCCCATGGCGAGATGTCATGATATACATGAGAAGTAACATTTCAAGTTTGTCTCTTTCTGCACTGACAGCTACTCTCAATTGTTGTAGAAGAAAGTCTCACAACATCAGGTCAAATCATTGCTATAACAACTAATGTAGATTAGGGATGGGCATTTTGTCTACTAAAGTACTCGAGTACTCGCAGAGTCTGTCTGTTCTTACCTCAGGTTACCGTAGTAATCTTAGTAAGTGCGCACCAGTTTTTTTTAGTGACTGACTGAACAGTCTCTGTACAAAATAACAAGAGATGCCAAAGCCATAACCACTGCGTTTTAATATGCGTATTAAGTTGAAGTTCAGTTTTGAAGACGTTGCAGTATGTTCCATTTAACTGCACTCTGTCTAGCTGTTTGAAACACTCGCCTGCTGTACACTGCCACACACACAAGGGTCATTGATTTTGTATATTTATTCAGTTCATATACTCTCCACTCATGGCTCCTGCTATGTAAATGTGTACTGTTACAATGAGAAAATAAGGTTGCAGAATGGAGTTCTCTTACGAGAGGTTCTCTCGTATTGCGTAAGCTAGCTTACGCTACGGGAAAGATTAATCTTTTCTGAGATATTGAAGCAAAAAAATTATCCTTAATTTTTGTATCCATTGTCAACGCAGTTGCGGCAGCTGCAGACCTTGAGCGGGCTATCTAGCGAGCTCATAGGTTGCTCTGCGGCAACTGCTGCAGCCTATAGACGAGCTTGGGCGAACTCGCATCCAATGAGAGACGTCCGCGCGCTCACTGCATCAAAGCCCGCCAAAATGGGCGTGACTAGAGTGCATATACGGCGTAGTTCAGTAGGCTGGAACCCTGATTTTCATCTCTTCAGCGAAGCTCTTCGCATCACTGAACTGGAAGCCGCGTCGCCGTTCGAGGGGCATCAAGCAAGCGTGGACAGCGCTCGAAGAAGCCGGCCGTCTTCGCCACCTTCAGCCGTCCTGCGAGCTACGCCATCCGGCGACGTATCCTTTTAAAAGCAAACTAGTTCTTAAGAACTCCACAAAAGAGTACTGAGCGTCTTTTTAAGATGCCTCGCTCCACTTGCGCCTCATGCCGCGCTCCTCTCAGCACCGGAGACCGCCACATCATCTGCGCTCTCTGCCTGGGACTGGGGCATGCAGAGCTCGCCCTCGCCGAAGGCGGATGCGATTTCTGCGAGGAGCGCTCAGGACCGAAGCCGCCGCGCCGCCTTCCGTTCAGCCGCGCAGAAAAAAGCGCCGCTCTCAAAGGCTGCCGGAAACAATGGTAGAAGCGATTGCCTCGCCGGAGCCCATCCCTCGAGCATCGCCTTCACCCTCCCACCCGCGTAGTTGCCGCCGAGCGGCTGCTCTGCTGCCATCTCGGACGAAGAAGCGGAGAATAAGGGCTGTTCCATCATGGCTTCGGACAGCGAGGAGTGGTCAGGCTCACACGCCTCCTCCTCGGCCCAGGAATCCAGCAGGACCCGCGCCGGAGTCGAAGGGGAACTACTTGAGCAGGCACCCAACAGACTTGACGGCTGCTTTCTACAGAGCCGCCGCTGCGCAGCACCCGCTACCCGGGCCGCTCCCTTCCTGCCGGAACTCCACGCCGAGCTTTCCAAATCATGGAACGCGCCTTTCTCGGCCAGGGTCCGATCCCACGTCTCCACCTCTCTTGCTTCGGTGGACGGCGCCACTGAGAAGGGCTACGCTTCCATCCCTCCGGTCGGGGATGCGGTAGCAGCACACCTTTTGCCCGCCCTCCGCGAGATGGCGGTCTAAACCAGTGCTCCCGTCTAAAGGCCTGCAGAACAACTTCCGCCTGTGTTGGCCGCGCCTATTCCGCCGCCGGCCAAGCTGCATCTGCTCTGCACTCTATGGCCGTCCTACAGATCCTCCAAGCGGACCTTCTGCGGGAGTGGGATGAGGAAAGTAGGCATCCAGAGGCGGTTGCAGACATACGGAGTGCTACGGACCTCGCCCTCCGCGCTACCAAAGCTGCAGCCCAAGCTATAGGGAAGTGCATGGCCGCGCTGACTGTGACCGAGAGACATCTGTGGTTAACGCTAGCCGACATGGGAGAAGCAGAGCGCTCACGTTCCTCAACGCACCCCTCTCTCCATCCGGTCTCTTCGGCTCCGCGGTGAGTGGTATCATTGACCGGTTTTCAGAGGTCCAAAAAGCCACACAAGCCATGAATCTCTTTCTGCCTCGTCGCGCTAGCTCCTCTGCAGGCCGCTCACGTGATCAGCCTCCTGCACGAGCCTCTTCACAGCGCCCAGCTCAACAATCTCAGACTTCTCAGCGTCGACAGGGCGGCCGCCCTCGATCGCGCTCAGACCGCCGCCCCCCCGCGGGCCTCGATTTAAGGTAACGCTGAAACCAGAGCAATCGAAGTCTTCCTAACTTTGTTGAACAAACG
Organism: Xyrauchen texanus; assembly: GCF_025860055.1. Taxonomy (NCBI): domain Eukaryota; kingdom Metazoa; phylum Chordata; class Actinopteri; order Cypriniformes; family Catostomidae; genus Xyrauchen; species Xyrauchen texanus. The sequence goes on along the minus strand of NC_068284.1, from coordinate 16,336,648 downwards.
ACGGCTCAGTCCCGCCGCGGCCGGACCACCGTCAAAGCTTTGCCCCCTGTCAGTCCCCTTCTCTCAGGCTACTACAGTGGTGAATTTAGCAGCCAACAAGCCGGTGACACTGCCCGCTTGCCTGCACTCAAACGCCGTTTTCACGGCGACCCAAATAAATCTTGTAAAGAGCAAACATGTCTTATGTGTAGAAAATGTGCCCACAACCCAGTGTTCGCCCCTACACACAAGCATAACACATCCCGTGCCCCTATCAGAGCACGCTCTCATAAAGCGGTTACGAACCGCTCGAGCGTCAGAGTCAATGAAGGCGCCCACAAATGCGTGCGCGCGCCCATTCTCTGCCTGCTCTGTCACACGACCAGCCCTATGTGTAGAAAATGTGCCCACAATCCAGTGTTCACTTCTGCACACAAGCACTGCATGTCTCGTGTCCCCACCAGAGCACGCTCACATAAAGCGGTTACGAACCGCTCGAGCGCTAGAGTCAATAAATGCGCCCACGAATACGTGCGCGCGCCCATTCTCTGCCCGCTCTGTTACACGACCAGCAAACATTCCTCTGTGTGTAAGTCCCGTGCCCATGACTATGCTTGCGCATCACGTAACAGATGTGACTCTTTCCCCATTCATTCCAATCGGGAAGTCACTCACAAAACAGCCTGTTCATGCTGTCTGCGAGCAATCATGCATGAACACACTAAACGCGCTCACACATTTTGTTCAGTGCTCTGTGTGCGGCAATCAGAGCGAATTGGCCATTCACCCTCTAGCGTTACGCTTCAAAGCGTGGGAAGCTATTCCAGGGATATCCAAGTGGGTGTTAAGCACAATACAACAGGGCTATTTGCTACAGTTCGATCGCCGCCCTCCTCGCTTCAGAGCGCGGCTCGAAACCATTGTGAACACGGAAGCAGCATGCATGCTTCGTTCAGAAATAGCAAGCCTTCTGTGCAAAAGGGCCATAGAGAAAGTGCCACCCTCTCTGAGCGAGTCGGGGCTTTACAGCCGTTATTTTCTTGTTCCCAAGAAAGACGGCGGCCTCAGACCCATATTAGATCTCAGGGTTTTGAACAAGGTGCTTGCAAAAAGACCGTTCAAAATGCTTACAATCAGGAAACTCCTCGCGCATGTGCGCCAGAGGGACTGGTTTATTTCTCTCGATCTGAAAGATGCATACTTTCAGATTCAGATAAATCCCCGTCACAGGCCATTCTTGAGATTCGCCTGACGGCCAGGTTTATCAATACACCGTCCTCCCGTTCGGCCTGTCCTTAGCACCCCGTACTTTCACGAAGTGCATGGATGCGGCGCTCGCACCCCTGTGGAGTCAGGGTTTGCGAATTTTGAACTATTTGGACGACTGGCTGATTATGGCACAGTCACATATGGAGCGTCTGTCTCACAGAGCAGTTCTCCTCAGCCATCTGAACAGTTTGGGTCTTGCAGTCAATTGGACCAAGAGCTCACTACAGCCCAGTCAGACAATTTCCTTCCTTGGAATAGAACCAGACTCCATGGCAATGACGGCTCGCTTATCTACACAGCGCGCGCGCCGTGTTCAGCGACTAGCCGCATCTTTTCAGATGAACAGCCTCACGCCTCTGAAGAAATTCCAGAGAGTGCTAGGTTACATGGCCTCAGCCGCAGCAGTACTTCAGCTGGGTTTACTGCACATGCGCCCGCTTCAGCATTGGCTAAACACCCGCGCGTCTCGCCGGGCTTGGGCCACAGGCCACCAGCCCATCAAGGTGACTCAGACCTGTATATCAGCTCTGCAGCCCTGGACAGTGGCCGAATGGTATCAGCGGGGAGTGACAATGGGAGCTGTATCTCGCCGAAAAGTCATCTCGACAGACGCGTCCAACATGGGTTGGGGCGCGGTCTGCGAGGGCTCTCCGGTTTTCGGCCTATGGTCAGTTCAGGAAAAGCTCCTTCACATAAATTGTCTGGAAATGATAGCGGTCGAGTACGCGCTCGTGCGCTTTCTCCCGGTCATTCAGGGTCACCACGTCCTGGTCCGTTCGGACAACAGATCTGTGGTATCCTACCTAAACCGTCAGGGCGGTGTCAGATCCAGGAACCTCTTCCATCTGACGAAACGCATACTGAGTTGGTCCCAGTGCCACCTGCGCTCGCTGAGGGCGACGCACGTGCCAGGCCACCTGAACGACGGCCCGGACAGACTGTCCAGAGACAATATTCCCCCAGGGGAATGGTCCCTGCACGCTCAAACAGTCCAGACGTTATGGCACCTATTCGGCAGAGCAGAGATAGACCTCTTTGCGTCCAAAAAGAACTCTCACTGCCCAATATTTTTCTCGAAAAGCGAGGACGCGCTGGCCCAGGACTGGCCCAGACGCCCGCTTTACGCCTTCCCTCCCGTCTCGCTATTGCCACAGGTAATGCAGAGGATCAGGGAAACGCGTCACTCGGTGCTCCTCATAGCCCCGCGTTGGGAGAATCAGACATGGTTCCCGGAGCTTACGCAGCTGTCACTGACAGTGCCGTGGCCCATCCCAGTGAGAGCAGATCTCCTCTCTCAAGCTCGCGGCACAATCTGGCATCCCCACCCAGAGCGCTGGGCGCTGCATGCGTGGGTGATCAGCGACTACCCGTCGCTCTGCCAGAAGGAGTAATAAACACCATCATACACACTAGAGCCCCTTCCACGAGAAGACTCTATGCGTCAAAATGGTCTGTGTTCTCAAAATGGTGCACCGACAGAGACCTGGACCCGCGGACATGTGGGGTGTCGTCGCTGCTCGTATTCCTACAAGAGCTGCTGGATAAGGGCAGATCCCCATCCACGCTCAAAGTGTATGTGGCGGCCGTTGCGGCGTTCGCTGAACCCCTGCACGGCCAGTCATGGGGTAAAAACGAGCTGGTCATCCGCTTCCTCAGGGGAGCTAGAAGGATGAACACCCCGCGCCCCCCATCGGTTCCTATCTGGGATCTTTCTATAGTTCTCGAAACTATGAAAGCCCCCCCTTTCGAACCACTTCAATCCGTGGATTTGAAATACCTTTCACTCAAAACCGTTTTTCTGACTGCCCTGTCATCAGTCAAACGTGTGGGAGACCTTCACGCGCTGTCTGTCAGCGCTGCGTGTCTTGAGTTTGGACCAAGTGACTCCAAGGTCATTTTAAAGCCTAGACACGGCTATGTTCCCAAGGTGATCGGTACTCTTTTCAGAGCACAGGTCATTTCCCTATCGGCGCTACCAACACCCGATAGCGAACGCGACGCCAATCTCCTTTGCCCGGTCAGAGCACTGAGATTGTATACTGCGCGCTCCGCCGCTTTCAGACGCTCTGAGCAGCTTTTTGTTTCGTTCGGAGGGCGCACCAAAGGTCTCGCCGCCTCGAAACAGACACTATCTAGATGGATAGTGGACGCTATTGCTGCTGCATACGCGTCAAAAGACCTGCCATGCCCGTTGGGCATTAGGGCTCACTCCACTAGAGGCATGGCATCCTCGTGGGCATGGTCCAGCGGGATTTCCATTCACGACATATGTGTGGCAGCGGGATGGACTTCCCCCTCCACCTTTGTCAGATTTTACAATATGGAAGTGCCCGCTCTGCAGGCAAAACTACTAGCGGTTTAATACGCTACAGCTCCCCTGGTGAGCTGCACTGATGGGTCACATTCCACACAGACCGGCACCGCCGCTCTGTCGTTCCCTTCCCACTATGTGCTTATGTATTACACAATCAATGACCCGCATTCTTGCCGGCCAAATATTATTTCCCCACTCATAAGGGCTCCCCGGGTCCCCCCTTAATTCCCTGGGGCTCATACAGTGGATGCTTGGCGCGCACGGCGTTGACAATGGGTTCCCGTAGCGTAAGCTAGCTTACGCAATACGAGAGAACCTCTCGTAAGAGAACGTATCGGTTACCTAACGTAACCTCGGTTCTCTCTAGATGAGGGAACGAGTATTGCGTAGCCGGCCGTGCTTCGCGCCACGAGCGACTTTTCGCTTCAGTCAATGAAAACCAGGGTTCCAGCCTACGAACTACGCTTATATGCACTCTAGTCACGCCCATTTTGGCGGGCTTTGATGCAGTGAGCGCGCGGACGCCTCTCATTGGATGCGAGTTCGCCCAAGCTCGTCTATAGGCTGCAGCAGTTGCCGCAGAGCAACCTATGAGCTCGCTAGATAGCCCGCTCAAGGTCTGCAGCTGCCGCACTGCGTTGACAATGGATACAAAAATTAAGGATAATTTTTTTGCTTCAATATCTCAGAAAAGATGAATCTTTCCCGTAGCGTAAGCTAGCTTACGCAATACTCGTTCCCTCATCTAGAGAGAACCGAGGTTACGTTAGGTAACCGATACGTTTTTTTTTCTTCCGCGTTTCAGATTATTATGTTTTGTTCTATCAGGAACACTCGAAGTAGCATGTGATACGTCATTCATTAACGCGTTCTCATAAAATCATAAGAAAGCTTCTGCTCTATAAGTTATTCAGCTGTCTGGCATTACTTCGTTGTGCCACATTTGTTTTCAAAAGAATTGCTTATTTATTCGTATTCCTGCTGACCCATGCTTTTGGATGGCAAAAGGTCTTGATTATACCCGTTTGTTTATATAAGACCATTTTAGGGTTGCAGCGGTATACCGGTTTCAAAAATTGACGGTTATCATACATGTACATTTTCTTATCTACGGTATTCTCACATGCGCATCTCCTTTCCTTCTCGACTGTCTGTCAGACTCGTCAACTTGCGCCACACACACACATGCAGCAGATGTCAGAGAGAAGCGAGGGGGTCTGACATGAGTGTGTGTGTGTGTGTGTGAGTGAGTTAAAGCAGTGATTCTCAACTGGTCTATTCGGACTGGGTCGCAGGGCAGCAGGGAAATAACAATGCCATGGTAACTTCTCCCATTGAAGATACTTTGGCGCCCAAGTGATCGAGTATTTACCTGCTGAGGCAGATTTAATGATAATCTCGCAAAAAAGCTAAAGACTTCTCATCTGCACTTTCGCTAGTGTAACGAGCTCGCGCTAATGATCTGCTCTTCTCTCTGCCGCGCGCGTTCAACAACTGGGCTTCCTTCGATATTGCAGAGCGCAGACATCAAAATTTCAAGTGTTACGGAGAATGTCAATTCAAACCTCTCAAACAGTAGCAGCCATGACATGCCAAACAGCACTGAGGAAAAGAGCAACACTGTGCTATGCGCCAAAAAAACTAAAACAATTACATACCATCACTTTTACAAATTTGTTTCAGGATTTTACATGAGTAAAAGTAACTGTTATATTTTGACAAAAGTTAGTTTCATATGAAATAATCTGAAGGTAGAATCTATTAGACCTAATTTTATATCAACAGTGGCAGTTGTAGTTAAAGTTTCAAGATGTGTTTCAGCTAGTATTTATTTTTCATAAATTAATTTATTATTATTATTATTATTACTATTATTATTAATATTATTTAAGATTAGCACACTGACCTAACCACGGTAATGAGGAGCCTTTCCTTCTGTGTAATATGTGTATAAATATTTTATATTAGGTAACAAACGGGATAATAATGGGCCCATATAAGTAAATATGCTCTTAAATTTTTAAAAGGGGAAGAGACAACTTCCTGTAGATTTTGACATCAACAACAAAAATAATGCCACTTGATGCATGTCCTTGTACTGGAAAACCATGAACAAAACTATGCAACATAAAAGAAAATGCAATCCAGGATACATTAAATACAGGTTATGTTTAATCTATGACAGGTCGACACTTGATTTCCAATGTTTCCTGAAGCAAAACCAGTTGAGAAACACTCACAGCTTTAACAGAGTTAAAGGTACAGACAGGAGCAGTCTGGCTGTACTGTCGCGCATCTACAGTATGTTAACTGTTAATAATCATAAGACATTACTTTAAAAGCTCACACAGCTGATGTTATTTTTCATTTAGTAGTTAATTTAACATGCTATGCTAACATGTAAACTAACATGCTTTAGTAATATAACATGTTATAGTTACATGCTATTTTTCTATCATGTTTATAATTCTGTTTATTATAATTCTGTTGGCTTTCTTCTTTTTTCTATTTATTTTATTTTCAAAAGGGAGACTTTTTTTTTTTTTTACACATACTTCAATAAAATAAATGGTTTCAAGTTTTAATTATAATAAAGTGTTTGCTCAAAAATAAATAAAATAACCCTTCTGTTTTCACTGATAATAGTAATTGTGTAATACCGTGATATTTTCTGAGATGGTTATCATACCGTGAAAATCTCATACCTTTGCAACCCTAGAGCATTTACATCCTGCTTGGAGAATGTGGGCTCAGAAAATATTTGTTACCAGTACTCATAATTGAGGCAAATATAAAAATGTTGCTATGTCAAGAGTTTAAAGTTAAAACAAACATTTAAAACATGAAAGGAAATCAACAGGCATATCTTTACACCGACAAACATGAAAAAAGCCCTGTACAACTCAGAGGGAACTTACCCTTTCAAGGCTATCAAAATGTTTAAGGACTTTGGAAGTAAAACATAAACTTGATCTGTTAGAATGGCGTTGACTATCATCTTAGCAACATAGTCTGGATCCAAGATGGGCAGCAGTCGGGGCCACCTGCACACAAGACACATGCCACAAGAGACACAAGACAAATAAAAAAAAGAATGACTTTGTTAAGAAAAAAGGTAAAACCCGTATGACTTTCTTCTGTGGAATACAAAAGTAGAAATTCTGAAGACTAAAGTGCTAGTCACTTTTTTCCATGCTATTACAAAATGGTGCCTGAAGTTTTAAGCTTCAGAAAGGATACAAAAGTACCATAAAAGTGTTCCATATGACTCGTGCAATGTTTCACGCTTCTGGAGCGATAACAATGTCTTCAGAACTTCTCCTTTTGCGTTTCATATTCCTTACTCCATGGAAGACAGACATTTAAATAGATTTGGAATGACTTGAGGGTAAGTTGACAGAATTAGTATTTTTAGGTATACTATTCCTTTAATGGCTATTTCATTCCCACACATACTTGTTGGGTATCACAACAAATGTAAATTCAATGCTAATTTCCACCAGGAGCAGGAAAGAAAGATGGCTGTTCTTAAACCATTCAGACACTTGGAAGACTCCATCACTACACAATGTAGATGAAGCCCCTTGGCAACATCACTAGGTATGTGCTACATTGAAGCTCAATTCTTAGGGCTATGGCAATACATGCCAATACCAGATATTTTGCTGTTCAACAAGATTCCTTAAAATAAATTAGACACATAAGCCCTATTTTCTGGGATATATAATCTAGTTTCAGTCAGACCACATGCAGTTAATTTGTATTTGTGGAACCAGTGCTTTATTTGTCAAGCTTCATGAAGCATAATCAAGCACTGTCGTGATTGTCTATAAAATTTGAAATCAGTGTGTATATTCCTACCAACAGAGATTTTGATTATGGCTAGTTAGAAAACACACAGAACAGAGATTGCATTGCCTTTAACACTAGAACTACCGGAATTCTAGAACTACTATAACGGCCATAGTGGTCATTCTGACCGTTCATATTAGACTGTACCAAATGTCATTTTTTTCCATGTCATATTTACATTCTACGCTTCTATTGAGGTTTTAGAATGAAGCTTCTAATGTCTGTCGTCATGTTTTATGACGTCATCACTCTAAAAAAAAAAAAAATCCTCGAACAAAATCCTCAATTTGAATAAAATAGAATAATATAGATTAAATGGAGCATGGAGCACCAAGCGAACACAGATAGGCCTACATAATACGATCTTTGTAATATATAATAGTGCTAGACTGTCCGCTTTGTGTCCAGCAAGTTTTTCACCACAGTGAAAATGTTTTTGAAAGTCTAAACGCCAACAAACATGGATTGAGGCAGAATATTTCGTTAGATAAAAACATGTTGTGAATTTTGGAAATTATTACATCTATCTTTTTCAAAACATGTTGACTTTTGGACTTTACAACGCTCTGGAGTTATTGGAAATGTTTGGACAACACGAATCGGAAACAATCCTATGCAGCCACCACTGGAATCAAAATCCACGAATAAATGAATCCTTTATATTAATAATAAACACCAGGACACGAAATTAAAATTCTAATGAATGTGAAAATATATTAGTTCATCCACAACCACGGAACCTGCTATTGTAGCTAATTACAGATACAAATGTGTTTATATTATATTATTTTCTTTGTAAAATAAAAACAAATCTTAGGATACCATAGTTTGTAAAATATCACCAATGTGTATTTCAATGCATAGTAAAAACCTTAGACATGTATGAAACACATATAGGCCTAACCAAAAATGGCCAAAACAGTTAATAAAGAATATGAACATTTGCTAAACTGTGGGAAAACAAACTGATTAAGAAAGCAATATTTGTTTTACGGTGAGCAAAAATATCATGCTGTAAATTAATTATTAACGAATTCTCCTAAAAGTGGGCTCACTTGAACAAGGCATCTGGTTGTTTTGGGGGTAAACACCACACATCATTCACTGACGCTTGTGGGTCGATTACTCAGTCAACACAGGTACTCTACCTTCCATGTGCAGCTCCCTGGCTCACATCCAGGTCAAGGATATTATAAAACACAGCCATTGGCCATCTACGTGTGGGTGCTTTCACATAGTATTTCCTCGACATTTGATCTAGCACATCTACTCTGAACTTGGTTCTGTTGTAGTATTTGACTGTCTCTGGTTTAGCCTTTTGTCCACTTGTGATGGCAACAGCTGTGTGGACAGTGCTTTCCTTCTTTTGCACTGATAGACTGTGAGCGTTGCATTGTCACCTCTCAGCAACTCCGTGGCGAAGAGCGCCCTTTGTTCCTTTACATAGCAAATGCTGAAATACATGCGGTCAAAATGACCGTTATGGCCATTCAAGGTAGAAATAATCAGAACTCTTTTTTTGTTTTTAAATTGTAATAATATAAATTTAGATTAAAATATACACACATTTAAAACTCATGGTCCTATGGGGTTTATTTCAACAAAGTTATTACAATGCAAAATTAAAAAACAGTCAAAATGACCACCGTGGTAGTTCTAGTGTTAAATCATGACAATTTGAGTGTGTTGTAATACTGTGATTCTGATCATTACTACTACAGAAAGTTAGCCATTTAAGGAAAGCGTAAGTCTTATGTTTACCATTCAAACATCAGCAGTGACTTTAAAGAAGAAAAAATTTGGTTGGATATTATGAAGTGTAAGCTAGCTTACTTTGTCTTACAGCCATCAAACATGCCTGTGTTGATGAAGTATGGGCAGACAATTGTGGTTTTAACTCCATCCTTCCCTTCACCCATTAGCTCAAGGGCCACCGACTCAGCAAATCCCACAGCCGCATACTTACTTGCACAATAATCTGTGTGGGAAGAGGGTTGGCAAAGCTAGTAGGGTTTTGTACAAACACATCAAGGTAAACCAATTCTTTAAAAAATGTGAGACAGCTGGTCATTGAAACATCTATGTACATGTAGTAATGAATAATGGCACCGGGGCATATGTAAACCTCAATGACAATATACAGACAGTACAGGAATGTCACAGAAACAGCTCAGATGTTTGCTTCCTGTATGACTATACAGTCTAGGGTTTTTGTTTAACATAAACCTGTTATGGTTTTTTGCATTAAACCAGGAAATCAAACAACAGATCTCACAATGAAAAACTCCTTTAAACACAAGATTGTGATCAAGTTTCACCTTCTGCAGCGAACATTTTTAAAACATGTATGACTTGCTAAACATGTTGACTGATTAAACTCAAAGACCTGGAGGACTTTACTGTTAGTTTCACAAAAGCTCCTCTGGTAAGAGAACAGTTGTCACAGATAAGAGGACATGGGTGAATTCATTACCTGCCAGTCCATTGACGCCTGTCAAACCGGCAGAACTAGCAACACTGACCAGATGTCCATGATTCTTGGCTGTCATGGCAGGCAGAAATGCTTTATATGTCTAAAAAAAAGAGGCACAACCACTAATGGGATCATATACAAAAGTGTCTTAAAAGGTGCACTCAGTAATTTGTTTCCTCATTTAAAACGTTTTACTTCTAAAGAAATGAATAGTAATTTTGAAACCTATGTATGATATCATGACCACTCATGTGAGATAAAGAGTTCAGTCATATCAATAACCTTATAAAAGCACTATTATTCTACATGGGGCAGGGGCACCTCATAGGGGCAGCCATGTTAGCATCATATGACCAGCTGAATACTACTCGCTTAATCTAAGTAACTGCTCTTTTATTGTACATGTTCAATCATGGATTAAATGAATAATGTATTACTGTGCATAGTGAATTTCTACAATGGAATTGGTAAATGAAAACTACAGCGTTTGAATGATGCAGCATCCAGGCCACTAGGTGTCAGTGTAAGCCACTTTAACATACTTAAAATGACTGAGTGTACCTTTAATAATAATAATAATGATAATAATAATAGAATGCACTGCAGTATAAATGTTCACATTCGTTCACACAATAACAAAAATAAATATAAATGATCCTACCCAAAAGTGAGACATTGCATTAACTTTGAGTGTTTTCTCAATTAGTGCATCAGGAGTGTCCATGAACTTCCTACCGCTGACAATGCCTGCATTGTTTATTAGTATGGTGACATCGCCGATTTCACTTTTGACCTAAAAGAGGACAAAGAAATTTAAATCTCACCTAAACCTTATGTTGAAGAGTTGTGATGTCAATGTCAGTATCAACAATATTTTACAATGTACCATGAATTTGGTAATAATGTTTGGCACAGAAGATATAGGGTCCTATTTTAAGATTGCTAGCGCTAAAGACAGCGCTATGCGATAAGTCATACATGCAAAGTCAATGTGTATTGCCACAGAGTTTTGGTATTTCCATGCAAGCATGCAGCAAGTCTAGGTGCAAGTTGATTTGGCAAAATTGCACATGCAAAGCGGTAACGGACTGGGTCAAGTGCAATTTATTCTGAGGTTTTTCTCCAGCACCATCAGCATATTATTATATAGTCCATTCTCTGCCAAGGACCAATGATATAAACAAAGACAGCACATTCATAAGAAGTTGCTAGTGTAAATGGATTGTAAGCAATGAATTAGAAGAACAGAAATATAGATTTACATTCTTTTGTGCTTCTGTGTCCCCCGGTTAAATATCAGGCATATTTCTATGACAATCACACGCTTCTTTTACACACATGGAAAATGTGGTTCTTGTCAAGATTTGTATTTACACTCCTTTAAAGTAAGAATGCAAGTATTATTAATAATTGTCATCTAAGACACAAATCATGGCTAGTGATAACAGTGATTGTATCGGCAAGCACTTCACTTCTGCCGGTCAATTCTGATTTTGAAAAATGTATTTCTTGAAACTTATATATTTCTTGAACCCAAAATATTTCTAAATTCAAACATTTTAATTACACTTCAAACGAAAAAATTATTTAAATCAAAATAAGTGGTAACATTTTTTTTTAAATCATACCAAATACCAACATTTTACCCTCTCCAACTTCTTTCATCAGGCTGAAAAAATCACTATGACAACAGGTGGAAAAACACCAATACAAATTACCACATAAATACAATTATAAATCTAAACAAAATTGCTAAATAAATTACTAAATAAATAGTAAATTTTCTATTGTCTATGGCAGTGAACGTCTAAGTCACTTCTCACAGGAGTTTACGCTACGCCTACGTCATACAGCGGAACTCGACTCTCTTGTGAGCACGCGGACGGACGTTACCGGAAGCCAGTGTTTATAGTTTATAAAAGTTATAAATATGGATATTTTTCTTACATAAACGCATCGTTTCACTTCAGAAGGCCTTCATTAACCCCCTGGAGCTGTATGGATAACTTTTTTTGATGGATGGATGTGCTTTTTTTGGGCTTCAAAATCTAAGGTACCATTCATTCCGATTATAAAGCTTGGAAAAGCCAGGATATTTTTTAATACAACTCTGATTGTGTTTGGCACAAAAAAGAAAGTCATATACACCTTGGATGGCTCGAGGGTGAGTAGATTAAGGGATCATTTTTGGGTGGACTATCCCTTTAAATTAAAACAAACAGCTACTCAGACTAAGATTTCTAAGTTTTTTAATTAGATACTCCTCATTCCAGGCAGACAGCTCATTTCTCACAACTCACAAGAGCAGGCTTGGACTTGGCTTACCTGATCTGCCACTCGATAAACCACTGCTCTGTCACTGCAGTCACACTCGTAGTAATGCACCTTTGATGCTCCTTTTTCTCTAACCTGCCTTGCAGTCTCTTTCAGACCGTCCACATTGATGTCCCATAGGACCAGTGAAACGTCCAGTGTGGCAAACTCGAGGGCCATAAGTCTGCCAATACCATTACCTGCCCCAGTGATGAGCACTATCTCACCGGACACATCTTTCTTCTTCAGTGGAATGAGTAGTTTTATGAAGGCTTCCAAGTGGTAGTAGATGGTTAACAGTATAAACTGAAGAGTCTCCAAGAGAAAGTTCATTTTGAGAGGTGCAGGTAACTCTGTGGATAACATAACACATAATAATACTGAACAGTGAGTCACAGATTAGGCTCAGTATCTGGTTATGCAAACATTGCAGAAACCCAATGCGGGCAGGATTTTAGTTCAACATTCTGATTAAAGATGATTTATACAGATAAAGTTTATGGGCCGTTATAGTGGCTTAAAAAGTACAACTGTAACTGTTTATATTCCGTAAATACGAGCCTAGAGAAGTTCTATTAAAGACTGTTAAGCTGTAACACTGTTTACCTTCGCGTTAAGTCAATTGCAAAGTTCCCGGATGGTGAGTTGTTCACGTGCAGAGCGAAATTGTCAAATTAGCCCTTCAAATGAAAACAAACCAAAGACGACGAGCTCACATGCACTTGAGTGTTTCTACACACTGCTCCGCTTCAAACAAGTGCGTGGACAAGAGACTGACGCTAAACACACTACTTTTCAGGTACAGCAGGTTCTCTTCTTCTTTAATGTTTTATTGCGGTTGGCAAACCAGCTTAAGCATTTCCGCCACCTACTGGGATAGAGTGTGGAGCATTGATGTTTAGGGAGACAAAATAAAATAAATAACTCATGTTCCTCAAGTCTGTATTCTTCAGATATACTAGCAGAACTTTATATACCCTTGAATCCTTATTTAGTAGACTCTGCAGTTAAAGCTGAGAAATTACTAAAGACTTTAGTCCATCTATATTCTGTAATCTTTCATTCTCATATCCTATACACTTTACAGGACATGTTCAACTGGTTCAAGGAGGCCACATCTTGCGCAGTAACTAGATTAATGTTTGCCCATGATGTAGAGTGTCTGTTTAAGTGAGGAGTGCCCAATTTTGAGTCGAGATATTATGGTATCTTCTCTTCTATTGCCATAATTGATTCTCTCAAAACCAACTAATCTTTGGATGTTATGTAAATGTCACCCCTTTGTCTCACTGTCCCATTTTCCTTGCCACATCCCATTTACAGTCCCTTTAATTACTATTTTACTTCCATTTTACTCACTGGAACACTATCAGAGTGTCTTAGAGCCTGTTTAGCTATATGATCCACCTCCAAATTTCCTTCTACCCTATATGAGTGGGTACCCATAAAAAGGAAATTACAGTTCTTAATTGATATATTCTGAACAGACTTTGAAGTATAACTAATAAAATGTCCTGCTTAGATGAAGATTGTCCACTATTTAATCTTGATAATGCTGAATATGAGTCAGAACATATCACCACTTGAAGTGGATGGACCTCTTCAACCCACTGAAGAGCCAATATGATAGCAAGCATTTCCATGGTGTACACTGAAAGAAGATTTAATGTCGTTTTTGATATTCTGTATCTGAAGTATGGTATGTACACTGCTGCAACTGTATGTGTAACAATGCTACTGGTGGCAATGGTGATGATGAAGACGATGACGTGAAGATGAAGAACCCAAGTGCAGTTTTATTTACAAACGTGAAAACCCTAACTACAAATGTGAATGAAACCTAAACATTACCGTGACTTAACATAAACGTGGCATAGACTTGGCATAAACACACACATTAAACATGACAAATCCCAAAGTTCTGTAGGGAGCTTGGGGGGGGGGCGCATGGGCTGCAGTCTGGGGCTGCAGGTGTGACATGGCATGGAGCAGTATGGGGATTGGCTGTGACATGGCATGGAGCAGGCTGAGGCATGGGTGTAACATGGCATGGAGCAGGCTGAGGCGTGACATGGCGTGGAGCAGGCGGATGCGTTGCTGTGACATGGCATGAAGCAGGCTGAGGCGTTGCTGTGACATGGCGTGAAGCATGCTGATGCGTGAAAATGGCGTGGAGCAGGCTGAGGCGTGGCTGTGACATGGCGTGGAGCTGGCTGTGACATGGCATGGAGCTGACTGTGGCGTGGCTGTGACATGGCCTGGAGCTGACTCTGGCATGGCTGTGACATGGCCTGGAGCTGACTCTGACTTGGCTGTGGTATGGCCTGGAGCTGAGATTAATAACAATGGCTCTGGGACGGACTAATTTTTCATCACGTTGGCCGTGGCAGGCGTGGCTCGTCGACCATGATGTGGGACGCTGGCTCGTCGACCATGCCATGGGACGCTGGCTCTTCAACCATGAAGTGGGACGTTGGCTCGTCGACCATGACATGGGACGCTGGCTTGTCGATCATGCTCACCGTTGGCCATTACGGCATGGGCTTTGACTAGTAGGCCTTGGCAGGCTTGGCCATTAGCTTGTCGAACATGATGTGGGACACGTATTCGACGACCATGACGTGGGTCACTGGTTCGTCGACCATGACGTGGGGCGCTGTCTCATCGACCATGACGTGGGACGCTGGCTTGTGGACCATGGCGTTGGGCGCTGGCTCGGCGGCCATGACGTGGGACTTTGGCTTGGCAGCTATCTTACTGCCTGGCATCAGAGAAGACTGGCTCAATTAATCCATAACGGAAAATATCTTTGAGGGCAACCTCATTGAAGTTCACTTGGCAGGCCAGAACGCAGAAGTCCCCAATATAATTCTCTATAGGATGACTACCCTGACGTAGGCGTAGGAGTAGAACTGCTTGGTTCATGGTTGGCGGTCAAGTATTCTGTAACGATGCTGCTGGTGGCAATGGCAATGATGAATACGATGACATAAAGATGAAGAACCCAAGTGCATCGACCGTGGTCGTGTACATGGGCAGAGACTTGGAAACGAACTCTGTGGTCGTGTACATGGGCAGAGACATGGAAATGACCTCTGTGGTTGTGTACATGGGCAGAGACTTGAAAACAACATCCGTGGTCATGTACATAGGAAGAGACTTGGAAACAAAAGTCTTTCTCCTCCTCCTCTGGGAGACCAAAGTTGGCAGCTCAGGCTCTGGGATGGACAAGGCTGGCAATGCTGGCTCAGGGATGGAAGAGATTGATAACAATGGCCCTGGGACAGACGAAGCTTTCAGCTCGACTTCAGAGACTTGAAAATGACATCCGTGGTCGTGTACATGGGAAGAGACTTGGAAACAAAAGTCTTTCTCCTCCTCCTCCTGGAGACCAAAGTTGGCAGCGCAGGCTCTGGGACGGATGAGGCTGGCAATGCTGGCTCAGGGACGGAAGAGATTGATAACAATGGCCCTGGGACGGACAAAGCTTTCAGCTCGTTGGAGGTGGCAGGCTTGGGCATTGACTCGTTGGCCGTGGAAGGCGTGGGCATTTACTCGTTGGCCGTGGCAGGTGTGGGTGTTGACTTGTAGGCCGTGGCAGGTGTGGCCGTTAGCTCGTCGACCATAATGTGGGACACTGGCTCGTCGACCATGTCGTGGACCTCTGGCTCGCCATCCGCCTCTCCCTCAGTGAACATGGAATGCTTGAATTGTATAATGACTAGTTTGATATGAGCCAAACATATAATCCACATCCAGTTTCCAGAATAATTTCATCATGTTTTCATACACCAACATCTAAAAATAGCGCAAATGGGCGAAAGAACATGAAACAGCAGAGCTTCTCCTCTTCAGAGTTGTAACTTGACACCGCATCTTTTAAAAGTGGCCCGAGATATGTATCAAGCGGTCAAAGACATATATCTGTGAATGTTTATGTAGAATTTTTTTTTAATCCAGACAGGCACATGAAGGTCCTGTGTAAATCTACTTAGGATGAATCTCATGACAGGCCCATCTCTCTCCTCTTCACCTGTGTGACTGACATTGAGCACCAGTGGGTGGGGCCAAGGGTGCAGTGACGGAAAAATAGGCATTGCATATGCAGATGTATTTGGTCCTTTTGACGTCACAAGTTCCACAAATTCCAAAGGTGTCGTTTTTGCAGCTTGGTTTAAATAAATGCTCGTTTTCCATTGAGGAAGTTTTCAGTTCTGAAACTTGCAGTACGTTTTTATAGTATAATGACATCTTATACGTCAAAAGATCATAGAAAATTTGATTCCTCATGTCATGACCCCTTTAACTGTGAGTGGAAGTGATGCCCCCTTTTGGAGTTGACACAATTCCTTTTTCGATTACCCCCTTTTGGAGTAACCTCAGCCTCTTTTGGAGATTACGCCCCCATTTGGAGGTCTCCGGCCTGCAGCTATACCTACTCGATTTTATGTTGTCACTCGGCCTTAACAGTTTCAAACACAAGTGGATCAGTGAGTAGTTGTATTCCTACAAATCGTATCGGTTACCTAACGTAACCTCGGTTCTCTCTAGATGAGGGAACGAGTATTGCGTAAGCTAGCTTACGCTACGGGAAGGATTCATCTTTTCTGAGATATTGAAGCCAAAAAATTATCCTTAATTTTTGTATCCATTGTCAACGCAGTGCGGCAGCTGCAGACCTTGAGCGGGCTAGCTAGCGAGCTCATAGGTTGCTCTGCGGCAACTGCTGCAGCCTATAGACGAGCTTGGGCGAACTCGCATCCAATGAGAGGCGTCCGCGCGCTCACTGCAACAAAGCCCGCCAAAATGGGCGTGACTAGAGTGCATATAAGCGTAGTTCGTAGGCTGGAACCCTGGTTTTCATTGACTGAAGCGAAAAGTCGCCGTGGCGCGAAGCACGGCCGGCTACGCAATACTCGTTCCCTCATCTAGAGAGAACCGAGGTTACGTTAGGTAACCGATACGTTCTCTTACGAGAGGTTCTCTCGTATTGCGTAAGCTAGCTTACGCTACGGGAACCCATTTTCAACGCCGTGCGCGCCAAGCATCCACTGTATGAGCCCCAGGGAATTAAGGGGGGAGCCGTGGGAGCCCTTATGAGTGGGGAAATAATATTTGGCCGGCAAGAATGCGGGTCATTGATTGTGTAATACATAAGCACATAGTGGGAAGGGAACGACAGAGCGGCGGTGCCGGTCTGTGTGGAATGTGTCCCATCAGTGCAGCTCACCAGGGGAGCTGTAGCGTATTAAACCGCTAGTAGTTTTGCCTGCAGAGCGGGCACTTCCATATTGTAAAATCTGACAAAGGTGGAGGGGGAAGTCCATCCCGCTGCCACACATATGTCGTGAATGGAAATCCCGCTGGACCATGCCCACGAGGATGCCATGCCTCTAGTGGAGTGAGCCCTAATGCCCAACGGGCATGGCAGGTCTTTTGACGCGTATGTAGCAGCAATAGCGTCCACTATCCATCTAGATAGTGTCTGTTTCGAGCGGCGAGACCTTTGGTGCGCCCTCGAGCGAAACGAAAAGCTGCTCAGAGCGTCTGAAAGCGGCGGAGCGTGCAGTATACAATCTCAGTGCTCTGACCGGGCAAAGGAGATTGGCGTCGCGTTCGCTAACGGGTGCTGGCAGCGCCGATAGGGAAATGACCTGTGCTCTGAAAGGAGTACCGATCACCTTGGGAACATAGCCGTGTCTAGGCTTTAAAATGACCTTGGAGTCACTTGGTCCAAACTCAAGACACGCAGCGCTGACAGACAGCGCGTGAAGGTCTCCCACACGTTTGACTGATGACAGGGCAGTCAGAAAAACGGATTTGAGTGAAAGGTATTTCAAATCCACGGATTGAAGTGGTTCGAAAGGGGGCTTTCATAGTTTCGAGAACTATAGAAAGATCCCAGATAGGAACCGATGGGGGCGCGGGGGTTCATCCTTCTAGCTCCCCTGAGGAAGTGGATGACCAGCTCGTTTTTACCCCATGACTGGCCGTGCAGGGGTTCAGCGAACGCCGCAACGGCCGCCACATACACTTTGAGCGTGGATGGGGATCTGCCCTTATCCAGCAGCTCTTGTAGAAATACGAGCAGCGACGACACCCCACATGTCCGCGGGTCCAGGTCTCAGTCGGTGCACCATTTTGAGAACACAGACCATTTTGACGCATAGAGTCTTCTCGTGGAAGGGGCTCTAGCGTGTATGATGGTGTTTATTACTCCTTCTGGCAGAGCGACGGGTAGTCGTTGATCACCCACGCATGCAGCGCCCAGTGCTCTGGGTGGGGATGCCAAATTGTGCCGCGAGCTTGAGAGAGGAAATCTGCTCTCACTGGGATGGGCCACGGCGCTGTCAGTGACAGCTGCGTAAGCTCCGGGAACCATGTCTGATTCTCCCAACGCGGGGCTATGAGGAGCACCGAGTGACGCGTTTCCCTGATCCTCTGCATTACCTGTGGCAATAGCGAGATGGGAGGGAAGGCGTAAAGCGGGCGTCTGGGCCAGTCCTGGGCCAGCGCGTCCTCGCGTTTCGAGAAAAATATTGGGCAGTGAGAGTTCTCTTTGGACGCAAAGAGGTCTATCTCCGCTCTGCCGAATAGGTGCCATAACGTCTGGACTGTTTGAGCGTGCAGGGACCATTCCCTGGGGAATATTGTCTCTGGACAGTCTGTCCGGGCCGTCGTTCAGGTGGCCTGGCACGTGCGTCGCCCTCAGCGAGCGCAGGTGGCACTGGGACCAACTCAGTATGCGTTTCGTCAGATGGAAGAGGTTCCTGGATCTGACACCGCCCTGACGGTTTAGGTAGGATACCACAGATCTGTTGTCCGAACGGACCAGGACGTGGTGACCCTGAATGACCGGGAGAAAGCGCACGAGCGCGTACTCGACCACTATCATTTACAGACAATTTATGTGAAGGAGCTTTTCCTGAACTGACCATAGGCCGAAAATCGGAGAGCCCTCGCAGACCGCGCCCCAACCCGTGTTGGACGCGTCTGTCGAGATGACTTTTCGGCGAGATACAGCTCCCATTGTCACTCCCCGCTGATACCATTCGGCCACTGTCCAGGGCTGCAGAGCTGAAATACAGGTCTGAGTCACCTTGATGGGCTGGCGGCCTGTGACCAAAGCCCGGCGAGACGCGCGGGTGTTTAGCCAATGCTGAAGTGGGCGCATGTGCAGTAAACCCAGCTGAAGTACTGCTGCGGCTGAGGCCATGTAGCCTAGCACTCTCTGAAATTTCTTCAGAGGTGTGAGGCTGTTCATCTGAAATGACGCGGCTAGTCGCTGCACACGGCGCGCGCCGCGCTGTGTAGATAAGCGAGCCGTCATTGCCACTGAGTCTAGTTCTATTCCAAGGAAGGAAATTGCCTGACTGGGCTGTAGTGCGCTCTTGGTCCAATTGACTGCAAGGCCCAAACTGTTCAGATGACTGAGAAGAACTGTCCTGTGAGACAGAAGCTCCGTATGTGATTGGGCCAAAATCAGCCAATCGTCCAAATAGTTCAGAATTCGCAAACCCTGACTCCGCAGGGGTGCGAGCGCCGCGTCAATGCACTTCGTGAAAGTACGGGGTGCTAAGGACAGGCCGAACGGAAGGACGGTGTATTGATAAACCTGGCCGTCGAAGGCGAATCTCAAGAATGGCCTGTGACGGGGATTTATCTGAATCTGAAAGTATGCATTTTTCAGATCGAGAGAAATAAACCAGTCCCCCTGGCGCACATGCGTGAGGAGTTTGCTGGTTGTAAGCATTTTGAACTGTCTTTTTGCAAGCGCTTTGTTCAAAACCCTGAGATCTAATATTGGTCTGAGGCCGCCGTCTTTCTTGGGGACAAGAAAATAACGGCTGTAAAACCCCGACTCGCTCAGGGAGGCGGCACTCTCTCTATGGCCCTTTTGCACAGAAGGTTTGCTATTTCTGAACGAAGCATGCACGCTGCTTCCGTGTTCAAAGTAGTTTCGAGCCGCGCTCTGAAGCAAGGAGGACGGCGATCGAACTGTAGCAAATAGCCCTGTTTTATTGTGCTTAACACCCATTCGGATATCCCTGGAATATCTTCCCACGCTTTGAAGCGTAATGTTAGAGGGTGAATGGCCAAATCGCTCTGATTGCCGCACACAGCGCGCTGAACAGAATGTGTGAGCGCGCTTACTGTGCTTATGCTGGACTGCTCGCAGACAGCATGGACAGGCTGTTCTGTGAGTGACTTCCCGATTGAGGTGAATGGGGAAAGAGTCACGTCTGTTAAGTGATGCGCAAGCATAGCCACGGGCACGGGACTTACATACAGAGAAGTGTTTGCTGGCCGTGTGACAGAGCGGGCAGAGAATGGGCGCGCGCACGTATTCGTGAGCGCATTTATTGACTCTAACACTCGAGTGGTTCGTAACCGCTTTTGAGTGTGCTCTGATGGGGACACGGAACGTGTAATGCTTGTGTGTAGAGGTGAACACTAGATCGTGGGCACATTTTCTACACATAAGGCTGGTCGTGTGACAGAGCGGCCAGAGAATGGGCGCGCGCACGGATTCGTGGGTGCGTTTATTAACCCTAACACTCGAGCGGGTCGTAACCGCTTTATGTGAGTGTGCTCTGATAGGGACACGGGACGTGTAACGCTTGTCTTTTTCCCCAACAGGTGACTTCCCGGGCCCCGTACAAATCTCAATTAGCGCGTATGGGGTGGAATATACGATTTAATATGAATGACGTGTATCAAAATCTTTTGTTTATTTGTGATAATCTTAGCACTTTATTATTATTGTCTAACCTGTATTATGACTGATATGACGAATTGCTTTGTTCCTTTTTTTGTAAGTTTTGGACAAAAGCGTCTTCTAAATAGCCTATGTAGCCTAAAATTTAATAATGATTATTATTATTAGAGTTTATAACTATAAATGAGCTCACTTAGTAATACAGTAATATGTTTGTCATAAAATAATTTATCAATGCTTTATTTTTATAGGCTATAACCTAACCTTTACGGGTTTGGATAGGCCTACATTTATTTTTGCTTAAAAATAAAGCATTCATAAATTATTTTATGATAAACATATTACTGTGTTAAGTGAACTCATTTATAGTTATAAACTAATAATAATAATAATTATTATTATTATTAGCCTACATTTTAGGCTACATATTTAGAAGACGCTTTTGTCCAAAACGTACAAAAAGGAACAAAGCAATTCGTCAAATATCAGTCATAATACAGATGAGACAATAATAATAAAGTGCTAAGATTATCACAAATAAACAAAAGATTTTATGCACGTCATTCATATTAAATCGTATATTCCACCCCATACCCGCTACAATTGAGAATCACTTGAAGCATGCAGACGCAGTTAAGACAATTTTATGTAGGCCTATTACACTTAATACACATATAAAACAATATACAATAAGATTCGTTAACAACGAACGTTAAAAGCTTGTTCTTCGAAAATGAGGGCGAGCCACAAATATGAGAGTACAGTTTACAAACCCGTGGGAACGGATTGCGAAAGCGTGGGCACGGTTTATGAATTTGTGGGTACAGATTGCAAAAACTGAATGCACGGTTTACAAATCTGAGAGCGCGGATTAGGAACTCGTGGGTACGGTTTATTAATCCGTGAGCACGATTTGTTAAACCGAGGGAACAGTTTGAGAATTCGTGAGTACAGTTTATAAACTGAGCGGATGGATTGCAAAACCGTCGCCACGGATTGTTTTTTTTTTTCCCCAACAGGTGACTTCCGGGCCCCGTACTTGTCAAATCAGGGTTCCAGCCTACGAACTATGCTTATATGCACTCTAGTCACGCCCATTTTGGCGGGCTTTGTTGCAGTGAGCGCGCGGACGCCTCTCATTGGATGCGAGTTCGCCCAAGCTCGTCTATAGGCTGCAGCAGTTGCCGCAGAGCAACCTATGAGCTCGCTAGCTAGCCCGCTCAAGGTCTGCAGCTGCCGCACTGCGTTGACAATGGATACAAAAATTAAGGATAATTTTTTGGCTTCAATATCTCAGAAAAGATGAATCTTTCCCGTAGCGTAAGCTAGCTTACGCAATACGAGAGAACCTCTCGTAAGAGAACTACTATAAATATGTTTGCTTGGTTTTCTACACTTGTATCTAAGGTTTTAGGGATGCACCTGAACATATATGATTTGCTTTTTCTTGTGCGGAGGAGTACTTTCTTGTCTTTGTTCCATTTTTGTTTGTCTAAAAACGATGCAGCAGAAATCACCCAACATGTCTATATTTTATAAGTCCAAGTCATAACTACCTCAGACCATTTGCTTTAAAGTGAGTCATCATTTGCTTAATTATATTGCAATTTTGATTGGCTTAGCTTTTTTTTTTAAGTTTTGCTTAGCTTAAAATTGTTTATTAGGTCGAGTTTGAACTCATGTCCAGTCCCACTCTAAAGGAAAACATTAGCCAACATTAGGAAAACAGCTGGCTATTAGACCAGCTGTATTATAGTATAATTTAATTGTTTATTTTAATCTACCTCACATATGTACAAAGAGGGCCTGGAATGCTACTGGTACCCCCTCCAAAAAAACAAAAACAAACATCACACTCCTTCCACCGGCTTGTCGTCTTTCCTCAGTGCATCCTGGTGTCATTACTTCCCCAGGTGAACAGCACACCCCTACATTGCCATCCACTTGACTCATCAGACCAGGCGACCTTCTCCTACTGCTCCAAGGTCCAGTATCGACACTCACATGCCCATTGTAGGCATCTTTGATGGTGGACAGGGGTCATCATGGGCACTCTGACCGGTCTGCGTCTATGCAGCTCCATGTGAAGCAGGGTGCGATGCACTGTGACTTGTGCCACAGTAGACCTTCTGTTGGTTTGGACCAGATGGGGTAGCCTTTGTTGCCCTCGTGTGTCGTTGAGCCTTGGCCGCCCAGCATCCTGTCGTCGGTTTGTGGTTTGTCCCTCCTCAGACCACTGTCAGTAGGTACTCACCACTGCTGACTGGGATCACCCCACAAGCCTTGCCGTTTCAGAGATGCTCAGACCCAGTCGTCTGGCCCTAATAATTTGGCCTTTGTCAAAGTCACTCAGGTCTTTACTCCTGCCCATTTATTCTGCATTCAACATGTTGAAATAAGAACTGATTGTTCGCTTACTGTCTTATCTACCCAGACCTTGACATGTGACCTTGTTAGGAATGATCAACATCAACCTGTGAGTGCTCATAATGTTTTGGCTCATCGGTGTATATGTATACACCATATATTATACACTGGCGGCCAAACGTTTTGAATAATGAATAGATTTAGCTGTTTCGGAAGGAAATTGGTACTTTAATTCACGAAAGTGGCATTCAACTGATCACAAAGTATAGTCAAGACATTACTGATGTAAAAAAAAACTATTTGAAAAAAGTCATTTTTGATCAAATCTAGATATGCCCCATTTCCAGCAGCCATCACTCCAACACCTTATCCTTGAGTAATAATGCTAATTTGGTACTAGAAAATCACTTGCCATTATATCAAACACAGTTGAAAACTATTTCCATTAAATGAAGCTTAACATTGTCTTTGTGTTTGTTTTTGATTTACCACAGTATGCAATAGACTGGCATGTCTTAAGGACAATATTAGGTTAAAAATGGCAACAACAAAAAAAGAAACAGCTTTCTCAAGAAACTAATCAGTCAATCATTGTTTTGAGGAATGAAGGCTATACAATGCTTGAAATTGCTAAAAAACTGAAGATGTCTTTCAAATGTGTACATTACAGGTTTCAAAGACAAAGGACAACTGGCTCAAACAAGGACAGACAGAGATGTGGAAGGCCAGATGCACAACTAAACAAGAGGAGA
Organism: Xyrauchen texanus; assembly: GCF_025860055.1. Taxonomy (NCBI): domain Eukaryota; kingdom Metazoa; phylum Chordata; class Actinopteri; order Cypriniformes; family Catostomidae; genus Xyrauchen; species Xyrauchen texanus. Next base: position 16,312,610 of record NC_068284.1, on the reverse strand, counting down.
AGTACATCAGAGTCTCTAGTTTGAGAAACAGACGCCTCACATGTCCTCAGCTGACAGCTTCATTGAATTCTTCCTGCTTAACACCAGTTTCATGTACAACAGTAAAGAGAAGACTCGAGGTGCAGCCTTATGGGAAGAATTGCAAAGAAAAAGCCACTTTTGAGACAGAAAAACAAAAAGAAATGGTTAGAGTGGGCAAAGAAACACAGACATTGCAACACAGATAATTGGAAAAGAGTGTTATGGATCTTAACCCCATTGAGCTTTTATGGGATCAACTAGACCGTAAGGTACGTGAGAAGTGCCCAACAAGACAGCCACATCTATGGCAAGTGCTACAGGAAGCGTGTGGTGAAATGTATCTGGACAAACTAACAGCTATAATGGCAAGGATCTGCAAAGCTGTCATTGCTGCACGTGGAGGATTTTTTTTTATGAGAACTCTTTGAAGTAGTTTAAGAAGTTCTGGAATTTTTATTCAAATTGTAATAGTACTTTCACGTTATTAATGTCCTGACTATACATTGTGATCAGTTGAATGCCACTTTGGTGAATAAAAGTTCCAATTTCTTTCCATAAAAGCAAAATCTGTTCATTATTCCAAACTTTTGGCTGCCAGTGTATTTATATATTCTGTATATAGTTCTTTTAATGGGCTGTTTTCATTTTAAAGTCTTTTCTCTTGAAAAGTTTGTAAGTACCAGATTGTAAGACTATTAGTTCTGAAAATAAAAAAAGTTGGGGCTTGAATTAAAAGCTTCTAGAACTATTAACGTAATGGCATTCTAATAGAGAATAGCTTAAATGATTGGGATAACTTGATTTGTGAGAAACACATATCTCACCGAGACATTTAACTTCTGCAGTAAGATGAATTTATTGTATTCTGTACAGATAATAGCTCAGAAACGTTGCATTGATTTAAACAGAACAAAAGCTGTTGAACAGTTGTTAAAATGTATTAATGTATTAATCAAACACATCAAGTGCAGATGGTAGACCGGAGACTTAACCTCACCTACTATGTGCAATGAAGGAAGCAGACCTGCTAATGTGATGAGATTTTCAGAAAAAAAGCAACACTGTAAAGTCATTTTAATTTATGGTGAGGTTACCCAGAAATGGTTAGATCATTAAATGAGGAACGCGTAACACTCTATGGTGTAAAAGGGTATCTTAAGCTGCCTGATGTCCATATCTTTGCCAAATGTCCCTTGACCAAATGTCTGATGCGTGATTGCATTGACAGCACAGAGGGGAGAATATATATTTTTCTTTAATATGTTTTTACACAAACCCTAATCACTGAGAACAGAAATTAACATTTTACATTATGGAGGAATACACAGCAGCAAAGACCAAAATAAATAGAAATTAAAAATGGCTTCACATGAAATTGGTACAATGCAAGCTCTACACAAAATAGGGACAGGTTGTTTAGGATGGGTGTCCATTTTTTTATCTGCTTGATCAGATTCTAATCCATGAATCCTCCATATCTCTTCTGCAAGTCAGGCAGCGCTGTCTCACCTCCATCCTCTGAAGTGCGTTTCAGAAACCCATTGCTTTTCTGGTTGTCCAACCATTCAGGCCTGCCCACTCTGCGCATAAACCCCCCATAGCGCTTGCGCAGGTCTCTTCCCGCCTCCTCAAGATCGCTGTTCCCCTGTGCGCTCCACATAAAGCCCCCATAGCGTTTGAGGACATCCCCGTCATTTTGGTCATCTAACTCTGAGCCGAGGCCAACTCTGAGGATCTCTCTCAGCAGTTTCACTTGTTGGTCTTCAGCTCCACCCTCTGCCTTGTCCTTCTTCATAAAACCTCCATATTTCTTACTAATGGTCTCTGTGCCATCACTCTCAGTTGGGGCTCCTGCACCAATCTCTGCTGACTTCTTAATCATGAAGCCCCCATAACGCTTCATGAAGCCACCATATTTCTTGGTGAGCAGATGGTCTGTGCTGTCTTCTGTTTGCTTGAGGTTATCAATAGCAAGGCGTTCCACTTCGGTCAGGATGTCTTTGCAGATTTGCAGCTTTCTGGAGTCCACAGTCCCTTCACACTCTAATGTGCAGGTCTGTGGAGGAGGTGAAAGAACAATCAATGAAAGGAATTGCTTGGTCCACATAGCACACAAATATAATCCAGTGATACTATTATGATCAGGGTCAGAAATGTACTTTTACATTAAGGAGGTACAATTGTCCCACAATTTCTTTTATGAGGGCATATTTTCTAAATGTATAAAAATACTTTGTAATTTTTTGTTCACATTTTTTGTTTCATTCTCAATCTTAATAAATAGACTGAGAATATATTACCTCCTACACACACAAATCATACTTTATGTGATAATGTGTATAACTTGGCATAGAATAGAATAATAAGAACTTCATCAGATTTTCCAAATAAAACAAACAGATTATGGGGCCATTTTTTGTTCCCAAATATTGAATTTTAAGAGCATTTTTGTCACTTTTGTTGGCATTTTTGCCCCAAACCATTGATTACAGACCAATATGCATAGCAGAAAATTGTATTGCCTTGAACTTGCTAAAGAGGTTCGAAAAAGTTCAATATAGCAACACAGAGAGAACTCAATTTGAACAACATGCTTTTAATAACTTATGCTTTGAAAATATTTATTTACAAATCCTTAATTGCATTGCTATCTTAGAAGGTTTTGTTTTTTCAGCATTTCTAAAGGACAAGATTGTGTTATGGATGTTGAACTGCTATGCTTCAACACAAACAAAATTATTTGTGCCTTTATTCTTTATTAAAGAATAAAACAATATACAAATTTGTATTATATAAATATTGAATAATATAATATATATATTATCATTTAAAATTATTTTTAATATATTAATATTAGGTTTAAGGTCTATTCGAAAAAAGTAGCTACAAACTTGAGAAAAAACAAACATTTGATATAAATTAAATCTACTACAAAAAAGTACATTGGTGACCAAAACTAACTAAGAACACCACTGAATGCTCTATTTATCGTGAACATTTTACAATTCTCTTATTAAACTCTTTTAAAGTTGAAAATATGATATTTTTCTTTTTTTCTGTACATGACAGCTCAGTTACTTTGTTAGCCTAGATTTGTGCTACAAATAAATATTGCCGAAAGTGAACTGCACAATGTCTGAGATCAAACTCACCAATGTGTCGCTTTCTATCTGTTGACGGAACAGTCGATAAACGCATAGCGCGCAATCTCTGCCGCATTCAGCTCGAACCGTCAGCACGAGACAGGCGCTCAAAGCCAGGGTCCACCAGTTCACAATTAACGCCATGGTCTATAAAACAACAAGCAACACTTACTTACATCTGAAAATATAAACAATATGTGGTAGAGTAGGTAAAGTCTTGAAATTGTCAGTAAAGATGGTAAAATATGTAATATAATTATATACAATATAATACGCACGCTAAAAAATATATTATCTATAGTATTCCATCGCATAAAACAACGCTTATGATAGACTATCAGCGTAGCCAAAACGGGACCAGCCGCGCATAAACTCATTTTGAGGTGCAACAGAGAAGCTCTTAAACGAGCTTAGTTATGTACCTAGTCCATCAGTTTACCTTTTTACTGTAGTTTTCTTTGGCAGCGCCCACCGTAGTGTTGAATGGACAAATGTGCACGAGACGGACAGCTTTTCAAATGGAGTAAAAAAGAGTTGATTGAAGAAGACAACTTCTAGCTTGCAAGAACTACGAGCCAGTCAATTTTAACTGATGTTGGAGCGTGAAAGAAACGTCGTATGTCTGTTATGTACTATCTCATCTAACGAGAGTAAACTCCACACCTGCTCTGTTCAGAAGTGACTGTCACACAACTTTAAACACTGTCCCCCCGATGACGTCATGTCGTTTACGATCTGACGCCAGCAGGAAGCTTCATGCATATAATGACGGAGGCGAACATTATTTTCCCCCAGAGCATCAATTACGCATGTTTTGTTGTTGTTTTTGTTTTTTGGTTTCAGGTGATACGCAGAGTGCCTTTGATTATAACCAGTTACTGGGGATTCAAATAAATGGGCAATTAATAAGCCAAACGTAAACCTATAGACACCTAAACTTGGATTTATTTATGTATTTTTTTTTATTATTATTATTATTATTTTTTCCAATTTCCATAATAAGATACATGAGACTGCTTGGAAGTAAACACTAATTCTAGAGTTGCATACACATACTAGCTACTTGTGGTCTGTATTTGGAGCAATTTAATTTAACTTTCTATAGTCCCATACAGAAATCAGTGGTGAGTAGTAACTGAAGAGGTGGGCATACTGTGATTTTATCGAGGATACTTTTCTGTGTATAGGGAAAAAGCTTTCCTATTAAGAAATCTAAATTATGATGATTTGATATCACAAGGGACAAAAGGCACCACCGACAGCAGTAAAAGACAGAAAAAATTTAATTTGATACATTATGAGACAACTTGTCACCTGTGAAGAGCATAAAAAACTAGCACAGGTGCAGGTGACACTCGGTATTTTCCCAAAGTTGAATAGCATAAGTTTTTTATACAGTGCACAATAATTACTGTGACTCCAGCGCTGCAGGCACATCTCACTGTAGATGTATTGGCCCCATTCACTTCCATTGTAAGTGTATCACTGGAACCCAGATTTTTGCATTTTATCATTTTAAGCAAACAAGGGACGAGTCGAAATAATTTTTTGTGGTAATCGACATTATGCCATAAATGCCGTAAACTGAGTTGATCTTGTACTGAACCCAAAATATTCCTTTAAACAGTAGTTGTCTTCAGACAACTGAACAACACTTAATGTGAAAGGGTTTCTTCTAATTATTCTATTTTATTATTTTTATTTTATTATTATGAAGGTTAACAACAATTAAATTATGTTAACAAAGTTTTGGTTATGAAATGTTCTATAAAAAAACTTGCCTTGCCTCGCCAGCATTCGAACAACTGAAGGTGATGAATTTCTTCTGTTAACAGCTTAATCACACTATTCAGCTGCAATATATTTGTTATCTTCCATTTATATGTTAGTTTTATGGCAATTTCTATTACACCCCAGGTAGACAGCATACTGTACCTCTTTAGGTAGGACATGCCAGTAGGACAGAGTGAGACATAATAGGCCAAGATGTTTCTGTCTGGTTCAACCGCACAAGCTGTGACAAAACAAATTGCTGTGCAGATTATGGCTTAGTTAAATACAAATGTATTGTTTTATACCTACTGTCCCATTCAACTTGAAACCCCTTCAACTTTTCAAGGTTGTGTGCCTTGATAAATGTCACTGTCATCTTGACTGTTCTGACTGAGGTCATTGTAGAGCATCCTTCATATTATGCCTGCAGTGTTTTAAAAATCTGTCAATAGACGTATCACAACATTTATCATTTGACCCATTTGATGAAAGGTCATTAACAAACTCACATAAAGGCTCCACTTCGTCATTGAACTCTTACACACCTGATGTCACTAAAAGGCAATTTGACAGTTATCACAGGAAATTATAGATTTATCAATTGCAGGTTCCAGATGTGGCCTGAAGAATAAGAAATTGTTTGTCATAAAGGGGGCAATAAGGCCCTGGGACATCAATCAGAGGCTCTAATGAATGGAAATAACCGTTAACTTTTTAGTCAACTCTTTATTTATTCTAATACTTATTATTTTATAACAGAATAAAGAGATCAAAGAAGTATATTGATCCTGGATGGTACAGAATTTAATTCACGGTTTAATTTGTGTTCTGTAACTCTATCGACACTAATGAGCCCAAACATTTTGGCCTGATATGCTGTTGGTCCTCCGAGTGCCACCAAAACAGTGCTGACCCACCAAGGCATGAACTCTACAAGACCTCTAAAGGTGTCCTGTGGTTTCTTGCACCAAGACATTAGCAGCAGATCCTTCAAGTCCTGTAAGTTGTGAGGTGGAGCTGCCATGGATAGGACTTGTTGGTCCAGCATGTCCCACAGATGCTCAAGATCTGGGAAATTTGGAGGCCAGGGCAACACCTTAAACTCTTCATCATGCCACTCAAACCATTCCTGAACTATGTGTACAGTATGGCAGGGCACATTGTCCTGCTGAAAGAGGCCACTGCCATCAAGGTATACCATTGCCATGAAGAGGTGTACCTGGTCTGCAACAATGTTTAGGTAGGTGGTATGTGTCAAATTGACCTCTACATGAATTCCCAGACCCAGGGTTTCCCAGTAGAACATTGTCCAGAGCATCACACCATCTCCACCAGCTTGTCCCACTGTTTATCCGTGTGCCATCACTTCCCCATGTAAATGGCACACACATACACCGGCGTCCACGTGATGTATAAGAAAACGGGACTCATCAGACCAGGGGACCTTCTTCCACTGCTCCAAGGTTCAGTTTGATGCGCGCATGCCCAATGTAGGTGCTTTCGACAGTGGACAGGGGTCATCATGGTCAATCTGACTGGTATGTGGCTACACAGCGCCATACACAGCAGGGTACTGTGTGTTGTCACACATTACTCCCGTTACCATCATTAAGATTTTCTGTGACTTGTGCCACTGTAGACCTTCTGTCGGTTCAGACCAGTCAGTTTAACTTTTGTTGCCCTCATGCATCAATGTGCCTTGGGCACTCAACACCCTGTCTGTCACAGTTCTGGTGAGTTTGTCGGTCTGTTCTTTTTGCTTTATTATTTATCTCCCTCATGTGTCTCTGGTGCTGTCGGCATGCAAGATCATTGTTTCCATGGGAACACTGATTTTTCCCATGGGAACACTGATCACACCACTAATTAGCATGCTAGCAGCACCTGTCTCTCCACTAATTCAATGCCCATTTAAGCACTTCATTGTGTCATGTTCTTTGCTAGATTGTTGTTTGGGATTGGTGGGTCACCTCGCTCTCTCAGCCTGTTTTGGTTGCCCGTCTCTGCCTGTGTGTCGGGAGTGTGGTTGCCTTCCAGTTTGCTGTACACATGTTCTCTTCATCCACATCTCTTCAATGGATTATTCCTCATGAATCTGCTCCTGACTACCACAATGCATACACTCGCCTACAAACATACTCTTCATGAAGGATTCCTTACGGATCTGCTCACTGCATGGTCACATGCACTCATTGACAAGCACACCCATCACCTTCTCCTGCAGTTGGTACTGGGGTCTCCACACTTCACCTGGATCTGTTGAAGTTATAATTTTATTGTTAATAAATAAACTGGTCCTCTGCTCTTGGGTCTCTTTGTCTCGCCTTTGTGACAGAATAATCTTGCCAGGATGACCCAATGGAGGAATCTACTCTTTGCTCTGCCCTGCCTCAGCAGGGAGCCTTACTGGGAAGTCAGCAGGATCAGATCTCTGCTTCTAACTGGATTCTGGAGATGATGGCATCACAGCTCACTGAGCTCACCTCTATCGTTCAACAACTCCCGATTCCGGTTCCACCCAGGAAGCACCCTCACCAGCTCCAGGAGTTCCCCACATTTTTGAACGCTCAGAGGCTCGCATCAACCACCCCAGCTCCATTCTCAGGTGAGGCGAGGTCATGCAGCACTTTTCTTTTATAATGTTCCTCGTTTTTCATGTTGTATCCCTCTGCTTTCCCGTCAGAGAAAATTAAGGTGGCATGCATTATCACGCTCCTCACGGGAAGGGCCATTTAATGGGGAACCACCATGTGGGACAACAGACATCCCTGTTCCTCTTAATTTCAAGCATTCACCATGGAGCTCCACCAGGGGTTTGATCGATCGGCTCATGGTCATGAGGCAGCGAGGGTTTTATCTGGACTGTCTCAGGGAAATTGGCGGCTTGCAGACTATGCCATCGAGTTCCGCACCCTTTCTGCATCTTGTGAGTGGAATAATCACACCAAGTGGGATCGGTTCCTGCATGGGCTTTCTGATGACATCCAGGAAGAAATCTATCCCTTGGACCTGCCTTCCCGCTTCGATGATTGGTGGATCTGGCCATCCGAGTGGATCAACGTCTGGCCCTATGCCGCCGCCGCCGCCGCTGTTCTCCACCTACCCGAGTGGCTGACCACCATACCCAGTCCACAATTTCAGCCAGGTCACTGGAATTACAGTTCGAGGCAGAGCCCATGCAGATTGGTAGGGCTTAAATTTCTCATAAGGAAAAGCAGCAACATCTTATTCAAGGAATCTTTTTTTATTGTGCCTGTCCTGGTCATTTCTCCATTTCCTGTCCAGTAAAAGACACCACTCATTAGTAGGCAGGGGGTTACTGGCGAGTGCAACACCCCTGGACATAACCCACAGATTACTCACGCTTCTCCTGGTCTGGCTTTTGCCGGAAGGGGCAGGGATCTTCTTCGTAGAGAAGAAGGACATCTCACTTAGACCTTACATAGATTATCAGGGGCCAAATGACATCCGGTGAAGAATCGTTACCCATTTATGTCATCAACCTTCAAACTCTTGCAGGGAGCGTCCTTCTTTATGAAGTTGGATTTATGCAATGCTTATCACCTTGTCCGGTTTAGGGAGGGAGATGAGTGGAAGACAGCTTTTAACACCCATAGGGGCACTTTGAATATTTGGTTATGCCTTTTGGATTTGTCAACACCCCAGCTGTCTTCCAGGGGCTCATGAATGACGTGCTTAGAGACATGGTTGTCCATTTTGTGTTTGTCTATTTAGATGATATTCTGATCTTCTCTCAGAGTATCCAGGACCATGTTCAGCACATGCAGATACTTCAGCGACTGCTAGAGAATCAGCTGTTCATCAACGTGGAGAAGTGTGCTTTTCATACACATTAGTTTCCACACCTGGGGTTCATTGTTTTGTCCGAAGGAGTGCGCATGGACCCTGCCAAGGTCAGAGCCGTCTCCGAATGGCCAACCCCAGATTCTCACAAGGCTTTGTAGAGGTTTCTGAGGTTCGCTAATTTCAAATGTAGGTATATTACAGCCTACTTGCCATGTCTCTGATGCATCTCACCTCCACACGACTTTGGTTGGTCCACGCGGGCCTAGGGTGCATTTTCTAAATTAAAGAAGCGTATTTCTACCGCGCAAATTTTGATAACTCCCAACCCTGCATGTCAGTTTGTGGTGGAAGTGGATGCATCGGATGTTGGTGTCTTAGCAGTCTTGTCCCAGCGCTCTTCCTTAGCTGGAATGCTGACAGAGAGCACCCCAAAAGCCTTGCCATTTCAGAGATGCTCAGTCATCTAGCCATAATAATTTGGCCTTTGTCAAAGTTGCACAGGTCTTTACTCCTGCCCACACCTGCATTCAACGCGTTGACAACGACAACTGAATGTTCGCTTACCATCTAATCTACCCAGACCTTGACATGTGGCCTTGTTAGTTCAACGTTAATCGCTCCACCTGTGAGTGGTCATAATTTTTTGGCTCATCTGCGTAAACATTATACCTATACTTGACAGCAGCATCATAATGAGTAAATTACTTCACATCAAATGTCACAGTACACTGTGCATAAATAAACATTTATTAGAGACTAGCAACACAATTAATGTCCATACGTAATCTATAAGTACAAAATAATGGTAGAAATATATGTATGTATGGTAGCAATAATATTTCAGAGGCAACATCAGGGCTTATAAAAAATATTTTCCTGAATCCAATTTGGAAGCCCTGTTCTTGGAAATGGCATTTAATTTTAATCAGTTTTAGAGAGAAGTAATGCTGTTCTTATTAATTCAGTAGACTCTATGAGGGCAGATTTGACAGAGCTTTGCACATAATCAAGCTCTTAGTCACTGTCTTAATTTTAAGACTTTTAAATCATTCAGCCAGCTTTTAAAAATGGTATATGCTTTTTATGAATTCTGAATCAAATGGCTTTTGATAATGAATCTTTGTAACAATCCTCTCAACCCGAACAATGTTGGTTTTCTAAGAAAACTACATTCATTCATTCATTTTTGCTCCAGGTGGTAATAGTATAAAATGTATTAATAAATTAAAAACAGAATACAAAATGAGAAACCATGGATATAGCAAGTAGCATTAAAGCGAGGACCTGTTTTAAGTAGCAATTTGCAAAGATGCCGCTGTAGCTTAATGTGCTATTTGAGAATTTGACAGCATAATATTGATCAATAAAACTCAAGGGAATTACAAGGTGATGATTGTTTTGCCTGCTGGGGAGTTATAGCTGGAAAATCTGTTTGTTTAGCACAGCATTTCACTCCTACTGGCATGTTATCTTCATAAACTGTGCAACAAAGTGGTAGTTTCATATTAATGAGCTACGCACTTTATGTAAATCGATATTTTATGTTGAAAGGTTTTTGCATATTTAATCATGCATTAAAAGCCTTAATTAGTGTTGGCCGAATGTTTAAGAATCTGGACTGCTCACTAAAAGGTTGCTGAATTAATCCCAAGACGACGTGAACCTCAAACAGGAGAGCCAAAGAGATCACGCCATTATATGACTATTGTACCGTTGAGCAAGGCTGTTAACCCAAGGTTGGTCAGGGGAACTATGCTTGCAATTAAATAAATCTTTAAATCACTTTTGAGGAATAACATCTGTTAAAGGAGAAACAAACATCATACATCAGTGTACTTCAATCCCAAGGGAACAATAAAGCATTTGTGGTGTGATCATCAAACTCTTAAAACCAAACCTAAACTAACACATATCTTAGGACATATCTATGGACACAAAGGTCCACAAAAGAAACCCAATTTAGCTCATCTTTCTTCTTGTACTGAATATATGAATCATCACTTGCCCAATTTTGATCAACCAAATTGGTCAAGTTGAAATAACGAAAGTCAATTTCCACAAATTAAAGTGAGATCATTTTGACACACTTAAATATGATTGGGCTCTGTGGTCTAAGTAAGCAGACTTTTAATCAACTCTCATATTACATTTCCTACTGGGTGAAGAAGGGATATCAGCACCGTAATTACAGTGTCACTCAGACTATGGCCGAACAGCAACACTGACAGGATAGTTAATTAAACTCTGCCATGCGCTTGTCCCCTGAGTTGTGTATGACTGGTTTGTGATCAGTAATAATCACAGCAAGCATATTTTATATTTACACCTTCTAAATAGATAAGATTATATTATTCTTGGCTAAAGTCTAATTATGTACACTAAAAGTGGAAGAGGATTACACCTGTGAGGTTAATAAATTTAATCTTCCTGCAATTATTACATTATTGCCCTCTGTAGTTATTATTTCAAGGCTGTGAATGTAAAACAGCAAACACATTCCTCATTAATTACTGTATGTAACTTCCTTATTCATTTACTAATTGTTTTTGAACTGTACTAAACAGCTTAAAGTCAACTTTAGTTGTCCTTCAAAATCCTGAAATTCTTCTTATTAGGATCTCACATTGTGGGTTAATTACTGTTTGAAAAGTAGTATTAGCTGTGATTTATGCCTGAAACTGCATGAAAAGTTTAAGGATGGTTAAAAGGATTTGTTCCTTCTGTACAGCTTTTATTTTCTCTTTTCAAGCAATGCAGAACATCTTTGAGTAATACAATAGTCCACAACTCTTGGAGACTCATGATTGTAAAATGGATAACCTAGTGACAGTCCTCTGGCCAGACCTATGAAATGATGGCGGTATTCAATATTGTTTTCTGATGTAAGGGAAAGGCTTTTGCCTGGGTATGTCCATTAAACAGTGATTATCAATTTGTACTTGTTTTATTTATCTTTTGTCAGATTAGCAACATGATCTGATAAATTAAAGAATGTGCATGCAATTCATAATTTATAGTATGTTGGGAATTATTGTAGATTATTTCGGCAAATTTATTGTTATTACAATCTAACTGTGTTTATTAGTAAGGGACGTTTGAAAACCGTACCCATTTAAAAGGCTGAACACTGATTGTCCTCCACTCTTATTTCAAGCACATTTTGTATTCTTCAGCTGAGAATGACCTCAATTAGAATGCTTATTTGAAATTCAAATTAAATATGCAGTCTTTCTCCATTAATTTACAAAGACCAATATTTACATAAAACTGTGCATTAGTAGCACCCGGTCAACATTTAAGAATTCAGAAATAACAACTTGATTAGACAGATATTATAAAAGTATCAAGTATAGGCTTTTAACACATTTGATTTACATTAAGTTAATGTAAAATGTTTCTCATCCTCAAAGGTTAGACTCAGCCACACATACACTCCAAAAAATAGCTCTTTGGCTGAACTTGATTCAGTCATGGACAGTGGTTCCACATGTTTAAAATTTGTTTTCTTAACTTTAAATTACAATGTAATCTCAACACAAACACTTTGTGTAGAAAGAACCTAGTTGAATTGGGTAAACCCAACAAAACTTGATGTGTCATTATTGCTCAAATAAATCTTTTATTTCTTTATGTACAGACATGCTGGATTGAAGCACTACCTAGAGTAGTTTAGTAACTATGCTATGGTTAGCAGCACGGTATTTGCTCAATGAAGCCTGTCCTCAACGTTAGATCAAGCTCCTCTCTTCGCATAGTAACCCCCAAAACTCCAACATTACAAAACATTAAACACTAAAAAGCATCCCCCTTTATATTCATCTTGCAAAAAAACATTAAATAATACTTAACTTTAACATTTACTTTTCCAAATGAGTCCCATGCACAGCAGACTGAAAAACAACACAAAAAGTATTAATGTAGTCCCAACTAAAATGGATTCAGCAAACTTCCATTTTATAAATTGAAATGGATAAAACGCAATGAAATGAAGTTAATATGACAAAATGTTCTAGAACTGTTGTAGAAAAGTAAATTGAACAAGCAGCAAAAAAACATGTGACAAAAATTACATGTCAAGTATGTAAGACATGCAAAAGAGTGACTGGTGATGGTTCAAAAACCAGTAATAAAAAAAAATCTTTATTCTTTAAAATAGAGACGTTCTCATTGTCGGTGGGAGTATTTGAGGAGAGAAGACAGCGGCCTGGTGCCGAAACCCAGGAAGGAGGAAGGACGCACCGTCAAGGAGTCCTTGCCGCTGACTGAGGATTGCGATGCCAAGGAAATGCTCATCTGGTGGGGCTGGAGCACGGCATCAACCGGCAACAAAAAGGGATGGCTGAGGGGTCCAGTACCATCACCTGGCTTTGCAGACAGAAACATGAGCAACAACGAGCTGAATGCCAGTCGATGGTGTGTCATGGGCCAAGTGAGCGTGTCTCTCTCTTGTCCTTCTCTCCTCTCTGCTTCCTCCTCTCTCTGTCTATTCTCCCCCTTGTCCTGTTCCCACTCCCAGGCATGTGCAGGTCAGATCCAGAAGCCATCATGACGCATCAACCCTAGAAATGGTGGGGGGTCACAGGCCGGAGAATTTCTCTTCCTGAGTTTGGTGATGGGGGTATGTGGTGAGCAGTGCGGGCCGAGCGGTGTCTGGGCAGAGTGAGGCCGGGAAGATAAGTGCTGACTGAGCTCCACCTGTGTGCCACACCGATTTCACGTTCCAGTGAGGGGGCGGAAGGAGTATTTGAGGAGGGGAGACAGTGGCAGATGAGAGAGAGAGACACATGAAGCAAACCTTTTGTGTACTGCTGAAAAGCGGGCTTATTGTGTGCGACTGCAATTTGCAACAATAAATGTCTACGTGTTTTGTCAAGCTGGCCCCAGCTTCCTCCTTTCCATAATTGTTACAGAAGGCTAAAAGCCAAAGTCTAAGAGTATTTTTAGGGGCCGGTAAGTTCTGTATCATATGAGGGGTAGAGCCACAGACTCATGGGAAATATGTGTTTTTCACATGCAGGAAGAATAGAGAACAATCCACAGAGCACTTTGTGCAAGAAAGCCCCTCTGACCACATTCCCTGTTTTCTTAGATGTCAAGAGAAAGCCATATTTGTTTGTCTTTAAAGGCTTATTTTCAATACCCACATTGTAAATAATATATTCATGCATGTTTCCCTTTTCCCATTTTCTCAGTGACAACAATGTCTTCACTAAATTTTCTTTAGACTTCGTCTTCTTCTTAAACATACCTCGATGACCTTTCTCTTTTGTGCAAAAATTTACTGACAGCATGGCTCTGATGAAGCGCTTGCTGATAAATTGAAAGCATTTCTCCAATTTTCATGTGGTCCCCTGAGCACTGGATGGTAGTGTTGGGTTCGAGCCCACCTTAGTTGAGTCTGAGTCCAAAAGGGGCCAATTCGGACTCAAGACCGAGCCCATAGCATGCCGAGTCTGAGTCAAGTCCAAAATAATCTGTTCAAGAATTTAAAAAACAATTGTAACCGTAAACTCACCATCAATATTTTAAGCTTATTTTAACCTAAGACAAAAGTCTTAAACTAAGACAAAAAATTTGTCAACATAAATACAAAAAAAAAAAAAAACAACAATAACAACAAATGAGTATTATCCTGCTGAACAAATTTCAAATATACTTTAGGTGTATGAAGACAAAACTGTCCTTCAACACAATTCTGATTGCATTCTGTTGACATTTCAGTTATTTGTTGCTTTCCCCTCCACTCAAACATAGACTAAAGAAAGTGAAATCTGCTTTAGTCATTACATCCAGAGTTATTATTATTTCAAATTTAATTTCGTTTTTATTTCTACTTCATTTTCAGTTTGTCTATTCAATGTAATTTAGTTTTATCTAAAATTATGGGTGAAATTTAATGTAATTAATTAAATGTGTTTAATACATTTAATAAATGGTAATATTAAAACATTTAATAATGCCCATAAAAGTAAATACAACAACATAAAATAAAAACAGAAAAGATCAGATACCATTAAAAAAAAATATTGATATGCTACAGTACTGCACTTAACACTTTTCAGTCCTCCTGCTGTGTTCAGGTGTAGCATACCTCCTAAAGTCAAGATCAAACTCACCTAGGGCTGACATTTCTTTTCACATTATATTTAGTATGGAGATGAATAGAGACTTCTCCCCTCACTTGTGTTCTTCATTGTATTTTCAGACTTTTTTTTGCCATTGAAACGCAAGTGCCAGCTTTACAGTTAACATACAGAGGTTGCGCTACAAATATGTGACAGACTTAGTTGTACAATTTCCATCATGGTCTATTTCATCCGTTATATTAGTTTAAATGTCCCTTATATGTAGTAAATTTGATTTTGTCTTGATATAGTCAACATCTTTTGTTAGAAATGACTTTGCATACTAAACGTGAATCCGAACTCTAGTAACCCAACTCTACTGGATGGTGTGGCCTACACTGTGTTCTGGAAGGTGTGACTATTCCAGCAGGGACCTTAGGTGTCAAAAAATACATTACCAGCCTTGTTTACCCTGGGAGAGAACACATTTTCTATAATTATTATCATTTTCATCAAAGCAGGTGAAAGCTGATGCAGTGTTGGTGTAATGCTATAAAATTACTGAGGACAGAGTGAGAGGGGCCTATTCATTAAAATTGGTTGAGTGATGGCCTACTTTTCTCTGTATCATTTCTTTCACTTTATCTCTCTATCTCTGCCCAGTATCATGGATGCTGAAAGAGACCAGGGCTACTTAAACTTACATTTACATTTATGCATTTGGCAGATGATTTTATCCAAAGCGACTTACGGTGCACTTATTACAGGGACTGGAGTTAAGTGTCTTGCTCAAGGACACAATGGTGGTGGCTGTGGGCATCGAACCAGCGACCTTCTGATTAACAGTTATATGCTTTAGCCCACTACCCCACCCCTTCATCTGCTACTCATACTGAATTGAGTAACAGATGAAGTCATATATTAACAAACGTGACTGTTGTTTCTTTACCAAAAGCATTTGGTAAACTGATACAAACAATAATAATAACTGATTTGTTTACACTTGGAAAAAAACATAATTTTTTATATATGGATACTTGACATGTAATTTTTGATGACATCCTCTACTCCATCTAAAACTATTCTGTTGAATTATTTTGTCATTATTATGCATGCTGTTTTTATGTTCATATTATTTGAGACTGCATGCAATATTTGTACTTTTAAAAATCCATGTCACACCACATGACCATTCAAAATGAACTAGTGAAGGCAATGAGATTAAAAATAGTGAAAAACGTAATAATAATGATACAAGACCGCCTGTATTGTAAGGAGGGTACATTTACCTTTTCATTTACATTTATTTGTGAAAAGGTTCGTTGGGTGGAAAAGGAGGGAACAGGAAACAGGAAACTTGCCATAAATGCCTGCTGACACTGCTCTGTCCACTGGACCGGGTCTGGGGCTCCCTTTCTATTGAGATCAGTCAGTGGGCTGGGGATGTCTGAATAATTTTGCACAAACCTTCTATAATAGCCAGCCTCAGGAACTGTCTCACCTCTTTTATGGTCTTGGGTCTCGGGCAGGTCGCAATTGCTGCAGTTTTATCAATTTGGGGACGTACCTGCCTGTGGCCAAAGTGGAAGCCCAGATACCATAACTCCACCCAACCAACTGTGCACTTCTTGGGGTTTGCCATTAGTCCCACCCATCGCAGCGACTTCAGAACAGTCCCCAGATGCTGCATGTGCCTGACCGGTGTAAGCAGAGTGTGGTCTGAGGACTCGGTCCATAAGGCGCTGAAAGGCCTGGGCCCCAAACAAATTGGGTATGCGTCAAATTTAGACACTGCATTGACTTTCCTATAATCCACACTGAACCGTACAGACCCATTGCTCTTAGGAACTTGAACAACCGGGCTAGACCGATCCCTGTGGGATTCCCCTATTACTCCCAAATCGAGCATTGCATTTAATTGTTCCCGAACTAATTTATTTTTGTGCTCGAGCAGTCGGTAGGGACAGCTATATACCACTACCCTGAGCGCAGTCTTGATGTGGTGCTGGATGAGGTTTGTACGAACTGGCAGAGGAAAAAACACGTCTGCAAATTCTTTCTGCAACCTGGCAACCTCTGTGGCTTGATACGGTGAGAGGAGGTTGAGATAGTATATTTGACATGTGTCACCTCTTTCTGTTCGTTTTACCTCATAATAGAGATATCCTACTTGTCGTGTGACCTCAAAGGGCCATTGTTGAGGCCAGGTTGGGTGTAATACAAGCACTTTATCTCCAGGTGCACATTCCTGTGGCCAAGTGCCTATGTTATACAGTCGGCTTTGATGTTCCTGAGATTAGAGCAAATTCTCCTGTCTTAGTTGACCCAAAGTGTGGAGTTTAAGCTTAAGAACATATTGAATTACATTTTTACTCCGGTGTTCCTTGGTAGAAGATGGATAAGCTGTTCCAGTACCACAAGACTGATGACTCTGTGTCATGGTCCTCAGCCACCAGCCACTTCCGGCAAATTTGAGTGAAGGCAAATGGGCGGACGCGCAAATCTATCTTCATTGAGCGGAAGAGTTGTCTGTAATGTTCAGGGCTGCAACCAACCCACTGCAGGATGGTCTTCCTCAGGTCATCATACACCAGGAGACTTGCTGCCGGTAATTGTTGCACCACATGTTGAGCTTCCCCGGACAACAGGGGGATAAGTCTGGCCGACCACTGAGCACACGGCCAGCCCCAGATATTGGCTGTCCACTTGAACAAATCCAAGAAGGCCTCGAGATCATCTTCTGGCCCCATCTTCATGAGGGTGATTAGTGGTATGGGGGCTGCCTGGTCCAGGGTCATGGCCGGGCCGGGCCTTTCTCCTGGTGCAGTAGGCTCTGGATCGCATGCCAGTTCTCTGCTTGAGCATGGAGCACCTCCTGGAATTGCCGATCCTGGTCCAGGCATAGCTCAAGAAGGGCCTGATGTTGAGCATGGTGCATACTGGTGAGGGACTTGATGACTTCTGCCAACTGTGAGGAATCCATGCTGGCGTATTTCTTCCAATATCCCAGGTTTCTGCAATAGTGTGAAAAAGTTTGTTGGGTGGGAAAGGAGGAAACAGGAAACTTGGGATTTCAACTCAAATGTAGAACTTAAATTAAACAAACTAAAAATGGCTTTTCAGCACAACAATCAGCAGATCACAGTTAGAATTCAATTCAGTCTTTTTCTGTCTTGTAGCTCAACAGGTGTTAGACATTATAACGCATAGGCTTACCTACCACTTTCTCTTTCTCCGGACGAACAGTCGACCATTCCCCAGACACCACATTATTTTACATTTTAAAGAAGAAAAAACTTACAGGTTTATCTTCTTAATTATATCACACCAAAACAAACCATGCATAACCTTTCCAATGTAAATATAATTAAATTAGAAATCCTTTAAATGTATGCAAGACTCCTCCATCAACACTGACATTTTAGAAGGTTAACCAACAGGCCATTTGCTCATTAATTATACCGTTTCAAACTCAAAGGTAAAATTTAATTAAAAGTATATTAATTGCTGCCCAAATTAACCTCACATTAACCCTGATTGCAAGATTTTTTTAAGACGTTGGGTCATGAGGTTAAACCTTTTGTATCTTCATTTGAACAAAAGATCAAATGGTTTGCCTTTGCTCCAAGTGAAAAAGAGTTTGAATGAACCTCATCTTTGAGAAATACTTGCTAAAAAGAAAATGTCAAATAGAATAATTTGCATATTTTCCTATTAGGAATGATTGCGCTGAATATCGACTTTGAAAATCACCCTATTCAAGTAAAAATTTGTAATTACATGGCTTGCTCGATGAATAAACCCTTTCTTTCCTATGTTTTATTTTCTTCCTAAATTAATATGTATGAGAAGGGCTGTAAAATCTGTTCATGGCTTTCTCAATAAAAAGGTGTCATTTCAGAACTTCAAATGATAAAGAATATGTCAGCCTTTAAACTGCATATTGCTTTTACCCAGGAGACAAAGTTTGTACTCGCATTCATTGCCTCAACTTCTTTTATTACAAAAAGCAATTATAATTCCACATGACGCTAGCACTCAGAATACTGGGTCATTTTTCTATTATGCCATTGGATTGATAAAAGGTTATCAAAATGCTTGAAACTAGCACACATGTGGTGGTGCTTTTAGTGGCCATTTAAGGTGTAGACAACACTTGAGTCTTAATTGCTCATATGATGTTATTAATGAATTGCTCTACTTACTTGCCAAATATACATGTCTTCATGTTCTGATTTGTTCTTGCTGCCGGGTGAGGATACTAAGAAACAAGAGAACTACGAAATCCAAACTAGGATGTTCAAACATTTCAGCCTGTTCATATATTAGCAAATATATTTTTTTATTCAAGGACATTTATTTAGAAGAAGATATATCTGCAGATTAGAAAAAATGACATACTCTTGTGTTTGAAGATTTAGCTAATCTTGTCTGTTTTCAACTAAACGATAGTCATGTAGGCAAATATTACATGAATACATCTCTGCAAAGAGATTTCTGAGGAAAATGTTAATAAGTAATGATTCTGGGATGTCACAGACTGTATTACCCAAAGCAACTGAGGGTAAAATAAGAGCATGCTAGAGGTACAACAGGGCAACCAGGAAATGTTTGAGGGTCTCTTGTAAGGAATATAAATTAAATGATGCCACTGAATTAATCATGAGAAATCACACAAACCCCTCAAAAGTTTTGTAAGTAATTATGGAATTAAAGTGTTTACTGACAGGTCATCTGAGGCAATCTGTGCTTATCCCTGAATATGAGGAAAATGTTGATACCCCTCTACTTGCCTCATTTGGGCTGATTATATACACTTAATATTATTATACATTTTTTAGATGGTCCTTTATGAGTAATGACTTGAGATATGAGCAAGCTCTACTGAATGGCTGTTGAATGGAGGTTATAATATATTGTCTGGCATGGCAGCTTTGAAGTTGCATTCTTAAGAATAATGAGAAATTACTCACCTTCTCAGGTCCTCTCATCTTCAGCTGTATCAATGCAGCAGACATGAAAGTTACAGCTATTCTGGCTAAAGAAGTATTCAGCAAATGTGTTAATAACATTGATGCAAACTAATGAGAGGTGAAAATTATGAGTATATATATATGTGTGTGTGTGTGTGTGATGTGTATGTATATATATACTATATGTGTGTATGTATATATACTATGTGTGTGTGTGTGTGTGTGTGTGTGTGTGTGTGTGTGTATATATATATATATATATATATATATATATATATATATATATATATATATATATATATATATATATATATATGACTCGATATGACTCACAATTTTCTATATTTTACTTATAAATTTACCTTAAATGGGTACTTTATGTTTAAACTTCTTTAAATCTAAATATATAAAGTACCCATTTAAGGTAAATTTATAAGTAAAATATAGAAAATTGTACCAAACTATTGAGAAAATTTGCTTAAAAATGTGACTAGCCAAATGGAGAGGAGTTTGCATCCCTGTAATAATGAACACATTTGCAAGCCCACACATTTACACATATAAAAGTATGAATGTAAAGACATAAAGAAACATGAGAAATGAGCATCTGGTCTAATGTCACTATACATATAAGTCAGATGCTTTCTTTTGTGGTGCACTCAGTATTTTTTCCCCTCATTATGTGCACTCACATAAGATGAAGACTCCAGTCATATCAGAGGCTGCTTTGTTTTAAATGGTACATTTACATTTTCTCATGGTGGTAAAACATCTACCATTAAAGTGTAACACTTGCGAATTTTATTTTGTTTGAAAAACATTTATTTTACTCATAATGCAAGGCTATTTTTGAATGGCCATCAATAGGAAAACAAGCATTATGCCATTATATGGTGAAGTTCCGCCATCTACCAGTACTGTCTAACATGCCAGCCAGCGACCCCCTGGTTGCCGCCATATTGAGATAACATGACTAGCCGAAAGCTACTCATTTCAAAGCAGAAATCTGTTGTTATTGCACACTTTGGCTTTCACTGAATAAATTAATCATATGTGACTGCTATTGGAGCATTTTTACAATCGTACTGCCAACTGAAATAATTTGCTTTTGGGTGATGCTGCATCCATGCTACTATCATGTTATGTATCCATGTCAGTATAAGTAAAAAATAACTGCCTCCAAAATAACAGCCCTATTGGCCAGCACAACAAAAACAATAAACTATCAAGTACTCTATTGTTACCTTAGCTGAAATAAAACTATCGATTTTACATCTTTGTTTACAACAAATTTAAAATGCATCCCACTTGCATATTCTCTCAGTCAAACTGCTTACAATACTAGCAAGGCCATTTGTACTTAAGCAATTTTTTTATTGTTCTAGGATGCCCAGTTGGAGCCTTATCATGTTGAGGGGTCTTTGATCATCACTTAGTTTACATTGCTAGGCAGTCAGGCTCTATCAGAAGTCACTCAACCTGTTTTCTGTGCTCCACTGGCTTCTTGATGTAGACATAGCCCCAGGAAAGTAGACTGGCACCTGTGTTTCTCTGGAAAACCATGCGTGCACTCCTCTCTTTATAAAGGTCTTTATTGAGTGAAAACACTTCAATCACAAAAGAGAACCATGCACATTATAGCCCACAGCATTATCAGAAAGATATTATATTTATAAAGATATTATAAATTAGTAGACTAATTTGTAGATTTTGTCGATGCAAATTCCACACAAAGTCTTAATATCACTTTAATTTAATCTCATGCCTGGCATACACTATTGTGAATAATTATTGTGGTTTTATAAATTGTAATACTTTCATGAAATTTCTGCGAGAAGAGAAATTATTCAGAAGTTTAAATAATGAATCATATTAATGTGGTGTAATCATTTTTCAAGGTAAAAAGGGTGTGACTATACATCAGATGAGAATGCGATCTACTGCAAGAAATCAGTATTTTGATTGATGTTAATGGATTCTGATGATAACATTGATAATCTGTATCAGTTTAGGATACATTGGCTATTACTCCAAATACATGAACAGCATATGCCCATAGTAGACAAACATTGACTAAAGTCCTCCCACTTGTTCTCTTTAATGTTTTACTGTCCATTGCTGCCTTTTACATTATATAAACCACTCTTAAAACTAACTGCTTAACACAACACATAATAAAAATGAATGAGTCATGCATTCAAGTTGATGTGTTGGGTTCCATTTATGGGCCATGAATAATCTCTCGGAGGTGTAGAGAGAAGGCAATGACGACATGCAATGAGAAGTGGACTGCTTTACTAAAAATGTTCAGCTAGAATAATTTTTTTTTAAGAAAATCAGGTTTGTTCAACTAAAAGAACGTTTTAAAATGAACATGTTAAGAAATTGGATTGTTAAACCATGTGCATGTTAGTAGCTCAAATTAAGGGATTGTCTCTTAATAAACAGAGAAAAAAGTTGCTTGTTTATTACATGACCATTATATTTATGATATATTTTGTATGCATTTTAAATGGGGTTAAGAATTAAATTGGTAATTTAATTGAATTAAATTTTTGGTAATTGTGTTAAATGCTAGAACATCATCTTTATGTTGTCCCCAATATCTTGATCCATCTACACTGTATGTACATCTACATACTGTAAATAATTACAAATATAAGTAGTTTATTAATTTAAACAGCAAACATGTTCAATAGCTCTGCAATGTGAAATTAGCCAGAAAACATCTTTCCTCCTTAAGGAGTTTTAACTTTTTACCTTTTTTGTAAAACCAGCATTGCGCATCATTCTGGTTGCTGATAACTTTGTGTTGATGTCTCCAATGCTGTAAGAAGTGTCATGTTCCCACTGCTCATAGACGTTCTCTAAGGCAGAACATAGGGATGTCAAGGACCCCCCATCTGTGGCAGATATGCAGGCAGATGGTTGGGATAATTACTTAATGCCTGAGGAAGATAGTCATGCAGCCCCACATGAAGAAACATTATTATAGATTGAAAATGTCTTCAGGTGGACCACAGGGGTGGCACACATGCAGGAAATGCACAGAAACGAGTATGACTATCATAGCAGAAAGGACAACGTGTTTCTTTGGCACTGGTGAACAATTTGATTCAAACTATAATTTTTTTTTATAAATTTTAAAGGAATAGTTTGCAAAAAATCTAAATGATGTCATCATTTAGTCACCCTCATATATTTCCAAACACGTATGACATTCTTTCTTCTGCAGAATACAAAATCATGCAGATTAAGTAAAACGTTTGCCTCAGTCACCACTCACTTTCATTACACATTTTTTCATACCATATAAGTGAATGGTGACTGAGGCTGCATAACATTTCATTCTGTGTTGCAAGGATGACGTCATATGGGTTTGGTAACACAATTGCCGAAATTGCGTAGAGTATGTTTTGGCCTTAAATTATGAGAGAATTAAAAAAAAAATTGTAAACAAATTATTGAAATTTTCCTTTTTCATCAGTCAAATTGAAGTACTTTTCTAATGTTATCAAGCAGAAATACAGAATTATCATAGCAAATTACATCATGGGGATGCCATGGAATTAATGCAATTTCTTCAAAGTACTCAGTAAGAATCAAGAGGCAACAATAAGAGGCTCCTCTCTTGAGCTGTGTTTATGGTATGGGTGCAGTAGAGAATTCTCTTCTTACTGAGGGGAATAGATGTGAGAGGCCGTAAGTACATTAACTGAGCTCCTGGACATGCCTCACTTTACTTTGAGAACTTGATGCATTCTCAGCGGGACATCTATAATGAATCATTGAACACTGAACTACTTCAAACCACTCCATTTACCTATAGAGTTTTACAACACTTCTTTAGAATTTAACATTTTTGGGAAAAAAACAACTGATACAACTGTGGGACAGAAGAAAAACAGACATTGCTATCACACAGTGGGGGGATTCACTAAGAATGAATTGCTCCTACTGAGAGCAGCATTTATTTGTACTTTCCGCGATGTTTCAGCGCACAATTCACTAAAGGAATTATGCAAATCAAGCAATGGCAGAAACATGCCCACACAATTAGTGCTGAATGCAATTTGTACATCGCAATTCCCCAGCTGGTCCTGAGTTTTAGGTTGTGGAGGATTCAGCAGGAAACCACAACAAATATGTATTTTGTTGCCTGCTTTCCGCTGGTGGAAATAGCGTAACATTAACTGCGCCATGCAAATAGCTTAGAGTTTTGTGAATAAGGAGCATTCTATAATAACATTAATTTGTGCAGAAAGGTGTGTTTGGCTGAAAGCAACAACAATGGCTTTATTTACTAAATGCTTCATTTAATTTTGTCGCAGCGCTATTTCAGCACATTTAGCGCATAGTTAAGATGGACTGCAGGTAATTAGTGGATAAGATGCAGGTTTTTGCACTCAAACACCACAAGCAAAAAGGTGCAACTGTTTACACCACTAGGTGATGGATGTAGCTCAGGTCAGAACAAGCAATTTGCTGTTAGACATGACACATTTATTTCAGCATAGAATAAAACTAAATTGCAGGAAGGTGTCTGCTCTCATCTCAGTAAAATAACTTAGAAAATAAATTACAGGGGCTTAAGACTGCTTATCAGAAGATTGCAGTTTTTAGGTGCAGTGGTGGCTCAGCGGTTGAGTCTCAGGGTTAATGACCAGAAGGTTGGGGGTTCAAGCCCCAGCACCACCAAGAAGCCACTGTTGGGCCCTTGAGCAAGGTCCTTAACCCTATCTGCTCCAGGGGCGCCATATCATGGCTGACCCTGCACTCTGACCGCAGCTTAGCTGGGATATGTGAAAACTAATACATTTCACATTATATATGCAAAAACTGTGTGTATAATGTGTGACCAAAATAAAGATTCTATTCTTCTATTATATTAGAGATCATATGAGTGATTTAATGAGCCAGAGCACAGACCTCCAATTATAGCAACACCTGATTGCCACATCGGATCTTGCAACATTTATTAAATACTCCTGAGTGACTGCTCAGAATCTGATAAGTCAAATTTAATTAAATTCTCCAGACTTGCGGTGATTTGTGTACACATGTCCATTCATTTAATTAACGGCTCTATAATTTCTGCGTAAGAGACTGGGTGGAAACTTCAACAAAGGTGACAAAACAGACATTTTAATTTGCTGTGTTACTCATTTGAAGATAATTACTTAAACAGGTGTTAAGTCAAGGAGTCTTTCTTTTGTTGCCCCAATCTGCACGCAATAATTGCTTCAAAACTAACAGATTGTTTACACTTCATTTCAGAGGACCATAAAAAATGGGAAAAACATATTGCTCTACGGAAGCAAATCTGTTCGATTGCTTATCCACGAAGGATAGTGTACAGCTTTTCAGATCAATGAAGATGTTCAATCAAGATAAAACCTGGTTCACTTCCCATTCGTTCATGCATTTCACCTGCGTTGTTCTCAAAGGGAAGTCAGTTTTCTTTGCACAATTTGAGTGTAATTTAAATTCACCATTTCACACTCTGGTGTTGTTTTTGTAGTATCTGATCAGTGGTGTTTGCTAAGGCAAGCATCACTACTATTGCTCATACAAGGATTAGGGAACCTGCTAACATTCACAAGAGCATCCATGCTCTGAAGCGTTGTTTGTTTACATTTGTTTAAAGTTATTGTATAGTCCTTTTTTACTATAGGCTATATCATTCAAAAGGGCTAAGCCTCAGGCATAGTTGTTAGACCACTGTTTTACAATAGAAATGTCACTGCCAGAGAAATTTCTATGCTATTATTATTCATGTCCATTTTTCAATAAATTATTCAATATGAACCACTGACACGGTCTAATACACTCATATGGGTCTTTCCAGTCCTCAAGGAAGCTAGAACGTGCCCTAGGCTACTTAGTTTCTTATTCAAAATATGGACAAGAGAAGAAAGAAGTTACAACATCATGCTTGCCTCAGCAGTGATTCCTTAGCAGGGGCGAAATGACATGGACATGGGGTGAAGAGAATCTGTCATTAGTTGTTGAGGTCGTGTGTGTGTGTGTGTGTGTGTGTGGGGGGTGTCAATAAAAATACACTGCTATATCAACTCTATTCTGATTGGACATAAAATATATGTACTATATTATGTGTATTTTTTTCATGTTCACCATTCTGCATTTATGATGGTAATGCTAACGGCTAATGCTATACGTGGTCAGAATATCATGACATGGACTTGTAAAACATTTCATATAACTCAGAGTTTTAAAGATATCATCCTTAAATTTGATATAGAACATTATCAGACTTGTGGCTTTAGCTCCATTGTGTCTATGCATCAAGAAGGACAGTGTCATATATTAGTTCATATAAAAATTACAGTGGGAAAACGCTATGGAATTACCTGCATTTATGTGTAATGTGTAAAATTCCCTAGGCCAATGACATCAACAAAAATGTATGAAACAAATTTGTTATTCACAAGAGGCATCTGCTGACGTGGACCGTGCCTCGCAAAAAAAGATCTCAGAAAACCTACAATCAAGAATTGTTGCTTTGCATAAAGCTGGAAATGGTCACAAAGTTTTCTTGAAGTGCTTAGATATTCATCTGTCCACAGTTAGACAAATTGTCTATAAATGGAGATGATTTAGTACTGTGGATACTCTCCTTAGACGTGTCCATCCAGTCAAAATTACTCAAAGGGCACACCACAGAATGCTCAGTGATATAAAAAAATTAGCCCTAGAGCAGTGTTTCCCAACCTTTTTACAATTAAACAAATCCCAATGCACACCTCTATCCCACTGTCCCACATAACCATCGTTGATAGTTTTACTTTTCAAAACTTCAATGTTTTCTATCCATTTTAGTTGTGTGTTTACTCTTAATGTTTGAAATTAGGCTATGCAAAAAAACGCAAGTCACGTAGGTACGGTGGATAATGAGATCATAGGTGGCAAGAGTGCTAATTGGGTAATGAATAAAACAATACATTTGCATCTTTTTTATTTTTATTGTTCTTGCAAATTAATTCTTACAATGCCACAGCAAATATTTTTTTTTATTTATCTATTTATTTACATGACTCCAGACTAACATTTAAGAGTGGTTGCACCAGTGTTAAATTATACAAATGGTCGCACCAGCACTTGAGTTGAAAATTTGTTTTCTTTCACGGTTTCTTTTTTTTTTTTTTATCAGGATCTTGATGATTCAAATACAGTCATCTGAAGACAAACAAAGCCTTTTTCTACAAGCAGAGGGCATTTGAAAAGATTTTACACAGAAGGAAAGTTCCATTGTATCCATAGTTTTAACTGTGGCATTTGAAATAAGATCATAGTAACCAAAAGTAAAACAATGATTAGCAGTAACCATAAAACACATTATGGCATTTTTCATAAGAAAAACACATCCGCTAGATAAATGCTCCATTAGTTTTGTCAAATGTTCAGTCTATTGCATAACAACATGCCACAAAAGTGACATATCACAACAAGTGCTTATTTCCACTTTAATATATAGCCATTGAATTTAAACAGCTGTTGCATGTTTGGCCCTGTGGAAAATAATCACATATTACCACTCATAACTCTTTTTGACAGTTTCTGCTTTTGAGGGAATAAACAGTGTTATTATGGCTTTAAGGGAATTTTGATGATCACGACGGACTGCTCTGTTTTGCACAACTGTATACCTCACAAAGGTATACATTAAAATACATTTGCCATTCTGCTAATGCCAAATGCCTGTGCTCTATTAATTTATAATGCTCTATATGTAAATAACCAAGCAAATGGCCTGAAAATAGGTGTATGTTCCATAACACACTCCGACTCACAAAACTTCATGTTTTCCTTGAGCCTGACTGCAGGTGAAGATACAGCATCTAAGAAAAATATACATATTATCACACTGCATTTAGCCTGCAACACCTCATATGGCTTCTGTTAAAGTTTAAGCTGGAATCTAAACCAGCTGCTGCAGCGTCTTGTACTAAAATGTTTATATAAGGTTAGCATACTCTTTTATTGCAGAATGATGATGATTATCATGGGCAATAATTTTGTCCTCTACCAAAATTGATTTAAAGTAATGGACCTCCAATGGAAGACTATGAGGCAAGGCATTCCGAAGGGTTTAAAAACATAACTATTTAGTTCCCCGTCTGTCACTCAATCTGACGTTGTGTCGAGTGAAGCGACACTAGGGGACTTTCTCGAAGGCCTCGTTTAACTCTTAACAAATTCTGTCTGAATTGGGCAGACAGAATTTGCATGTCCCTCCCCTTGACATACAGGTATAAATGGAGGGAATCATGCCTCTGTACATTTAGATTTTACTTCGGTGCTAAGTGGTTGTGCGATCAGCGAGCTGAGATCCCTTACTGTTCCACTCACTTCTGCAGAGCTAATGCTGTTGGATCTAATGTGCATATCAGCGGCTGTCTCCTTCTCTGCACGGCAGTGCAGCTTTGCCCCTGGGCGCTTCTACAGCGCTGCTAAAAGAGAGTATTTTTTCTAAAATAATTGATTTCTCTAAAAACGCAATACACAGCTGGCATTGAACGTCCTTATCAGGACGCGTCTGTATAAAGATGCCCTTCCACCCCTGTGTAGTTGCTGTATGTGGTTGATTTCTCTCCACTCCTGACGGTCACAGGCGCTGCCTCGTGTGTCTGGGCAGCGATCACACCAAGGCAGCATTTGTGGATGGCTCGTGTTCTCACTGCGAGAACCTTACCATGGCAACGTTGAGGTCATGGCTGTCCTTCTTAAAGAGGAACGCTACTCCAGCTACCCCCCGCATCGCTCCTTCTTCCCACGGGATTGAGGATGACCCGGCTGGCGATGGAGGCGATTTGGGGATGGACCGGGTAGATCCCCACGAACCACCCGCCCCGGCACTCTCGTTGACTTCCACGGAAGACTCGACTGGACTGCTGCCTTCAGGTCTGCACACCAATCTGAGACTGACGGCCAGATGGCCGACATGCTTGCCTGGGCTGCTGTCAGCGTGGTGTTGGACTGGAACCTTCCATCCTCCCCACAGCCTTCACAGCTGACACAGCACACAGACGATTGGTTACTTGGGTCTGGGCGCTGCTCACAGCCATGCCTAGTTCCATTCTTCCCGAAGGTGCATGATGAGCTGACCTTTCACTGCCCGCAACACACCTCCTGACTCATCCGCTCTTACTACCCTCGACGGTGGAGCGGATGCAATCCACCTGTGTACTGAGAACGTTGCCACCTGGCGGGATCGGCCGGTGCTCCCCTCCAAGGCTTGTAGGATGACGTCTTCACTGACCGCCAAAGCCTACAGTGCCACTGGACAGGCCGCCTCTGCCCTGTATGCCATGGCCCTCCTGCAACTTCACCAGGCCAAGGCACACAAAGATCTGCACTTGGGTATTCCTGACCCCAACATGTTGCTGGAACTGCACACGGTGACCGACCTCGCCCTCCAGGTCACAGCGCAGACACTCGGGCAGGTGATGGCCACCCTCGTGGTCCAGGAGCATCATCTCTGGCTAAACCTGGTTGAGATGCGGGAAGTAGACAATGCACGATTTCTGAACACCCCCGTCTTCCAGCTCAGTCTATTCGGTGACACCTTTGATGACTTCGCCCAGCAGTTCTCAGCGGTGAAGAGTCAGGCTCATCCCACATCATGAACCTGCCACGCTACCAGCACAGAGCCGTGCTCCGTCTGCTTGCCGAGAGCATCCTCCTGCGGCGTCCAAATGTTAGGCAGCTCCACCTCAAACTGGGCCCATCTCTCAGCCCCAGAATCAAGCGCCGTGCAGTATTTGCACGTATGGGCATGGTGCTGCACCATATACCGTGTGTTCATCACCCCTGCCTGCCGCCAGACTTTCAACCCTTGGACAGACCTCTGTTTTCTGCGGACCGGAGTCTCCCTACAGCAGGTGTCCTGATGAGTTCTGGTCACCACAGACGCCTCCAAACAGGGTTGGCCGTGTGCAATGGGTACGCAGCCGTGAGCAACATACTTGGAATGTCTTGGTTACTGTTGTAACCTTCGTTCCCTGATGGAGGGAACAAGACATTGTGTCCCCCTGGCCACGATACTGAACCGAGTCACTGCAATGGCCGAACTTTATTCTCTGCTCCTCAGTGCAAAACCTGAATGTACAGTGGCATGATTCCCTCCCATATGTCTGGGGGAGGGACATATAAATTCTATCTGCCAAATTCTCATTGGCCTTTTCTCAAGTTCAGAGGTAACCAAGGCCTTCTAGAAAGTCCCCTAGTGTCGCTTCACTTGACACAACGTCTCATTCCCTCCATCAGGGAACGGAGGTTACAACAGTAACCTAGACGTTTGAGTTCTTGTTAAAGTGCTTTTCAGACTATATGACTGGTTGATGAAAAAATGGGCAAAAAAGCATTATTGAAGGAGAAACCCAAGCCATATTGAGAGACCAGAATATTGTAGAGACTGTTAAGTGCTTATATTAATTTCTCTGTAGAAAGAATTTTATTTTAGCTGTAAAGTTGTCTAAATAATCATTTTATGAGTGGGCCCACTGTCTATTGTTTTAGGTGAGTTTAACTTCTGCTATGCATTAAAGATCGTATTTAAGCAGTTAAGTTCTTGTATTCTTGCATGTATCATGCGAAAGTTAAAAGGTTTATTGTTTCCTATTTTAAAGGATGGATGGATAGCAATTTTTCCACACTAGTATAATGTTAACACATATCATTTTTATTAAGGTTTGTGGATGGGTAAATTATAACACATTTTTCATTTATGGGTGAATCTCATTAAAAGGATAATAATAATAATAATAATAAAAACCTTTGTATTTTTCAGTTTTACATCACAAACTCATACATATACATATGCTTTAATTATTTTATGTCTTACTTCATAGCAGTAAGACCAGTGTAGTTTTTTTTTACCACACTAACAGTCTAACAAGTATTCTGATGGTGTCAGTTTAATATACCCATGGGAATTTTCATTCACACGTCATCTCTGTTGTGTGCTCTGAGCCAATTCATCCTTATTTTATTATGACAAGGGATGGGTTCCCCTGTGAACAGCTTTGCACAGAACTGCAACAGCCACTAAAAGATTATTTTCTGCTTTTCTCTGTCACACACCTCATCAAATGTGTTCTTTGTCTGGCTGTATCCAGATCACACAGGTACTCATGAGTACTTTACTTTGCATGTGTCTAGTCTGATTTGCCACAAGAAATAAATAGGGTCAAAGCACTGTGGCAGGTATGCTATGGACTAGAAACACTTTGCTTGAAGGCACAACATCAGTGATCAGAGAAACTGTGACATATGGGATTTGAACAGGCATTTTCGTGTACATAGTGCAGTGCACATAGGGGAGAAATGGGTCTAGTTGTCACATGCTAAAGTTTTTGAGTGAAAAGATCAGTTGCACAATTGTGTTTTCTCTTGCAGCGGTTGTGTTTAGTTTCAAATTCTCTTAAATTAGAATATTGTTTTGTGAATTTTGTCCTTCAAAGTTTCAATAGTGTGCTGTGTTAAACAAGTAAACACAATAAATAGTTTACTTTGATCTATTGAGTTTATCACATTTATATTGGGGAAATTTGTCACATGTTAATTGCTTACTTTAAATCTACAGGAACTCTTTGAAAATATGAAGAGATATGGGAGGTTATGTCTGAAAATAAAGTTGTTGAGCATGGTAAAAAAAACATGGATGGGGTCAGTATGAATTAACTTTGGAAGCATTGAATTCTACTGATGCTATGTATAGGGTTGGTCTGGGTTATGGCATATGGCAAAAACATGTTTTCCTGTTGATTGTATTACATAATTTACAACTAAAAATAACTTGCTTTTGACATCACTCTGTGGAAGTTTAAGAACACTTCCAGCTTCAGCCACTGGCGGCAGTAGTTCCAATTTCAGTGAGCACAGATCGATTTCGGCTCAAGAACTTTTGACCTACTGTCACCGTGTTTTAGATACTTAAGAATTAGAGTATCATCATGCTAAATGACCATATGGTTATGGAGTTTTTTTTTTTACACCAATTTGGACTATGTATTGCTAATGGAAAGGCAAAGAACCTGGTGCAATAAATCAAAATAAATTGGTCAGGCTTTGACCAACTCTATATATGTAGACATTTTACCATCCATATTCTGGAGCTGTGCCAGACAGGGTGAATAAAGGAAATACAGACAGCATTAAGAGCTATTTCCTTTAGCACACCAAGAAATGGGTGCTAGCCTTTTAACACATCAATATGACCAGTAAGCCAGAGTAACTATGAATAATGCAATAATCCATAAATCTGCTCTTCATGACAGGAATCAGTGGCTATCATGTTTTTTATATTTTCAAGATTATTGATCTTGAGGAAATATACACATCTGTTGCATAAAAAAAAAAACAGTGCTCTTTACTCTAATGTATAACAATTATTTTACAAATGCGAATCTGTCCCAGACTGAACTAATGCACATTTGGATTTGTTCTTTCTTCCATAAAGCCATCTAACTAGATTGTCATGAATTTTCTCTAATTCCTCACCTTTGCAGGGGGTTCATTAGAGGGTGGAGGAGCTTCAATCTGTCACAAAGGGGTTAGAATGGCATGCTGTGCTAATTAAAGACATCTGTAGAAATGTAAAACGTGAGTGTCGGAGAAAGGCGATGTGGCATAGCTAGCTGTGAGGTATTGGCCAACTCATTTAAAGCCAAATGAGTGTGGTGAGGAAAAACAAAAGTTGTGCAGCTCAGATTCACTACCTGCTGTGTCCCACTGCATGCTCTAGTCTAGCTCATTTGTAATGTACACTGTGGTCCCAACGCCTGCAACCACATTGAAAACCTGGAATCCCGTAATCAAATTTAAACCAGGAAATAAACATTTAAAAACAAATTAGGATTTTGAATATTTAATATATAGAAACGTAAGGAACGTTTATTAAAATGAATAATAAATAATTGTTGCACTGTCTAGGTCACTAATTAAATAAGCTTGATATTGACCATGATAACCCATTTGTACAAAAAGGTCAGATTTCATTACTTCCATTAAAGCACATAAAATGCTTTTTGGAAGATTCTCAAATCGTGCTGGATAACATGAATCATCAGGTTTGGCAAAAACATGTATATACCGTGCCAGCTCAAGTGAATGCTTCCATTGACGCAAAAGGAGGAATTACAAATAGGCTACTACCCTTAAAAATATATATTTGTAGTGAAGTAAATATAGCAGAAAGGATTAAGTATTTTCTTCACTGAATAAGTTAAAGCGTAAACATGAAAATATTAAGTAAATTCAACATTTGTACTTAATTCAAACATTAATGCTCTAGCTTACAAGTAAATATTATTTATCATTTTTTGTTATCTTTACAATGCATCAATCCTAGAGTAGAAAACCTTGTCATATTTATTTGCTAATTTGAGCAAATTTCACAGGTGAATAAAACTAGTAAATTTTTGAAGCTGGTGTTCCCAGCATGAATAATTAATGTGCTTCCATCGTTTCACTGTTTACAAGTTTATTTACACAATATATTTTATTGTTACGTTTGGTAACTTCTTGTTTAGAGAGGTCTAAAGTTCCAAATTACCCATTCATGATCAAATATCAAATTATCTGTTGATTGTTACCGTCATTGTTTTCTGTGCAGCAAGTGTTGAGGTCTCCATGCATAGCGGTACATCTTATTGTTTTAACCAGCAGTGCATGGTGTTGTTGTCTAATAGACCACATTGCATGCATAGAGCTTCCCTGTAGTAGGCTTTCATATGTCATATAGTACATGATTAAACATCTGTTTATAGGGAAAGTTTAAAATGTGAAAAGTTCTAATAATATGATAATTAAAATTTTACTAAGTTTATTTAAGTACCATAAACATCAGATTTGTAAGTAAAAGTAACTATTATCTGAAATGTTCAAGTTAAAATGACTCTAATCAATATTACATTATGGTAAGCAGTTTTGACTTAATTTGATACCATTAAAATGTACTTAGAAAAACTGTGCACAAAAACTATATTAAGTATATTAAGTACTTTTTATAAGTACATTTTATTAGTCCTTTTTCAGTAAAAGGAATTATGATATTCAAGTTATCTTTTCACTCAAATTTTTAAGCTATTTTATGCAGATATATATTTGTAATGGAAAAACAATCATTTTATTCAGTTAGAAATGCAAATAAGAAGCATTTTAATTTGTGGTCTCAGACTTTTGGACCCAATGCATTAGCATATGCTGGCCACATAATTCCTGTTTAATTTGTATTACTGGTCAAAAAATGATTATTGATGCATTCAAGGTCATAAAAATATACTTTTGTTTAGAATATAATAAAATTCAGATAAATGAAAACGATTTCTTTTTTGTTGTTTCATGCTTGGGACGTGATTTGATGCGAGACTGAAACTAAACTGCCACCTTGTGGTGCAAAAAGATTCTCTCTCTGATTTATATGTAAGAATATCATTATGATGATAAGAGCAAAGTTATAATGTTCTAACATAAGTTTAGATGCAATTTAATACATCTTATATATATATCAAATATATACATGAAAAGTTTTTAATTTGTGGTTCCCTTCACCAAAGCAAATATTTTAGACATAATTCACAACTATGTAAGCAAACCATTATTTATATTAGTGTGTATGTACACTTACATCAAAATGAAGGTTCACTCTTCATAAAATGCAAATACTTTAATAATTAAAGGCAAAATGAAGACATAAATCAATGTGATGCCAAATAACATGCCTAAAATCTTAGACAAGAACTGTAAAAGCAATAACAATTATTTTTCCCTTAAATATTCTCTTTTTGTCATGCACACCACCAGTTTTGCCAGGAGGGAAACACACTATCATGGCTATTGGTAGGATCTCAACAAACAATCATGGCATCAAGGGCATCAATACTCATACAAAAATAGAGCATAGAGCCTAATTTGAAAAGTTGAGTTTTACAATGAGTCAGCTATCACAGTGAAAGAGCCCTCGAACAAGTACAACAACATCTGTATGAATCACCCAATGTGAAGTTTGAAGACGGAGTATTCCATTAAATATTTTTTTACTTCCCTTTTAATTCTCCCTACAAACAGAACAAAATGGAATTTCCATCTTAACATACTGTATTATATTTTGTATATATTATATTTACACCTTACACCTCTGTAATCTTATTACACTGCATTTAGGTTTCAGAGAATAAACCTGATGAACTGAGATCTGACATAGGGAACTGAACACAGGCCACTGAGGGGAACAACGAGTTCCATTATAATGAGAAGTAGTGCTATGCAAAAGGATACAATATTCAAGTTATTTCTGGATTCACAGTTAAGTTCTCACCCAAAACCAATTTAGGTAGCATTCAAACCTCATACACAACATCCCAACTAGAACTCAGAAAACAAGTATGAAATTAAATATAAAACTACTGGTTAAACATGAAGTAATAAATTACAAAGATTTAAACCCACGCTTTCAGTTTATGTGACACAATAAAACATTCTTTAAATATGTCACGTAAAACGTGACTGATGATTCTTAAAGCCAAAGGCACACTTTCTTTTTTTTCCCCCTTACAACACCTGTAGCACTTCTCAAACCTTGCGTGGGTTTTTATAACACAGAGTTACTGAGATGCTGGATCAGTTGTCTCATGTAAACCAATATCACTTCCTCATTGTTCTACCAAAAATGTGGTACCAAAGAAAATGGGAGCGCAAGGGCTTAGACCTGGTTGTAGTTTATTATTGTTTGTTCTCTTCCCTGGGTGGAAGTCTGTTGACCAATGCCTTGTGGTCAGTTTGAATGCTGGCCAGCAGGCCACCCGTGTTCCCCTCTGAGCCTGAATAATCGATCTGCTCTCCTTTAAGAGTTGTCATCTGACCTCCCAGAGACCTCAGGATTGCATCACCAGCACAGATATCCCACTTTTTAATGTACGTTACATGGATATAAATATCGGCCTTCTCGTATTCCTCATCTTTGGCATCTAGAAGAGCCAGTACTTTATATCCTGTGGGAAAAAATAAAAAATAAAAAAAGAGCACAACTGTTGCTGAAGCAAACTATAATTGTAGTATTTAACCCTGACAAAGTCAACTGATAACTTAAAATCAACATGAAACGGCATTCACAATCCATTTTACTTCTGTAATGCTGATGTGAATGATGTGAACCCATAAAAGAAATGTTAGGTGGTTGGATGTGGGGTTGAAAAAAAAGATAGATTTGTGATGTCAACCGAAAAGAAAAGTTACTTTAAAAGGAAAAAGATAGATTATATATATATATATATATATATACTGTATGTATATATAATACTGTTGAGTGCATTCAAAGACATTTTGAAGAATTTTTTTTTTTTATAACAATTATTGAGTTCTTCCTTATTTTAAAAGACAGTGGAAGTGTGGATATTGTACCTGCACCCCCGGCTGGTATAATTTCAGTACTGTTTCCAAAGGCTGCCTGAACGAAGCCCTTCACCTTGCCTGAGTGCGAGCGGGACACAATCACCTTAGGAGAGTTTGTGTTGTAGGAAGCACGAGGTGCCAGGCTGGCTCCCTCTCCAACAAAACCCCAAGCTGATGATGAGAAAGAATATTTGAGCAACACAGTATAAAGCTCAGTTGCTCATTTAAAAACACAATAAGGTCAAGGCAGGACAGTGAATGTGTAATGACAATAAAAAAAATTGTCAGTCAATTATTTTGTGCGCGATTGAGGCTGCGATCTATAGTTCAAAAAGGTCTGAGAAAAACCCTTTGTTTACGTTTCACCTCATCATCCTAATGGCCTCTAGTTCATGTTTCCAAACCCACAAGTTAATCAGGTCTCAATTATGTCTGTAAGCCACGAATAAACATACCTGTGTACCCAGTGAAAGGTTTGTGGATCACACCTATAACAGGATTCCCATCTACAGCCACACAAACCATGGTGGTGACATACTTCTGAAGATTTTCTGTTGAAAGCACAAACAATGAGAACGGATTTACATCCTGGACAAGCATATGGGCAATACTGTTCCTCATACTGCATAGATAATAAGGCAAGTCAGGATATTGTATTCATGCCTGCATCTTTCCTAAAGTTCTAGCAATTCAAAGGCAACCCTACTTGA
Source organism: Xyrauchen texanus (assembly GCF_025860055.1). NCBI lineage: Eukaryota > Metazoa > Chordata > Actinopteri > Cypriniformes > Catostomidae > Xyrauchen > Xyrauchen texanus. Next base: position 16,275,705 of record NC_068284.1, on the reverse strand, counting down.
ATTGGTCTTCCACAGTAAGGCCGTTGATTAAGTGATTGGTGATTAATTGGACGCACCCCCACCAGCCGATTTTCTTACATCAAACATTTTTGCATTTAACCAACTTCACAAATCCAAACATTTGACAAACCAAAGTTGAATTTGACGACCCCTTCTTGTCATGACGTAAATATCTTTGTCCATTAATGTAATTACAGGTGCAAATCACAAATATATAGTAGTTATTTTATCATATACAAATAAAAACAATTATTTCTAGAATTTTTTAACATAAACCTCATATATCTTACATTTATAAAACAGCTATAACACTACTAATTTATATCAGGACAAAAAACACAGAGTTTATACCAGTGTACTCCTGAGTGGCATCTAATGGGTCAATCCACACCGTGACTTTCTCTGCAGGCACCTCCTTCCCCCCAGAAACCTTCTCCAGAATGTCTCCAGGGATGCTGCGTGTCCATACAGTGGCCTCACCCTCAGCATTTGCATGCTCCTCTGAGTTCACCTGAAACCATATGAAAGAAGACCACACTTTGATCGACTTGTGCACCATTTACACAGCGGTTTGTGTTATGTCCACTTAATTTCGAGTTCTGTTTGTGTCCAGAGATGGTAAACCACACATCTTCTACTTTTAACCAAGCATCACAAAATAAAGATTGCTGGACGTTTAAACTTGCCTACGATGCCCCAAAATAAAGTCTAGATAGGCAGCTCACTAGTTTTGAGACAGTTTCTGATTCACCAACTCAATTATCACAGATCACTCTTATAGATTTGTTCAGCCGTGACATCAATTTGTAGGCGAACCCGGAAGAGAATTCACCATGGGTTCCCAATGGATTTTCCTATGGGTTTTTAAAAATGTCTATTAATTAAATGTAAAATAAGGCCTGTGGTAAACATTACTTGATGATATGTTGATGTTTTGTTCTACAACATAAATTACACAATCAAACCTTAAACATGTGTTTTGAAGAAAGTGTTTTTATTTTAATAGTATATAATTCAGTATGGCTTAATCTATATTCACATTTGAGGTATGAAAGTGTGTCATATATGTTGTAGAACAAAACATCCATGTATAGTCAATAATGTTTACCACAGACCTTATTGTACTTATAAGTTGAAAACACTCCCATAAAAACCCATAGCAAAATCCCAAGGGAACCAATGGCGAATTCTCTTCTGGGGTTTTGGACTTCAAACCGAACAAGTCTATGATATGCATAGACATGAAGATGTGTGATCAATCATGTTATGTTTTACCTTTAAAAAATGTTACCACAGTAGCCATAGTCTCCAAACCACCATAGTTAGTTACTACAACAAAACTATGGTAACTTGTTATATCCAAAATTGCCATAAAAAACTAAAATTACATAAATTCTGAAAGCTTCTTATTAGGGGTGGGTATTGGCAAGGACTTCACGATACGATACGCATCACGATACATGGACCACGATACAATACGCATCACGATATATGGACCACGATACGATACACATCACAATAAGATACACATCACGATATGATTACAGTTCACTAAAAAATTATATCAGTGCTGAAATACTTTGTTACTCTGTACGATCTGGGTAGTATTAATACATCACAATGATAAATCAGTGGACAAATGGAGTCAAAGCGACATAATTCAAAATAAATTTTCCAATTTATTTTTTAAGCTGCCATAACAATATTAACCTGCACTTTAACAGTGCACACATTGCAAACATGAAAATAAAGTGCATATCCTCAGGTACTCTGTCACAATGAGTAAAACATAGTGCATATTAAGTATTATAACCAAACTTTGTAAAAACATGGATACAGTGACAGGCCTACTTTGACCTCAGATTTTTGTTCAGGAACATAATTTGATCAAGATGCTCTGGTGTAAGTGCACTTCTCTGAGCTGTAATAATATCCCCTGCAGTAGAGAAAACTCTCTCAGAGGAGATGCTAGTCCCCGGGATGCACAGGGGGGCTATCTCTTTGCAATGTGAGACAAGAGAGGATACTCGCTCTGATGCCCTTTCCACCAGTCCAGTGGATTAGCACTAAGTGGCAGGGGAGCTTCCTCCTTGTATTTTGCCATCTCCTCCTTTGCTTGGTCCTCTGCGGTTTTCAATTTTTTTGCAGCACCTGCAGTAGGGGTGGACAACATAAATCATTAACAATATTAGCACAACAAATTATCATTCATACATTTTATACATCTTCAATATTTCAACATACATTATTTATTAATAGCATAAGTGACCACTCTATGTGCTAGTGAAGTGCAATTTATTCAGGCAGAACACAATACACTTAGAATATTTGTTTATATGTTTATATGACAAGACACTGACCATTCTTTGTAGTTTTTCCAGTGGCCTTCAAAGTATTATCACACTAACCTGCAGCATATGTTTGACCAAGTAAGTCAGCTAGAAAATGCCTTGATCTCTTAGATAGTACTGCAGAGATGTCTTTTTGCACAGGGCATTGATTGCTGTCCTCATCTTCCTCTGGCACCACATTCACATCACTCTCTGTCTCTGTTGTCTCCACTCCAGTATCATTCTGCTGAAAAACAGCAAAGTAATCAACATTAACTTTAAAGAATAAGTAAATATTAATTCCAATATCAAAATTGTGTCATAAATGTTTGACTATCTTTCACTGGAATTTGTGCTTTAAATACTGAAAATGTGAATAGATATTTTTAAAATGTTGTGTATAGATAAATATTGACAAGAGAACAATATTTTGGTGTATGGCATTGTTTATCTTACCTGTAATGCCCCTTTGCTCCTTGTAGCTTCTGCAGTGATTCTAGCATAGATGTCCTGGTGTTGGTCTTCTGAAAGGAAGGGCAGGGCCTTAAACCTCGGATCCATAGCTGAGGCTACATAAAGAGCCTCCTTATTCAAGTACCTCTTGTTAAGATCCTGGCATATGACAGATTTGATTTCCTTTGTCAAATTGGAATCAGCTGGGCTGTCTTGTAGATCATGGATCAGCTGGGCAAGGAGTGGTGCTACAACTGATAGTGTTGGAGTGGTCTCCTCTGACATGACAAGTGTAGCTACCTTCATGGGCTTCATAGCAGTGACAACTTCTTCAGCAGCTGTTATGTCTGACTCAGTGAGGGTGCAGATCTCCTTCTCTGTCTTCCTCACCTCAGCTGAGAGGAGGGCAGCATGGATGGCTGGCTGCTGTTCTAAGAAGCGTTGTAGCATGTCATGAGCACTATTCCATCTGGTAACGATGTCATTGAGTAATTTGTGTTGAGGCAGATTTAGAAGCTTTTGTTTTTCACGCAGTACACAGCTAGCTGTGGGGCTGCGTCTGAAAAAGCTGGTTATTCTTCTCACTCTTCCCAGCAAACGGGCGACTGGTTTTAGCTGCAGTGCGCGCTGTGAAGCCAAATTCAAAGTATGCGCGAAACATTTAAAATGTAGCAAACCAGCAAGCTGCGCTGCTATGGTCATGTTTGATGCATTGTCTGTAACTATAGCGGGGTCCTTGCTTTTTATATCCCATTCCTCTAATGCTACTTTCAACAGCTCGGCGATGTTACTGCCAGTATGGCTCTCATGCATTGCCCTCGTCTGCAAAACATGAGAAATCAGTTCCCAGTTCTCATTAATGTGGTGCGCCGTGATAGTAATATAAGATTCAGTGGCTCTCGATGTCCAACCATCGCACGTTAAGGCCACTCTTTCTGCTGAGGCAAGAGATGTTTTTACTTCTTGCTTCACCTCTTCATACATTCTGGGCACAGCTACCTCAGTAATATGTTTGCGAGTCGGGATCACATAGCGCGGCTCCGTGACGTTAACCATATACCTGAATCCCGTGTTTTCAACGACACTGTAGGGCCGCAAATCATGACAAATGAAATGCACCAATGACTCCGTTATTTTTAGAGCTCGAGCTGAGGTAGATGGAAGTTTGTTAGAGATGTTATCCAGTGTAGTCTGCCTGTGTTCGATAGGTTTCGGAAGCTGCTGTAACGTTATATCGGCATGGCGTCTGACAAGGTGCGTTCGCAAGTTGGTTGTGTTACCCGAATATTTTATAGCAGCGTGACAAAGCTTACATATTGCATTGGTTTTATCCAACTCAATGCTGCCAAGTTTGTTTTTAAAACCGAAGTGCACCCACACATCGGCTTTATATTTTGAAGGGGCCGCTGTAATTTTTTCAGCTGCATCTGCCATGCCGCTTCCAGCTTTTCACTCCACCGAAAATGTCTCCCGGCCCTTCTGGGCAGCAAGACATACTGCGACATCTACTGGTACGGAGCTTGTGGTTCACAGTGTTTAAAAAAAAAAAAAAATCGGTTTTTTTGAGCTGGAAATCGATGTAGTATATCGTGAAAATAAATATCGCAATATATTGCCATATCGATTTTTTAGCACAGCCCTACTTCTTATACTGTTTATTATTGTCATTATTTCTCGTATTTCTTGTAAAGAGTAGGGGTGTAACCCTGGTGTCCTGGCCAAATTCCCCCCATTGGCCCTTATCAATCAAGGCCCCCTAATAATCTCCATCCCTGAATTGCTCCATCACTCTCCTCTCCACCAGTGGCTGGTGTGAGGTGGGCGTTCTGGTGCACTATGGCTGCTGTCGCATCATCCAGGTGGATGCTGCACACTGGTGGTGGTTGACGAGATTCCCCTATACTATGTTAAGTGCTTTAAATGCCTAGAAAAGTGCTATATAAATGTAAGGAATTATTATTATTATTATGCTTTTACATAACTAAAAGTAACTGTAGTAGCTATGGTGTAACTATTTGGGGGAAACAATGGCTACAATGGTAATTTTTGAAAGTATAGCCCATCTTCAAAGGCATAATTAACCAAAAAATTTAAATTCTATCATCATTTACTCACCCTCATTCCATTCCAGATGAGTATGACTTTCTTTCTTCTGCAGTACACAAAGAGTTTTAGAAGAATATTTCTGAAGCAATCCAATTGGTTTTGGGTGAGAACAGACCAAAATGTTTACATCAGCAGTCTACTTGGCAACTATGATTTCAAGCTTGATTACACTTCCTAGTGCCATCCCTCAAAACTGGTTGGATCGCTTCAGAAGACATGGATTGACATGAAGTCATGTGGATTACTTTTATGTCGTTTATGTGCTTTTTGGGCAAAGTTTTGGTCACCATTCTTTTGCATTGTATAGGCCTACAGAGCTGATATATTCTTCTAAAATGATGAGAGAACTTTCATTTTTGGCAGACCTCTTTAAGCACAGATCATCTATACCTGTACATAAGGGTAGGTGTTCTTAATCAGGTAGAACATCTTGCGGTGTGAGTTCAGATCACCCAGTGTGAGCTTTTCACTGGCTCCCTCCTTGGTTTTTCCCTTTGTCTTCTCCTCTAGTGTGTTGTCCTCCCTTATCCTCTTCACTTCCCGACCACCCTGAACCGCAGCCTCTATGGACAGGGCGAGCAGATCCCTCAGATCCACCCTACTCTGTCTGAACGAGGCGATTCTGCTGGACAGGACTCCTGCATAGAGGTGATAAATTACCCCGACCCCCAGTAAACAGAACACAGCTATACCTAGTGGGGACAGCCGGATGCCCATCGGAGCCATGTGTAAAGCAGTGGAGTGAGCCAGCGCATATAAGAACAGGACAGCTGCTTATTATAAATGTTCCGCTTACGCGAGCATTTGCATGACGTTTTGAATAAAACTGTAACACAAGCAACTGGAAATCCAGCGAGTCAAAACGAGGTTGAGCGAAACCTTCCTTCACGGTGCTGTCATTGGTTTGTCGTATATCCCGTTGTAGTAGTACAAATATAAGGGTTTCAGTGTGAAGGATCGATCATTGTGGTAGCGAATAACTCAGTGTTCCACGTCCACTATGTGTGCCAAGAAGGGCCAAATTGGCACTCCGCGTTTTTCTTCCAGGTCAGGAGGAACACTGCGAGTGTAAAACACGAGTGATCGCCCTCTACTGTTTAAGCATCCCCCTCTCTCTCTCTCGCTCATCTTTATAAAACACCTAGATTTAGAACCTTGCATGATTGTCTGCAGAAATTGTAATAAAATAAAAATATATTGTTGGTTTTAGGAGGTTACCCTCCAACAGTGAATGGAATTCAGTGGCAAAAACACATTTTACTCTTTATTTCTTTGGGGATCCCCCAAAAATATGTTCATCCATAAATAATGGCACAAAGTATTTTAACTGAAAAATAAGTGCAAACTTTCATGTTTTCACAACTATGGAATGTAAAATGGAATATTAAGAGCATTTACATCTTTATATCACACTGCACAGGACCATCAAACTATTGTATCTCTATATGTAAGAATATTTACAAGAACAGCATAATAATTGGAAATGTAAAAACAATAACTGAAAAATGACTACATACAATGCATTTCTCCAAGCACAATTAGATCTTTTGTAATTGAGAGTGCAACTCAAAATTTGTAACTTCACATATTTTGTATTGATTTGACCCTCACTAACTGCCTGTAAGTGCAAAATACCTAATACACTGTACATGGTAACTGAATTGTATTTTCTTTTGTTCTTTTGAAACGTTCCTTGTTTCTAGCGGCGTAGCCAGATCCAAGAGTTGACCACCCAGAGAGCAGCAGTGAGGGAGTACACGATCATTTCACGCTTCGCTCGCTCTTTATTCTCGTGCTCCAATAGCTGCAGTCTTCGGTTCAGCTTGATGATCTGTTTAGTAAAGCAAATCACAAGAAAAATTGTCATTTATATCCAGTTAATCAAGAACAGATAATAACTGATGAGAGAGGTACTACCTGTCGTCGCAATGATGCAGCATCTGTTAAGACAGCATCATCAGAGGTGTTCTCCAAGCTAGCATCAAGAGTCAAAAGAGCTGTCCGACTACAAGAGAAAACAAATAACAGTTGAGCATCATTTAATTTGTCTTTTTACAAAAATTACCCCTCTGTGACAGTTTCAATGTGCAATAGTAAATGTGCAGGATCTTTATAGTGCTGATAGCTAAATCCAAACTGGTGTCATCCCTGGAATTAGCAGTCTCAAATGCATTAATTATTTTCTGCTGCAGAAATTTGTGGAGAGACGACAAACTTATTGGAGTTAAGAGATACAGTATCAAGAAAAAGTATGTGAACCCTTTGGAATTACCTGTATGGTATTTATGAATACATTTGTCTTAAAATCTGATTTGATCTTCATCTAAGTTACAATAATGAACAAACACAATCCTTTTTAACAAATAATACACAAATGATTGTATTGTTCTTATACATATTGAATACATCATTCAAACATTCACAGTGTATACTGGAAGAAAGTATGTGAACCTCATTTGCTGATGTCAATACTGACATCAACAAAAGCTAATTAGAGTGTGGAGTTGGCAAACCTGGCATCTAATTAATGAAATTAAATTGGAGGTGTGAGTTTGAGCTACTTTGACTTATAAAAAGCACTCAAACATTTTGAGTTTGCTTTTCACAAGAAGCACCTGCTGATGTGGACCATGCCTTGCAAAAAAAAAAAAAAAAAAAAAAGATCTCAGAAGACCTACGATCAAGAATTGTTGCTGTGCATAAAGCTGGAAAGGATTATGCTAAGTTATCCCGAAGAGCTTAGATTTTCATCTGTCCACAGTCCAGCCAAGATGACTTAAAGGGCACACCACAGAACGCTCAATGATGTAAAAAAAGAACCCTAGAGTGACAGCTAATGAATTGAAGGAATCATTGGAACTGGTTAACATCTCTGTTCATGAGTCTACTTTACAGAAAACATTAAACAGCCATGGTGTCCATGGCAGGACACCACGAAGGAAGCCTCTGCTTTCCAACCAGAACATTGCTGCATGCCTGAAATTTGCCAAAGGCCACCTTGACACTCGTTGGATTTTACATGCAGAAGAATTGAAATGACATGATTTGAATCTCGGAAAAACCCAACCTTTTTAATCCTGGAATTCCTCAGCATCATAAATTAATGGACCAAGCATCAATTTCCTACTTAAGGCCTGTCTTTGGACAATAAAATGATCAAGACACTCTAAACAACCTAATTCAAAGGAAAAAGGGTCATTGCTCAGAAAGGCCCCTCTGCACGACCTTCTGAACTGCCACACAGAGTTAAAGCAGACTTTCCCTTGAAAGGTTTCCAAAAGACCATCAGATTTGCACGACTCGAATACTAACGCATATCATCTTAATCCAGGAACATTCTACACAAAGTCACAGTACTTTACCGATTTATCCTTCTAAAATGTACAGAATGCACTTAAATCCACGATTTATACAATACAGAGTCTTGCTAGGTAATTCTGACAATTGCTTTGAAGTGTGGTAACTTGTATAACTGACAAATTAATGATTATAGCCTGATGAACCTCTTAAAACGTGTGTAACGTTTTATCCATGTTGCATAACCAATGAATTAACCAGTATGATTTGTAACCATGGATTTTCATGTATTGTTACCTACACGTATAATATCCATGAAAGAATGTCATGTTTATTATGTAAAGATTTGCTTGTTTACATAGAGAAAGCTGATGAAATCGAATGTCATGCCACTTGTGCAATTTGCAACATATAAATGTTAATAATTAAAACATGCACTATTTTTGAGCGGGAGATTTAAAAGAATCTGAAACAAAAGACCATAAAATATATATATATTTTTTTTAAAAGACAGCCCAGTTGACCATGTGACTCTGAAAAATCACTTCTGTTTGGCGCAGGACACCTTTGGGGATGCGGCCAATTTCAGTTCAAATGTTTCCAAACAGGAAGAACACGCTCCTTTTTCCCTCTCTTGTCTCCCCGCCCTGCTGGTCTCTCCTGCTCTTCTGATTGCTCAGACTTTGCTCTGGCTCTTCCCTCGTGGTCTTCTCTGGATCTCTTCAGAACCAGATCCATGCCATGTGAGGTGCAATAATAAAGGCAATAACTATTCAATCTTACAGATGTCCAAATCATAGACAGAACGAATTTTCAACCAAGAGCCAAGCAACACAAAGAATGCAAGGAAACACCACAAAGACACGCAAGTACATCTCCAATATTGTGCTCAAAGTGGTGGTGTATTGTTAAATACTTTGGGTAATCCGATAGCAAATCGATGTAGACTCAAATAAGGTTAAATGGTTCTTAAGGCATTGTCAACAGACTCCATAAAGTTCATGTTCACTGTATTGATCGTTTATTTCACATTGTCACTCTTTTCACGAACTTGTCTTATGTATATATGTGTTAGATTAGATTTATGTTTAGAATAGCAATAAAGTTTGTCTGTATTCAAAGATAATTTGACTGTGGTATATTTTGATAAATAATCTCATCCATGTTTCTAAAAGATTTCGCTTCAAAGATATCCCTATACACGTGTCATATTATTTTCAATAAGACATGAAAATAATATCACTCCAATAATGAATAAATCATAATTCACACATATATTATCTTATATATTAGAGTCCTGTAAACAAAATGAGCCTGTCTCCAAAGTCTATTTTTAAAAATGCGGTGTAGTTTTATTCATAATAGCCCAGAAGTGCGGTCAAATTTTGTGCCATCTTGAAATGCGGAGCCTTAATTTTACTCTGTACCCCGGCAGTGATTTTGCAGAGAAAAAAGCTTGCAGGAACCTCATTTTTTGTTAGATCATCTTCAAAATTGAAACATAACTTCTTTAGACTTGTGGCTTTGAGAACATTGTATTTCTGGGTTGTCTTGGTACTTTTATTATTGTTTATTTAGATTATAAAAACATGTTCAGCACAAAATATTTCCATTACTATAAACTTCAGCTTCTCTAACTTTAAAAAATAACAACATATATTAATTCTGAAACTTGGGAAATAAAGCCCAAAGTGTCTTCTTCAAAAGATACTACAACTGTGTCCATAGTCTAAAGGGTCCAGTAAATACAACCATTTAAGTTCAAGTATGTCATTTTCATGGTTTGTGCTCAAAAAGGGGTGCGTATCAACAGATTAAATAATTTAATCAGGCTGCATTTCAAGTTGTTTTAACTTTCTCATAACTGTACTCCTCTTCATGTGTTTACTTAAAACAGATGCATCATGATGAAAGAGCTCACCTATGGTGACTTTCATCCAGCATCTCCACGACCTGTTGGTAGGCTCTCCGAGTCGTGTTCTTAATGTAGGTGAAAACACCACTAGCACTGCTGAGGTTCTCAGAGTCCTCTGGGCTGATGAGAGGAGGACAGGCACGGAGAGAAACGTGGGATGGAGATGGACTTGCACTGACAGAGAAAGACATGTGTGGTTTTATTCAAATTGACTTGTAAAACATTTTGCTGAAACTTGCGTTCTACTTCCTTTCGTTCCAGACCGCCATGCAATAATGAAAGCATTAGTGGAAAACTCTTGCACTTTGACCGAGAATCGCATTAGAAAGTTGTCACCCTGTGACGAATGACGTGTCTTTAGGTATAAAAACCCCTTCATTCTTGCTTCAGGGAATCGATTGTGATGATATTTTGTGCATTTCGTTTTTGAAGAGTGCTTTAGCTGACATCTGCAAACTGTTTGGTCACTGTGTTTACGGATTGGATAACGAGACGTTACTGGGAAGTGCGGTTTACGAACGGTTTTCCCTGGGATTCGCAGCTCATGATCGGGAAGCGCAGTTTACGAGTGTTTTCTCTGGGAAGCACCTGCGAGAAGGTCTTGCACATCTGAAATGTTTCAAACTTCTGGTTGATATAAGTTTGTATATCTTTGTAAACGCATACACTCTGAAGCACTGGTTTCCTAGGTTTAATGAGTGCAGGATCATTGTTTGTTTCGCACTTTAAAACAGCCACCAAATCAGTACCAACCCAAATCTCAGTTTTTTATTCAATTATGTCATGCACAATGCTTCATGGGATTGCAGTTTGTGCCCTTTTGAAGGACAGTAAGTACACAGTCTTGTATCTTTGTATTTTTGTCAAATTTTCAAATACTTTTTTGCTTTAAATCAAAGTTTATAATGTTGTGATAGTGGAGCTGGTTGGTTTGGTTCATGGCTCAGAACTCTTCAATGAAGGATTTTATGAAAACCCTATGGAAAATGAATGGGAAAAATACTTCAGAAACCCAGAAGTCTGGGAAAGTGGGCAGATACTGTTGCGCTCTATAACACATCAGCTTGGAGGTAGGACCTTCCAATGTCCACCTGAAAGCAGAACTGCACACAAACAGATGTCAAAGATAGCAAGTAGGGGGAGAACACAGGTAGGGGATGACAATGAGAGAGTGTTTGTATACTCACATATCATGGTTGTTCATTTGCCCATTGCGGCGCATCGTAGAGTTCTCGCTCCTACAGCGCTCCCGCCGTGACCTCATGTTTGATCGCATCTGTGAAGAGAGGGAAACCAGCTCTTATTCCTATTGGTTTAACAGGCACATTATTTTGTCTCACAGTTTTAGGTTTAATACAAGTACAGCTGCCATTAACGTCACTTAGAAGGAACAAGAAAAGAGACTGGACACATTTTATGCAAGTAACTGAGGTTTATTTGAAGTCTTTTCTAATAAGTTGTTAGTCTGGTGCAACTTTACTAACAGACAAGTGCATTAAATCAGCAAAGTAATAGTAAAGAATGTAAATCATCTTTTCTTCACTTGTCTGATTCATTACCTCTTCTCTTGGCTGGGCAGTGGAGTTGGCTGCTGGCTCTGGCTCTAGGAAGCCTAGAAGTTGATCGTTTAGTGTAAGAACTCGTGGTGGAGTCTTTAGTTCAACAGTCTCTATTGGCGTGGACTGAATCAGGTCCAGATTTCTAGGTCTGCCAAAGCAAGCATCATTGCTATCTCCTTGATCCATTAAAACAGTGGCATATGTTAGCTGCTGGTCAATGTAAAAACCTTTACATTAGATTGTTAGCATTCATTTACTTCAAAAAGCCATAACTTTGCATTATACCTGCAACCACAATTCTCTCTGGCACATGCATCATGGTACTATGTGATGCTGCCAGAAAGGAATCATGAGGTTCATGTGATGAACTGGGGCCAATTTTGAGCCTCTCCGGGATCCTCATCTGTTGACTGATGCCCTCTGTATATTCTAGCTCATAATGGATGTGGTTTATCTCTGCCATATCAGCAGAGGGGAAGAAGTCAGCCTCACTCATTCACCTGTAGACAAGCACTGAAAATCTCATAATAGTCAAAAGGGTTGCATGTCTATTTCTTCTCACAATCTTTAGCTTTAGAAAACACAAACAAAGAGACTGTAAAGATGCAATGGCAAGCAAAGAAGGGAAGAATTGGAATGGAAATAAGTAGTGAAAAAGTGTATTGGGCACACGACCATAAGTAAACACATAGTGATTAGGGTGAATTCAATGCTACCCAGTTATAAAAGTACACCAATAACATTCAGTCTTGTTTAGTTACTATTGCATGTTGCAATTAAGTTACACAAAATAAGCTTTCTGTTATATACATTGACTGTATAGAAATCCCTGCATATAAAACCTTAAACGATTAAATCAAATTAAACGTATTATGCCAAATGGGTTTCTAATATAAATGAAGTAGACATCGCCTGTGCATGTCAAAAATCTTATAAAATCAGCTGAGAGAAAACCAACCATTTTAACAACAGTTATGAAAACCTCTTTAATATTTTATAAAATACAAACAGGTTAAAAATGATGTTTCCTTCAAGCTTCAGGGAATGTCCTAATAAGCAGTAGTATTGCGGACTTTGGTGAAGACATGTTTGCCTTTGACACCTCCATTACTATCACAACCTTATATGTTGTTTACATTTCAGACAGATTAATGCGTGCCATTTATCGTACAAGTAATACAGAAAAGCAATGCAACCATCTTGGATATTTACCCGTTTGCTTTCGCTGTCTGCCTCAGAGTATAAATGTTTTCATTTAACCACGGTTAGTCCCTTTGGTGACAGAAAATGATGCGCTCTGCTTGCTGACAACTATTTTATGTTTGCAGGTGATCATAGACAAATGTATTTATTAGTATGATGCTGTGCACATATACGTATTGATAAATAATTAATAGGACTATGTGATTTCTTTATATTAATAATGTTTATCTACTAGCAATCGCTAGACGAATCCACTTCCGGTTTGCATATTTACGTACTATGAGCACGTTTCGAATCCTACTATGGAGAAAGACAACACTTCAGCGAGACAACAACATGGCTTCGCCATAGTATGTTATCGTGATGGACAAAATACACCGCTCTTTTGAGTCTATTGCTTATAATTACGATAATTTCCACAGTTTAACTTTATTTAGAAAACGTAATCTATAAATCAGAATTGGAAGAGTCCCTCGTGTGGGGAAAATAAATACGTCACACGTTGTTGGAATTAACAGTTTATTAAAAATAATAATTAGTGGAAAAATAAACATTTTCAACAGAAAAAAGACAATATTTGTCATGACGTTAGAACTGTACAACATTTCTAGCGATATAACAGGTCCCGAAGTGGTTATCACTTTCGCATAACACGGGGTGTTCAGTTCGAATCCGGGCTGGAACACATTGTCTATTCATTTTCGCTGACATATTCCTAAATATTGATGAATAAGACGGAAAACATTTGTCCCTTAATTATATCGCTCGCGTCCGGAAAAAAAAAAGATATTTATTGTTGTGATGTATCACAATTGCGATAGAGCATAATTTCAACATGGCACATAATCAAGTTTTTCAACAAATTAGTTCAATTTGCTCTAATAAATTTGCGTTTATGATCTCTTCATACTTGTTTTCCGAGTGTGCAGATATCTCTGCGTTTCCACTGTCAAATATGTTACGAACAGCCTGTAAATTGGCGTTGCTGTATGCTTCATGGAGATAAACTTTGTGTAATATTTTAAATGTTAAAATAGCTGTTTTTTATTTTTTTTTTATTTAGGCCAAATCTGACAAAATGTAATTTTTTTTGCTTAATAATTATTATATTAAATTATATTATATTATATTATATTCGACGCACCATGAATCCAACACAAGTGGATTCAGCAGCTTCTGAATTCTCCATGGCAACTCGTAACTATGGTTTTTTTTGTTGATGGGTAGGTGCTCGGTACATTGCAAAGTCGTGATAGCAAATTCAGACAAAAACTTATCTTTTTTTTTTTTTTTTTTTTTTTTAAATGGGAGTAAAAGGAGATTTATCAGTGTGTGTAAATACATAACGATTATTTTTCTTATCTATTCTAACTTTAAAGAGTGTTAATAAAAATGTGCCCTTGTTTGACAGCTTTAGTTATCCTCACTTTCTCAAGAGCTCTAGGCTGTACACTACATTTCCAGCAGTCCTGCTTGTTTTTACTTTTGACTGCTCTTACTTCTACAGGTGGAGACAACAAAGAGCTCTTTTCGGAGTGCCCCTCATCAAGGCAGAAGGGATATGTCAGGGGTTCCTCTAGTGCTCATCCACATAGTGAAGTTTTTGGAGCTGCATGGTAAGTGTGTTTGACATTGTGTGAATAATCACTTGAAATGTGTGCAGACATTGCGTATATTTGTAACATTTGTGTTTTTGTGGGTTTGTGTTTAGGTCTCAGTCAGAGTGGGTTGGGTTAGTAGCTTAGTGAAATTCTTAGCACTGTCAAGGGCTGAGGAAAGACTGGAGAGTTTCCACACTTGTGAGGATGTTCCTGTTGTGCCTTACTCAAACCTTTCCTCCAGGAATTGCCCAATGTCCTGATTGCAGACACTCACAGGACACAGCTTTTAAAGAGTTTATGGTATGTGTACACACTCATGAACTCAAATCTATTCACTTTATTGTCAAACAACTGTGCAATGCACTGTGGTGATAGTAAGTGTAGCTATTCAGTTTTATACAAATGTATCAAATCTGACCAAATATATTTGAATTCTTTGTTTTATCCAGCAGATTCCAATGAGGGACAATTGAACCAGTCTGTGAAGAGAAACCTGTGCAGTTTAAAATTCTGTTCCACCTACTGTATTTCCTGAGTTGGGTGCCAGCCAGCTGTCATTTATACCTAATGACCTCGAAAAACATTAGGACCCAGCATCTTTCAGTGAGTGTTTCATGTGTTTGTGTGTGTATTCTGTTGATACAACTTGTACTTCAGAGCCATTTAACTTAGGTTCAAATAAGATCATAATCCCTCATGTTCTGTTGAGATTTGCTTTGCTTTATTTCTTTATTAATAACTCATAGACCAGTCTGCTGTAATTGAAAGAAATTGAAGATGGGTGTGTGGTGTATTGACTAAGGTGATGTATGTTTATTACCTGTGCGTGCAGTGTTCCTGTCGGCCCCACCATGATGGAGGAACAGGTGTTGCCTAACAATTTTACACCAGCCCCAAGGTCTGCCAATGTCTCTTACCAGCCCCAGGGCCTGCTATTGTCTCTCACCAGCCGAATGCCTGCCAGAGTATCTCACCAACCCCAGGACCTGCCAGTAACTTTTACTACTCCCAGTGTCTGCTAATGTCTCTCCCCAGCCCAAAGCACCTGCCAGTGTCTCTCACCAGGCCCAAGGCCTGCCAGTGCCTCTTATCTGCCCCAGGATCTGCCAAGGTCTCTCTCCAAGCCCAAGGGCCTGCAAGTGTCTCACAAGAACCAATAGACTGTCAGTGTCTTTAACTAGCCCCAGGGCCTGCCAGTGTCTTTCACCAGCCCGAGAGCCTACCTGATTCTCTCACAAGCCCCAGAGCTTACCAGTGCCTCTTACCCGCCCAAGGGCTTGCACATGTCTCTTACAGCCCCAAAGGGCTTATCAGTGTCTCTCACCAGCCCTAGGGCCTGCTTGTGCCACAAACCCCATAGGGCAAACAGTGTCTCTCACCAGCCTCAATTAGCATTGATCTTTAACCAAAATGCCAGCAAGTGTCTTTCACAAGCCCCCAGGGTCTTTCAGGGTCTCTAACATCACCCCTAATTCAGTGTTTTTCTTCAACCACAATGCATGCCAGTGCCTCTCAACAGCCCCAAAAAGCCTGGGAGTGTCTCTCACCAAACACAGGGCCTGTCAGCGCCACTCAACTGCCACATGAACTGTCAGTTGCCTGTCACAAACCCTTGGGCATGCCAGTGTTTCTCACCAGCCCCAGGGCCTGCAGTGTCTCATTAGTTCCAGGGCCTGCCTTTGTCTTTCATGAACCTCATGGCCTGCCAGTGTCTCTCACCAAATTAGCTTGGCTTTATCCAAATTTGATCTCTCACTAGCCCCTAAAGGCCCATCAGTGTCTATCCCCCAAAGCCTGCCACTGTCCTTCAACTAGCATTAATTCATTTGTTTTCCAGGGCCCGCCTGTGTCTTTCAAAATCCCCATGGCCAGCCAGTGCCTGTCACCAGTCCAAGGGCCTGCTAGTGTCTCTTACAAACCCCATAACCTACCAGTGTCTATCGCCAGCTTAAATTAGCATTTGTCTTTAGCTAAAATGCCTGTCAGTGTCTTTCACCAGCCCCACTTCTTGCCAGTTGTCTCACACTTGCCCCATGGCCTGCCAGTGTCTATAACCAGCCCCAGGGCCTGCCAAATGTCTTTTACCATCCACAAAGCCTGCCACTGTCCTTCAACCAGCCTTAATTCATTTGTTTCCCAGGGCCAGCCGGTGTCTTTCACAATCCCCATGGCCAGCCAGTGTTTTTCACCAGCCACAATTAGCATTTTTATTTTGCCAAAATGCCTGCCAACGTCTCTCCTCAGCCCCAAAATGCCTGCCAGTTGTCTCTCACCAGCCCCAAGTCCTATCGGTGTCTCTCACCAGATCCAGGGCTGCCAGTGTCTCTGACCAGCCCCAGGTTCTGCCTGTTTCTCTCACCAATCCCAGGGTCTGTCAGTGTCTTTTACTATACCCATGTCCTGCCAGTGTCTAACATCATCTTAAATTAGCCTTTTTCTTTGGCCACAATGACTGCCAGTGTCTCTCACAAGCCCCAGGTCCTGCCAGTGTCTCTTACCAGTACCAGGGCCTGCCAGTGACTTTCCCAAACCCCGTAGCCTGCCAATGTCTCTCATCAGCCTCAAGACCAGCCAGTGCCTGTCACTAGTCCCAGGGCCTGCTAGTGTCTCTTACAAACCCCATAGCCTACCAGTGTATATCACCAGATTAAATTAGCATTTGTCTTTAGCCAAAATGCCTGCCAGTGTCTTTCACCAGCCCCACTTCTTGCCAGTTATCTCTCACCAGCCCTAAGGCCTGTCAGTGTATCTCACCCACCCCACAGCCTGCCAGTTGTCTCTTACTTGCCCCATGGCCTGCCAGTGTCTATCACCATCCCCAAAACCTGCCACTGTCCTTCAACCAGCCTTAATTCATTTGTTTCGCAGGGCCCGCCTGTGTCTTTCACAATCCCCATGGCCAGCCAGTGTTTTTCACCAGCCTCAATTAGCATTTTTATTTTGCCAAAATGCCTGCCACCGTCTCTCCTCAGCCCCTAAATGCCTGCCAGTGTCTCTCACCAGCCCCAGGTCCTACTGGTGTCTCTCACCCATAGCCTGCCAGTGTCTTTCACCAGCCCCACTTCTTGCCAGTTATCTCTCACCAGCCCCAAGGCCTGTCAGTGTATCTCACCCACCCCACAGCCTGCCAGTTGTCTCACACTGCCCCATGGTCTGCCAGTGTCTATCACCAGCCCCAGGGCCTGCCAATGTCCTTCAAGTGTTTTTCACCAGCCTCAATTAGTATTTTTATTTTGCCAAAATGCCTGCCACCATCTCTCCTCAGCCCCAAAATGCCTGCCTGTGTCTCTGACCAGCCCCAGGTTCTGCCAGTGTCTCCCACCAATCCCAGGGCTTGTCAGTGTCTTTTACTATACCCATGTCCTGGCAGTGTCTAACATCATCTTAAATTAGCATTTTTCTTTAGCCACAATGCCTGGCAGTGTCTCTCACAAGCCCCAGGTCCTGCCAGTGTATCTTACTAGTCCCAGGGCCTGCCAGTGACTTTCCCAATCCTCATAGCCTGCCAATGTCTCTCATCAGCCTCAAGGCCTGCCAGTGCCTGTCACCAGTACCAGGGCCTGCTAGTGTCTTTTACAAACCCCATAGCCTACCAGTGTCTTTCCCCAGCCCCACTTCTTGCCAGATATCTCTCACCAGCCCCAAGGCCTGTCAGTGTATCTCACCAATCCCAGGGCCTGTCAGTGTCTTTTACTATACCAATGTTCTGCCAGTGTCTAACATCATCTTAAATTAGCATTTCTCTTTAACCACTATGCCTGCCAGTGTCTCTCATCAGCCTTAAATGGCCTGGAAGTGTCTCACACCAGCCTAGGGCCTGCCAGTGCCTCTCATCTGCCCCACGACCTGCCAGTTGTCTCTCACAAGCCCCAGGACCTGCCTGTGTCTCTCACAAGCCCCAGAGCCTGCCATTATATCTGACCATTCCCAGGGCCCACCTGTGTATTTCATGAACCCTGTTTTTCACCAGCCTCAATTAGCATTTTTCTTTTACTAAAATGCCTGCCACTGTCCCTCATCTGCTCCAAAATGACTCTCATTGTCTCTTTTCAGCCCCAGGGTCTGCTGTGTCTCTCACCAGCCCAGAGGTCTGCCAATGTCTCTCACCAGTCCCAGGCCCTGTCAGTGTCTTTTACAAACCCCATGCCCTGCCAATGTCGCCCATCAGCACCAAGGCCTGCCAGTTTTTTTCACCAGCCCCATAGCCTGCTGTGTCTTTCACCAGCACCAGTTGTTGCCAGTTGTCTCTCACCAGCCCCAAGAGCTGCCAGTGTCTCTCTCCCACCCCACTGCCTGCCAGTTGTCTCACACTAGCCTCTGGGCCTGCCAGGGTTTCTCGCCAGCTCTAAAGCCTACTAGTGCCTCTGACCAGCCACAATGCCTGTCAATGTCTTCGAATTTTTCTCACCAGCTTCAATGGCTGCCAGTGTATTAAAATACCCTGCAATCACACTAAATTGTTGTAATGTGTAGTATTTTAATCACATGATTTTGTTATTAGGACATGTCCATTTTAAGGAATACTCCATTGCTATACAAAAAGGAAATTAATTTTTACAAAAATATAATTTATTTAATGTATTAAGATAAAAATAATAACAATATGAGTGCAGTTTTATAGTTCCTGAATGAAAAAAATATTCACCAAACAAGTTGATATTAACAGTGGCACAGAGAGTCTATCCTAACTCTCAGGATATGCTTGGAAAAATACTTTGGTAATCAAAGACAGGTAATCATATTTTGGTGAAAGTGCATCCTGAATATTTCTGTTGACAAGATGTGCTACCTATGTAGCAGATTTAAAGATATTTTCCTGAGAAAGAAGCACATTATGTCAAATTAAAGTTCCAGTAGGTATTCCTTTGCCAGTAGGTCATATACTGTATTCAGAGTGCTAAGAATAAAGACTTTTAAGAACAGGTGTCTTCCTCTTCTGAAACTCTTGGAAGTCTAAAAACTCACTATTTTGACATCATGTTCATTGACCTTGTTGGATGCACGTAAAATTTCGGACAGACAACAATTTTTGTAACCTGCCTGTTTAATGCACACACAGCTGGTATGGAAGTAATTATGGAATTCCACGCCAAGCACTAACCTTCCCACAACAGCTATACTAAGTCAGGAGATGTACAGATTTCATGAGAGCTGCCATTCATCTTGGATAAGATAGGTGGATGAAGCTGATTATGCTGCTTTATAACTAAATGGTTGCAGTGTTCTGCGCCCTCTTGCTAAACATTAGATTAATAGGTTTGAGGTTTATAATAAATAATGTTAAAAAGAATACTGGTGCTTCTCTCAATGCCAACTTCGAATGTCTTATCACAGCATCTTAAAAAAATGTGTAATAACACTGCCACCTGCACTGCTTAACACACCAGCAGGAAGTCTGCTAAAAGCAGATGATGAAAGCAGCAGCAACAAAACATCTTGCTACTGTAGATGTGTGCGGTTAAAGTCATGTTACCTTGGTGATGTGTGACTGGCACTTTGATGATTTTTAAAGACAACCAGACTATGCCACATTGGAGTTGTTAAACTAAGGCAAGAGATTAATCATTTTAAAATTATGCTAAATGCTCTCACTGTACCTATTCATGCTTGGATTAGAACTGAAACTGCAATCAATGACATACCTAAGAGAATTCAGCATCTGACCTACCATTAAAAAGAATGACTGAGATGCCTGTTTTACCCCATTCTATTTCCCATTTGGGATTTGTAGAAACCTTCTGAATATTCTTGGAAGGCACTGTATATGCAAGTATAATGCTTCGTAAATATTTTTTCTAACAGTGTTTGACATAACTAGGCATAATATTTTTTTGCATATTTCTCTGTACCACAGGATACCTTTTGTTATTACTTCCACTATACTACAGTGTATTATGAGTTATGACCATACTTCAACTATGTACAGCAGGTGGAGCTAAAGCATCTCTTAGTCTATTCATGATGTATGCAGTGGTTAAGTGGTAAACCACAAACGTTTTTTTCTTTTGCTGTTCTTTTCCTGCTCGTTTTCTGTGCAGCCCAGTATAATCAATATAAGTAGGGGACACAGAAGAAAGTTGTCACACTCTAAATTCAGTGAATATTTGTCAGGGCATTTTCTATTTTTGAAAGTCAAAAGTCTGTAAAGACACAAAGCTTCATGCCTTGCAAAAAAGCTATTGAACTTATCCACAGTTATTGCCCAGGAAATAAGATACAGTTCATTTAGCGTATATGGGGTAAGCTGGCACAATGGTAAACTGCCATTAAACTGCATTTAAAGCTTTAATGTGTGTGACCTGTTCAGTTTTGAAGTACTTTCTCCTATCCCAGCTTAATATGCAGAGACAACTATAAGTAAGCCATTCATAGGTTAATTTCCATCAAAACTGTAAATGCTGTGGCTTTATAATTATATATATTTTTTATAATAATAATAATCACTGTTTGTTTTGACCCCCAGTGTGGTCTTATTCAGAATGCTGTTTAAAGCTGTTTATATTTGCAATTCCTTTCGGTGGCGCTAGTGCTTCATAAATTACACAACTATTTATGGTTTTCAGCAATATTAAAACAGTAAAACAAATATGAAACACAAAGTAATTAATGGCAAAAAAAAAAAAAAAAAAAAAAATAGAGGGTATCATACAAAATACAAAACTATTGTTTTTGTCTACAGATATTTTTGAATTGTTTAAAATAACAACATAAAAAAAATATGTAACAACCTACCCCAAACCGACATTTATGAACAATGCAATTCACTCTCAATAGTCTTTCTAAATGTATAAAATCTACCTTCATTATATAGCTGACCCTTGCTTATTATATATCAGAGTGTTTTTTTGTTACAAAAAAAATTACAAAATTACTATACTATTGGATATAATTCACAAACAATTATCCTAATTTAAGACACGTTTGAACTAGGTGTTGAAACCATTATACAAAAACGCTGCTGGACAAAACAACCTTTTGAGGAATTTAATTAAGATTCAAAACCTTATGGTTGCTGATATATAGCCTTTATGACAACTTCCCCATTTGACAACTAGCCCCGGTCTCCCCTATAATAATATATGAAGAATCAAGAGACAACTGTTGAAGTTAATTAATGGTTTAGAAATATCAACTGGTAATCGAAGGGTTTAGAAATATCACATATCTATGTTATGGTCAGAGTGTGTGTGTGTGTCTCTCTCTCTGTGTGTGTGTGTGTGGTGGAGTGAGGGAGGGTGTTCAACAAATTGCTCTTAGTGATTAAGTATTTATAGGCACATGACACAAGGCAGGCATCTTCACGTGAGGCCATAGGAGTCAGAACAATAGAGCACTCCTTCATGCTCACATTTTGTCTCTTACTGTTTTCTGCATGATCACTCTGCATCACATGCATCATAGATCACTAGTCATTTTAACAGAGCCCCTGGTGGTTCTGGGTTGGCATATAATGCTAATTCTCAGGTGTGCAAAGCTAAAAAAAATAAAAAAAAAAGGTTAAAACTGCAGACCTGCTTTAGACCAGGCAGACTTGAACCAACTGGTCTGCAAGACGAAACCCCAGTAGGTGTTCTTGCTTATATATGGACTTACAGCAGGCTAAATCCTCAATCAGACACTTGTTTAAAGGAATGTGGAACCCCAGACCCCAATTTTCACTTCTGTATTACTCCTAACACTCTTCTCTGTATGTGTGAGCTTGTCACAGGGGGAGGGGTGTAAATTCACATCTACATGTGCTAAGTGGCAGTGGTGGCTCAGTGGTTGAGGCTCAGGGTTACTGACCAGAAGGTCGGGGGGGTTCAAGCCCCAGCACCACCAAGATGCCACTGTTGGGCCCTTGAGCAAGGCACTTAACTCCAGGTTGCTCCGGGGGGATTGTCTCTTTAATAAGTGCACTGTAAGTCGCTTTGGATAAAAGCGTCTGCCAAATGCATAAATGTAAATGTAAGTGTTACTGGGGTGGTTTGTTGTGTCTGAACGATATTTAAAATTTATAGGCACCTTAATTGTTTAAACAGGTGCTTGATTATAACCTTTAGGCATTTGAAGTAAGGTGAAAATGTATTCATAGAATTGAAAATGTCCTAATAAAAAGTGTGTGCGCGAGTTTTCAGATCTGATCAAATTTAAAACGTATCAGACTGGTGTCCCACTTTTGTTGGTGAGGCATGGATGTGGAAATGAGGTGGAGTGAAACTTTAATGAGGGCCTGTCATCTTTAAAATGGCCTTCACACATTCACTGGCCTGCTTTATCCTGACTCTTACAACCCGGAGTCAGAAAAACCAGTCCATCACTCCATGTCCTCATTAATCACCTGACAGCAACTCAAGGGCTCAACACTTTAACCACCCTCAAATCTAGTTAAGGGCTTTATCAGACTTCTGGAAAAATGAGCGCTGTGGTCTGAGCTGTCTTCACCCTCATCCAAATGAATTACATGAACAGCTACTGCTTGTTATTGATTCTGCATCAATGACTCTAAACTGTTCTTTTGACCTTAACACAAAGCCAGTGTTGAGAGGTCATGCTGGCCTTTGTGAGCAGCTTTGAATAGATGAACTACTGTCTTTTGTGTTTGCCAAGCAAAGCATGTGAGACTACTGAGAGGTTTGGTCCATAGATGGGCTCTAGAGGGCCTGTAAGCTGTTTCATGTCTCTCTGCAAGGAGATGACTGTAAGTATACTGATGATTTTCATGCTTGTGCATAGTTTCCCTGTCTGTTTTGGGTGTGAGTTCAGTTACATACACGGAGACTGAGGGAGGCAGGGAGGGGAAAGTGAGGGGAGGGGGAGAGGGGGGCTTGAGCAAAACAACAGATCGCTGTCCCTCATCCCTTTGTGTCGACAGTGATAATCCATTTGAACTAGCCCCTGCGATCGCATTAATCATATAAACAAATCTCAAACATGCCAAATCTTTAACTCTTTAATGCATTGCCATTGCGCTTTTTTTCTTGTTTTTCCAGTTTTTACACTGCCAGAAAAAGCCATACATATAATATTGTAATTAAAAGCTAAGCATGTATTTTAAAGAAATTATTAAGTAGAGGTAAATGCTGCTTTTACATTTTCACATAAAAACCCACTTATAAATCTATAAACAAACCATAAAGTTCACATTGAAGTGTGAATGTTGATTATGGGTTTGGCAGTTGGCTCTCTTACAGTGTTGTTTACTGATTAAGCAAACAGGGAGTGGTGCTCACAGTTGCAGAGCCAAGGGGCTGAGTCTAACAAGGTCACACCCTGGCAGTCACGATCGGGCTAGGCTCTCCACCCATCCGCCCACTGTGCCATGACTGACACATGTTTTCCTGCCCCTTTTACTACAGCCCACCAACAAAAGCAAAGCTGCAGAGGAGCTGTCCTTGGTACTGAAAGCGGGAAACGGTGTGAGCGAGTGCATGCAAGTGGGAGGGAGAGAAAAGAGGAGGAGGGTGGAGGCGTGTTCTTTGTGTTTTGAATCCTGAGTTAATCTGCTGTGGCAGCCACTCACAGTGGAGCCTTAAATCCAAGAACCAGCGCTGCCGAGAGATACCCAGAATAGTTTACGCTCAAGTACATCCTTCATGAAAAACAAGGATTCACTTCGGAAGGTTTTTTGTGAGTGTATGTGGTTCATCTTGGAAGACTCAATGACTCTATGCTTTGTGCTGTAGCAAGACTTTTAAAAGTGCATGTGTGGAGGGGGATCAAGGAGGATACTTTTCTCCGGTTGTACCTGTAATGTTGTTGCGCTCTAGTGGGTGTAGTATGAACAGATGAAGAGTAGAGCATCTTTTGGACGGGAGTTAAATGTTGCACAGACTCAGGGGGCTCAAGGTTCTTTGGCTACAAGGAGCTGCAGGCAACTACTGTCACGGCTGCATTTTCTCAGCCTCTCTGCACATGGAACCTAGGAATTAGTGTTTTCAGACTAGAGTGCGACTTTAAAATGGCCTGAAACGTTCCTGCAGGAGTAGAATTGCAATCTCAGGATATCAGTCACGCTTCTAATGGATGCACCTGAACTGGTTCACACCATATCCTGCAGGGACTACTAGTTCCTCTGTAAGTATTTAACTCTCATTTCAGCTATCTCATCAATTTCACCTTGCAACATAATCAATCGCAAATGTATCTACATGAAACAACCTCTTTCATATTACTGGATAAAATATAATCTTCTGATGAGGTTCCACCACCATTCCACACTCACATATAAGTACAGTTGGCTTACATTTCAGTGACTTGATCTTGCACCTTGGCCTTAACTTTTTTGTTGTTTATTGAAGTTGGTGTCTAGATGTCTCCCTGTAACCTAGATGCATGTATTGTGCATCACTTGCTTCAGTTTTAGAAAATGGGGTCATCTCTCCCAAGAGGGCCAACTGTAGCAGGAAATGTCAAGTGAAGGACATGAGATGAGATATTGGAAGACCATGATAAAAGAAAACAAACAAAGAAAAAGAAACAAAGAGTGTGCAGGACATTGCAAATCATGAATTAACACAGTCCAGCCAAATTAAAGGATAATAAGAGAGGGTTTCTAATGCTTAGGAACATACCAGTCCACCCAACCATTAACAGCAATAGCACACATGCATACTTGAAGCACTAAACTGTAACTAGGACTGTTAAGTAGTACAAAATTCCTTCTGACTAACTCAAAAAGCCCAATAGTAGTTTATTGTGCCAAGATTAAATAAAATATAAGAATGTTTACCGATATTAACTCTCACACAAACAAAACCTGCTCTCGTCGTTGCTTAGAGATCAACTGGAGATGCTCGGATGCAGAGGATGCAGAGCAATGGTGTTGGGTCTCTGAGATGGAAGTGCAACACCCATCTGAGTGCTCTAAGACCTCCCCCACCCCCCTTTCTAACACACACGCCCACATACTGCCCCTCACACGTAAACAAGCATGCCCAGATTCTTGGATTGCTCTGAAAATACTGACCTACATAAGACAGAGTGCGGTCTTCTCCTTCTCCTAGACTTCTGCAGATGTACAAGGCAAAAGACTACACACACACACACACTGCACTGCTGCATCAACATGATTTTGTGTGCACTTCCACATTCGCACTCGCAAACATATATAAATATATTCTGTAGACAAATATGGTTACTCAAGCTGAAAGAATACAGTCTGTGTAAACATATCATGACTCATTAATTCAAGCACAAATAGACCACTAGCCAGTGTCCTGCTACTGTACACTTTATAATCCAGGCTGGGAAATGCACTGGCCTGTTTTCTGTGAGAACCAGGCTGAAAACAATACTACAGCTCACACAACCTAATAAACAATCACTTTGTATATCTGCATCTGAGGCTTAGAGCTGAGCTATCTATCTGCATTTGCTGATGGTGGGAGAACCTCATTGACCCAGAATACTTGTTTATTTACACAATAAGCCATTGAAATAGCATTGTATATGAATAATGAATAATGAAACCATTCTAAGCATATCATTATCACATAATTATCTTGATTCTAGCAAGGGTTACGAATGGGATAGAAATCAACAGTTTGATGAAGCACTATTAAGACCCTGAGTGCTTGATTTACTTTTTTAACAGTCTTGTATAACTTGAAAATGTTTTGTACATAATTAACAACCGCTATCAATACATAACATAAAAAACAGTACTTAGCTGAAATTTAAATATGTTTTTCTTTCAGAATGACCTGTTGGAATGCCTGTGAGCAATGATTAGCTGCAAAGAGGGGTATTCTCTGAACTTTTTGCAGTATGTTGAAGACTGTGGACTAAGAGCATATAACAGATTGGTCACGCAGAACATCGACTTGTGGAATGAGAAAAACAGGTTTAACTTTCAGGAGAAAAACGACAAGAAGCGAAAGCAGGAAGAAGCCATTAAAAGGTAAGAGGTTCAAGAGAGATACATTTACAATACATACTGTAGATACAAATGGTTTCCCATGCATGCATACAAAGCTAAAGCACATTTAAAGTAAGTGGTTGCACATACTGATTTGCTCACTGTAAGGCCATATGACACATATGAGCATTTAATCACTCACACCCTCATTGGCGCACACTCCTTCCACATATATGCAAATGACAACCACATAAGGAAACAAACCCTAATGTGGTTCCTTGTGGTGCTCCCTCGCACTGAGTCCCTCTGGCAATGGCATAGTGCCATGTTATAGATAGCAAGAGAGACCATTTCCCCTTTTACATGTGGAAGTTGATAATTTGTTTGACATTTTTTGACTCGTTAAAGACTTCTTTTGTCCTTGGGAGGGATATTAAAAGTAAAAAAGATTTTGTGATAAAAAAAAGTGGGGTGGGGTTTGGGTAATGTTCCTCTATATTATTTTTCCAGTGCTTACATTTATATCAGTTTCACACAATGTTTTTAAAAGACATTAGGTAAAGTCTAGCTTTTCAGCATAATGTAATTTCAGCCATTTAAAAGTGATTTTAGTCATCAGCAAAGGCATCAAATGGATTTTGACACTTCAAATCAGTGGCCTCTCTAACATCAACACAGCTGTAATTGTGTCAGTGGGCAATTTACTGTTGAGTGCTACCCCAGACCTGTTGGCATAGATTATATTGATCACATTTGGCATTGGCTTCTAAGTGCAATACTTGCCAAATGCTCTCAGAGTCATCTTTCACACTTTGGCTTAGGCTGAAAGTCCCTAAACCATTTATTTTAGCTATGCCATGATGTAAGTTTGTGCTTACGAGGAATGCCGACTGATAGTAATACTCCACGACCGCAAGGCATAACATGCACAGCAGACATTTTTCTTCATTTGTTCAGCAGTGCAGATTTGAATGATTTATGCTTTACTCTGAAACAATGGGCTCTTATGATATCTACATGAGTGAACTATGATTGTGGTGCATCCAGTAGGTTGAATAAGGGTAATTTGTGACTTTGTTTTCACCAAACAAGCTCTACACTTTACTGTGGTTGTCACCCCAATACTTCAGAACAACAAATGAGACATTTCAGAGCTATAATATGGTAATGTTAACATAGAGTTGCTGGTGATTAAGCAAGAAATGTTCACATCAGGGTTTAGTAGTCCTAGATTACCATAATTCATCCTACTTTAGGTTACTTTGACATCTAAGATTTTTAAGGTTTCCAGCTTCTATTGTGCCTAAAAATTTAATTTTATGGTTATTTGTGGTCCTAGTCATAGTTCACTGTATGGGATATACAGGTTTGAGAAAACCAAGTCTTGAATGAGGCCCTGATTAACATAGGACACTTGAACCAAAATAAACTATAAAGTTAGACTCTTGCTTTTGTAGCTACTTGAAGTTTCTTAGAACTTATCAGCAGATGTGACCACATATCACATTTTTGGGCTGATGTTGAAGGGTTTTTAGGTTGTGATTTTGGTCTACTCCTGGTTTGTAAATCAGCTGTTGCTCATATAAAATATTCATACTCAGTGGCTGGAGGATGAGGGCTAGAAAAAAAGACTAGTTTGATTTTTCATGAGGAATATAAGTGGGTCAATGAGACGACCCATTTTTACAGGAACTGATGGGAAGAGAGAAGGGAAGAGAGAAAGGAAGAGAGGGAGAGAGAGAAAAAATCTGTTAAAAAGAGATTAAGTGTGAAGAGCGTGCTTGCAGGAGATGTGTTCTGCCTGGTGACAGCTGGAGAAGCCATCAACCAATCAGATTGCTTTATAGGTATGAGTGAGGCAGGTCTTCCATCATTCTCTGGCATTCTGTTGGAGCTTTAACACTGTCTCTGGGAAAATCTGCCCATACACAGTCTCACGTGCTAATTTGCATACAACAACTATGCCGTAAACACTGAAAAACAGAAATTAATGGAAATGACATGGCTTAAATAATAGCATGCAGGACAGCAAAATAGTGTTTTATTCTATTCATACATTATTCTGTACTTGCCATATTAATATGAATAATATTTTTTTTTAATCAATACTTGAAAAAGTGGAATTTGACCTAAAGCTCCTGCATAACAAATATAGTCCATGGCTTCAATGCACCATTTTTAATGACCCTTACTCTATTACTGGGCAAGGGAAATCTTATAAATAATACACTGCTCCAATCCATGTCACACAATATTCTGGAGCAGGAAATCATAAATTGAAAACTTAAAAACCAAAGCTGAAATCAAGCCAATTTGCTTAATTATAGTTGTCTATTCACATTAAGCTGGGACAGGAGAAAATATTTTAATCTTGAAAATATTACACACTCTACCTTTAAAATTACCATGTGATTTGTCCTAAAGAGCATTTACAGTACAATTTTATTTCGATTTTATCAGTTTTTCTCAATCGCATTCTCCAAACTGTAAGTTCAACTGTCACACCTGTTTTATGGCATATCACAACTCTATTGCATGTCTGCAAAATGTAGTAACTCACCCAAAGCATTTAATTCATGCTTCAAAACCTAGATATTGAGTCAGTAAATTGGCCAATGCCATCTAAATGAATCTTTTTTTGTTATCTTGTGAGCCGTACTGGCCAAAATGTTTAGATGTTTTTTCACCATGGCAGTCAACCCTGGAAATGTTTGTTATATACAATTTCATTTTTGTTCTATGTTTTTGTTGACACTGACTGCTTACTGTACTATCCAAGAATGTCAGTTTTGTCTTGCTGAATGCTATTGTGTATCACACTGAGCTTTTTAGATAACGATTTCAACCGTAGGTAAAAGTTTACTGGGAAAAGTCAATACTGTACAATACTGTGGTACACAGAAAAAGGATATGCACATTTGTATGTATGCAGT
The DNA here is from genome assembly GCF_025860055.1 of Xyrauchen texanus. Lineage (NCBI taxonomy): Eukaryota > Metazoa > Chordata > Actinopteri > Cypriniformes > Catostomidae > Xyrauchen > Xyrauchen texanus. Next base: position 16,246,469 of record NC_068284.1, on the reverse strand, counting down.
AAATTTATTTTTGTAGAAATGTGTTACTTGTAACAGAAAATTCAGATTTGCATGTCCATTTTTGACACATTTCTTACATGTAATTGTAAGAAAATTGTCATGCAAAAATGACATCCATGCAAAAAACCTTTGGTCTGACTAGAGAGTTAGCAGACATCACAAACATTCCATGTCATAAATATTTATAGAATATGAATGTATGTCTGACAGATTTTGATAACTGAATGGATAATTTTGCATGTGATGGCTCACACGATGAAAGAATGTTTAGAAGTTGTGAAGAGTATGCCAATTTCACTCAAAATCAACTTTTGATCAGCAAGACATGTGCAATTTAAAGTTATTGTGCAAATTGTAGACAATTGTACTTACTCTTTTGCACACATGTGCCAAAACACGTGCAATTTGCTTAAATTAATATGAAATTCAAATCTGGCGTGAACAAGAAACAAATTGTTCAGAGATTTAAACGTATTGTTTTGAAAGAAATTATTGTCATTCGAGAATTGAGCCAAAGTGATTGAGAAAAACTTTCACAGTGGGAAATGTGTCTGTGGCGGGCAGGAGTAGGCACACGCAGCGCAGACAGCTGCTCCAACATCACCACTCCTCTTCCTATTGAAAGCTTAATGCCTGATCTGTCATGCGTGTATGTTTGGACCCTGTTGTGAGTGTGTGAGGGGACTGGTTGTACGAAGCAGAAGTGGCAGATTTTATGTCTGGTTACCGTGGGTACCCTGTTGCTAGGCAAAGTTATGCCCCTGACCAATGAACCCTTCTCTCCAGACTCCTGCTGTTTAGCAGCTGTGTGTGCAGGAGTTACAAGTAACACAAACACATGCACATGCTCAGGTAATAAAAGTAAGCACTTTTAAGCCAACACAAACAGCACTTGCATCTAAGACTCAAACAAACTGATGGTGAAATCACTCTCGTTTGTGAGACAGAACTCTTTAGGGGGACAGAGAGAGAGAAAGAGAGAGAGAGAGAGAGAGAGAGAGAGAGAGAGAGAGAGAGAGAGAGAGAGAGCAGTGAAGACCTTTCATCTTTTACATCAAAAGAACCAAAGGAGATAATCAGGGATACAGACACAGTGCAGTAGAGAGATAGGGAGTAAATAGCAAGCATAGTTTAAAAATGTAGATGTATGACTAAAGATCAGGGATATTTTACAGTTCAGTCTATATACAGTAGAGCATGATGTCATATTATTATTGTTATTGCGTCACAATCAAATCCTGAAAAACTTAGCCATGTTGGATTTAAGTCTATATTCCTTCAAGTAAAAGAATGCCTCAACATTTTTAATTTCTTATTCATTCAAGCTTGATCATGTTAAAATGTTTTTAACTCAAAACATTAATAAAAATAATTGAGAATGACAAGGGCTCTATGTAAAGCTCTAAAAAATCTGTTTGTGCTACGTTGGGGGTCTTTTACTGTGTCATTACAAGTCTGATGGGGTGTAAAACAGAAATCAATAGCTCTTAATAAGCAATTCATTCAGATGAATACCTTAATTACGGAACTCATTATTAGAGTGATCACAAACAGCACTCAATATTGATTTATGGATCTACAGATACTGTAATATTCATTAGCCCTCTTCATCCTTTATGCTGTTTATATGATCCACATTTTTGCTGGAAAATAATTTTTTGGATGTTGCTTTAGGATGTATTTTCAAGACATTCATTAAAAGTGTACCTCTGTGTGAACATATGCTGTTTAATCACCAATAACATCCCACATACTTTGTGCTTGCTGTAATGTATATTATTATATATTGCTATTAATTTTATTAATCTTTTTTTCTCCAGAATTACCTTACATCAGTCTGAGCAAAGATTACATTTTTTTAAGTATATATATATATATATATATATATATATATTAAAAGCATGAATATAAACCAAAAGTTTAAACATATTTATTTATCCAAATCTGAAATCTGATTTTAATTCTGTAATAATGTGCCAGGCCTTTATATCTACATTATCGCCTACAGTTATAGTAACCATTATATTACTTGTTGGAAGAATTGTTTATTGTGATTAATGTGAATAATAAATGACTGTTTAGTGAACATTGGTGTCATATTCCTGTTGCCGTTGTTTCATAAAAGCATTACTCCACTGGTGGGCTGTGCATCTCAGTTATTTTTCCATGGCCTCTCATGAATTATTTAATAGGCTACATCACCCAATGCAGCTTCAATTCATAAACAGTTTTTTTTTCTCTGTGTGTGGTCTCTTGTCAGGGGGGAGGAGGTGGTCACCGAGGGTAAGCACCTACGAATAGGCTCCATGCCGGCCCCTGTGGAACACGTGTCCCCTCACCAGCACCAGCCCCCCTGCAACATTGGTTTCGCAGTTCGTTCACAGTCCCTGCACTCTGTGGGGGGAGGGGAAGAGGAGGGCAGCCCTACATCCCGCAAACTGCCCCCACCCAAACCACGGCGGGACCCCAACACCAAACTCAGTATCTCTTCTGAAGCTGTGGACCTCAGTCCGACCAGCTGTAAAGGCGAGCACTCAGACAGATGTGATGGTAAGATGCTAAAGCATGGAGGACAAGCTTCACGTTACATTTCATTTAATATAAAATTATCTTCTGTTCAGTGAAATTACATATTTACTTAAAAATACATATTAAATACTAAGTACAGAGCCCTGTTTATTATTTCACATAAACCCAAACACACCTGAGTCAACAATAGTGTCATAAATTTGCATAGTCAAATTATGTGCAGGTTTAGTTGGACTGAGCACAAACAAGACTGTACACGATGTTTAAACTTTAACAGACTCCCAAGTTAGATGTTGATATGGCTCAGAGAAAGGGTTACGTTGTTTGAGCAGTACAAAAATGAGGCATTACCAATCCTTTCCTAGCTTTTTGTTGTCTTTTCATAACTAATTAGCTGATAATAAATGAGCTGTGCGCAGTTGGAATCATGGCCTAAAAGTTAAAGCACATGCTTTGACACATTAAGGGAAAAGTTCACCCAAAAATGAAAGTTCTATAATTATTTACAAATTATGATATCATTCTAAACCATTATGACATTCTTTCTTCTGTGGAACACAAAAGGAGAGACAGAAATTTAGCCCCAGTCACCATTCACTATCAGTGCATCTTTTCACAACATTTCCATATCCATTTACCCCATTTTCACCATTCTGCAAATAAATTCTACGCTCTGTGCTTTTTTGTATTTTTGTATTTTTTTTTTAGAAAGATTAATAAATAAATAAATTCCCAAAGCTGTAGTGTTGGCTTTGGGTCTGTTTTTTGTGTTTGTTTTGAAGCTGATGTTAAAATGAGTATTTGATTCATATTATTACATTAATGCGTTTTCATGCACATTAAAATAAGAGTATGATGTTTATGATGTTTACTCATATAGAGACACAAACAAAGCAGTCTCTGCACTGTATTGGAGTCAAGGAAAGTTAAGTAAAGAATCAAATCTAAAATGCAGGCTGTGATAGTATTGGTCAATATGTGATTCTGCAGTAATATAGCGTGATGTGAGAGTTGCTTTTCATCACAATTTGAAGGGATCACAGTGTGCACACAGATCTTCCTCAATACCACGGCAACCAGCCCACAGAAACAGAGACCCCATGCTGCTCCACCAATCCCAACATCAGACATCAGCCTCAGCCAATCGTCAGTGAGGTGACAGGAAGTTAGATCACAACAGCAACCAATGAGTGACGGGCTAGCTGCCAGCTCAACAGGACTTCATCCAATAAGCACCAAAGAGTGGGGGATGTCCCTCATTGAAAGGAGAGTTGCGTGTTGAAGTGGGAGATTGAGGGGATGTGGGGGGAGGGACCAGGCAGCAATTCATTCAGGAGGTGCGATTGACCTAGATTTAGTTACCCTGGAGGAGAGGGGGCGAGGGTAAACACATCCGCTTGTAGGGAGGGGAGCAAAAGGAAGGGCATGTTCATAGGCTCTGAAACAGATCTCAAGATCCACCACTCTCAACTTTAACCGAATTAACGCATATATAATCTTTTTTTTTTTTTTGTCTCAGGCATGCACATTGGGATTCTCTGACTCACTCAGAGCACATGAAAAATGACTTTAATCTTGGGGCAATGCAGTTTTACTCATTTCTCTCTTCTTTACACACCCCTAAAGCTTATGCGTTTTATGGGTGGAAAAAAGGTTTTGTTGATATGATAAAATATTATCTTTCTTCAGCATTGAAATCAAGGTAGTTTATCATCTATATTCTCAGAGTACAGTTGGAACAGTAAAGCAGTTTATTTGCACAGGTGATTTCTATCCATACTTGAGAGAGTACACTTTTGAGGGAGTAGCCAGATTGTGTTTGCCTATGTGTGTATTTGAATGTACTTCAGTGTTTTTATTGTATGTCATATAAAATATTGTTAAATACTGCATACTGGTGTTTGCATGAATGGGTTGGTGTTAGAGAGCATGCAACAGGACCATCTGTTATTTGAATAATTGAAAGATGTCAAGTTCCCCTGTGTACCAAAGACATGGTTAGGTTACTCAATGTTGTCAAACACAAACTTTGTGCGACCTCAACTTTTTTGCGTTTTGGGAAAGATAATGTCAGCTTGTTTTCAGCTTTGTGTGAATGACCCAACATCTCAAGTACTATTATTGTAATATATTAATGCATATATCTTCATGGTTTTTTGCTGACTCAGGAACACAAGGCTGCAGTGAGGACTGCAGGAAAGTTCCCCCACCAAAGCCCATGAGGAATCCCAACACGCAACTGAGCACTTCCCTCGACGAGTCTTACATTCGCAATCATGGCTCTACAGGTTTACCCACCATGCCCTACACAAGAGATAGCCAGGCTCCATCTCCTCCCCAGCCTCAGGGCCCACAGCAGGACTCAGACCTAGATGAACCTGTCTATATTGAGATGTCAGGGAACGCCGGCCGAGAAACAACCCCTTGTGTTTTGGACGATGAACCGGGTGAGGCCGTCTACGAAGAGATGAAGTACCCTGCCCTTGATGAGTATGACTCACGTTGGGATCTTGTGAGCTGTCGATCACAATGTTTCACACCCTTCCCACCTGAGGTTGATAGCCACACCTCTCTAAGCCGTTGCACGACTCCTCTGAGCATGGCTCTTTGTGACATTCCTGCTCCTTTCCCCAACCTGTTGTCCCACAGGCCACCTTTACTAGTTTTCCCTCCAGCCCCTGCTCAGTGCTCGCCCAACTCGGACGAGTCCCCACTCACCCCTCTAGACATGACAAAGCTGCCCATGTTGGAAAATTCCCCTTACGGCAAGTCGCCAACCTCATCCTCTTTAGAAACTTCTGGCTCTGCTTCTACCTCGCACCTTAGACGAGCTGAGAGGGAGCTAACGGCCACTCCTACATTAACAGTGTCGGGGAGATCCTCAGCGCCTCCACTGCCCTGTGCCCTTTATAAAAGCTCACCCTCTTCACATGGTTATCAACGCAGCTACTCAGCCTGCCCCTCACCTGTCAGCATAGGCCGCTGCCTGACGCCCCTCAGCCTCATGCGGTCTCCACCTTTTGATGGCCCATTCCCTGGAGCTGGCCTTCCTCGCAGCGCGTCTGCCACACCTCATGGAAAGTGCTCACCACCTCAGGATTCTGTTCCAGGGGGACGCCATCATGGCTCCATGCAGAATGTCTCAATGACACGCTCACGGACGCCCACTAGCCCACTTGATGAGCTCACAAACCTTTTCACCACTGGCAGGAACATGCTGAAAAAGAATACTAGTGGCAGGAAGAGCAAGGAGCCAGGAGAAGGTGAGTGAGTGCCTGACTGTCTGTTTTTAGAGTTTGCCAGTCCTAACAAATAATAATATGATTTGTTATTATTAAAAATAAAAATTACTACACAGAACTCCTCAGACAATTCTGCAGATTTCTGCAGGTACGACATCTCTCATTCATAAAGCTATACACTTCATTGTTTATTAAATATTTTTGGCTAATTTCATGATGCTTTCAGCTATCAATAAGAGGGAACTCTCAGATTAACTGAATGGATTTTACAGTGTTTAAATCCCTGAGATTTTCCAGAGATTTTCCATCAAAGGTTAAGCAGAAAATGCTAAAAAGTAAGCAGATTCTGTCTGGACCTACCTATAACACCATTAACCGACTATTTCAATAAAATATATGCTAATCAGTCAGTCTTAGAATAATATTTTTCAGTCACTATTTTAGTATTGGGATAGTGCACCATTATAGCAACCTGCACACACTTTTCATGGTAACAAATGTTTTAACAACATCTTTGTTTCAATCAATTTAAAATATTTCAAAAATTTCTATCATTTGCAGTCAATCTTAAGAGCTTTCAGTGTTTCAATTTTCTTAATCAGTAATTAAATTGAAAGTAGTCATAAAGGTACTAACAACTTCAATTGTGATTTAATTTTACTTAAAAATGTAAGGCAGCAATTACACTTAGTTTTATAAATTTTAGTAGGGTGAAATGTTTTACAATGTTACACAAAGGTGTCAGTAATACAAAAAGACACCATATTTTGTGCAAAAAATTTCTATAGTGCAAAATTGCCTCCTTTGTTAAATTAGAGAATTCCAATTCATGATATGACTCAAACCAGCAAAAAGATGCTTATTATTAATCAAAGGATGTTGATCATTCTCTCTCGTGTTTGGCAAAGATCTTCTGGCATGCGCTGCACAATGGTTTAATCTGAACACTACAAACAGACTGACGTAGAACATAAATTTAATCCATTGAGATTAAAAGGCTACAGCGCTTGGTATGAGTCCCTGGACCTGCTGCTGACGCATTAACCACTGCAGTGCATTTCTTTTAATATGTAAACAGTTCCTAACCACTGGATGCTCCAAAAGCTGCTTCAGTCACAGTCAAAGATTTAGATTATAGATCATAAATATAAAAACATAGAGCATTTTTTGAATAGCGAGGGGGCCCAATAAGTGGTGTATGTAGTGGCAGTTATAGTAGTGCCTGTTTTTCACTGACAATATTTTCCATTACAGTTGAAGTGAATTAACTGACTATGTGGGACACTCTAAGTTTATTATCTGCACCTGCTGAAGGATAATGGGATCTTCTGTAGCCAACTGTTTTTGTGTGGTTTACTTTTTTATATATATATAGTTTAGAAAGAAAAATATATAAATAATTTTTCCTGGTTTTGCATCACTAAAAAGATTAAAAGAGGAATGCTAAAGAGAAGTGAACTATCCCTTTAATGCACTGAACCTAACTGCTTGGCAAAACTGTGATTGCACACCCTCTGTCTGCATGTTGACCGTCATTACTTATGACTGATGAGATGTGAACTGTCAGTTGTTTATCACTGTATCTCTATAGCAGATCCTTCTCACAAAAGGTCAGATTAGCTTTGAGATCAGATCATTTTCTTCTATTGAGGATGAGGTCCACATCACTGCACAAAAAAATGCACAGGCATATTACTGCTCATCTTAAAGAGGACCACAGATAAAGTAGCACACATGCACAGTTGATCGCTCATCCTGGTAACAGGGGGTGGGGTGAGGGGATTTCCCTGCAGAGTCTCCCTCAGAGGAGCTAAAGACCAATCACGATGCAGGTCACGGCAGCCCCATTGCAGTGATGCCACTGTGAGCACAGCACTACCTGTACAGACATGTACCCCCCCCCCCAAAAAAATATATAAATAAATACAAATAATTAAGCCTTTTGACTGGAAGCTCCCTCAGCTTATAATTTAACTTGGTGTTAATTAGTGTCTTAGTTTGATGCTTCTGCTCCTAGAAATGCAGGTTTTATTCAGCAGCACACAGTGAATAAAAAGAAGTTTTTAAAAATTACTTACTACACTGAAGATATTTATATAAGTAATTAGTCATTTGTAGTGGATTACTTTTTGAGTGACTTACCCTACACTGCTTTTTACTAGAAAAGAAACTGAAATACTGTCACATTACTAATCAATGTAGTTAACAACTGCTTTACTACTTTTAGTTAGCTGCTGCCCAAAACTGGTTACTCATTTCTAAAGCCTGATTTTGTTTAATTAGAGTTTGTTGGTGCTGCCTGGTTGTCATGTGGCTTTTAGGCTTTACCTGGTTGTCATGAAACGGGTATCTTTTGTTATGGTGATGGTTCAATATGCACATTTTCATATGGGTTATTAGAGGCCTTTGCACCTGGACTGCACTTGTATGTCGTCTCATGCAGTGAATGAGGTTGCACAGTTTCTGGCTGTGGTGAGGCAGGGGTATCATCTGTCCTCGCTGTTGATGGAAAACAGTGTGTGACCTATATATGAACCCACTCATCGATGGTCTTGTGAGCAAAGGACAGGCCTATCACACATTTAAACAATACTGGCACTGGGCACACAGTACGCAGAAACACTCTGTGTAAACCTCAGTCATTGAAGAGAATCAAGGAGGCATTAGAATTGGCAGGCATTAAATAATAACAATTAATTAATGGTACTATGAGTCAAAAATTTGACAGCTATTTTTAGAGGATATATTTATTGTTGAGATTAATCCTACAGACACAAGGCTTGTTAAAAATGTGACGTTAATGTATAAAAGTGCAAAAAACAAAACAAAAACAAAGCTTGACTTTGTTTTTGGAGTATTTTACAAAAACAGCAGCAACAATAGAACATTATAGCAAATGTACAGTATATTTAACAAAACAATCATTAGTCATTAAGTACGGGATGTTCTATTATGACCGCTCTCAGTAATAGTTTGCACAAAAAAATATTATACAAATTTAGCAGTGTTGTTGCGTGAGTTACTCAAAAAGTACTAATCCACTAAAAATGATTAATTATTCTCTAAAATTGTAATTAGATTATTTGAATGATTTACTTCTTTTAAAAATGTTATTCTAGATACATGTGAAACCCAAGTAATGCACTGAAAAGTAATTACCCTAACTGAAAGTCAGTAACTGTAATCTGATTCCAAGGACTTAAAATGTAATTTGTCAAACTACTTTTTGACTTTAAAAGTAATTAGATTACAGTATTTAATTACTTTGCAATCAGATTACACCCAACGCTGGTTCTAATGCACAAATATCAGTTTATATTAAGCTTTTAAATTGGGTTGCAATGTAGGAACAACAACACACTTAACATCTGCCTTGATTAGGGTGGAACATATTGTGCAGCCCACCTGTACAATTCTCTGGGCGTGTGCCACACCTGTCACAATTGCCTAAAGCACTGATACCACAGACAGTGAGGAACACAATACATCAACAAACCACTCCAGGAATCCCAAAGTAGCGAAGTGACACCTAGTGGCCAAGATCAATTACTTCTATTAAAACATTTACAATGCAATAGCATGAGTGTGACTAGTCATTTAAAGTCACAAAAATATCTGTAATGTCTTTCTCATTTAGGTGAAACTAAGGGAAGGGGCCACAGCTCTGAGTCCAAAAGGGAGCACAAGGAGAGGAGCCATCACAGCAAAGAATCTAAGCGAGATAAAGACCGTAGCAGCAATGGAAAGACTTCGCATCGGCGAGAGAGCAAAGACAAAGAGCTGAATGGAATCGAAGCCTTATCTCGACATGACAGCAAGGAATGCGGCTACGGTAATGTTGAACCATTAACCAGAAGGGACGGCAAAGACAGGGGGTGTAACGGTCCAGAGAATGCTCCTCGACAAGATAGCAAAGATAGAGGCAGCAGCACTGAGGCAATGACTCGACGGGATAGCAAAGACAGGGGCTACATCACTGCAGAACCTTTTCCCAGATGGGACAGTAAGGACAGAGGCTGTAATGCTCCGGATCTCTTGCCCAGACAAGACAGTAAAGAACTTCTAAGAAATGGTCTAGAGACCAGACGTGACAGCAGGGAGAAAATTTGCTATGGGATGGAACTGCCTCCGAGACATGAAAGCAAGGACCTGGGTATAACTGGGCCGGAATGTCAACAGGATAGTAAAGATGGTGGAAAGCATGACAAGGAATCTGGTAAGGACAAGGTGAAGAGTAACCACAGTGCAGAGAGCCGACAGTGGACCAAGGAAAGGATCAGCAGTGGCAATGATGTAGTGACCAGAAGGGACTGCAAAGATAGGGGAGTTCACACAAATGATGCTTTACCATGGTATGAGGGGAAAGATAGCACAGAATCACCCAAAGAACATGAAAGGGACACAAGGTCTGGATCTTCAGCCATGGCACCATCCAACCGGTCTGGACGATCCTCCATGAGTCCCCGTAAAATGTCAGGGAACTCAAACTCTGGTAAGAACAGAAATTGGATGAGAACCCTGTTGAAAAGACCAGCTTGTTGGTCCAGGCTGGTTAATGGGATAATTCAACCTACAATGAAACTTTTCATCATTTACTTACCCATGTTGTTCCAAACCTGTCTGGCTTTCTTTCCATCATGGTACACCAAAGGCGATATAAGATAGCATGTTAGCCTCAGCCGCCATTCACTTTTATTGTATGGAAAAAAGATGCAATGAAAGTAAATGGTAACTATGACATTCTGCCTCATTTTCACACTATCATGGAAAATCTGAAAATTAGCTGATGAATCTAGTTAAGAAGCCAGTGCAGACACTAGTATACTACCGTTTTGGGCTGCACAATTAATCAAAATAAAATTGAAATTGTGATATGACCTGGTGCGATTATTAAATCTCAAAGGGCTGCAAATCAATTAAATAAATAGTCTGGTCACATAAAAGTTTTGGCATAATGGCATAACTCCCTCTTCTATTTTGTTGAGATTGAAGTCACTGTAGATATGCTCACATTAGGTAGAACACTTTGTGTGTCTCAGAGAGACTGTGATTCATAATATGATAAATTAGAGGAACTATCAGATCATTTGAGCCTCTTCTGTGCCTTCTTTACTCTTCCACCCCGCTGTCCTATTTCTCTCTGCACACCATCATTACACCATCTCCATTTGATCTTTCCTCAACTCTTTCAATGCAGTGCTCGATCCTGAAAGAGTTGAGAAATCCTTCCCCTTTTTTCATCCCTTCTTCCTCCTATTTTCTCTTCCTTTACTCACTCTACCTCTCCTAATTTTGTACCTCTTCTTCTTCTTTTTCCTTCTTCTTCCACATTGTTTGTTTGCTCTGAAATTTCATATCTGACCTCTTTATAGACAGCAAAGCCAGTTGTGTGAAATTTGTCTTTGCTGTGTGCATTACTAACACATCAGACATCAATATGAAGACATTTGACAACCTAACATGTTCATTTGAGTATATGACTTTAATTTAGTTGTTTGTGTTAATTGTTTTAAAAGCATGAATTTTAGATCAGAGTAGTGTTTTAAGAAAATGAGGAAAATCAAGAAAAATGCACAATCTGTTTAGGACAATTAAAAAGTGTTCAGATGGCTGTGTTAATTGTATTGAGAGCAGTGACCTGAGCTTAGAGAAATGCGTAAAATCGATTGAGAAATACTGTATTCAACCAACCAACCGCATTTTTCACAGCAAAAACTAGGTAACAACTATGGTATTACCAACAGGGAAATTCAGTGACATTGAGCAGAAAGCTTACATATAAACAATTTTGACTGAGCTGCTGATAAAAAGTTAAATGATCATTAGATGAAAAGAAAAAAATAAAATAAATGGGAGATTGGTATCGAATGTTAAAATCCTTATTGGAGGATCCCTAATATTCTAGTTGACTGGGTTTCAAAAATGTATGATGATGATTTGTGGGCTGAGACCCTATCACAAAATGGACAAAAACAGGTAAACGGTGTATGGGTACAATTTGAATATGAACAAGACTTTTTTATTTGTTTCACTGTTTATTTACTTATTTGTTTAAGGGTGAATTGAAAAAAAAGGTCTCAGTTTGGTTATTTTTAAAATGACTCAAGTGTGAAAACCCCTGTAGCCTTTTGGCAGTTGAACATGTAAAAACATTACAATGTAATGACAAATGTCGCAAAATGACTTTCTGTCCAAATCGTGCAGACCTACTACCATCCCATGCTTGGAACCAGCATCCAAACCACAACATACTGTATGCTGGAGACCAACAACAGCAAGGGCAGTTCAGGCCAATGAGAACTAAATGAATGACAATGTCATTTTTGTATAAGCATGTGTTAGTTGATGTTTCATGTTCATCTGAAGAAGCTGACATGTGCTGAATCTTTATTTGCAGACCTAAAGACAGCTCCAAAGGCATGTCGGACCTCCACACTAGTTACACCGTCTCCAATAGGCACACCTCAAAGACAGCCTCCTGATGTCCAACAGGTACTGTGCTTATTAATTAACACAAACAAACCAGAAAATATCTGAATATTTTCATCTTAATATTGAACAATATGTTTTAGTTTTTAAAATGTCACATTCTGTAGATTTTTTGTGAAATATTTTGCTTGAAAACGGTTTGCGCTATACAGTATGTTGTTAAAATGCAAGGTTTGAGCATTCACTGAGCACTTGATATGGGTAACTATGGCCCTAATACGATGTGGTCTTCTGCTGTTGTGGCCCATCCTCCTCAAGGTTTGACGTGTTGTGCATTCTGTGATGCTATTATGCTCACCACAATTGTACAGAGCAGTTATCTGAGTTTCCATAGCCTTTCTGTCATCTCGAACCAGTCTGGCCATTCTCCACTGACTTCTCTCATCAACAAGGTATTTCTGTCCACAGAACTGCCGCTCACTGGATGTTTTTTGTTTTTGGCACCATTCAGAGTAAACTTTAGAGACTGTTGTGCGTGAAAATTCCAGTAGATCAGCAGTTACAGAAATACTCAAACCAGCCTGCCTGTCACCGACAATCATGCCATGGTCCAAATCACTGAGATCAAATTTTTTCCCATACTGATGGTTAATGTGGACTCATATCTGCATAATTGTAAGCATTGCACTGCTGCCACATGATTGGCTGATTAGATAATGGCATGAATAAGTAGGTTTACAGGTCTTCCAAATAGAGTGCTCAGTGTAAAATGCAAAGACATTCAAAGATTTTTAAGTGTCATTCTCTCAGAAACCATCTACTTAAATGCCTACAGAAGCCTATTGTTTGAAAGATTTAAACCTGTTTCTACATTTGTCTTACAGATGCCCCCTATGCCATGGTTATTTGGTGACAGCACCATGCTGGAGATGATTGAGAGAAAACAGCGTCTCTGTCGGGAGATAAGGTCTCGTCAGAGGCTTCCTGACCGTAGCCCATGCAAGAAAGAAAGCCTGCCTAACATGCCCAGCTGGAGGAAAACCAATGGGACGAAAAAGTACGGGCCACCCCCTTATCCCACTCAGACCACTGTCTTCTGGGACACAGCCATTTGACTTTTAACTCTTATGAGCATTATAGGATCCTGCTTCACCCTTTTTTAATCATCCAGGGCTGAAGCAGCCAATCAGAGTGTGATCCGACCAGAGGATGGATGGGTGGATGTGGTCACCATAGCAATATTTAAGAGGCTGGCTTTTAAGTGGTTTTCGTATCATTGGCGATATCTAATATTTTTATACTCAATGTGATTCCTAAATGACCAAGCACCAATAGATATTTTCTAAATGAAATGGAATATCTTTGCAAAGTTTATGTAGAGTTAGCCCAATGCAATTGTTGTTTTTCTACCTTTATTTATTTATTTATTTTTAATTCACAATACACAATCAGTACCTTTGCATCAATAGTTTTTACTTGCCTTTCTATTTCAAGACCTCTGGAAATGACGTTTCTGTGGTATTTTGCCACACTGAATGAAGCCTATTGTAATACTGGATGTTATGGTGATTGGACTAGGGCTAGCTTACTTCTTGCTGCCTTTCCGCACTTAGTAGACAATTTATTCGAATGTGTATTTATTAAGTAATAAAACAGATTAATATTTCTTATAGTCCTTCAAGAAGGACTTAATTTATAATATATTTATAATACTTTTTTTTTTTTGGTCTTTGGCTTCTGTAGGCATTTAAGTAGTTGGTTTCTGAAAGTATTTCAGGTTTAAGGGCAGGTCATTGCACAGAGTGCAAGAGGTAACAGTTTTCGGTGTGATACACAAAAGGGCTCCTTTAAGAAGGGACCTTTTTTAACTGGACCTTATTTGATCTGTGTGTATACTGTATATGGCATGAAGATCTGTAAAAATGAGGGGCTACTCCCTCCTCTTTGGGTCTGTGGCAATAGCTGGCAAGTGCCAGTGAAAATCCTCCAAAGTGCACAACGAGGATGGTCACCCAGAGATTAATGACAATCTGGAATTTCAAAGTTGTATTTTTTGCCTCTTAGCATTATTTAAGAAGCGTGGACTGATAATTGTGACATGAAACGATAGGTTTTTTTGTGCAATGGTCTTGTATAGAAGGACTGTGCCATTTTTTTATCATAAGTTAATGGAGTAGATTGATTGGATAATTCAGACACAAATACCTGTATTAGCGACACAAACCAATGACCAATAGCTCTCAGCTATTGTAAATATGTAGTACCCATGGATGCATAGCCTGGTAACAGGGATTATGGCTGCATAAACAAAGAGGCTGTACACAAGAGAGCAGCAATTCCACAATCCTCAAACCATACAGTACTTGACTGGATACCACATCTGTCTCCCTCTACCTCTGAGATCAGTTTAAGTGGTCATTTGCACAACCAATGCAACATATGCATTGCCAAAGTACTTGGATCTTGTAGTAAATTCTCCACCCTCCCTCATGTTTCCCTTAGGTGTCCTTGTTTGAATCTGATGCCTGTACAAAAAGTGTTGCCTTTCAGACCGGTTCTCACTGTAACTGGGTCACACTGGGTCGGTGAGAGGTCACAGAAAACTGTCAGGTATAATGTATAGGGATAGTGCATCAGCAGCTAGTTAATAAGCATTTTGGATTTGGGGGAGAAATTTAAATTGTTTGAGAGTGAACTGATCTGATCCTAGGTCAGAGGTAAAGGAGAGAACACCTAAATGAGGGAGCACTTGGTAAACAGTCACAAAAACATGGAGGTTCTGAGATATTGTAGCCTGTTCATTTGTATGTGTGCCAAGCTACACTGTATGCAGATCAACAATAAAGATGATTGTTTGAAATTCACTCTCTTGTGCCCAGAGGGTGCAGTTTGAAATGTAACAATGTACAATCTCTTTGTATGAAAAAATGTGCACTGTGACAGGTAGAAAGCCTATGTTCATTGTCTTATTGCACTGAGTGTTCTCTTAACTGTACAGTAATGTTTGAAGAAATGATGCTGATTGTCACAGGAGACTTTTCAAGATAAATAAATATGAACCTCAATCTTCTGTGGAGATGTTAGATGTATGATGCCATTTTTCAAAAATATCACATTACAGTACAATGGTAATCAAAGAATATTATTAAACTATGAGCATAGAAAAACTGGAAGACTTCACTGTCTTCAAACATTCAAATATTCCTTAATTTAATTTGGGACCCTTTAAAAAGGCCTCAGAACTTCACAAATTATAATGGGGCATCAATGGTGTATCAAGCACCATCAATAATGAATCAACAAATCAATTCATCAACAATACTTTGCATACATTGTGCTGATAGTCAAACATTTAGCTTACATTACATGCTGGTTTGCAGCCATCTGAGTGCCAGAAGCTGTAAATGTTTTCCAAAAAATAACAAGTGCCATGAAGGGCCTTTCAGACAACTTCCAGACAAGGTCAGATACCGACCTTGACCCTCATCACCAGATACAGAGTTACAGACATACACAAACCAACAGACAGAAACACAGATCCATGCTAACATGCCAAAGAATCACATCACAGCAAGGACATGCCTCTTAATGAGAAAGAAGTAGTCAGCCTAAAGACTGTGCCATCCAGCAGGACAGATGGACACACTGGTGTTCTGGCTCTGCAATATCACAGCTGGAACTGGTGCCTCACATGCCGTATAATGGCAGAAATTCTGGCAGATTACTTGCCAGACATGTGCATCATAGGCATGGATGTATTGGTGGAGAGCTGGTAGGACTTGTCGTTCTCACTGGCATAGCTTGTCTGACTTGAACTAATTAAATTAAATAATGAAATTACTGATATATGGGTCTCTTGAGCAAGTTGTCCTCTTTTTACTCCACTTAGTAGTTCTCAGTGTAGGTTTATTTTTTGAAGTAAATGTATGTATAGACACAAGCTGTTAAGTATTGACTTAAAAGAATAGTTCACCCAAAAATGAAAATTCTCTCTTTATTTATGCACCCTCTTTTAACTCACTTTCTTTCTTCTGCAGAACTCAAACAAAAGTTTAGGAGAATATCTAAGCACTGTAGGTCCATATAATGCAAGTGAATGGTGACCAAAACTTTAAAGATCCAAAAAGCAAATAAAGTCTGCATAAATTAATCCATATGACTCCAGTGGTTTAATCCATGTCTTCTGAAGTGATCCAGTTGGTTTTGGGTGAGAACAGACCAAAATGTAACTACTTTTTCACATTGTCTCCTTGGCGATCATGATATCATTATTGATTACACCTCCTAGTGCCAACTAGCATGCTGCTCATGCAAGCGCTAGGAAGTGTAATTGAGATTGAAATTATGATCGTGCTTAAAGATTTCAATGGCAATATGTACAGTGATAAAGGAGTTACATTTTGGTCTGTTCACAGCCAATACCGTTTGGAAATTATTTGTCATTTTTCAGTGAAAATCCTGACGTCTGATGTACGTGAGGGTTATTAGAGAAGCATGTTAACAGTAGCTTCCATTTTCACACAAATGGAAGCTCTAAAAACAATGCATCTCTCGTTTGGCTCCGTGAACAAGTATGGAAGTATGCTATGCCTTGACTATGCCATCATGTGTTGAATATACAGGTGAAACCAGCAAGAAAAGCTTCTGCAATTGTCTCCTTTGTTGATTTGACAATAATAGGCAAATTTCAGACTGATTTTATGAGACTGGATGAGACATCGCCTGACATTGCTGAAGCGATTTGGGAGGAGAGCTCAGAAATGTAGTTGTATTGACATTGCAAGACAGCTCTGAAACTACACTGCCTGTCCCACACTGCAACCAGCAAGCAAAAGCGTGGGACTTCTGTGGAAGAAGCTTCACAGCAGGTCAATGACTCAAGTCAATGGTCAACATCGTGGGGACCCAGGCTCAGAAACGCAGTGGATTCAATTGTGAGCAGCCCCATAACCTGGACTATCCTCTGTCTCTGGGCCCTCACATGACTGAAGCTGTAATGGCCTTTATCCCAGACACAGCTGTGCAAAGAAAATTGCTTCTATCCTCAGTAACAGAGCAACAAAAACAATACATTGTGCTCTAACAAAAATTTTTTATTGTGTGTACATAAATATTTTGCTGTATCCCAGCTGTGCACAATAAATAAATAAATAATTATAACAATAATATTGGGATTAAAAAATTGTGCATAAGAAAATATTTCGCTTATTGAACTCTGGGCCTGACAGCAACTGAAGTTGTGATGGTTGAAAAAAAAAAAAGTAGATCTGGCTTGTAGACTTGTAATCAGAGATGGAACTGGAGAGCATCTCAAGAGGAGAGACCTTCTATCTCAAACATAAGGCACGATTTGGCATCTCCAGCCAGAGCTGTGAAGCTACACGCAGCAGTGTAGCTCTCACTCGGCTCTCACCCAACCTGCCACCTCAAACGGCAGCTATCACTTGACCTGGCATGACCCTTACTCAACTTGCCACAGCCAATGGCATCTCTCACTCGACCTGGCACGGCTCTCATGGGGGGCCCCCACGGTGTACCGGCCCATGTGCCTCTCAGGTCTTAATCCGTCCTTGCTTATGACCCTCTTTTTAAGTACGGACTCCTTGACTTCTTACACAACCACCTACATTCAGACCGTTGAATTTCCCAAAAGTCACAGGCACTTTCATTACAAATAAACTTCCTTCCAGATTGGGTTCGTGAAGGGGATAATTCATACTTAATGTGTATAGTTCATATATCCATTCTGAGTGTTATCCTCCTGGCCCACCATGAAGATCATTCATTTGCAGCATATTCATGTCGGACGCCGTCCCGCGAGACCGCAGCATCATGTTTCCTCTCTGGGAAGGTTATGTCATGTAGTGTGGCATGATGGGATTCTGTTCCCCATAGCATCGGCTTAGTGACGCAATGTCAAGTGTTCTGAGTCCACTTAGTACGTATGTATCCTCGGTTACATATATAACCTTCTGAGGACTGGTGTTTGTGCACCCATTTCTATACCAGACAGCTTTGCGCATAAAAGGGTGCCTAAACACCATAGCCAATTATAGGATAGCCGTTATTGTAGAAAGGTTTCAACTTGGTCGTATAGAAGGACACTCCCCATAGCGTACATGTAAAACAGCAAACATTTAAAACAGTAAATTCTAATTAAAATTGACATAACATGCAAATATAACTGTAATGTCAGCTGTAGAAGAGTTAATTATTTGAGTTATTTTTTTTCTGTTTTGGACATGTGGCAAGTAATGAGCAGGCTCAGACAGAATCTGCTTTTTTTTGGGGCATTTTCTTGTTGGAAAATCTGCAGAATTCTGCGGAATGGATTTAAACATGGTAAAATGTGTTAAAGGTGCAAGTACTACAGTCTTGATGGCAACTCAAAGTATTATTAAATATCATTTTATAAACAAAGATACATAAACAAATAAACGTATTGGACAACAACAAAACAGCAAAAGATACAGGATGTTAAGATGAACAAGAGCAAAACAATGTTTCCATCTAGTGGCGAAAATAGGATAAAGCAGTGGGACTAAAAGAATCCTAACCACATAAGATGTCATTTAACAATATACCGAATTGAGAAATGTGGTAATAGCAGTAAAATATCAAATGTGTCAGAAAAAATGACCTGTTTATGTAGTTTGCAGTGTGAAATGCTGTCATACTTTTTGGGGGCAACTCCTAATTTTTCTTCCTTCATCCTGGCTGGAGCATTGCTGACCATCTAATGGGTGACACTGATGCAAAATGAAAGTTAATTCAAGCTGTAAATATGTTTATAAACCATTTATATAAAGTGTAAAGTAGATGGGCTTATGTGTGCTTATATGTGTGTCTCCTATTAAAGTAAGCCTGCTTCTATGACAGATACCACATCTGCATTAAGGAAGAGCACTGAGAAAGCACCTCAGTCTTTTTAGAAAAACTCTTCTAGAAGCCTATAAAGATCAGATAGAATTGCTCTCACTTTATCAAAAGTTGGTCACATTGTATGAGCTAATTATGTATTGGTCTCCAAAATTGCCCAGCATCAATATAAATCTGTCACGAATGATTAGGGAAGTCAGGAGAAGGCAGACGGGAGGTGCGGATCCAACTGTGGTTTTATTTAACAAGCATAGACAAAGTAAAAACAAACTCAGGAACAAATGAAAGAAGTCCACGATGGGAAAAAACTAAACTAAACACTAAATACACACAGATGAACAGGTTGACAAAACATCCACGAAGAGCAGGGTAACCTCGGATGAACACGGGTGATAGGCGTAAGCAAACATGGGCACGAACATGAAACGTTAACATTCAACAACAATCGACCAAAGACTGAACAAAGAACCAGGTTTAAATACAGGAGGGAACAAACAAGGGAATGAGGGACACCTGGAGGAAACAATCAGGGAAAGACCAATGATACAAAGAAACTACAGAGGACTACAAAAACCAAACAACTAAACTAAACTTCAAAATAACAGCACAAAAACAAAAGACAATAGTGAACATGACAGAATAAAAGAAACTACAAAAGGAATACAGAAACCAAAACAGGGAACAGGAACTAAACTAAACTTCAAAATAACAGCACAAAACAAAAGACAACAGTGAACATGACAAAATCATTATCAAAATGTGTCATTATGCATTTTAAAAAACTAATGGTTTCACAAACCACCAGGTACCTGTTTTTAATTTTTCAAGAAGTACAGGCAGTACTGACAGTGTTGAACATGAAAAGATTGATTTCTTGTGTGAAAGTTGTTTAACAAGCTGTCTTTTATTTTTTGGGATCCTTTAAGTGAGTATCCCTATGTAGGCAGCAACAGCAATCAGAAATGTAAGTGAGGCACAAGAAGTTGATGGATTTGAATGCCGACTTCAGTAAGACTGATGTTGGACTGCTCATAGTTGTCCAACAAGACATCTCTAAACTCCACATTTTCTCAATGTTTATTCAAGAGCACTCCAGCTTTAGAAAATAAACTGTTGAAAATGTTAAACTTTTTTTGAGTGCCTTCTTTTTTAATTTGACAAAAAGCTTGTTCACTTTACTTAAAGAAAAGTTAGAAACCGATTGCACATATTTTTTCAAGTCACCATTGCTTAAAACTGGACAATTAAACCCATGTTGAGAATAACAGAATTGTACATATTTGCAGCACTAGATATAACAGTGTTATTTATATTTAGTTAATGCAGTAATCTTACTAATTTATTTTAAGCATTATTAGTAAATATTCAAGAGTTTGTCAGGTAGAGATTTTGTGTTGGTCGAAAGAACACCACCTCCAATTCCAATTTTTAACAGCAAGCCGAGCAGTTCATCATAAGTTCCCTTTCGAGAGGTCTCTCCTATTGCGTAAGTAGCTTACGCTATGGGAAAACGCATTGCAGCTGCACAGCAGACAGCAATGAGCGAGGCAGCTCGGTCATTGGCTGTGCTGCGGCAACTTGCTCGAACCAATGACGGGGCGACTCTGAACGCGCGACCAATGAGCGCGCCACGCCCAGCGCTCAGAGCCCACCAAGATGGGCGTGGCTAAGGCTATATATTAGGCGCCCCGTCATGAGAGTTCTTTAGATTTAATCTCCTTCAGCAAAGACCTTCTCTTCGCTAGATCCTCCGGATTATTGGAGTCTTTTCGCTCGCCGTCGACAAGCCTACAGCAGGACTGCTACGAGGATGCCGGCGCCTTCAGCGGCCTTCAAAGCCTTCTGCTACGCCATCCGGCGCGCATCACCTTGATATCCTTTTACTAAAAGCTACTTTGCAAGTGTTCGCCTCTGCGAAGCTTTTTGTCCTTTAGTGAAAGAGCAAATTCGAGGCGTTGTTTCAAATGCCTTCGACCTGCGCCTCGTGCAGAGGCCCTCTTCCTGACGGGGACCGTCACATTTTCTGCGCTCGCTGCCTGGGACCTGACCACGCAGAAGCTGCTCTCACTCAAGGCGGATGCCCCGAATGTGACTCCCTGGGCCTCACCGAGCTGCGCGCTCACTTTGCCGCCTTCGCCGCGAACGAGCCTGCTACCACCGTGCTGCCATCCCCTCTGTTCGAGCCGCGCAAGAAAAAGCGCCGCTCACGGAGGCCGCCAGAGCATGCGGACTTCAGTGATGTCACGCCGGGCCAGTCCCCGCGTGCTTCACCACCATCCGAGGACTCCCTGCCGCCAGTTCAATTCACGTAGGCAGACCAGCACTCCTCCAGAGCGGTGGGTCTCGTCTCGTTCGGCGCGTCAGGGGACGACGGTGAAAAGGATGACAGCCTTTCCATTGACGCTGCATCCGACGACTGGCCGGGCTCGGCCTTCGACCCTGCGCCGTCGACATTAGCGGACACGAGCAGGGGCACCAGCATGGACTCAGAGATCGTCCGCATCCTGTCTAAAGCCGTGGAAGACCTCGGGCTCGACTGGTCTTCTCCGGAAGAACCCGCCCGCAGCCGGCTGGATGAGTGGTTCCTGCAAGGGCGCCGGCAGGCCCCTCGACAGAGACCCTCCCCTTTCTTCGCCGAAGTTCACGACGAACTCACAAAGTCGTGGAAAGCCCCGCACTCTGCTCGCCTGAAGCCTTCTTTCTCTTCCTCGCTCTCCTCGGTGGACGGCGCGAGAGAAAGAGGCTACGAGGGAACCCCGCCCCTCGAGGAGGCTATGGCCAACCATCTGTGCCCACCCTCCACCGCTGGATGGAAAGCCAAAGCTTCTCATCCCTCGAAGCCCTGCCGATCTACCTCAGCTCTCGCCGGTCACGCATACGCCGCCACCGGCCAAGCTGCGTCAGCGCTTCATTCCATGGCTGTTCTGCAGGTCTATCAGGCCAAACTTCTCCGCACCATGGACGAGTCTGGACCTGAACCTGAGGCTTTCAAGGACCTGCGCAGCGCCACTGATGTAGCCCTGCGAGCCACAAAGGCCACCGCCCAATCCATCGGCCGGGGCATGGCTAACCTGACTGTCCTTGAGCGCCATCTGTGGCTGACGCTAACAGAAATGAAGGACGCGGATAAGGCGCCATTCCTCGATGCGCCTATCACTCCAAGCGGCCTGTTCGGACCGGCGGTAAGAGAGTTCGCTGAACGCTTCACTGAAGCCCGGAAGAATTCGCAGGCTATGCGTCACTTCCTGCCCAAGCGCTCCAGCTCGTCACAGAGCCGCCAGAGACCGCCTCAGCTGCAGCAGCGAGCCAGGGCGGCGCCTCCCGTCTCCTAGCCCAGACCTGAAACGGACGCTCGACACCGCTCGTGTTCCGCTAACCGAAAGCAGCCGCCTGAGCGACGGGGACCTCGGCCCAAGATCGTGCTGAACCCGGAGCCTCATAAGTCTTCCTAGCCATAGGAATAAAAAATAGAGAGAGTGCGTGTCTCGCAAAAGCCGGACCACTCTCTGTCTCTACGCACCGAGGTGCTCAAACTGATAGAGAAGGGCGCTATAGAAACTGTTCCTCCCTCTATGAGCGAGGCGGGTTTTTACAGCCGCTACTTTCTCGTCCCGAAAAAGGACGGTGGCCTCCGCCCCATCCTAGATCTCAGACATCATGATTCGCTCGTTCAGAATGTTAACGACCAAACATATCCTCGCGCAAGTTCGCCCCGGGGATTGGTTTCTATCAGTGGATTTGAAGGACGCTTACTTTCACATTCCGATAGCACCTCATCACAGGCCATTTCTGAGATTCGCTTTCGAGGGACAGTCATACCAGTACACAGTACAGCCATTCGGCCTATCATTGGCCCCCCGTACATTCACAAAATGTATGGACGCAGCACTTTCCCCCCTGAGACAGCGGGGAGTGCGAATACTGAATTACCTCGACGATTGGCTAATCCTAGCACAATCAGAGAGTCAGTTAACAACGCACAGATCTTGGATTATCAGCCATCTAGAATGCCTGGGTCTGATAATCAATTTTGCAAAGAGCGTGCTATCCCCCAGCCAGAATATCTCTTTTCTGGGAATAGTGCTAGACTCTCATCAGAGCGACATCATTCAGAGTGGGTGCGCGCGCCCCCGTCAAACGATTTCAAAGGATGCTCGGTCTCATGGCCTCGGCATCAGCTGTACTCCAGCTAGGATTGTTGCACATGCGTCCTCTCCAACGCTGGCTCAAGAGCCGTGTCCCCACTCACGCGTGGCGCTCGGGCCACTTTTTAATCAGAGCGAATCACGGCTGTATAAAAGCCCTGACGCCCTGGAAGGCCGTCGACTGGTATCAAACCGGCGTGAGTCTGGGCGTGAACACACAGAGAAAAATGATCACGACAGATGCCTCCAAAATAGGATGGGGGGCCCTTTACGAGGGCAGGCCTGTCTCCGGTTTTTGGTCAAACCCGAAAAAGCGCCTACATATAAACTGTCTGGAAATGAAAGCGGTCGCCTTGGCTCTCAGAGCCCTGCTTCCGTACCTGAAAAACGAACACGTCCTGGTCCGAATGGACAACATGACGGTAGTATCATATATAAATCACCAGGGTGGACTCAGGTCGAGCTCCATGCACTCTATGGCCAGGGAGCTCATCTTATGGTCACAGCACAACCTGCGCTCACTGAGAGCAGCGCATGTGCCAGGCGTCCTGAACCAGGGAGCGGACATGCTCTCCAGAGACAAAGTTCTCCCAGGAGAATGGTCTCTCCACCCCCTGACGGTTCAGTGGTTATGGCAAACCTTTGGCGAGGTAGAGATCGACCTCTTCGCCTCCAGGGAAAATGCACAATGCCCTCTTTTCTTCTCAAAGAACAGGGACGCGCTCCCCCAAGTCTGGCCGAGCCGCCCCTTGTATGCTTTTCCCCCGATCGCGATGCTACCTCAGGTCATCAGTCGGATCAGGGAGGTGAAATGTGCAGTGCTCCTGGTAGCCCCACTCTGGAAGAACCAGACGTGGTTTCCAGAACTGATGCAGATGATGCAATCTGCCCCATGGCCGATTCCGTTGAGGCTGGACCTCCTCAGGCAGGCCAACGGGATGATTCTTCATCCTCGCCCCGATCTGTGGGCCCTTCATGCATGGCCCCTCAACGGGTTCCAGAGAACCTCCCCAGCGGAGTGTTGAGAACCATCACTGAGGCACGAGCGCCCTCTACGAGGCGCTTATATGCCCAAAAGTGGAAAGTGTTCAGTGACTGGTGTGATACCAAGAGCTTGAACCCCAAATCGTGCGAAATACCAAGTGTACTCGCCTTTTTGAAAGAGCTGCTGGAGGCGGGGCGCACACCCTCCATGCTCAAAATCTATGTGGCTGCCATAGCGGCGTCACACAATCCTGATAAAGGACGCTCATTAGGGAAAAACGACCTAATCATTCGTTTCCTAAGAGGCGCTAGGAGGATGAACCCTCCTCGCCCCCCCTCGGCCCCCCATCTGGGACCTTGCCACGGTCCTGGACGCACTCAAGAGTGCCCCGTTCGAACCTCTCCGAACCGTGCACCTTAAACAGCTCTCGCTCAAAACTGCGCTCTTGCTGGCACTCGCCTCAGTCAAGAGAGTGGGCGAACTGCACGCGCTATCATCAAGCGCTGCTTGCTTGGAATTTGGACCTAACGACTGCAGAGTTATCCTTAGGCCAAAGCACGGGTATATTCCTAAAGTGCTCTCCACACCCTTCAGAGTACAGGTGATATCTCTGGCAGCGTTATCGTCTCCAGCAGACGAAAGCGACGCTAATTTACTCTGCCCGGTCAGGGCGCTCAGAGTATACTTGGAACGTTCTGCCCCGTTCAGACAGACGGAACAATTATTCGTATGCTTTGGCGGCCACACTAAAGGTCTCGCAGTTTCAAAGCAAAGAATATCGCGATGGATAGTAGATGCTATAGCGCTGGCTTATGAAGCCAAGGGCATTCAATGCCCCTTAGGCGTCAGAGCTCACTCTACGAGGAGCATGGCCTCCTCGTGGGCGTGGTCGAGTGGGATACCCATTGAGGATATTTGTGCGGCGGCAGGCTGGGCCTCGCCTTCGACATTTATCAGGTTTTATAACCTACAGGTCCCCTCATTGCATTCCAACATTCTATCAGCCTGACTGTAGTATGGACTGGAGTACGTATATGCTGAGCATTATCTCTTCCCTTATAAGATCCGTCTCTGACTGACTAAGAGAGTTTTTTATGCATATCAGTAAATAGAAAAATCAGTACATAAGATATGTGCTTGTGTTTTTACAATGAGCGCCCCACCATGGGCCACCTTGGGGCAAAGGCGCTCTGTATTATCCCATTATATAGCTCGCCGTTGGCCGGCTCGTTGAATAATCACTTTGCTTTAAGGCTCAGGCATCTGCCTCTGGCTTTATAGAGCGAAGTCAGCACGCACGGCGTTTTGCATGGTGTTCCCATAGCGTAAGCTACTTACGCAATAGGAGAGACCTCTCGAAGGAACGACTCGGTTACTGACGTAACCTCGGTTCCCTGAGAGGAGGAGCGAGTATTGCGTAAGCTGCCGTGCTTGTGCTTGGTCAGTTGCTTCAGTCGATTGAACCTAAAGAACTCTCATGACGGGCGCCTAATATATAGCCTTAGCCACGCCCATCTTGGCGGGCTCTGAGCGCGTGGCTGAGCGCTTATTGGTCGCGCGTTCAGAGTCGCCCGTCCATGGTTCGAGCAAGTTGCCGCAGCACAGCCAATGACCGAGCTGCCTCGCTCATTGCTGTCTGCTGTGCAGCTGCAATGCGTTTTACATAAAGACTTCAATATTTCTCGAGAAACGGAGTTTTCCCATAGCGTAAGCTACTTACGCAATACTCGTTCCCTCCTCTCAGGGAACCGAGGTTACGTCAGTAACCGAGTCGTTTTCCATTCAACTAGACTCATCAGCAATTACACGATACATGACAGCCAGAAATCTAGGGGTTGTGTTTGACGATCAGTTCACAAATCACATCACAAGAACAACTTAATCATACAGATTTGCACTGTATAACATAAGGAAGATCAGACCCTTTCTATCTGAGCATGCTACATGACTTGTTGTCCAGGCTCTTGTTATATCTAGACTTAACTACTGCAATGCTCTTCTGGCAGGACTTTCTGCATGTACAGTAAAAAAATCTGCAACTGATCCAAAACACGGCGACACGATTTGTCTTCAACAAGCCTAAGAGAGTGCACGTCATCCCTCTCTTCATCGAACTGCATTCATTGCCAATGATTGCTCACATCAAGTTCAAGTCATTGATGCTCACTTACAGAACAACCACTCGCTCTGCACCCCCTTATCTACACTCTGTACTTCAAGTCAATATGCCCTTCAGAAATGTACAATCAGCGGGTGAGTGGTGCCTCGTTGTGCCATCTCACTGAGGCACAAAATAACTCTCCAGGACATTCACATACACTGTTCCTCATTGGTGGAATGACCTGCCAAAAACCTGGTAAGCTTCCCCCCTTCAAAAAACAACTAAAGACGCATCTCTTTCTCAAACACTTGTCACAATCATACAATAACTGTCTTCTTTCTTCTTCTTCTTGAAGCATTCTTTCACCACTGTCTCTCAACTTCATCTCTACTTGTGCTTATCTGAGCAATTTGCAACTTTGTATTACAGCAATTATGTTATTACTGCCTCTTTAGGATGAATCGCTTCTGTTGTATTCCTCATTTGCAAGTCACTTTGAATAAAAGCTTCTGCTAAATGAATATGTATATGTATGTAAATGTATATTAATTTAAAATTACACATTGAAATGACTTGATATTCATTAGGCTTACTTACAGGTATTTTATGCAGGAAGAGTATGTTCACATTAGCTTTACCTGATTATTAATTGACTTCAATGTAACCTTTAAAGGAGCAATATGCAACACTGACATCAAGCATTTTAAATGGGTACTGTAGTCCAAATATTCAAAATATCGGAGAGAGTTCTCTGCCCTGACCCCTCCTCCCTAGACTCCAAGCTCACACGGGTTGGCAGGTTGAGGACACGCAACAGGAACAAGCAAACTGACAATGGCAAACAATGAGCCTTACAATATAAATTATAAACCAGCTCATGTGGATTTTGTATAAATCTGTCAATGTTAGCTATATGTATTGCTGGCTTCCATATCTGCAGTGCTCTGTGATTGCCCTCTAACTTGTTTCAAATCTGGCAACCTGGGGTGTCGAAATACTATTGGGAAATGGGTATTAGCAGGATCAAAACACAAACAGAAATTCCCGCCCAGAACGGACATTTCAAAGTAGAATATACTGGCTGTAGCATTGATTTAGGAGAATCCTGTAATTCAACGTAGCTTGTTTCCTAAATCTCTGATAACATATTATGAAAATTGTATGCTTCAGTACAGTTAAATATTACATATTGATCCTTTAAGTTTACTTTGCATAAATGAGGGTGTACGTCATGCGGGGGGCTCCCCGGCCTGAGAGAACGAGGGCAGAATGTGACAGGACGGAAGGCGGGGCAGGGTCACGATGCTACACACCCAGACCCTAATTACGCTAATCAAGCCTCAGAGAGGGATAAAGGCTGACTGGAGACAAAGTGAGACAGAGAGAGAGATTTACAGGTAGCTGTCCGACACCTTTGTGTGTTTGTCTTTTCTTTTAATTCCTTCAATAAAATATTATTTATAATGTCAAGCCGGTTCTCGACTCTTCCTTTCCATTAATCCCTTAACACTAGTATTACTGTTTACTTATGTTAACATATGCAACCCTTTGTAAATATAGTATCAATATTTTGTGAATCCAGTGAGGATTAAAATTCACATTTTATTGGCTAAATCTTTTCACATTGATACAATGTGCCATAAATCTTTTCACTCATTCACTCTTTTTGGTGTTGATTTTTTTCAGGGCCAACATGAATAATCAGCATGCTTTTGCTGTTGATTTACAACAAGAACAATGCCGTCAGCAGGGTCTACATGACTTTGGCGACAATACCAATGATATTCGTAATGGACTTAATGGAAATCTACGAATGTATCTGGGGCACCGAGTAATTACTGCCAGACCTCAATATAAAGAAGCATACACTGACCATGCTGAGTATCGATTGCTGGTGCCCCAACAAGGACATAGTCCCATGGCTTAACTACTTGACAGAGGCAAGAGAAATCCTGCAAATGTGCCTGCCCAGATCACAAATGTAACATTTGGTCATATCTAGATGTTTTGAACAATCTAGATCAAAACTGGGTTGCTTTTGTGTTTCAAGAATTTTTTTTATTTTGAATTAAGACAGCACCAGGAAGCATCCATGTGAACGGGGGGTTTCTTCCTGTGTATTGTTGTCCCACTGGAACGAATCGCTGTGGTGATTGCATGGCTGAAGAAGACCCAATGACCAATCAATATCTTGATGGAATGCCACTGTGTTAGGGGTTTCCACATTTTTTTATTAGGGTCAGATGCAGAAAGAAATAAGGTGTCATGGTCATGACTGTTATAATAAAAAAGGCAAAATGCTTGGGTAGGCTTTGATGCTAAGAGCTTAATATTAACATATGACATAATGTGAAGTTGGGGAAATACTCTGGTACTCTGTACCTTATAAATTGATAATCTTATTATTTTACCATTTCAAACTCAGACTCAGAATAGATTTTAATTGGCGAGGTAAAAGTTTTCTTAATGGGGGTCTGGGTAGCTCATCGAGTATTGACGCTGACTACAACCCCTGGAGTCGTGAGTTCGAATCCAGAGTGTGCTGAGTGACTCAAGCCAGGTCTCCTAAGCAACCAAATTGGCCCGGTTTCTAAGGAGGGTAGAGTCACATGGGGTAACCTTCTCGTGGTCGCTAAAATGGTGTTCTCGCTCTCTGTGGGGTGCGTGGTGAGTTGTGCGTGGATGCCACAGAGAATAGTGTGAAGCCTCCACATGCACTATGTCTCTGCTGTAACGCGCTCCACAATCCACATGATAAGATGCTTGGACTGATGGTCTGAGAAGTAGAAGCAACTGAGATTCATCGTCCGCCATCCGGATTGAGTCACTACACCACCACAAGGACTTAGAGCGCATTTGAAATTGCCCATTCCAAATTGGGAAGACATTTTTTTTTTTCTTCTAATAAGTAGAAATACTGTATGTCGTAGTCCTTTTATGTATGCTAATATGTATGCTAATACACATGATGATAATAGATGCGTTAAAATTGTGAGTGTGATTGTTCCATTATACCTATAAATTTTGCCAAAGGCAAAGAAATATCACCAATAAAACCCAGCATGAAGCATGTTAATAATGTTGCTATTTACACTATTTTTCATTTGATTGCAAAATGAAGAAAATGAGAATATATGTGTTTTACAATGACAAAGTCATAGAGTTAAAAAAAAACAAAAAAAACTGTGGGTTCAGCTTTTAATTTTTAAAACATGATGCATAAGTTCCATGGTATTTTCATCAACTTGTCAAATTACTGGACAATCCACAGTGGAAAACAAAGTTATAATTAAGAAGCTCAAGTAGTAAATCATCCGGAAATGGTTACTGTTTCATTAGGATATGCTTCCCAGATCAATAAGGCATGCAGACACATGTAGAAAACAAGAACCTGTTTGGGGGGAAAAAAGCAAATGCTTTGACCTGTTTCCTAGAAACGTCCTTTTGCAAGAGAATTTATGACCTAGAAACTGGCATGGAGGTCACTCTAGCAACAGATCAATGTAATGGTGGCTAAATAGCAGTTTATTGGGGGTCCTGCTTCATGTGAATGCACTCTTTGTTTAGACAGCAGGAAATTACCAATTATTGGACCTGAGAGAGTCTGAAGATGGAAAAAAGGTACATCCATGTTTGGAGATCATGAGCAGCAGACACTAGCTGGGACCAGTTCAGCCTGTTAATATTTACACTGTAAATGTAACTTATCTGGGCGTATCTAATTTTTAGTATTTGTAAGAGAAGGTACCAGCATAAATTACAGTTCTGATAAGCAACAAGACACACTTAAGGAAGCACAGCGCATCAGAGAGGCTTGAACCACGCTTGAACAAGACAGCAGAGATGACTTCTTCCCAACTTCACTTAACTCTCTCTCTGCTCTGTTTGGCCATGACAGCAGGCATCATATCATGTGGCAGATCTCATATGGTTTTGAGCTCTCCGCTGGAGACATCTCATGGCACACCTGGCAATGAGGAGGTAAGAATATATGGTAAAATAAAGAAATCACTCAAAAGTTCTCCTGATTCTTCATGCAATACTGCTGCACTTCAGTGTATTGGATAAAGGAGCAGTGATCATCAACAGCTCTCCAACAGATCTTATATGCCTTGATGCTGATGCTTAACATCTTGAAAGAATAGAACATCATCTTTGAAACATGTATTATGTCTTCTTTCTAGACATTTGCTACCCTTTCTCTTACTAACAACAAGGACTGCTTTAATTGTACAGATGCCAGAGAGATACTCCGTTTCAGAACTCCAGTGGATGCTCAGTAACTCGGACCCAGCAGCCATTCAGTCTGACAGCCCATCGCTGGGGTTCATACAAAATGGACTGGACCTAATGAGGAGAGACAATGGAGACAAAGAACGAAAGCCTGGCTGCAAGAATTACTTCTGGAAATCCAGAACGGCATGCTGATCTACAACCAGCAGGTCCAATCCTGAGGCCTCCAGCACAATCGTCATGCTGCTGATCACATCTAATCCACACTAATAAGACATTCTGTATTTTGTCTTAAAGAAAGGAGTGGGCCTCAGTAAACATAGCAATTCCCTGTGACCACTGTTCCTCAATCTCAGTATTATCTTGATTTGAAGCATTGACTGCTTGCAATAAACTGAATACAGCATAAAAAGCTGGCTCGTGTTAACTCTGTCTGGTTCTAAAGTAACTAAAATTGAATATAAATTATATATTAATATAATAAGTCTGGGTTCAGTGCAACAGCAGTAAAAATTAGCTGAAGAGTTTAAACTAGCATGCAAGATCAAAATGCATGAAAAGAGCAAACAAATCTTTAGTTATCTTTTCTTATTTTTTTTATTTTAGAGACACTGCTTATTTCATACATATGAACGTTATAAAAAAAACTAAAGTATATACACTAAAAACAAAAATTCATATTCACTAATTTAACCATCAAAAACAATGTACAAGGAAGAAAAGAAGAAACCTGTGCTTGTATTCGAGATATTTAAAAAAATTATATACACGAGTACTGGCGAATCTAACAAGTTGTTCAGGAAAAGGACAAATCCCTTTACATATTTTATTTACAAGGTGATCTTTAAAATATACAAATGTAAATCTTTTTTAAAATTGTAAAATAATTTTTTAAAAAAAGAAACAGAGTGGTAAATGTTCCTTTGGCTCCTCATCTCCTCATGAAGTTCTTCTCCAGAGCAGCGGGGATCCTCTGAATGGTGTAAATGTTTCTCTTCACACGGTCCTCCAGAGAGCAAGTGGCAGCACTTTCTAGCTTCACGTCACTGTTAACAGAGATGTACAAATTAATAAATAAAAAACCACAAGAGTCCTACACCATTACTATTAGTATGTTACATTACTATCAAGTCAATTCTTCATTCCCCCACTTTATCACCCATAGATATGATCCTAAAACCTACAAGATGGTTGTTCAGATGACCAGAACACTTTCGATTTTAACAGTTTTTTATTTTAAGTCTTTTGATGAAAATGCCCTTCAAACTTAGTCAATATTTTGTCATATATTCATACATTTTAGTCCATTTTACTGACTAAAATTCCATTTAATTTTAGTCAATGAAAATAACATTTTAGTTGATGATAGTGTGCAAAATGACAAAAACGTGTTAAACTGTAACAGACCAAACTTAAAATCTTCTAACTTTTTGAAAAATCTAAACTATAAACATTTAATTACAAAATATATCAAACATGTAAAAGCTACATCAATAAACAACAGTCCTTGCTGTAAAAATCTGAACTCCTGAAATAATACCCGATTGGATAGCATCAGGTTTATAGGTTGGGTTAGGGTTGGATTACAGTTACTCCGGCCAATCATGCATCGCTTTCCTCATGAATATGAATGACTTTTCCCATACCATCCACTTTTCGGTTAACAGACACCTTTTTTCTATGTGTGTGCTAAATTGTGTGTGTGCGCTATAAAAGAGCGCTCACGGTAAAGCGGATTCATCAATTTCGTTGATGATATTAACACTGCACCAGACTACCTTCTTCAATCAAGAATTAAATTACTATTGCCACATATAAAACTACAAGCGTAAATGCAGAATTTATTGAAAGTCAATTCTGTTTTCAGTAAGATGGTGTTTTTACGGACATTTTCAATCTGTCCCTCTCCCTGTCTGTAGTCCCCACATGCTTCAAAACATCAACCATTGTGCCTGTACCGAAGCAAGCCACAATCACTTGCTTAAATGACTGGCGTCCTGTTGCTCTGACCCCCATCATCAGCAAATGCTTTGAAAGGTTAATCAGAGATTACATCTGCTCTGTTCTGCCCCCCTCTTTGGACCCATTGCAGTTTGCCTACCGCAACAACCGCTCCACTGATGATGCCATTGCATCTACACTGCACACTGCTCTCTCCCACCTGGAAAAAAGGAACACATATGTGAGAATGCCGTTTGTAGACTACAGCTCAGCATTCAACACCATAGTGCCCTCCAAGCTTGATATGAAACTCCGGGCTCTGGGCTTAAACAGCTCGCTGTGCAGCTGGATCCTGGATTTCCTGTCAGGCAGACGTCAGGTGGTTAGAATGGGCAGCAACATCTCATCACTGACCCTCAACACTGGAGCCCCGCAGGGCTGTGTTCTCAGCCCCCTACTGTATTCCCTATACACGCATGACTGTGTGGCAACACATAGCTCCAATGCCATCATTAAGTTTGCTGATGATATGACGGTGTTAGGTCTGATCACTGACAATGATGAAACGGCCTACAGAGAGGAGGTGCACACTCTGACACGCTGGTGTCAGGAGCACAACCTCTCCCTCAACGTCAGTAAAACCAAGGAGCTTGTGGTGGATTTCAGAAGAAAAGACAGAGAACACAGCCCCATCACCATTAATGGAGCACCGGTGGAGAGAGTCAGCAGTTTCAAGTTCCTCGGTGTCCACATTACTGAAGAACTCACATGGTCCGTCCACACTGAGGCCGTTGTGAAGAAGGCTCACCAGCGCCTCTTCTTCCTGAGACGGCTGAGGAAGTTTGGAATGAACCACCACATCCTCACACGGTTCTACACTAGTACTGTAGAGAGCATCCTGACTGGCTGCATCACCGCCTGGTACGGCAATAGCACCGCTAACAACTGCAAAGCCCTGCAAAGGGTGGTGCGAACTGCCAGAAACATCATCGGAGGTGAGCTTCCCTCCCTCCAGGACATATACACTAGGCGGTGTGTGAAAAAAGCTCAGAGGATCATCAGAGACTCCAGCCACCCGAGTCATGGGCTGTTCTCATTGCTACCATCAGGCAGGTGGTATCGCAGCATCAGGACCCGCACCAGCCGACTACATGAGAGCTTCTTTCCCCAAGCAGTCAGACTGTTGAACACTTGATCTATCAGGATCAATAATTAGCACTGCACTTTATTCATCTATAATCTCACACTGGACTGTCAACATATTCTCCTCAATATACTATTTCATATATATATATATATATATATACATATATATATATACATATATATATATATATATATATATATATATATATATATATATATATATATATATATATATATATACATATATATATATATATATATATTTCATATACTCCTTATTGTATTGTATATTGTGTATTGTATATTGTGTGTATTGTTTACTGTACATTGTATATAATTATTGTGTTGTGTAAGTATGTGTACATTTGATTTGTAAATTGTGTTGTGCAAGTATGTTGTTTATTGTAATTGGTATATGTCTCGTCACTGTCATGACTGCTATGTTGCTCGGAACTGCACACAAGAATTTCACCTACTGTTGCACTTGTGTACATGGTAGTCTGACAATAAAGTGATTTGATTTGACCAAGGACAACTGGCTCTAACAAGGACAGAAAGAGATGTGTAAGGCCAGATGTACACCTGTACATCTACTTATTAATGCGATTATCTATTCAGCCAATTGTGTGGCAGCAGTGTAATGTATAAAATCGTTATGTATACTTCTGACTTTAACTGTACAAAGAGAACATATTGAATAGGACATGCTTGATAATTTAAACATACTGTATAAGAAATACAAAAAAGCGCTGAGTGTCATACTTGCTGTAATTAGTATTGTGTGATCTTTGATAACGGTCCCTGTGTCTTGGTGGGCTGGGGGCTTTGGGTCTCTTCTCTGAGTCATGAGAGTGATTTTCCCTATGTGCTTTATGAGAGGGGACCTGCTCCTCTTGAACTGTGCTCTGAATGGTTAGATACTGAGTAATGGAATCTGTTTCCTAGTAACTGCAGCACAGGAAACAGAACAATAAGCAATATTTTAAACAATATTTTAGCTCAATAAACAAACAACAAGCACAATTTCCAGACTTACTTGGAGTCCAAAAATGAGAGGTTGTGACATCTGATCGTTTTTCTTTTGACCTGGTTTGTAAAACAGACCAACTAGTTGTTGATTCAATTTAAAACCAGTACACAGTCTCTCCTGGATTAGGCCAAGAGAAATGTATGCCACCATTAAAACCATTTAAAAGCAAATAAAACATGGGAAAAAATCATTTAAATTTGAACCCATTCTTCTCATTTTAACAGGATTTGTAAGAACACCTCTCTTTTTCTCCTCCTTTCGTTTGCTGAAAAAAATAAAAAAATGTACACTTTTGTTTACACTTAACAAAAAAAAATTAAGAATCTTGTATGAAGCTGTTTAAAATGTACTGATGAAATAAACGTACTAACCTTTCAAACTTACCGGATCTCAAAGAGTGGGTCCTCTCTTATCTTGGCAGCCATATCATTAGTAGAAACAGAACTTGTCGGGTTGAATATGGAGCCAGGCAGGAGGCCAGTCTGAGCAGATGGACCACTCTCTGGTTCCTCATACTGCTGGGTGATCTGCATGTCAATGGGGCGACCAAGGAGGTACTCTTCCCGAGAGACCTGTCCCGCTGGACCCTGGTACATCCAGTCCAGACGGTCATCTTTCTTCCTGCAACATTGAGGTGGTAGGATTGAGGAATGCAGTACAATTATAAACACTTTATAACTAAATAGTATGCTACAAGGGAACAATTATCAGGTATATATGCATCAAGTACACTGTAGGCCAAACTTTTGGAATAATGTACAGATACTGCAGTTTTGGAAGGAACTTGGTACTTGAATTCACCAAAGTGGCATTCAACTGATCACAAAGTATAGTCAGGACATTACTGATGTAAAAAACGACACCATCACTATTTGAAAAGTTATTTTTGATCAAATCTAGACAGACTCCATTTCCAGCAGCCATCACTCCAACATCTTGTGCTTGAGTAATAATGCTAAATTGCTAATTTGGTACTAGAAAATCACTTGCCATTAGATCAAACACAGTTGAAAGCTATTTGGTTCATTAAATTAACCTTAACATTGTCTTTGTGTTTGTTTTTGAGTTGCCGCAGAATGCAATAGACTGGAATGTCTTAACGTCAGTATTAAGTCAAAAATGGCAAAAAAGAAACTTTCTTTAGAAACTCGTCAGTCAACAATTGTTTTGAGGAATGAAGGCTATATAATGCTTGAAACTGCCAATAAACTGAAGATTTCACTAAGGTGTACACTACAGTTTTCAAAGACAAAGGACAACTGGCTCTAACAAGGACAGAAAGAGATGTGTAAGGCCAGATGTACAACTAAACAAGAGGATAATACATCAGAGTCTCTAGTTTGAGAAATAATCTCATGTGTCCTCAGCTGACAGCTTCATTGAATTCTACTCACTCAACACCAGTTTCATGTACAACAGCAAAGAGAAGACGGTAACACTTTAGAATAATGGTCCGTAGTTAGCAAGTAGCTATGCAGGAAGTAATAGGTAGTACTGCATTAACACCGAACTTAATACTATTAACTAATATGGAAGCAATATTAACTAAGCAGTAAGTAATAGGTAATTTAGTACAAAGGTAGTTCCTTGGTAGGTATTTGATTATTACTAAAGAAATATATCCTCAATGAGAACTACTTGTGAACTAAGAAATAATAACCAATTAATTACTAATCACAAAAGTAACATGTCTAAAAGTGAACAATTGTGGGGGTATGGTCATCATGGTCATAACATTTCAGAAGCATGTGCCTCAATTGGGTTCTTTGTGGAAACCAGTTTATGAATATTATCTCCCCCCAAATACATTAGCTACAGGTTGAGATTGTGACTACTACTCTTGCCAAAGGATGGACGTATGTTCTCTGTTTATTTCAAACTTAAACATAGAATAATACTAATAATGATATATTTTTTTAAATCTTAAATAATTAGGAAGTGATGTTGACACTCTCATGATTGGATTAGTTCACTATCATGAGCTCTATTGAGTGTCAGTTCAATATATCTCAGACTCCAAAGACCTACCTTTATGTTACAGTAGCTGCCTGAGGAGGACTTCTCTTTAGGATATGAATATAAACATTGATGTTCTCTTGTCAAAAACAATTTGCATCTTTAATGAAGAAATTGGCTGCATTTATGTTGCGATAAGCGCAAAACCACATCTTCCAGATTACAGTGTTTGTTATAGTGCCTCACAGAACCTGTACAGTATGAGTCAAATATAAAATTAAATATCTTATGTAACACTTAAGAATAATGGTCCGTAGTTAACAAGTAGCTATGCAGGAAGTAATAGGTAGTACTGCATTATTCACAAGTAGTTCTCAATGAGGATATATTTCTTTAGTAATAATCAAATACCTACCAAGGAACTACCTTTGTACTAAATTACCTATTACTTACTGCTTAGTTAATATTGCTTCCATATTAGTTAATAGTATTAAGTTCGGTGTTAATGCAGTACTACCTATTACTTCCTGCATAGCTACTTGTTAACTACGGACCATTATTCTAAAGTGTTACCGAGAAGACTTTAGAGGCCTTATGGGAAGAATTGCAAAGAAAAGCCACTTCTGAGACAGAAATCAAAAAGAAAAGGTTAGCATGGGCAAAGAAACACTGGACAACAGATAATTGGAAAAGAGTGTTATGGATCACTCTTTTATAAAGTAAAGTAAATGAAACTGTCTGCTTTTTCTAAACAAGCCGAAATAATCAAGGCCACTCTGGTTATCAACGTACTAGCTTCCAAGCCCTATCCCCAAAAAAATAAATCAAATGTACTTACAAGATCACCACTCTCGTGTTGCTAAGGTTGAATTAACAATATTATACTATGCAAAAATTATTTCAAATATACTATCCAAACGTCGATAACGTGGATTTAAAGTTCTATATTCTGTTGTGGAACGAAACGCTATTGTACTTCCGGTTCAACAATAATATTCAAAAATAAAAGTCCCCTTAGTAGTGACAGCTAGCAACTCAAAACAATCTGAAATGAGCATTGCAATTTGTGTTCTTCTTTTCCGTTTTATGGCGGTTGGCAAACCAGCTAACGGTACATATCCGTCACCTACTGGGTTGAAGTGTGGAGATTCCTAAATCTTATTAAATAATCCTGTATCCCTATATCCTTCTTTCTGTGCATTATGAAATATGCTTTTTAAAGACAGCTTATTTTTTTCTAATATATTACTTAGTAGGCCTACTTCTTTAAGATGGATTATTTCTGTCTCATATGCAAAGCAATAAATCAGCACATGCTCAACTATCTCCTGTAGGCCACATTGTGCACATGATTCTCTTTTTTCCAATAACTGAAAGAGAATAATTAAGAGACGTATGCTCAATCCGAAGCCTGGATATTATAGTATCTTACTTTATGCTTCCATATTTATTCCTCTCAACCCCAACTTCATTTTATGAAATAAATGTCTCCCTTTTAACTCCTTATCCATATCTCTTGCCACTTTTTATTTAGAGCCTTTTTAATCATTCCTTTACTTCAGCTTTACTCAGTGGGACATTCATATATATCTCAGTATGTTTCAGAGCCTTCTTGGCTAAATGGTCCACCTCACCTCATTACCCTCAACCCACACATGAGCTGGAACCCATAGAAAGGAAATATTTACTCATATTTGGCATATTCTGTGCATAGGGCCTATGCTGTAGAATTTCATATAAGATATCCTGCCTGGATAAAGATTTTCCAGTATTTAAACTTACTAGAGCTGAGTATGAATCTGAACATATCACTACGTCCATAGAATGAACAATTCTGTTGTATATACTGATAAATGATCTGATAATCTTTTTACAATACTGTATTTAAAGTGAGGAATATAAACAGCTGCTGCCCTTTGTCCATAATCTGGGTTCTTTGATCCAGCTGTATATATTTCAATACTATTGTAATATTCGTGTTCTAATGCTGTTTCACAACTATATTCTTTAAAATATTTATTCCCTATTCATGTATCTTATCTAGCAACTGAATGTCAATGGCTGGCATTGGGAAAACACAGGGAGGTATTATTGGCACTACCACTGTGGATCTGGTATTAACTTTGTTCCCAACATTTTTCTAGAACCTTTTAGGCTGGATGATTTGAGCACGTTCCTTTAATGTACTCCAGTATGTCATTTTTAATTTTAGCCTTCGAACTTACAAATGCATCACCTGTATTGCTGGAATAGGGGATGTTCTGAATGCCCTGCAAATTATTCTTAAAGCTTGTGATTGGATGACATTAATTCTCCTTAATATTGATGCTGATGCTGAACTATATACTACGCTTCCATAGTCTATTACTAGTCTAATCATTGCACAATATATTATTTTTAATGATTGCCAATTTGTGCCCCAATCAACCCCTGCCAGACATCTTAAAACATTTATTATTTTTAAAATTTGTCTATTACTTTCTTGTTGTGATAATCAAACTTAAGCTTTGAGTCCACCCATACCCCCAAAAACCTATAATTACTGAGACTTGTTCTAATGTTTTTCATACAGTTTTAGTCTTATTTGTGGAGTTCTCTTTCTTTTTGAGAAACAAATTACTTGAGTTTTTCTACTGATAATCTGAAACCCCAGTTATTTGCCCGCTTTTCCAGTTATCTACTGCTTCCTGCATGCTTTTTCTACATATGTTACATTCCTTCCTCTTTTCCACAGTGCTCCGTCTTCTGCGTATAAAGATTTACCTATCCCTTGTCCTACTTTAGAGAAGATGTCATTAATCATAGTATTAAACAATATCGGGCTACAAACACTCCCTTGTGGAGTTCCGTTATCTATTGAATATATATTGAATAGCTTGATCTAACCCTGACCTGTATTGTTCGACCAAATAACTGCGATTTGTCACTCTGAACATGAAGATAAGTATGAACAATTTATTAGACTATATAATTTTGTCTGGTGAATTAATATATTCACAAAAGTAGAATGTCCAAATCCCTTCCGTCTTACAAGGCTTTCTTCCTTTTGCATCTTTGGAGTTGTTGCCTGTTATTGTATTATTTTGATTATATTTTGATATATTTTTGCAGTACAAAAGAAAAAGACGAGCACTGCAGTTGAAGAAAATCTGTATAATTTCTTCTATGAGTGTAAATATGTACAGTCTCAGAGGATCTGAGCTCTTATTTGTCTCCCTTTATAAACTATAGAGTTAATATTATCATTAAAATGTTTTTTTTCTTCAGTTTAAATAGTGACCATGCTATATTGAACACGATAAAAAAAAAATGTTTTGCAGTGTAAATATTTAACTATTTACCCTCTTTATTTAGCTCTTTTCTGTCTTTTTTTTTTTTTTAAATAGAAAAACTACAAATTCTTAGGCTCATAAATAATGGCAACAATAACACATTTCTTAATTTGTTCTCTTTGATTGACTTTTTTTAATGTTCATTTCTATTTTTATATATTTATTATTTTTCCCCTGTTTTCTCTCTAATGCAGTGCTAACTGTCTTTGTTTAAATAATGTTCAAATAAAAATTAGAGCATGACTATGAGGTCAAAAGACACTAGGACTGCAGTTTGTCTTGACTGTACGGACAATAGCAGAAAAGGGGAAACAACTGGGCTCTTGACCCTACTTTTGACACTGTTTAAAAACAGACGATCTCCAGAGAAAGGTGTTCATAGTGCTGATTGGTGGACAAGCAAGAGGTCACAGCACCCTTGTGACCAGAATCTGCCTTTTTTCTTCACCAGTTGTAAAGGGCAAATTATGTCCAAACTGGTCCCAAAGGCATAATTTCAAAGATTTATACAGACTAAAATCAATACACTAATAATGGCCAGTAATGTAATGGTGATGATAATTATGTTATTGATGATAGATCTGTATTTACACTATACATTACACTGCAAATATATAATTTGGAAAAATAGATGGCATTCCTACTGTACTGTGTCATTGCCACATCAGCAAAAGTCAAGTGTGTTATGCTGGTTTTTACTAAGTGTTCTACCTCTGCTTCAGTAGTTACATAGGCTGGCTGCATCAAGTAATTTAACTGATCCTCTTGTCGTGATGCAAACGTGAGTACGCTAGATTTTATGAGACTTTTTCCATTACCGTAGAGGCACATCAGTGGGATGGTATCTAAGCATTTATTTCTAACTAATGAACTGTTTAGGAATGAGGAAAGTAAGTCTGCAATTAGAGACGGAAAAGTTGACGTGGTTGTGACAGAAATTGTTTGCTTGTTAGAGATGGGGAGTGATGAGGTGGGAGCAGAAAGGTTAGAGGAAGGCTGCTACCTGTCTGGACTGGCTTAAACTAACTTTATGATCTGAAACTAATAGGCTTTAGGCTGACAGAAAACTTTTTCTCTTAGACTATGTTTTATACTTAAACCTCCATTCATGCATTAATTCAGCTTAAATTCAAATGCATGCAGCCGTTAACTTTAAGATCCATTTCTCCTTGATCTAAGTAAAATTACTTTTGTTGGTGTAACCTAGTAGTATATTTATGAGTTAGTCATGTTAAACAATATTTTAGAATTGAACATAACCAGTTAATTTAGATGTTATCACATGAATGGTCATGATGATCACACATTTATTTTATTTTACCTTTGTCCCATAATCTACATATTAAAAATGCAGCGGTGTCAAACACACACACACACACACACACACACACACACACACACACACACACACACACACACACACACACACACACACACACACACACACACACACACACACACACGTAGGCTAGTGTTTCCATGTTTTATGGGGACTTTCCATAGACATAATGGTTTTTATACTGTACAAACTTTATATTCTATCCCCTAAACCTAACCCTACCCCTAAACCTAACCCTCACAGAAAACTTTCTGCATTTTTACATTTTCAAAAACATAATTTAGTATGATTTATAAGCTGTTTTCCTCATGGGGACCAACAAAATGTCCCCACAAGGTCAAAAATTTCAGGTTTTACTATCCTTATGGGGACATTTGGTCCCCACAAAGTGATAAATACACGCTCACACATACACACACACACACACACACACACACACACACACACACACACACACACACACACACACACACACACACACACACACACACACACACACACACGTAGGCTAGTGTTTCCATGTTTTATGGGGACTTTCCATAGACATGATGTTTTTTATACTGTACAAACTTTATATTCTATCCCCTAAACCTAACCCTACCCCTAAACCTAACCCTCACAGAAAACTTTCTGCATTTTTACATTTTCAAAAAACGTAATTTAGTATGATTTATAAGCTGTTTTCCTCATGGGGACCGACAAAATGTCCCCACAAGGTCAAAAATGTCGGGTTTTACTATCCTTATGGGGACATTTGTCCCCACAAAGTGATAAATACACGCTCACAAACACACACACACAGAGAGAGAGAGAGAGAGAGAGAGAGAGAGAGAGAGAGTAGAAAGAGAGAGAGTGAGGTCACTCTTCAGTGCTTGGGTTCGATAAATTCATTATTACACCCTTAAAAAAAAGGACTTCGATTGACGTCAGACTTTAGCGAGATATGATAGACCCAGTTGCTTTAAAAAGGCACTGACACAAGACTTGTCTATACGCTTGAAACTGCATCAGAAGAGCATAGCTGATTTCTTCAACACGACTGTTAAAATGCTTTGCATTGCTCTTGTTGTGATCTCTTTACTGCTGCCAGTCTCTGGTGCGCCGGTCAAACCAGCATTTTTCAACAGAGCGATGGAAACTCTTCAAATGAATTCAGAAGACAAAGAGGTAGAGTTTAGACACTTTTTAGACTGTTTCAGCTGAGCTTAAGCAGTAAATGTACTGCATATGTGTTGCTCTCCAGGGTACTGAAAAATCGGCTGCACTTTTAGGGGCCATTCACAACGAAAACGTTCTTAAAACAAAAAAAAAAATGTTTGACGTAGCGCCACGAATATAACAATATGGAGGTTTTTATGGACACGTTTGAAGTTGAGTTGAAGTACTTTCTAACCTGATACGGTGCAAAAACGTCCGTCTAGAGCATATTTCCATAGAAAACAATGGAAAAACAGCACAGATGGACGCAAAAAAAGAGTTCGGTGACTTGCTAAAGGGCTAGCCTATTCCAAGAATACACTGCAAGAAGTTGTTCCAGGCATTTGCTAACTTAAGGTGCTATATCTACTTGATCTAACCCTTAGAAATCGTTTCGTTGTAACTCTTTTATAAAGCTATTGCTGAAAAGTTTTTAATCAGCCGAGTTCTTCAAGTTGCACTTAAGTGGTACCCTGCATGTGTTACTATAAAAGCTTCATCTAACGCTTCAAAGTTTTGATGATGTAACCTAATGTATGGTTGATTCGGTGATGTTATTTTTTACTTGAATCAAATAATTAAATTGAGCTGTTTTCATATTATTATTATTATAATGTTATATATATATATTTTTTACTTGTAGATATCTGAAGGCTACATTCCTGGACTCCTCATACTGCTCTCAGGTCTGAAGGATGCTGAACCGAGCAATAACATGCCCTTCAGAAGAACTTTGGAAGATGAAAATGGTCCCATCAAAAGACAGCAGACGGATGTTGTTGAATCCCCTGCTGTAGACTCCACAATACAACATGCCAAACGCAAAGAAGGCTGCAGGATTTTCTACTGGAAAACATGGACCGCTTGCTGAATTTGAACAAGTTTTTAGTTAACAGGCGTTTGTAAATTACAATATTATATACATTATACTGCTCAGCTCTCAAATTGTCTCGTTAGGACTTGATGTAGTGTAACATGATTAACATTTCCAAAAATGACAATATTTTACATAATAAAACGTGATGCACATTAACTAAATGTCTTTTTTTATTGATGGAGCATTTTAATATTTAAAATCCTCATCCACATTACCAAAATAATACGCTATCTTGTCATTTATATTTGTATTTTTATATTATATTTTATTTAATGTTTAGAAATAGCATCAAACAGAAGTGTGAAGAAAAACCTTTCTGAAATCATAGAGCTGTTTGATTGTTTAAGCTTCTTCCATGTGGTAAATGTTCAAGACTTATGCAATCAGTTGGGAGGCCAAGCACTCCTGGTTGGTCTCTCTTTTTGAAACTCT
Organism: Xyrauchen texanus; assembly: GCF_025860055.1. NCBI lineage: Eukaryota > Metazoa > Chordata > Actinopteri > Cypriniformes > Catostomidae > Xyrauchen > Xyrauchen texanus. Next base: position 16,202,676 of record NC_068284.1, on the reverse strand, counting down.
CTTTCTGACATGCTTAGAGAGATTTTTCTCAAATGTCAAAATGTCCATTTGGCCATTTGATGTAGTTCTTGGCTGCTGCATTGGATTGCTTTCTTTGAGATGAACCTTGTCAACAGGGCTGTGGTCTCCTGGACTGAATTGTAAAATTACTGCTATCTTTAGGCAAAATCTGAACAACATTTTGTCGATTCCTAAGGTGTTTTGCTGTGCCTGAGAGGAGAAAATATAATCCAATAAGTCTTATCATTCAAATAGACCTCCACCCCCTAAAAAAACAAACACACATGCACCTGGTCTCTAAAATTCATATATTTGCATTTATACACAGTAAATATGTAAAATGTGTAAGAAATCTATTTAAAGAAATGGCTGTTGTAATTATAGTCCCACGTTCACTTACAGAATGTATATCATCAGGGTAAGTTTCTTACTGACATGGTAAATTTATGTTAAATAATTTATGTTAATAGGCTTCATCAATGTTACGTTCATTAAGCTACTATGAAAACTGTTAATTCATTATAATTACACAAATTATATATTACACTAATTATAACTTACATACATAATACACAATAATATATATATAGGCATATACACACACACACACACACACACACACACACACACACACACACACACACACACACACACACACACACACACACACACACACACACACACACACAGAAACAGACACAGACACAGACACACAGATAGCCTACATAAGAATTAATGGTGTTTTGTTATATTTATGTACTATAAAGTGCTTTTCTGTGTATAGTGAAATTGTTTCCTACTTAGAAATATAAATTGAAATGATTTAATATCACAAAAAACAAACAACACAACAAAAACCACCTATAATAGCAGTAAAAGGCAAAAAATACATAAATAATAACATTTAAAAAAAGATATTTGATATAATTACTATAATTATAATTAGACACAGTTATCCAACATCTGTGATGAGCATCAAAAACAAGCACGACTGCAATACATGCTGTATTTTCACAAAGTTTAATTGCATAAGTTAAATTTAAATGTACAGTAGGCTAAGTATATAGTAAAAAAAAATATAGGCTATTAATGTTTATCAGGGAAATAAAATTACAGCACAAATTATAGCTATTCCAGGGATGATTGTGTATCAGCATTAGACGCTGGAAATGTCCCGCCCCTTACTGAAACGGAAAATGATTGGTTAGCAAATATCCATTCGCGTCTGAAATGAACGTTCTGATAGGTGGATCAGTTTAGTCGGACAATGGTGTAGTGACATCACATTAGAAGATTGTAGATCAAATGTTCTGGGTCAAAAGTCGTTGCTCTGACCAGGGCTGTAGCAAGGTATTCTGGGCCCCCTGACTCTATATTGCTCTGGGCCTATTTGCCCTAGACCAGTGGTTCCAAACCCTGTACCTGGAGACCTCCAACACTACACAATTTGGTTATCTCCCTAATCAAACACACCTGATTCAGCTCATTAGCTCATTAGAAGAGACTCCATGGCCTGAATTGAGTGTGTCAGATAAGGGAAATATAAAAAAATGTGCAGTGTTGGGGGCCCTCCAGGGACAGGTTGGGGACCACTGCCCTAGACTACACTACTGGTTGTATTCAGATCTACTGAGGAAATGCAAACATGTTTCCAGTGTTAATGGACCAGAGCTCTGTTTTACATTTGTAGATGATATGCCAACTGGTGATAGTTTAAACGGATCCATTGTTTTATTCATAGATCAAAGCAGTTGTTTGCTGTGTGTTTGAACAAAACAGCACAAAATATCTACAGAGAGTTGTGCCAGGCTCAGACTGTCACACTTGAAATTGATCAGCATTGGCCAGCAGACATAGAAATGAGTTTATATTTTTAGCTTGTATATATATCTCAAATAGCATTGTATGAAGTGTCCACCTTACATTGGTAAATATATTGAGATTAAAAACATAGGTGTGTTGAGTCATTAGTGATCCCAGGTCCCCTTCACCAGCAGAGGGAGTGAATGTTCTGCAGATGCTTTCACAACAGCAGACTATGATAACAGTCTTGTCCATCCTCTACCATCTTTTCACCAAAAAGAACTGTGAACATTTAAAAAATAACTCTAAAAAATTATATATGGAGGCTTGAGTAAACATAAGATTTTCCATTGCGTTATTCATGAAAACAGGTGCCCACTTATTATGTAACTCTTAGTCTTTTTGAGGCCCCTTTAATTGATATTCTAAAAACTATTAATTAAAATCAATGTTATTATTTTGATGTCTTGACACATTCACTGTTCACTCCAGCATTTGAATTTCAACTCCACAGGGCAATAATGTCTACAGTAGATAAAGAAAATGGAAGCTAATTAATGAATAACAGAAAAAAGCTGTTGCCTGTATGGACCTCTATTTCATCTTAACTCTGCTCCCTGTCACTGATTCCCAAAAGAAAAATGATGAAAGACTTTTAGAGGACAAGGGCAGTCTGTAACTTTAAACAAGTGTTATTATGAGGGGAGCCATATCCTACTGTAAGTTATGTTTTCCAGTATCGAGTTATATGATGAGAACATACAGTAAAACTAGCAACCTATTTTAATAGATTTAAAATTATTTTAATAAATTAATACATTTTAATATTGCTTTTAAATACACATATATTACACTTGTTTTGATTAAAAGTGTAATGCATCATATACCAAATATAGCTACTACCAGATGTGTGTATTAACACGCTACATTTACTCGGTTACATTTATTTGAGTAACTTTGTGGAAAAATTTACTTTTATGAGTATATTTTTAATTGTACATTTCACTCTTACTCAAGAAAATTTCTAGTAAAATTTTTTTACTTAATTACAAGGGGCGACATTCCTGCCGTTACATTAGTGGTATTAATTTCATTTTAGCGGAACTTTACAGCGGAGCTCTGTCACTCGAGTCGAGCTCATCACGTCAGCTGCAGAAAGTGCTCAAAACAAGTGATTTCTTTCATTACGTAATGCTTTCATTTTAACCAAAGACAATGGGATGCTTTTTATTTATTTATTTATTTTGATCGCCCTTTTCTCCCAATTTGGAATGCCCAATTCCCACTACTTAGTAGGTCCTCGTGGTGGCGCGATTACTCAATCTCAATTACCTCTGCTTCTGAGGCCGTCAATCCATGCATTTTATCACGTGGCTCATTGTGTATTTGCGATCAATGCACAACTTACCATGCATCCCATTGAGAGCGAGAACCCCTAATCGCAACCACGAGGAGGTTACCCCATGTGACTCTACCCTCCCTAGCAACCGGGCCTATTTGGTTGCTTAGGAGACCTGGCTGGAGTCACTCAGCACACCCTGGGTTTCGAACTGCGACTCCAGTATTGGTAGTCAGCGCCAATACTCGCTGAGCAAGTAATATTTCAAGATTAAAATTGCAGTGCGGTAAGTTTTGGCGATTATGATAATGTAGGATTGTCTGTGTCATGGTCATTTTCAGGGTAATTCTGTAACTATGTAAATTATGACCTCCGTTTATAAGTATACATTTTATATCAGTGCTGCAGTATCTCAGTTCCAACTGTATAAATGCATATAAACATCAGTGTGAAGTGTAAATGTCTTTTTCTCTGCCGATTGTGTGTTTGACTTCTGGAGCACGAGCTGACAGTATGTCTGTGCCCGCACAGCATTTCTGCGTTTGACAGATTTGGCACGTTTTTCTTTTGGACTACAGAATACAAGCTCTGAACTTAAATAAGCCTAATATGCTTTTAAACACAGAGATAAGGTGTAGTTTGCCCTTAGTACAGAACTAAATATCAAAATTATTTAGAAACTGAAAATACAGTGACTAAACTGAACTAAGATCCAATTAGGACTTTAAAAAGTTACAAGACTTTTGAAATAATGACAGTAGGCGATAATAGAACATGACCTTGCTTCTTTTTATTCAGCATTATATAGCCTATTATTGGGCCTGTACAACATTGTTCTTGTTTTTCACCATAATAATTGTGAAACTGGTTTCCAAACTTCTCTTCTAATTGACAGATTCATTCAAATTTGACAAGTGACAAAATCTTGACAAAAGCAGGGAAAGAGTGGCTCACTCAGAATTCAGACAATCCTACAAAATGGCGGACACCCAGAATAGTGTGCTATATAGTGGATAGGAGCGGTTTCAGACACAGTGAGTGTTCAGCGAACAGGGTCTCTACCTACCTCTGGCTACTACTCTGAAAAAAGTAGTTACTTATAATTGTTACCTCAAGGATCTATCTCTACTTGATCTAATCCATAAAAAAATACTTTCATTTGGGAAACATCAATTGTCTGGTTGACTTTGTCAGATCAGACTTTGCCCTTTTGACTTGAATAAAAACATTTAGATACCACATGAAGTACATTTTTAAGTATCCAGACAAAACCTTTTTACCGTGCATATTCTATCTTATACTATCATTTGTGAACTATCATTCTCGTGTGTGCACTCTTTGGAAAAAAAAAACTTGAAGTGCTCAATAGTGCAATATTCTGCTTAAAGAAAAGTTTGATGCAGCCACTCTATCCATTTGTGATGCTGCGAGTCTGCGAGAAAACCTTTTCAGTGATGAACTTTAGTAAAATCCCAATAGATCTTCCCATCATTCGCACAAGAAGGGGACACGTGAGCAAAACCAAGTGAGAGAGGAAAATGTTTGATCTTTGTGTTATTTGTAAAGTCCCTCACACCTGTATGCGAATGTTACTCTGGCAGGAATCATTTATCAGTGTCATGCAGCCTGTTTTATTCAGTTGTGTGCTGAATGGTATGCCAAATAAACCACTGATGAGACCCACATCATGACCATTGAGTGTGTAAACAGGATCGATAATGTTATGAGAATAAAACAACTGTATCCACTTTGATGCCAACATTAAAATGACCTTTTAGAATCTATAATTTCTGAATATTTTATTTTACTATTAAACCAGAATCCTGATGAAGAGTATTAAATTGAATAATAAATTAACACTGCATTGCACTATGGTAAAATAACCAAATTATACTCAGTTTTACTAACACTTGATAGAAAAGTAGCAGCAAAACTTCAAGCAATCACAGAATGGTCCCATCAGCATACACTTCAGAAAACTGTGCATCATTCATTGAGTGCATGAGTGCACTTCTACTTCTGGACTTAAAAGATACAACTATGCAGAAATTTTTATCTTCTCTCTTCCATGTTCTACTTAACGGCTGATGTGGCCCCTGTACCAAAACAATTGCACACCTCTGCTCAATTGAATATGTAAGTCTAATACAGTAAATTTGCAAGCAGATTTCCTTGAATCCCAGCAAACACACAAAAATCCCTGCAGTTTGTGAACACACAATTGCTGCATCAAAACTTAGAAACATGTATGATTGTGCAAGTCAGTATCTCCTGATCTGCACACGCAGCATTTTGCTGTCATTTTCAGCGACAGATCATGTGAAAAAAAATGAAGCAATAAATGTGTTGTACATAAATAATTTTTATTTATATTGTTTTAGTAGCATTTAAACATGATTTAATATATTTTTTTAAATGAGTAATTATGATACATCTCCACTTTATACAGAGCACCCCCACTATTTTCAGAAGCACCCTCAGTAATTTTTATCTGGAACTGGGCCTGGTTACAATGGGTGGCATTCCTGTCGTCACATTACTGGGTTTAATGTAAATTAATGTGTAATTTATTGAGAGATTACTGAATGGGACTTTTATGACAGAAGAAGTTCAAAGCTGTGTGTGCTGTCACAGACTGTCACTCAAGCAGAGTCCATCACTGCTGCAGCATAATGCTCCTCAAACTAAGTGAACACTTTCTTTGCTCCACACAGTGAAAAAGAATAGTTTCATCATGCAGTGTCTTCATTTAACACCAAGACAAGCTGATATTTCAAGATTAAAATCTCAGCTTCAATTTAAGGCAGCATGCTGAAGTAAGCTGTGGCTCTAATGATAGCATGGGCTTTTCTGTGTTATGTTATGATAATTTTCATGGTGATTTTGTAATTGGGCTCTTATGACATCAGTTTTTAAATGTACATTTTTAAATCAGTGCAGCAATATATCAGTGCACTTTGTCCAGCATATCATGAGCAGTATTTACACATTTACTCCGCGCCCTCGCACTGGCAACTATTGCAGCTACTTGGGGCTGATTAACTGTATAAATCCATGTAAATATCCAAGGTAAGTGTAAATGCCTTTTGCTCTGCCGTTCGCGTGATTAACAACTGGAGCATTCCTGCACATGCGCATGTGTGAGCAGTGGCGGATTTAGGCATGGGTGACATGGGCACATGGTTGCACCCCCCCCCCCCTGCGCAACAATTTTGGGGGCGTGTTGAAGCTTGTTCTAGCCAAACAAGGTAGAACCGCTACTGTGTGTGAGAGATGTTGGTGATTAATATATATGCTAATATGAAGAGTAAAAACATTTTATCTAAGGTACATTACTGTATTTATTTGTTATACTTTAGTATCTTTAAACTCAAATACAAGCTGGGTAGCATTTCTGGGCACATAGCGTCGTCATCTACAACAAATTATCATAATATTAAATCAACCACAGAATTATTGGAAATTATCATTTCCACTGTGTGCAGTCTCCTGGTTTAAAATAATATCACCACAGATAATATAGTATAAATAAATAATTCTTCAGCTTAATGACAAAAGTCTGATAAATATAAATAAAGAGTACATTTTAAAATGTATCTGTATGTTTTGTCTATCTATATGTTATTATGTTATTTTAATCAAGTAATGATTTGTCAAAAAGTGTTACTACAATCTGAATAAAATAAAACATTGCAGGAGTGAAGGAAGCAGTAAACTCCTAGCTCATACATATTCCCCGTGGTGGATTGTGGGAAATGAACCGTCATCGAGGGTACTTGAAATGTACACTTGAAATTTGAGTGCACTGTGGGTAAGAATGAGTGAACAAATGTAGGGAACGAGTTGCTCACTCAGAATTCAGACACTCCTACAAAATAGCAAAAACTTGAAATTGTGCACTATATATTGGATAGGGGCAGTTTCAGACACAGCGAGTGTTCCACGATCAGGGTTGGTGCCCTACGTAGGTTGTGTACTCTGCATTTAGAGAGGGGCGGTACTGCTGTACAGAACTAATGATCTAAATACTTACAACAATGAAAACTGTAACTACACTGAAATAAGAATCCGCAAAGGACTTTTAAAATTTTAAAGATATGATATAGCAAAAGAAGGCATTATAAAGTATGATATTGCATTGGTTTATATTTCAGCATTATATATAATGTCCTTGTGGGACATTTTCACGTTTTTACTGTAATAATTACTAGAAATGTTTCCAAACCTCTCTTCTTATTGACAAATTCATCCAGATCTGACAAGAGAACTAAAGGGATAGTTCACCCCCAAAATTTCAATTCTCAATATTTACTCACTCTCATGCAACCCCAGACGTGTATGACTTTCTTTATTTTGCTGAACTTAAATGAAGATTTTTAGAAGAATTTCTCAGCTCTGTGGATCCATTCAATGCAAGTGAATGGGTGGCAACATTTTAAAGCTAAACAAACAAACATAAGTCAGCATAAAAGTAATCCATAAGACTCTAGCTGTTAAATCAGTATCTTTGGAAGCGATGTGATAGGTGTGGATGAGATCAATTTTTCTGCTGTCTAGCAAAAAAGGACTTAAATATTGATCTGTTTCTCACCCACACCTATCATACCACTTCTGAAGACATGGATTAAACAGCTGGAGTCTTATGGATTACTTTTATACTTTATACTTTTATACCTTTATGTGCTTTTTGGAGCATCAAAATGTTGGCCTACAGAGCGAAGATATTATTAAAAAAATTAGAATTTGTGTTCTGCAGTAGAAAGGAAGTCATACACTTCTGGAATGTCATGAGGGTGAGTAAATGATGAGAGTATTTTCATTTTTGGGTAAACTATCTCTTTAAAGTGATAGCTCAGCCAGAATTTAATATTCTGTCATAATTTTACTGCCCTCATGTTGTTCCAAACCAGTGTGACGCTTTGTATTATGTGGAACACAAAATATGTTAGACAGAATGTTAGGGACTGACAGTCTCAATCACCATTCACTTTCAAAATCTATATATAAACATTCACTGAAATTAAATAGTGACTCAAGCAAACATTCTGTCTAATATCTCCTTATTGTGTTGCATGGAAGAAAGAAAGTCATATGGGTTTGGAACAACATGATGGTGAATGATGACAGAATTTCCATTAATAATAATTCTATAATACATGTTCAATGTGTATTATATAATGGAATATAGGGGAGTAAATGTCTTTTATGTCATTTGTGAAAGTAACCAGTTACTCACTACTTGAGTATTCTTTTAATTGGATACTTTCATACTCTTACTCAAGTAATTATTTATGTTAGTAGTTTTACATCTACTTGAGTAATTATGTTTTTGAGGTAATTGTACTTTTACTTGAGTACAGGTTTTGGCTAATCTACCCACCTCTGCTAGTCAGTGATTACTTGCTGTTTTGGTTTATGTCTTCACCCACTGGTTCCTGAAATTACCTTGACGGCTGTTATGGATGAATGCTGAGTTGACTTTTGAGAATCTCCTGTGGTCATGCCCATCTTAAACTTATGAACTATTCTAAAGACTGTATCCTGTTTGCCCAGTTGTTCTGTACTCTTTGAATAAAGCTCCAGCAATTGGGTTCGTACCTTTACCTGCCGGCAGGTCATTCCCGTCTTGCAGGTGAAAATGGGCATGCAACCATTTTTATGCATGTCAAATAAATCTATGTGCCAACTTTCTGAAGACATATGCCCAATGTATCTGTCTTATGCAAAACTGTCCATGCTGTGCTGAAAAACACAAACACACACGTGAACTTGAGGATCAGAGTTCGTTACACTGCCCTGTTATTGGACACTTTTACTCATGGATCAAATTAATAATGGCTGACTGTAAATAGTAAATTTCTACAATGGCATTAGTAACTGAAAATGACTGATTTTGAATGAAGTCCAAAAGGGCACAAACAAAAAAGTTACAGAGTGCACATTTAAGCTTTTTATACCTTTATGTTTTTCATTTACATGTACTGCCAATGCTGTTTTCAACTGAATGGATAAAATTTGTCATTTGAATCCATTTTTTATTGTGCCTAATTTTGCCTTTACAGCTCAGATATCTTTGGTTTTGCTATGTTTACCACTCCTAAAAAAACAAACGGATCACCCATATTACATCTAAAACAACTGGTTCTCATAACCATGTTTAGTCACAGTGCCTTTTTTCTTTCTTTCTCTTTTACTGCACCTCCAGAGGCTCTGCTGAAATTTTATTCTGCAGTTATTTTGGGACTCTGTCTCTCCATTAGATTTTACTGCTGCCTGCGATGCTGCTTTGTTTGCTCATGTCATGTCTGCTGTCAACGTTAGTGATAAATGTTCCTGCAGACTGGGAATATTGTATAATTCTTTGTGTAGGTGTCCCCGCAGCAAACCCTCATTGTTTATTTATTATAGCACATCCCACTCACGAACATATGCCTCAATTTTGTAGCGGTGATACTAAGCTGAAATACATTTCTGTGGGTGGATTGATGAAATAGGCATGAAATGTGGAGTGACAAAATCATTCGTGTAAATCAGTGTGTTAACGTGAGTGTGAAAGTAACATAATAATGAGACATATTCGTCTTAGCGATGAGTGAATTTTAATGGCTTACAAAAAGATTGAAAAATCAATCAGAGAGACAATTTAATATATAACATAATACAGCATTTACATGCTAAAAAGCCAGTGCTGCGTAAAGTGGGCTACCAAACAATGCACAGGAAGCTAAACCATTTATAGTAGTCACATATAATAATTAGAGGAACTAACAGTATTAATCCACGTTCAGATTTACAATCAAAGGTCTTATAACATTGCAGTAACTTCATAATATGCTAGTAATTACATATGGTTTGTGTTATTGTCTCACATTAATTTGTGAAAAGCTGTGTAAGTACTGTGAATCTGGTCGATGTATGAAAGGTTGACCCCCTAACTTAAAAGCAATATATATATATATATAGAGATAGATAGATAGATAGATAGATAGATAGATAGATAGATAGGTAGATAGATAGATAGATAGACAGACAGACAGACAGACAGACAGACAGACAGGCATACAGACAGACAGACAGAGAGACAGACAGAGAGACAGACAGACAGACAGACAGAGAGACAGAGAGACAGAGAGACAGACAGACAGACAAAACATTACAATGTGCACCGAGTGCAGCTGTTTTTGAAACTCTGCAGATTGTCTTAGTTCAGCTTGAATGTAACCACACAGTTAAAAAATGCCTGCTGCAAAATATAGAATATACATCTTACAATAAATATCCCACTTTTGTCCTAGGAAAGGCACATACTTTGTCCTTACAGAGAGGGTAATGATCAATTCACTGTGCTCTTGAGCTGTTGACATGAGGAAGAGACAAATTGCAATACCTCTAACTTCAGTGCTAGAGGGGTTTTGTAGTGATGGATGATCTCATCCTTTTTTTGGGTCCTTTATTTATTTACCAAATTTAGACAAAACTTTTAGATGAGAGGGCGTCATAAAGTCATTTCAATTAGTGGATGTTTTTGGATATTGGTGGACATGGAATTTTGGCTAAAGTGGAAAAAACTACATTTTTTTGGTCTTATTGCAGGTTATTCTGATCAATTACCACCCATTTAGACAGGAAGATACACAAGTAAATCAATCAATCACAGTTCATGTTGCTTGTATGTGCTGTTTAGTGGTGGGATCTAAAATAGTAGATTACGCAACAATAATAGAACAGTGTGTACAAAAAATATTTAAATAACGGTTCGGAAGTCTCTGTGAAAGATTTGACTGAAACCACATAAGAAAACAGCAGAAAATGTTAAGAGACTAATGTAGATCTAAGAAAAACAAGCAGAGTGGCTGATTTACTTAGTAAATGGAGGGTTACTTATAAAATGTATTCCACTACAGATTACAGGACATGCAGTGAAATGTCATTTGCAATATATTCCATTAGATTACTCAAGGTTTGTAATGCAAAATAAATACCTTGTTTTGACTGTAAACTAGTGAAATTTTCTCAATGGAACTATTTCTGCTGCTGCAAACTTATTACAAAACCCCACAGATTAGATACAGTACGTATTAATCTTTTTTCTGATTTATAAAATGAGGCAGAAAATATATTATTTGTGATCTATATGATGCCAAAGTATACATTAATTAACATTTCTCATATAAACATCCTTTATTCTTTTAAAAGCAACAAACCGCTTAAGAAACATCGACAAACCATATTGTTCACTTCAGACACGCAGACAGCAGCCCCTCCCAGCTCCTTTCCCAGTTGTGTTTTTCTTAGCTTGTGTGGAGGTGAGTGGTTATGAACAATAGACTAAGCTACCAGTGCCTCAACTTTAAAGCTAATTTGCCAAAAGACAAATATAGTTAACTTGTGTCTTGCTAACATGCATGACTCATGAGCTACTAGCTAATGTAATAAGTCAGCTAAAGTTTAGCTAAGGCAATATATCATGGTCATACAGCCTGTATGTACTGTACTTAATGGAGAGACTACAGATGAATACAGTAAAATTTGTGTCTAATTTCATCATCACAATCACCACATTGATATGCAAATTAGGCGTGAACTAATTATAATGCGCTAATTTGCATACATTTGTCAATTCTGTTTTAAAATAAATAATTATGAGAAGTGCCCTTTTTTCCCACTTGAGCCTCTGCCCCTAAAATGTTTGTGCACATCCCTGCTGTTAGATACAGGTAAAACTTGATGTGATATCATAAATTACATAAAGACTGTGAACAGAAAAGACAAAAAGATTTTTGTTCTTTCAAAATTCTTGAAAAATTGTCTCTATAAATGTTTGAATAAGACATCCACACATAATATACTCCTTTTCTAAAAAGAAACGTGAACTACTGTACTACTACAGTAGTACTATTACTACTGTGTACAGTCAATCACAGTTCTCCTTAATACAAATTAATGTCACAAATTTAAATGCATTTTATGTTCATTTTCGTCATTTGTTTTATTGCATAATCCAATCCATAATCCAGCGTAATGACATTGTTGATGCTTTTCTGCATTGAAGATCTGAGAGAGAAGGCCAGTCACGTTAATTGAAAGGAGACCAATTATTTCTTAATGAAGAACTTGATGTTCCAACTCAGCTAGGGCATCCCTGTCCCTCCCGGGAGACTTTAAAAAGAGGACAAACAAAATAAGGCAATCCAATAAAATCACACTGCTAACTAAATAAGTCAGTGAAAATGCTGACATGAAAGACAGCAGATCAATGAGAGAATGACAGAATGGAATAGCAGAGTGAATGTTTATTGCTGCTGTAGATTTAATCAAATCAATAATGTTCGAGAAAGCAGGGACTTTACAAGCAAGCACACTGTACAGTTTTTCACACAAATCAGTGAGCTTTAGGTACACAGGATCCTATATGTTACTAAGGCACTAACAGAATAATTTTTACCCGGCTCAGCACGGTTTCAGTTCTATATAATGCACAAGTATTATGGATCAAAAATCTAGTTTTTAAAAGGATAGTTCACCCAAAATGAAAATTCTGTTATCATTTATTCACCCTTGTTGTTCCAAACCTGAAGGACTTTCTGTCTTCCATGGAACACAAAAGGACATGTTAGGCAAACTCTGTCACCATTCACTTTCATTATATGGAAAAAAGTCCCAATGAAAGTGATTGGTGACTGAATTGTCAGTCCCTAACATTCTGCCTAATATCTTCTTTTGTGTTCCACTAAAGAACAGGGGCACATTAAGGCACAAGCTTATACAGGCTGAAGCCCAGGGGCCTACAACTCCCATGGAGCCCAGCGGGAGGAGCGCGTTTAAATGCTTTTAGCAGGGGACACGGTTGTTGACATGGTGTCAGTGCGCAACCATAAAATGTGTCAGTGTAGTGCTTGTTCAATTCAATTCAATTCAATTCCACCCACCCCCACCCCGTTCAACAACTTGAGGTTGCCTCAGCAGCCATTAAGACCATGGGCCCAGAGGTACTGTAAAGGAATAGTTTACCCAAAAATTAAAATTTGCTGATAATTTACTCACCCTCAGGCCATCCAAGATGTATCTGAGTGTCTTTCTTCATCAAAACAGAATTTTAGATTTTTACGATTTCATTTCAGGCCTCCTCCTTTAAACAATGCAAGTGAATGTACTCGGGCCAAAATGCATTTTTAGGATGCATCAAAATAATCCACACGACTCAGAAACAAAATAATACTTATATACTTCTTAACTACAAATGTTCGCTTCTGTACACCTCTGTGATGCACACTCATGAGAGAGATGACGTAAGATCATTGGTAAATCATGCGTGGAGGAGGAGGAGGCAGGAAGCGTGTCATTGTTTTCAAGAGAAACCTGCACAGACCACAGAACAAGCGCCGTTCACAAACTAAAACAGTCCAAAACCATTTCAAACGCGATGCCGGAGATGGAGTTTTTTTGCCCAACCCTACCTATTTGAGCCTGAATACACCGATGAGGAACTGATGGAGATGGAGGAGACTGCAGCAGTGGTGCAATCACAAGTCTCGGAGAGACAGAGATCTATGGAGACATGGTGGTGCACATGTAGTAAATGCAAACCAATGCCAACAGAGGCAGAGAGCCTGTGCAGCCACGTTTGGACCATCGCAATCCCACCGTTGGAAACAATTAGCGAGGCAGCCGGTGAGAACACTCCAAGTCCTAGCTGCATTACCAAACACAAAGTTTTTCCACAGTTACTGAGCCTCAGCATTTTAGAGGTGTTTTTCTGTTTGCCACAAAAAAACAGGAAGTGCCGTCTGAGGCCAGAGGAACCCAATGGCACCCTATCAGTAGAGTAAGTACCGTAATTTCTGGACTATAAGCCGCAACTTTTTTCCGACGCTTTGAACCTCGCGGCTTATACAATGACGCGGCTAATATATGGATTTTTCCCGCTTTCAGATTTTATAAAAAAAAAAAAAAAACTTTCTGTGACGTGCTCAGTTTTTTGGCGGCGTGAAGCTTTCATTAGACCAATGAAATTGCCGAACGGGTTAAGGTCAAACAACTTTTTTTGTTTACTGTTTAGATTAAATCGAGCGCGCTCAAACTTCCCATTATTCTGATTACGGTAGTCATTTTGTCACCCTCACCATGGCAAAGACATGGAGAAATGCATATGATGCTGCTTTTAAGTTGAAGGCGATTGATCTGGCTGTTGGAAAAGGAAATAGAGCTGCTGCACGGGAGACGTTGGAAACAGCAGCGTGAGGAATTGACTAAATCTGAGGCTATTCTGAGGCTATTCAACTCCGACACCGAAGGAGATGACTTCAGTGGTTTCAGTGCACAGGACGAGGAAGATAGTGACCAATGACTTTCTTGGTAGGCTACTGTTTACTGCAAATGTTTTATTACAAGCCGTGTGTTTCAAGTGCCCTGCTTCACGTGTCCTTCTTGGGAAAACTGTCACACGGGCACCAGTGTGACAGTTTTCAGTAGGGCACTTGACGTTCCAGGTAAGGCTTTTAATGGCCACAGCAATGTTTACAATCAATTTTATAAAGTTTCTCAATTCTTCTATGCGCCAACACTAGACTGACGTGTGTCACTCTCTCAGCTCTGTGGCTGCTGCCTTTTATGCCGCTCTCCCCATGCTTACTGAAATTAGACACCGGTGTTAGACATAATTTAGCTCAGATGTAAGCTTACCGCTTTTCTCTCCGGACGGGCGCTTGACCACGCCCCGCTGCCACACCGTGTTTCGTTAAAGCCTATTTATTTTTGTTACAAGCCGTGTTTCGTTAAAGCCTGTGTAAAGTTCATTTGTTTCAATGTACCGGTAGGCACCTGCGGCTTATAGACAGGTGCGGCTTATTTATGTTCAAAATAATATTTTTTTTAAAAATCAGTGGGTGCGGCTTATATTCAGGTGCGCTCAATAGTCCGGAAATTACGGTATCATGATTTGTTTGTTAATATAGCTCATATATAAACTCAGCAACAAAAAAAAAAACATCACTTTTTCAGGACACTGTATTTTAAAGATAATTTTTTAAAAATCCAAATTTATTTACAGATCTTTATTGTAAAGGGTTTAAACAATGTTTTGCATGCTTGTTCAATGAACCATAAACAGTTAATGAACATGCACCTGTGGAACGGTCGTTAAGACACTAACAGACGGTAGGCAAGTAAGGTCACAGTTATAAAAACTTAGGACAATAAACAGACCTTTCTACTGACTCTGAAAAACACCAAAAGAAAGATGCCCAGGGTCCCTGCTCATCTGTGTGAACATGCCTTAGGCATGCTGCATGGAGGCATGAGGACTGCAGATGTGGCATGGGCAATAAATCGCAGTGTCCGTACTGTGAGACGACTAAGACAGCGCTACAGGGAGACAGGAAGGACAGCTGATCATCCTTGCAGTGGCAGACTACGTGTAACAACACCAGCACAGGATCGGTACATCCGATTATAACACCTGCGGGACAGGTACAGGATGGCAACAACAACTGCCCGAGTTACACCAGGAACACACAATCCCTCCATCAGTGCTCAGACTGTCTGAGGGCTTGTAGGCCTGTTGTAAGGCAGGTCTTTACCAGACATCACCGTCAACAATTTTTGCTTATGGGCACAAACCCACCTTCGCTGTAACAGACAGGTCTGGCAAAAAGCCACTGACTTCACTCACGTTGTGGTTTTGTCTCACCAGGGGTGATGGTTGGACTAGCGTTTATCGTCGAAGGAATGAGCGTTACACCGAGGCCTGTACTCTGGAGTGGGATAGATTTGGATGTGGAGGTTCTGTCATGGTCTGGGCCGGTCTGTCACACCATCATCGGACTGAGCTTATTGTCATTGCAGACAATCTCATCGCTGTGTGTGACAGGGAAGGCATCCTCCCTCGCTCATGTGGTTCCCTTCCTGCAGGCTCATCCTGACATGACCCTCCAGCATGCAGGGGCGTGGCCACAAGGGTGGAACGGGGTGGCAGCTGCCACCCTAAAAAATAGCTTTGCCACCCCAATTGCCACCCCAGATGACAGCTCGGATACGGAGGGGCGTCGGC
Source organism: Xyrauchen texanus (assembly GCF_025860055.1). Classification (NCBI taxonomy): domain Eukaryota; kingdom Metazoa; phylum Chordata; class Actinopteri; order Cypriniformes; family Catostomidae; genus Xyrauchen; species Xyrauchen texanus. Next base: position 16,186,486 of record NC_068284.1, on the reverse strand, counting down.
TTAACTTCCCCCCATCTTAGGCTACTTCAATCGATTGGGTCACGAAAAGTACTTATCAAATATGATCTATAATTCACAATAGTTTTAGTTTTAAGTCTGATGTCTTTATTATGTAGATAAAGTGCATTTCTGCCCCTGCAGCAGGCTAGTGTAAACGGCAGATCGGTAAATCCACGGGTGACGGAGCGCAGCGAGTGCTGCTGCAGTAGCCTAACTGGAGTGCGCGCGGACTCATCTCGGAGGAAGAATGCGCTCGTCTTGTCCAGAGTGGACTCCGAGTAGCCTATAGTTGTGAGAATCTCCACGAATACGAAAGCAAATTTTTCATTTGAATCGCATATTCTGACAGGTGTAATGGTATTGAAATTGTCATTCAAATCACAGTGATTTCAGGAGACAAAACTTGACAAAAAAAGCATGTGGAGAAATTATATGTGTTAACTAGATAAATGTTTTTAAATTAATATATATATTTGTATTTAATTTTACATAAACATAATTAAAACATATATTCAACATTTAACATATCTCCAAGATGATCTTACTTGGTTTGGGATTAATTACTAATTGCTATTAAAATGTAAATGTATCAAAAGCAAATATAGCCTAAGCAAATATTAAAATGGCAAAGCAATAAAATGTCTGTGCAAACTAAATAATATTTATTGGGACAGTGTTCGTCATATAGTGATGTCACTGGCATATCTTAAGTTCACCCCTCCCCCATTCTTTAATCATTTCACCAAAACTACAACATGTGGCAGGCCCGCGACCACCAGGCTGAAGCCGTTTAGACTGTTCTCTTTTTAATGCACAGAAACAGGTAAAGTCAATCATGTGTCTATCTTGCTCGTTAATCTACAAAAGTTACCTGAGTGGTGGTTGTTATTGTAACGTATGACCTTGTCCTGTTTTACTGTTTCCCTTTTGTCTCCCATTTTGATACTTTCGTCACTCCATAGTTTTCACTTTTGAACCTTCTGTACCTCCATAGTCTTGTTAGCCATTGTGTTCATTGTTCATTGTTCTCACCTGTCCTCGTTAGTTTCCCATTGGTTTCTGTTCATCACCTCATCATGTCATTTTGAGTTCTGGTTGTTCATTGGTCCTGTCTTGTATTTATACCCTGCCCGTTTGTTCAGTCCCTGTCGATCGTTGAATGTTGGTAATGTTTGTTAAGCCTGCTCTGTGTTTCCTTCCCGAGTTCCCTGCTTATGTTTGTTTCCCCATCGTGGGTTTTCCTTTGTTTGTCCATTTATTTCAATAAAGTTAAAACTGCGTTTGGATCCGCACCTCCTCGTCTGTCTTCACTCCAGCCTCATTCATAACAGAACGATCGACCACACAATGGATCCAGCAGTTTTTCGGGCTAACTACGAACTGCTCTGCCTGAAGCAAGGGGACCGACCGATAGAAGACCACATCCACGACTTTCTTGTTCTGGCAAACGTTTCAGACTTCCCTAATTCCTCCCTTGTGGTCTTCTTCCGAGGCAACCTGAGTGACGGGCTGAAGGAGCGGTTGCCACCGGCAACGCGCGACTGGACGCTCCGCGCGTTCGTTGAGGAGACCCTACAGGCCTGCGGTTCTCCTTTAACAGTGGACATCATCGAGGAGAACCCCGTAGCGCCTCCCACAGTATTGACCCTCCATTCGCCCGTGGTTCGTCCTTTCACGCCTGTCATCGAGCCAGCGCGACCCTCTTCGTCTGCCCGGAGGAGGAGGAGAAGACAGGCTTCCGCCTCCCGGCCCACGCATATCACTGTGAGCGAGCCAGAGCCCACGCATGTCACGGTGAGCGAGCCGGTAGCCTCCGATGTCAGCGAGCCAGTGCCTGTAGCCTCCGACGTCAGCGAGCCAGCGCCTGTAGCCTCGACCGTCCCAGAGCCAGCGCCTGTAGCCTCGACCGTCCCAGAGCCAGCGCCTGTAGCCTCGACCGTCCCAGAGCCAGCGCCTGTAGCCTCGACCGTCCCAGAGCCAGCGCCTGTAGCCTCGACCGTCCCAGAGCCAGCGCCTGTAGCCTCGACCGTCCCAGAGCCAGCGCCTGTAGCCTCGACCGTCCCAGAGCCAGCGCCTGTAGCCTCGACCGTCCCAGAGCCAGCGCCTGTAGCCTCGACCGTCCCAGAGCCAGTGCCAGTAGCCAAGACCGTCCAAGAGCCAGTGCCAGTAGCCATGACCGTCCAAGAGCCAGCACCAGAAGCCTCGATCATCCAAGAGCCAGCACCTCTCGAGTCTTCCAGGGCTCCTCCTCCAGAGCTTTCCAGAGCTCCGCCTTCCGAGTTTCCCGAGCTTTCCAGAGCTCCGCCATCCGAGTTTCCCGAGCTTTCCAGAGCTCCGCCATCCGAGTTTCCCGAGCTTTCCAGAGCTCCGCCATCCGAGTTTCGAGCTTTCCAGAGCTCCGCCATCCGAGTTTCCCGAGCTTTCCAGAGCTCCGCCATCCGAGTTTCCCGAGCCTTCCAGAGCTCCGCCTCCCGAGCCTTCCAGAGCTCCGCCTCCCGAGCCTTCCAGAGCTCCGCCTCCCGAGCCTTCCAGAGCTCCGCCTCCCGAGCCTTCCAGAGCTCCGCCTCCCGAGTCTCTCGAGCCTTCCAGGGCTCCGTCTCTCAAGACTCCTGAGCTTTCCAGAGCTCCGCCCTCCAAGATTCCCAGAGCTCCGCCTCTCAAGCCTCTCGAGCCTCCCGGGGCTCCGCCTCTCAAGCCTCTCGAGCCTTCCAGGGCTCCGCCTATCAAGCCTCCCGAGCCTTCCAGGGCTCCGTCTCTCAAGCCTCCCGAGCTTTCCAGAGCTCCACCCTCCGAGCTTCCCAGAGCTCCGCCTCTCAAGCCTCTCGAGCCTCCCGGGGCTCCGCCTCTCAAGCCTCTCGAGCCTCCCAGGGCTCCGCCTCTCAAGCCTCTCGAGCCTTCCAGGGCTCCGTCTCTCAAGCCCCTCGAGCCTTCCAGGGCTCCGCCCCTCGAGCCTTCCAGGGCTCCGCCCCTCGAGCCTTCCAGGGCTCCGCCCCTCAAGCCTTCCAGGGCTCCGCCCCTCAAGCCTCTCGAGCCTTCCAGGGCTCCGCCCCTCAAGCCTCTCGAGCCTTCCAGGGCATTGCCCCTCAAGCCTCTCGGGCCTTCCAGGGCTCCGCCTCCAGAGCCTCCTACGGCTCCGCCTCTTGAGCCACCCGAGCCTCCGACAGCTCCGCCCTCAGAGCTTCCCGAGCCTCCTACAGCTCTGCCTCCAGAGACTCCCGAGCCTCCCTCGGCTCCGCCTCCTAGGCCTTCCTCGGTTCCGCCTCCTACGGCTCTACTCCCCAAGCCTCCTATGGCTCTGTCTCCAGAGCCTCCTATGGCTCTGCTCCCAGAGACTCCAGAACCTTCTAGAGCTCCACCTCCCGAGCCTCCTACGGCTCCGCCTCTAAAGGCCCCTACGGCGCCACCTTCCTCGGCTCCACCTCCTGAGCCTCCCTCAGCCCCGCCTCCTGAGCCTCCCTCAGCCCCGCCTCCTGAGCCTCCCTCAGCTCCACCTCCTGAGCCCCCAGAGCCTCCCTCAGCTCTGCCTCCTGAGCTCACAGAGCCTCCTACGGCTCCGCTTCCAGAGCCTCCTATGGCTCCGCCTCTCGAGCCACTCAAGCCTTCGACGGCTCCGCCTTCAGAGCCTCCCGAGCCTCCTACGGCTCCGCCTCTCGAGCCACTCAAGCCTTCGACGGCTCCACCCTCAGAGCCTCCTACGTCTCTGCCCCCAGAGAATCCAGAGCCTTCCTGGTCTCCGTTCCTAAAGCCTCCCACGGCGCCGCTTACCTCGGCTCCGCCTCCTGAGCCTCCTTCAGCTCCACCTCCTGAGCCTCCCTCAGCTCCGCCTTCTGGGCCTTCTGAGCCATCACCTCCCTCGGCTCCACCTCAGAGGTCCTCCTGGGCTCCACCTCACGGCTCACGGCCTCCCTTGTGGCCACTCCATCTCCTAGGCCACCAAAACCGGCCTCTGTCCTGCGGTCACCTCCCAGGTCCCCTGAACCGGCCCTTGGCCCACGACCACCTCCCAGGCCACCAAAGCCGGCCTCTATCCTGTGGCCTCCTCCCAGGCCTCCTGACCCGGTCCCTGTCCTGTGGCCTCCTCCCAGGGCTTCTGACCCAGTCCCAGTCCCGTGAACTCTCCCCAGACCTCCTGACCCAGTCCCAGTCCCGTGGCCTCCTCCCAGGCCTCCTGACCCGGTCCCTGTCCTGTGGCCTCCTCCTAGGCCTCCTGCATCTACCCGGTGGCCAGCTCCCAGACCATCGAAACCTGTCTCTTTGTGCCCCCGTGGACTGTTTAATTTCCCCTTGTTGCCCCCCTTGGACTTCCTGCCTGCCCTCTGTGCCCCCTGGACAGCCCCCCTGCTCTTGTGCCCCCCCCCCTGGTCTGTCTGTCTGCCCCCGGTGCCATCATGTTGTTTTCTATGGTTTTTGTATTGGGTTTTGTTTTTGGATCGTCTGGGATCCGATCCTTAGAGGGGGGGCTATGTAACGTATGACCTTGTCCTGTTTTACTGTTTCCCTTTTGTCTCCCATTTTGATACTTTCGTCACTCCATAGTTTTCACTTTTGAACCTTCTGTACCTCCATAGTCTTGTTAGCCATTGTGTTCATTGTTCATTGTTCTCACCTGTCCTCGTTAGTTTCCCATTGGTTTCTGTTCATCACCTCATCATGTCATTTTGAGTTCTGGTTGTTCATTGGTCCTGTCTTGTATTTATACCCTGCCCGTTTGTTCAGTCCCTGTCGATCGTTGAATGTTGGTAATGTTTGTTAAGCCTGCTCTGTGTTTCCTTCCCGAGTTCCCTGCTTACGTTTGTTTCCCCATCGTGGGTTTTCCTTTGTTTGTCCATTTATTTCAATAAAGTTAAAACTGCGTTTGGATCCGCACCTCCTCGTCTGTCTTCACTCCAGCCTCATTCATAACAGTTATAATGACTTATGTATATTTTCAATCAATGCAAAGTTGCTATCGTTAGCTCATTAGGCCTACAATGACATTGTCCGTGGCGACACAAGTGGATTTTTTTGAAAGGGCAAGTAAGTAAAAGACATTTACTTGCCTGACCGGACAAGTAGCCTGATTAAAACTTCAGTGAGAAAAATAACTAGGAGAAAAGCGAGAACGGTTCTGATTTTATTACATTTAACGTTAGACAGCGATTACAAACTTGTTAAAACACACTTGCGGTCCACTATGTCAGATGGTAGATTGAGCAATTTGTCAATACTTAGTATTGAGTCTGAGCAGTCAAAGGCTATAGATATGGATGTTTTCCTTAAACGTTTTTGTGCACAGCATGGTAACCGGCGAATTCAATTCTTCTGATTTTTTGGGTTCTCATGTTTGACTATTTGTCTGAGTCAGTCTGACTAGTTTAACTGGTTAACATAATCATTTACAGTAGTATTTCTACTTCTCTGTGTCATATTCAGATTTTTTTGTACAGATAATGAGTTAATGGCTGCTGCCTTACATGTTTGACTGTTTCATATTTGAGTCTGATACTGTTTTGCTACTCTGGTTGCTCTTAGCTTTGCTGCTTTTATTTGTGTTTATGCGATGTTATGCAGGTATTATTTTCGCATTATTTAGGCTATTTGGTTGTTCTGTAAAGAACTTTGGTCCACCTAGTGGCTGTTGTAAATCAGTTATCAGTAACTGTTGTAATCAGTTACAGTAGTATACTGCATCTTGCAGAATATGCATAATTTAATTTAATTCAATGCAAGTTTTATTGTTTGGTAATCAAAATATTCTGGATTCCTTATCTTTTTGATCAATATGAATAAATAAATGCACTTTGAGTACAAATTAAGGAATCAATTTATTTTAATTACAAGTGCTTGTTTCTACCAGTAATCTCCACTAAAGCAAGGCCATTTTTTCCATGATTACCCCATTAATATGCGTACACACACATTTTCATGCACACACATTATCACACATACACTCATACACACTCTCTCTCTCTCTCTCTCTCTCACACACACACACACACACACACACTCAAAAACATACTCCTACACACAATGTTAGAAACAGATTGAAAACGATTGTACTTTAAAGATTTCTTATCCAACGTTAGTATTACAGCCTTCATCTTTCAGTTGAAATGGCTGATAGTTCAGAATTTACTGTTAGCCCTCTCTGAACATCAGAAATTCATTAAAATAAGCACATGGCCCTCATAACCAGTATAACACTTTTATTTTTATTTTTTTACATATATCATGGGAAGCCTAGTTGCCACCCCTCATTCAGCTCTTGCCCCCCCTTTGCCACCCCAAATATAAAATCCTGGACACGCCACTGCCAGCATGACAATACCACCAGCCATACTGCTCGTTCTGTGTGTGATTTCCTTCAAGACTGGAATGTCAGTGTTCTGCCATGGCCAGCGAAGAGCCCGGATCTCAATCACATTGAACACATCTGGGACCTGTTGGATTGGAGGATGAGGGCCTGGGCCATTACCCCAAGAAATATCTGGGAACTTGCAAGTGCCTTGGTGGCAGAGTGGGGTAACATCTCACAGCAAGAACTGGCAAATCTGGTGCAGTCCATGAGGAGGAGATGCACTGCAGTACTTAATGCAGCTGGTGGCCACACCAGCTACTGACTGCTACTTTTGATTTTGACCCCCCATTTTCAGGGACACATTATTCCATTTCTGTTAGTCACATGTCTGTGAAACTTTTTCAGTTTATGTCTTAGTGGTTGAATCTTTTTATGTTCATACAAATATTTACACATGTTAAATTTGCTGAAAATAAAAGCAGGTGAAAGTGAGGGGACGTTTCTGTTTTTGCTGAGTTTAGAAATATATAGGTTATGACAAAGTTTTCACACATACCTGAGTTCACTGGAAAAACAGCACAGGCACAGCCAATTAATTCTGATATGAACCCTTTGTTTCTTTCAAAGGTCTGAAATCCTCAGGGGTAAATGTTCACTGCACACCCTCCAATATTTTAGAGAATGTAGGGGTGTACTGATATCCAAGTTCAGCACGTTAAGCCAGAGCTTCAATTACTCATGATCATGTATATGCAATCGATGAAAAGTTACAATTTTTCCCAGCATGCATTTACTTTGGGGTTTCAAGGTTGAGGCATCCAGGATGCACACACCAAACGACCATTTTGAACAATACACCTATACAAATATAAATCTACAGCAAAGACTAATCAACTTTTGTATATCGCTCCTTTTCTTGTAAACAATGACACACTTTTTGGGAGAACTATTCCTTTAAAGCGCCCTTTTCTTAAAGAAATAAGTCAGATTCGGAACAACATGAGGGTGAAAAAATTATGATAGACTTTTCATTTTTGGATTAACTAATCCTTTATGGCTGTATTCAGGTTAACTCAGTGTATGGGGTAGGCTAAATGAAATGTTTCAAAGACATAATGTGTCTTTTTAATGAAAGCATTGGATTGTTCACCATGTTACAGATAATTACTGATATCAATCATTTAAATATCCTTGACCTAAAGTTTAATAATGGAGTTTAATTCAAGGAAAAAAATGACAAGTTTGTCTCTGATTGCATTTTTCTCATATTCTTTAAACAAACACACACACACACACACACACACACACACTTTCAAACCCAAATTCAAACCCAATCGCTCCACAAAAAGAAAAGATCATCTAATTAAAATCAGCCCTCCTCAGTTTCCATCTCCTACTCCTCGTTCTCCTTACAGACAATAGAGAAAGTCTGTTTCCATGACAATGGGGATAATTAAGGGTGAAGAAATGCAATCCCAAAATGACATGTTGGACTGGCAGAAAAGGTTAATATCACTTACCCATACCTGCACTTAACAGTAACTGGGATAAAAAAAAAAATCACGCATACTGTCCTACAAAGCCTGACCATAAATTAACAAAGCAACATGACAACTTGTAATAATACGTACAAGATGACGAAATCATAACATATCATACAAATTGGCTTGTATGAAAAGGTACAACTTTTCATCCCATACAGACCAACCAATCAACAAACAGAATTTCAAATCGATAAAATACCATAAATTTTAGCTAGCTTTCTATCCAACACTTTATTTTGAGAAATTTGGTAACGCATTCCATTTTTATTTCAAATTCTGCAATACAAATGACTGCTATGTCAATAACCTGTAATACGATTCCCTCATCTCATTCCAAACACTGATGTTTTCTGTCTTCCGTGGTACACAAGTTTTTTTTTTGTTAAGATTCAGGGTTTGGGTAAGGGATTACACTTTATGGTTAGGTTTAGGTTTGGGTTCGAATTTAAACTTGAACTTAAAAAAATCATCATAACATTGTCATCGGCTCATTTATTTTTCTCTGGAATAAAAGTTGTATGTTGTTGTACAAGCCAAATTGTATGATTTCTTACTAATTCGCCATCTCATTCGTCATCTATTATTACAAGTTGTCATGAGACCGGGTTGAACCAAACCCATCTGTTATGGGACAGATCATAGTAAGAGACCTGGTATTTGTCACAACACAATTTTGACAAAATGTGTTGTTGTGTTTTGCTTTTGCAGGGCAAAATAATTTATGCAATATCGTAAATATAGCAGTAAAATTGCTCATAAGAATCCTTAAGCAAATAAGCTATGCAGAGACAAAGGGGATGAAAGATTTAAGTATCATACTTTTATTCTTAAACAATCCTATTCATTCTGCTTTATAATATCAATGCATATTTTATACATCTCATTATTCATAATGCATATATGATAGCATTTCAATAAGGTGAAAACATCTGCAAACATGAAAAACAAAGAGTTCCGTATTGTACACAGCAAAAGGAAACACCCACGTTACAGTGTTTCATTTTCTGGAAACCCATTTGATCTGGACATTCTTGTTGCTTGCCTGTTTTTACACTCTTCTAAGGTCTTCACATACACGTACTGTACTATCTAGCTTACCAGTTCTCAGTTTAGTAGAAACGTACTGTATTCGTTTAAGTCTCTTAGTTTTCTTTACTTTGCACCTCATTGCTGAAGACTTGGGCTCAGCTCTCATGGCATCGTTAATGGAAGACTTCTGAATAAAGCTTTTTTCCTAAACAGACTTTGCCACTGCTCTTATGGGTTGATTATTGACAATCAACCTGCCCTGTTTAGGCCGGCTTCCTGGAAACCCATGTGGGGGAAACACAACTGGCCTTCTTTGTGCTTTAGTCTGGACAGGGCTGGTGTGAAAGTCACACATCTAAGACTAGGTCTTCCTGAGTTGAAAATGCTTGTTAGATTTTGAGCTGAATATTACAACTTTAAATTTTATTAAATTTTTTTTTCTGCTGCTGCTATTGTTGTTTGTTCATATTTCATTTTGGATTGCTTGGGTGCAAGGGAATTTGTGAATAATTCACAGGAAATTTCCTACATACTATTTAAAGCTGTCCATCGTAATAAACAGCACTGCACACCAGCTGAAGCCAAGCTGCAGTAGAGTAATTGAATAGTACAATACACATACACACATACAGTGTACTTGTGCCAGACATATGTGCGTCAAGGCGGGCGAGATTTTTAAAGAAAGTGTGGCATGAATATTAAATCCCATAAATGAATAAGCAGCTTAATGCTCCAAGACCACTCCAAAAGCTTTCTATACCTCTGTGCTGCCTTAAGTGAGCTTTATCATCTGAAATAACTCGGCACATATTTATACATTGACTTTCTTGAAAATCCAGTAGTCTGGTGTCCCACAGTGCATTCACTTCTCAGGAAATACAAACCCAAAATGCTTGGGAAGATCTCCATAATATCCAAAAACAGAAATAATAGTAATGGCATTGAAACAAGAGAGAAGAATTTCCCATTTTTCATGAGAGTAAAGCATGAGACATTCACATGGAAATGAACACATATGAGAATGTTTTAAAGCTAATCACAGCATAAATCCCAAACAAATAATATTACTATTGTTGTGAATCAAATGACTGCCCATTGACCCTTTTTCTGTTTTGTTTTTTGCATAAAATGGGAGTTCATGTCCTGATTGGAACTGTAACATTTTTTTGTCTTTTTTACCCCTTCTGTGTTCTAAAAGTTTTCACAGGCAAGAGTTAAGTTTGTCATCTTGTTTTAGCGTGTAGTACTTGGAGGCGCAAGGGGATGTGGCTACTTTGCCACAGTGTTTGAGTCCTGCTATGTGGAGTCCTTTTTGACCACTTTGCCTCCGTTCATTGTTGGAGTTCCTGAGCTTTTCCTGGAACGTTGCTTCTCTTCTATCTCATGCAGTGAAGGCTCTCTGTACATGCAAACTGCAACATACAAACATATCATGATATTAATACTCAGATTTAATGGCATTCATTAAGAGTAATTGTGAGATTCATGATTTATGATCGATTTTATACACTGGAAAAAAAATTAAGGTACTGTAAGTGGTTGCATAAAAAAATATATTTTGAGATGTACAGTTGAATATATTTATAATTTTTTTGTTAGAACTAAAAGCTCAATTATATTAAGTTAAATAAAGAGTACCAGTAAATCCAAACAGATCTAATCATGTTCATACACCTAATTAAAATACAAACTGACGCTCCAAATTATTATTGTTATTATTATTATTATTCTTTTGGTAAATTCATTCAAATATTGTGCATTATCCATCAGGACACAACTGCAGCATAATGTAAGAGGTACTAAACCTTCCTCAAGTGTTCTTCTCTCTCAGATAGTGATAGAGCAGCTGTATCTGCTTTTCTAAATTGCACACATACTCCACATAAGAGTATTAACTTGCAGTGAACAAGGGTTAACTTAAGCTCAATGTATACTTCGGTTTTGACGCAAACACAAAGCATCTGTGTATAGTCGGACGCTAGCCTTTCAAAGTATACTTCATCTGACTGTGCATGCATACACAGGGTATTGGCACATGACTGATATGAGATACTGGACTATTTCTCCTCAGAAGTTTAAACCCATAAAGATGTCTTTATAGTCCTAATAATCACATGATTACATCTTCTAGTGCTTCTTCATGACAGCAATGGCTCAAATGTGAGTGTTGACACCTTGTGAACACACTAATAAGTGCAAAGAAATTCCAGGCACATGCCTATCTGTGCGTTCAAAGACACGCAGTTTGAAAAAGCAGGCTGCATGTATTCCCGGACTATCAGACTAAAGCAAGAAATAGGAAGATAATTTGATATAATTTTTGTAGGCATTATGAAATATAAAAGAGATGGGGAGGTGGAGGAATGGCGGAAGAATCATTGCCGGAGTGAGGGAAGCATATCCTTGGGAAATAATTGGCAGTTCAAGATGAACAAGCTCCTCCCAAACTTACGTTTGGTACTTCATTTAATTGCCAACAACTACTATTTATGCTCCACATAAGCCCCTATAAGTTGCCCGGGCCTACATAACACAATTTTCAGATGCAAAAGCCAACAGCCACTGCCCTAAACACAGCTCAGCTGAAATAACTAAATTTGTTCTGATTGACTTTATATAATTTAAATAAGAAAACATAAGAACATATTTAAAAACAATGTGGGGGTTCACTTTCACCACTTTTGCACATGGTAGTTTAGCGCAGAAACCTGCATCTTATTCACTAACCACCAACAATCTAATTTAAGCAGACCCAATCAGCTGTGAAATTCTGCTGCGTCTTGAGTATTTAAGTTAAGTCAATTGTGATTCCTTTCAGTGCAAACACGGCAGCTTTCTATGTCAATTATGTACATTATACTGTAGATTGGGCTTCATTCACCAAAACTGCACTATTACCGCCTGATTGAAAGCAGGCGCTAAAATGTATTTGATTTAAAAAGTGTTTGTTTACATTTTCAATCAATCTTATCAGCAGTAATTCATCAAATAATGATCAAATGATAGAGAAGAGTCTTATATCTGGCATATATCCAGATGTTTGGTGTAGTCAAGAGCACTTTTGGCACGTTAAAGAGATCATTGAGGTGTCCCGATCACAGTAGCGGGGTGATGCTGTGAGTGTCATATCACAGTGGTCTGCTGCATCCTCCATAATATAGTGCTCAGAATCAGAATTTTGTGTGAAAATTGCATTTAGCAGTTATTTTGTGGGCACATTTGCACCATTGTCTGATTTGAATCATTCCATAGGTGAAATTAAATGAGCTTGCGCCACTTCTATAACAACTTTATTTTTCAACCCCTCCAACCAACTCGCTTCCTTCTGGTACAGTATGTAACTCAAACTTTTCACAAACCAATTAATTCTCTAAAAATAAAGTCACATTTTGTCTCATTGTTCCACTCTGTTTCACTCTGAAAAATATGAGATTACTGAAGTAAAATGTTTTTATTTTGACCTTGAAGCAGGAATAAATTTCATTGAAACATTACAATACACTTGGCTGAGTAATGTGTTCTGTGATCTAATTTGTTAAACGTGATTCATTTAAAATGTATTACTGACATTTCTGAATGTCTTTTTTTATTTTTGGTACTGATTATAGTATGAAAGAATGATGCTTGAAATACACTGTTGAGAATGACAATACCTTCAATGGGTCTTGGTACAAAGTGTGAGGAGGGCTTGGTTTTCTTTACTCGATTCCCCTTCATGACATGTCCCTCCTTGGTGAGGCCCAGGAACCAGGCTCGACCGGACTCCTGCTGACGGTACATGGTGGATGAGTAAATAACGTAGTAGTTCTCAAACACGGACTCCTTGAATTTGCACTCAGGTGTGAACGTCTCCTGAGGATTAAGAAAACAACAATTTGTCATTTTATTGGGAGGGTAAAGGAGATAGAAAGGTCACAAATTCCTAACGAGTTGGTCACCAGGGAGGCTGCCAGGAGTAGTGCGGGGGATTGAAGGACTCTGAAAAGTGTGTGTTTGTGTGTGAATGTGTTTGTGTGTGTGTACAGAACAGCCGCTGATCTGTGGGGGTTAGACAGAGGCAGCAGGAGTTAGCGTCTCTTATCTGGGTCAGGTGACATGCTGTCAGGCAGCAGACGTTACCCTGCTAGGGAGGCAGCAGAGGAAAATGTGGCTCGGAGGACACTTTCCAAACTGATGAACCTAAGACCTCCATTTGACCACAATGCAGTGGTCCTTCCTGCACCTGTCCACACCAGGACTGTACATTTCAATGAAGTTCGACCTTTGAATCTTTAAGAGGTTGGTGAGAATACTTACATGAGTGGACTAAAATAACAATCTGTGCTAATGTTAAATCAAGATTTTAGGTTAAAGCATTCTTTTATTTACAAATAATATTAATAGCATAACAATTTTAGTGAAAAGTGGTAGAATCTTCAACATCTTTTATTGAATTTTTTGTCATATTGTTAACGTTTGCTTTTCAATTGATCAAAATCTTAAAACTTTGTTTATTTCCAGGTTTAAATTAGATATTGAATCCCAGATTTGCAAATTTGTCTCTTTCAGCTTGTCTCATTACAGCTTGTAATAATTAGTATGATATGGCAAAATCATAAGATTTTGACTCGTGCAAAATGATACAACCTTTATACCCAAAGAGATCAACCACTCAACAAACATAATTTCAAAACAATGCAATACAGGCGTCAAATTTGAGCTAGCCTTTTATCCAACACTTTATTTTTTTAGAAAAGAAACATCTGTGAACAATTTTGGTTACACATTCAATATTACTTATGCAATACAAATGACTCATGCATGCCGATAACCTGTAATCGACTCGTTCCAAACCCCAATGTTTTCTTTCTTCCATAATACACCAAACTTATATACCTATTAAAATCATGGTTAGGTTTAGAGGTTGGGTAACGAGTTACACTTTTAGGTTTAGGGTTGGTTTTCTATAGGAAAAATCGTTATAACATTGTTTGTTGCTCTGCTTTATTTGCCTCTATGGAAGTAAAAGTCATAACTTTTGGTATGAGTGAACTCTGATTTCTTCAAATTTTGCAAGAGACTAGGTTGACTCTTTTTAAGGTGGACTTGTGGACCCACTGTAGGTATAAGATTACAATAATACAAATATTTTTAGATGAATGATAGCTTGTCAGACTATACTGTCACCACATGATATTTCATGTCAAGTACCCAACTTGTGTGTCTCTAATTCAGCTAATGTATTTTTTTGGTTGGTAATCTCTTTCACATTTGGTTCTCAAAACATCATTAAGTTAAAAGATGAGCTCCTAACATCACCACACAACTATTAACTAACAGTGCCAACAGTGCCAATAACAACAACAAAAAAGCACAAATAAAGTCAGCAAACAGCAAGGAACAAGCCAAAAACACTAAACACATGATTTATTCATGTTGCAATGCATGCTGGGAACTCACACATCAGCAACACTGTTCAACATGAAATTCTTCATTCAGACAACTCTGTTAGGGACAAAATTTGGGGGACTATTTTTGGTCTAACATGTGTTTTTATATAGATGCAAAGAAATGTACATTTTGAGTTTCTGTGACTTAAAAACCCCCATAAGATGGATAAAATGCAATTTACTTTTTTACAGTGCAGACATCAGCTTCGCTGTTTTTTTTTTTTTTAAAGTATTCATCTCTTTGGATTTACGACACATGTGTTTGTCTGCCACGGAAGCATTGAATGTTCGATGCTGTGATGAATGTTAGTGTTTGTCTGCCACGAGCCCGCGGCTGCATTGCAGAGATGTGAGGAATGTAAGTTGCTCTCTGATGGTGATTTATTTGGAGACAAGCAAGTATGAGAAATGCATTATACCATAATAATAAAGATGGGAATTATACGTCATCATAAGCGGTTGACTTCTGCAATGTGGTACGATTGCTCTCATATCAGCAGCAAACTGTATGAACCGTACCCCAGACCACCTTTTTAAGCACACTTCTGTGCGATTCGAAGGTGTGCACCTGAGTTCGGAAAACAGCGTACACATCATCCAAACTAACCGAAATGTGATGTCATTCAAACCCAGGTGTGCACCAAAAGTGCTAGTGTGAAAGCACCCTCAAAAACAACAGTAAAAAATAAATAAGAGAAGAAAAAACAGAAAAACCAGTAGAGAACGGATAATGAAAAGCATTTATTCTGCTGGCACACCTTATCAGTAGGGCAATGTGACATTTAGAGCAAAGAACAAATTAGAAACCTTTCATTTTAATTCTAACAGAACTATTGTTCTCAAGAAGACTGGAAATTGCTATTGGGGAAACATGGCATGATGTGCCTTTCTCTCTTACACATTAGCAAGCTCTAATGAAATAAACCTCCTCAGCTGATCAACGAGTGTGGCTTCACTTAACATTAGACGAATGTATTTACTTTCAAAACTCGTTTCATTTTTTGGCAGCATAACCTGGTGTAAAACGAACAATAAAATAAGGCCATCAATGACCCATAAGGTAAAAGAAGCTCACGTCTCCAAGTAGAACGAAGCAGCAGCCAGTTAAATTGAGGGAGAATAGAGAAAATGGTCAGAATAAATTAACCATAAACACTGCAGAAGACTGACATTTGGATAATCAAAGGGCAGACGTGCTGATGAGTTTGCAGAATGACCAAAAACATGGAGAAAATCCTAATAGCCTGATAAATGTTAAACAATTAATGCTGGTGTTCATGTTTATTATAACACAGCAAAAAGACCTGACACATCAGGTATAAAAGGTAAAGGAAAATGAATTTGTTTGAGTCCGGATTGGACAAAGATGCTTAAACTAGATGAATTCTTTATTCTTAGAGTTCTCTCTGATGGGTCATTACTATTCAAAGGATTAGGTCATACAGGGCAACGTCTAGACTGCAGCCTCATTCACATTGGGAGAATGAAAAAGAACACAGTTCCATCTTGGTGAATAAGGGAAGCATAAGGGACATAAGTCCAAATAAAAAGATGTGTAGGGGATACTAATCCAGGATTAAAAAGGTAAAGTCTGCTCTACAGCACTTTTCTGTGAGTAAGAAACTGAGATTGAAGTGTTTGCCATCTGATTAAACAGTCCTTGTTGTAAAAGGTGAACTTTCAGTCATTTGCTTTTTGAAGATAAGAGGATTTATTTGAACATTTAATGATTATTTCTCTCTGCAAGGTCAAGTGATCAGTTTAATTAATCTAAAACCTTACAAGTTGAGTTATTTCTATGAAATAGTAATTCATGTTTGGTCTGCAATGATTGCAATCCATCATCCAGTTAATTTTCAAATTGTTTTTCTTGGGTGACAAAATATTCCGTTTAATTTTGTAAATCAATTCAATTATTCACATCACATCCAAAATACATCAAATATAAGTAGCATAAGACGGGCTGCGATACATCAATCAACAACTATGCTACTGAAAATGTGATCTATAAGGTCAAACCACTCTGTCCAGGCATGACATACAATTAAATAATGGCAATTTCATCAAATGGAACCACACCCAGTCCATTCAAGAAGAATTTTATAGGACCCAGTTTACTTAGTGATCTTATGCACTCTTTGCTTAAGGCAATAAACATTTACAGCCCTTTTGTTAATCAAACCTCTTCTGCTAATGTAAGGGCAGAGAGGGAGATATTCAGGCTTGCATATAGAATATATCACTGGTTGGCAGGGTACTTACGTGCAGGGTGTTGTGATGTGTCTAGTGCAGTTTTGGGGTCCAGGAAGCAGAGAGCATAAGTCTTCTGTGGTCAGTACATAGCCTCTCCCTCACCAAGAAAAAACAATTGCTTTAACATTGCTGCATGGAATGTTCAAACACTTCTGGACATGGTTGAGGCACCTGAGAGTCCTAATCGAAGAACAGCCCTTGTGGCCCTCGAATTGAAGAAATATATTTTTGACATTGTGGCACTCACAGGCTACATGGAGAGGGCTCCCTGACTGAAATTGTTGCAGGCAACACCTTCTGGAAAGTGGTCCCTGAGGGGACGGGTCAAAACCATGGAGTAGGCTTTGTCATAAAACACACTCGATACAACACATCCCTGAGTCTCCCACTGGCAGTAACGAGAGAATGATGACATGGCATATTCCCTTAACCAAGGGCCATTTTGCCACCCTCATTAGTGCCTATGCACCAACCCTGGAAGCACAGAAGGATGTAAAAGTGGCATTTTACAGGTCTCTTGACTCCATTATACAGAAAACACCAGCAGCAGATAAGCTCATCCTCATGGGAGACTTCAGTAGGGACAGATCATCATACCAGACGAGAAGTCCTTGGCCAGCATGGAGTGGGTAATTGAATAGCAACGGGCTCAGACTCCTCTCTCTAAGCATCGAACATCACCTTTGTAGAGTATGAATGGAGAATCATGAACTCATTAATTCTAAATACAGGGCACACATTGTGTATTGATTAACCCTGTTAATCCTATATATATATTCTATATATCCATGTGATAAATATTGACATGTATCTAATGTGCCATCTCACATTTTCCCTTAATTGTGCTTGATCTATGTTTTCTTGCAAACTAATGGGTTAATGTTTCAGACTTTGCATACTATGGTTAACCGAAATCATATGTGTGGCATATTTGGTCTCTATAACTTGGTATTTTGAAGATCGAAATGACTGTGTACATGATATGTCGATAACAACAACATATTAGTATTACAAGTATATTTCCTAGTTTTCTTTCTTGCACATGCAATGAGAAATGTGAGAACAAAGAGCAATAAACCAAATTCCCGCCTGGAACCCAAACCCTTCTCATTGGTCGAGCCAATGAGAGGTGGGACATGTTTTCTAAGGGTATAAAACTACTGCGCCCACTTCCTTCTCTCTCTTATCTCTTAGCTCTCTCTTAGCCTCTCTTGCTTCCTGCCTCTCTTGTTTTCTGGTCCTCTGAGCCTTGTGCTCTCTCACTCTCTCACTGAATGATGCCAAACTAGAAGGCCCCAAGGACTCCCAAGCGTGCGCCAGGCTACGGCCTTGTCTCTGACTCCCACTGGTTCTCTCTCTCATCAAGACAACATCATCAAAGATCAATTCAAGCCATCAACAAATTGCATCAGGACAGTTTAATTCAAATGGGACATGCAAGTATCAAACTTAGTCTCATTATTTGATACATTAAGTATCCTTAACCCCTTTCTAAAAAGGGCGTGTCAGAACTAATATGATGGTTTGCTCAGGCTGTTGATCTGCTGAACTTCAAACAATGCTATAACTTCTTGCCTTCCTGTATTCTGCTTCAGCCCTCTTTCCCTTGGTAAACTGAATGAATGTATGTATATGTATGTTAGAGTAGTTTAAATGTTTAGTCTAGTTAATAAAGTCTTGTTCATGTCACATGTAAAGTTGTCTGTGTCTCAAGCTCATATCTAAAGTCACTAATCATAGATTTTGACTACTTGCTCTTAATACTTAGTAAGAAAGACATTTCCCATGCCCCGGAAATGTACCTTTCTATTAATTAATTAATTACCAATATTGAGTGTTCACGGGATGAACCGAGTATTTGGTTGTAATGTTAATGTAGCTACATCAAGTTAACCCGATTAATTGATCCAAGTATTCATAATCGATTATAACAAGTTATGATTGATTATTAATATTTCATAGAGCTGATTCGCTACATAATGGTGGAGAATGATGCGGGCATGATTAAACAAAGGTTATGAGCTTGAACCACTGTCAACCTAAAAGTGTGCATTGAATAATTCCGGTCAGAATAGGACATGACATGCGAAACGGCATTTGCTTCACTAGTTGCTGGCTTGTTTGGATGCGGATAAAGTGATGGCTTGAATTGACATCTCTACTGTAATTGAAAGAGTCTTAACACATTTAAGCATATTTTCAAAAGGTATCAGTGTACGAGTAATATGATTTTAGCGAAGAAACCCTAATTTCAGTATTAAAGTGTAAGTCTGTTTTGATGAAGGAATCTCAGCTCAGCGGCATGTAAACTGTACCAGAATTGATTGCTTAACCTGTTTCTGATGAAGAAATCTCAGTACAGTGTTATATAAATGTAGATTTGGGCGATGCTCCCCTTTTCACAGTATAAAGGCCTTACAAATTATAGTTAGATTGATGTCCTTCATCTAAACCTTATGTGTGCGTCTAAAAGCTTAGCTTCCTGGTGATCAAAACTGTGTTTCACTCACTGAAACTCTGAAGTGCATTGGTTCCCATGACAACGACTTGTCACAGGAAGTGCTCACTCCAGATAGCACATGTGTTTCCTTCCGACGCCATTTTGTAAACAAACCAGCCTAGGTGGCTAAGCTAACCCAACTTAGCAGCCCCTTAGCTTAGGCTAAGCTAACTAATAGCTTCAACAGTTAGCTGCTAGCATAATTTACATGAAGCCTTTATCTGCAGCTTGTGTGCATGCAGAGTGAAGTGATCTAAACCATTTTCCTTTTACCCCATTTCTGGTTTCTGAATTCTCACTTTCTCTTTCCTTAACTTTAATTCTTCTCATCTAACTTCACCTGCACCTTTCAGGTGCATCCCATACTGAACGCTGTTCAGCTAAATTTGCAGTTACTTTGTTAATTAAATCTAAAAACTTAATTACATGTAAACTGTTTAGATAGAGAATAATTTTTATAGTTATTGGGAACTTTCAATGGCACGTTGACTAAACTTTATAGAGGGACAAACACATTGTGTGGTCTTGAACACGCAACAGCTGTGACCAACTATAGAATGATGCCCAAAGCAAATCTAATTGTTGATCATAAGTGCTATTGATTATTCCCAATACAAGGTTATTCTGCTATTTTAATCACTTCTTCAAATCTTTTTATTATTTTTACTAATAATAGAAGTCAGCTATTCATTTTATCATTTAACCCTCTTGGTCTAGTGTAGTTTATTTCCCCATAAAACTGCAAAAGTAACTAGACATACTTTTCTTCTCGATTTTGTGTTTATTTGCAACAAGTTGCTTAAATTTTATGAGCCAGCTACACTAGTAATCTAGACGATTTCTATGGCATAATTTTGAGCACCACTAATAGACACAATCTAATAGGAAAGCTCTTTTCTTCCTCTTTCTTTCTCCTCTTCATGTGTTCAAAGATCAAGCCTGTTGTATTCTATCAGTAAGTGCTGATAAATAATTTGACCCAAAGAAACATCTTAAGTCATTTATTAAATCTGGGCTTACGCTCTTTTAGCAAAGCCACTCAGATCCACACAAATCTGAGCACCCTGCTATTTGCAGCTAAGATAGTAATAATCAGGAACACATTTCAATTGTTAACCACACCTAGCAAAACCTAGCTGTACATTATACACCTTGCTGTCTCACTTTGCCTTTAGCTCCAAATTCTGTTTGATCTTGCATTAGTCTCTTGCCCTTACTCTCACCAGAAGTGTGCCAAAATGTTGCAGATGCTCAGCCTAACTGTCCAGATGGCAGGCCAAAAGGACTGGCTAGGTGTTTTGAGGAACACCCTTTTATCCATGGCTGCTGACGACCTTCAGCAACAGAACAAAAAGCAACTGGAAAACGAGGGAAAAGAACTAAGGACAGACGACTCAAACCAGGGGTATGAGCACAAATATCTGACTGAGGTTATCTTCCTGGCCCACAACCTCACAGGTTTGAAACAGGAGGTAAACAACCTCAAACGCCAGATCACTGAGTCCCAAACGGAGCTGACATATGCTAAAAACCGCATAGACCAGCTAGAGATGGAGGCTCAGGACAGACACAAGGACCCTGGCAGAAGGGAGTCACAGGAGGTAATCCACAGACTTCAAATGGCTCTGATAGCTGCTAAACAACAAGAGCAGTTGGAAAAGACAGCCAGAGAGCACCTGGAAAAGGTACTCTTTCACAAAGATTCAATGTTAAAAACAGCAAATTCTGAACTCTTGGACAAAGATGCCAGAATCATGGCCTGTGAAGGTCAACTGAATGTGTCCAGAGCTGAAGTTAAAGTGCTGACTCAGCAGCTGGACAACACCAAAGATGAACTTGACATGGTCCAACGAGAACTGAGACACTCTTACCTGCTGCAAAAGGAACCACAGCAGGAGAGACATCTCACTCCCCCACTTGCAATCAGCAGAGAAACCTCCCCCAGCCAAGCACAGATTTACAAATGGGGGAGACAATCCCCCCTGCTTAACACGTCATCGGACAGTTTCCTTAAAGCTTCTGCAGCCGTGGAAGGAAAAGGATTGATTCAGACGAATCCTGAAACGACACGTGTAGCGACACTCAAAGACCTCAACCAAATGGCCAGACATATCCCTGCATTTACACCAGAGCTTGCAGGAGACCACGACGTCCACGCTTACCTGCGAGACATTGACTTTCACCTGCAGTCTTTGATGAGTGTGAAACTTCAAGATAGACTCCATCTGATCTGGATCACGTCCAGCCCAGAGTTGCGATGCTTTCTGGCTCGACAGCCAGAAAACATCCAGTCTAACTACCAGCAGCTGAAACAAGCCATCATAAGGGAATTCTCAGAGTCTAAAAACGGACTGATCGCTGCCCTAGACACCAAACAGGGTCGGCATGAAACTCCCTATGTTTACTACCACAGACTCAGACGAGCTTACTTCGGAGCTCGCAACAAACCTGGGATGGAGGAGGACGCCAGCTTCAAGAGCCTTTTCCTCCGAAACCTCCATCCTATGGTAAGTCACCATTTAGGCATTATGGCCTGCCCCCACACAATGCCTATCCAACAACTGCGTGACCTGACACAGAAGGCCTTTAACAAACACAAGGCCTCCTCAAAAAGAGTTTGTAAGACCCCAGTGATTCTGAACTGCAAAATCCAGAATCCAAAGCTGGTACCAGAAGGCAAACAGCATTGCCACAATGCAAGAGCCTTCAACAAGCGCTACTAGCCAGCAGAGGGCAGAACCGTCACCATGGCCATAGATCTAGACACAAGACCAACCGCTGGGAGAAGCCATGGAAAAGAACATCCTCACCCAGCAAACACCACAGGACGTCCCACAGCAGTCTACAACAACATCCTCCTGTACACCTTTCAAACAGGTGCCAAACAGAGGCTGCACAAAGACAGCTAGAAACGCCTGTTTCTGAGTTACAAGAGCTGCTAGCACTAGCAAAAGAGCTCCTGGAACAGAACTCCCCTGAGGAGTACTGGGAAGAACAAACCTCTGACTCTTGCCCAACACCACTCAGGCAAGCTCAAGTCAGCACTGCTGCCAGAGCAGAGTAACACTGCAGACTTCAGACACCTGGTGACTGGGTACTGAACCAAGGGCGAACGGCCACCTGCTGCCCTTTTGCTACCAGTACTAGGTCAGTCTGAAACTCTCTCCACACTACACAATGCCCATAACCACTCCCTGCAGCCACAAAACAAGCACCTGCCTCAAACGGACTGACTTCATAATGACAGGTGACACACTGTCAAGACACCTGCTGCCTCTGCACCTGCTGCCTCTGCACCTGCTGCAGAGACCTGGATGTGGCTACTGTCTACATCACCCACCGTGGAACAACCACCTGCTACAAAACCCTCATGATTCACCTGCCATCCGCCATCGTGATGATTGTCGATCCGATGATGTCTCCAACAGGGACATCACCTGACGAAAAGGGGACTGTAGAGTATGAGCGGAGAATCATGAACTCATTAATTCTAAATACAGGGCACACATTGTGTGCTAGGGGTCCTAAAGAAAACCCCCACACTGTTTCTCCCCATCTAAATCACCGGGAGCGCCAGCGAGTCTGGAGTAGAATGCGCTATTGACGTTTTTACGACCCAGAGAGACACTCCAGAGACCCTCGTGACTTAGCCTTCTGAACCCGTACCATGTGAGAAAGGAATGTTCAGAGAAGTGCTGACCCTCACTTCATTCTCTTACTGAGAAAGAGAAATGAACCCTGTTAATCCTATATATATATTCTATATATCCATGTGATAAATATTGACATGTATCTAATGTGCCATCTCACATTTTCCCTTAAATGTGCTTGATCTATGTTTTCTTGCAAACTAATGGGTTAATGTTTCAGACTTTGCATACTATGGTTAACCGAAATCATATGTGTGGCATATTTGGTCTCTATAACTTGGTATTTTGAAGATCGAAATGACTGTGTACATGATATGTCGATAACAACAACATATTAGTATTACAAGTATATTTCCTAGTGTTCTTTCTTGCACATGCAATGAGAAATGTGAGAACAAAGAGCAATAAACCAAATTCCCGCCTGGAACCCAAACCCTTCTCATTGGTCGGAGCCAATGAGAGGTGGGACATGTTTTCTAAGGGTATAAAACTACTGCGCCCACTTCCTTCTCTCTCTTATCTCTTAGCTCTCTCTTAGCCTCTCTTGCTTCCTGCCTCTCTTGTTTTCTGGTCCTCTGAGCCTTGTGCTCTCTCACTCTCTCGCTGAATGATGCCAAAGTAGAAGGCCCCAAGGACTCCCAAGCGTGCGCCAGGCTACGGCCTTGTCTCTGACTCCCACTGGTTCTCTCTCTCATCAAAACAACATCATCAAAGATCAACTCAAGCCATCAACAAATTGCATCAGGACAGTTTAATTCAAATGGGACATGCAAGTATCAAACTTAGTCTCATTATTTGATACATTAAGTATCCTTAACCCCTTTCTAAAAAGGGCGTGTCAGAACTAATATGATGGTTTGCTCAGGCTGTTGATCTGCTGAACTTCAAACAATGCTATAACTTCTTGCCTTCCTGTATTCTGCTTCAGCCCTCTTTCCCTTGGTAAACTGTATGAATGTATGTATATGTATGTTAGAGTAGTTTAAATGTTTAGTCTAGTTAATAAAGTCTTGTTCATGTCACATGTAAAGTTGTCTGTGTCTCAAGCTCATATCTAAAGTCACTAATCATAGATTTTGACTACTTGCTCTTAATACTTAGTAAGAAAGACATTTCCCATGCCCCGGAAATGTACCTTTCTATTAATTAATTAATTACCAATATTGAGTGTTCACGGGATGAACCGAGTATTTGGTTGTAATGTTAATGTAGCTACATCAAGTTAACCCGATTAACTGATCCAATTATTCATAATCGATTATAACAAGTTATGATTGATTATTAATATTTCATAGAGCTGATTCGCTACACCTTGTAATCACCAACAGCATCTTCCAGATGAAGAACAAGCTGAAAACCACCTGCAACACTGCCATTTAAAACATTGGCACCTTCTGGACTACATTATCATTCACCAAATATACAGACAGGATCACCATATGGTCAGATCTTCAGTAAACTCTGCTTGGAGATTCAACCTTGCCATCGTAGAACACCCACAAACAAAAGGTTTAACTGCCTTGGCCTAAAAAATCTCTCCATCAGGGACAACTTCAAAAGCCTTCTTGCAGACAGGCTTGATCAATTTCCTGAGGAATCAACCAACTGGTCTGATCTGAATACAATCCTCAGTGCAGCCTCTGAAGTCCTTGTCTTCTCAAAGAAACATCACCAGGACTGGTTTGACAATAACTGCCTCATCATCCACACACATCTACAAACAAAACACCAAGGTTATAAAGCTATTTTATCCAATCCGGACTAACCCACCCTAAAAGCTGCGGCAAGAGCTGTTACTCAGTGGGCTCTATGGGAAATGGAGACAACTGGTGGATGAACAAAGCAAGGGAAATACAAGGCCTAGCGGATTGCAATAATATGCAGGGATTATATGACACAATCAAAACCTTGTATGTTCCCCCCAAAAATGCAATTAAACTAGTTCACTTTGTGGATGGGAACTCCCTCTTTAAAGATTGTCATCAGATCCTAGATCGATGGGCAGAGCATTTTAAGTGATTCTGAATCACTACAAACCGGTTGACTTTCAGTCTACCAGCAAACTCCCAGATCTTCCACAAATCCACCATCTTGACGACCCACCACAGTTCTCTGAAGTCTTTCAAGCCAAAGTTCTGGAGTTGATGGGATTCCTGCAGAGCTCCTAAAGGATGGGGGGTACCTGCTCATTTGTCGTTTACATCTTCTGATCACAAATATCTGACAGTCAGAGTTCTTCCCTCAAGAGGGGGACAGAACAGTTTGTGGAAACAGTCGGGAATCTCTCTACTCTCTGCTGCGGGAAAGGTGCTGGCAAAGGTCATGCTCATGCTCCATCCACCGTCAACTACATGATGTAATGCAATCAAGAGTTTACACTGGAGGCCTCCAATCAGAGACTTTCAATGTTGAGGTAGGGTCAAGCAAGGTCGTGTACTGGCTCCCATCTTGTTCAACCTGCCACTCTCAGCTATCACACACCTATTCCATCATGCACTTGGACACACAGATGATGTTCATATCCAATACCACCAAGATATGAAAACTCTATAATATTCAACGGTTTCAGGGCCATAATAAATCTCTTACATGTCAGATACATGCTTTGCAATATGCAGATGACTGTACAGTCATAGCCTATACCCCTCAATCCATGCAGCATGCCCTCAATACAATCTCCAGCATCTACCAGTCCTTTTGTCTTGAAGTCAATATTCAGAAAACAGAAATTATTGCACAGTTCTCAGTAAAGCCAGCCATATTTCCAAGCTTCCATTTCAGAGGTGTTCCACTTAAAGTGGTGGACAGATTCACCTATCTTGGCTCGAAACTCTCCTCAGTTTGCTCCCTTTTCCATGAAATAAACTGCCACATTAACAAATCCTCCAGAGCCTTTGGTCTCCTACATGTGAGGGTGTTTGAGAACACAAATTGGAGAATAGCCACCAAGGTTGCTGTTTATAATGCGGTATGTGTTTCCACTCTCCTCTATGAGGCAGAGTCGTGGACACATACAGACGACATATTGTGCTATTGGAGGCCTTCCATCTACACTATCTTCAAAAAAATCCTTCTGTCTTGGGAGTATCAGACACAGCATAACAGAGATACAGGCCAACACTAACACCCTATGTATGGAAGCAATGCTGGCCAACGTCATCTTCGCTGGCTTGGGCATGTCATCCACATGCCGGAACACCGGTTACCATGGCAAGTCATGTTTGGCCAAATCCATAAATCAAAACATGCTGTTGGTGGGCAGAAGAGTAATTTTAAGGACTGCAGCAGAAACATCCTGAAATGCTGTGGCATTGATCCCACTCATGTTGAGAACCTGGTTCAAGACAGGTCTGTCTGCCACTTCTTGTGCCAGTGGGACTGAAGAATTGCATCAAGCTGTACAAAAGCAGAGGAATGAAAGACGTGCTCAAAGCCACAGATGGGCTGCTGGCACTGCCCTAACATCCGGGTTCTCCTGCCCCACCTGCAACAGAGTGTGTGGTTCTCGGATCGGCCTCCTCTGCCACATGAAGTTGCATCAGCATCATCCCTCCCCTGAAACCCACCCATTCCCTGAAGAAAGCATCATCATCGGATACGATGGACAGCTAAGCACATAATGTAAATGATATCCCATTAAAACTAAAATACCCACTCTTCTGTCACCCCAGTATTTGCTGAGGGCTGTACTGCAGTAAAATTGGCAGGAACAAATTCAATGAATTCATTGGACTACTGTGTGGAAACAATGAAAGCAGTGACGTGTGAGTATACAGCATGAACAAGCATTGTGCAGAACTACCTCATTACTTTATCTATATGCAATGTATGCATGGTGGAGCATTGGCCATTTATTGGTATGAAATGAGGGAGAGAATATGTGAGTGGGTGTTTTTGGATTGATAAATGTTCCACTTGAAATAAACACATGTGTAATCATATATGAATGAGGGTCCACACTGCACACTGTGTCTCTACATGCACACTATGTGAAGCATCTTTCTGCCTCTGTATTTGAGGGTGTTCTCATATATTAATTAAAGATAGATGCATTTGAATTACAGTGAGAATTGTGGTTACTGCTGTGCTGAAAAATAGGTCACAGGAAAAAGCATGATAAATAATGGAGGATCACTCCTTACTAGAGCTTGCTCCAAACTCCCACGCAAGTCAGCGGTTAACACTACAAACCAGCAGCCTTGAGCATGATTAACACAATACCTATGTGCTGAAATTAGCACGTCTCTTTGTTTGCTCTCCAATTTGTTTATCTTGCATTGGCTATTCAAGCTTTGTATTCAGCATAAGTGGTCAAGCTTAATTTGATTAAAGGGATAGTTCACCCAAAAATGAAAATTCTCTCATCATTTACTCACCCTCACGCCATCCCAGATATGTTTGAATTTTTTCTTTTGCTGAACACAAATAAAATCTGAAGGTCCAAAAAGCAGCATAAAAGTTATACATAAGACTACAGTGGTTAAATCCAGAGTTGGTGGGGGGTCTTTTAAAATATATTCCACTACAGATTACAGAATACCTGCTGAAAAATCTAATTTGTAATCCATTCTGTTAGATTACTCAAGGTCAGTAACATAATCTAAATACTTTGAATTACTTCTTCTGCACTGGTAGATATTTTATTTTTATTTGTTTGAAATCAAAATAAATAAATTAATAGTAAATAAGTTAATAACATTCTTGATAGAAAAAAATATAATCATAACTGGTGAAAGGTGCATGTAAAAGGGCTATAAAAAGCATTTTAGCTTAGAATAAAGTTAAATGATAAAATTACAATTGACACAATTTACACTATTTCTGCTGCTCCAAACTTGCTTCAAAACCCAACAGAGTATATCCAACTAAATCTTCCATTTATATGGATAAATTTTTTCCAACTCAACAGACAAAATTCTACATGAAACAAATAACAATAAAATGCAAAGTTATCTCTCTCTCTCTCTCTCTCTCTGGTCTCTCTCTGTCACTCTGACACCTCGTATGCCTTTTTTTGTCTCCCTCCGCCATCAAGAAACAGGTGATGAGCCTTACCCCCCACCCCATCATCACACATTGTTACAAACATACAGTAATTCACCAATTTGGTGAGCATAGTTCCTTATTAGTTTGCTGTGTGGACATAATTTGACTTCACTGAGGCTTCTATATCTTTTATTCCATATATATCTTTCATTCTTTCAGGACTTTGGCCAAATGTACATGCATTTAAGAAAACAGCTTATTCTGGGTTTTATAGAAGTTGATGTTTTGTCTGAGAACATGGCTTACGTGTCCAAGTTAACGCATAAGTAAAATTATTATAGGTTTTTAAAGAGTGCGCATTTGCATATTTGCTCAAGTGTGTCGGGGGCACCCAAAATTCTGATGTAAAGGGAAACCCCACTATTGCAGCGCAGTCATCTTTCGCATTACATACAGTATAGTGCACAAAGCTTATGCGTCCTCAGCAGCTCTATAATTTTGAACCAACGTGGTTCATAGTTACAACAATTTCGGGAAACCTTTATTAAAATACAATCCCATGAAGTCTTGCGAATGATGTAATCAAATTCATAATGATGGAAATACATAAAATTATGGATTTAATGTTGTTGATTATAAGTATAGAAACAACATATCTGAATTTATTTTTAAATATTTAGATATTTACTAAGAAATTTGAGAGTGTAGGACGACCGACTCAGCTACTTCATTCACAGTATGTCATGCGAGTGGGCAATCACTGCAGCGCTTTGTTGGCTGAGATGCTCTAATTGGTGAAGCATTTCTCTTCAGGATCATGGGTAGTTTGGTTATTCAACAGGAGTCCTGCTATTAAACACAATTTCTTAAAAATTATTTTTTGATGAGCTGATTTACTCAGCTGTCTCTGCATATTAAAATGTCTAATTTTACACTTCACCATTAAGAAGTTTATAAATATGTATAAAAATGTGTAGATTTTTCCTAATAAAGGGATCTGACTATTAAAGCTTCATACTGGGCCATGAGGGTTAGTAATGATAGAAGTCATATAAGCAAAGGACATATTTACGTCAAAAACTCATACTTTATCTCCGTAATGAATTTCAAATAGTTGAGCCATTTCCTGAAGCTCTGGTGAGACTTCAGCAGAGTGACAAATTAGATTCACGAATTTGCTTGACAAACAGATGGATGAGGTGATGTTCTCAGAAAAACAGGCAACATCATGACATCCTCTGATGAATCACCACTCTGAACAATAGAATTGTTATTAAAGCCTAAGATCTCTACCAAATCAAATGACATAGTCTATCTCTAATTCAGAGCTTCATGCAATCCTACTTTATTTGTAGTAGCATGTCAACCGCATGGAAAATGTGGTTCATATGAATGTAGCCTCTGTTAAATTACAGAGAATGTAGTATGATTAACAATTTTCATCTACTGACACAAAAATCATGGCTAGTATTAAAAGTGATTGTATCGGAATGCAATTTCACTTCTACCGCCCAACACTGGTTTTAAATAATGTAATTCATGCATTGAAACCAAAATTAAACCAAAAATATTTTTTCATTAAACTTACACTTCAAACGAAATTAAAATATAATCAAAAGTGGTAAAAAATATTATACTAAATCCAAACATTTTACTCTCTCCATCTTCTTCCACTGGCCTCTTTTGCAGTGACTTAAAAAAATCACTTTATGTCTGTAACGAACCCCGCTCCTCTAGTTCTCCCCGCTTCATCGAGCTCACAGGCTCGCTCCCCGAGCTCACACGCTCACTCCCAATCACCCCACTCTGGCTCTCATGCACACTCCCAATCACCAGAGTATTAGTTTCACCTGTACTCATCCCAATCACCTGGTTATTCGTTTCACCTGCACCGCTCGTTTTTTCCCCTATATATCACAACCCTTTCGTTTCACTCTTGTTGGTTATTGTTTAGTTTACCCCTTCGCTTTGCCAGCTCTAGTGTTCCCCTAGCTCCCCTGTCTATTCAACTCGCTTGATTACCCGTTCTACTATTCTGACTTCCCCGGCTTCGACCCTACGCTTTCCTCGACCACTCTTTCGTAGATTTGCCCTTTACCATATCCTGATTCCCCGGCCTCGACCTTGCGCTCCCCCTGACCACTCTTCTTCTGGATTTTCCCTGTTGTACTTTTGCCTGCTAATAAATAAAAGCAGTTTTCATCGACATTGCGACTGTCTCTTCTTGTGCGGGTTACAATGTCAGGTGGAAAATGACTAGTCAAAATTAAATCATAAATACAATTGTAAATATACAAGAATAAAAATATGCATAATAATAAAAATGATAATAATAAATAAACCATGACCTCTAGAAAGTTTAACACAAATCTTCAAATTTTTTGTTTCAACAAACGGCTTCAACTGCTAGCCTATTGAATGGACATTATTTGATGTTCTGTAGGCTGCTTTCAGAATTTGGACATGAACTTTATTAACACCTGCTGGTGAAATCTCCAAACAGTGATTAGTTAAGATGTGGTATTGAAACATCTAAGCACAACGACCAAATTCTGAGGAAAACAGCTAATTACACTTTAGGGCACTACATTTACATACAATACACCAACAGTTTGTGCACCTACACCAACAGTAGCACAAACATTCCCACCCATGGCCATTTGCACTTTCCACTGGCATGAAAATTGCACTTAGAATTAGCATTCTCATGAAAATCAGATAAGATGTTGTACACATCTTATCTGATGTTGTACACAGTCATAGCGCATTTGCGCACTCACAAAAATAGAGCCCCATAAATACCTTTAACACAGGCCTAGACTGCACAACACCAGCTGCCTTTTTATGATGTAGAACCTATCCAAGGTCAATCTATAATGCACATAATTGTGTTACTCATTTAGGTGCCAAGCACAGAAAGATAGTAGGCACCTATTGTATGTGTTAGTGTTCTTTTTAATATTTTGATTCTTATTTTTAATATTCTAGCTAGAGTGTATATGGCAGCCCACAGAACCATATGAAGTTGTGAAATTTGGCACACTGGTAGGAGACAGTCTGAACTTTCTTGGTGACAAAGAAAGTTTGACTTTTGCATCGGTTTATAACGTTTGAACTGTATGGTCTAGTAATGTTTTCTTTTTTCCTCTCAATCATTGAGTAGAGGAGCGCACAAACTAATGCAGGGCTAGATGTAACACACATGGTTTAAACATTTCCACACACACTGTTAAGATGAAACTTTATTTGTTTACTTGTAAGCACAGAAAAGTAGGAAGCTGAAGCAATTTCCACAGCGGCAGGACAGCATTCTGGATGGATGTTTTGTGAAGATGTTTATGTGCATTAAGGCCTTTAATGCCTTTAGTAGGGCTGTTGAAGCTTATATTGGTTGTCATGCTTTAATAAATTGAACATTACTCGTGTGTTTACCGATCGTGTTAATAGGCTTAATTTTCTGGTGCAGTTACTTTAACATGTTTACTAATATTCATGACTTCTGGGTATTTTATAGCTGCAGTTTCAAGATTCCCTAAGTGTGTGTGTCCCTAAGTGTGCGTGTGCCACTGTTTCCTCCTTTCTGTTACCCCAGTCGCAGAAATGCACAGTTGCTGTCACTTCCTATTGCCCTTTTCCAGTCTGTTTAAACTGAGAGGACAATTTAAAATTGCATCTAAAAGCCCCTACAGCCCTAGATAATTCTCCATGAATGTGCTCATCTCAAGTTGTTTATAATTTACAGATTTTATAGCACAGTAATGTATATATTTTTTTTTGTTTAGCGTGTAATCATCTCTCTATTATTGCTTTATTTCCAAAGAAATTATTAAGGAAATTGTTAACATTGCATAATTCTGCATATAATTTTTGTTTAAAATAATTTTAAAAAAGCTTATTTCATTCCCATAATTTTTTTATCATCTTTTTGTGTTTTTAGTTTACAGTCTTATTGTGTTCACTGAATAGACCTACTATTGTAGTATTACAGATTAGCATTGTCTACTGAAGCTGTAGATTGTAATATAAAATATATAGTGTCTTCAACTGAATTCATATCAGCCATATCACAAGTTTCACCTCTTAAATTTAAATGTGTACATTACAAAATAAATGTGTGGTGGATAAACCAGTTGAATAATCATATAAAATATGTAAATAAGAGTGTTGTTTATCGTTCTCAAAGCAAATAATATCTGTTGTAAAAGTTTAATATGATAATATCAATGTGAAAAAAGCACGTCATGACTCCACCTCTGCAGGTACATTTCTCAGAGTGATCACAGGTAACCTCAAAACATGAGATTTATCCGAATGTACTTGCGCAAATTGCTTGCAATTTTTTATTTGAACCATTTTATTTGGCACTAAGCCCAAAGTTCCACAGTGCAGCTTCAATGAAAACTTTTTTCCCTCGCTACATTATTCCTTGGGTCATGTAGAATACAATAATAGAAAATAAAAATTCTACCTGTTTTAGAGTGGTTCACAACTCCATTTTCAGCTCAGAAAACAGAAACAGATGTGTTCCGAACAGGGGTGTAGAGTAACAAATGACAAATACTCACATTATTGTAATTAAGTAGTTTTTCCCAGGAATTGTACTTTTTTAAGTAGTTAAAAATTGTATAATTTTACTTTTACTTGAGTACATTTTAAGTGCTGTAACTGTACTTTTAATGCACTATTTTCCCACTGACTGTGCTCGCTACTTCCCTGTCCTGATTTGATTTTTATTTATCAACATGATTGGCTAGGGAGAGTCTCCAGACTCCCATCAAATCACACGTAAAAAAACTGGAATGGCAGCTGCAGATCTGGCGACAACTGTTATGGATGTGGAGGATGCCTTAAACACATTTCAACATCTGAACATCTCAGCGGCCCCTAAAAGGGCTTTTCGCAGTGAAAAGGCCAATTGCCTGACTGTGTAATGTGAGTTTAACTTGCTCAACCCATATATCAGTATTAATTCTGCCTCTAATTTGAAGTAACATACTGAGGTAAATTTCATATTTCTGAATACTAGCCAGTAATTTAGCTTTCTATCACTGAGATTATTGGGTTGATGTGAGAGATTAAGGCAATGTTTTCAATAGGGCTCTGCGATAAAACAATCTTTATGTTTTTCTGATAAAAAAATTTAATAAAAAGAAGATATCGATGATAAAATTTTGAGTCATTTTCTATACTTAGCCTATGTTCTATATCTAGACCAGGGGTGTTCATAACAATGATCGCAATAGCAAGACAACGTCTCGGTTACTGAGGTAACCTCCGTTCCCTCCGTTCCCCAATGAGATGCTGTGTGTGAGTTGACACTAGGTGTCGCTCCTGCAGAGCCCAGACATCTCTGATCTTGAGAAAAGGCCAATGGAAATTGGCATGTG
Organism: Xyrauchen texanus; assembly: GCF_025860055.1. NCBI lineage: Eukaryota > Metazoa > Chordata > Actinopteri > Cypriniformes > Catostomidae > Xyrauchen > Xyrauchen texanus. Next base: position 16,153,431 of record NC_068284.1, on the reverse strand, counting down.
GAATTTGCATGCCACTCAATCGGACATCCGGATATAAAAGGAGTGATGCTGAAAACACACATCAGGTATCGCACTGAGGAGCCGAGCCAAAGACCAGGCCATTTCAGCGGTTGGTTCAGTGTTGTGGCAGGAGGGACACAACGTCTCGTTCCTTCCATCAGGGAACGGAGGTTAAATCAGTAACCGAGACGTTCCCTATCTGTCACTCATTCGACGATGTGTCTGTGAGTTGACACTTCTGAATTGACATTGGGGTACCAATGGAAAATGCCACAAGAGCTGAACCGAGTTACGCAGCCTGGCAGTGTGAGATGGGCAGACCTCTGTGTGCCTCGTAGCCAGTGCAGCAAGCCGTCGCATAACTACCCCCAACACATTGGCAGGCATGAAGTGGTCCCCTGCACCTAGGGGAACGGCTAACTGCTCAGAAGTATAAGGACTGGCTGGTCCAGCTGTGGCCTTCTCTCTATTGTTCTCCCCAAAAATGAACGAAATCGTTCGGCTGGGGGCCAAATATATGGTCCAAGCTGGGGGGTGTCTCTTCAAAGATGAGGACACTGTAGAGACCACAACCGGCCAAGAGAGGGGTGGGGGGATTTTAGGTGGAATACAACACATGGTCTTACCGATTAGGAGTACTGGTGTGGCAGTGAGCCTCTCCGAAGACTCGACAGCCGCTAGGCTAGGGAGGAATAACGTCCAGGGTTTACACTTCTTGCGAACGCAACTGGGGAAAGAGCGCACGTCTTCGCCTCAAGGGAGGGGAAAGGAGCTATGCACAAGTGATACACCCAGCCAGCTGACCCGAACTTACCTGTTTGTGTCACCTGATAACACATGGGACGAAACTGGCTCAACCCTGAGGTTATAGAACCTTGCAAAGGTGTTAGGTGTTACCCAGCCCGCGGCTCTGCATATGTCTACTGGAGAGGCACCGTGGGACAATGCCCACGGAGCCACAACACCCCTGGTAGAATGGCCGATCCTCTGTTTGGAGAAAACGCTTCCCTTCCGCTGTCCACCAAAGCAGACAAAGAGCTGCTCGGAGCTTCTAAAGCTCTGCGTGTGATCAAGTAAATGCAAAGAGCAGCAAAGGCTGGGTTTGCCTCCTCTTGGGGCAGTGCTTGCAAGTTCACCACCTGATCCCTGTAAGGGGTTGTGGGAACCTTGGGCACGTAGCCCGGTCGTGGTCTCTGGATGACGTGAGAGTAAGCCGGACCAAACTCTAGGTACAGTTCGCTGAAGTAGAAGCGCCGTAGATCCAACAGATCATGTAGAGATGAATGGAGGCGGCAGAGGAATTCAGCTCTGTGACTTGCTCGCTAGGCTCCGAAGAAGATATCTGATGTGTGTTTGCAGCGTCACTCCTTTTATACCAGTATGTCCGGGGGAGTGGCATGCAAATTCCACATGCCAATTTTCATTGGCCTTTTCTCAAGATCAGAGATGTCTGGGCTCCGCAGGAGAAACTCGGCAGAATGTCGAGTGAGTGACAGATAGAGAATCACTGGTTGGTTGATCTAGATAAAATGTTAAAGATTTACGTTTTATCTCCTGACGTCTGTAGCTGCATGCTGTTTGATTGGCAGGTGGCTAATATTTGAGCACTAATGCGGGATCGTGCCTAAATTATAAAATACACTTTATAATTCCGCCAATGCCCTTCTTGATGAGGATTTAATGTAAACGCAGTCAGTTTGGTCTACAGTGAATTTAAACAGTGGGACAAAAAGCGTATTTGCATCAAAATGTCAGACTTGAAGTGTACATGTAATCGAATTGAGCACTGTCTAGTAGGCTATATGTCATATAAAGGCTATTAATCAAACAACAATAACAAGGAAATTAGAAAACCACTCACTAATTTTGGCTGAATAACTTGAGAAGCTTTAAAAGTATTCATGTAATAGAATAAAACAGTGACATGTTTTAATAATATTGTTCGTTTTTTTTTTTGTATAATACTGTTACTGGTGTACTTTTTTGTATAATCCCTGATGTAGAGATTGTGTTAATTTGTATAAGAAATTACCAGGAAAGTAGAGATGATAAAATATTTTATAATTATGCTTAGCCTTTATAAAGATAGAAAAGTATCAACATTTGCAGAGCAATACTTCAGCAGAATATTCCACCAGTCACAAACTTCAGACAATTATGCATCATGCATTAGAATGAGAACTATTTCTGGGCTTAAAAGATACAAGAACTAAATCATTGTGGAACATTGTATCTCAAAGGAGGACAATGTGGCCCCCCATGTGCTACTTAAAGAAACAGTTCACTCAAAAACTCACCCACATGCCATCCCAGATGTGTTTGACTTTCTTCTACAGAACACAAATTAAGATTTTTAGAAGAATATTTCCACTCTGTAGGTCCATAAGTGAATGGATGCCCAAATTTGGACTCTCCAAAACTCACATAAAGGCAGCACAAAAATAATCCATGTGACTCCAGTGGTTTAATCCATATCTTCAGAAGTGATATGATAGGTGTGGGTGAGAAACATATCAAGAAATTCTAGTTAAAATGGCCTTAAATCCGGGATGGTATGAGGGTGACTAAATGATGAGAGAATTAAAATTTTTGTGTGAATTATTCCTTTAAAGCTTGATGTGACCCCTGTACCATACAACTGCTCTATCCCCTCTACTGTGCGGGACATGACGTGCCAAGTGACCCTGCTTTTTTAGTGGGTTTTTGGCATTCCTTGCATTGTTTTGAACATGTTTTATGCGCAACAATAACTCTCTCAGTCGGCATTAAGGGACATTTAGACCCAACACACAAACTGATTTTAATGTAGTTGTTTCATACATTATGATATTGAAAATCAATTTCATCTTTTCATTTCTGTAATCATGTTGTCCTTTTATTTTTATTTTTTAAATCAGATTAATGTAGTGTTTACAGTATCATAGATAAGTGATATATTTTAAAAGTTGTCAATCACAAATACCTATTTTATTATTCTTTCTGGCAAACAGCCATGAAAGGGAATGCAAATTATGGTATGTGTGCTACATTTTAAATTTCAGCATAGCTTTTATTATAAGGGTGCATAGCTTTCGCAAATCAGTACTCAATACATTTACATTTACATTTGGCAGACGCTTTTATCCAAAGCGACTTACAGAGCCCTTATTACATGGACAATCCCCCTGGAGCAACCTGGAGTTAAGTGCCTTGCTCAAGTACACAATGGTGGTGGCTGTGGGGATTGAACCAGCAACCTTCTGATTACCAGTTTACCAGTTATGTGGTTAAGACCACAACACCACCACCACTCCATCACTACTCATGAGTACTTTAAATGAGCTACTCTTTTACTCTTACTTGAGTAGTTTTTAGGACAGGTACATTTACTCTACTCAAAATATTTTTTTTAAAAAAGTAAAAGTACTTTTACTTGAGTATTATATTTCAGTACTCTTTCCACCCCTGGTTCTGAATTCGATTCCGCTCCCTTATGTGTACCGAGTGTGTTCTATTTAAAGTGCTCCAGATTCACTTTAACTTCATTTTTGCAAAATTCCAGATCATTTTGTTATATTATATTATATTACAGCCATTTCATATTTTAGTTGATAGGGATAACAAAAAAAAATTATAATAATGAAAAGTTGTCTGAGACCCTAATACAAAGTGAGTTTTTTTCTCTCTCTCTTTGTTTCACTGTTTTATTTATTTATTTGTTTTCTTGTTTTTGGCTGAATTGATAAAGGTCTGCATTTGGTTCTTTTTAGGATGACCCACTTGAGAACCCTTAAAGAGTGGTCTTTTTATAGGCAGTAGAGCATGGGCAAAACATTACCTAATTTTTTGGTTTATCATATCAGTTCAAATATTAATTGCAATTTTTTCTAAATAATCGCAAAATGACTTTTTGTCCAAATCGTGCAGCCCTTGTAATAAGTAATTCTTCTTATCGCCTTTGAACTGCTTTGCCAAAAATCATCAGCAGGGATGCTATATCCTATTCATTTCACATGCAATGGATCTTCCGTTGTTGTGCTCACCCCCGTAATTGCTGCTTACAGCTAGATTTTAATTTATGATTTTTGTTGACTTATTTTAGGGTCACTTAGTTATTCACAAACCAATTCCATAGTTAGTGAATGAGACACACTGGGCCCTATTTTAAGATTGCTAGGTCCATGAAAATTAATTTGTGTCAAGTCATTGGGAATGGTCAAAAACAAATAGTGCCCATTGTTTCTTTAGCGTCCAAACATTTTAAATGGAGATGATTTGGGACTTCAAGTGATTGAAGACATTGTAAATGCTATCTTAAGACAAGCATATCAACTGTCTCGATTTAGAAAAATCATTTAGCAGAACCCGTTCAGCAATAGCTGGAGGCTCTCAGAGCTTTGGAATGTTGCCGATTAATCCAGAGCTTGAGAGGATCAAAGCCCTCCAAAGCAAGTACAAACATCATTAAAGCAGTGAGAAGAAAGTCAAGACTTTGCTGAGCCCCTGGAGCAGGGAATCACAACCTCCTCTCCATATTTCTCCAGGGGGCCAAAGATAACGAGCAGGCTCATAGCAGGGAAACTTCCTCAAGTAATTGCACCCCTAAAGGACTAAAGCATCTCTGCAGTGACAAAACAAATTTCTGCAGCATTGGATGCATCTTCTCAATAAGTGAGGCTTTCATATTATCACTTATGAGATCGACAGAAATGTGTTGATATCATGAGGCTATAGAGTCAGCCAAGCTATTAGAGGGAGTTAAGAACATTAACCTTCACATCCTTCATGACATAAATCTTTCAAACACATCAGCATGCCTAAATCATAGATGAACAACTATAAGAATTTAAATATGCCATAAGATTACAAATATCATTGACATAAACCTCTATAAGGGGAATTCTTATGCATCATAGACTATCACAGTGAAATAATCTTTCTAAAACCAATTTCCTCCAACATCATTATAATAACTGAGTAAATGAGCAAAAGCAAACTAACCATGAAAGAAAGTGGTCTGACTGAATAACCTCCACAGAGGACATGTAGAAAGAAATTATATCCTGCTGTAAGTACAAGACAGAGCACCCCGAGTACATTACTGGTGTGGTAAGCCATCTGGAACATAGTGATGTGTTGAAAGGCCTGTATTCAGACCTTGTAGTCTAATTAATATTATGCCTTCTATCAGCCTCATGGGACAATCTCCCTACATTTTATTTTAAAACTGAATAGTAGGATAAGTATACGGTGGGTTCCAAAAGCCTGAGAACACTAGTTAAAATGTGTCTATCTTGCATTTTTCTTATGTCATTCAAGTGCTTTATTACAAAAACAATTATGATCTATACACCAATTTGAGTGAAAAGTTAAACTGATTAAATAGCATTAATTTCAGAATTCCTTAGTATTTGATATGTCCCCTTTTTTCCAAAATGACATCATGCACTCAATCTGGCATGGATTCCATGTTTGTGCAAAACTTTATGAACAAAGTATATTTAAAAAAATCTGACCAATGGAAATAGTGCAGAATCTAACATTTTCCTTATTCATTTTATGCCAAAACATTTCTTAGTTTAAATTTTCTCAGAATCAAAAAACGTTTTTCTAGGTTTTGGACTAAACTCAGCTTCTGTATTTAGGAACCTGTGAAATAATTTCTATGTGAGTGATTCACTTGGAAGGGAAGAGAGGGGCATATAATGCATAGGTGTGTGCACTACACTTCTAAGCACTCGCTTGAAGAAAAAAAAAGAAAAAAAAAAAAGGTTCCCTATTAAAGAGATGTGTTCACCTTCTGATTTTGTGAAATAGGAAAACCAAAAGGTAAGACTTTTTGGAACCCAAGAGAGAAATTTGATCATTACAGCACCAGAGTTAGATAGCAGGTGCAAGTACAAAACAGTGTTAGAAAAAAGAGACAGAGAGAAAGAATCTGACTTCAATATTCAACATATTCTGAAATGAAACAATTCATGTGTCCATTACCAACATTGCTTCCATTTTAGGTTGCCATTTAATAAACAACTAATAACTATTAGCACCAGTCACATGATCTAATCACTGGCATTGTTCGGTAAACATTGACTAAACACATTTCAATGTTTGTGAAACAGTCTGATCTAGGGTTTTATTTCAGCATGTTAATTTCCCCTGATACATGCCTAAAGGGAGAGGATCCATATGGCAGGGGGAGTTTTTGCTCCATTAATTAAAAGTCTGTTTAAGTTGCTTCAAAGCTACGTTCCTTAATGTGCTTCTTGCCTTTGCAATAATGCCAATCTGCACAATCTGATGACGTAAAATACCCAGCTGCTTACTGCTTAGTGACATTCTGTTTGGCTTAACTGAACGCTGTGTAAATCTAGGTCATATGTTGAACTTCAAATAAAATGTTTAATCCAGTAAATTTAGTCTTTCAAAGAATTACACTCGTAATGATCTGTTGCTTAATTGAAATGCATTCTTTAATATAGATGGGTGATGAATGACCATTAATATATTTTTTCTCAACACACTCTGCAGCTCTTAATTTATATACTGTTTATGCTTAGTGCATAGCCCATCAATAGGTTATTAATTATGGAATAAAGTTAATTGATTGTAACGTAATTTGTTAGAAATGTCAGGTAGAGGCTTGCTACAGTTGAAGATACATTTGGCCCAAAGAGAGATCTAGGGACCAAATCCAAGCCAACTCATTTCACTGCAGTGGCAATAACAAGTAATTATTCATTTCCTTTTAGATCGTCTTTAACAGGATTAAGAGTTCTGTGACTAGCAGTTATATAAGCTGCGAAAAGGCTGTAACTCAATCTGACACATTTCCACAAACCTGTTTCAACTGCTGGCTGAGTGGGGGCAAGAACATATGCCTGTCATCCACCATAACTGAGCTGAAGCCTACAGGGAAAACCTGCTGTCACACTTTTAACCCATGCTATACGTATAGATTTTACACTGCAAAAGTTTAGTACCAAATCATGATGTTAAAGACTCACTTTGTCTGCAAGAATGCAGAAGTGTTTTCAATTTTTTGTGCTAACGAGGCTGAGCATATTGAGTACATTAATAAATATTTATGAGAGGCAAGAATACAAAATGCAGCATTCTCTTATGTATACGAGTGCACACTGGCATGCAAAACCAAGTAAGGAGCCAGGACTTACTGAGCAGTAGAGGAAGCCCTCGCCGTTCATGCCGATGTAGAAACCTGCTTTGACTCCTTGAATGGCCACCACCCTTAACCCAACAGGGATGAGGTTGAAAAGAGCTGGGGAAATACAAGAAGGAGAAGTTATGTAACAGGATAGATTTTGGAACTGCTAGACTCAAATACTACTCATCATCAGTGGACTCTTATTATCTAATATAGAGTTTATGATATAAACATCTAACATAGCATTTATGATGTAAACTACAGAATCTAAATACAATGCTGGACTCAAACACTACTCATCGATGGACTATTATCTAACCTTGTATTTATGATATAAACTACAGAATCTAAAAACAATGTAGGACTCAAACACCAGACATCCTCTTCTATTATCTAACCTCACATTGATGATGTAAACTACAGAATCTGAAAACAAGGTTGGACTCAAACACCATTCATCAGTGAACTATATTATCTAATCTGGAATTTATCATGTAAACTACATTATCTTAAACAATATAGGACACAAACAGTACTCATCATAAGTGGACTCCATTATCTAACCTCGCATTATGACCAATACTACAGAATCTAAGAACAAGGCTGGACTCAAACACTACTCATCAGTCTGTTGACTCAAACAATACAATGTAGAAAGTATTGTTGTGCTCAAACTTGGATTACTTTCGATGCCTGCAGACAAAACAATGTAACAAAAATCAAGTTGCTGGAAGTTTGCTAGACCTAAGTCTGATTTTCATTCATTGTGCAGACAGTAACTTAAACAATACTTCTCAGTAGATTCTCTGACCTACAGTAAAATGTATGATATAAACTACAGACACATAAACTGTGTTTTTTGGGTTGTTAGGAAATGGCAATTTTGTCTGAAGGAAATATGTTTTCAATTTTCAAGCAATGTTGTGAGCCATAGTGTGCTGATACTCTGTATGCTCTGATGCTTCGTAGCATGGAAAGGTGCCAGCATGCACTTGTCCACTGAGCTGATTCAATCTCACCCGATAAAGATCAGTGCCTGCTGTTCTGTGGTGTAAATTTGACTGAAAGGCTGTGGATGCCACAGTTGGGGGGAAGAGTTGCAGGCTGCACAAGACTGTCTATAATGCTCTATTTTTTTCTGTATTTAATTTTGAAATAATCTATTTCTATTCGTTTTGAAGCTACTGTATATCAATATGCTAGTGTACTCCAAAATAGTTTAAAAAAAATGTAACCTTATACAGGTTACATTTGCACAAATTTCTCTTTGTGTAAACAGACCAAACATTTTGAAGATTCATCTTGCACTACACAGGGTTTTTTTTTTCCAATCAAATGCTTTTTAGAATAAGTCCCTCACCTTTATACCACCTGCAACCAACTAGCAAGTAGCAAATCATGGTTCATGGCTGTGACATAACTAAAGTTTGTTGGTTATTTAGAAAAGGGGGTCTTCAAAACTGTTGAATTTGTTCCAACTTTTAATACATTTTATTGGTCAGACTCAAAAGTCTTAAATCTACTGAGATATATATAACAGTCCCTTTAAAGCAAGCTCAAACTCCGGCCAGCTATTACCAGTCAATTGCTATCTACTGGAAAAGGGAGAGAGTGAAATCCCCAAAACTGTTTGTCAAGATTACCTTAAAATAATAGACTTCAATTCAAGAATAATGGTATCATAGATAGTGTTTCTTTAGATCAAATCACACAAAACTGTATTTGCTAGACTGGTCTAGCTAATGTGCATTCTAATGAGTAAACAAACAGGCCATTGGCTCTTTTAACTTAAAAATTGGACTTCCATTCCTAGAGCCGTCATATTGAGTGTTGCAATGCCTCTTTTAAGAAGGCTAATGGCTCTTTTAACTGCAAGGCAAATTATAGCCTGCAGATTTAGAGCTACAATTTCTCCCATTCATCTACATACTATAGGAGTAGACTCTTCCCTTTCTAATGTCTCTGTTTAGAATATATATCTAGTTTATGCCAGAACATTAGCCATCTCTCCTGGTGCCTACAAAGATACAAAAGCCCCTTAATGTGCTAATATATGTTGTTGTAGTAAACCACACAAGTGTTTTAGGAAAGGAATGGCAGGCTCAAGACAGTAGGGATGGGAACTGTAATCTATATGGACACAAATCCCCAAGTAAGGCACCATGAAAAGAAGCATGAGTCTACACAAAGCGACAGTGAGCCCTCTGTGCTAGCACCACAGAGGCAATCACTGCTGTCCGGGTATTTCATCAATCTGTCTAAGCGGAGACCCGGCCAGACAGTTGCATTCTGACAAACCTTTTCAAGTTATGATTAATGACTGCAAACCCAGACAGTCCAGTTACTCTGACAGATTAATCAACTGTAAAAATTTACAAATAACCGGGAGGGGATTGAATGTGCACGGTTATTTGCTACTAATTTTGAGTGCGTCTGTTTTTCAAAATGGTTTCTTAAATGGTGCCATCTGATGACAAACGATTTGAATCATTTTGATGAAGGAGAGCAGGAATACACTGTACCGCATCATCAGATTCGTATCTTATTTACTGCTGAAGCAGACGGTTTGTAATCATATGTGATCTACTGTGCCTCACCAAAACATGAATCATCATCTGCCATATTCAAACTTGCATTTTTTTAACTGAAATCTGCTCTTGTAGTGTTAGTGTCTAATATCTTAATGTTTTTCTTATTGTAATGTTGACCAACTCCTATTTGAGGTGTCTTTGTCACATAGTTTTTACCTAACATAGTTTAAGTCTTGAGTGTTTCATCACCAGCTGAGAAACTGCCATAGAGATGAATGGGAAAGCTAATGGATAGCTTTCTCTGGGTATTATAGTCTTCCTTGGACCACATTGTTCTATACTTTTTAACCTTTTTAAATTGGGATGGTCTTTGGTGTCAGGAACTACATCAGTCATTGTGCAATGCAATAGTCTGTGAATACAGTAGAATTCGGATCTGGGAATGAAATCCTTTCCTCATCAGAATTATTAGCATGGTTCAAAAGGTCAAGCATTTCAAGGTGGAAGTAATCTATTATTCTGATAATTCATCCTGAGGATCAATACAGCAAAGCTTGTGCTGAATGCCTAACTGCTTTTATTTTGTTCACGCTCTGGCTGTGCTATTCTCTCCTTATATTGCTGAACTACAGGCTGCTTGTGAAGGGAATAATTTAGCTGGTACAAATGGAGAGGGAAAAAATCACTTGATCTCTTAATTATTATCTGCAGTTTACCGATCTCTATCTGTGGAGCAGACTGACAGATAAATGTAAGGATTAAAGAAGGAAAGGACTTAAAAATAGCCTGAGTCGCTTTCAGAAGCTTTTCTTGTTTTTCATCTCACTCTATACCTTATTTTCAGTTAGTAAACAGGAGAGTTTTACTTATAGACATTGTCAAATGTTATCTGAAAGTAATGCTTTCTCTGGAGATATAAAAAAGACATTGAGTAACTCTGTGTTGTCACTCAGCAATTCCCAAAAATGTTTTGTTTTATGCACCCCCACGGTCCCATCAAGTACCCCTTCATGAACAGCAAAGAAGAACATATTTGTTTCTTTTTTATATTTTTTACCTTCATTTAAGCAGGCAAATCACCAAAGAACAATTTTCTTATTTATAATGACTTCCTGGCAAGAGGATTGTACTCTTGAAGGGGAACAATTTGGATTCATTACAAAAGTATACAATAATGTGTCACTTTTAAAGGAATATTCTGGGTTCAATACAAGATACGCTCAATCAGTAGCATTTGTGGCATAATATTGATTACCACAAAAAAGTATTTTGACTCGTTCCTCTTTTTTTTAATTGGAGGTTACAGTGAGGCAGTTACACTAGAAGTGGATGGGGACACATTTTGGAGGGTTTTAAGACAGAAATGTAAAACTAATCATTTTAAAAAAGCACTTACATTAATACTTCTTTTAAAATCCATGCATTATTTGAGCAGGAAATTTGTTTAAATGGACATTTTTACATTAGTTTTATGGTTTTAAGGTTTGGCATTACATCGTCATGGCAATGAAGTTGTAAAAAAACTTTACATGGAAAAGGTTAGCAAATTATTTTATTACACTGAAATCATGTTAATATGCATATTGTTTATGTCTTGTGGCTATACTTTTGAAATAGTGAGTATTTTAATGTTTAAAGCCCTATTCAGTTCCATTGCATATGTCTCACTGGAACCCAGATTTTTGCTTTTTTTTAAAGAAAAGGTAGGGCAAGTCAAAACATTTTTTTTTTTTGTCATCAATATTATGCCACAAATGTTTTACATGCTCACATATGAGCAAGGCAATGGCAGTAAATTGTTAATCATTTATTGATCTTTTCATATCAATATCATCGTATTTTTACCCTGAAGCGAAATAGTCTCACAGATGAACATTTTGAGCATGTGCTCCTTTTACATTACAACAGTAAGATATGCACCTGAGCTAAGGAATAGGAGATGGGATATTACTAAGTAGTAAGGGTTCAAAGTAAGTGTGTCAGAGTTTTGAGCTGTTAGCTTTGTGATTTCAGGTTCATTACTGTTTGTTCATGTAATGTATCTTTTTATTTATGCACTTAAAATTAACTAGATTTATTTTATTTTTTATTACAACCCCAATTCCGAAAAAGTTGGGACAGCATATTCTAAATAAAAAGGAGTGATTTGTAAATTTGCTAAATTTAAAGCACTACAACTACACAATATAGGATGTTTTTCCTGTTGAATTTTATAATTTTTCTTAAATGTTCAGTAATTTCAAATCAGATGATTTTAACACACTCCAATACAGTTGGGACAGTCAAGAGTTTACCACTGTGAAACATCATCATTTCTTCTCATAACACTTATTAAGCATTTAGGCACTGAAGACATACGTTTGTTAAGTTTAAAAAGTGGAATTTTGCACATTCATCCATTATGCAGGTCTTTAGCTGCACAATTGTACGGGGTCTTCATTGCCGGATGGTGTGCTTCATGATGCACAACACATTTTCAATTGGAAATGGTCAGGACTGCAGGCAGGCCAATCACCCACACTTTCTGCTTATTCGGTTGTTGTCCTGCTGGTGCTGGATGGCAGTATATGCTGCTCTAAAATGTTTACATATCTGTCTGCATTAATGATGCCCTCAGAGATGTGCAAATTACTCATGCCATGGGCACTGACACACCCCTGGCCCATACAGACATTGGCTTTTGGACCTGACATTGATAACAGCTTGGTCCTTTTCCTCTTTGACCCAGAAAACACGTTGGCTGTGTTTTTCCAAAACTTTTTGAAATGTGGACTCTTCAGTCCAAAAAACACAGTTCCAGTGTTCTACTTTCCATCTAAGATGAGACAGAGCCAAGAGAAGTCAGCAGTGCTTCTGGACAGTGTTGATGTAGGGCTTCTGCTTTGCAAAGGAAAGTCTTAACTTGCATCTGTGTACGCAGCAGTGAATGGTGTTGACTAACAACAATGTACTAAAGTAATTCCAAGCCCATGTTCATGATATCCATTGCAAATGAATGATGTTTTTTAAGATAGTGATGTCTGAGGGATCAGAGATCACGTGCATTCAGAAGTGGTTTTCGTCTTGCCCTTTACCTACTGAGATTTGACCAGATTCCTACTATATTGTTCACTGTAGAGGGTGAATGACCAAAATCCTTCCAATTTGTCTTTGGGGAACATTGTTCTCAAAGCGTTGGATTATTTGCTGAAGCATCTGTTCGTAAATTAACAAGTCTTGAATGATCTTTGCTCTTGAAGGACTATTTGGAGGCTCCTTATATACTATGACAAGATTGCCTCACCTGTTTAACATCTCCTGTTTCACAGTCATGTTATTTCAACATGTCAAATTGTTATTAGTCTTAAATTGCCCCTGTCTAAACTTTTTTGGAGTGTGTTGCAATCATCTGATTTAAAATGACTGTACATTTTCAAACAACAATAGGAGTTGTTTAGGAGTTTAATACCCATGGTGATACTCTAGTTATTCATATCCCATAACAACTACCTATGAAAGTTGGATGTTCCTCATATGAAGAACCACATCTAATGAATAAGCAATGTAAATTCATTGACATCAATCCCTGGAGATGCTCTAGAAAGTTCTTCCAAAAGAGGCTGCACAAACTGTAAACAATGTATATGTTTCACACCTTTAACCACACTCTTTATGGACCGTGAGGTTATTGCATTAGTTACACAGCCACACGGGAATGGATGACTCATGGAAAGATCCTCATTGCACTAGAATAGTGCTGTAAACCAAGTTAAGTGGGCTCTTCCTTCCTTTCTACTTGGATCTCACCACACATCTACTCTCACATTTGAATAAAAATCTGCATTTAAAACAATACCTATTCAGCATATCTACATGTATACATCTGAAATGAAGCAATAAAATGACCAAATCAGTAATACTGTATATTCCCAAAGGTCACTTCCAAATGCAGGTGACTGCTACTGCATGTATTATCAGAATTAAATATTCACTTAAAGGGATTGTTCACCCAAAAATGAAAATCCTCACACTCATGTTGTTCCACACCTGTATGACTTCCATTTATCCATGGAAGACAAAAGAAGATGTTTGGCAGAATATCAGTCCCAGCAACCATTCACTTACCTTGTATGGAAGAAAGATGCAGTGAAAGTGAATGGTAAGGCTGTCAGTCATTAAAATTCAGCCTAATATCTGATTAGGAACAAAATGAGGGTGAATAAATGACAAAAGGCTTTTCATTTTAAGGTGCATTATGTCTTTAGCAATTATGTGGATTGGTTTGTTTTCTTATTTCTGGTTTAGATTATCTCAGGAAGCCTTTGACTGGTAGAAACAACATAAATGTAATTCTAGAAATAATATTTTTCTAATATTTGCAAATAGTGGGGTACAATTAACTATGTTTGTTCGTACTGCACAATCGGTGCATGATATCAGTTGCAGTTCCATTGACTCACTGAAGTCGCAGTTCTCATCCTTGGTGCCATCAATGGTTCTGTCTGGCTTCATCTGCAGGTAAAAACCCTGCTGGCTGAACAGTCGTGTCACAATGCCTTTCAGCTGCGGCTCTGAAACAAAAAAGCACACAGGCCCGCCCCCAACCCACATTTTTATCAGACTCCACCCCAACACATTGTATGTTTTTTTTTTTCATCATGTGAATATGAGCTAGTTGAGATGGAATTTAAATTGCTCTTGACTTCTTATCCAGTGAATGCACTAGTGAATGCACTAGTGAATGCGTATGTTGATAAAGCTCTACATATTTGCTCTCTGTGACTCATTAATCAATTTCACAATGGACACCTGGAGTTTAAAAGATCAGCTGTGGCAATGACAGATGTTTTCTGGTGGAGTGGTAAATTATTTTGATGAAGGCCTGAGAGGCAGGAGTGAAAAGGGCCACATGGATGACTTGGCATGCAGTAAAGTCCCACAGCTTTCAAGACCAGAGTTCAGAGGAGTTGTGAATGTCCATGATGGGCAAGATCAGCTATTCATCATGGGCCTCATCTATCCACTGTAGACCCAATATCTCTGACAGGCTGGAAGGGCCATCAATCACACGAACGAGCCTGCCTAGATCCATCAGGAAGAACATTACTAAATCACATGCAAAATCCACACTACCACAAAGTCTAGGACAGGGACCCCTATAGGAAATGACCCTAAACTACACAGAAAGTCTTTGTCTTATTGTGTGTGTGTGACTGTTTACATGTGCATGTCTCCATACATGTAGCTAATTATGCACTCATACGTATGTGGATTTGAGGGGATAGTTCACCCAAAAATACAAATTATGTCATCATTTACTCACCATCATGTTGTTCCAAACCTGTATGACTTTCTTTCTTACGTGAAACACAAAAGGAGTGACAGTGGTGTAAGAAACAAAATTTTACATTAATGGGAAATATTTGCATCCTTGTCTCATGAACATTAAGTGACTGTGGCAACATTTTTGCAAAATGAAGTTGCGTGCTTCATTACATTCAGTTTCCTAGTGAAATCTCCAGCAGGAGGCACCAAAAGCGAGTGAAATAGTGTCATAATAAGAAAAGATTTTTAAGGTGAATAATAGATGGAGGCTTTAATGAGTTAAAGTAACCCCCTAAACTAAAACTTTAACTTAAACCTAACCAATAGTGTTTTAAGAAAGAAAATAAGCAGAGGTAGGTAGAGTAGCCAAAATCTGTACTCAAGTAAAAGTAGAATAACTTTAAAAAATTAAAGCTGTAATTGTAATTGTTGTGTCATTCATCCTTGTCAGAGCGGAACATTCTGATTAATAAAACTAAATTTAAAAAGAAAAAACGTTATGGTAAAAATGCGCTCTAGAAACACGCATCTCATGTGGGGAAAAGAGGATGCGGGTGCGGCCCGGGACAGGGCATCAGTGAAGCGTGTTTCAGTGCTAGAGAAAAATATTCAAGAATACAATGCAGAAAGATCAGATATGATGTAACCGGCACTGTTGTTTTGTTGCGCTGCTCACTAGAGACAATGAGAGGGTGTAACCGTCGTCATGATGTCTTGCAGTCAAGATGGAATCAATCTGAGGTCCGGATCCGGTAAGCGGTGACCTGCGTAGCAGGGGCAATAGCAACTTCATACAGTCTGAGGCTGCTTTCCACTGAAGCGGAAGAAATCCGTTCAAAGCCACTTCCAATGCTAGAGAACAGCTTGCCCCGCGCTGCTGTCAATTTTACAATCCACCTCGAGAGCTTGACGCTCGGCTGAGGAAGACATTGAAAGCTCTCACTCACATTCTCACCACGCGCCAGCAGAAACATACGATAAGAAAGCCAAACTGCTAGTGTTTTTAGCAACACGCATGTCTAAATGTAGAACAATTGCTAAATATCGAAAATTACTCAAAAGCTTATCGTCGATATCATGGAGATTTTATCGCGATAAATATTGATATCGTTTTATCGCCCAGCCCTAAATGGATTAAATGTAACGTGTTACTACCCACCTCAAATAAGAGGTGAACAAAACAGACATCCTAACCCTAAACCAACACCTAAACCTAAATCCCTATGCTTCCATTTTAACAGGAACACTCAGCGTCTGCATACATTTGAACGCAGGCCTGTCAAAGTATAGGCTACTCCATATAACTGCGCACATACACATGTGGTTGGTGCATGTACGCTACGACCTGACTTTTTCTTCAAGAGTTTAGACTCATAATGATGTCTTTACAGGTGAAACTCGAAAAATTAGAATATCGTGCAAAAGTTCATTAATTTCAGTAATTCAACTTAAAAGATGAAACTAATATATTATATAGACTCATTACAAGCAAAGTAAGATATTTCAAGCCTTTATTTGATATAATTTTGGTGAATATGGCTTACAGCTTATGAAAACCCCAAATTCAGAATCTCAGAAAATTAGAATATTGTGAAAAGGTTCAGTATTGTAGGCTCAAAGTGTCACACTCTAATCAGCTAAACACCTGCAAAGGGTTCCTGAGCCTTTAAATGGTCTCTCAGTCTGGTTCAGTTGAATTCACAATCATGGGGAAGACTGCTGACCTGACAGTTGTGCAGAAAACCATCATTGACACCCTCCACAAGGAGGGAAAGCCTCAAAAGGTAATTGCAAAAGAAGTTGGATGTTCTCAAAGTGCTGTATCAAAGCACATTAATAGAAAGTTAAGTGGAAGGGAAAAGTGTGGAAGAAAAAGGTGCACAAGCAGCAGGGATGACCGTAGCCTGGAGAGGATTGTCAGGAAAAGGCCATTCAAATGTGTGGGGGAGCTTCACAAGGAGTGGACTGAGGCTGGAGTTACTGCATCAAGAGCCACCATACACAGACGGGTCCTGGACATGGGCTTCAAATGTCAAACGTCTTTCCTGGGCTAAAGAAAAAAAGAACTGGTCTGTTGCTCAGTGGTCCAAAGTCCTCTTTTCTGATGAGAGCAAATTTTACATCTCATTTGGAAACCAAGGTCCCAGAGTCTGGAGGAAGAATGGAGAGGCACGCAATCCAAGATGCTTGAAGTCCAGTGTGAAGTTTCCACAGTCTGTGTTGGTTTGGGGAGCCATGTCATCGGCTGGTGTTGGTCCACTGTGCTTTATTAAGTCCAGAGTCAACGCAGCCGTCTACCGGGACATTTTAGAGCACATCATGCTTCCTTCAGCAGACAAGCTTTATGGAGATGCTGACTTCATTTTCCAGCAGGACTTGGCACCTGCCCACACTGCCAAAAGTACCAAAACCTGGTTCAATGACCATGGTATTACTGTGCTTGATTGGCCAGCAAACTCGCCTGACCTGAACCCCATAGAGAATTTATGGGGCATTGCCAAGAGAAAGATGAGAGACATGAGACCAAACAATGCAGAAGAGCTGAAGGCCGCTATTGAAGCATCTTGGTCTTCCATAACACCTCAGCAGTGCCACAGGCTGATAGCATCCATGCCACGCCGCATTGAGGCAGTAATTAATGCAAAAGGGGCCCAAACCAAGTACTGAGTACATATGCATGATTATACTTTTCAGAGGGCCGACATTTCTGTATTTAAAATCCTTTTTTTAATTGATTTCATGCAATATTCTAATTTTCTGAGATTCTGAATTTGGGGTTTTCATAAGCTGTAAGCCATAATCATCAAAATTATATCAAATAAAGGCTTGAAATATCTTACTTTGCTTGTAATGAGTCTATATAATATATTAGTTTCACCTTTTAAGTTGAATTACTGAAATTAATGAACTTTTGCACGATATTCTAATTTTTCGAGTTTCACCTGTATATTCCACAGACTCCAGCTATACAAATGCAGGTATCTCCTGACCTCCTCACACACACATGCTCTTGACCTGCACATCCACTGTTGTTGTTTTTACCTTCATCTCCTGATGTTTAGCTGCGATTCAAAAAAATTCTAGCACTTCTTAGTGACAGCAACGGCTCAAAGTATAAGTGTTGCCATCTTGTGGACCCACTAATTAGTATAAATAACTCCAGGCCCATTGGCATTCGGTTAGAAAAATTGGGACGTGTGCGTGCAGTGCTCGAGCACTCTGCTGATGACGAGAATTTGCATCTGACCAAAGTATACTTTGGCCTTAACCAATAGTTTTGTAACATCTTGTGGCTATACTTTTCGATCATTATGCAAAGTTACGTTCATTTTGGTTGCATTTTGCCCCGAGTCCACGCTAATGTCTGACTGTGGCAGACAGCCTCATTCACTTCAATTGTATGGAAAAGAGCAGCGTCACCTTTTTCACAACTCTCCTCTTGTGTTCCATAAAAGAAAGTGGTGACTTACAAAGTGTGGTGTGTCAACAATAACAGAACTTAAATTTTTCGGTGAACTGCTCCTGGCTTCATGCAGGCAATGTACCACCAATGTAAAAATGTAACACCATTTGGACATATTCCTGCACAAGGCAAATATAATTCTGTTGAACTATACATGTTCCATATTGCCCCATTTCACAAACAGAAACAGTCCTATATGTTGACAGATGATGTCATGATGATCGTGAAATGATGAATGGTCACCTCGACTACTGAAGTCACAGGAGAAACACGACACATCAGCAGCACAGAGCAAACAGAGCCTCACTGCACTCGTATAGGACAGACGAAAGAGGACAGAGCACACAGAAGAATAACGGGGACAGAAACATAAGAGGAAAAAGAGAGATCGAAAGGGGGCGGAAAGAAATTAAGGGGAGGGTAGCGTGCCAGAAGGGAGTAGAGAAAGGATCAAAAGAAAGAAAAGGACATAAAGACGAAGAGATAGAACAGTAGTCGAAAGCATATTACAAGGACAAGGCAGACACCGGCGACCGCCGTTTGACTGGAGCTAGTCCCCCATGAGCACGGGATGGGGTGGGGAACTGGAAGACACAGCACATGGATGGAGGCTGAGCTACTGACCTAGCCTGACGCCCTTACGGGACACCTGTGGAGGGTTCGAGGGCGCATCTTACGGGGGGAGAAGGAAAAACAACATTTTTACACACAGATTCTACAGTAACAGCCGGTAAATAATTGATAATTAGTCGGGGAGAGGGGATACACTGCGCTTGTCCTACATCATGAAAAGTGGCTTTGATGGAGGAGAGGACAGCTTTTTAATAATCAATTCGCACGCTTCGTGCCGTTTTCTGTGTGCCAAAAAAGGACGATAGCGTGTTTTTGTGGGCAGGGAGACCATCAATACCTATAACTAACCGTGTAATCCCTCCCCACACTGCAGTGATAAACATTTACCATTAAACATTTCATCTAAGAAAGCCCTGGTGCACTGCAGTGCCACTGGATTTTGCCTGTTACAAATTGAATTGTGGCACTTGTGAATTAGATGATCTTTTTTAAATTTCACAGCCTCAAAATGCCAAGAATGACAACCACTGAATTAATTGTTAACAGTAATAATGACATTAATCAAACAGACATAGGCCTATCAAATACATACAACTGTTAGGATGGTAAATCGGTTGGTGAATACCGATAGACAACACGTGAACTATGAAACAGGTGGGGATTTTTTAGTTCGCATTGCTATAAAACACAGTGGAGGATATGTGTTTCTCCAGCGGTGCAGACGGAGCTTATTTCGACTGCGGCGGAGGCTTCGGGTGGGGGCTCTATAGTCCCAAAAAGCATTCAGCACTGACCTGGTCGCCGGCGAACAGGTCTTTTCTTGCCGCTGCAGAAGCGGACTTTACTGAAGACCCCCAGGAAATGTCTCTCGCATAGAGAGCGGGGGTCTTTGCTGGGACTGGGGCGGCGTTTGGAGGTAGAGACCCGGTCGCTGTTGGATTCCCGAGCTTGGCGCTTTTGTCGGATCAGAGAACTGGCGATCGCGGCCATCGCGAGTCAATTTAATGGCTTGTTCAACTGTTAACGCAATAGCCCAGGCTGAAATTAACGCGACTGAATTATCCGCTCAAATCCGGCCAAATCGCATCCCGATTTCCTCCCGGGAAAAAATCCAGAAGATTTCGTAAATTATGGTTGAAATCGCATCCTCTTCTCAGACGATGATGTACATTTTCTGTTCTCCATCTCAACTGAAAATGTGTTCTCAGTCTGTGCCAAATCAAAAGTATTTTTAGTCCATTAAAAAAGACGTCCTGTGTGAGCAATATGCAACCCGTCACGCAGGTATTCCAGGTGCCGAAGACAACAGACGCGTAATTCCTCCTCCGAGCTAATGCTATATAATCCACATGTCTACTTCAATCCTGATAACTTTGAATGAATCCAGATCATATATGTTGCCCATGACACAAGTTTGCGCGTTCTCGGGAACTATAAGGGTATGAGTGACGCGCATACAACTTCACTGAACCTCTGAGCTTTCTCTGACCAAATTATTTGATTGCTCTTCATAGTTCTTCAGCTTGAAATGTCTTATTCTGCTTCAAAATAATTGTAATTTCGAGATCACTAACAACCCTATTAAAGCCATTTGACGGAATGTTGTAAAATCGTTTTCCCTATACCAGTGATGTCTGTGGTACAAAGACAGTGAGGCAATGAATGGGGTGTGATAGTCTCTCTCTCTCTCTCTCTCTCTCTCTCTCTCTTTTACTCATCCAAACCTCAATCACGTATGATTGCGTAGAGAGAGAGAGAGAGAGAGAGAGAGAGAGAGAGAGAAGAGAGAGAGAGACATTAATGGGGAGTTAGAGGAGGATTGTCCAACATGGTCACTTCTATATTACTCATGCGCAAATGTGGCACATCTTGTAACAGAGAGCCATCTCAATTTGAATTCGGCTTGTATGGCGTGTCTTTATTCAGCCATCTGTCCAATATTCAGTTTTTTAGTTTTACAGTAAAACACCCCAATGATATTGATCATCCTTTCATGTTTCTCAATGTTATCATTACTCAATATATTTGACTCTAATGTGGCAATGCTATAATATTCATGTCTGACTGATGCAATTCATTAACCGGCCAATCTTTAATAATTTATGAGTATATAATTTTCATCCATTAACTGTGGCACAAAAGACTCACTATATTATCCCTAACCCCTTAATACAAATAAAAAAGAAAAAAAAGAAAACCGCTTATGGCAAAGTTATATTTAACTAGTCACTGAAAAAACTGAAACTAAATTAAAAAAAAACTTTTTCATAACGCCAAAACAAACTAAAATAAAAATGTCTCAAATTCATTTTAGTTTTGTGGAAAATATGGGCAAAGTGTGACACTTTAATTATGAGCCAAACACACATCACCTCACATTATACATTTGAAGAAAGCTTAGGATGTCTAAAAGTAATTAATACTGCTTAATTCTGGGAAGTGAAACCTTTGAAGACCGAGTTTCTTTTTACCAAATCCTAGACTTTTTTTTTAAGCAGTATAGTGGGACAGAGGAAAAATTATTCTCTAGAAAATATTTACAATGTATTTGGAATACGTTTTTATATTTTCTTATACACTTTTACATAATAAATCATAATGCAACATTTACAAGCATCACACCTCAAAAGTTTTTGTCATTTTCTTTAACATTGCTTTTCTCATTTCGTTGTCATGAAATGAGCTCTGCCACACATTCCAAAGTAAAATCATCTATTTAAAACCTCAAAATGTTAAAGAGATAGTTTACCCTCATGCCATTCCAAATGTGTATGATTTTATTTCTTCTGCTGAACACAAATAAAGATATTAGAATAATATTTCAGCTCTGTAGGTCCATACAACACAAGTCAACAGGGTCCAAACTTTGAAGCTCCAAAAAGCACATTAATTCAGCATAAAGGAATCCATAAGTGGTTTAATCCATGTCTTCTGAAGTAATCTAATCAGTTTTGGGTGGTACTAGAAAGTGTATTCGAGCTTGAAATCATCATCGCCTAGGAGACTGGTGATGTCAAGATTTACAGTAAAAAAATTATTTAAATATTGATCTGTTTCTCACCCATACCTATCATGCATCTAAAGACATATATTAAACTACTGGAGTCTTATGGGTTACATTTATGCTACCTTTATGTGCTCATTTTGGCACCCATTCACTTGCATTGTATGGACCCACAGAGCTGAAATATTCTTTTAAAAATCTTTGTTTGTGTTCTGCTGAAGAAAGAAAGTTAAATACATCTGGCATGGCATGAGTGTGAGTAAATAATGAGAGAATTTTCATTTTTGGGTGAACTATCCCTTTAATTGTTTACTTCCCAAAGATTTCTTTAGTAATGTTTTATAATGATTTAAAGAAATTCATATGGATACAGCTTAAATGTCCTTTATCACCTTGCCCATATTCACCCTATTATAAAATTTCAACATATACATTCCAAATTAAACATGATAATACAACTAGATAGAGGTAACACAAGACTGTAATGAGAAATGTAATGATGTTAGACATTTAAATGATACCAGGAAATATTCAGCTTTGGCAGCCATAAAAAAATACTAAAAGTAAAATAAAAACTAACTAAACTGAAACTGAGAAAACGAAAACTAAACTAATTTGAAATAACAAATTGAGTATAAAATAGAAATAAAAACTAAATAAAAAATCCCAAACTATAATAACACTGATATGAATGAGCAAGTTTTTGCAGTAGCACAGAAGTTGTGCTTAAAATGTTAACAATGTAACACTGTGTTAGAAATGAGGTGATAATGCTGCTTTTGCATTCAGATGCAGGATAACACTGATATGGAAATGTGTTAATAAGGTTATGCTGCCATAACTATCTAGTAACAAGGCAACACTGCTGCCTGTAGAAATGTAATATTCTGTTTTATAATGTAATAATAGACCCACTATGGCAGATTTAACACCAGAACTATCCCTTTAAATGCAGTGTTCTGGTGTTAAATCTGCCATAGTGGTTCTATTATTACATTATAAAACAGAATATTACATTTCTACAGGCAGCAGTGTTGCCTTGTTACTAGATAGTTATGACAGCATAACCTTATTAACACATTTCCTTATCAGTGTTATTTACTGAAGTAGATTTTTAGAAGAACATTTCAGCTCTGTAGGTCCTCACAATGCAAGTGAATGGGTACCAACATTTTAAAGCTCCAAAAAGCACATAGAGGCAGCATAAAAGTAATCCATATGACTTAATTGGTTTAATCCATATCTTCTGAAGCGATATGATAGGTGTGGGTGAGAAACAGTTCAATATTTAAGTCCTTTTTTACAGTAAATTTTCCTCCCTGACCAGTAGGGGCGATATGCACAAATAATGTGAATCACAAAAAACAAAAGAAGAAGAATGTGAAAATGAATGTGAAAGTGGAGATTTATAGTAAAAAAAACACTTATCATATCACTTCTGAAGACATGAATTTAAACACTGGAGTTGTATGGATTACTTTTATGCTGCCTTTATGTGCTTTCTGGAGCTTAAAAAATGTGGTCACCATTTACTTGCATTGTAAGGACCAATAGAGATGTGATATTCTTCTAAAAATCTTTGTTTGTGTTCAGCGGAAGAAAGAAAGTAATACACATTTGGGATGGCATGAGGGTGAGTAAACGATGAGATAATTTTTATTTTTGTGAACTATCCCTTTAAGTCATGCAGTAGATATACCAGGCACCGACTGTCCCTTACAGAGCTGACAGTTCTTGTACAGCACAGTGTTTGAGATGGTGTGCAATGTGGGGTGTGCAGAGAGGGTAGGGCTAGGGGTTTCATGTCCTCATATGGGGGAGCACACTGGTCTTCTGACACTGCAGACACTAAGTGGGTGGATCACGTGGCTTGAACTCGAAAAGCCTCTTGCCTCATGTGAAAGAGTGGCATTAAAAATTCACTCTGCTTTGGGAGCACGATCCTTTTCCCAGTCTAATGTGTGGATAAGAATTCACTTCCAGCCTTCTGTCTCCTTGCATCAACATGAACTTATTACAATGTTATTTATGCCAAGAGGCACCTCAGTACTCTTCTATTTAATGGTACTTGGTCTGAATGATGTCCTTAAAATACTATGAAGAATACATTAAGGTTGCTAACCAACTTAGAAGATGGGAAAACTAGAACTTTTCATATCTACAAGACAAGATGGATCATAAATCATCATAAATGTTTGAAAGTGTATAATGAAAGGACGGCACGGCAGAAAAGATTTACAAAGGTATTTTTGTCACGTATATTAGTTACAAGTACCTCTATTTCAGAGGTCTGAAGGAACAATTCATTAATCTCTGACACAAAAGTATAACGTTGGGTATGTGGAGTGGAAGAGGAAGAGAGGAGACGCAGGATTAAATACTTTAAATAATTTAATAACTAACTCTGGAGTGGAAAAAACGCTGGAGTGGAACAAACGCTGGAGTGGATCAAACAACAAAGCTAAACAGGTTAACATTACACAACGAAACACTTCAAAATAAGAGTCCATGGGAAATATGAGGGAGACAGACTGTGACATTACCCCCTTCAAAGGGCAACTCCTGGTGCCCAAAGACGGATTAGGAGGGTAGGGTGACGCAGAAAGTGAAGAAGGATCCAAGGATGTTGGTAAGGAGGCCTGGGGGGCGGCTTCAGGGCTGGGGATGTGTCTGGGGGCCTGGGGGGCCTGGGGGGCAGCTTCTGGCACTGGCTCTGGGAAGGTTGAGGCTACAGGCATAGGCACAGGCTCATTAACTGTGGCAGGCGTGGGTGCTGGCTCGTTAACCGTGGCAGGCTTGGAGGGAGGAGCCGTGGAAGGCTTTGAGGAAGGAGCCTTGGGAGTCTTCAGAGCATCCACTGTGGGGGAAGATTCAAGGACCTCATCCACCACATCCACAGTGAAAGGTGAGCCGCTAATCTGTGGAGCCACCTCCACGAACTCGATTAGCGTTCAGTGAGGATCCGCTGGAGGCATTAGCTCCTTTAGTGCACTATTAAGACCAGTCCTGAAGAAAACCACCAGAGAGTGGTCATTAAAGTACACTACATTCGGCAGTTGTAAAAACTCACGGACATGATCCTCAACTGGACAGTCCCCTTGTTGGAGGAGGAGCCTCGCTTGACCACGCCCCCGCTGCCACATACCCCCACCGCCCGACTCAGGCTGGGGCGTCATCCGGCCTGCCTACCACTCCCCCCCCATTTCTGGAGAGGAAGTCAGCGGCAGCCATCTGCACCCCCGGTCTGTGGATCACCTTGAATTTAAAAGGCTGGAGAGCCAGATACCAACGGGTGTTCCGGGCATTAGTATCCTTCATGCGGTGAAGCCACTGGAGTGGGGTGTGGTCCGAACAGAGGGTGAAGGCCCGCCCCAGCAGGTAGTAACGGAGTGTGAGGACCGCCCACTTGATGGCCAGACACTCCTTCTCCACGGTGCTGTACTTGGTCTCCCTCAAGGAGAGCTTCCGGCGGATGTACAGCACCGGGCGCTCCTCCCCCTCCACCACCTGCGAGAGTACGGCCCCTAAGCCTCTGTCTGAAGCGTCCGTCTGCAACACAAAAGGGAGAGAGAAGTCAGGTGCATGCAAAAGCGGCCCCCCACAAAGTGCAGCTTTAATCTGTGTAAATGCCTGTTGGCACTGCTCTGACCATTGGACCGGATCTGGAGCCCCCTTTTTTAGTGAGGTCAGTCAGCGGGCTGGTGACATCCGAATAATTAGGCACAAATCTTCTGTAATAGCCAGCCAGCCCCAGGAACTGCCTCACCCCCTTTTTGGTCTTGGGTCTAGGGCAAGTCGCAATCGCCGCGGTCTTGTCAATTTGGGGATGCACCTGGCCATGACCCAAGTGGAACCCCAGATACCGTACCTCCACACGCCCAACCGCGCACTTCTTCGGGTTTGCCGTGAGCCCCGCCCGCCGCAGCGATCTCAGGACGGCCCTTAGATGTTGCATGTGCCGCTGCCAATCATTGCTATAAATGATGATATCGTCTAGATAGGCAGCGGCGTAAGCAGTATGCGGTCTGAGGATCCTATCCATGAGACGCTGAAACGTGGCTGGTGCCCCGAACAAACCGAAAGGAAGCGTCACGAATTGGTGTAATCTGAACGGCGTGGTGAAGGCCATTTTTTCACGGGATATTGGTGTCAAGGGGATCTGCCAATAACCCTTCGTTAGATCCAAGGTCGAATAAAATCGAGCCGTACCTAACCGATCGAGCAGTTCATCAACACGGGGCATTGGGTACGCGTCAAATTTAGACACCGCGTTGACTTTCCTATAATCCACACAGAAACGTACAGACCCATCGCTCTTGGGAACAAGGACGACCGGGCTGGACCAATCGCTGTGGGACTCTTCTATTACTCCCATCTCAAGCATCGCGTCCAATTCTTCTCGAACTACTTTCTTTTTGTGTTCGGGCAGCGATAGAGGCGGCAACGTAACACCACGCCCGGCTCGGTCTCGATATGGTGATGTATGATGTTTGTGCGGCCCGGTAGAGGAGAAAACACGTCTGCAAACTCCTTTTGTAATTCGGAAACCTCTGCGAAGTTGGCACGGTGAGAGGTGGTCTCCACAAGGAACCGGGGTGTTGAGATTGCGGGCTTTGTTTACCTCCGGTCCGAGCTCCGCACTCTCCGGAACTACCGTTGCCAACGTCACAGAGGCCGCCTCTTCTCTCCACAATTTCAGGAGGTTGAGGTGATATATTTGACGCACGCCCCCTCTATCGGTATGTTTAACCTCATAATCGAGATCCCCTACTCGTCGTGTGACCTCAAAGGGTCCTTGCCACTTGGCGAGTAATTTAGAGCTCGATGTTGGGAGTAATACAAGCACTTTATCTCCTGGTGCGAATTCCCGTAGCTGAGCACCCCTGTCATACAGCTGGCGTTGGCGTTCTTGAGCCTGGAGCAAATTCTCCTGTGTTAATTTCCCCAGTGTGTGGAGTTTTGCTCTAAGATCAAGAACGTATTGAATTTCGTTTTTACTATTAGAAGGTCCCTCCTCCCAAGCTTCGCGGATGACGTCGAGGACCACGCATGGGCGTCGCCCGTACAGCACCTCAAATGGGGAGAACCCCGTGGAGGCTTGCGGGACCTCTCGTACTGCGAATAACAGAGGGTCCAGCCACTTATCCCAATTTCTAGCGTCTTCGTGTACGAATTTACGAATCATATTTTTGAGCGTCTTATTAAATCATTCCACCAGTCCATCTGTCTGAGGATGGTAGACGCTAGTGCGAATCGACTTAATGCCCAAGAGTTCGTAAAGTTTGCGAAGTGTTCGTGACATAAAAGTAGTGCCTTGGTCGGTGAGGATTTCTTTCGGAATCCCCACCCGGGAGATTATTTTGAAGAGTGCCCCTGCAACACTACGTGCTGAGATGTTGCTCAAAGGCACTGCTTCCGGATATCGCGTTGCGTAATCCATCAGGACTAACACAAAGCGATGTCCGCGTGCCGTCCGTTCTAATGGCCCGATGAGGTCCATTCCAATTCTTTCGAAGGGAACCTCGATCAATGGAAGGGGGCGCAAAGGCGCTTTTGGGGTGGCCGGTGGGTTTACGAGCTGACATTCGCAGCACGCCGCACACCAACCATTGCCTGGCCAATAGAAACGGGCTATTAGACGGAGAAGTGTCTTTCTTTCCCCTAGGTGACCGGCCATAGGATTATAGTGAGCCGCCTGGAAAACCATTTCCCGGCGGCTCCGTGGAATCAATAATTGTGTCACTTCCTCCTTTGTTTGAGCGTCCTGCGTCACTCTGTACAACCGATCTTTAATAAGCGAAAAATATGGATATGAAACGGCTTGTTGACCATCGATTACTCTCACTTGGTCAAAAGCGTGCTTAAGGGTTTCATCCCGCGACTGCTCCAAGGGGAAGTCCCCCTCCGGGAATTCCCTGAGAGGAGGGGCGACAACCTCGCCCCTTCCCTCGTCATTCGGAGCAGCCGAGGACGGCCCCGGCTCCGCCTCCCCTGCCAAAGCATCGCACATCACACATCTCTTCACTTTCATGCAGGACCCATCTGCACAAACTCCCTCCAATAAATTTCTAAAATTCGGCCAATCAGTTCCCAAAATTAGCGGATGGGTGAGGCGGGAACTAACCGCTGCCTCCACACTATGTTTTTCTCCCCGGAATTTGATCGCCAAAGTCACCATGGGATACTTGTGAACATCCCCATGCACACACCTCACCCTCACCCGTTTAGCTGAGCCCAAAGCCCCGGGTTGAACCAAGCGTTGGTGGATGGTGGTCTGGTTACAGCCGGTATCCAACAATGCTTGGTATGTACCCCCCTGGATCCTTACCGAATACGGTACGCTCCAGCCCGATCGGGGGCAGCCTGCGGGACATCGGAGACCCGCACCACCGTCCCTATTTCCATCAGCGGACACTGATCCCGGAAGTGGTCCGGGTCTCCGCACCTCCAGCAAACTGGCCCAGGCGCCACGGCCGCACCCGTGCTGGCGGGTGCCCCCACCTGAGGAGGAGAGCGGCTGAAGGACGGGGAAGGGGTAGGCTGGTTCTCCCACAGCCGGGAAGTTGGTCTCATGAATCCTCCGCGCCTGCGGGGGGCAGGAACGGACCCTGGAGAGAGAGCAGAGCGAGAGGGAAGAGGGGAGGGGAGAAAAACAGGGGAAGACACAGGGGAAGGGGAGAGAGAGAGAGAGAGCTCATCCGCCCTTGGAATCGCCGCCATGTGGTCCTCCGCGAGTCGTACGGCTTCCTCCAGTGACGCCGGGCGGTGGCACTGGACCCACTCCGCCGTTCTCCAGGGCAAGCGCTGGACAAACTGCTCCAGTACCACCTGATCGACGAGTTCCTCGACGTTGCGGTCCCCCGCAAGCAGCCACCTCCGACAGGCATCACGGAGTCGCTGGGCGAACGCAAACGGGCGGTCGGACTTATCCAGTTTCAAGGTCCGGAAGAGCTGGCGACTTTCTTCTGGGCTCCGACCAACCCGTTGCAGGATGGCTCTCCTCAAGTCGGTATAAGCCAGGAGGCTTGTTGCCGGAAGTTGTTGTGCCGCGAGCTGTGCTTCCCCGGACAAGAGAGGGATGAGGCGGGCTGCCCACTGGTCATGCGGCCAACCCCAAATTTCCGCCGTGCGCTCAAAGAGGTCCAGGAACGCCTCCGGATCATCTGCCGGCCCCATCTTCTGTAGCGCGGATGGGGGCAGTGTGGCGCGGGTGTCCGGGGTCGCGGCTGCGTCTGGAGCGGCCTCCTGGCTGAGGAGGCTCCGGATAGCAAGCCGGTCCT
Organism: Xyrauchen texanus; assembly: GCF_025860055.1. Lineage (NCBI taxonomy): Eukaryota > Metazoa > Chordata > Actinopteri > Cypriniformes > Catostomidae > Xyrauchen > Xyrauchen texanus. The sequence continues at coordinate 16,124,135 of NC_068284.1, read as the reverse complement.
CTGCTTGAGCCCGCATTATCTCAAAGAACCGACGATCCTGGTCCTGTCGGAGCTCAAGCAGAGACTGTTGGTGGCTCTGATGGAGAGTAGCGAGGGACTGGAGGACTTCCGCCAGCTGGGAGGACTCTATGGGGCAACTCTGTTCCATAATTTGCAAAAAAATTTTCAGCTAATTCCCGGGTTTCGGCACCAGTGTGAAGCTTTCCACTAAGGAAGACACGGGAACCAGCGTCGGCTTCAAGGTAAGATTTTTTAATTATACACTTTCCGTTCGATACACAATCGTATAACACACGTTCTTTTAGTTGCTACTCTGGGTGTAGGCACTCTCTCTCGAGGCTCTGTGGCTGCTGCTCTTTTATGCCGCTCTCCTCATGCTTACTGCAATTAGACACAGGTGTTAGATATAATTTAGCTCAGGTGTAAGCGCCCTTACCGCTTTTCTCTCCCGGACGGGCGCTTGACCACGCCCCCGCTGCCACACATTGGGTATGTGGAGTGGAAGAGGAAGAGGAAGAGAGGAGACACAGGAGTAAATACTTTAAATCCTTTAATAACAAACGCTGAAGTGGAACAAACAATAAAGCTAAACAGGCTAACATTACACGACGAAACACTTCATAATATGAGTCCTTGGGAAACATGAGCGAGACAGACTGTGACAAAAAGCAGCTCTTCAGAAAGATCAGTACATCACATTTGCAACAATGCCCTTTTAAGTTGAAATCTATTTTATATTACCTCAGTTTTGAAAGAGGAAGATATGCAAATCTACCAAAAAATGAACGCTCTCAACAAGCCACATGATAAAATGCGCTGAAATTCATCCACTGCCACCCAGATTGAGGCACTACACCACCACGAGGACTTAGAGCGCATTGGGAATTGGGCATGGGTAGCTCAGTGAGTAAAGACGCTGACTACCACCCTTGGAGTTCACGAGTTCAAATCCCAGGGCGTGCTGAATGACTCCAGCCAGGTCTCTAGTGAGGGTAGAGTCACATGAGGTGACCTCCTTTTGGTCACAATAATGTGTTTCTCGCTCTCGGTGGGGCACGTGGTGAGGTGTGTGTGGATGCCGTGGTGGATGCCGTGATGCCTCCACATGCGACATGTCTCCGAGGTAACACACGCTCAACAAGCAAGTGATAAGATGCGCGGGTTCACGGTCTCAGACGCAGAGGCAACTGTAATTTGTCATCTGCCACCTGTATTGAGGCGAGTCACTACACCACCACAAGGACTTGGATCGCATTGGTTATTTGGCATTCCAAATTGGGATTTAAAAAAAAAAAAAAAAGGAATTGGTCATTCCAAATTGTGGAGAAAAGGGGAGAAAATCTACAAAAAAAAATCAATAGACTTAGATTTGACATGTTAATAACTTAAACTATTGAGTACGTAATTGAGGCTGTAAGGAATACACACAATTATTTAATTATGTCTCCTTGATTAAAATGAACATATTGGGGCATTTAATTAGTTTTTATTAAGAATTCACAGAGTTTTTAGCTATTTTGTAGTATTAATTATGTTGTGTTGTTGCAAATAGTTGTTTCGTATGATGTAACCATTAGGGTGCTCAGTGTCCCATCTGGTCAATCTGGACCCTGTTAACACTATATCAGTTCTCTCTTTGTGTATGTGAAACTGAGGTACAGGTGTCTATGCATTTCTGTGGGAAAGGGTTAGGTTTATTTAAGCTTATTTAATTATTGACCAATAATTAGATTTAATCTTTATTATCTCAGCTGTTATTGCATGACCTAAATTTGAATCGTTTCAACTCAATTGATTATGCTAAAACAACAACATTTAAATAGCAAATCTGAGTTAAGTCTACTTGCATCTAGTAACCTTAACTTAAATAGTATGTTCATGCAATATTAACACCAAGTTAAGTAATTACATACGTTTTGGAGACACCATTACTCAATTCAACTGAGGGAATGAGTTTACTCAATCAATTGAGTAAAGTCAACTTATTAGGGTTTTCAGTGCACTATTATACTGTAACTATTGTTTGAGTCTCTTCCAAGCACAACATAGTGAATTGCATTTCAAGAGATTTAATAAGTTCAAGATAAAACAAATGAATTACAAACTGCACACCAGCTGCAGAGTCTGAACTGAGAAAAAACTGACAACAACTTTGAATAAACTCAGATCTGCATCACCACAAACCCCTTAAATTGCTGTAATTGGCACATTGTCAAATACAGGTATAGAAAGCTTTATGACACCAAAACATTTTCACATATAAATATAGCTGCAAGCAGCAATGCGGATTCCTCCTCAAAATGGCAAATCATTTCAAATTGATCAGTAGAGGGTTGGGGTTAAACCCTCTCAATGGATGAATCCAAAAAACATGTATTTCTGTCTGAATCCTAAACGAAACATTTTCAGTCTACAGGAAAATCCATCATACCTTATGGATCCTTGAGGCGTTTTTGTTCCCAATGAGAAATGAGGCATGTACACCAAGATTCAAAAGAATTGGTTAAATGGCGTGGAAATGGTATCACTTTGAAAATATGTTTTGGGGGCGTGGCCTGTAGCGCTCCTATGGGCAAATGTGGGTCATTCTTGGTTTGTGGGTTCCTGTTGGCCTGTAGTATCAATGTACATAATTAGAAAATATTTGACCAGAAAATGGGACATTTGGGAATTACCTGTAGCGCCCCTAGGGGTGAATGTTGGCCATTCTTGGTTTGAGGGTTCCTGTTGACCTGTAGTATCAATGTACCAAATTAGAACATTTTTGACCATAAAATGGGAATTTCAAGTGGCCTCTAGTGCCCCCTAGGGGCTGAATGTTGGCCATTCTTTGTTTGTGGGTTCCTGTTGGCCAGTAGTATCAATGTACCATATTAGAAAATTTTTGACCAGAAAACGAAATTTTGGGAGTGGCCTGTAGCGCCTCTAATGGCTGAATGTGGGCCATACTTGGTTTGTGGGTTCCTGTTGGCCTGTAGTATCAACGTACCAAATTATAACTTTTTTGACCAGAAAATGGGAATTTCGGCTTGGCCTCTAGCGCCACCTAGTGGTGAATGTCGGTCATTCTTGGTTTTGGATTCCTTTTGGCCTGTACTATTAATGTACCAAATTAGAACATTTTTGACCAGAAAATGGGAATTTCGGCATGGCCTGTAGTGCCCCTTCATTTTTCCTAAGTAACGTTTTCAAGGATGTCCATTCTACACATGTGTACCAAATTTCAAGTCAATTGGAGCTACGGTTCAGGAGAAGAAGAGTTTTGTAGGTTTTCGCAAATTTTCAACGTACGGGAAAATCCATCATGGCGGAAGTTATGGGTTCTTGAGGCTTTTTGTTCCCCATGAGGAATGAGGCATGTACACCAAATTTCAGAAGATTTGGACAAATGGCGTGAAATTGTATCACTTTGAATTTTGTTTTTTGGGCGTGGCCTGTAGCGCCACCTATGGGCGAATGTGGGCCATTCTTGGTTTGGGGGTACCCGTTGGCATGGAGTATCAATGTGCCAATTTAGAAAATTTTGACCAGTGACTTTTTAGCTATTGGGGCTCAAGGAGAAGAAGAATAATAATAATAATAATAATAATAATAATAATAATAATAATAATAATAAAACCATCAATTACAATAGATTCCCTCCTACGGAGGAATCTAACTACAAGACATAACTGTCAGCAAAAGATCAGAGTCCAAGGTTGGTAGAGCCATCTTTCGAATATATATTGCCATCTAGTGTCCACACAATGGGAATGCACAAGGGCCTCTCTCTTGGCAACCTTTTGGTTAGTAATGTGATTAGAGTGTACTGTATTGTGCACTTCAATCAGCTGAGCCAGCACTATGCACTTACACATTTAAATCATGCCATTGCAAACAGTAACTTTGATCACACTGCTGCATTACACAACATATAGACATCAATGCAATAATTCAATAGACTTCTAGCAATATGATCCACTCCATTAAAATGTTTAAACAGCATTAAACAGAGTACTGGTGAGTAGCATATCTCACAATTCATTTTATACTTCAAAATGCTATGATAATCCAATAAGCTTTATGGTGGAATTTTCCATCATTTGTGAAATATGGTACACTTATTCTGAACTCTCCCAAGACACTTTTCAAAGGATAACTCATTACATATGATGAATATGGTGATTTGTGCGTGATGTCTCCTAACCATGCTCCTGAGAACTCCTGTCCTGGTTTCAAAACCTAATTTAGTCTTGGGGCCATATGCATTCAACCTGAGAAGTGATAAAGCACAAAGTGTTTCATCAGCACATTTTGCTCATCACATGCCACTGGCCAAGCAGAGGGTGAGTCCTGAATATACAGTGTGTCTCACAGCAGCCATCAGCCAAAATCTGTACAGAGGTTTCTGCAATTATCAAGAATGCAAGCACAGTGTAGATCTAGCGAGAAGACTAGCAGCTGTACATCATCACACCATTAGCTGGGTAATTCCTAGCCAATCACATGTCAGCCATCGCTTTATAAGTCTGCTCACAATCTATCACATTGTTGTTTCAGTGTGCTAACACAGCAACCTCCACCACCCCACCACCACCAGTTGAGTCCCGTCCTGCACAGGGGTAGGCTCCTCGACCATGCTTCCTATCTTCAGCAGGATATGACGGTTCCGAGTACAACTTCTTCTGACCGCCAGACGGGGCTTACGCCAAGGAGAGACATTACCTTTCTGTTTAATATTCATCAAATAACTGTCATCTTAAATTTCACTCAAGTCTCTTCCTGATATAAATAATATTCCTGCCACTTTTAACCAGAAGATTTCATCTTCACGTGCATAAATGGTTATGGAAATTTAGTTATTTATAGTTTTAGTTATTTATTTGATCAAGATAAGTTATTTGTCCACAGATATGATAAAAATATTTGTCTAACTTGCAAAGCTGTTGATCTGTATAGTGGCTTTCCACATTCTGACTGTTCTGAAAAAGCATGATTTATTAACTAGATTTATACTGCATCTACCAAATAATGGATGTGTGATATCATGTATAAAGGCTTTAATGTATGTAAATGTAAAACTATAAACAATACACTTGTAAATATACAATATATCAAAGCAGCAGGCAGGCAAATAACATAGTAAAAAATGACATAGTGGAAATACATCATCTACCACAGATAATTACATGTTGGAGAATGACTGGAATTAACTAATCTTCTAAGCACAATTAAGTTGCCTGCAAATGAAAAAGATAAAAAAAACGTGTATAGGTCAGCAGAGGCTTGTCAAGCCTAATTAAGTAAATAATATCACAGCAGCAGCATTTATGTACACTCTCTGTTGCTGCATAAATATGTAAATGATGAACACACTTGTGTTTATGTGTGGAAACTATTTGAATTGCCTATTTTTATATGAATTCATGTAACTTAATCTATTTGTATTGAAAATACAATGCAATTGAGTTGTCGAAAACAATTGTTAAGGCGCTTGTGAACAAGAGTGTACAGTATATGCATTGTAATAAGTGGTAACCTGCAATTGTTGCCTCAAGTATCAATTTTGATCTAACTCACAAACATTACTTTCATTGGTGTAACTTAATATTTCATATAAATGTTGCCAGGTTAAAGGAATATTCCACGTTCAATACAAGTTATGCTCAATCGACAACATTTTTTGTATAATACTGATGACCACAAACATTAATTTTGAATTGCTCCTCCTTTTCTTAAAAAAAAAGCACAAATCTGGGTTACAGTGTGGAACTTACAAAAGAAGTGAATGGGGCCAAAGATCCATAAATGTTAAAATACTCACTATTTCATAAGTATCGCCAAAAGACATAAACAATATGTGTGTTAAAATAATTTTAGTGTGATAAAATCACTTAATAACCTCTTCTGTGTGTTTTCTGTGTTTTTCTGTGTACTGTAAAGTAACTTGATTGTCATGACAATGTAATGTCAATGAACCCTAAACCCCTAAAATGATGATTTAAACAACTTTACAGCTCAAATAATATGTGTGTTTTCACAGAATTAATGTGTGCTTTTATAAAATAATAAGCTTCTTATTTCTGCCTTTAAACCCCACCAAAATTTGGCCCCATTCACTTCCATTGTAAGTGCCTCAGTGTAACTTTGATTTTTGCATATTGTAAAGAATTTTTTTTTTTTTTTTGTGGTAATCAACATTATGCCACAAATGCTGTCGATTGAGCTGAACTGAAATTTTCCTTTAAATAACTTTTTTATTATTATTGAATTAAATCAGTTAATGTAGCTTTTAGCAAAGAGTGTATTTCTACCGGATCTAACCCTTAAAAATATTTCTCAGGTTGATTTAATGATGTTAAATAACATTTTTAACTTGAATAAAGCCAGTTAATGTAGATGTTAAAACATGAAGAACAATTGTTACGTGATCTTTTTTTCTTTTTTTCACTGTGTACTGTCAAAATGTTTTGCCAGTTAACCTAAAAATGTGCTTCATGTGGTAACCACTAAATTAACTGGTTTAATTCAAGTCAAATATATATATATATATATATATATATATATATATATATATATATATATATATATATATATATATATATATATATATAAAATAAAAATAAAATTTGGTAAAACCAACAAAAGCATTTTTATGAGGTTAGATCAAGTAGAAATTGAGGTAAGTGTTTTTTAAACAAATTTATTTTTTTTTATTCCTAAATATGTAATTTTGCTTCTTAAAGAGATAATTATTCCTTATCAGACTATTTGAATTTGCTTTAGTTTATGTAACTTAAAGTAGTTGGTCATAATAAACAGGCTTTAGACTTTAAAAAGTCAAGTTAATTTTAATGTTACCACATGAAGCACATTTTTAGGTTGCCTACTACACATTTTTACAGTGTATGAAAAACTCTTTTGTACTAATGAATCTTTTGAAACATTTGTCTAATTAAAAGCACATATTATATCACATCATTATGAGGACGGGCCTCCTGATGGACTGCTGTAGCAGCAGAGTTTGAAGCGATGCGGAATTGAGTTGCTGTCCGAGGTGCTGAATGACGAACAGAAGTTCCCCGTCCTGGAGGACACTCGAGACCTCCGAGCTCTTTTGCCGGTGACTGTTTTAGAAAGCTCTTCTCACCTCAATCGAGCAGTCTGTCTGCCGTATAACCTCACACAACGCATTTGCTGCATATGCATCAATAGTTTCCTACATTAACACTGCATTCTCTGTTCCCGGTAACCAAAAGAAACGTCCTTGACATGGATAGGGATTTCACCACTAATCAGCAGCAGTGCTCGTTACAGTGATGAGGATGTGTTTGGAATCATAAGATGTGTGATGGAATGACATGAGCGGTCGTAAGGCGTCGTATGAACCCTCACAAACAAGTTATTACCAATGCGTGGAGTGGGAGCGCATAGTACCGCAGACACGGAAGATGTGCTCACACGCGCCGGCGGCCAATGAGAGCGATTATCGGCGCTCAGCGAAGAGCATGCACAGCTAAATGTCTCACCGCTGGTGGTTGTGGTCGGCTCCGATCGTTCTCCACAGAGACACTGCAGCATATGCGCTCCTTTCTTCAGGAAGAGCCTCAGAATCTTCATTGATTTGAGTTGGTGTGGGTCTCTCGTCAGTCCACGCAAACGGGCACAGGATCACAACAGAGGGTGACTGTAGTGTGAGCCCCTCGAGTGGTTATATACAGTAGCCTACAGTTTGTACGTTCAGAGGATCAAAAACGGCAAAGGGCAAAGGAGAACCAGGCGAAACCGTGTCGCGCGAGGTATCTCGAGTGCATCCTGCTCTTTTTTCCGGTAGTAGAGTATGAAGTACTCGCTTTAGCATAGTTAGCTCCAGATGCGTGCTGCGCAAGGACGTTAATGTAATTTGCACATTCTGGTGCCCATGCATCAGTCTTTACTAGCACGCGTAAAACGAGAGCCCCGTGCACGTGAAAGTTAAACTGCAGGGATGAGTGGCAGAACGGCCGCCGATGAGGTCATGCATTTTGGTGACACGAGGCAACCAGCGGTGTAGATAGTTGGATTAAAAGTCAATTTTTTGAGAGCCGAAGAGATGCGTATAGCCTACGTCAGATGCAGTCTACATTTATAGACAAAGATTTTTTTTACTGCATGGTCAAGAAGTTTCGCACCTGCCTTGAGCTATTCGTAACGCTAGAGGACACTCCAAGACAACCTTTTCAACTACAAGGCTGAAGAAAATGACAGTGTGTGACGGAGGAAGATTATGATAATTATCAAAAACAGCAAAGAGGACCTTTAATCAAATATTTACCATGAGAGTGCTTGCACAAATTGCTGGCAGAAAACTCGTCACTTCACATGGCTTTGTAAAGCACATTATATATTAGGCCACTGTATTCATTGGAAGTAACTTAAAGGGATAGTTCACCCAAAAATTTAAATTCTCTCATCATTTACTCACCCTCATGCCATCCCAAATGTGTATGACTTGTCCATGTGTATGAATGTGTGCAGAACACAAACAAAGATTTTTAGAAGAATATTTCAGCTCTGTAGTTCCATGCAATGCAAGTGAATGGTGACCAGAATTTTCAAGCTCCAAAAAGCACATCAAGGCAGCATAAAAGTAATCCATAAGACTCCAGTGGTTTAATCCATATCTCCAGAAGACAGTTTGGGTGAGAAACAGATCAATATGTAAGTCTTTTTTACTACCAATCTCCACTTTCACATTCTTCTTCTTTTGTTTTTGGCGATTCAAGGCCCCCTACTGGGCAGGAAGAAGAATTTATGGTAAAAACTGACTTAAATTTGTATTTGTTTCTCACCCACACTAATATCGCTTCTGAAGACTTAACCACTGGAGTCTTATGAATTATTTTCTGCTGCCTTTATGTGCTTTTTGGAGCTTTGAAAATGTTGGTACCCATTCACTTGCATTGTGAGTTCCTACAGAGCTGAAATATTCTTCTAAAAATCTTAATTTGTGTTCAGCAGAAAAAAGAAAAGTCATACACATCTGGGATGGCATGAGGGTGAGTTAATGATGAGATCATTTTCATTTTGGGGTGACCTAACCCTTTAAATCTTGGAACTGGAATCTTGCACAAGGGAGTATTTGTAATTCACACAACTAAGCCTGTGCCTGGCCAGTTACTTTACACCAATAGGCTGAACACACTATGCATTAATGTCCCCTTTGTTAAGGCTTTTTAAAGGCGTTCATTAATGAATAATGAGTCCTTTACATGTGCGTTGTAAAATGATATGCAATTATAGCAACATGCATAAAAAGGACAACTTTCATCCAGTACTTGCCAAATAGTGAGCATTTTAACTTACAAGTTATACATGCCACATTAATGCACTTATTCATATTAATAAAAAACATGAAATGCCTGAATTCATGATTTATTCATGATTATGCTACTGTCTGAAATCAAATCAATAAAAGACATAAATTATTTCATAATATTGGTTAAGTAATCTTTTATGCTATATGGTTTGGGAGCAATCTTAGTATTTATCTATTCATTTTTGTAAACGATTTGTTTATATTGCTTTATTTATGTCGTTTAAAAATAAATAAATAAATACATAAACCTGAGGGAACTGAGATGCAAATTAGCATGTGCTATAATATCTGTTCAATCCATCTTTTTCAGTTTTGTGCTGAAATCATGTTTTTATACTGTCTCTATACAAATAAACCAATAAATAAAATTAAAATGTCACAATCAAAACCAAAATAGACTATTATAGTGAGATGAAAAAGAGGCATTATGTAATTTTGCTACATTTCGCTTTCTGTTTATATGAATTATCGTAATGTCTTGACTGACTTTTGTTGCCACTTATGTTGTCACTTTACTTGTCACATAGATGTCAAAAGAATATCTTTACATAATCCTAAAATCCTCTCTGCAAAAACACTTTTTGGTCTTTATGCACATTCATACATCATATAATAAATGTAATAAATAAATTGTAATGTTGGCATTTCCTTAATAAATGCTTCACAGATGGCCAATTTACTAATTTTCTAATGTTGAATTACAGTTATTAAGCATTTATAACATATGAGGTAAAATGGCTCACTATTTGGCAGGTATTTAAAGAAAGGCACCTTTTTATGCATGTTGTTATAACCACATTTCAAATATTTTTAATGCATTTGTAATTGAATTATTAGTCAATAATAAACACTCTCATAAGCCCTTAAAAACATTAATATAATGTGTTAAAAAAGGGCTAATTAATCCACATAAATCCAAAATTATCCTGTAATAAGTTGCAGACAGAATTTAAGTGTTTGTGTGTTCACCTAAGATAACCTGAGACAACATTCATTCCAAGTCAGTTTGTTAAGCATTGTTCATCTAAGCCAAGGTGAGGTTCTTTTTGTTTTGTTTTTTGGAAGCTGAAATCTCTTATGACTAACCAAGAAAAGAGCATACAGTGCTCAAATACAACTGAAAAAGAGAAGTATCTAGCTGCTTGACGTGTGACCCATAGCTGCAGCAGAATTGCTTTTCTTTTTTCTGCAGCTGAATAACTGAATCATTCTAGAGAAGAGAAGAGAAGAGAAGAGAAGAGAAGAGAAGAGAAGAGAAGAGAAGAGAAGAGAAGAGAAGAGAAGAGAAGAGAAGAGAAGAGAAGAGAAGAGAAGAGAAGAGAAGAGAAGAATGAATACTAGTAAAGGACATGAACAGGACAGAACATTCACATTGTGCTACTGAGAGGATCATTTCCTGCTAACAGGGCAAAGTTTCATCTAACCCTGTCTCTTCCTTCCATAACAACAGACAACTGAATTATAAGCATATTTAAGGACACTCCTGTGGTCATGTGGGCTCTTAACAAATGTTAAGCAAAAAAAAGTTCTTACATTACATCTATCTATCCATCCATCCATCCATCCATCCATCTATCCTGTATATGTTATTCTCCCAACAGTGTTGACACCAAAATATCTTATTTGAGCCCAAATATTTATTAATTCTAAATAAAATTATTTGGAATTTTTCTTTTTTGGCATTTTTTTTTTTTTTTTTTTAAATGTGTGTTAAGATGTCATTGCCACATTAAATTATTATTATGGAGAAACAAGACACATTTTGTCCCTTTCAAGTATAAAATTCAGCTGTTTTTTATTAAAGAAATGCCCAACTCTGCTATCTTGATTTACATTAGTTACCCACTTATATACAGGATGTAAAAATTACAAGTTGAGGCCTTATTTAATTCACCACTTTACTTACAAAATAATTAGCAAAATGCTGTTTTAAAGCACTCTGTAAGAATTTTTGGTTAAAAATAAACAAATTGCCATTATTGATTGAGTACATTATTGGGTCGAGAGTACATAATATGTCAAGGAAGCGTGCATGTACATTTAATGAGGATCTTCAAAAAGAGTTGAAATTTCTAAAAAAGCAGTCACAGAGAGAGCCTAGTAAAGTGAGGTGTGATTTTTGAGGAGTTCGCTTTTCCATCGCCCATGGAGGCTGCACTGACATGACACACTATGTTCGTACAAAAAGCAAGTGGATGCTAAAATTAAGTGTGCCACACCAAGTGTTATTTTTTTTTATGAAGCAATGTTCCAAAACAGACAAGGTGCATGCAAGTGAAGCACTTTTTGCATAACATTTTGTTGTGCACAGCCATAGATTTCAGTCGGTTGACTGTACTGTGAAGTTGATCAAGAAACTGCATGATCAGAAATGTTCTTCTGCCTGCACCAAATCTGAAGCTGTCTTTTGCAACATACTCGCTTTTGTGCAGCAGGACTATCAGAAATTACTGAAATTACTAAACTTTGGATTGGCTTCGCACCCAAGCAAACAGCACTGGAGATAGTCGAGCAAGACCTCATATTTTATCAGCCACAGAAGTGGCTTTGTGCATTCATGTCCTGAGAAAAGTCTTGCCAGGCTGGAGGAATCATTCATGCCCTCTGACATTAAAAAGCAGTTGGATGCCCTGGTTGAAGCTGGTGGCATGCAAGCGGATGATTTATTTTGTGCAGTGAGAAACTTTTATTCAGCATCGGTGGATTACCTCCAAAATTGGAGCCGCTCATTGGAGAACACAGAAAAAAATGTATGGACCCTACTGAGAGACATCCCAGAGTGGAAAGACTTTCAGAGACTTTCATGGTGTACATGACTGAATGCATCAACAAACTTACTCACTCTCCTCCACAGGGAGTAGTTGGTCATAGCCATTCTTTTCCCCGTGGTCCACTGCACGTGAACAATGAGAGGGGCACGTGCAAGGACTTAGATAGTTCGCTATGAACTTCGAGGAAAAACGGGGCAGATCTGCAGGACGCGGCCACTTGACGGCGTCCGGTCTGCAAGAACCACTCATCAAGGCGAGACTGCCCAGGTTCCTCTGGGGGAGACCACTCAAGGTTGAGTTCTTCAGCCACCCTTGTAAGGATACAAAGCATCTCCCTGTCAGTGGTGGATACATAGTCCTCACCCTCGCACTGTGTATGACACAAGTCATTTTTCCAACAATTGTTTACAGACAGATTGTTTCACTTTTAATTGAATATATCACAATAGCAGTGGGTCAGAAGTTTACATACACAAAGTTAACTGTGCCTTTATGCAGCTTGAAAAATTCCAGTAAATTATGTCAAGCCTTTAGACAATTATACAATTAGCTTCTGACAGGCTGTGTACTGAATTGGAGGTGTACCTGTGGATGTATTTTAAGGCCTACCTTCAAACTCAAAGACTCTTTGCTTGACATCATGGGAAAAACAAAAGAAATCAGTCAAGACCTAAGAAAACAATTGTGGACCTCCACAAGTCTGGATCATCCTTGGGAGCAATTTCCAAATGCCTGAAGGTACCACGTTCATCTGTACAAACAATAGTACACAACACTATGGGACCACACAGCCATCATACCGCTCAGGAAGGAGATGCATTCTACCTCCTAGAGATTAACATAGTTTGGTGCAAAAAGTGCAAATAAATTCCAGAACAACAGCAAATGACCTTGTGAAGATGCTGAAGGAAATATGTAGACATGTATCAATATCCACAATAAAACAAGTCCTATATCAAAATAACCTGAAAGGCTACTCGGCAAGGAAGACGCCACTGCTCCAAAACCACCATAAAAAAGCCAGACTACAGTTTGCAAGTGCACGTGGGGACAAAGATCTTACTTTTAGGAGAAATGTCTTCTGGTCTGATGAAACAAATATTTTTGGCCATAATAACCATAGTTATGTTTGGAGGAAAAAGAGTGAGACTTGCAAGCTGAAGAACACCATCCCAACAGTGAAGCACGGGGGTGGCAACATCATGTTGTGGGGGTGCTTTGCTGCAGGAGGGACTGGTGCACTTCACAAAATAGATGACATCATGAGGAAGGAACATTATATGGCTATACTGAAGCAACATCTAAAGACATCAGCCAGGAAGTTAAAGCTCGGTCGCAAATGGGTCTTCCAATTGGACAATGACCCCAAGCATACCTCCAAAGTTGTGGCAAAATGGCTTAAAGACAACAAACTCAGCAGTTAGCAGTTTGAATCAGAGTCACTTTCTCATCTAATCATCCATCAGTGTATTCTCAACTGGGAGTGCAGACATTTCAAAATAAGAGTCCCATGTGTATTTCGGGCTTCTTTATAATTAAAAGTCTCGTATTGTGTACCAAATTTTTCTCACAATCTTACAAATAATTTGATCTGAAGGCGTATGCTTAAATGTTTGAAATTAGTTTTGTAGACAAAAATATAATTGTGCCACCATATTAATTTATTTCATTATGAAACTAAAATTTAATAAAAAAAAAGGTTTTTGAAATTGATGACTTGGACCAAATGATAAAAAAAAGCAGCCAACATGGATGGGAACTCCTTCAATACTGTTTAAAAAGCATCCCATGGTGATTCCTCAAGAAGCTGGTTGTTAAAATGTCAAGAGTACAAATGTCTGCAAATTCTAGACAAAGGGTGACTACTGTGAAGATGCTAAAATATAACAGTTTTGATTTATTTTAGATTTTGTTTAGTCACAACATAATTCCCATAGTTTAATTTATGTTATTCCATAGTTTGAATGACTTTACTATTAATCTAAAATGTGGAGAATTTTTTTTTTATTATAATAAAGATTGAGTACGTTTTTAAAAACGTTTGGTAGTGTGTATATATATATCTATATATCTATATAGATATATATCAAGCTTTTGACACTTAGGACAATTGATGGACTTGTTCACAACTATTACGCAAGGTGCAAATCTAAATCGAGCAATTCTGTGAATTGGTGACTAAAAACAGCCATTTGGCTCCTTAATGTTTCAGTTTAGGAGCCAATGGCTCCTAAGTAATTTTTAGTCTGGAGCCCTGTATTAAAAAAGGCCTTAAATATTGATCTGTTTCTCACCGGCACCTATCATATCGCTTTAGAAGATATATTTAACCACTGGAGACATATATATTACTTTTATGCTGCCTTTAAAGGAAAAGTTCGCCCAAAAATGAAAATTCTCTCATCATTTACTCACCCTCATGCCATCCCAGATGTGTATAACTTTCTGTCTTCTGCTGAACACAAATGAAGATTTCTAGTGCTTAATGCATATGTAGAGCTCTAGATGGCGCTATAGGAAGTGTAATTGAGCTTGAAATTATGATTGCCAAGGAGATTTATAGTGAACAATTAATAATATTTTGGTCTATTCTCACCTACAATAAAATCTCACATCAAAATGTACAGATTTAACTACTGGAGCCGTATGGATTACTTTTATGCTGACTTTATGTGCTTTTTGGAGCTTCGATTTTGGTCCCTATTTGCTTGCATTATATGGACCAACAGAGCTCAGATATTCCTCTAAAAATCTTCATTTGTGTTCAGCAATGGGATGACATGAGGGTGAGTAAATGATGAGAGAAGTTTCATTTTTGGGTGAACTATCCCTTTAATGGTGAGTGTACTGAACAGGTGTATTCACATTTTGTGCTAGAATATGTTCACACAGAATCTGTGCACGCAGAACTCAGCAGAAAAATCAGCAGAATTGCAACATTTCTCATTCCTAAATGTTCTACAAATTCCCCATTAGTTGCATGTTTTTAGGAAATTTTTTGGCTAATTGTGTGATGCTTTGATCAACCATTAAGACTACAGTACTTTTAGGTTCATTTAACACATTTTCCATTCATCCATCCATCCATCTTCAACCGCTTATCCGAAGTCGGGTCGCGGGGGCAACTGCTCCAGCAGGGGGCCCCGAATTTCCCTATCCCGAGCCACATTAACCAGCTTGGACTGGGGGACCCCGAGGCGTTCCCAGGCCAGTTTGGAGATGTAATCTCTCCACCTAATCCTGGGTCTTCCCCGAGGCCTCCTCCCAGCTGGACGTGCCTGAAACACCTCCCTAGGGAGGCGGCCAGGGGGCATCCTTACCAGATGCTCAAACCACCTCAACTGACTCCTTTCGACGCAAAGGAGCAGCGACTCTACTCCAAGCTCCTCACGGATGACTGAGCTCCTCACCCTATCTCTAAGGGAGAAGCCCGCCACCCTTCTGAGGAAGCCCATTTCGGCCGCTTGTACTCGCGACCTAGTTCTTTCGGTCTTACCCAGCCTTCATGACCATAGGTGAGGGTAGGAACAAAAATTGACCGGTAGATCGAGAGCTTTGCCTTTCGGCTCAGCTCTCTTTTCGTGACAACGGTGCGATAGATCGAGTGCAATACCGCCCCACTGCCCCGATTCTCCGGCCAACCTCCCGCTCCATTGTCCCCTCACTCGTGAACAAGACCCCGAGGTACTTGAACTCCTTCACTTGGGGCAATACCTCCTTCCCTACCTGGAGTACGCACTCCATCGGTTTTCCTGCTGAGATAAGAGTACACAAGACTACAGTTGTTAAATCCATGTCTTCTGAAGTGATATAATTAGTCTGGGTGAGAAACAGATAAATATTTAAGTACTTTATTACTATAAATCTCCACTTGCACATTTACATCTGAAAGCCTGTTTAGTTGAATTAAATTCCAGTTGCCTCAAATTTAAGTTAGTAGAATTATACAGGTTTACAGTGTTTTTAAACCCTCCAAATATTGGTACCATTTACTTCCATTGTAAGTGCCTCACTTAAAGAAAAGAAAGGACGAGTAAAAATAATTTTGTGG
Source organism: Xyrauchen texanus (assembly GCF_025860055.1). Taxonomy (NCBI): domain Eukaryota; kingdom Metazoa; phylum Chordata; class Actinopteri; order Cypriniformes; family Catostomidae; genus Xyrauchen; species Xyrauchen texanus. The sequence goes on along the minus strand of NC_068284.1, from coordinate 16,107,976 downwards.
TAATCAACACTGACACAAATGCTTTCGATTGAGCTTAATTTGTAACGAACCTGTATTCCCTTAAGCTTTGAATGTGGTATGTACAACAGACTTCAGAACTTTTTCCAATAAATTGATTAGTTTCATTCTGTGTGCTGCTTCTGTAGTCTCATTTGACATTCACAGAAGAATGAGAAAATAGGATTGACATTTATAACTGACATTACACCTAGTTCTAGTAACTTGACCAAATCGACTTCATTTAACGTGATATAAACATTAGGGCTGAAACGTTTAGTCAACGTACAGGCGCTGGCTCAGGGACGGTCGAGGCTACAGGCGCTGGCTCAGGGACAGGTCCAGGTCCAGGATGCGGCCTCAGGACAGGGACAGGTTCCGGAGGCGGAGCTGAGAGGGGCTCTGGAGACGAAGCTGAGGGAGGCTCTGGAGGCTCAGGAGGCGGAGCTGAGGGAGGCTCTAGAAGCTCATGAGGCAGAGCTGAGGGAGGCTCTGGAAGCTCATGAGGCAGAGCTGAGGAAGGCGGAGCCGAGGATGGCTCGGGAGGCCCAGGAGGCGGAGCAAAGAGCGATCCAGGAGGCAGAGCCAAGGGAGGCGGAACCATGGAAAGCTCTGGGGCCTCAGGAGGCAGAGCCGAGGGAGGCTCAGGAGGCGGAACCGAGGGAGGCCCCGGAGGCCGGGCCGAGGCAGGCTCAGGAGGTGGAGCCGAGGAAGGCTCAGGCAGCGGAGCCGAGGAAGGTGGCACCATAGGAGGCTCCAGAGGCGGAGACCTGGAAGGCTCTGGAGGTGGAGCCGAGGGTGGCTCGAGAGACTTGAGAGGCGGAGCCCTGGGAGGCTCGGGAGGCGCTGGCACTTGGACGGTCATGGCTACTGGCGCTGGCCCTTGGACGGTCATGGCTACTGGTGCTGGCCCTTGGACGGTCGAGGCTACAGGCGCTGGCCCTTGGACGGTCGAGGCTACAGCCGCTGGCTCAGGGACGGTCGAGGCTACAGCCGCTGGCTCAGGGACGGTCGAGGCTACAGCCGCTGGCTCAGGGACGGTCGAGGCTACAGCCGCTGGCTCAGGGACGGTCGAGGCTACAGCCGCTGGCTCAGGGACGGTCGAGGCTACAGCCGCTGGCTCAGGGACGGTCGAGGCTACAGCCGCTGGCTCAGGGACAGTCGAGGCTACAGCCGCTGGCTCAGGGACGGTCGAGGCTACAGCCGCTGGCTCAGGGACATCGGGGGCTAATGGCTCTGGCTGGTTGACCGTGGGTGACGCGGGCTCTGGCTCGCTGACCGGGGCTGACGAGGGCTCAGGCTCGTAGACCGTGGCTGGCGTGGGCTCTGGCTCGCAGACCGGGGCAGGCGTGGGCTCTGGCTCGCAGACCGGGGCAGGCGTGGGCTCTGGCTCGCAGACCGGGGCAGGCGTGGGCTCTGGCTCGCAGACCGGGGCAGGCGTGGGCCGGGAGGCGGAAGCCCGTCTTCTCTTCCTCCTCCGGGCAGACGAAGTGGGCCGTGCAGGCTCATGGGAGACAACTGGTGTGGGGGTTTGCTCGCTGGCAGGTGGGGCAGGCGTGATGGGAAGAGCCATGGGCGAGTGGGAAGTCTCCACTGCGGAAGGTGAGGTTGGGTCCTCCTCTGCCACGCCCACAGTGAGTGGCGAGCCGCTGAACAGCAAAGTCTTTTCCAAGATTTCCTGCAGGGTCCAGCCGCACGTCGCCGGGGGCAGCCGCTCCTTCAGCGAGGGGTTCAGGTTACCCCAGAAGAAAACCACCAAGGACGAGTCCGGGAAGTCGGAGATGTTTGCCAGCTCAAGAAAGTCCCGGACGTGGTCTTCTACCGGTCGGTCCCCTTGCTTCAAACAAAGCAGCTGGTAGTTGGCCTGCTGGACCGCTGGATCCATTTGTGTGGTCGGTTGTTCTGTTATGAGTGGTGTGGAAGCAGGACAAGACAGACGAGAGGTGCGGATCCAAACACGGATTTATTAAATAATAAGAGGAACACAAAACACTGGAACAAATTAAAGGTCCACGATGGGAAAATGAAATTAACACACGAACACGAAACATCCACGAACGATCAAACACGGGAACAAGAGCAGGCATAAAACATTGGAAACATGGAACATCACATACAACAACCGACAAGGGAATGGAGGAACAAACAAGGTTTAAATACACAAACACAATGAGGACTAAACGAGACACAGGTGAGAACAATGAAGAGTGCAGTCAGTGAGAGAGGCCAGGAATTGTGGGAATTGTAGTTTTACACACGGACAGTGAGACTCAGGGCGGACAACAGGAAAAACGTGACATGGAACGGGATCGGTGACGGGTGAAACGGAAAACATGGAGCAGACAACACGGAAACATGACATAAACGTGATGGGTGAAACAGAGAACATAGGGCAGACAACACAGGAACGTGACATGTGAACAGAAAGGTGAGAGAGGAAGTCTTCGCCCCATTATACACTGCAACAAAATATGTTTTTGAATTGCTTTTGGTTTGTTTTCCAATAAAAATATCTAAACTCCTTTAAAACTATGTCCTTTTTTTTAGCAACTATACTGCAGAATTCAAAAACTTTATCTGAGAATGTTGAATATAATATTAAAAATACAAATATTTAAAAAAAATCTAAAAATAATTTACCTGAGAAGCAGCATATAAGATATTTATACTTGCTTTTAGAGAATAGATCTTGAATATAAGCATATTTTGTATTTACTGCACTAGCAGAAGTACACTTATATAAATAATACACTTACTGTATATTTAAGATACATTCTCTTAAAGTATAAATATATTTTATGTTGCTTCTCAAGTACATTTATCTTGTTATTGGGATTTTTAGAAATTTTTAAATAGAAAACAAGATAAAAACACTTGATAAGAAAAGGATTTTTTGCAGTGAATTTCTTTACTGAATTAAACTTAATAAAAAGTACTTTTTCCCTTTAATTCAGTGAATGTCATTTAGGAGGTATTTAAAAAAAAAAAAAAATCCTCTTTATTGTTAGTAAGCATGTGTAATGCAGCCTTTTAAGTCAGGGCATAACCTGAATAATAGGTTAAGAGCTAATGATTAATCATTGCAACAATAACTAATAATCGTTAAATTAATCGATTATCAAAATAATCGTTAGTTGCAGCTCTAATAAACATGTAAGCCAAACAAGAAGGCTTAAATGTAGGAGAACATAACTGATTCAAGTTAAATGAAAACCATTAATTTGTTAATCACACACCATTCATTCAAGTTAAACAAACACCATTCATTCTAGTTAGTTTTATATTGTCAATTTTATTGAGTTTAAATTGATTTCGCTTTGTTAAGAGAACTTGATTCAATAATGTGGAACCACTGTCCATGATTTGTATGTGTGTGTGTGTGTGTGTGTGTGTGTGTGTGTGTGTGTGTGTGTGTGTGTGTGTGTAGATTAACTGGTTTGATTGAAATAAAGCATATTACTTGACATCACTGATTCAACCTGAATATATTTGGTTACTCATACAAATGTTAAGTGTTTGATCAGGTTACCACTTTTAAAAGTGAAGTACTAAAAAAAATACACCATGTCTATTACGTTACACTTTTTAAAGCTTATTGTTTTACATGTGCAATATGCTATCATAATGCATTGCTGAGTTTGCAACAGTGATTTAAAGAAAAAACATGCGATTGGGAGGAAACATGCAAAGAGGAATTGGGAAAGATAAACTTTGTTGTTGGCTACAGAGAAGGGATTGGAGAGATGCTAGCTATATCAGAGCAGCAAGATGGAAAGGAGTGCACTCCTTTATGAAAAAACGATAGACAAACAGAAAAGATGTGTGGGTCAGCAGAAAGATGCTTGATGAAGCTAAGAAAATAGTGAAAACCTTTACACTGACTGCAAAAAGCAAATCTCCGTCCGAACCTTCTCTTTCTCTCTCTCTCTCTATCTCTCTCTCTCTCGTGTGTGTGTGTGTGTGTGTGTGTGTGTGTGTGTGTGTGTGTGTGTGTGTGTGTGTGTGTGTGTGTGTGTGTGTGTGTGTGAGCGTGTATTTATCACTTTGTGGGGACCAAATGTCCCCATAAGGATAGTAAAACCCGAAATGTTTGACCTTGTGGGGACATTTTGTATGTTAAATCATACTAAATTATGTTTTTTGAAAACGTAAAAATGCAGAAAGTTTTCTGTGAGGGTTAGGTTTAGGGGTAGGGTTAGGTTTAGGGGATAGAATATAAAGTTTGTACAGTATAAAAACCATTATGTCTATGGAAAGTCCCCATAAAACATGGAAACACTAGCCTACGTGTGTGTGTGTGTGTGTGTGTGTGTGTGTGTGTGTGTGTGTGTGTGTGTGTGTGTGGGTGAGCGTGTATTTATCACTTTGTGGGGACCAAATGTCCCCATAAGGATAGTAAAACCCGAAATTTTTGACCTTGTGGGGACATTTTGTCGGTCCCCATGAGGAAAACAGCTTATAAATCATACTAAATTATGTTTTTTGAAAATGTAAAAATGCAGAAAGTTTTCTGTGAGGGTTAGGTTTAGGGGTAGGATTAGGTTTAGGGGATAGAATATAAAGTTTGTACAGTATAAAAACCATTATGTCTATGGAAAGTCCCCATAAAACATGGAAACACAACATGGGTGTGTGTGTGTGTGTGTGTGTGTGTGTGTGTGTGTGTGTGTGTGTGTGTGCTTTGACAAGGTGTCAGTCACTTTTTCAGCAAAACTATTTTATTAGGAATTAATAATATTAACACATCAATTTTCGCTAGTTAGAATACTAATTATTGATATCAGGAATGTAATTACTAGTGAAAATTGCAATTCTTGATATCAGTAGCCCCTTTCACACATGCAACCAGGTAAATTACAGGAAAATCATTGTTTTTTTTAATTGTTTTTTTACTGGTAAATGCACCAAACGTGCTGTTCACACATACCATCAAAATGGACATGTATTGGTACTTATGATAGAACTTCTCATTAAGAGAAATTGCTTGTTCACACAAGATCTCAAACATGAAAATTGCAGTACATTTTCTGGCAAATGCTATATGTGTGAAAGAGGCTATTAATTACACATGCACTAGTAAAAAGATACATATTTTATTAGAGATGTCCTGATCAGCTTTTTTGGCCCCAGATACCAATCCGATTTTTTAAATATCAAATATCTGCCGTTACCGAGTCCCGATCCGATACTTGTATTTGCCTAGATAATAGAGCTGCAGACTTTGTTTACAAAACAAACTAAGTAAACAAAGTAACTAAAAGATGTCTTCATCTTAATGCATTTAACTTAGTGCAGCTAGCATTTTTCTAAAACTCACATATAAAATCAACTTCTACTTAGAATGGTGTAATATAGCTTATTTTAACTTTAATATTCAGGTACAAAACTAAATTACAAATCCAGTTTTGTATGGATGAATATAATCTTACTTACATTTACAAATGGTGTAATCAGCTTGACTTGAATAGTCACAACAAAACATTTATTCTATAAAAACTCATTCAAAATTTCGCAATTACTCTAAAATGTGGCGTAAACAGTTACACTTGAACAAGCCCAAGTTCAACAATAATGAAGTCAATAAAACTAATTCAAAACATATTCCTTGCCTTGTCGCGCAAAATAGCAATTACTTGTTTCTTTCCGACATGTTCAGCATCTCCTCGATGGCCTGTTTTACATAATCGGCTGTATGAGATCCACGAAACTGGTGTGCATTTAAAACTGCACGCTTAATCAAACAGAGGAATCAATCCAGTTTGCAGAGAGGCTGAGCAATGACATGGGGCAAACGTCAGAGCTCCAAATGTCTGTTGTAAAACTAACTGCAGTCACAATATGTTTTAAATAAAGCACAGGTGCACCGCAAACAGCCTTATCCACCTGGTGGAGCTCTGTGTACCCGTGGACCGCCCCGTTGTCAAGGGTAGTGAGAGTGGACGAGCGAGGAAGTTGGTTTAGGGCAGTGAAATGTGCCCTCCAAGACTTCGTCAGCTCGTCATGCACCTCCGGGAAGAAAGGAATCTGGGAGCTGCGCCCCAAACCCAGGAACCAATCATCTAGCCGCAAGGGCTGAGCTTAGGATGGAGGGTTCCAATCCAGCCCCACACTCGCGGCAGCCTGGGCAAACATAGCAGACATCTTGGAGTTGGCCTCAGACTGGGTCGGCACAGTCAAAGGTGTGAGTCCGCCAAGACGCTCTCCGATGCAGAGGCGAAAGAAGGCGCGACGCGGGGGGCGGCTAGAGTGGCTTTCCCTCGAAAGAAGGAAAGCCGCGACCGCAACGTTGCCATGGTCACGTTCTCGCTGTGAGAACATGAACCTCCACAAACGCTGCCTCGGTGTGATCTCTGCCCAGACACGTGAGGCAGCACCTGTGGCCGTCAGAAGCAGAGAGGTAACGACCGCATCCAGGAATGACTCAAAGACGGAAGGGCATCTTGAAAAAGACACGTCTTTAAAATGTCAATGTGCTTACTCTTTTAGAGAAATATATACTCTGTTTAGAGGGCTGTCGAAGCGCTCAGGGTCTTAGTCAGCACTGGCGTGCAGAAGAAGAGAAAGCAGTTGAAATGCGCCGTATCTCCAAAAGCGTATGCTCTTATAGAGGTGAGTGGAACAGCAGTGGGTTTTACTCAGCTCGCTGAACAGACGCCCGCTTCCCTCCTTTTAAACCCGTATGTCCGGGGGAGGGGCATGCAAATTATGTTCGCCAATTCTCATTGGCCTTTTCTCAAAGATAAGAGGTAACCGAGGATCTCAAGAGAGACCTCTAGTGTCACTAACTCGACACAACGTCGAGTGAGTGACAGAAGGGGAAATGTAATTCATGGTATCTGTACATGCATTTTCACGAGTAGTATTTTACAACGATCTGTCATTCACTCCCATTCAAAACGCAATTACGGATATCAAAAATTTATTTCTTACTAGTTAAAATTATAATTTTTGATATCGATAAATAAAAGTTTTTACAAGTGTAAATGTTCATTCCTGATTTCTACAACTAAATTGCGACTATTAAAAATGCAAATTTTTGATATCATTAATTAGTTTTTTACTAACAGCAATGTTAATTTTTGATATATTGTAATGTGCACTAGTGAAAAAGCCTTTTTAGATATCTTTAATTACCCTCAAATGTATTGGTAAAATCCATTTCCAGATATCTGAAATACTAAATCGAACATGTTTAAATGCATTTACAGAGATCAAAGCCTTTTTACTTGTTGTAATTTATTTTTGATATCAAGAATGGAACTTCGCACTAGTAACCATGTAGTTATTGTATAGCTGTTAAAGTTAACGCATGAATGCATGCGATTCATTTTAAAAGTTTAACGCATTAATCTTTCTTAATCGCGATTAACACATTTACCATTAATAAAGCATAAACCAGAATAAACACTGGTTGAAAAAGTGCGGAACAGTTGCGATGTATCAGCCCTGAGTCATTACACTGAAGCACACACCACAAACATAAACAACAGCCGTGTCAACAATAAAATTATGGAGAAAGATCCTCTTAACACTATTTGTTGTACAAAACAAGACCAGATGGGATAAATCAAGTACTTTACATCCTCTGTAAGGTGCAGTTTAATTACCAGAAGCACGTCAAATATTAACTATCACGTACATGCAGAACGAGACGTTTGCACCGCTTTTCATGTGGAGTTCAAAGCGGTGCTTGAAGCTGCCGTTGACGCCCTGACGCAAATCATGAACGTGGCTCACGATTGCTGTAACAACGCAGATAGCCATAGTCTACCAGAAGATTAACATTGTGGAGGATGAGAGTTTAAGAGATTTAATGCCCATTGCAATTAATAATTATATAATGAATATGGGGACTAATTATTTTAATTAGTCAAACTCCCACTTAGACTTAGCGAAACATTTAATGTGACTTGAATTGATGCTATTTTAGTGCAATTCTATACTGTGGAAGGCTCTTTTTGTTATTTGTTCTGGAAAATGTTAATAAAACTATTGTTACGTTTTGGGGTTTTTTCTTTCCTAAGAAGCAAATAAATGCATTTTTTAATTTTAGCACTTTTAAAATCAGTGATTAAAAATTTGAATCGACTGACAGCACTAAATGATTGATTAAAAAAATATAATTTTTACTAATAAAAGGTGTATTGCTGATACAATCACTAGGCACTTTATTAGGAACATCTGTACACCTACTTATTCATGCAATTATCTAATCAGCCAATCATGTGTCAGCAGTGCAATGCATAAAATCATGAAGATACGGGTCAGGAGCTTCAGTTAATGTTCACATCAACTATCAGAATGGAGAAAAAATTTAATCTCAGTGATTTGGACCATGGCATGATTGTTGGTGCCAGACAAACTGGTGTGGGTATTTCTGTAACTGCTGATCTCTGTGGATGAAAAGGCCTTGTTGCTGAAAGAGGTCAACAGAGAATGGCCAGACTTGTTCAAGCGGACAGAAAGTTTTCAGTAACTCAGATAATCACTCTGTACAAATGTAGTGAGCATGTCGAATCTTGAGGCAGATGGGCTAGAACAACAGAAGACCACATCAGGCACTTTTTTAGGACCATAGTGTTCATAATAAGGTGCTCAGTGAGTGTATGTAAAATTGGAATTACAACTAGTTAGAAATGATTTTTTTTAAATCCGTAATTGCGTTTTAAATGGGAGTGAATGACAGATCATTGTGAAATTGTTTAAAGCTCCTTCTGATTGAAATAATTTACCTGTAAATATTCGATCCATATCATCTGATTAGTTGTACATGTTCATATTAACACCTCTATAATAATGTTTTATAATTGTACTACTTAATTCTATTACTGACATTAATATTCTATAATCTATACAGGAATGAGCCATTCTCATGCTCTATTTGGAGTATGATCTCCTGATTTTGCTTTCTTTCTATTTACATACTTATTTGTTTGTCAAATTTGGTATTGTTGAATTGTCTAATTGTGCCTATATTTAATTTTTATCGTTAAGGAACCCCTTGAAATCCAGATGGTACATATCAAGAGGATATTCCTAATAAAGAATTTCCAAAAAATTCTTCAAATGAAAATGCAATTACAGATATAAGTTGTTACATTTTTCGAATGTGTTTTCCTGCGAATGATGACAAAACATTTTACACCAAGAATTTATGTTTTAAGTCAACTCGTCTTGCCATAAAAGGATCACAAGCTTAACATATATACACATGTCCATCCAGTTAGTCCATCCATCCCACAGTCAGCCCATAGTGGAGTTATACTCACTGTGTGTTTACATAAATTACTGAACAGTGTTGCAGTGTACATGGTGATGGAGAGTAGAACGATGTTCTACGCACATGCAAATCAGCGGGCTCAGTGCCACAAAAGCCACAGCACAGTCATCTCACCCAAAAAGTGGACAGCCAGCACATTTTATAGGAGCACCTGGCCCAGCCCTTACTTGCCAGAAAAGATCTCTCCCAAAAATCAGCATGTGTGGATGTGGCTTCCACCGCCTGTATTGTGGCACACTCTCTAAACGCTAATGTACATCCACTCAACAGCAACTACACAACATTAAATGTGACAACTTCCTAACGGAATGTCCAGCTCTTTCGGATCTTTCCCACTTGCTAAGCCTTTTGGTCCAGATGCTGCAGCATAGCCCAGCACACTTCTCGAATCTGTCCGCAGTTCACTTTCCTTGAACAGCCCCTGAACGCAACATTCACTCCACATAACATCCTCGAGGCATGATAATAAACACTTAAATGCCTCTAAGTTTCTTACCTTTGTCTCCTTTATCCATGTCGCACTGTTTTAAAGGGAGTTCTGGAGTGCTGTGTCTCCGAGTAGTTGCAGGGATGCGTCTGTGCTTGTCGGTGAGCAGAGCGCTGAACCTCGATAGAGAACACTATTGATGAATGAGCATTAGTGACTTTACATCCCACACACACACACACACACACAGGGTGGTGTGTGTTTAACACAGAGAGAGAGAGAGAGAGAGAGAGAGAGAGAGAGTGTCTGTCCGCGCTGCTGTTTTTTCAGATGTATTATATTAAAAGTGTCAACCTGCAATCGTTACTTTAAAGAAGCGATTTACCAAAGGTAAGCAGAGAATATTCCTTCTCCTGAAAGATGTAACTTAAATAAAAATCATTTGGCCTGTTCTCATAATGTATTTGAAGGGGATCGTTCAGGTTTATTGTCATGTTCAGACTCATAGCATGAGTATTTCCTTAAAAGAAGAAGAAAAGGCATAAATCTGGGTTCCAGTGAGGCATTTACAATGGAAGTGAATGGAGCAGTCAGTAAACCTTAAAATACTCAGTGTTTTACAAGATGAATCCTAAACAATATGCATGGTAACGTGATTTTGGTGTGATAAAATCGCTTACCAACCATTTCTGTGTAAAGGTAAATCCAATTTTACAGCATAAGTTGCCATGACTATATTAGCCTACGGAAGCCCTGAACCGCAAGATGAGAAAAAGTTGTGTCTCAGTTCCTTTTTTTCTCTCAAATTTTTTTTTTTTTTTTCTCTCTCTCTTCAAATTTTTTTTCTCCTATTTTCTTTTTCTGAAACACTCCAAAAAATGGCCCCATTCACTTCTATCGTAATAGCCTCATTGTAACCTTGATTTTTGCTTTTTTTAAATCAACAATATGCCACTGTTGATTGAGCTTAATTTGTATTCAGGGTTCCTGTGGCTACTTAAACAGCCTTAAAATGTCTTAAATTCAGTTTCCAAAAATATAAGGTCATAAAAGTCTTAAATATCTTAAATGATACAACAAAAGTCTTAATTTTTATTTAAAGAGGTTTTAAATTTGGTGGCGGAAATACAGAAATCGTGATAGAATCGTGATCATCTGATTATCAAACTTCAGAAGAATACGATTGAATTAAATAAATGCAAGCGCTGCATCCTTGGAAGTGAAAATGTGGCACTGTTGTATTTTAATCAAGCACGCTGGGATTGTGAGTATTTACTTTGAATTGTTTATTTTGTAATACATTGTGGATTATTGTAGGAGTGCACATTTTATTTCCCTTATTTGTCTGAATGAGTAGCTGGCAGCAGTGAAGCGCATACATTTCAAAATAAGAGTCCCTGGTGTGTTTCAAAGTTAAAGTGCTTCTAAAGTCATCATCAACATTTAATATATGCTACCAATTTTAAAAACTATTGGCAGACTAACTGGCTTTCTTTCAACACATTATCAGCAAAATCTAATGACCTCTGATTTGTATTTATATATTGGTACATAAACCAATTTTAGTGTGATATTTATGTGGAAAACATGTCTTGAGTATTTTAAACTTGCATATATCCTACCCTGTTTTACTGATGATCAATGTTAAGGCCATGTTGAATGTGTGCCCCTGCCTGTTTAAGAGTCTGTGATGCATGATTTATTTTTAGATTGTTTGGGTTTGTTTTGGTATGGGAATGCATTATTCATTTATTTGTTCAAGGTCTTCAAAATTCTTAAGTTTGATTTTAAAAACTCTGCAGCAACCCTGGTATTGAACCCAGAATATTCTTTTAAGGTGCTATGTGATTATTTTTATCTGATCTAACCCTTAAAATTAGTTTGTTGGTGTGACGTAATATATTGAGAGATTGAGTGCTCAACTCAAATTAGAGTTAATCTAACACAAGTTTAAACTATTTCACAATTCCACTCTCTTTAAATATAGAGTTGGTGTCCAAATGTAGTGTTAAACCTACAGTGATTGTTATTAACTCTTAAAGTGTTAATTCAGGAGCCCCTTCCCCCTTTTCACCGCACCACATTCAGAAGAGAGAGCTGTGAGAGCTGATATTAGTGAAGATCATTATATATATTGTCATGATATAAGTGCTAGGATTAAGATATACTTTACCGTAGCTTTCTTATATCACACCACTGTAGTAGAAAATCTATTAAAAATGCCTTGTTACTAATGCCAAAAATAAATTTTATGTTACCATACCATAATCTGTATCATGTCCTTCTAGCAGGTTGATACTGTTCTGAAGGCTCATCCAAAGGATGAAGAAATCTTCATGAAGTACGACCAAACTAGAATGCTAACAGAAACAAAGACGACTGAATCACATGGGTAAGAAATGATTGCCACATTCTTAAAAATCTGTTGACCGAAAACCTAAAACTTATATAGGACCAACAATAGTTTGTAACTTTTTAAAGGTGGATTCCACCATTGAGTGTTTATTCATTTATAGTGCAGTAATGCTGATGGAAGGCTGTAGAATTTCAGAGAATTTCAATTTTTTCTTAGTTTTCTCTTTGATGTCTATTTAATATGTCTCATTACTTTACCAGGTTTTGCTAAATATGTGTATAAATAAATACGTAATTACCTTTCAATGCTCTGTATTGAAAGATGTGACAGTTATGTGTGTTTTTCTTTAAAGATTTCTGTTTTTATTCAAGATATAAAAAATATTGGCGAATGTCCCATTTCAAGCCCATTACAGACCACTGGACTCACCAGTCGAATATGTATTTAGAGGAGCTGCTGACAGTACTTCAACCTCAACCTGAGAACACACTTTGGTCAGTTTTACAATCTGATTTCAGAAATCGTTTATTCTTGCATTTAACTACTTTTATTTGGCTAATTTATTCAGCTTGCCTCTAAGATGGGATAGTGAAACACCATCAATTTTCTTTCAGCAGAATCTTCTTCCCCGGAACTTTAAGAAAACAGAAGAAAACAGTCAAGATTAGTTTGGATAAAGCTGCAAACAACCAACAGTGTAAAGGTAATTTAAGGTGGGTAAAGTTTTATTTTTTTAAACATGACTTTGTCTCCTAAGAATTTATTAGCAATTTTTTGATTAAAACAGCATAAATTATGTGGCATTTTGAATAGTTGAGAAAATATAATTTTTAAAGTTATATATATCTTAAAGTGTAAAGATGTGTTACTACTTGAACCGTATTTGCTCAATGACCTCAGGAGTGGAGCCAGTCACATCATCTTTGAAGAAAAGGCGGTCCAATGCAAGGCTCAGACATCAATGACAACTTTTGATGAGCTGTTCAAAGCTCACCACATCTTCAGTCTCTCCTACGACGTAGCTCTTTAAAGCAGGATGTCCTATTTCCTTTCATACATACAATGACTTCAGGAGGCACCTTAACACTGTGCATAGACACTCCATGCATGAACATTAACCAAGATGTCACCACGCAATGAGAAAATAAGGAGGAAGTTTCAAATAATTGACCAGACTGTACAGTTTCTGTTGAAACTTTACAGGTTCCTTCTGCTAATTATTATTATTATTATTACTGTTTTCAAATGGACTGTAAAACAACAGATTTTAAGTATTTGAGATATGTGTAAACTGTCATTTTCAATGGTAAGGAAATGTTTCAACTACCAATTGGGTTAAAAATTATGGTACTGAATTTACGTACAGCCCATGGAACGCTCCTGGAACATCCCATCTTTAACAATATAGTACTATTGTTATAAGCGTAGATACAATATACTGTACTTTGAAAAGACTTCAATGTATATACAGTAGGTGCATTTTGACAAATTTTGTTACATGCATTGAATAGCCTATTTTAAACCCTTTGATAAAACGTATTTGCACGAGACTGATAACTGTGCATGCATAGTGCCATATTGTTACATTTTGGAAAAATTACTGTTGAAGACTTATTCAATGTGGTGCACATGTTTAAAAAATAAAAAAATGAGCCTGTTTTATACTTATTAATATGTCATTTTTGTATTATATCAAATTTATACCATATATAAAATAGAGTACACATTATGAGTTAACAAATTGCACTCTGAGTTTTTCATTTTACCTATACAAAGAGTCAATATTAACTCAATTACATTGTCAATGTGCCAACACTTTAAAAAGTGTTCAAATACCTCTATTCAGAGTAGACCCCATGAGACCCATTCAAAGTGTTGAAATTAACTGCGATAGTGTTATTTTGAGTATACAGATTGAGGATAAAGTGTCTTGCCATATAAAAACTGCACATGCAACAGCAAAATCACTACTTCTGGCAGTCATTATTGTATGATTGAATGTATACAAGGATGTGTTAGAAAAGGTGAGAAATGATTTCAAACATTAGAGCAACAATATATTTTTCCAGTTCTATCCATTGAACTTTCACATTTTCTCTATATTTTAGAATGCTGAAATTGTAATGGCCTCATTGATCAAACTCTGCATAACGCACTATCAGCAATATGCAGGGACAAGGGAATAATGGTTTATGTTACCTCTGCTGTTATAAAAAGAACTAGATGCTGCTATATGTTCAGTGTTCTGTGCTGATATCAGGGGCCTGGAGTCATTTCAAACAAGGACCATTTTAAGCCATATTTACAGGATTTTGGGGTTTGTATTGAATTAAATGTGCATCAAGACATGCCAGCATTGTGTATGTGTGTGTATAGGTCTGAGAGAATTATAATGCTGTCAGAAGGGTTGAAACAGATGGGTGACAGTGGATGAGTCTATTTCTGCTGCAGGAACAGGGCTGCTGTCGTGGTTTTGTGCAAAGGAGCAGGCTTGGATATTATGTCACAGAACGTGCTGATTCAGCATGTCTGTGGAGTCCACTGTGTCTGAGACAAGTCAGAGTGGACCCAGTGAAACTAGCACCATTCACCAACATTCTGGTCATTTCCTGTGTAAAACAATCCTTGGTCAATTCCTATTGAGCCAAATCTTGCTCTTTTGAAATCTAAAGCCTTTGCACAAGAAACTCTTCATCTACAGTGGGATTTAGTGTCAAGTTCAACGGAAGATACTCAAGTAATGAGGCTAAAATTTGCTTAACCAGGGGTTTTCAAACTTTTGGATGCCAATGAACCCCAAATATGATGCTCCCCTTCCTAAAATATAAAGGCAATTTTGAAGTATGTGAGTAACAAGGAAAGAGATAATGTTTTTGTAAACATAAAGTTAGATTAAATAAAATGTAGTCAAATAAATAAAATTTTTGAATTGAGTAAAACAAGCTAATTTAAATGGTACCACATGAAGCAATTTGTTTTTAAAATATTTTTACAGTGCAATGGATACACAGGAGTTCAAAAGCTCCTCCCCATTGCATGTTAAATATTACTGTATTTACACAATAATCATACATACATTATTCCCACTGCTCAATTGCCCCCCAAACAAAATTCTCCCCTTTTCTCCCCAATATGGAATGCCCAATTCCAAATGCACTCTAAGTCCTCATGGTGGCATAATGACTAGCCTCAATCCGGGTGGCAGAGGTGAATCTCAGTTGCCTCCGTGTCTGAGACTGTCAATCTGTGCATTTTATCATGTGGCTTGTTGCGCGCGTTACTGCAGAGAGGTACCACGTGTGGAGGCCCACGCTATTCTCCGCAGCATCCACGCACAACTTAACACATGCCCTACCGAGAGTGAGAACCACACATTATAGTGACCACAAGGAGGTTACCCCATGTGACTCTACCCTCCCAAGCAACCGGGCCAATTTGGTTGCTTATGAGTCCTGGCTGGAGTCACACAGCATCCCCTGGATTTGAACTTGTGACTCCATGTGTGGTAGTCAGCGTTAATACTTGCTGAGCTACCCAGGCCCCCACAAATACATTTTTACTTGCATGATTTACATAACATAGTCTCCTACATGATCTTACTGTAAACGATCAAATGCACTGCAAAACATTGCACATGTTGTCAATATCTACCATTATTGAAATGTTAAAATTATATTTATTTCTCAACATTTCTGTATTTCGTTATCTAGTTCTCCATTTATCTCCATTATTACTTACACCAGTTTGAGCTAATGAGAAAGCTTTTTATATTCTGTTTCAAGAATAGCACAAAATTGAAAGGACTGATTTTGAGCAATGCAAGCAATGTTTTAAAACCAACAAAATTTCCAAAACTTTTGTCCAATTCTTTATTTACTGGCAGAATAAAACAGGCAAGTTAGAATCATTATTTGAGATACAGTACCTACATGACTAATGTCCTACACTGTAATTTTTTGTAAGTCCCATACCCCACATGTTACAAAAATCCTTTTGAGTATTCTGCATTCTTATGGTTGAACATTTTTGTCTACTACAACTCACTCTAACTGAGCATAAATTCACATTCAATTAATTGCACTTAGGGAATATGATTTTAATCCCTTAGAGAGGAATGTGGGTTGGCTTCCTCTGGCAAATCCTGCCATTGTTTCCTCTAAATAAATAACAAGGAAGTTAATTTCTGTCCAGGTTCTCTCCGAGCATTATTTGTATATAACACAAACACAAAGAGGTGATATACAGAAACATATGTATAGTGTCTTCACGGATAAACAAGAGAATAAGTCTGTCTGATTCAAATATTTGTTACATCAGACTTTTCTTCAGAACACATTACCATCTATGAACATACTGAATTTTTGATGGTTCATCTGCAATTCATTGCCTAAACTGTGCTAGACTTACACTGCTCTTCTCTGTTCTGAGTCATCAGGATACCAAATCCACTATGCTTAGAACCTCTGCAGGTGCAAGATCAGCTATCCAAACAGCAGGTTGGCATTCTCCATCCAGTAAGGTCAGTCTTATAGATCTTTTTTTCTCTTGCAGTACATTTCTCCTATAGGATCCTCTCCGGTCACTTCTGATGTGTGCAGGCACAGGGACACAGCTCCAGTTTCAGGACAGTGTCACGCACATGCCCAGGTTCAATCATGATAAATGCAAGGAGAGCAGAGGAGAAGTGAAAATAGATCTTTCCTTTCAGAAGAACTTGTCATCAATGCGGAAGTGAGGGCGTGTGACATCGTCAGGGTTGATGAACACAGAGATGGACTTGCCTGGATTCTCAGTCACCAATTGCTGCAGCTTCTTGGCCAACCGGTCATCAGGCTGTTGGTGATCTGTGGAGGAGGGATCTTCCAATGGAGACGGCAGACCTGAGGAACTGCCACGACGTTGCATCTCCTGGGTAAGTCTATTGGCAGCCTTGGCCTGCTCAATGATAGAGCGCAGGTGCTCAGCTGGATCCGAGCGTACAAGCGCAAGCTTGCGAGCCTGAAACATGGCTGTCTCATCACATAGCTGCTCCAGCATGTTACATTGCGGGATGAAATAGTTTGGGCAGGTCTTGTTGACCAGGCAATGCAGCAAATCGTCCATTATACCAAGCAGAAAGTGTGCAGCATAGTCTTCCTGTGCCAAATAGCTTGAAGGTAGCCGGTCGCAGGCCCACAACATGATGCTCCGTAAGTAATAGGGACTGACAGCTGTAGGCTGGGCCAGCAGCTTGACGATAATCGCCTTGCATGCCTGGTAAGCTTGCATGAGTCCTGGTGAGATGCATTTTTTCAACTGGACTTCGCTGCGGGCAAATGATAGACGCCATTCGTTTTCTCTGCAACCGGAGGCTGAGCAGGTAGGCAGCAAATAGAAGCCACTGATCACCTCCTCCTCTGTGATCTTCCCATCCCAGAAGTGGTTCTCCATCAACCAGCTCTGGGCAACTGCTGGCCAGCCTTTAAAAGACACCACAGGAACAATGTCATAAAGCATACGACTGCTGCCCACACCCAAAACCATAGACAGCAGCGTGCTGTGACGCTCAACCCGTTCCACCCTCGGGGTGCCCCTTTGCGGTTTGCGCTGCAACTCTGCCAGCACCAATCCAACTGCTTCTTGGAACCAGTCAGCTACAAGTGTGGGTGAGAAGAAGTAGTTGGTGGTGCCATTCAGATGGTCGGTCATCGTGCAGCAGTCCCGCCAGCGGTTGATCGTACCTTCGTCAAAAAGTCGCAAGCTGAGCCATGAGTGACCCAGCGCTGAGTGCCGCATGTCCAGTGTGACGGGCTGGTTCCGGTCGTGTAGCTTTAGGGCAGGAACCAACAGGGTGAAGGCCATGTCATAGTCAGAGCCACGGTTATAGATACCAAGCTCATCAAGATCCATGTCCACCACACCTTCTCGCACACCACCAGACAACAATAGGTACTCATTTGCAACAGGCAACTTTTGGTCCAGCTTTTGTACCATGCCTGAAAAAGACAAAACAGAGGATAGATAGTGAGGTGTAGAAAAATAGAGAGGAAATAACAGATTTCAGCAATACCACACAAGCAAGAGTGCTGTTGTAAATAATATCAGCACACCACAGCTGTGATTTGGTCACAGACAAACATAGGCCGCCCATATTGTGAGTGTGATATTACTTTTATATAACATTTCTATAGACAAGAAAAATATAATTATTTTATCTTTCAAAACAGTTCCAAAACAAAGTCTAAGCAGGATCAACCAGTGTGTATTGCAGAGAAGTAAATATATTGTTTGGTTTATTTCTATATGATTGAACATTAACCTCAATCCAGGTGGCGGAGGACAAGTCTCAATTGCCACTGCTTCTGAGACAGTCAATCTGCGCATCTTATCATGTGGCTAGCTGTGCTTGACAGTGCGGAGACTCACAGCATGAGGAGGCTCACACTACTCTCTGCGATCCATGCACAAATTACCACGTGCCCCACTGAGAGCAAGAACCACTTAATCGTGACCACAAGATTTCCCCATGTGACTACGCTCCTTAGCAACTAGGCCAATTTTGTTGCTCAGGAGACCTGGCTGGAGTCACTCAGCACACCCTGGATTCAAACTCGCAACTCCAAGGGTGGTATTCAGTGTCAATACTCACTGAGGTACCCAGGCTCTATATTGATCTGTTTCTCAACCACACCTATCATATTCCTTCTGAAGATATTGATTTAACCAATGTAGCCTTATGGATTACTTTTTCGCTGCCTTTATGTGCTTTTTGCAGCTTCAAAATCTTGGTACTATTCACTTGCATTGTGAAGACCTACAGAGCTGAAAAATTCTTCAAAAAATTAGCAGAAGAAAAAAAGTTATACACATTTGGGATGGCATGAGGGTGAGTAAATGATGAGAGAATTTTCATTTTGAATGAACTATCTCTTTAAGATGTCCTCACAGTGCATGTTTCATCAGTACACATGCGTCAGACTGGTGCTTTTGGTGCGTCTTGTTGTGGATGGTTCGCTTTTTTTTAACACGTGTCAAATTAAACGTAGTTTGAAACTTACAAAAAAAAACTTTTTAAGGCCCCTGCACTCTGCTCCGTACAGCTGCCTTTCATCAGCTGTTGGTTTGCTGCCTGTCCAGCTTGTGCTGACTGAGACTCGCAAAAACATGAAGGTGGCACTAAAGTTTGAATTTCTCTGTTGGTACTTCTGTATACAAATCTTTTTATTAAGGTGACACGATTAATTGCATCAATATTTTAACATGTTTTTTATGATAAATTGTAAAAAAAATTAAGTCTTAAAATAACGAAATAAGATCCACATTTTGTTACATTTCTTTTCAGTCACATGTCCAAAGCTCTTCCAAGACTGATTTCAGAATTGCACACTACCATACTACTCATACTATGTTTTCCATAGACACATATGGCAAAAAATAGTATGAGTAGTAATGTAGTATGCCATTCTGAACTCAGCCCACATCTCTGCAGACAGCAGAGCACTCTTCTTAGGCATCTATTTCCAGCAGATCACTAAGGGAACCTGAAAGCTTACACCAGCACTAGGAAAAAGTTCCAGATCAATAAAGGAGGAAAGTGACATCCTTTACACTTACTTACATTCTGCAGTGTGGGCATGGCTTTGTGAGCACAGAGGGAGACATTAAAGTGATACACACCTAGTAGTTGCTGAGCATGGATTCAGAAGGCAGTTTAATGGCTTTTCATTTCCTTAATGACCCATAATGTCCATGAAATTCACCTTCTTTTTCCAATTATTAATTATCTCCTTTTTTTCTCTCTGTACATTCATCCATATTGTGGTTCTTAAAAACACACAAATCTGAATCTATTCCTATTTATCAACTATCTGGGGTTAAGACTAGTGCCCGACAGATATATCAGTATTGGCATATGTTTTCCGATATGCACAGATATGAAAAAAATTTTTCAGAACATATAATGCAGAAAATAATGCTTGAATTGGTGTCATAGCATAGTTTGTCCACCAGAGCGCAATCCGACTCCACTGTTTACAGAGCTGACTTTGAAATGATGGTGGCTTTGCAGAAAGGGCAAAGTTAATCGGTGTGGAGTTAAGTGGTGTCTTCTCTGTAAGTTGCTAACTAGTTTGTGAAATACATACTGGAAAGTTAATAAACAATGACCCCATCATTTTCCCTTTTCAATATAACTAATATACGTTAAGCATGTCCCTGACAACCATGTCACTCATGTTAATCACATTTATTTGCTATGTTAGCCAGCTATAGTTTGTCATTGCAGTCAGTAATGTTGCAGATTGAAAGGTAAACATCAGAGCATCTTTTTGCAGCTCAGCAGACAACGGTGCAGTGGTGGATTGTGTCTGTTGTGTGTTGATTTCACACTATGTTGTTACCTAGTTGGTGAGATGCAATGCTGGTCTATCTTTTACTCTCCGTGACAATGAGCTTATTGCTAACTAGCTAACCCCGTAGCTACTTTCATACCTTGCAGCTGAGTGGAAGCTAATGTGTAAACATGTATTCACCCAACTGCTTTGTTTAGGATTCACAGTTTGGTACCTCCTTTTACCGAATAAATCCAGTCATTGCATTTATAAAATGTAATATATATAAGTCTGTTTTTCCACCATTGAAAGTTCCCCCTGAACTTGTATAGCAGAATACTGTGTAACATCGCTGCCGCTGTTTATCTCTTGTCTAGGCAGGTGTAAATGCTTCTTTTTTTACAACCTCCCCCTAATTGACTGGCAGTATTAAAATAGTCAGAATTTGACTGATACTAAACAGTGCTGATGTTTATTTAGCTATTTATTGTATTTTTATTTATTATTTATTTTCTCAGTGTTCATTTCTAGAATTTGTTGACAATGTATAAAAATAATGTTAACAATAAGGCTAACAATTCATATATTTTCTAAGTAGTAGCCAACTGACTATTTTACACATCTTCACTAACAAAATGTGTTTCATATAAAAAGGTATCAAAATGAATTCCTGTCAATCTTTAACATGCACCCCCACCACCCTTTGTTATTAGCAAAATCCTAAACTATTCACAAACCCCTCTGACCCTTCCACTCCTTTTCTCAATCTTTCTCTCACAGTGATTCTAACTCTCAAAGATATTCAGTGTCACTTTTGTTTCATCCGTCTCATTTCCATACACAGACACTGCTGGCCAATCAGCCTCCTGCTATCTGAATTGAGTTTAGATGAATGGCAGAGACAGAAAGTGTGAGAACAGAATGGGAGAGGGCTGTACATTACTTCTGCCTCAATGGACATGAGGTTCCCACAATTGCAAGAATGCTGATTTACACCCATTTCCGCCTAGTTTGGAATCAAAGCTCAATGATGGACAGTCCTATTGATTTTCCACTGAAAATATAAGCAACACTAAATCTGTCTCAGACCAGAAGGTGCCTGACAAATTATTTTTAGACTAAAATGAGGCTAAATTCAAGAAGATTTAATGCATGTTATAAAAAAAATAAGTACTTTAAACAAGAATAGTTCTCTGTAATTCAAGGAAAAAATTTTTTTTCCTTCGTACTGTAATTTAAAGCAATTCTTGCATATTTTTAACCAACCCTTAAACTTTAACCTTTGATTTTCTGCATAGTTTATTTTCGGATCCCCAGAGCTTTCCAAGAGTAGAAAAACATACAATCCTCTCAAGCACTATATGTTTAGGTGTGGTTTAATGAAAACAAGTTAATCTCAGTCGACAGCATTTGTGGTATAATGGTTATTACATTAAAAAAATAATAATAATACGACTTGTCTCTCTTTTTCTTTAAATAAAGCAAAAATCTGGGTAACAGTGAGGCACTTACAGTTGAAGTGTATAGGGCCAATTTTTGGAGGGTTTCAAGGCAGTTTATTATAAACTGTGAAGCTTATAATTTTATAAAAACACTAACATTAATTCATCTGTGAAAACGCATGTATTATTTGAATCATCATTTTTAAAGTCATGTAAAAGTGTACAGTCATGTACAGTCAGTGAGGGATCATAAAAAATGCATTTTGTTTTTACTTAGTACTGCCCTGAAGAAGGTATTTGACCTAACACATCCTCACATATATTCCACACAACAAAATAGTAACTGAATTTACACACATGATCCTGTTTAGAAGTTGGTTTCTAATGTGGTGTGTTGCTTTCTCGATGATCAATGACTGTTTGTGTAATAATTGTTCATGAGTCCCTGCTTTCTCCTGAGCAGTGAAGATGTCCACTTTTCTTAAGAAAAAAACCCAACTACAGTAAAATGATTTGGTCTCTCAGCATCTTCTGCACATTTGAGTTCTTCCCAACAGTGGCTATATATGAGGTCCAGATTTGACAACTGAGGGACTAATACACAACTATTGCAAAAGGTGCAAACAAATATTGATGCTCAAGAAGGCAACACAAGGGCTCTTATAGGCTATTTGTATACATCTGAAAGGGGTGTGGAAACTTATAAAAACAAAAGGGGTATGCAAACTTCTGCACTTAACTGGCTATATCGTTTCTGAAAATGTATATTTTATTTTAGATTTAGTTTTTCATGATTTAACCACATTTTAGCTTTTTTTAAATGTACAAATTCCATGTAGCCTATTCTATCCATATGATGTCATCTCGCATGTGTAATTATGAAATTACTTCAAAGAAATTCACAACATTGTAACCAAAAATTCTAAATAAAATCCCCACATCTGAATATATAAGTGCTTGTACTACGTAAAAAGTGCAGTGAAGCTGTCTAAATGTGACATTGTCTGATGTATCTCCGTGCTCGTGGGAAATTAACATTACAGAAAAACACTCGCCTACATATTCACATGCTGCATGAAGAAATAGATCGGCTTCTTTCAGCTCGTTGTTGAAAACAAAAATTTTTATTGGTGCATTTCTACTTGTGCTGACTGACAGGATGACAGAGTGGGCGCCACGCGTATGACGTCATTGCCATGGTAACCAGATACATTTCAACTGATTTGCTGATTTCTTCTCTTCTCTGCAAACGATACCAAATACAATAGCGAGAATGAAAATGAGTACATCAAATGTAAGTAGAAAAAAAAATCAGTGAGCCTCCCACCTGAAACCAGGACATGTTTAGAGAACTGTCGGGACACACCTCTTTAAAACGGGACGTCTGGTCACCCTACTTAAACGCAATGAGAAAACAATCCCTAATACAACATTTAATACCATGACCTTATGAATTAAAGACTAGTTGCTCCGATTTAAGCCATTTTGCGGAAGGGCGAATTAAGACTTTTTAAGACCCGCGGAAACCGGGTCTTAAAAAAAAAATGTTTAATGCGCATAAAAAATGTTTAATGCGTTTACATGCACACACGTTGTCGGCTTATTAAGCATGTAAACGTGCCCTGAATCCTTTTTGTTCTCCTTTTCTTAAATCGTTTACTTTTTATTTTTGTTTCTAAATTTACCCTAGCATAACTACATGACTAGCTTTATCACTCAATAACAATGTATGCACCTCTCTCTGCTCTGTCCAATGGTACTGACCTTTGCCAAAGGTAGCCTACTGAAAGTGATTTTTCTTTACAATCTTCACTTCTGGGGATTCAACATATTATTCAAACAGCATCCGACTAGGTGGAATTGATTTCTCGCAAGGGGTCAAACATAAAACCGCTTAAAAACAGACCAAAATAGATTCAATGGTCGGATAATGTATGTAGAGAGCACACAGCACATATATCAGGGATGGAAACGCACCTTGTGCATGGACCTGATTAACATAACCTCATTAAATGAATAAATACAAATCATAATATATTTGACCATCTGTCCTGGTTATTCGGTTATTATAAAGAATACAAGTAATACAATTATTAGGCTAATAAATAGGCTAGTGAATAATAATAGTAGGCCAATAATGATGAAATCATTCTGATTTTAATCAGTGGGAGATGTTATTACCGAGCATGGAGAAGATGAAATCCTTGGCGGTGTGTATTTCCAGTGCCCTCTGGTCATCATACTCGCGCTGGTCTTGTTTACTGAATTCATGGATGAGTCGGTTGAGCTCTCCGATCTTCACTCCGGACTTGAAATCCAGCTCGTGACAGCACCACAGCTTGTGGTTGTTGTTCAAGCCGCCCGGTGTTGCGGTTGGACTGTTCCCCAGACTGCTGACGGATCCGGTCCGGCTGCTTTGAGCTGGGACCGCCATCTTCACACTAGAGAAATGGTCGGGGATGCGACGTTTCTCGTGGTTTCCCCTCCTTTTTTAATACATCAGGTGGTCATTGAATGGATCCGTGATGTCATGCAAACCACATGCAATCTTCATTTACTAATCGTAAACCAAGAACCGCCCGCTGTTAAATAAAATTGAAAATGTGACAAACCGTTCGTGCTTTTTAGACGTTTGTAAAATGCTGTTGAATATAAGAGAAACCACTCTACAAAGAGAGAGAGAGAGAGAGAGAGAGAGAGACTGGAAAAATGTGGAAAAGATGAAAAAATATTTCGCTTTCTCATAATAATGATAATAGTGATAACATAGCCATCCTCCAATATTTTGAATTATAGATGCAATGACTATAATAATAAAATAAAAAGCTAAACAACCGCAAAAATGCAAGAAATCAACTTAGTGGTTTCTTAGACCATTTAGTTGTAGTTACATTTCTTATATAATAATAACAACCATAGGTCATAGAATTAGGACAGTATCATACAGCTATATAGCAAAATGTATTGTTGACATTTCAGTTGTTAAAGGAATCTTTCGTGTTCAGTACAAGTTCATCTCAATCGACAGCATTTGTGACAATGTTGATTACCACAAAAAATGTATTTCAACTTACCCTCCTTTAAAAAAAAGAAAAAGCATATTATAAAGGCACTTACAATGGAAGTGAATGGGGCCAATCAGTAAACGGTAGAATTCTTACGGTTTGAAAAGTATTACCACAAGACGTAGGCTAATCAATTTGCAAGTTAACATGATTTTAGTGTGATAAAATCTCTTACCAACCTTTTCTGTGCAAAATTTATATCCAATTTTTCAACTATGTTGACTTAACAACGTAAAGCCGTAAACCTTAAAACCCTCAAACGACTGTAAAAACTAACATTTAAACAACATTACAGCTCAAATAAAAAATAAGGGGCAGACAGGCCATAGGGAGCACCGAGCGTTTTCCGGTGGGCCGCTTGGTAATTTGGGCCACCACATTGCTGCAGTACCGGCCCGTCCTACAGGCGATGTAGGCAGCCACCCTGGGCTCCAACATGCCAGCATGGACCTCATAGCAAACCGAAAATTTTATTTAATTTAAACTCTGCAAGACAAGCCAATACAATGGCTTTTAATTTGAATTAATGAATTATTTGTTTTTATTTTTAAATAATTTACAAATCAACGTACATTTCCATATGTGAGCATTAACTATGTACCTCACGAAGTATAGGATGAGCTCTGAGTAATCACTAAATGACAAATAACTGTGTAGCGAAGATGCCAGGGCAGTTTTGTTAAGATCAATGAACAGTTTAATAATTAAGAACAGTACAACAAAGTAGCAAATATAAGGATAAATTACTAAACAGGCAAGGGTCTGGTACACTGGAGAGAGCCCAAGAAATGCAAACCATGTAAACCCGAGAGACAGAGGGGTAATCCAATAAACAGGCAAAAGGTCCAAAACTCACAAGCATGCTGGGAAAAACGATAAACAGGCAGGAGTCAAAAACACAGGAAGAACAGGAATGTAATAATGCTTAGAATTGCAGACTTTGCAGAACAAGACTTCTCACTGAAGGCAGGTAAACAGAACTAAATTGTCTGGGATAATTTGAAACAGGTAAGTAATCAGTCTGAGCAGGGGATTATGGGAAATGTTGTTCATGAAGGGTATTCTAGAATTCTGGAGATGGAGACCTCTGGCAGCATTCTGGTGAGATAGCAGATGCTGCAGGTGTAACAGACTTAATTTCTTGCACAGGAGCCAAAGACAAATATCTCAGGTTGACAGCCAGACCCACTGCCCTAGAGCATAGATGAGGCCAGGCTGCCGATGGAGATTGGACTGCTCCCTCCATTGGTGAATAGCATGTTGTAAGTGGACGTGAGCTGGATCCCAGATAGCCTCACTGTGCTGCATCCAGTCGTCGACTGCAGGTACATCGGGCGGTTCCCTGGACCAAGGAAAGAGTGGGGGTTGAAAGCCTAGGATGCGCTTGAAAGGAGTGGTTCCAGTGGCTGGTTTGAATAGGGAATTTTGAGCATATGCGGCCCAGGTAAGGAAGCGGCTCCAGTTGTGCTGATTCATTTCACATTATGTTCAGAGGAATTGACCTAGGTCTTGATTAAGGCGTTCAGCTTGTCCAATAGATTGAGGGTGATATCCAGAGGTTAGGTTGACGTTGAGCAATTTGAAGAATGCAGACCAGACTCAAGAGGTGAATTGACGACCACGGTCAGAGACAATGTCTTCTGGTAGGCCATAGAAGCGGAAGACATACGGGAACAGGTTCTCAGCACATTCCATAGATGAGGGGAGCTTGTGCAGAGGGATGAATTTACAGGCCTTAGTAAAACGATCCACCACAGTTAAGATGGTAATGAAACCCTGGGAGTTGGGTAAATCCATGACAAAATCCACTGCGATATGAGACTAAGGATGACGAGGGGCAGGCAGGGGCTGAAGGAGACCAGACGGAAGCTGTCTAACAGATTTAGAGGTGACACAAACATTGCAATTTTTAACATAGTTTTCACATCTTTGTTCTCCCAACAAAACTGGTTTGGCACTAACCTGCAAGTAGCTTGTGCGCCTGGATGCCCGGAGCAGGCCGAGTCATGAACCCACTGAAGAACTGTTGCGCACGAATCTGGGAACAAAGACTTTATCAGGAGGGCGGTCAGTGGGACTGGGTTCTTGATTCTGAGCTTGGGGGATTTCAGCCATAATGTCCCATTGTATGGGAGCAACAATGAGGATTGGTGGGATTATCGGGGTCACAGGGTAGTTGCAGTTATTAGACCCATAAATGCGGGACAGGACATCTGCTTTGGTGTTC
This sequence comes from Xyrauchen texanus, assembly GCF_025860055.1. Taxonomy (NCBI): domain Eukaryota; kingdom Metazoa; phylum Chordata; class Actinopteri; order Cypriniformes; family Catostomidae; genus Xyrauchen; species Xyrauchen texanus. The sequence continues at coordinate 16,080,873 of NC_068284.1, read as the reverse complement.
TTGGAGCCGTGTTGAAAGGTAATGGTGAAATCAAATCTGGAGAAAACCAGAGACAATCGAGCTTACAGGGATTTAGTCGTTTAGCAGACTGAATGTATTCCAGGTTGCGATGATCCATGATAACCAGGAAAGTATGACAAGCTCCCTCTAACCAATGCCCCTACTCCTCGAAAGCCACTTTCATGGCCAAAAGTTCACGGTTGCTGACATCGTAATTTATCTCAGCAGCTGACAACTTGCATGAGTATTAGCCCCAGGGATGGAGTTTGGCGGGAGATCCTTGTCGTTGAGAGAGCACTGCACCTACTCCTGAATCAGAGGCGTCCACTTCCAGTACGAAGGGTCAAGTGGGATCTAGATGATGGAGAATAGGTGCAGTCATAAAGCATAATTTAAGATCATCGTTAGCTTGACGAGCAGATGGTGTCCAGATCAGTTTCAAAGCTTTTCCGCAGAGCAAAGAGGTGAGTGGAGCAGCAACCGAGCTTAAACGTCAGTAGTAATTTGTAAAATCAGAGAAGCACTGTAGTTCTTTGACAGACAACTTCAGCACAGCTTGCATCTTAGAAGAGTCCATGATGACTCCCTCTTGGGAGATGACATACCCCAGGAAAGAGACGGCGGGGCCGGGTTGTGATTATACACACCCGGTCCCTTATCAGGCTAATTAAGCCTCCGCGAGGGATAAAGGCTGATGGCAGAAGGTGGTGTGACAAGAGAGAGATAGTTTACGGACATGTCCGTCATGTGTGTGTGTTTGTCTTTTATTTAAGTTAACCATTAAAATATTATTTGTGTCGTCAAGCCAGTTCTCGCCTCCTCCTTTCCATCAAACAACGTTACAATCATCAATGTAGACAATGATGCATTTGCCAATAAGATCATGAAAAATGTAATTTACATAGGCTTGAAAGACAGATGGACTGTTGGAAAGTCCGAAATGCATCACCTGGTATTCATAGTGGCAAGTGTGTTTAGAAAAAGCAGTCTTCCATTCATCGCCCTCCCGAATTCGGATTAAGTTGTAGGTGTAACGAAGATCCAGTTTGGTGAAGATCTTGGCGCATCGTAACTGCTCTAATGCTGCTGGTACCAGAGGGAGAGGATAGCGATAGTTGATAGGCCTCAAAGGTCAATGCATGGACAAAGGTGACAGTCCTTCTTTCCTTCAAAAAAGAAACTAGCAGAAGCAGGAGAAGTGGATGATCAAATGAACCCTCTCGCTAGGGACTCTGGTATGTACTCCTCCATACCTTTAGTTTCAGGTTCTGATAAGGGGTATATTTGTTCGCGTGGAGGAGAGGTGCCCGGCAGAATGTCAATGGCACCGTCACAGAAACGGTGAGGAGGAAGTTGTGTAGCCTTTGATTTGCTTAATGCCTCCTGGAGATCCGAATAATAATGTGGCAGAATCGACGTTTCCTCCTCAGTGGTGCTTACAGGAGGAAGAGAGATTGGTTCAGGAAGGTTGAGGCAAGACTGGAAACAGGAAGCACTCCAACGAGTGATTTGTCCATCTCTCCATGAGATCACAGGGTTGTGAAGTCTCAGCCATGGCAGGCCAAGAACAATCGGGTTCTTAGGAGAATGAGAGACTAGAAATTGAATCTCCTCATATTGAAGAAGTCCTACTTGAAGACAGATGGGTCGGGTGATTTGTTGAACCTTGCCAGATCCCAGAGGTCGTCTGACTAGTGCTGATGCATACAATGGAGGGACACAGGGAACAAAAGACAAGTTAGATTCGTGGTGAGACCCAGGTCAATAAAGTTACCTGTAGAATCAAAAAATTCTAAAATTAGAATTTGATTTGAAAAAGTTACAAACTCACCGCTGCATCCCCCTAGCAGCCAGAAAATGTCTTGACTCTCCACAGTAGATACACAATCTCTCCCGTAGACAACGTCTTCGTTCTTCGGTAGAGAGAGAAGAACGACCCACTTGCATGGGCTCGTGATAACTGGTTGCAGCAATGTCAGAGTGAAGTGTCTGTAGAGAACTGTTTGGACGACAAGCTTTAATCAGGTTATCCAGACGAATGGCTTGATGAATTCATCAAGAGATCTCCCCTCATCAGCTTGAAGATCAGGATGTACCCCTTGATGGAACAGTAGTTTCAAAGTGTCCTCCACCCACACTGTTTGTGCTGCTAGCATGCGAAAGGATAACGAGAATTCAGCAGCAGACATCTTCCCTTGCTTTAAACATAATAGAAGTTCTCCCGGGTCCTTACCACCCTTAGAGTTTTCAAAAATTTCCCGTAAACAAGATATGAAATGAGACAAAGAGTGTTTTATAATGTTCTCGCAACTCCATACTGCAGTAGCCCAGTATAGTGCTTTTTCTGACAGCAGTGATACAATAAAGGAAACACAAGCTTCATCATTGGGATACATTTGAGGTAGCTGAGATAAAAAGAGCTCACATTACAAGAGAAAGCCTCGACACTTATTGGGTGATTCGTCAAACTTCTTAGGAAGCAAGAGTCAAGGATTAACAGCAGCTGTTGAGTGCGTTGTGCTGCTGGCTGAGTTGCTTGTGGAAACTCTCATCGGAGGTACCTGTGGTTTTGGCTGCACAGATTTAAAGAGTTCTTCCGTGATAGAGGTGAGCTTGCACAACTGCGTATGGTAACTGGTAAGCATTTCTGCATGTGCTGCAACAAACTTGTGTAACTGTTGGAAGGCTGCAGGATCTAAGTTAGGCAAAGTCTTCTGTAGTGATGAAGCCAGGGCAGTTGTGTCAAGATCCATGAGCAGATTAATAAACGTAAGAACAGTACAACAAATTAGCAAATAAAAGGATAAATGACTAAACAGGCAAGGGTCTGTACAAAGGAGCAGTCCAAGAAATGCAAACCAAGTAAAGCCTTCTGGAGAGATAGCAGATGCTGCAGGTTTGACAAACTGCAAGTTACAACAAATACAATAACAGCAGCTTATATAAAATCTGCAAACAGTAAAGCTATGAGCAGTAGTCATTTGCATTATTTATTCATACAAAGCATTTGTGGGAGCTGAAGCATGGCTTGCTGAATAATGCTCACGCCTGATAAATAAGTCATGAAAAATATTACTTTGTGGCTATTTGTGTCTTTGAGGCGTACTTTGTTTAAAGGACATCAGAAACAGCACTTGTCAAACATTGGGCTTTTCACAACTCACATAGAGTGAAAATATGAGCAATTAATCTAGAAAATTATAGAAGAGTTCTACACTTTAAGTGATATGTTTCATTTGTTTTGCATATATTTATATTTGTTTATATTAATATATGTACATATTCTGGCTAACTTTATTTTCATAAAAAAAAAAATTAAATAAACATTTACACATTGCAGTTGTAGGCTTCTGTAAGCTGGTGCAACCCTACCCTTGTATCGTGGGGGTAGGTCTTGGAAAACCTGGAGATATTGGTAAATTTAAAAAAATTGATTTCCAAGACTATATAATTCATGGAAATTAATAAAAACTTAAAGACTTTCAACAGACTTTTTTCATTTCTATAGTGATTATTTTTTTCTAGTTTTGCTCTGCTCAAAAATATTTAGCTGGATAAATTTGTAACACTTTACAATAAGGTTCCATTCACTTACATTATGTTACGGTTATGTTGGGGTGGCTGTGGCTCAGGTGAGTGGGTCGGCTGCTAATCGCAGGGTTGGTGGTTCCCAGCCCACATGATTCCACATGCTGAAGTGTCCTTGGGCAAGACACTGAACCCCAAGTTGCTCCCAATGGCAGGCTAGCGCCTTGCATGGCAGCTCTTCCGTCATTGGTGTGTGAGTGTTAGTGTGAATGTATGTGTGAATGGGTAAATGGGACACAGTGTAAAACGCTTTTTAACCTCTCAGGTTAAAACATTTATTAAATGTTATATAAGTGCAGACCATTTAATGTACATTAGTTAACATGAACTAACAATGAACAATACTTTTACAGCATTTATTAATTTGTTAATGTTAATGTCATCATATAGTAACACATTTTTCAAATCAAAAGTTGTATATGTTAACATTAGTTAATGCGCTAATATGAACTAACAAGGAAAACAAATATTTTTATTAACTAACATTAACAAATATTAAATATAGCTGCAAGCAGCGATGGCGGGCCCAAGCCGGTGGCACCGCCACCCCCGTGCCTTTAGGGTTGCTGTGCACGATGGGCAATAACGTAACCTCGCTTTGACTGTCCAGAAGATGTGTGCTGTAGACCTTGCATCAGTGTGGGCTCTGCAAAAGTGCGCATCGAGGGCACATATCAACCACAAAGTATGCGTGAGCACCCTTCTGATACCTAAAATGAAAAATGAGACACCCTACGGTCTCATGGAGTTAATGGACACATGAAATAAGTACACAAGACTGAAAATTCATATGAAGTGTGCCATTTGGGACAGGGCCTATGACCGTGAACCACAATAGTCACATCTATGAGGTAATTCAAATGTAGAATAATTTTTAATGTCATAGGATGTCATAGGCCAATATCTTTTGCAGCACTTAAATGTGTTAATCCAGAAGGCCAGTATTTATCTGGAGGTCTTTGTACAGGTTTATTAATGTAATTATAATTTACGCTTATGTGTTCCTATGATATGCAATGGAAGTACATTTTTATGTTTAACATGGGTGTATTCACAATACATAGCATACAATATCATATTTTACAATTATTTATCATTATGTTAAGTAGATCATTAAAGTTAAGATAGTAAATGTATTTATATATTTTGTAGTAGCTAATATAACAAGCAAGTACACTGTGGGAATTATGAATTATACCAATGGAGTCGTATGGATTGCTTTTATGCTCCCATTATTATGCTGTCCTTTTTTATTCATAAATTAATTTCCTCGCCACGGCCAAAACGTTGGAGATATCAAAAATCCATCCGCAATGTAGCATCCTCAATGTCTTGACTTCATGCTGACCGAGTTTGGTGGCGATTGGATTAATTCTCTAGGAGGAATATATATAATTCCAGAGCATGTGTTTCCAAACAACCTATAATAGCCGACTTCCTGTTGCCTGGCGTAAAACTTAGAGCACGAAAGTTGTTCGGACCGATGAGATCTAGAAGTGTTCCAAGTTTCATATTATTACATGCAAGCATGTTTGATATATGGACCAAGTTTTCAGACCCCGTTCAAGGGGGCACTGTCGAGCCCCCCTGCCACGCCCGGGTACCAGCTTAAGCCCGGCCCCGATGGCCGCGGGTTCTGACCCGTGTGCAAAGTTTCAAGAGTTTTTGAGCACGTTAAGGGCCCCAAAAGTCCCGGAAACCTTGAAAAACAATATCTTAATGCAAATCTCACCCAACAGAAAACCCCTCTCCCTCCCCTCCCTCCCTCCCTCCCTCCCCCACACACACACACACACACACACACAGAATCGCAGGTCTGTCTGTCAGAGAGAGAAAAATTCAGAGAAATCCACATTCAAACCACAATATCTGACTTTCTGTTGGTCGGAGCTAATGACTGTAAATTAGAAAGTTGTTCAGCTCGACGAGAACAATATACACGCCGAGTTTTGTAACTGTAGATAGAACTAACTAAGTTATAACACACTTCATGTGTCCTTTTTAGTCCTAAATCAATTTCCTCGCCACGGCCAAACCGTTCGAGATATCAAAAATCCGTCCGGAATGTAGCATCCTCAATGTCTTGACTTCATGCCGACCGAGTTTGGTGGCGATTGGATTCATTCTGTAGGAGAAATATATATAATTCCAGAGCATGTGTTTCCAAACAACCCATAATAGCCGACTTCCTGTTGGGCTGGCGTAAAACTTAGAGCACGAAAGTTGTTCGGCCCGATGTGATCTACAAGTGTACCGAGTTTCATATTATTACATGCAAGCATGTTTGATATACGGACAAGTGTTTGAATCCCATTCCAGGGGGCGCTGTCGAGCCCCCCTGCCATGCCCGGGTACCATCTTCGGCCCGGCCCTGATGGCCGCGGGTTCCGACCCGTGTGCAAAGTTTCAAGGTTTTTGAGCACGTTAAGGGCCCCAAAACCTTGAAAAACAAAAATAAAAGCATTTCACTCATCAGCAAAATCAGCCCCCTCCCCCCAGACACAGAGAGACGTAGGGTCAGTGGGAGAGGCAGAGAAAATTCTCCAAAAATCCACATTCAAACCAAAATATCTGACTTTCTGTTGGTCTGAGCTAATGACTGTAAATTAGAAAGTTGTCCGGCTCGATGAGAACAATATAATTACTGAGTTTTGTGACTGTGGGTTAAAGTATAAAACCAACCCCTCACTTTTGTCAAAAGGTGGCGCTACTGAGCCCCTGCACCACGCCCGTTTCTGAATCTTTGCACATGTCTACTGGCTAATAAATGTGATGTGTCTGTCGAGTTTCATGCAATTTCAAGTATGCTAAGAGTCTAAAAAGCATCAAAAAGAATATTCGAGTTTAAAGCATTGCGCTGCAACAGTATCCAAGATATCAATAATCCTTTCACATGTCTACATCTGCCATGTGTTTACATTACACACCAAAAGTTTTAAGTAAATCGGGTAAAAATAAGAGGGTGATTTCAAAGCATTTTGAAAGTGACACACTTCCTTCTGACAGTTGGTGGCGCTATAACTTTGACTCACAATAGTCACATCCATGCGATCGGGCTCTTACAGCGAACAAACTGCTGAAGTTTCATCGAGATCAATTAATGTATGCAGAAGTTATAACACACTTCCTGTTTCTCTTTTCACGCCATCATTTCGTTTCCTCGCCACGGCCAAACCGTTCGAGATATCAAAAATCCGCAATTTTTCATCCTCAATGTCTTGACTTCATGCTGACCGAGTTTCGTGGCGATTGGTGGAATTCTCTAGGAGGAGTATTTCAAATTCCATTGCATGCCTTTTCCAAACAACCCTAAATAGGCGATTTCCTGTTGGGCTGAGGTAAAAAGTAAAAGTATGAAGGATATATGAAACGATGAGATCTATATGTGTACCGAGTTTCATATTATTACATGCAAGCGTGTTTGATTTATGGACCAAGTTTTCGGACCCTGTTCCAGGAGCGCCGTCGAACCCCTGCCACGCCCGGTACCAGCTTCAGCCCGGCCCTAATGGCCGCGGGTTCTGACCCGTGTGCAAAGTTTCAAGAGTTTTCGAGCACGTTAAGAGCCCCAAAAGTGCCCCAATAGTCGTAAAAAAAATAATAATCATAGTCATCCTAACGAAAACAATAGGGCCTTGCCTTTTCAAGGCTTAGGCCCTAATAAAGGCTGTAAAGATAGATACAGTTCATTGTTTGTTCATGATACCTAATGCATTTATTAATGTTAATGAATTTAACCTTATTGGAAAGTGTTACTAATACATTTAGATATAGATATGGCTGCTGAGCAGTGTGCAGAGTCCCAGGCTGCTCTAACACATTTCAGTTTACAGGCTTCTCCTTCAGCAAAGCTGCCATATTGCAGTATTAATCCTTAAAGTCTCAAGCGCTGATGGCCATAGAGGAGGCCAAAGAAGAGAAACGGAATAAACTTCGAGAGGTATCAGTGTGATTTAGAGGTAGACAGATATATCAGATTTACCGATATAGCTACAGTTAAAATAGTTATACCTAAAGTTAAAAGTCCTGCATTATGCGCCAAATCTTCCTTTTGTTCTGGTTACTATGGGGGTTTTGGTTGAACAATAATCTGCATGTGTGATTGTATTTATTTTAGACTTGTAACCTCTTACCCATCGTAGTAAGGAAAGACAAAGATTTTGTTTTACTATTTTAAAAACCGATTAATCGGTTATCTGCATTTATCAGCACCTTAGTTATTGGTATCTGCATAATCCACTATAGGTCGACTTCTAGTGTTAATGAGCCTTAGAACAGTTTTTAAGCCCATAGAAATCCCAAATGGTCATTTGTGCTGACTGCATTCTGTGCAGTCTCATGGCACAATATACTTGCATAACTTGTGGAATCAGCTGTCAGACTTCCAGAAGCAGGTGATTTTGGTCATGTCTGAGATCAATGACTGGTGGAGTGGACTCAGTGATGGACAAAAGACTGTTACAAGTTTGTTCTACTTGGTACATACAAGCTACAGAATCTTCTGTTAGATATTTAAAGGAATAGTTCACCCCAAATAATAATTCTGTCTTAATTTACTCACAAACTCAAACTCGCATGACTTTCTTTCTGATGCGGAACACAAAAGGAGATGTTTTAATGAAGATCCCCAGCGTCTTTGCAAGACAATGCAATGGATAGTGACCATAAAGCTTTAAAGAGGACCTGAAAGTATCATAAAAGTATGTGACTTTTTTACTATGTGAGAACTTGCACTGTTTAGCACTGAAAACAAATTAAATTCTTGTGTGAATACGCATTCCACTGTGAATGCTTATTAACATGTAACGGATGTCAAAAGGTCTTGGTCTTGATTTTCATTTTTATGCGGACGACACCCAGATATATGTTCACTCAAAATCTGATGTAAATGTGGCCGTATTACATCTTTCTAACTGTATCACAGTTATTAAAAATTGGATGTCTGCTAATTTTTTATGCTTAAGTAGTGATAAGACTGAGGTGATGCTTATTGGTTCGCCTCACCAGTTACGCAGAGTGCAACCTGTAGCGTTACAAGTGGACGGCTCTGTAATCCAGTTTCAATCAAAATTAAAAAATTTGGGAGTAATTTTTGATTCTAATTTAACATTCGATCTTCACGTATGTAATACTGTTAGAGTTTCTTTTTTCATCTCAGAAATATATCCAGATTACGGCCCATGCTGTCCTTTCCTGTATCTGAAAAATTAATTAATACTCTGGTTTTTTCTAGAATTGATTACTGCAATGCCTTGTTAGCAGGAGCATCAAAATCAATTCTGAATAAACTTCAGTTGGTACAAAACTCTGCCGCACGTATTCTGACTAGGACAAGACAAAGAGATCATATAAAACCCATTTTAGAGATCTTGCATTGGTTACCTGTTAAATTTCGTGTTGATTTTAAGATTCTGATGTTGACGTACAAGGCATTGAATGGACTCGCCCCTCAATATCTCGCCGAGCTTTTAAAGCCCTATATCCCAACACGTAATCTTCGCTCTGCTGATGCCGGTCTTTTGCAAGTTCCGGTAACGAAGCTAAAAACAATGGGTGATAGGGCATTCTCCTCAGTCGCCCCAAAGTTATGGAACTCCTTGCCTTCCGAAATCAGATCTGCACCATCTTTGAAAAGTTTTAAAACATCACTTAAAACTCATTATTTTACGGAAGCATTTGGGTAAAGGTAATATTGGTGGTTGTCAATGAGATGTATCTTATGGTCTTAATCTGTCTTGATATTTATTTATAATTTGTTTTTAGGTTTGTAATCCTGTGTGAAATATTTTGTATTGTGTGATCATGCCTTTTTATGTGTTTTTTTTTTTTTTTTTAATTTTTTTGTTTTTTGTTTTTTTTAATTTTGCTTATGTAAAGCGCTCTGAGAATTAACTTTTAAAAGCGCTGTACAAAATAAAGTTATTATTATTATTATTATTATTATTAAAAGATTTCACTGAATAATGACTGAGGCCATGGCCACACTAATACGTTTTCATTTGAAAATGCATCTTTTTCTATACATTTTGGCCTTCCGTCCACATTGTAACAGCGTTTTTGGCAGCAAAAATTTAGCTTTTAGAAAATGCTCTCTCAAGTGGATACATTTGAAAACGCTATCTTTACGTTGCAGTGTGGTCAGGGAAAATGGAGATATCTGAAAACGATGATGTTTTTGTTTTTTGAGCTTGAAAGTGAGGCACTTTCCACTGCCATTACATTGCAAAGATGCAAAAGTATCTTCATTAAAACATCTCCTTTTGTGTTTTGCATAATAAGAAAGCTATTCAGGTTTTGAAAAACATAAGAGTGAGTAAATTATGATTTGTGGATGAACCATTCCTTTAAGAGGTCTCTCCTTCCTGCTATTGAGATAATTTCTCTTTGTTTCTTATGTATCATATCTCTAAACACCGTGGAACAATGTTGTTGGAGAATACCTTCAATGCAATGCTCCATGCTCAGGTACCTTACCTGTAACCCTGAATCCAGTAAGTGAGCAATGACAGCCATTTGGCAAGTTTCAAGAGATGTCATAACATTCTTGAGTGAACTTCTCTTGCGATTGATTTGTGTACCATCACCATTTTCAGCAAATACAATTGTCCCTGTTTCTTTCTGCCTCACCCCCCCACTCTATTGCTTTCTATTTCAGAGACACAGTGCCTTCCCATAGTACTCTCTTCCTTCAGCCATTACTTTGTAATTCACATGATGATCAACATGTATATGCTATGGACATTCTCCAATAGAGTTGTCTCCCTGTTTGGGAGAGAGCAGTTTCTGGCCCTTTATCTATATGGAGCTACTACTGATTGTTTATACACCCATACTCAAGTAAACGTACTGTTACATCTTAAAAAATGTAGTATGAGTAGAGTAAAAGTACCTGTCCTAAAAAATACTCAAGTAAGAGTAAAAGAGTAGCTCATTTAAAGTACTCATGAGTAGTGAGTAGTGAGTACTGAGCTGCGAAAGCTATGCACCTTTATAATAAAAGCTATGCTGCAATTTAAAAATGTAGCACACATACCATAATTTACATGCCCTTTTATGGCTGTTTTCCAGAAATAATAAATAAAATAGGTATTTTATAGGTGTTTGTGATTGACAACTTTTAAAATATATCACTTATCTGTGATACTGTAAACAAATCAAATCAAATCAAATCACTTTATTGTCACACTACCATGTACACAAGTGCAACAGTAGGTGAAATTCTTGTGTGCAGTTCCGAGCAACATAGCAGTCATGACAGTGACAAGACATATACCAATTACAGTAAACAACATACTTACACAACGCAATCTACATATCAAATGTACACATACTTACACAACACAATAATTATATACAATACACACAATATAGAATACACAATATACAATACAATAAGTAAGAATATATGAAATATATATATATATATATGAAATAGTAGATTGTGGAGAATATGTTGACAGTCCAGTGTGAGATTATAGATGAATAAAGTGCAGTGCTAATTATTGATCCTGATAGATCAAGTGTTCAACAGTCTGACTGCTTGGGGAAAGAAGCTGTCATGTAGTCGGCTGGTGCGGGTCCTGATGCTGCGATACCGCCTGCCTGATGGTAGCAGTGAGAACAGCCCATGACTCGGGTGGCTGGAGTCTCTGATGATCCTCTGAGCTTTTTTCACAAACAGTACATCAATCTGATTTTAAAATATAAATAAAAGGGCGACATGATTACAGAAATGAAAAGATGAAAGTGATTTTCAATATCATAATGTATGAAACAATTCCATTAAAATCAGTTTATGTGTTGGGTCTAAATTTCCCTTAATGCCGACAAAGAGAGTTACTGTTGCAGAAAAAACATGTTCAAAACAATGCAAAATAAAAGCAGGGTCACTTGGTCCGTTATGTTCTGCACAATAGAGGGGGTAGAGCAGTTGTTTGGTACAGGGGCCACATCGGGAATAATTTCAAAGGAATAATTCACACAAAAATTAAAATTTTCTTATCATTTACTCATCCTTATGCCATCCCAGATGTGTATGACTTTCTTCTGAAGGACACAAATTACGATATGTAGAAGAATATTTCAGCTTTTTTGGTCCATACAACGCAAGTGAATGGGTGCCAAAATTTTGAAGCTCCAAAAATCACATAAATCAGCATAAGAGTAGCCTAATCCATGACTCCAGTGGTTAAATCCATGTCTTCAGAAGAGATATGATAGGTTGGGTGATTCACATTCTTCATGCATAATAATAATAATACCTTTTATTTATAATGCGCTTTTCTTGCACTCAAAGCGCTACAAGATTGAATAAACACATAACATACAACAGCAACCACCATAACAACAAATTTAAAAAGACTAAACACAAAATTACTAACATGCAGAAGCAACCACACATAAAACTAATATTAATAAATATTAAAAGACTACCTTAAATAAATGAGTCTTAAGTAACTTCTTAAAACAATCCAAAATTGGGGCATTTCTAATAGTAAAAGAAAGAGCATTCCATAGCTTAGGGCCTCTGAAAGAGAAAGCTCTTTCCCCCTTAGATTTAAGTTTGCAGGAGGGCTGCTGAAGTGCAAATGAATAGGCAGAACGAAGAGAATGTGAGGGAGTGTAGGGCGCAACAAGACTGCAAAGATACTCTGGTGCAATACCATGAACTATGGAGTGGTGGTGGTGTAGTGGTCTAAGCACATAACTGGTAATCTGGTAATCAGAAAGACACTGGTTCGAGCCCCACAGCCACCACCATTGTGTCCTTGAGCAAGGCACTTAACTCCAGGTTGCTCCAGGGGGATTGTCCCTGTAATAATTGCACTGTAAGTCGCTTTGGATAAAAGCGTCTGCCAAATGCATAAATGTAAATGTAAATGTAAATGAACTGCTTTATATGTTATAATTAGAGTTTTAAAATCAATACGAGCCTGCATGATGACATCCAGTGCAGATTTACGACCCCTCACGCTCTGATCAAAATCAAAGCGAAAATGCTGAGAAAGCCCGATCCCGACTCAGAAAGCAGCAGCAGAACAGGTCAGAGAGACAGTAGCACATCTGATCCAAATGAGGTTCGAACAATATAATCAAATTATAACAAAGCAACCATAAGTTTTGACTACACATGCATATCGCCATCTACTGGGCAGGAGAAGAATTTCTAGCAAAAATTTGCTTAAATATTGATATTTTTCTGACCCAAACCTGTCATATAAATTCGGAAGACATGGATTAAAACACTGGAGTCAAATAGATTACCTTTATGCTGCATTTATGTGCTTTTTGGAGCGCCCACATGTGGTATCCATTCACTATTGTATTGTATGGACCTACAGAGCGGAAATATTCTTCTGAAAATCTTAATTTGTGTTCTGAAGAAAGAAAGTCATACAAATCTGGGATGGCATGTGGGTGAGTTAATGATGAGATAGTTTTCATTTTTGTGAATTATTTCTTTAAGTAGCACATTGTCCTCCTTTTGACATACAATGTTCCACATTGATTTAGTTCTTGTATCTTTTAAGCCCAGAAATATTTCTCATTCTAATGCATGATGCATAATTGTCTGAAGTTTGTGCCTGGTGAAATATTCTGCTTAAGTATTGCTCTGCAAATGTTGATACTTTTCTATCTTTATAAAGGCTAATCATAATTATAAAATATTTTATCATCTTTACTTTCCTGGTAATTTATTATACAAATTAACACAATCTCTACATAAGGGGTCGGTATTATTAAAAAACAAACAATATTATTAAAACATGTCACTGTTTTATTCTATTACATTAATACTTTTAAAGCTACTTTAGTTATTCAGCCAAAAGTAGTGAGTGGTTTTCTCATTTCCTTGTTGTTTGATTAATAGCCTTTATATGACATATAGCCTACTAGACAGTGCTCAGTTTGGTTACATGTACACTTCAAGTCTGACATTTTGATGCAAATACGATTTTTGTCCCACTGTTTAAATTCACTGTAGACCAAACTGACTGCGTTTACATTAAATCCTCATCAAGACGGGCATTGGTGGAATTATAGTGTATATGATTGCAATAGCACTCAAACATTAGCCGCCTGTCAATCAAACAGGATAATCTTTTATATTTTATCTAGATCAACCAATCAGTGGTGCTCTTGCTATTGTGATCATTTTAATGAACACCCCAGTTCTAGATGTATAACATCAAAAGTTTATCATCGATATTGCAGACATCTCTCTTTTATTTATTTATTTTTTTCATATAAACATCAAGATTGTTTTATCGCACAGCCCTATTGATGACATTGCCTTAATCTCTCACATCAACCCAATAATCTCAGTGATAGAAAGCTCATTTAAAGGTTACATTATAGACACACAGAATTTAGTAAGAAGAAATATTAAATTTACCTCGATATGTTTCATCAAATTAGAGGCAGGATTAATGCTGATATCTGAACAAGTTAAACTCACATGACACAATCATGCGATTGGCCTTTTTCACTGCAAAAATCCCTTCCAGGTGTTGAACTGTGCTTGAGGCTAGAGCAATGTCTCTGCTTGAGGCATCCTCCACAGTTGGCGCCATATCTACAGCTGGTGTTCAAGTCTGTGATTTGACGGGACTCATGAGACTCTCTGTAGCCAATAATGTTGATAGATAAAAATTTAATCAGAACAGGGACGAAGCGAACACAGATGGTGGGAAAATAGCACATTAAAAGTACAGTTACAGCACTTAAAACATACTCAAGTAAAAGTAAAAGTATACAATTTTTAAACTTCTTAAAAAAGTACAATTCCAGGGGAAAACTACTTAATTACTGTAAAGTGAGTATTTGTAATTCGTTATTTACACCCCTACACCCCACATATGTTATCTGTATCTTATTGCATGGCTATTTGAAATAATTAATTCTGATTGGTTAATCATGGCATTCTGCGGTCATTGTTGTGTAATGACTGCAAAACTTTAAAATGTACTGTTTTCTACATACAGTAGCTGTGCTATTTTCATTCCTCTCAAATCAGTCTGGGGTCTCTTTCTTCTGATATGATTTCCATGTATCGATTTATTTATTAAGTAGCCATGTAATAAGTGGTTTAATGTACTGTCAGCAGGTAATTTTTGCAAAAAATATAAACCTTCAGAGTTTTACAAAACCCCTCTGCTTCCAGTTGGGGTCCTGGTCTCCCTGTTGGGGGTTATTGTGTTATAATGACCAACTGAAAATACATTATTCCTTGGTGCATATACAATTCTGTTCCGTTCTCCATTTCTTTTTTTTTATAATTTTTCTCAGAATAAGGTGTTATTTCCACATTTGTCAGTTACGTTTTTAAGATGGCTACAGGACTTCTGGGTCCATCATTTGGAGCTGTGAGTTTCCGGCATCAACCATTATTAACACTTATTTTTCATAAAATTCAACACAAATCATTATCAAAGGACACAGATTATATTCTTTAGCATTCTTCATTCTTGAACAAGGAAAAAACCTTGGTAACGTCTGTCTGTACTGTCTGCAAGCTGAACCGCAATGCTCCTTTTGAGTTCTGTTGGAAGAGGTTAATCTTTCAACTGTCCCTTTTTCCTCCAAGAGCTGGTTTAATTCAAATGCCTGACACAAAACTTTTCTTCTCAGTTGCCTTTTCCTCAGGCGAAATACCATAGAATGTCATGTTTTGGGTTGAACGGCAGTTAGTAACAGCAGTCCATCTACACACCATGATCTCTTAGACATAACTGCTCAAGAGTTTGATTTTGAGTTTGATTTTCAGCCTCATGTTCTGTACGCTGCCTCACTCAGACCGTTCCCTCTGCCTTTACAGCAGTACACTGACTCTCTGCAGGGTGGAGCTGCAAAAGTGTGTCTGTGGATTCCAGTGAATAATCTGTACAGAGAATGGGTGTGCTGGTGGGCCAGTCATGAAGCTGGAAAAACCAAGAGAAAGTGGTCATTTACCTAGAAAAGTAAACACTTATGATTTGAAGGATTTTCTGAACATATTATGTTTTAAACAGGGCAAATACACCTTAATTGTGTTAAACACTAATAAAAATAAAGTTTTCTGTAAGGTCATCATCCTTCCCTTCTTCCTTCCTTCCTTCCTTCCTTCATTCCTTACTTACATACTTGCTTCTTTAAGTACTTCATTCTACTTACTTCCTTACGTACATATTCCTTCATTCCGTACTTCCTTACATCCATGCTTCCGTACTTCCTTACTTAAGTACTTTCTTCCTTATGTACTTCCTTTCTTATTTCCTTCCTTGTTAATTCCTTATTTCTTCCGTACATACTTCCTTTCTTTCATACTTACATACTTGCTTCCATACATACTTCCTTCTACTTACTTCCTTACGTACGTATTCCTTCATTCCGTACTTCCTTACATCCTTGCTTCCATACTTCCTTACTTAAGTACTTTTTCCCTTATGTACTTCCTTTCTTATTTCCTTCCTTGTTTATTCTTGATTTCTTCCTTACATACTTCCTTCCTTTTATACTTCCGTATTTCATTCTGTACTTCCTTCCTTCTGTATTTCCTTGCTTATGTACTTGTTTGCCTCCTTCCTTATTCATTCCTACCTACTCTCTTTACAAGCGTCTTCCTTTTATACTTCCTTACCTACTTCCTTCTTTCCTTGCGTCTATATTTTCTTACATACTTCCTTCTACTTACTTCCTTGCGTACATACTGTATTCCTTCCTTTCGTACTTCCTTCCATATTTCCTTCCTTCCTAGCTTCTGTACTCCCTTCCTTTCTTCCATACTTTCTTCCTCCCTTCCTTATTCTTTCCTTATGTACTTCCTTCTTGCATCTTTCCTTATATACTTACTTTTTTTACATACTTATTCCTTCCTTTCGTAGTTTCTTCCTTTCAAACTTCCTTCCATACTTCCTTCTTTCCTTGCTTTCGTTACGTACTTCTTTCCTTCCTACCTACTCCCTGCCTTATGTAATTCCTTCTATCCTTCCTTCCTTTCTATCTTCTGTACTTCCTTACATATTTCATTCCTTCCTTCCTTACATACATAATCCTTCTTTATGTACTTACTTCCCTCTGTACTTCCTTCCTTGCTTCTATGCTTACTTACAAACAAAAAAACAAACAAATAAAACTAGGACAGTTTGGGCAGGAATTGTTGATAAGGTTAAACATACACTTACCAGTACATTAGGAAGGGGCTCTCTGTGGCAAATGTTTTGTTTGATCTGTGGACCAAAACGTGTTGCTGACCAACCCAAAATACAGGAAATGGCAACTGCTACCACCACAGCTATGCTCACCATCAAAGGCTTCACAAAGTCAGATGTCTGCTCTTGGAATGAGATTATGTGTTAATGTGAACACAGCATAGGACAACACAGTATTGCATTCATCATCCTGTCAATTCTCTTGAAAAATTTAGTCCTATTGCATTAAAAAACACATGGAATGTCATCTAGTATGTCCTGAAACCATTTATTTGCTCAAACAATCACACCCTGTATTGATCACTCACTAGGAATGAAGACGCACTGCGTGTCAGTGCTGCAGCTCTTGTTAATGACCTCCACGAGTGATTCTGCCTTTAAGCACATCCTCTCTTCCCCTCGATGAGCAGCAATGGAAAAATGATAGGGATAAGCTCTGATTACATGAAGTAAAGCCTGCAAGACATTCATTACAAAATGTCAGTCTGAATGTCAAAAACCGTAGGATTCAGGAATCTAAGTTAAAAATCTGGGATACAAATATGTTGTAGTATTAGCTGTATTTTATTGAAAAGTGTAAAACAAAGAAATGTTATATCATAAAATGAATAAAATATAGTTATGGTAATAATTTAATTTGTGGACCCCACTGTACAGTATATTGAGAGCTAATATCAATTATCAAGTTGAACTCAATTATATAGACAAAGGATTGGTGACAAAATAAATGTATAGGAAGAGATGCTCACATTCTGTTCATCCCCCTCCTTCCAGACTTGAAGGTTTACAGTCATATAAGGAAGGGTTGTACTGAGGGCAACCTGAATGAGGTCCCCCTCCACAGCTATCATCATTTTAGGAGCCAACAGCACAGCTATTCCAGACAAAAGAAAATATATGTGGTTTCAGTAAGCTATTTTGATGTCTCTAATTTGTTTTTAGAAAATAAAAAAAAGCTACAATCACTCAAATAACTCTTTACTATTTATCCTGTTGAAGGTCGCTGGTAGTTGTGCCCATGATTTCTGGCCATCGCATTTTGTCTTTATGCGGATGCTGTAGTCAGAGTTGGCGGCCAGGTCAGAAGTCAGGTCACACTTGTTTTCACTAATCTCTTGGCAGTCATATGCATCCACCCAAGTTCCATTCAGTTTGTGTAACTCATACTCCCTGAGAACCAGAGACATGTATTAAAAACTTTAGATGACTGAAATATTATGCTTAAGTCAGAGACTTTCCCTTATTTCACATTTTCATTGTGACACGCTACAAAGCAACGTGCAAGAATGGGTGCGTTTGTAATGATTGCTTCGTGCAGATTAGCTCAGCATTTTTGTAATGGGTGGAAACTAATGTTAAATGACTCATTCAGCGACAAACAAAAAATAAAAGGATGCATATACAACTATGTCTGCCACTGGCTTGCATCAGAATTTGAAATTATCCATCCGAATTTAGTTATTTTGGAAGAGGTAGATTGTAACCGTATTAAAACTATCCCTTTTTCTACCAAGAGTTTCAATCATTTTGACGTCACTCAATATGATTGCTAAAAACATAAAAATACTCATTCTGCCAGATGAAGTTTAAGATAGCATAATGTCAACACAGTGCAAACGTCATCTTGTTCAAGATTATATCTGGCAAAATAAGTATGTAGATTAGAACAGAAATGAGTAGTGAGTAGTTTTGCTTGCAAAAAACATGTTGATGTCTGTGCATCAAAATGTTTATTGTGATTTACCATACATATGAAACTGCTAGATACAGAACTTCTTTAAAGTTTATGCATAACAGCAAAAATAAAGCATATTTCTCAGAGGACTGGTCAGTCACCAACAAACAGGTCATAAAGCTCAGTAAACAATAAAAATGATTGCTGTGCAGTTTGTGGTCATGGTACTAATTTAATGCATGGATTGTAGTAGCACAATATTTATTGTAAATCTCAGCAATGTATTGACAGTTTGTAGACATTTAAGCTGAAAACGCTGCAGCAACACATCAACCTTAATCCTGTGGAAGCAAAAGACATGTTGTGAAACCATAGAAAATATGCTTACCCCTGATACTGCACAGTATAGTTGACAGTGGAACAGGGCACCTGCAAAGGGCTCCATATAAGGATGTGTTTCATGTTTACAGACTGCATTGAGATGTTTAGAGGTGTGGGGAGTGAACTTGAATCTGAGATGGAAGAATACAAACAATTTTAATAAATGTGTGTGGGGTGGAGGGGGGGGGATATTTATGGAACATACAGTAAATACTCCTGTGCCAAAATACAACAAATTAACAAAAATGTTTTCAGGGGCTAAGAGGATAAAACTATTTCATTTATTTCAGTAAACTTTTTGTGTATGCCACACATTTCTATACAGTATTCTGTTTATGTAGTCTGTAATCATCAGAAAACATCGAAGGGTTAATCATTCAGTCCATGGAATCACATTAGGTTGAGAGAATGACTACAATGTTGAGAGAGCATATAAAAAGAGATAGACAGAAAAACAAATCTCACATTTCCAAGTAGACACTGTAACAGCATTTACTTACAGTTTACAATGAAGTGCAGGAGAAGAGGAATCAGGCTCTTAATCAAAACACTGTTCTGTAACATAACCTCCTTTTCGACCTTTGTAAATGGCCAGTCCTGGTCAAGCCCTTTACTGCTCTTCAATTATCACAACCTGAAAGATCCCATTATTTTCCCACTGTCTCTATTGAGAGTGTAGGCTTGTAATATGACCGTTGAGAATGACACTGACTGATGTACAGACCGTCTCAGTGAAGGAGTTATTTTTTTCCCCATGTCACCTGTCCCTCTGCTTCAAGCTCACCTTGAAACATAACTGTGGACTAAATGAGAAGCATGGTTAAGGAATGAGTTGCAAGGAACAGTGTGACTTGTTAGGTGAGATACCTCACATCAACTCAAATGAACCTGTAGGACCTGTTTTTAAATTTTTATTATGGTTGTGTTTGTGTTTGTGTTCTTTATATTTAGATTATGAAACAATGTGAGGGAAGGGAGAAGGTATTCACTATGTCTATATCATTTGTGTGCTAATAAAATGGGCCTGCTGTTTCTCTAATTGAGAAAGTGAATGATTAGATATTGTATTGGAGCAGCGGTATGCTGTTTTGCAGTATATATATATATATAAGGAATGTATCTTCCTAATGTCAAGATCAAACACAATTTAGCCCATTTAAGGACTCTTTGGGTCCATTTAACCTATATTCTTAAATCATGGATGCTTAGATAATTGTCACAAACACAATGAATGGACTTCTACAGTGAGAAATGTGATTATACAATAGATTAGAGAGAGACTGGTACCAAACTAATGTTGAAGGAATATTCCGGGTTCAATAAATGTTAAGTTCAATCGACAGCATTTGTGGCATAATGTTGATTACCACAAAAAAGTATTTTGTATCATCCCTCCTTTTCTTTAAAAAAAGTTGTTTAAATCATAATTTTGTCATTTTGGGGTTTGTGGATTTACATCGTCATGCCAACGAAGTGGCATGACGGCTAAATTGGCTATAACTTTACACAGAAAAGGTTAATAAGTGATTTTATCACACTAAAATCATGTTAAAACAAATATTGTTTATTTCTTGTGGCAATACTTTTGAAATAGTGAGTATTTTAATGTTTACGGCCCAATTCCTTGCAAGTGTCTCACTGTAACTCTGGTAAAGAATGTAGAAAAGAATTACTACAAATGCTTTCGATTAAGCTTAACTTGAATTGAACCCAGAATATTCCTTGAACAAATGTTGAACTGAATTCACAGGGCAATTCTTAACAAATTTCAGGATGGGGCAAGTTGTCACATGTGTTTAATGTTATGCATTTATAAATGTTATATTACCAATTTTTTTAAGATTATTGTTTGTTGGCCAAAACAATGGTTTGATATTTTTATAGGTTACTTTTTATATTTTTGTTGTTTCTGGAAATTCTGTTTTACTGTCTCAGTTTTGGCATGTTTATATCAGCATTTGTTTGTCACTTGAAATGGAAAGATTTACCCTGAAGATGGCAGAAGAGTGCCTTGCACAGCGCCTCTGTTAGCCCATTGACCTGCCGGTAGGAAATGATCTATGCATGCACATGAGCCACAAACTCAGAACATCGGTCCTGTGATTGTTATGATATATGACTAAGCATAATCTCACAATCGAAACATGGAAAGGTTTTAGTCAAGGCTTGGCTTGTTGACTAAAGTTGAACATAAGGACAACGTCCTAGCTAGAAAAACATTATTGTTTTGTCCTGAATGTGAAGAAAAAAAAAATAAAACTACTGAGTTGACATGAAATATGCCAAGAATACCATCTAACATTATTTATTATTAAACTTTATTTTAAAAATAAAAAGGTTTACACTGTTTCTCACTTTTCCCCACCAAGATTAATTCTCATGTATATCGTCATGTTGATAAAACCCTACAGGACTTCCACAATAGGATTGAATCACAAAAGGAGATGAGGACCATAAGCCTCAGTCACCATTCACTTTTGTGGTATGGGAAAAATATCAAAATGTCTATAATGCTCCACAGAAGAAAGAAAGTCATACATGTTTGGAACATCAAGATGGAAAGTAAATAATGGCATTTTTGGGTGAACTAACCCTTTAAAGCAGTGTTTCCAACCATTGAGCACACAGACAACAGTGTTGTCAGGTGTGCCATGGAAAATTATCAAATTCCACAAAATACAAAAATGCAGGGGAAAAAATAATACTAATAATTTCAGGGATCCAAACTCCTCACCTTTTGGAGAAATTCGCCATTTTGAAACCATGATTGGTCACTTTTGTGACTGTGAAGAGCAATGATTAATGTTAAGGTTCTTTCACGTGACTCGCGTCAGCGCTGCAGAATAGGCTACATTGAAGTCTATGAAGTGACGTCACACCAAAGTGTTTTTCACACACATGTTTTTGCTTCACAAATAATGTCTTTGAGAGTACTAAGCAACAAAAAATATTTAAAAACTGTCCAGATTTGTGAAGAGAAATTGAATGTCTCATAATTTCTTTTAATGAAATATTATCGTATCGTTTACGAATAGGCCTATCAGAGACCCCAGTTATTGAACGCTTAGACCTAAACATAAACGAGTCCTTAATAAAAGTGTTTGTATTAACTGCCATGAGAATTCGTCTGTCCGAGGCAAAGAAGAAGAATCAAAATCTAATGACAATTGCCTCAGCATCAGTCTCCCTTGATGCGTTTCATTACGCACAGGCGAGTACACAGTTTAAGTCGATGCGGAAAACGAGGAAGGTTTGAGTTGTCGATTGAGTTCTGTTCAGTTCATTTTTACGTGTTTTGTTCATATTTTAGTCGTATTTGTTTTTTGAATGTTGTGTTGATCATATTTTAGTGGCCTCCGCTGTCACTGCGGGGAAAAACATTAATCTGCTTCGTGTTTCTGTTGTTCATCTGTTCTCTTAAAAAATATATATATATATATATATATATATATATATATATATATATATATATATATATATATATATATATATATATATATATGTAATCTGCTATATACTCGTCCTGTAAATTCATGATTAAAAATGAAAATGTGAACGAAAATAAAAGCTATTAAATGTCTTATTATTAAAATATTAAATATAAAATGACTGGTAGGCTAATAATAGATTGTGACGAAATTCTTACGACCCTGTCCGTCAAAATGACGGACGATGAGAGTACGCAAGCACTGTATGTGACCACTGATCTATATATAGGCTAGCCTATAGATCACTGTATGTGACTCTTTTTTTTTTTTTTTTTTTTTTTGGGCATAGCCGAATTTAAAAAATTACAAGTAAACACGGACAGAAAACACGAATAAGATCTTGAAAAGGAAATATATTGACGATGTTTAGGCTTTGTGTAATAGTGCTGTGCCGTGAAATTGTTTTGTCATAAAAAGTGGGCCGTGGCAGAAAAAAAGTTGGGAAACACTGCTTTAATGTTTAATCGATGTGCCTTAAATAAATCATTTCAAAATAATACAGTCAGTTCTGCAGTATCTAGCCATAAAGAAAATGTCCCTCAAACCACTTGTGAGCCTGTGAAAAAACGGAACATTGAGCATGGTGAGCGCAACTATTAATTCATAGGAAAGTTCGTTGTTCTTAAATATATAAACTGTAAGTATGCTAAAGTTGTTACAAAATGAAACACAATAAGATACTCAGGGATTGACCTAAACTAACAGCAGGCTGATGGTTCAAGGGTTGTTCACTGTGTTAAATTATATCGCTTAGAAGTTATTTTAGATTCTTATTCCCGAGATTCCCACTTAAGCAATCTGATTTGAAAGTCTCAGGTAATTACGAGTGTGCTTATTTACATACTGTATGTATGTCACCCAAACAGCCTTTTTTGAGGACATGAGTATTAACACAAGACCACCGGATGTCTTCTATGGCCATGCAAATACGTTAACCGTTATCAGATATTTCATCCATTTTCAAATAGATATTGAGACCAAAAGTGAGAAAGGATCAGAAGGGAATGAAAAAGAGAGGGAAAGAGAAAAACAGAGAAACTCTGAAGTCATCTGCTTATTGGGAGCACGTGGACTTTGAGCTCTGATGATAATCAACCATTAACTGGCAAGCCATAAAGTCATAAAGCCATATCACTTAGAAAACACAGTTGTGACTGTTGAAACCAGGTTACAGTGAAACCTAAGAAGAGAGATAGTTTTCATCTAAATTAATTAAAATGTTCATTTAGAACAAATGTATTCATTTACAAAGTGTCGAGTGTATATATTCTGTATGTCACAAGCTTTCTTATGGTTATGAGAAAAAATAACTCAAGTAAAAATCAATTATCAATACCTGTACAAAACACGTATACATAGAATATACTTTGAAAAGTGTAATGTTATTATAGTACTGTGTTCGTAAATGAAACCCTCTAACTTCCTGTGTGTTTTACTGACACACACTGACTCATAATTTGACATAATTTGTATTGCTCACCAAAATGACCATAAAGCAGAGGGAAGACCTTTATTAACATTATAGGAATTTCTCAAACGTGAAGCTATTTAAAATGTCCCTTTCTGTGAATGGCTAAAGTTTCTTTCTATGTTTTTAATTATCTGGCATCATTATGCTGATCATTTTGAAAGGACTTTCTGCATTAAACAACTTTTATTGTTTTTATATTTTTTATTCTAACTGAACGAGTTGTTGAAAGTCCCCCACACAAACACATCTTGGCAACTTGCGCCATCAAGTAATGTGGAAGGGGAGTATACTGTAAAATATCACATCTGTTGGGGCTTCGTTCAGGAGCGGATTTGGTTATTAGCAATAATTATTAATTATCAAAGATAATTATTAATAATTAAAATCAATAGAACACTGAGCCAGAACACACAGAATCAACATCAGCTTATTAATCCTTCAATTCAACAGTCATTAAAGATAACTATCACTAATCAAAATGAATAGAATATTAATAAGAATTAATATTGCTGGGGCACCACCCTGTTATCAGGGACTAATAACCAGACAGTATAGCAGTCTCAATATATGGAATTATGGAAAGGATATACTTTTATTCACCAAAGTGGCATTCAACTGATCACAATGAATAGTCAGGACATTACGTGAAAAATGACAATTATAATTTCTTTTTTTTTTTTCAGAACTTCTTAAACTACTTCAGAGTGAAATCCTCCACATGCAACAATGACAGCTTTGCAGATCATTGGCGTTCTAGCTGTCAGTTTGTCCAGATACTCCGGTAATATTTCACCCCGCACTTCCTGTAGCACTTGCCATAGATGTGGCTTGTTGGGCACTTCTCACGTAACTCACAGACTAGCTGATCCAACAAAAGCTCAATGGGGTTAAGATCCATAACACTCTTTTCCAATTATCTGTGTTGCAATGTCTGTTTCTTTGCCCACTCTAACCATTTATTTTTGTTTGTCTGTTTCAAGAGTGTCTTTTTCTTTGCAATTCTTCCCATAAGGCCTCTAAAGTCTTCTCTTTACTGTTGTACATGAAACTGGTGTTGAGTGGGTAGAATTCAATGAAGCTGTCAGCTGAGGACATGTGAGGCGTCTATTTCTCTATTTCTCAAACTAGAGACTCTTGATGTACTTATCCTCTTGTTTTTGAGGAACCTTGAAAATGTCAATAAATATTAATATAATAATCATTCAATACCAGGGTATTGCCAATGTAATGCTACATTGCTTTTTCATTAGGGATCTAATCTTTTTCTTGTTTTATCACTCTTCACGTTCTCTCATCTCTACTGATTCAACTCTGACCTCTCACCGAATACTTTCTTTAGTACTTTAACTTCATTTCTTTTAGTTTTGATATTATGTTTTTTGTTTTATTATTATTTTCTCTCATTAATATTTACGACCTCACAGCAATAATGTGGCAGAACAACGGCACCAAGAGCGTAATACCATGGTTCTAAATGGATAGCCTGCATGTCCAAAAAATTTTACAACCCTGTAACACAATACTAAGTTCATGGGCAATGGAGGAGTCAGGAGACAGCGAACAGTCAAAGGTGAGTATTTTATTACTCTGTCTCAGGGTCTATCAAAACTAGAACAAAAAGGGCTCTTGGTGGCCAAACTCACAAACAGGTCAACAGTATAACACATATGTTCAGGCACAGGCTCTGGTCTCCAGGGGTGTAAAGTAGCGAATTACAAATACTCACGTTACTGTAATTAACTACATTTTCCCAAGAATTGTACTTTTTTAAGTAGTTTAAAAATTTTATACTTGAGTATATTTTAAGTGCTGTAACTGTACCTTTACTGCGCTATTTTCCCACCTGTGTTCGCTACTCCCTCTCCTGATTTTATTGTTATCTTTCAACGTGATTGGCTAGAGAGTCTCGTGACTCCCATCCAATCAAATCTCTTGTAAAAACTTGAACGTCAGCTACAGATTTGGCGCCATCTGTTATGGATGCTTCGAGCACAGTTCAACACCTGAATATAACCGGCCGCACCTAAATTGGATTTTCGCAGTGAAAAAGGCCAATTGCATGATCGTGTCATGTGAGTTTTACATGCTCAAGCCAGATATCAGCATTAATCCTGCCTCTAATTTGAAGAAACATCAAGGTGAATTTAATATTTCTGCTTACTAGATTTTGTGCGTCTATAACGTACCCTGTAAATTAGCTTTCTAAATTATTGGGCTGCTGTGAAAGATTAATGCAATGATATCAATAGGGCTGGGCGAAAAATTGTGCATCATGCATTAGAATGAGAAATATTTCTGGGCTTAAAAAATACAAGAACTAAATCAATGTGGAACATTGTATGTCAAAAGGAGGACAATGTGCTACTTAAAGAAATAATTCACACAAAAATGGAAATTCTCTCATCATTTACTCACCCACATGCCATTCCAGATTTGTATGACTTTCTTTCTTCAGAACACAAATTAAGATTTTCAGAATAGTAGTTCTGCTCTGTAGGTCCATACAATACAAGTGATACAAGTGGTGCCAAAATTTTTATGCTCCAAAAGTACATAAAGGCAGCATAAAAGTAGCCTAATCCATGTGACTCCAGTGTTTAAATCCATGACTTCTGAAGTGATATGATAGGTGTGGGTGAGAAACAGATCAATATTTATATTAAGTATAAATATTAAGTAAATGTTTGCCAGAAAATGTCACCCCTGACCAGTAGATGGCGATTTGCATGAAGAATGTGAATAACCAAAAACAATAGAAGAAGAAAGTGAAATTTTTAGCGAAGATTGACTGAGCAGGGAGGAGAATTTCTAGCAAAAATTGACTTAAATATTGATCTGTTTCTCACCCATATGTTTATCATATTACTTCTGAAGTCATGGAGGGGGGAAATGAGACACAGGGGTGGAAAGAGAGAAGAGAGAGTAGAAAACTGCATCACTGTCTCCTGGAAACGGCGCCATGTAGTCATCTGCCAGAGGGGATGGACTGCCTCCTCCAGCGACACTGTGCGGTGGTACTGGAACCACTCGGACATTCCTCGATGCAGCAGGGAGACGAACTGATCCAGTACCACCAGATCGACGACATCCATGGCACTGCGGGTTCCCTCTGCCAGCAAACATTTCCGGATGGCATTCTGGAGTTGTTGGGCAAAAGCAAACGGGCAGTCGTGCCTCCCGAAACTCAGAGACCTGAAGAGCTGACGACTCTGTTCCCATTGAACTGCCCTTTACCCTGGTGCCGAAATCCGGGAAGGAGGAGGGATATGCCGTGGTAGAGTTCTCGCCACTACCGTCCACCCCTACAGAGCAGCAGCGGCCATCTGCCGGGGGACGAGCAGATAAACCCCCCCCCCAACACATTATTATTATTTCTGTTTCCCTCCCCTTGTCCCCTCCCTCATCCAGGTAGACGGGGATGACCTGCCGGCAGACAGGGCGAATGGCACTTCCTCCCCAGGAAAAGGGGGTATACATCATGCCGGGGGATCCCCAGCCTGAGAGAATGAGGGAGGATACTTTACAGTATATAAGGCGCCTCCAAAAACAGCCAAGTCCTTCAAGAGCAAGGATCATTCGAGACTTGTCAATTTACCAACAGATGCTTCAGCAAATAATTTAGCACTTTGAGAACAATGTTCCCCAAAGATAAATTTGGGGCATTTCACCCTCTACAGTTCACAATATAGTTAAAAGATTCAAGGAATCGAAAACCACTTCTGAATGCGTGTGATATCCTATCCTTCAGACGTCACTGTCTTAGAAAACTTGGGGATTACATATTTAAAATGCTAAATATAAGTTACTGTATTCCACTACAGTTATAATTTAAATCATTGGTAATTATAATACAGTTACATTCAAAAGTATTTTGATTACTGAAGAGATTACTTTTGCATTTTATTCTCATTTGTTTAATTTAATATTCAGTCCTTTCAGATGGAAAACATTTATACACATAAATTATGCGATCCAAAGTTCATTTGAACAGCACAGGAACACTTTCTTATGATGTGTCACATTCATATGAGCAGACAGAGAACTATTTTATGAACTTACAGTACAATACATACAATACAATACATATTATGATATGCTGTAGCGTGCACTGTTAAAGGCATCTCTACCTGATTTTCTGTAATGCTTCTGCAATTTACAAGGAAATCTGACACATTTATTATTCTGAAACATCATTACTGTTATTGTCAGTTTAATTATTTAGTTAATTATTTTATTTTATAATAAATTAATTTTTTGACATTACATATTTAGCCAGCAGGTGGTGGCAAGATAGGTGACATGAAGTGAATCTGCATCAGCCGATTACATACAACAGCTCTTCATGATCACTTGAATTACTACTACTAAAGCTAGGAAATAGCTTTAAACTAACAACTTCAGCATTATGGCTCATCACAGCTGAGACGCACAACAGACTAATTAATTACACAATGGGTGCTGTTTAAAATGGCGGAGGACATTGTGGTTTCTATAGTGATCGACTCTGGTGCACCGGCTACCGCAAAATAGGGAGAAATACCCCTGCTTTGATGCTATTTTTCCATTGAAATCTGATCTTCAGAAAGCTGACAGCATCCTTGCTTGGGAGTGTCAACAGGTGATCACACATTCTCCGTCTCTCTCTCTCTCACTCACACACACATCCATCCATCTTGTTTATCCAATAACATTTTAGAAACAGCACAAGCCATGATACTATTTCTGAAGTGACATTTTTGAATTACTAACGGAGACTTGGACTCATAATTTGTTTTGAACCGGCAATGGCAGATTCTGATCCGTTGCATAAGAAAGTAGTTTCATGCGTTTTTTGTTTTTTTTGACTGTACTCAGTTTTTCCAAATTTTTTAAAAACGACTTGTTCATTGAACTGTATAAAAGCATGCGGCCTCGTGCCTGTGGCCGAATCACAGGACTGCTGATGTAGGGCTGTATAGCACTCTTGCTCATGTGATATTGCTTAGTTATTAAATTTACCCACATTCTCTGGACAAACAGATAGGCACCTTTACATTTGGGAATGAAAATCTAAAAGTGCGCCCACCACTGGTGCCAGTGTTATCATTTTAGCCACTTTTCTAGAATTGTCAACTGATTTGGTGAATAAAAGTGCCAATCACACAATCGCAATTTCTTGTTGGCTCTGTTTTCAAAGCATATTAAAACCTGTAATAATTTATTCAGTGAAGACCTGGCTATTACACACTAGTAACTAGATAATACTTGGCATATAAACAGCTGAGTCTATTTCTTCACAAGATGTTTTTTCCCTCCACTACCTAAGCATCTTATGTTTTTTTTTTCCTAACCACGGTTGAATCTGGCTAGATAATTGGCTGCATTAAAGCACAATTATTTTTAAAGCTTCTTTGAATCAACTTGTATTGTGAAAGCATTACACAATTCAACTTGAATTGACAATATCTTCAACATGAGTTTCATTATAACAGGAAGAGCAAAAAATAAGCAAGTCCCACAGAAATCAATCATCAGTGATAACCAAACATGGTAATTGTGTCATCAGATTAAATGTGTCTCTCTGGCTCCACAAAACGTTCACACCCATTATCAATATAATCGTCATCATGTCGAGTGGGTTTTTGGGTGCGGCTTTGGCTTTATGATACCCTGGAAAGGTTGAAGTCCTGCTGCTTAACTGAAGGACAATTCAAACTCAGGTATCAGGGGCAGGGAGAGGACTACACTACGAACTCAAAAGTATAATTGGAATTTTTTGTTTTTGGCCTTGTGATTTTCACTCAATTTGTGTGAGAAGTTTGGGGTGACAATGTCGACTGCATTAGAGGTGACTGGATTCTTCATGTGTGTGACCAGCTGGCTGGTCACTGGCATCTCTCTGGCTAACGACTATTGGAAGTTATCTAGCAACTCAGGGAACGTGATCATTTCAAACCGTCAGTATGAGAATCTGTGGCATTCATGTGCCGAGAGCAGCACTGGAGTGGCGGACTGTCGAGACTTTCAAACCATGCTGGCCTTGCCAGGTAGGTGCCAATTAACTGAAACTAGGTTACTAGGCTTGTTGTAGAAACTCACTGGCATGTTACAGTTTGTATTGTGATTAATTCAGATCAAACATGATCATGTAATGGACCATTCTAGAAACTCACATTTGATTTATAGGGAATTATACTCAGACCCAGAACTTGGTAAAAATGGTTTCTTTATGACCTCAATCTCTGGCAGCCATTTTGTGTTGTAGTCATCAGATAACAATACGGAAAAGCGCCAGAACTTACTCTTGAATAATAAACATCATAAATAAAAAATAACAATCATGACCAGTGTTGGGTAAGTTGAGTAATGAGTAATTCACTACAAATGAATAATTACTTCTGTAAAATGTAATCAGATTACTAATTATTTTACTTATAAGTTACTGTCTAATCACTTTTCCTAGAAAAGTTTTAGATTTTCTGCTCAAATTCAAAATGTCTATATTTCCTTATCATATCATTTGTAATCAGATACACCCAACACTGTTCATAACAAAGGCCTCTATAATAGTTTATGAGAAATAATTTGTTGAATTCATATAATCATTTAAATTTCACTTGGTTGCTGAAATAACTATTTGTATAGGCCTCCAGATTGTTCATTTTCTTTTTTTTTTTTTTTTCAGAAAACTAGTCACAAAAAAAAACACCATTAAGTTATGGAAATGGTCTATATGTTGTAAAAGTAAACCAGCACACTACCATACAAAGGCAAATCTACCTATGATAGATGGGTTTGGCTTAACTCTGCTTGTGTTTTCTTACTTTAATCTATGCATCAAAGACTAAACTCAGAAACTGTTCTTATTTTCAGGTCATATTCAGGCATGCAGAGCATTAATGATCATTGCCCTAATCTTTGGCCTTGTCTCAATAATTGTATCTACCATGGGGCTGAAGTGCATTAAGATTGGAGCAGCAAAAGATGAGTCAAAAGGCAAGCTTGCAGTCAGTGGTGGCATTCTCTTCATCCTTGCAGGTAACCACTAACAGCATTATGAACTATATGTGTCCATAAACAGTATATGCACTTAAATTCTTCACAGTCACAAAGTAATTTGAACCATTAAAGGAATTTTTCTCTTTGTTCCCCCTCATGTTGTTCATGACCTGCATTACTTTCTTTCTTTTGGAACACAAATTGTTGTAAAAACAAATTTTTTATTACCTATCCCTTAATTATGTACATGCTTTAGTTTCATCCCATTGTGCATCTCGTTAATTATATAATTATTGAGAGAATATTCTTTTTCAAAGGTCTTTGCACAATGGTGGCCACATCTTGGTACGCGGCACGGGTGATTCAAGAGTTCCATAACCCATTCTTTGGTGGCATCAAGTGAGAAGACTCACACACACATTCTCAAGCACTTACACACAGACACACATGCATAACTAACCTTCCGTCTGTGTTTGCAGATTTGAGCTGGGTGCTGGTCTCTATATAGGTTGGGCTGGTGGAATACTGTCTATACTGGGTGGTTCACTCCTGTGCAGTGCCTTTAAAAGAATCTCTAAAGGAAAACCGAAAGGGTAAACTTTTTCTCACATCTAACCTTAAAGGTGCATTCAGCAATTTTTTTAATATGTCATCTTGGATTTACACTAACATTTAGTGGTGTGGATGCAGCATTATTCAAACACACTAGTTTTCAGTTGTTGATGCCATTGTTGAAATTCACAATTCAAAGTCAGCCGGGATTAATTTAATTTCTTAATTTTCTTTAAAAGTGAAAGTGTCTAATAACAGGGGAGTTACTAAGATTAAGCAAGAAGTATTCGACTGGTCATGTGATTCTAAAATGCCAGCCCCCATGGGGAGACCCTCTCCATGTAGAATAAAACAGCTTTTATAAGGTTACTAATATGACTGGAGTCTTCATCTCATCAGAATGCATATTATTTTTTACATGTTTCAAAATTACAATTCATTTCTTTAAAAGTACAACTTTTTAAATGAGGAAAACAATTACTGAGTGCACCTTCAAAACTTCTGTAATTTATTTAAAATCAGACTGATCTCACTGGAAAATCGCAGACAGCAGGTTGATTGTTTTGTATGGAGATAAAACAGTATCAAAACATCTCACAAATGCACATGGCAATTCACAAATCTGCACAACAGATACACATATGCACACAGCAATCTACAAATGCATGCAACAGATCCACACATCTGGTAAATTCACAAATACTCTCATCATAATACACAAACATATGCTATACAATGATTTATTTGCTCACAGTAAATTCCACTAATGCATACAGAAATGCTGAGACTTTTTCCATTGGTATTCTGCCTCGAGGATGTCAGTGAACATGCTTTTACATTTTTAGATAGTTTTGAGACTCTTGTTCCATGGCCTTAATTCACAAATATGAGCAAGCTAATCTCAAATGTATGCGGATCGGTCTTCTTCCTTTTTAACACCGGATCGCAAATTAAAATTGCTCATTACTGCCACCTGCTGTTAGCTTAGACCAGAGACATCAGGCTATACCTACTTGTGTGTCAAAGGCCCAGTGCAGGTGGTTTTATGAAGTATTGCCACATGATAGCGCCCGTCCGGAATATAACACATTGCTTGTGTGATCGTGTTGCTTGGCTACTTATTTTTGAACTTTTAATGATGTTTTGTCTCTGTTGTTTTTGTCTCATATCTTTTTAACAGGGCATACTATCCAAGTGGTAAGCCAACAACGATCTATACAGCAGCTCCTGTATCTACTTCAGATACTGCAAGAGCCTATGTTTGAGTTCCCAGGGTCATCCACATTAACAGGGCTGAACTGTTGTTACGTTGATGTTTGTTTTACTCTCCTACCTGTATGTTTTTGCTACTTTTTTTGTTTTTGGACTATTGTGTTAATGATGAATGTAAAATCACTTGAATGCAATTATCATGGAATACTGAATATTTGGAATAAAATCAGTTCTGTATATCTACAGTAGGTGGTTTAGAAAGTTGAGGCTTCTTTTTAATGTATAGACAATGACATACTGTAAATGGGTCCAGAAGAGACCAATATACCAGTAATTTCTATTATACAGGGATAATGGAATGTGAAATAAAATGGGAATAAAATGTATAACAGAAAACTGTCAAAAGGTCTGATTTCTGGAAAATATGACAAATTCAAAAACAACAAAAATGAAAATACATGGACAAATGTTACCAGTTATCACGGCACAATGGACATTCTGAATCACATATTCACTTAACCGTCCATTTCTATTTTCTTCTGCTAGACATTATAGTCAGCAACTGTAGCTCTGCTGCTTTTAATGGTCAAAAGCACATTTGAATGTAAGAAGCATTTACCTCAGAGAGAAAAATGTAAATGCTGTTTTACTGTGACAAAGAACGAACATTAAAAGATACAACTGCCACATCTCCACAACAAATAATCAATTGAATTTTGCACCTTTCAAAATTAATAAAACCAAATTAATTTATAGTGCATTGAGGCACCATGGTAAATGAAGCAAAAAATAATCAAAATGATCAAAATCACAACTGGAATCAGAGAAAGAAAATCTGTGACCATGTTAACTCTTTGTACGAAAGGCTGGATATCTTTGCATTTATTGAAGCACATAAGATCCTCATTGGAATATTATACAATCATATTGGATAACATCTATTTATCATTGGGTTTTGCATAAACTTGTAAAATGCACGCTAGCTTATGTGCAAACACAAGTCATGAACGTATGTGCACAACAACCATGGCTGGATATAATCCTGAGCTAGATAACAATTTCTTCATCTCTCTTGTAAAGGTAATCCCTCATCAGCTTCTTAGGGTCTTACACTGCTGACACTGACAGGCTAGGATTATAACTGAGGCACTATCAATGATTAGTACCTCTAGCTATCTACTCCTTTGATTAAATCCCTATATAGAATTCAAGGGTCCCTGTATCCATCTACCTATTCATGCCTTCAAGTATGACTTTTTTATATCACTTACCTTTCTCTTCACTTCCCTACTGAACGTGTTTTATTTGTATTGTTTGCTGTATGTTAATTTTAATCAACCAATAAATGCAAATATATTTATTTTGTATCTGTTTTTAATTCTAAGTCTGCCACAAATGCCCATATTTCTGATCCAATAAACATACAAGTCTTCCATCTCTATCTACTTTTTTGTCTGATGTATCTTCAACTGTTTTCATAAACAACACTTCATCCAACATGAGCTGTTTACATACCAAGCCCACTACAGTTCTCAGCATGTGACTTGGGTCTGACAAAGGAAACATGGCTCATCGTGCCCAAAGGGTCAGTGCTTAGTAATCTCCCCGAGTGCTGACCAAGTGGAACCATCACAATCCGCTCACGCAAGTTCAGTACCTGCAGGAAACACAGCTTGGTATGTGTCTGTCTTTGTCTGTATTTTGGGGCAGGCTGGAAAATGGGTGAAAGGGATTGTGGCTGACCTGATTAGTTGGGCAAGACCTCCTGACATCCTGGGTACAAATAGCAGCTCCTCACTACAGGTCTGGTCTTTCTGTGTGTGTCTCCTGTCTCAGATCTCACAAATAAGTTGAATCATCACTATTAAGGTATGAAGTTCATATTTAATATAGAACTTGGGTGGCTTGCAGTTTTATGTT
This sequence comes from Xyrauchen texanus, assembly GCF_025860055.1. Lineage (NCBI taxonomy): Eukaryota > Metazoa > Chordata > Actinopteri > Cypriniformes > Catostomidae > Xyrauchen > Xyrauchen texanus. Next base: position 16,046,418 of record NC_068284.1, on the reverse strand, counting down.
TTTTGGCATAAGGGATGTTAATTTTAAAGTGTTAACATTAATTTATGTGTTGTAATATTGGAATGCATGGATTCAGCCATCACATTTACTTGATATATGAGGAACAATATTGTAAATTAGCATATAGCATTTTTGTTTTACAGTAAAAGCCAGTGACTGACATGCTGTGATTGTTGCAGGATGGTTTATAATACATAATGGCTGGGTATTGACCCAAGCAGATAATTTTTTTCCCATTCTATTCAAGGCTAAAACAACCAACAATGAGCCCAAAAAATATCATCTTCAAGAAAATATCCAAGGACAAGTCGGTAGGTTGAGTTTTGTAAAGCTAAAGCATTATCAATTTAAAGGAATATTCCTGGTTCAATACAAGTTCTGCTCAGTCGGCAGCATTTGTGGTGTAATTTTGATTACTAGAAAACATTTATTAAGATTTTCCTCTCCTTTTCTTTAAGAAAAGAAAAATCTAAGTTACAGTTTATATAGTGTATATCCAATTTTATTGCAGTATCTTCTTTAAAAGAGAGGCTGGAAGCTTTGCTGCTGCGTTCATTTAGCTTATAATGAAATTGTATAATTAATAGATATTAATTCATTAATATTAATTTATGAGAACAAAAGTGTTCATTAGTAGTTTATGTTAGATCATATTGCATTAACTGATGTTCACGTATACAACTTTTTATTTTAAATTGTATATGTTGAAATTAACATCAACTAAGATTAATTAGTGCTTGTGACAAGGTTAAAATGGGCAAGGAGGAGACGGGAACCGGCTGAACAGTCAAAATAATGTTTAATGAAATCTTAAGGCAGAAACATAAACACACACAGCAGCTGCGTGTGGCTCTCTCTCTCTCTCCAACTGCCGCATCCGGCTCGGCCTTATCCCCGATCCTCCGCTTATCACTCACGGCCCGGCCCCACCCTCCTCCTCCTCATCACAGTGCTGTTAAAGTATTGTTTATAGTTTGTTCATGTATACTAATGTAGAACGAATACAACCTTACTGTAAAGTGTTATCCAAAGATTAACTTTTATTTTAATTTTATAAGGTGGGTGTGTACCTGGGGAAGAGAGACTTTGTTGACCGTGTTGACTCTGTGGATCCAGTGGGTACGTGAGAAAATCACTTTATAATTTTTTTTCCCCTTTCTGTTAATTTAATCATGTTTCTCCCTCTCTGGTATCAGATGGTGTCCTTCTGGTCGACCCTGAACAGCTGAAAGGGAAGAAAGGTGACCAATTCATTCAGAATGTACTTTACGAAATGGAGTCTATGAATCACAACTGTATTACAATGAGATCTCAATTGTGTTTCTGTTCCCCTCTAGCGTATGTCACCTTATCCTGCACGTTTCGGTATGGACGCGATGACATGGACGTGATGGGAATCGCGTTCAAGAGGGAAATATATCTGTCCACCAGGCAGATCTACCCACCTCTGCAGGACAAAGATCAGGGCATTCTCACCAGAGTGCAGGATAAACTACTGCGCAAGCTGGGTCACAATGCCTACCCGTTTTTCTTTGAAGTGAGTTTGTTCTTGATGTACATTTACATTTAGTCATTTAGCAAACGCTTTTATCCAAAGCAACTTACAAATGAGACACATAGAAAGCAATTTGTCATATAAAGTTCAACAACATCTGTAGAATAGGACTGCCGAGTTCTCATAGTGGCTGGAGTTGCTAGCACAAAAAAGTATTTATTTTATTTATTTATTTTTGTACATTAAGTTAAGTACATGGTTAAGAGCTCGTGGAACAGATGTGTTCTTGAATGTTGAGATGGTATCAGCAGATCGTGTGAAGGTTGGAAGCACTTCCACCACAGTGGAACAGAGAAAGTGAACAATCATGGTATAGACTTTGAGACTCTTTGTGATGGGACCACCAGGCACCTCTCATTCACGCAGAAACTGAAGAGAGCGAGTTGGATTATAGACCGGGAGAAGTGAATTGAAGTAAGAGGGTACAGTTCCATCGGCTGACCTGAACACCCGAGTCAAAGCCTTGAATTTGATGTGGGCGGCTACAGGTAGCCAGTGAAGTGAAATCAAGAGTGGGGTGACATGAGCCCTTTTTGGCTGACTGAAGACCAGATGCGCTGTTGCATTCTGGAACATCTGCAGTGGTTCAATTGTGTTACAGTAGTCCAGTCTTGAAATGACCTGAGCTTGGACCAGGAGCTGTGCAGCATATTCATTCAGAAAGTCTGATTTTCCTGACGTTGTAGTGCATGAATCTGCAAGACCGGGATGTCGATGAGATGTGTGCAATGAAATTGAGCTTATCATCTACCACCAACACATCCAGGTTCCAGGCTGTACTGGTTGGTGTTATGTAGTTGGACCAAGATGAATAATAAGGTTGTGGTCAACAGATGGGGTGGCTGGGATCACGAAGAGTTCTGTCTTGACAAGGTTGAGCTGAAGGTGGCATGTACATCGGGAAGAGGAGAGGTCCAAGCACTGATCCTTGAGGATTCATTAATTTTGTACCTTGATAATTACAAACTAATTTGTAACAGTCTGCTTTTTTTGTCTGTTTGATGGTCTAATATAGGATGTTTCTCAATTCTGTTAATTAGTTCCCAGATAACTTGCCTTGCTCAGTAGGACTGCAGCCAGCCCTAACTGATGTTGGAAAGGTAAACACATCAACATCATATCGTTCTTGAGATAGTTAAAGGGATAATTTACCCCCTTAAAAAATTCTCTTATCATTTACTCACCCTCATGCCATCACATATTTGCTTCATCTGGATTTTTTTAGAAGAATATTTCAGCTCTATAGGTTCAAACATTGCAAGTGAATGGTGACCAAAATTTTGAAGTTCCAAAAATCACATAAAGGCAGCATTAAAGTAAACCATATGACTCCATATGATCTTTTTATTTAGAAGCGATATGATAGGTGTGTTATCTGTGTTCTGTAGATGAAAGAATCTTGGATGGCATGAGGGTGAGTAAATGATGAAAGAATTTTCCTTTTTGGGTGAACTATCCCTTTAAAGCAATGTAATAATGCTAAAATAACATCAGATACTAGCAAAAGCTAAATTACATAGTTTCCTTACGTTTATGTTATATATGGCTCCTGTCTAACCATTTTTTCCACAGCATTGTGCTGTTGAGTTTGAGGTGAAGGCATTCTCTGCAGAGAGCCAGGACGCCAAAGTTCGCAAACGGTAAGTCCATCTTAGACATCCTCTATACAGGTGATAATACAACTGCATCCAAAACAGTCACTTTTGGCCTCCATGATCTGCCTGTATATTATCAAAAACATGTATGTTCCCAACAATGCCCCGTTTCTTTTTCCTGTCTATCAGGAGCTCAGTGCGTTTGATGATTCGTAAGGTCCAGTATGCTCCAGAGAAGCCAGGACCAGCACCTTGTGTGGAGACCACTCGTGACTTTCTCATGTCTGACAAACCGCTGCATTTGGAGGCAAGCTTAGAGAAGCAGGTGGGTCACCTTTTTCCCCAGATCACTTCCCAGACAGCACACATACATCTCTGAAATATCTGTTTAAGAGTGTTTCATCTGGAAAACATCATGATCTAATTAACATCGGTTAAACATCTTAAAAAGATCAGATTTACTAACATTATAAATCATAAATGTCTCAAAGACATCTGCTGAATTATTGACATCCCAGATGAAATGTCTGATAGACATTGCAAATGAAAAAAATATGTTCTCCAGATGTAAACACGTGTGCTATCTGGGTTGTTGCTACATGCATCTGTCATAATAAAGTGAATTAGTGTCGAGTTTATATTGAATATTTCGGATCAGTCACAATTTTCTCTCTTGTAGATATACTATCATGGGGAACCTCTCAATGTACGGGTCAAAATCAGAAATGATTCCAACAAAAATGTGAGGAACATCATTCTTTCTGGTGAGAGCAGGTCTGATGAACACATTTACAAATTAAATTATTTGTATATAAACAGTCATTCATACTTCAAGCACACAGACACATTTGTGATTATCTGATTTGCAGCTGAACAAATTGCCAGTGTGGTGCTGTACTCCAGTGACAGTTACATGAAAGCAGTGGCCACTGAGGACTCTGGGTAATAGTTTAAGTTAGCTATTTAGATTTAATCCTATAAAATAATAAAACTCTTAGTTTATCTTATTAAAAAATTGCCTTTTCATTCAGGGATTCTGTTGACTCTGGTGCAAAACTGGACAAAGTCTATACTTTGCTACCTCTATTGGCCAATAACAGAGAGAGGCGGGGCATTGCACTGGATGGAAAACTGAAGCATGAAGACACCAACCTAGCCTCTTCAAGCATGTAAGTGTTCATGCAAAACATTAGGTACACTTTGGAGGTTTTCTCATTTAATTTTTCATTAGAAATGAACAAAATACCACTATTGAACCAGTACATACAAAATCTGTTCAAAACCGCATTCTTGCCCAGATAGCACACGTGCATCTCTGAGATGTCTGTTTTAGATATTTTCATCTGGAATGCATTGCATTCTAATTAACACCTGATAAACATCTTAAAACAATCAGATTTACAAACATTAAAACCCTGATGCACATGTACATCACCCAGACCTCTACTGGATGTGCCTTTTTACATCTGTAAGATTTTTTACTTTGTTTGCTCATCTGCAATACATCTATGAGAAGTATGTCAATAAGTATGTTTCAGATATTAATAGGACATAGCAGATGTCTTTGAGAAGTTTATTATTTAGAATGTCTGTAAATCTGATATTTTTAAGATGTCTATCTGATGTTAATTGGATTGTGATGCTTTCCAGATAAAAATATCTAAAACAGACATCTCAGAGATGTACTGTATGTAGGGCTGGACTGGTAATCTGGTTTACCAAGCAATTTCCCGGTGGGCCGACACACTTTGGGGCGGATCACGGGCTGACTGGCCATCAGGAGAACCGAGCGGGCCGGTGGGCCGGCCGCAAAATGTGCCGAATCGGCCGCGATAAGCTAAAATTAGCCGCCATGTTATGCATAATGGAAACGGCGCCGCGATATGCAGAAAAGGACAGACTTTAACAAAAGGGAAGCGTAGGGGGAACAGACTTTGACAAAAGGGAAACATAGGGGAACAGAATCTGACAAAGGGGAAACATAGGGGAACAGACATTGACAAAAGGGAAACATGGGGGAACAGAATCTGACAAAGGGGAAACATAGGGGGAACAGAATCTGACAAAGGGGAAACATAGGGGAACAGACATTGACAAAAGGGAAACATGGGGGAACAGAATCTGACAAAGGGGAACATAGGGGGAATAGAATCTGACAAAGGGGAAACATAGGGGGAATAGAATCTGACAAAGGGGAAACATAGGGGGAACAGAATCTGACAAAGGGGAAACATAGGGGAACAGAATCTGAACAGAATCTGACAAATAGGGGGAACAGAATCTGACAAAGGGGAAACATAGGGGGAATAGAATCTGACAAAGGGGAAACATAGGGGGAACAGAATCTGACAAAGGGGAAACATAGGGGGAACAGAATCTGACAAAGGGGAAACATAGGGGAACAGAATCTGAACAGAATCTGACAAATAGGGGGAACAGAATCTGACAAAGGGGAAATATATGGGGAACAGAATCTGACAAAGGGGAAACATAGGGGGAACAGACATTGACAAAGGGGAAACATAGGGGGAACAGAATCTGACAAAGGGGAAACATAGGGGGAACAGAATCTGACAAAGGGGAAACATAGGGGAACAGACATTGACAAAGGGGAAACATAGGGGAACAGAATCTGACAAAGGGGAAACATAGGGGAACAGACATTGACAAAGGGAAACATAGGGGGAACAGAATCTGACAAAGGGGAAACATAGGGGAACAGAATCTGACAAAGGGGAAACATAGGGGAACTGAATCTGACAAAGGGGAAACATAGGGGAACTGAATCTGACAAAGGGGAAACATAGGGGGAACAGAATCTGACAAAGGGGAAACATAGGGGAACTGAATCTGACAAAGGGAAAATTTAGGGGGAACAGAATCTGACAAAGGGGAAACATAGGGGAACAGAATCTGACAAAGGGGAAACATAGGGGAACAGAATCTGACAAAGGGGAAACATAGGGGGAACAGAATCTGACAAAGGGGAAACATAGGGGAACAGAATCTGACAAAGGGGAAACATAGGGGGAACAGAATCTGACAAAGGGGAAACATAGTGGGAACAGAATCTGACAAAGGGGAAACATAGGGGAACAGAATCTGACAAAGGGGAAACATAGGGGAACAGAATCTGACAAAGGGGAAACATAGGGGAACAGAATCTGACAAAGGGGAAACATAGGGGAACAGAATCTGACAAAGGGAAACATAGGGGAACAGAATCTGACAAAGGGAAACATAGGGGAACAGAATCTGACAAAGGGGAAACATAGGGGAACAGAATCTGACAAAGGGAAAACATAGGGGGAACAGAATCTGACAAAGGGGAAACATAGGGGAACAGAATCTGACAAAGGGGAAACATAGGGGAACAGAATCTGACAAAGGAGAAACATAGGGGAACAGAATCTGACAAAGGGGAAACATAGGGGAACAGAATCTGACAAAGGGGAAACATAGGGGGAACAGAATCTGACAAAGGGGAAACATAGGGGAACAGAATCTGACAAAGGGGAAACATAGGGGGAACAGAATCTGACAAAAGGGAAACATAGGGGAACAGAATCTGACAAAGGGAAACATAGGGGAACAGAATCTGACAAAGGGGAAACATAGGGGAACAGAATCTGACAAAGGGGAAACATAGGGGGAACAGAATCTGACAAAGGGGAAACATAGGGGAACAGAATCTGACAAAGGGGAAACATAGGGGAACAGAATCTGACAAAGGGGAAATATAGGGGGAACAGAATCTGAAAAACAAACAAAAACAAAACCAAAACATGCAATTTTATGTTTAAACCACAGATGTCGATAGAGAGCCCAGAATTCCATTTTGTACCTTTATGAACAAATATTTAATTACTTTATTTTGTATGTTTATATGCCTGTTAAGGAAGAATTGTTCACCTGGCTTTATAGTTACCTGTTACAATGTTTTAATGCTGTTTTGCAGCATCAAAGAGGGTGTTTTGAAAGAGGTTATGGGGATCCTGGTGTCTTACAGAATCGTTGTGAAACTGATTGTTGGAGGGTCCGTATCCTACTACACTACATAATTTATACCACAAATCCACATATGCTTAGTATGTGTTGTGTCTAGAGTGTGTAATCCTAGTGTTTTCTGTTCTTTTCCTTTATAGGATTATGGGATCCAGGTAAACTTGATTTTTTTCTTCTTCTTTAAATGGATATTCCCAATCGTCTGGTGAAAACAAAAGGATATTGTAGAGTGGAGGGGCGGGCGGGCTGGAATGATGCATGCCCGGTCCCCAATCAGCCTGATGGAGTGCACGAGGGATAAAGGCGACTGGTGATGACTGGTGATGACGCAGCTGCCTGTAATTTTCTCTCTCTTGAACTGTCGTCACCAGCGCCTTTATCCCTCACGCGCCCCATCAGGCTGATTGGGGACCAGGCATGCAACAGCTATGTTAGGCAGAATGTGAGCCTTAGTCACCATTCACCTTCATTGCATATTATGGAGTTAATTATGACAGACATTAAATATTTGGGTGGATTATCCCTCGAAATCTTGGAATCATATTAATGTATGCATGTGCTTTGTTTTATTTATCAGCGAGGTTGGGGTGGAGCTTCCATTTCAGCTTATGCACCCGAAGCCTGATGCAGGTATAATATACGAGCATGCGGGAGGGTTCTTGCATGTGTCCTTCTCGCTCTCTCATAAATATTTTTCTAATACACTGGTATACAAATATGCGTTGTACATGCAGCTCTTTTAAAGATATGTTCTCTCCCTTTGATGCCTCATGAAGTGAAAGAAAGGTCAGTTGTGTTTTTAATATTTCACTAAGAACCAACCTCATATTTTTAAAGGGTTAAAGTTTTTTAATAAGAATATTATTGAGTGCAACTTTAACACCTCATTTTTATATCTCATACCATATTTTATACCAATGAGCTCATTTTTGTATTTTTGCAAGTCTCAAGCATACATTTGTCATGTCTTTGTCTCTGTTGTCTGTCTATCTTGTCTTTTTATGTGACTATGTCTGTGTGTAGTGAACTGGAGGATGAAATGGTGTTTGAAGAGTTTAAGCGCTCCTATTTAAAGGGCACGATTGAGGATGAGGATGAGGGAAACGTTTCTCCTGCTGAGCAATGAAGAACACGTGAAGAATTCACCTTGTCCTGGAAGCTGTCACATCATTAAGACTGTTGAGAATAGACAACCATATAGAGAAGATAGAGCAGTACACTGAACTCCTTAACACTTCTTAGAAGATAATGTTGTCATTCTGAAAGAATTCCAAACTAGAGTTCAGCTGTACTATGATGTGATATTTCCTCAGCTGCCTGATCATGATGTGGTCATGTAACTGAGAACGAATGGAGTTCTTCCTCTATCAAACTGGTGCTTGGTGATTATAGGCTACTGATAAAATAGAAAAACGTCCTTGCTGTTTATCAAGCTGTAATACACATTATTTTAGTGATATCTAGCAAAATTCTTATGTAATACTGTAATAGACTAAAGGAAAGGTTTGTATTGTAATAAAATGCTATATCGAGTTTATTTACCTTTTTTGAAAAGCATGATAAAAAGGGAGATGTATCCTTACAGTATAATCTTTTTACAAATATTACAAAGGTTTGGACTTAAATTTACTTTGAGTTGTTCTTTTTTATTTAAAAAAATAAACAATATTATGGATACAGATACAATTACACATTTCTGACACTGGTTCAGTTTTCCAAATGCATTCACATGTATTTCAGCATCACACACTCATCAGGGTGAATCACTGAAATGAGCCAATCATAGGCTCTTAAGTATCTGCATATTTAAATCCAAATGACTACTGTTTTGTTGGCAAGTCAGTGTATATATCTTTTTTAACTACCATATGTTGCTTATTTACAACTCTTGCACTCATACTGACACATGAAGCACATGATTTAATCCTTTAAAATTCTTGCTTTACAAAAAAGGAACTTAATATAAATATTATAATTTGAATCATTCTTAATAATTTTTATAATTATACTTGTTAATTTAATGTAAAAAAAAAAAAAGAGGCATCTACTGATGCATGGCTAACAAATCAATCTGCATACATTTAGCTGTCATACATCAATCGACATAATTCACCACGCTTACAAGACTTGTCCTATCAACTCACATGGAAAAGTGAATATAGAAAATATATTTCTTTCCACAACAAAATGTTGATAAAATAAGGTAGTATGATAACTGCTCTCATATAAATCACATATTTACTGGCTCTGCCAGAGAGTACAATGTTCACTCACTGAGGCTGTTCACAAATACAACTGGTGTCCATTATAATAATTTAATTTGTGATTTGTGTGCTACATAGACATGAAGTAGAAACTTAAAACTTTCAAAAGCTTAAATTTATGGTTTTACTGCAGGACTTCCATCCATCCATCTTCTATAGCTGGTTGTCCTATGTAGGGTCGTGGGTAGCGCTGGAGCCTATCCACCTTGGATAGCCTGCAGGACTTGAAAGTTTGTAAGTGATTACTCAATTGTGAGTGAATCACATCGGTTCAAATAATGTCTTAAAAAGGTATGTGAGGCATTACTAAGGGACTTCATGAGGAATCATGGATATTAGCAATACACAAACAAACCCATTCGCTTTAACTGTGTAGAATGTATGAAACTAATAATGAGGTGCCTTTGGCTTGAATTAACACATTTTAAGTTGTTTCCCTCTAAACAACTGAACATTAAAGGGATAGTTCAACCAAAAATGAAAAATCTCTCATCATTTTCTCACCCTCATGCCATTCTAGATGTATTTGACTTTCAGATTTTTAGAGGAATATTTCAGCTCTCCAGGTTCGTACAGTGCCAGTGAATGGGGACTAACATTTTGAAGCTCAAACAAAGCACATAAATACAGCACAAAAGTAATCCATAAGACTCCAGTGGTTCAATCTATATCTTCAGAAGCGATGTGATAAGTGTGGGTGAGACACAGATCAATATTTAAATATGCTTTTACCATACATTTTTCTCCCTTTTCAGTAGGTGTTTATATGAACAACAAATGTTAATCACCAAAAACAAAAGAAGAATGTGAAAGTTAAAGTGGAGAATGATAGTACAAAAGGACTTAAATATTGAGCTGTTTCTTTCCCACCCTTATCATAGCAATTCTAAAGATACGGATTTAATAACTGAGTCTTGCGGATTACTCATACTCTGTCTTTATGTCCTTTTAGAGCTTAACATTTTTGGCCACCATTCACTTGCATTGTATGGACCTACAGAGCTGAAATATTATTCTAAAAACTTTCATTTGTGTTCAGCAGAAAAAAGAAAGCCATACACATCTGAGATTGCATTATGGTGAGCAAATGATGAGAAAACTTTCATTTTGGGGTGAACTATCCCTTTAAGAATAACAATTTATTCCACTTTTGAGTCTTTTCAATTCACCTCAGAAACCCCCTTAACAAGATTTTGAATTTTTTAAAGGCACTACATCTGGAATTTTGTGTTTTGCCTGTTTTCGTGTTTTAGGGAGGGTTGTTAGTGCTGGACATCTGGGGCAACAGTGGTGAGCTCCTCTATTTCTCCCCAGTTGTAAGTTCCGCTTGTAGGCTCTGGAAGGTCACGTGACATTGGCATATCACAGCTGTCTGGGTAGAGGAGGAAGCCAGTGAATGTACTACTGCACTCAGCGTTGGTATACAAACCATTGGAATTTACATCCTTCACCTGTAGCCATACTTCATCACCCATGACAAGGTGCAGGACCACCTGTTGAGACACTGTACCAAGATTTGTCACTCCTGAACTTTTCACGATAGGTGTGAAGTTGTGAAAGAGCCCCACTCTGAGCAGTTTGCTGGAGACAGCCAAGTGGTAGCTGATGACATAGGTGCCATTAACCGGTGCCCTGTAGACCCCTCTGAAGTGGTTGAAGCTAAACCCTCTGTTGTAAATAACATTAATGAAAGGAACTGGAAAATCTGGCAGTGGGTAACTGCTGCTTAGTGCAGCTAAAAAAGTGGACTGTATTGCTGGAGAACAAGGGCCAGGAAGACCAATTTCACCAATATCACCTTTTTGCCCTTTGACTCCATTTAGCCCTGCTGCACCTTCATGGCCTGTGTACCCATTACTACCTTTTGGTCCTGGAAGCCCTATTATGCCATTTGCACCTTCTAGCCCATCCTTGCAATGGCATTCACCCGTTTCTCCCTGATTTCCTTTCTGGCCATCTAAACCTGGAGCTCCAGGTGGACCATTATTCCCGAGTTCCCCTTTCTGGCCCTTCGGCCCGGGAGTTCCTTCTAACCCTGGAAGTCCTCTTCCCCCTGTAATCCCAGGTGGGCCGACTTCTCCTGGAGATCCCTGGATGGAGAAACAAGTTACTGGGCACCCTCCTGGTTCACCAGGTGGTCCCTGCTGTCCTGGATTCCCATCCACACCATTGTCTCCTTTATCACCTAAGCAAGAAGATTTAGGTTTTGTTCATATTGCTGGGGAATTTTAGTTTTTTCTGAATCTTCAAGTTATATGTGGACAAATCAAATTTTTTCTGTTCAAACTACTGATGCTTTTGCTAGTATGTCCGGGCTGGTTATCATAGTAACGACTCAAACTTACATACTTTTAGGTTTACCATATGTGAGATTTTGCAATGGATGTTTCGCCATTGATTATGTTTTTCATGAGAGCAGTACCCAAATCTGAACACATTAATTGCAGACAACAGTGCAAAAATTAGAAAGGGTGGCACATGCAGTGTTAGTTGCTGCTGTCACTGCTTGTAACATAGTTAAGCAAGGGATAAAGACCAGCAAAGAGCATGCAAAGGGAAATATTTGAATATTTGACATGCTTTGTGGTCTTTTAAACTAATTTTAAACTAGACTTTCCCATGAAGACAAGCACTTAAGACATTCAGTAGCTAATGTATTAAGAATCGCATGGCTAATGCATTGTGGTGGCTTGCAACTACCATAGGTTATCGTACCTTAACATATCTTATGAATGATGATTACAAAAAACACATGAAATCCATGCTGACCACTCAGACTGAAACACAATTCGAATTATTTTAAAACTGGATTTCAAGCCACCTATGAAGGTGCTTTCGATCAAACTTGTGAAAAACAAATTTCATGTGTTTTTTCCTGTTCAGACTACAAAAAGCTAAAGGGATTTCATGCATATAGGCAAAAAAAATATCGGATATTTTTTCTGAACAAGGCCTTGATGACCTTGCTTGTTTGCATTTTTTTTATTTGCTAGTCTGATCTCATGAAAATTATGTAACTAGCAACATTTTTGCAAAATTACATTATGTGGTTCATTACACATTTCGCAGAAGTTCTGGGGTGAAATTTCCACCGTGTGTTAAATGTTCACCCAAACAGATGAGTTTATTAATGGTCTATAGAGTTTTAAATAAACAAAACCTACATCCCTATGCCATACCTTAGTCCTAAACTTAAGGGATATTGTCCTAAAAGCAAAAGTGAGATAAAAAACACAATTGCTAAAGTATGAATAAACGTTACACTAGCACTTTTTCTGACATTACACTCAAAGTGCTTTACATAGTGAAAAGGGGACTCAACCACCACTGGTGTGCAGCATCCACCTGGATGATTTTGTAACCATGTGATATTCTGGCGCTTTATAAAATTTTGGCTCATGTGTTGATTTGCGAGCTCTTCAGGACAAGTGCCTCGGTTCTTCAAGCGGCAGGTGCAACACTCTATGAGTTGAGCTTCCGCGCAACTTGATCGCATCTGAATAAGCTTGTAAATGTAGTTGGTTATGTAATGCAAATGTATCACTTTATAAGTCATGCACCTTTTTATCGTCAAACCGATTTATATCATAACAGTATGAAAAGTGTTTGAACTGATAATAACTGATAATATCTGATGAACTGATAATGTGCCATTTTACTCATGAATTGTGTAAATAAAAGTAATTGTTGTTTTAGAGACTGTAGTGTTTATTTCACTAGGAAACACCTGCGATACGTACAACTAGCCATGTAAAAATATTTTTGCAAAATGTAGGTATTGTATTGTGATTCTATGAGACCAGGCTGGAATTTGCTGAGAAAGTTAACTCACCTTTGACACCTGGCTCTCCTTTAGGTCCTGTATACCCCAATGAACCCTGATCTCCTTTTTCACCAAAATCACCACTTTGACCTTTCATAAGGAAAATGGAAGCATTATTGGCAATGCTCTCCTTATAATCTGTATTCATTCCAAATATGTGTTGTTATAAACCACCAAAGTCAAGTGAATGGATTATCCACAACAGTTGATTTCATCAGACTTCCGAATAGAAATGGAGTCTCTGTAGTTACCTTTCGGTCCCAGATGACCAATAATTCCTGGGTGACCAATAAAACCTGTCAAGCCTCTTAATCCTGGACTACCGTGAGGACCTAAGAAATGGAAACAAAAGAGAAGGTATTGCGTGATTACTGAGAGTAGAAAGATGCAGGTTCCAGATGAACAGTGTCTGAGAATTAGGGCATATTAATAACCTGGCTGCCCCATTTCTCCCTTGTCCCCCTTTGGGCCTCTTTTACCCCCTCTACATTGGGAACAAACACAGAACCAGGGTATCTGATCCACAGGTGGAGGCATTGGTTCTTGAAGGAGCAAGTCACAGTATGATAAGTCTGGTTGTTGTCTGGTAGGCAGGGGATATCCGTCAGGCAGGATTGGTAAAATGGGCATAGGATACCTATTCAATGAGTCATCGTATGGCATCACCTGGCCATCTCTGGCTATGGGATTGCCTCCTTTTGGCACAAGGTGATTATCATAGGCATACGTAGGAATGTTATTATGCACAGCAGAGCCATCAAAATAGTCGAAAGGAGGAATGGGACTGTCAGGTGAGCCAGGAGGTGGAGGCCCTGGGATCCCCTTTTCATCAATGATCATCCCCGATGAGAGGGCAGATGAGACAACCAGTCCCACAATTATCCTTATCATCTGAGAAAAAAATGAAGAGAGATAAGAAAATGAAATGAGAGGTGAACGCACCAAGGCATTCCAGCCGAGTAGCTGTAACTCTTGTGAACATACTTGATCATAAGCAATGAGTTCAACACTGTATTTCACAATGTCTAGATTTCAGGAACCCTGTTCCTGGGGAGCCATAGTACTTCCAAGTTTTGCATGGCTTCCATATCTGACAAACACAGTTCAGGTCTTGAAGCACACTATTAATTAACTAATGTCTTTATACATGTGTTAAAGAGCACCTATTATAATTTTTTATTTGCTCATAATTTAAATGGCAGCATTAGATAAGAAATACCTTTTTTCTCAGTGTCAAAAACGACTCGTTCAATGATCCATTCTAAAGGATTCATTCTAAACTCCTTCTTTCAGAGAGCCTACTCTGCTCTTATTGGTCAGTGCGGGTCAATGCGACCTCAAGCACTACACCATTGGCATCATTGGCTGTTTGTGAGCAGCCAATGAAGACCAGAGGCAGGTTTTTTGTTATCAAATTACTAACGACTCGTTTCAGATGTTCAGAATCGGTTCTTTCTTCTGGAAGTCAATAACACCATTTGCACAACAAATGCACAACTTTGATTTTTGAAACTTTGCAGACTTTTTTACATTCACAAACAACCATATAACACACTACATGAAAGGGAATATTTGAATAACCATAATAGGTGCTCTAAAAATAATAGAGACTTACAAAACAGGGTGGGCCTGTCCCAACACATCACAGCGGGGGTCTGATGTCCGGGAAAGTAGGAAAGCTCACCAAAAAAACGCTTGAGGGGTGACATGGACCGGCAGGACCAGCACATTTATAGAAACTGTGTCACGTTAAAAAGAACTTCAGGTCTCAAAAACGCATGACGAGACAACTGCGTTCTGTTTCAATTGTTGCACTGCGTCTAGATTGTTTTTTTAGCACGGGTGACACAAATATTTAACATTCTGAAGTTCAGGTTGCAAAGAAGTGACAATGTTTAACATTATTCCAGATTGTTCAGCACCAAGCAAAGTTTCAGCACTTGATCAACAGCAATGTTTTTTTTTTTCTTCTTTCTTCTGTTCTTAAGAGTGCTGAGTGGCCCCGTGCCTTGTATGTTTACTGTTACTAATGTTGCCTATGATGCTTCTATAAAATACAGTCTTTTTCAACATGATGAACAATACACTGCAGTGTTAGAATATAAGCTAAGTGAAAGTAAAGTAAATAAAACAGAAATATATCAATATTGTATACAACAATTCCTTTAATAATAATAATAATAATAATAATAATAATACTGTATCATGTTATAATGGCAAACTGGACAACAATAAATAATTGTTGGGTCATAATATTAATAAATAACAACTGAATTCAAAATGTTAGTGAGTGAAGTAGTAGGTTTTGCACACCCTGTTCATAAAAAAAAAGTGTTCTGTAAAATGTATGTAGGTAAATACTGCTTTTTTATCACTGTATTGTGGAAAAACTGGAAAACATGCATTAATTATCTTTAACTAGATTTTTATTTCATTGAACATTTTGAATGTACTTGGCTACAATGGCTGACAGGATGAATTTTACAATTATGATTTAATTATTTATTTTGTTTAAGCAAAAATAATTATTTCTTTCATAATAAGCTAAATATATTTTTTTAATATATTTTGTGAAATTAATTCAGAGATGGCATGACATGGAAAGAGAACCAACCCTTTAAAATTACTAACAGGCATATAGAGTTAGTATAGAGTTGTCAGCTGTTGAATTTTCTTGATAAAGTATGATCATGTCTGGTAACATGTGCATGGAAATGTACTAGAAATAGCATTTTAGCTTAGTGTAAAGCTGACAAGTTACATAAGGTTTATTTCTATTTCTTCTGCTCCAAACTTCCTTCAGACTTACTTCTCTGTCTGCTTGTATGAATGTAACACATCATAAGAAAGTGTTTCACTGATGTTCAAATACACTTTGGATTGCATCATTTATATGTATGAATGTTATTAATATTAAATAAAACAAATGAAAATAAAATGCTAAAGTAATCTCTTCATTAATCAAAATACTTTTGAATGTAACTTTATTCTATTTAAAGTTACCAATTATTTAAATTGTAACTATAGTGGAATACAGTTACTTATATTTTTTATTTTAAATACGTAATCCCATTACATGTATTCCGTTACTCCCCAACCCTGATGGTTTATATACGCAATATACATATATACAATTACATGGGGCTCATTGTAAGTAAAACTGTTACTGTCAAATTACAAATTGTCCTATTTAATTAAAATAATATTAATATATCGCTTCTTATCTATCAAACCAACTGCAACTGTAAGTTATTCTATAAAATTAATAGAAGACATCCCATATCAGAATAAAGCAACATTTAGCAAGAATATGTATACTATGTCCAGTTATACTTACATTTTGAAGGGAGTCTTGAGCCATTATCTGGGTGAAACCCTTGTGGACTGAACAGTGCAACCAAAGCATAGATCAATTTATATGTGGTGACTAAACAAACAATCTTTCAGAACCTAACACTCTCCCCATAGGCCTACAGACAAAGCAGAGGAGCTGGATATAATATCACATTATACCCAGTATACCATGGGGCTTCTGCATGCAGAATGACCTGATTAGTGTTTAACAACATGGTCTGGATAGTGATAATCACAATAATTGTGAACAAACAAAAGCCCTCCTCCTTGTTTTCATATCTTCCTTGTTCCTAAAATGATCTAGCTGATCTTAAGATAAGAGACTTCAAAATGAAAACAAATCCCTTATAGAAGACTGGTGTTGCAAAACAGAATTGTTTTGTCCCAGCTCAGGCAGGACAGATGGTTCAGTGAAATTGTTCCCAGTATCTCTAAATAGGGTCAGTCTGATGATCATTTGTCAGGATATTGCAATAGTCATGAATGTAGTTTCAGAGCACTTTTTGACTTGTGTGTGAGGGTTCATACTGCTAGAGCATGTTGCTGGCATTGACAAGCTCATGGGTTTGATTCTCAAGGAACAAACAAAACTTCAAAAATGTCATTAAGATACAAATTTTAAGTGGCAAACCTCATCTTGCACATGGTTAGCTTGATATAACCCTGTACAGAACTGTTGTACTTACGCCATGAGACCTCATTCTCACATGTTAAGCTGAGGAAAACATCAAGAATTAGCTTCTTTATACCAATCAAGGTAACACTTTATTTTAACGTAGTCCTTGATACAGAGTAATTACTTAGTTAATTACTTAGTAATAAACGTTGTAATTACATGTACCAAAATGTAATTAACATGTAACTAAGTTATGGTACAGCCTGTACTTACAGATTGTAATTACACACATGTAATAGGCAGCTACTTTTACACATATGTAACAAGCCGAGTCTGTTACATACGTGTTACAAACTTGGTACACTGTAAATATGTAAGAAAGTACTTAGTACCACACAATGTAACAAGAAGTACTAAGGTCTGCAGTTACACATGGCAAATGTGTACGTTTTGTAGCATTACATGTATGTAACATAAAATAAAGTGTATCAAGATTGTACTTGAGTGCAATTCATGTGTATCTACATACCTTATCCATCTTAAATAACCCACTAGTTCACCACTAAAATACATGCATTAGCTTCTTTATTACATTAAAATTACAGAAAATTACACAGGTATAAGCCACGTAAAATAAAGTGTATCAAGACTGTACTTAAGTGGACTTCATGTGTATCTACATACCTTGTCCATATGTACCTTAGTTTGAATTAACTCTCTAGTTCACAGCTTAAATACATGCAGTAGCTTCCTAATTACATTGCTAATTATATGTTGTATTTGAAGGGGGAAAATAAATGTACAATTTGACTTGTCATTTTGATGATGTCACCTTTTGTGTGCAGGCAGGTGGATGGAAAGGGTAACCACATCAATTCAACTCTACACTATTGAGTTAAAATACAGTATTCTGTAATTGTAATGTAGTTGGGAAGCTACTGCTTGTATTTATGCTGTGAACTAGTGAGTTTACCCAAACTAAGGTACATATGGACAAGGTATGTAGATACACATGAAGTCCACTTAAGTACAGTCTTGATACACTTTATTTTACGTGGCTTATATCTGTGTAATTTTCTGTAATTTTAATGTAATAAAGAAGCTAATGCATGTATTTTAGTGGTGAACTAGTGGGTTAATTCAAACTAAGGTACATATGGACAAGGTATGTAGATACACATGAAGCCCACTTAAGTACAGTCTTGATACACTTTATTTTACGTGGCTTATACCTGTGTAATTTTCTGTAGTTGCAATGTAATTAGGAAGCTAATGCATGTATTTAAGCTGTGAACTAGAGAGTTAATTCAAACTAAGGTACATATGGACAAGGTATGTAGATACACATGAAGTCCACTTAAGTACAGTCTTGATACACTTTATTTTACGTGGCTTATACCTGTGTAATTTTCTGTAGTTGCAATGTAATTAGGAAGCTAATGCATGTATTTAAGCTGTGAACTAGAGAGTTAATTCAAACTAAGGTACATATGGACAAGGTATGTAGATACACATGAAGTCCACTTAAGTACAGTCTTGATACACTTTATTTTACGTAGCTTATACCTGTGTAATTTTCTGTAGTTGCAGTGTAATTAGGAAGCTAATGCATGTATTTAAGCAGTGAACTAGAGAGTTAATTCAAACTAAGGTACATATGGATAAGGTAAGATAGAAATGAAGTCCACTTAAGTACAGTCTTGATACACTTTATTTTACGTAGCTTATACCTATATGTAATATGTTCTATATGTAATAAAGAAGCTAATGCATGTATTTTAGCGGTGAACTAGTGGGTTATTTAAGATGGATAAGGTATGTAGATACACATGAATTGCACTCAAGTACAATCTTGATACACTTTATTTTATGTTACATACATGTAATGCTACAAAACGTACACATTTGCCATGTGTAACTGCAGACCTTAGTAGCCTAATATATTTAAGTACTTCTTGTTACATTGTGTGGTACTAAGTACTTTCTTACATATTTACAGTGTACCAAGTTTGTAACACGTATGTAACAGACTCGGCTTGTTACATATGTGTAACAGTAGCTGCCTATTACATGTGTGTAATTACAATCTGTAAGTACAGGCTGTACCATAACTTAGTTACATGTTAATTACATTTTGGTACATGTAATTACAACGTTTATTACTAAGTAATTAACTAAGTAATTACTCTGTATCAAGGACTACGTAAAATAAAGTGTTACCCAGACGGATCCTGTTGGCTTTATCTTTTAGGGCCAATAGATTGATACAGAGAATGCCCTGGGACCACACCTCACTCTTCTTCCACTTAGCTATGCAACCTGAGTCAACTTCATTCATACAACCTTATTATAGATCAAAAAGTACACTGGAAACTGTAGCTACTGGAACAAGACCTAAACACAAAGGCGCACAATACAAGACGAATAGCTAACTGTAAAATATGCCCTCATTTCCAGACCCTGAGACACAAATGAGCCAAGTGGTATCTTGTGCTGCTGGTATGCAAAGCTCATCATCCTCATCTTGTTTTTTATGATTAACATTTTTTTAATTTGAACACAGAAAATCAAAACATAAATACAAAAAATCACCAATTAACTCCCACTACCACCCCCTCCTCCTCCTCCTCCTCATCCCCAAGCCCACCTCAACCCTAAACACACCACCCTGTGGTCACACATGAGCACATACAGAATAAAGAAAAAAACAAATAAAAACAAATAAAAAATATATAAAAATCACACACATTAACATCTACCCCTCTCTCTCCACTGTTCCACACCAAGAACCTTCCAAGAATGGCAAGTATCTGCCCCATTTCCCAACAAACAAATCCAAATTCTCCATTCTTCTATATGACACTTTTCGAGAGCCGCCACCATCCCCATCTCCGAGCACCACTCCTGAAATTGGGCACTCCAGCTGACTTCACACCCCTCAAAATCACCTGTCTGGCGACCATAACACTGGTTAGGACCCAATCCTCAACATGTTTATTCCGCACATTGATGACAACCCCATCTTCCAAATTACAGATTCTGGGGAAAAATGAAACCTGAGTGCCCAAGATGTCACAAACAAAACACTGAACCCTCAACCAAAACCCCTGGATCTTAACCCCTTAAGGGTTAAGGTAGCACCCAAGCATGTAAGGTAGCGATTGTGGCCATCAGAAGCGGAGACAAATCGACTGCAACTAGGAATTACACACAAACGAAAGGGCATCTTGAAAAAGATGCTTTCCTTTGTGCCACACTTTTAGAGAATGATATACTCTTTTAGTGATTTATATATATATATATATATATATATATATATATATATATATATAAGGGCTCTGCTGTACTGCCGAAGCACCTAGGGGTGTTGCTCGACACAACCGTAGTGTGTGAGGGGGAGAACCGCTGCAATGCGCCATAGATCCAGCAGATTTGAGCAGAGGAGAGATGAATGGAAGGAAGGATTCAGCTCAGTGAATGTGTCTGCTCGGCTGCGAAGAAGAAATCTGAGTGTGTGTTTGCAAGCGGCACTCCTTTTATACCCGTATGTCCAGGGGAGGGGCATGCAAATCCCACACGCCAATTCCCATTGGCCTTTTCTCAAAGATCAGAGATGTCTGGGCTCCCAAGTGTAACCCCCTAGTGTCAACTCATCGACACAAATTCGAGTGAGTGACAGATAGGGAAACATTGATTTCAGCCTTTAACATTTGTTGGAAATCAGGATTTTGCAAAAGGGATACATTAAAGCGCCAACTATATGAATTATTTTTCTCCATTTCTGGCAACACCTCTAAACTCAGCAGGGCGTGATCTGAAACTAAGATGTTTCCAATTGTGCAATCAACAACAGATAAAATTCTCAATGATTCTCAGTGCTAAAGCTACCTTATGTTGATGTAAGTGTTTCTTGCATTCCTTGAATCGATCACGTTGCTCTCTTGTCAAATCCACAAAGTCTGGGAATAAGAAAATTTTGTAGTTCTTCCAAGAAAGCCGTCCTTTACTCCTTGCCTCTTGTAACATGAGATCATTATCGGATGATCTAAGAAATTTGGCCAGAATTGGCCAAAGCCAGAACTCCGAGCCAGAACTCTGTGGGCTCGCTTGATTTCCAGTTTATGGCCTGTTATGTTGAGCAGACTCGGAAAAAGCTTGTCTAGGAATTTTACCATATCGCGGCCTTCCTCATGCTCAGGAATTCCAACAATTCAGAAGTTTTTTTGCCGATTATGATTCTCAAGGTCTTCCAGCTTTTCCCAAACATGTTCTAATCTATATTGGTCACTAGCGGGTTAGCAGTTAATTCCTTCTCTGATCACTCCAGATAATCGATCCATTTCTCGACGTCCTCATTTCTTATAACCAACTCAAATAATTCAGTCTCCATTGCAGTGATCGATCGACATATAACAGCAAGATTGTCCAAGTCCTCCACAACCATCACCAGCATTACAGACAGGTTCGCCAGTTGCTGCTGAATCTCTCTCGCCGCACTGTCCATCCAGTCCCTGGATTTTTAATTCTTTGACATGTTGACTTCATAGACAATTTGTGGCAGGGTGTATCAAATCTCACCGGTTTGAGACACAAAAATAATTAAAAACTAGCAAAGTGCGCAGAGCTCAACATTCACACGTCCGACCCCCCCATGGCGCCATGCAACCCCCCATCCTCATCTTGTTGTTTGCATGGCACTTTTAATAAAAAATAAATAAAAAAATCTAAACTATTAATGCAGCAAATTTGCCACTTGTTATTTTCACATTTGGTTCAAATGTTTGCCAGAAGTTTGCTGCTCTTCGCCAGTAGTGGTGAACCTCCAGCAAACCTTTTTTTTTTTGTTTTGCCGCAAAGCTCATTTGCAAGTTTGCAGCTCTCGATTTTCAATAGCAGGAACTTGCATCATTAAATAACATACATGTTATTTTTATTTAAGGTGCTAATTTATTTAAGGTACTGACCAGCATACCTGTTCACCAGCACATGTTGTGGTTTGAACGTTGAATTTCTGATACCCAAATCAGGATACCTGGCTAGCCTGACAACATTAGCAGTCAAACTTAACCAGAAAGAATCTGCTGCTTCACAAGCATAAATCAACTTTACTAGAAAGGTCAAGATGGTCAACCACCTACCAAGTTTTGTTGGTGAACTGTATGGCTATGCTATTCATAGCCATCAAACCAGCGCTAACCAGTTTAGCCTAGTTAGAACTAGGGTAGTTCAAGGATACTGATATCAGATGTTATGGTTCCACTATAATGTAGCTGTGTAGCTATACTGTGCATCTCTGAATGTGCTCATTTTGTTGTCATTGTGATCAATTGTTTTGTTAACCCTATTTCTTTTTTATTTCTTTTTTCAAATAATAGGTGTGTGCAGCTTTTATTTCAAGATCAGTATCACATAACTATATTGTATGCAGACTCATTTATGTTAGGAAAATAGCGCAAGAATGCATGACCCATTATGCAACTGAAATATGAGCTAAAAAATGCTTTCGCTAATCAAAATGGGGATAAATCCATGAGTGCATTTATTGATGACAACATAAACCATCCATTCTAGAGAGAAAAAACAACGTGGGACAGTTTGGACAAATACAAGCAATGTAAAGCTTAATAAAATAATTTATATAAGAATTCTGGAAGAACACAATAATATTAGTGTTCTTCCAGAATTCTTAATAAAATTATTTATATAAGAATTCTGGAAGAACACTAATATTATTATATTCATTTGAAAAATAAATATTTATAAATTAAAATGTTATGAATCACAAACATGATTGAGTAGTGATTAAACCATTCGCTGTAGTAGAGTTTGACATCAGTAGGCAGACAGAAGACAAGAATACAGGAGCATTTCGACTGTGGACTCTTGGTAAACAGATATAGTTAGTCATTAACACACTTCAAACACCACATCAACTATTCCAGTTCCTTTCTTATTTTCAGAATGTAAGTAAATATTGAAAAAATAAATATGTAAGATTGGTAAAGTCTTGAAGTATTGATTGATTGACTCTTTGCTTAACTAGTGGATGATATTAAAGTACTTGCAACTTAAATTCCTGATACAAATGATCTCAGCCAGTATTGTTTGTTCTGTGCAATGTTTGTTGGAGTTCAGTTACTATAACTTGCTAAAGGCTGGACATGTTGTGCTGTCCTGTTGGACTGGAAAAAAAGCAGAGATAGATAAAAGTTAAGACAATTACATTTATTCATTTTACTTCCACTATAGTTCTCCTCTAGGAGAGGAAAAATCTGGCCTCTCATTGTCTCAGCTGATCCCTGCTAAATACGGTAAGTTTGTGTACAGTTTTTGTGTGTGTTATTTTGTAGTAGTTCAAGCAGTGTACTTTGTAGCCTTGAATGTAATCAACCATATACATCTAGTCAGTTTAAATTCTGTAAAATCTTCCAACGTAACAGATGATCATTGTTGAATTGTAATTGGAAATGTGCGTCTTGTTGTATTCAAAGGGGTTTTTTGCCACGATGAGGAGCGTCTTCCTCTACATCTCAGTGCTGGTTGTATTTTGGGCTGCCAGAGCTCTCTGCAATTCAGGTAATATATGAGAAATCAATACCAATTTAGAATTTGTAAACAGTTGCAAACCCAAATTACAATTCTATCATTATTTACTCGTGTCATTCCAAATTGGAATGACTTTCTATCTTCTGTGGAACACAAGAGGAGATGCTTGGCAGAATGTTAGGGACATTCTGCCTCAGACACCATTTACTTTCATTGCATCTTTTATTCCCCATACAAAGTGAATGGTAACTGAGGCTGACAGAACTTACCCTTTAAGTGTTGCAATTGTCTTTACATTGAATTTTTATTTTTTTTATGTTCTTATTAACTTATACGCTCATCAGAGAAATGGTGTGCATTAGGTTCAAAAGTAATTATAGTTGTTATTCTGGTGCCGATTCAGTGTTCTCTGTACTATGAACCTTGGATCTGTTTTGGTCAGTTTTTTCTAGCAGCCCAAAAGCAAACATGATCCTGCGCTCAAGAAGAGCTAATGGATTTATGGAGGAACTAAAGCCCCCATCATTGGAGCGTGAGTGTAGGGAGGAAAAATGCAATTTCGAAGAGGCGAGGGAAATCTTCAATACTAGGGAGGCTACGGTTAGTATTGTTAGCATTTAAACAATTATAGATGTATTTTCTTTTTTTTTTTTCTAAATTATTATCCACTAACCAATTTGTTCTTTTTGCAGATGGAATTCTGGACAGGGTATATAGGTTAGTCTGGTCTGTCTTATACAATATCGCTGCAGGCCATCATAACTGCTATTCATTACTGAATATATGCTGTGTGCTCTTAGACGCAGACCAGTGTGCCTCGAATCCATGTGTTAATGGAAAGTGTGTGGACGTGTTTCAGGATTACTCCTGCATCTGCAACCCAGGGTTTGAAGGGAGAAATTGCCACCTGCGTAAGCCTCTTTGTTTCTGACAGGTCTTTTACACTAGAGCTTTTGGTGTGGACCTGAGTCAATTTTACATATGTGTTCAGTTTGTTGGGTTGGTGTAAAAGCAGTTTTTAGATTCCTCTTCAAAAGATTGTATGGTTCTTCTGAACTTGGTTACGGTTCGAGTTAGTCAGGGTTGGGGAGTAACGGACTACATGTAACGAGATTAAGTATTTAAAATACAAAATATAAGTAACTGTATTCCACTACAGTTACAATTTAAATCATTGGTAATTATGATACAGTTACATTCAAAAGTATTTTGATTACTGAAGAGATTATTTTGCATTTTATTGTCATTTGTTTAATTTAATATTCAGTCCTTTCAGATGGAAAACATTTATACATATAAATGATGCGATCCAAAGTTCATTTGAACAGCGGTGTAACACTTTCATATGATGTGTTACATTCATACGAGCAGACAGAGAAGTACGTTTGAAGGAAGTTTGGAGCAGAAGAAATAGAAATAAACCTTATGTACATTTTCAGCTTTACGCCAAGCTAAAATGCTATTTCTAGCCATTTTACATGCACATGTTACCAGACACGATCATACTTTTATATCAAGAAAATTCATGTTGGATCATAATTTCTTATTTTCTAGTAAGATCTTTGATATTAGCGCAAAAATCATATTCTTGATAATAATGTTTGTATTGCTTTCCTGTAAAAATATCTAAAAATCCTTAAAACAAGATCAATTTGACTGATCTTGTTTTAGAAACAACACTGTATTAGATATTTAGGTTTTTCAGATAATGTGTTTTTAACATGTGTTATTTGTCTTACTGTACTGGGTACAGAGTTTTATAGTCAAAACAAGAGAAAAAAATCTACCAGTTCTGAAGAAGTAATCCAAAGTATTTAGAATATGTTACTGACCTTATACGAAATACATTACAAATTAGATTTTACAGCATGTAATCTGTAATGGAATACATTCCCAATCCTGGGGTTAGTTGGTCTGAAAGCAATCCATCCTAAATCACGGAAGTGAACTGCCATTGATGATGTATAATTTTCATCTTTGCATGTGTTCACAATTAGTATAGTATGATACCTTTCTCATTCCAGTTTGTCTCTGAATAAATTGCCTTTGACATTGCACATCACAGAGGACAATTACAGTCCAATTTATGTGTATACATGCTGGATAAAGCTGAGTTACAATTACATTATCTAGGTCTGTTAGTCCAATTTTGCAAAAGTCTGACTGAAATCAAACTTTGAAAATGCATGAAAATGCAACCTGCTGGGTGTAATCAAACTCGAGTTCAGACCAAGCAATCGAAAAAAGTGTGAAAACATCTCTGTATACAAGTTACAGCATTTGACTTACAGCAATTGATTTTAGTGGCAGATTTGATTTAGAGTGGAGACATCCACCAATGGTTGGTGCAGTTTATTTTATTGACATTGTTATGGCTAATTTGGGACATTTAGTAGTGAACCTCTGGAGTTCTATACATTGAGGTTATGGTAATAAATGTCCTGATAGAAGTTCTGTGGTTTTGTTTTTAGGCAGCACAGCCACTAACTGCTCTGAGAACAATGGCGATTGTGATCATGAGTGCCACGAGAAAGAGGATGGTCTTAGTCGCACATGCAGTTGTATTAAAGGATACCAACTCCAAGATGACTCTAGAAAGTGCACTGCCAAAAGTATGTAGTTAATTTTATTTATTATAAGTGTCATGCAAAGAATGTAGGGAGGGAAGGCAGAGCCTTTATTTGGGAAACAGCCATTTCCAGATGACTGATTAGAGTACACTGTACAAAGTAAAAATGTGTTGTAAAATTACTTTTGTTGGTGTATCCTAATGCAGTCAGATTGATTTAGTCATATAAACTAATTTGCTTGACTAATGTGCAAACTGTGAAGCTATCATTTGACTCCAGATAAAATGTGTTCTAGTTCTTTGACCCAAAAACATTTTTATCTTCCAATTATTTCTACCATTTGGAGTTCAATGGATGTATCTCAAGATGTAAGTACCCATTACTTTTGAGCAGATTAATTTCTCTGTGCATCTTTCTCATTTACAGACGAGGCTTCATGTGGCCAGATTCGGATTGCAAAGTCATTCTATAGAAATAAGCAAGTAAAAGTTGGTTTACAGCCATGGGTTATGGGGGGCACCGTTGGTAAAAAGGGAGAGAGTCCCTGGCAGGTATTTTCTTATCTTATATATATATGTTGACTAAAGTGCTGAATGTTTATACACGCTCATTAGGGCATTATATATTGTACCAAAAACTCTGCTATAGCCATATTTTGTGCTCCAGTTGGTAATGCATTAAAATGATTTGTAGCTAGCTCATTACAATGTGTGTGTATTTCACAGGCTCTTATAAGAAATCATAAAAACAAGTTTCATTGTGGTGGAGTTTTGATTGATGAAAACTGGGTTCTCACTGCAGCTCACTGCCTAGAGACAAGCACACGGTTCAGCGTCGTACTGGGTATGTAATTCATTTTAGTAATCTCTTTAGTGTAATCCTTCTTAATCCTTCCTTACATTTATACTTCGCATTTGTTCTTAGAAAATGCTTTCTTACCAAAGCAGCTTGCAATACAGCGCACACATTACATAAGAGACAATTGCCAAGACATGTAGAAAAGAGTTATGCTGTATATTAGCATGATATATAAGGAATAGTTCACAAAAACAAAAATGTATGACTTACATTTTCGTGTTTTTTTTTTTTCGTGCATGCCCATCATTAATAATCAACCACTGGATTTACCAATTGATCATGTTGATAGTTGGTTTTTGGAACTACCGGTTACAGGCAAAAATCTGTCGATAGTCATCGATAGTTGTTGTTTTTTAATCCGTAATTAACATTCACGTGGGGATTTTTTGTATCTAAATCTTTCATCATCGATAATAATCATCCATATTTTGATCCTCACGTCAATGCACATTTTTATTATTTTGATTGGATCATCGAGGGAAAAAAAATTTGACTATATGGAAACGTGTCCAATCAGCACATATATTAAGTTTCCAAATTCACTTCATGTGAATAATAATAAAAGTTATTCCTCATAACACCTGATCTGGTGAAATATCTACAGTATATTTACAAAACTGGTGAATATATAGGTTAATACTTAAACATAGAGCATTGTAATGCAACCAAATCTCTTCATTTCAAACTAAGAGCCCCCTTTGTGTTTTGGTCTTTTTTATAGTTAAATGTTCCACATTTTGCACCAAATCAACTTTTATTGGGATTTTGGTTTCACAATAAACTACAACAGGAATTGTAATAATTTAGGAGTCGTGTTGCCTCTATGTCTGTGCCCATCTTAGTAAGAAAAGACGAAGACATTTTTTTTAACATTCTATAAATCGATTTTAAAAACTATCGCCCGTTTAATCTGTTACCGGACTTTACCTCACTTATCAGTATTGGCAAAATCCACTACCGGTCGACCTCTAGTTGTCATGAGCAAATTGTGTTTGTGATGTCACTGTATTCCAAAATCTCTTTTTCACCTGTCGAAATGAATCATGGAAAACAGCAATTTGAAAAGTCTTCACTTTGTAAGGTATTTTTAAAAACATCGGTTTTCAGTGACTTAAAATAGTGTTTAAGTGTTGAGGGACTCGGAGGCCAAAACACACACCAAAAAAAAAACAACTTTGTTTTCAGGAATATCATATTCACGTGGATGGGGTCTAAGTCTGGCAAAGTTAGAGAAATGGCTAAATTATATAAAAAAAAAATGAATAATATATAGCAATAGGCACTTTTATGATGTGTATGTTTTTAACTAAGTGTGATTATCATCTCTCCAGGTGACTATGAACGGTACAAGATAGAAGACACAGAGATGGTAATTCCTGTCAAACAAGCCATTACTCACCCCCAATACAACCCTATCACAGTGGACAATGACATAGCTCTGTTGCGCTTGTCTGGACCAGCAACATTTTCCACATACATACTCCCAGCATGCCTCCCTAGCCAGGACTTGGCAGAACGAATGTTGCATCGCAACAGTACCATGACAGTGGTCACTGGCTGGGGGAAGGATAACCAGACAGCTCAACGCTACAGTTCAGCTCTCAATTTTATCGATATTCCAATTATAGACAGCAAACAGTGTTCCAGCTATATGATTAACAACCTGACGCAGAACATGTTATGTGGTGGTGTGCTGGGGCAAATCAAAGATACTTGTGAGGGTGACAGTGGGGGTCCGATGATGACAATGTATCATGACACATGGTTCCTCATTGGTTTGGTGTCCTGGGGCGAGGGCTGTGGGCAGAAAGACAAACTGGGCATCTACACCAAAGTGTCCAGCTATTTGGATTGGATAGATAGCGTTCGCCAGGAGTGGGATAAAGTTTAGGCCCCATACAACTCCATCTTGTTCTGCCTTTAAGTGAAATTAATGTGTAACAGAATTCCCTTGGTCATTTCATTGAAGAGAACAACGTGTAATAAACACCTACATTTATTCTGCTATGAATCCTGCTGATATTTCCTTTATTGCTGCCAGTTAGTAAATAAACAGTCAAAGTGGACCAATGTTACACATTCTATCTTTTAATTAAGTTGAAAATTATCAACACACTTGCAAATGTTCATTTTTGTTACAGCATGTGTATCCAACTACACTAATAATGTTTTTATTATGCGATTCCTTTATTGGGTCACACAAAAAAGTAAAACAGAGCTGGGGGACAAACTGGCCAACCAGATCAACCAGCTGAACACCGCTTGAGTACAGCTACTGTAAACTAACTTAAACCAGCAAAACTCCTTAAGCTAGCAGTCAGCTGGGCCATTCAACAAAGTCAAATGAGATGAGTTATATGGAAGAACTTTAGAGCCTAGCTTTTATATATTTATATTTAAAATTTTACCTGACAACAGCAAAATACAGAAAATGTCGCAGAACAAAGTGCCTATCAGCACGGCTGGGGACATTCCTGAGGATGATAGACAATTACAGACTGAATAAAATATTTATATACAAAACATGACATATATAGTAAAGGGTCCAGCATAGAAATGAGTTGAACATATGGTGGGGGGGGTTGTTAACAGGACTGCTTCTAAAAAATGTAACAATGTGGTTTTCAGTTTAATATTAAATCCTCTGAGTCTATTGTTTTACTAACAGCCTATTGGTAATAAACAATGTTTCTGCTTTAGTAGACAGAAATCACTTCCTTAAAACATTAATCTGACCATTTACAGTAGGGTGATGATGGCTACTCTGATTACAGTATATTACGTCTTACTTTCAAATTTACTATGAAATGTACTCCGTTCTGCTTAGCCTAGCATGATCAAATCAATTACCAGCCAAATCAAAGCATATCTCTCAAAGTAAAATTGTCAATAAAATTTTTTTATCAAGGCAGAAGCATAATGCACAGACAATAAGCAAATACTCACACTACAATAATAATAATTCCTTACATTTATATAGTGCTTTTCTAGGCACTTAAAGAGCTTTACACAGTATAGGGGAATCTCCTCTACCACCACCAGTGTGCAGCATCCACCTGGATGATGCAACGGCAGCCATAGTGCACCAGAACGCCCACCACACATACAAGGGATTTGTCTTAAAGGAATAGTTCACCCAAAACATTTAAATTCTCTCATCATTTTCTCACCCTCATTCCATCTAAACGAAGATTTTAGAAGAATATTTCATCTCTGTAGGTCCATACAATGCAAGTGAATGTTGGACAGAACTTTGAAGCTCCAAAAAGCACATAAAGGCAGCATAAATGTAATCCATATGACTCCAGTGGTTAAATCTGTATCTTCTGAAGCAATATAAGTGTGTGTGAGTGTGAGAAACAGATCAATATCAAAGTCCTTTTTTACTATAAATTCTCCCGGTCCAGTAGGTGGCGATATGCACAATGTGAATCGCCAAAAGCAAAAGAAGAAGAATGTAAAAAGTAAAAATGCAGATTTATAGTAAAAAAAAAGGACTTCAATATGAATCTGTTTCTCACCCACTCCTATTACATCGCTCTTGAATATACAGATTTAAACACTGGAGTCTTATGGGTTACTTTTATGCTGCATTTATGTGCTTTTCGAGCTTCAAAGTTTTGGTCACCATTCACTTGCATTGTATGGACCTACAGAGATGAAATATTCTGCTAAAAATCTTAATTTATGTTCAGTAGAAGAAAGAAAGTCACACACGTCTGGTATGGCATGAGGGTGAGTTAATGATGAGATCATTTTCTTTTTTGGGTGAACTATCACTTTAAGGCAAAAACCTGAGGATCATAATTCAAGGTGCATATCCTTATTTAAAGGGAACACATAATTTGCTACAGGCTTTAGAGTAAAAGCTTATGTGTAAGGCCTTAGATCTAACCCTGAAAGTTTGGGATGTATATCAGAAAATATGGATCTAATGTTAAAATTAAGGAGGGTTGGATCTGCTACTGGCTGACCTCCTGATCTTCAGCTCCTGTTCATATCTCTCCAGTTGAGTCCAAAATCCTGGATTAGGTTCCACTACTGACCGGGCCGTTTTAACTACCTGATGAAACAAATAAGAATTAGAGAACAATTGAGCAGCACAAAAATACCACACTGTTTACATTTTGTGGCTATACTTGTGTGTATTTTAACATTTACGAACTGGTCTAATTCATTTCTACTGTAAGCACCTTCCTGTAAACATTTTTTATAAAAAATAATTTGTTGATGCAATCCACATTATGCCACAAATACTGTCGATTAAGCTCGCTGAACCCGCAACATTCCTTCAAGTGCAAAAAGGCTAGTTAGTTGGTCAAGTGCTCCTGATGGAAGTGGTGTGTTTTTATAATGTGTACATTATGTAAAATCCAAGCCTAAAAAGGAAGTCATGAAAATTAGACTTAACTGTTCATACCTGGAAGGCATCTGTTAGGGAGAGACCCTGATGTCTCATCAAATAGGCCACACAGACAGTAGCTGAGCGACTGCGTCCATTCTTGCAGTACACAACTGTGCGGCCTCCTCGCTTTGCCTCACTTGTTATGGCATGAGCACAGCGGTCAAAATATTTGTACAGGTCTTCATTAGGATCATCATAGACAGGCACACGCAAAGTGCTGACCCGTATAGATGGAAAGGGTTGCTGCTTGGACACATTGATACAGAGAGTGACCGCCTCCTTCTGGATTAGTGCATCATTACAGGCTGACCGTGCATTACTGATTAGCAGACAGTCTGTAACTGTGCACAACTGGAGCATCTCTCAATATATGCCTGACTCTATGATTGTGTATGTGTCTTGAAGGAACATCATAACCTTTGATTGACCATTATAATTGATATAGATACCCTAATATTGTATTTAGTATACCATCCCCTAGTGTTCTTGTAATAAAAGTAGATGCATACGTCACTGGTGTGGTGAGCCTTACAAACTGTACACTATTTATACTGAATGAGCTGGGAGGCCTGATCAAAGGTTTCCCCCTGGTCCTAAGGCCCCAAATGTATCCCAGCAGTGATCTCTCCGCTCACTTTAGAAGACTGAACTGTTGATAAAATCAGACAAGACAGAACAATAGCAGTATCAATTTACTGAAAAAACTAACACATGCAAAAGTAGTCAAATACTCCCTCCAACTCTGAAAACATTTACTGTAATGTTTTGAACTGGCCATGCAGCAAACAGGAATTTAACAACAGGGGTGGACTCTTCCATCTTTATCCAAAGTACGACATAAACATTGAGCTCAGATTAAGAAATAACTCTGACCTGCAGTTTTAGCCCGGGATGATCCTCGTTGCAGATGCATCAGCCCCTCATTTCTTCATGCTCCTCCTCGTCACCACTAGTACAGTCCGATGGCAAGAAAACGTGCAGTGTACGAACATGCGGCTGACTCCGCCCATTATTCTGTCAATCATCACTGTTCTTCCTCTCACTTCTCACTGTAAGAGTAAAAATAGTCTAGCTGCTTCAGCGTTACTTGAAACCTAAGCTGACACAATCTAGATTTCATGCATAGTCTGCTGATGTTTTGAAAAACTGACCGAGTCTTCACGTGACTGAACGATTCTGATTACTGTTGGGAAATAGATACTAACAAATAAATGTTTTTCAGCGTTTCAGACTAAGTCAAAGTCACTTACAAGGCGAGTCAGCCCACTCCGCGGCCATCTTGGGAAAGCTCCCGGGCTGCTATTTTCTACGTAAACAAGCGGAATAAAACCACTTCAATCTACTTGAATGGGGGAAAACCGAAATCTCCAAAACAGTTTGTCAAAATTAAGATCAAAGAACTTATATAAAATCAGCAGTAAAATCTAACAACAATAGTATAATAAATTATTATTTCAGACTGCGCTAAAAACAACACAATTTTTCAGGCTGGTTCAACTAATGCGCATGCGCCTTCACGAATTGATTGACCGTCTAAAAGGTGATCGGCTCTTTCACCTGTGAGTCGGGACTTCCTTTGCTACATCGGTTGTAATGTGTTTAGTAATTATGTATAGGGGAAAAAACCCTAGACAAATTACAGTTTTTTACAATCGCTATGACAATTTTTTCAGTACTTTTAACAAATTTCCTAAACTCCTAACGCACCAACACATAGGCTACAACACACAATTGGCAAAACGTTTAATTTCATGCTCAATCACACATTGTAAACTAAACTCCAACGCTAATTTTCAAAATACAATAATACACTAGCAACAATACACTATGTCTACCAAAACACTGCAAACATGTCTCAAAATCAAATAATTTTTCAAAACACTAACATATGTTCTCGTCCAACAGGAAGATTTAGTCAGTCATAGCACAATGTCATAAAAACACTAACATCAGATGGAATTACAGAAACTGCATTATTTTATATGTGTCAGGTCTTATACAACAGACAGTATATTGTATTGATCATAGATTGTGTTTTGCACTCCAGTTTCTTTTGAAGCCTCTCTACATTTTTGTTTTGTTGGGTTTAGGTCTTTTGCTGCAGAAATTCAATTAAAAAAAAGACCCATCTCAGAGTGCTTTATAGAATGTACGGTTAACAAAGACAGAGACAGAATTGCTGCAATAAAGACTTTATTTGCAAAAGGACATTACTGCAAGATAACAAAAATATGCAATATAGCTGCCATTTATTATGTGAAAATACAAAATACATGAACAGAAAAAGCACCAGAAGAATAAAAAAATAAATAAATAAATAAAAAAAAAGTCATCTTCTAATCTGCCCGGTCTTCTGCATTTGGCCACATGTTCTCATCCACATAACACCTGATATCTTCTCTGGCAAGGCATCGTGGGAAGAATTTTTTGGCATGCCTTATCCACCCCTGGCAGTGTTCAGCTGTGATGTCTTGGCATGCAGCATCCATTGCATCCAGGAGGGACATTTGGTCCTGTCTCCTTCCATCTCCAGGATGAGAAAAACTCCTCAATGGGGTTAGGGAAAGGGGAGTAAGGAATAAGGAAAAGGGACATCATCCTAGGATGGGCGTCAAACCATGCTGTGACTGCACAGGAATGGTGGAATGCCACATTGTCCCACTCCTCGCCCTTGCCCTTGTCCTTGTCCTTGTCCTTGTCCCACTCCTCTCCCTCGCCTCACTCCTCTCCCTTGTCCTGGTATACGTCTTCCTCTACCTAGTGCAGACATTTTTCTTTCTTTCTTTTGTTGCTCTATATTGTTCCCTTTCCACAAAAGATCAGCCCACAAGGTCCTCTTTTACATTATACCATATGGTCATGCGATTGAAAGAACCTCAACACCTGAGTGTGTTTCCTAGATGGGAATCAGCTGTGATTTATATATTTGCATAATTCAATCAGCTGTTTCTCAGTAACAATAGAATAAAATACAGGGGATATATTTGGTTTCAATTCACAATATAAACAGCTGTTTACCTTGACTTTAGCCTGTAAGGTTAGGTTTAGAACATGGTGTTATCTGTTCTGACATACAGTGTTAAAGCATTGGTAAATTTGGCAGTAAAAATCCATTGTTTGGTCTTGTTTGAGCTTGTGTGTAAAAGAAGTTCAAGCATTTTAAATTTGTGTTAATTGTATGCATTTTGTGTTAAAGCAACAAGAAATGTGTTAATAGTATGGCTTACACAGACTGATGTAGTGCTAACTGTGTTAAGAGTTTTGGAAAATTGTTAAAAGTATTGAAAAATCTGTCATAGCAATCGTAAAAAACTGTAAAGACTTTATTTGCAAAAGGACGTTAGTACAGTAATGACTGTATTGCCAAACCTTACCTGGACGTATTGGTGACAGAGTTCTTTGATGCGCTCACCATTCCTTTCAAAAGGAACTTTGTATAATAGTTTCATTTGGACTCTGTGTTTAGTTAGAGTCCGAGAAATGGATGTTGTGCTGATTGCTGCAATGTTCCTAAAGACAAGGTTGTCCTCTACAACTCTGGACTGAATGTCCTTCAGGTTTATTTCATTGTCAGCAATCACCATGTTGACCATTGCAAGTTCCTGTTCTTCATTCAGGAGCTTTCCTCTGCCCCCTGAGGGAGGTAGACGTTGAATCCTTAGAGGGACAAAATACAGTGAATATTAGAGACCGGAGGCACACAGTCACTGTAATACATGGTAAAATTATTTACACTTTGCAGTAGGAGAAGCAATACCCTACATGTTGGTTTCTCTAAAAATCCGAACAGTAACAATATAATAAAATACAGGGGATATATTTGTGTTTCAATTCACAATATAAACAGCTGTTTACCTTGACTTTAGCCTGTAAGGTTAGGTTTAGAACATGGTGTTATCTGTTCTGACATACAGTGTTAAAGCATTGGTAAATTTGGCAGTAAAAATCCATTGTTTGGTCTTGTTTGAGCTTGTGTGTAAAAGAAGTTCAAGCATTTTAAATTTGTGTTAATTGTATGCATTTTGTGTTAAAGCAAAAAGAAATGTGTTAATAGTATAGCTTACACAGACAGATGTAGTGCTAACTGTGTTAAGAGTTTTGGAAAATTGTTAAAAGTATTGAAAAATCTGTCATAGCAATCGTAAAAAACTGTATTAAAAAAAATAGTTTATTTATGGTGGTTCGCAATTTGATAATAGCGCCACCTAATGGACTTTTGTGCAGTCATCTCTGTGATTTTAATATTGGGTTTAAAACGTCTAATAATAGGGTGACCAGATTCCTGCATGTGAAAAACTGGACTGTCCCCTCCCAGCAAAAATGAAATTGACGTATCCTTACCTAGGCGCAGATCAATGCTAAGTAGAGGGTGCATCCACATCTGTAACTGTTGTCACCTTGTACTTTTCGCTGGCAGCAATTTTTCTCGGTGTGCGCTTGTCTTTCAATAGTTTATCCTAAAATGCAGAGCAGTTCAGTCCAAAATTAAAACATACGAAAAACATTGCCTTCATGACTGTTTCACTGAGTCGAGACTTATCTAGTGTCCATGCTACATTCATTAATGAGAACACATGCTCCACAGATGCAGATGTCCCAGGCAGGCATAAGACAAACTCTACTACTTTGACTAAGACTCCAAAGTTGATTGTCTTGCTCTCCAGATCATGAAATAGAACTGTCCACAAAAACATCTGTCCATCTCTCAGACATGGCCATCTTGTTCATGTTCCACTCAGTGATGTGACAAGTGACAATGTTTTTCATGCAAGCCCACTCATCAAAGAGCAATTGTCAATCAAATCGAATTCTGGAGTTTAAGTGTTCAAGGCTGCTCTGAAAGTCTCTGGGATGTCTCTCAGTAGGGCCCACAGAAGTTCTCCAATGAGCGGCTCCAATTTTGGAGGTAATCCACCGATGCTGAATAAAATTTTCTCACTGCACAAAAGAAATCATCTATTCCCATGTCACCAGCTTCAACCAGGACATCCAACTGCTTTTTAATGTCAGAGGGTATGAATGATTCCTCCTGAATGGCCTGGTCATGAATGTACAAAGCCACTTCTGTGGCTGATATGTGGTCTTCCTCTACTATCTCTAGTGCTGTTTGCTTGAGTGCAAAGCCAATCCAAAGTTTAGTGCAAGGATCGCTGAAAACATTTCTGAAAAACCTTTCTCGAGAAAGAAAGTATGCAAGCAGACCAATGAAAATGTGTTGTAATCTTTCAAGAGATGGACCAAGAGAGAGGAAATGTGAGTTGCCATGCTGCTGTAATTTATGATAAATTCTGACAAAATCACAAAAGTCTTTGAGCTCCTTCATGCACACTGTGTAGATATGTAAGTATTTGTACACCTTCACAGCAAAACTCTCTAAATCTATCGGAAGACCATCCACTTCTGTTTGCAATGTGTTATGTAAGATGTGTGCATTACAGCCAATCCCCAAATTTTCCCTTCCTAGCTTTGAATGCAGCTTTCCTTTACCAGCTCTCTGAACACCACCAAAGTTTGTGTCAGTATTGTCGGCATAGAGGGCAATAAACCTTTGATCAAGGCTGTGTATTTCAATTACGTTGGAAAGTCAGTTTGCAAATCCGACATCTCACCTGGCAGATGCGAAAAAATCAATTATCTTGACATTTATACCATCTAGTGGATTAAAGTAACGCACAAGCACAGGAAACAATTTTATGTCTTTGTGATTGGATGCATCCACAGTCAATGTGACAAACAAGCACTTGTCCAAATCACTCTTAACTACTTCTTCTGACAAAGGAATGAGTACATTGCATATGTGCAACCTACATTAGTGTCAGGTGTCCCTCGATTCATCAGTCCTCTGTGTATTAAGTCCCCATGTTCCCCTGTATTCATCGTCAGTTGTTTTCCATTCATGGATGTAAAGTTTTTTCTGTTTTTGTGTTTGAATTTCTTTTTTGAGTTTTGAGTTTTTATTAAAAAGCCTGCATATAGATCCTTTTTCTCTCACCTCATTCCTGCAATCGTTACAGAACAACTGACCATCACTATGGATCTAGTGGCTTTACAACTACTGTCTCTCAAACAAGGTGACGATACCATTGAGCAGTATACTGAGTGTTTCTGCAGTTTTGCCCAGGTTTTCAATTGGTGAGACATTGCTTTAAAAGACTTATCCTTTTGGACTCAACAAGCCTGTGAAATCATGTCTGCCTGGAGTAAGATGTGAACTTTTCCTGATGGAATTAATTGATTATGCCTTGAGGCTCACATATTCTCCTTGCACTGTGGGGTATGACAGTAATCCCTCTTTGTTGTCAGCGCAAATCGTGGAAATGTGATCCCGGTGTTTAATTAACATAGCCAAAATGTAATTTTTCTTTCAATAAAGTTTTATGTTTCAAGTGACTAATGTCGTCAAGCAGCGGTGAAGAGGACGAACACCGATAAAACATTTGTGGGTCTCTGCTTATTTATTCAGACATGTCAGTTATCTGTACACGTCAGTTATTTTTATAACATCATGGATTTGGATACATTTAAAATGGAAATGCGCATAGGACGATGTTATTCATAACACCCAGACTGTATAAAGGTATGCGATCATTGTAACACCTTGTAATAAATAAAAAGGCCTATGTAAATATGTAGGCTTACATATCTACATATCTAATGTGAGTTAAAAGCAGCTCTTACATTCATACGGTCAGCACAGACGTTTTATTGTGACCAAATCAGAGCAGAAAACAACACAAAAACATTTGAACGACAGTGATGTACCGCGGTTGCTCGCCAGCAGGTTCGCTGGCATATATTAATCCGTACACATCTTTTCCTGGGACTTGGCATGGATCAAAAGCATTTTCTGATGGTTTTCTTGAGATCGTTTTACGGGTGTTTTTATTTATTTAGTTTTATTTAGTTTTGAATTTGTTTAATATAGCTTTGCTTTTAAAAATGGTCATAACCATTGATATAATTTCCTTGTTTTTCCTCTTCACCCACAGAAAACAATTATATAAATTAAGCAATACTGCTCATAATGTGCTCCTAACTTTAACATATCTGTACATAAATGCCATAGGGTGAATTATTTGTGTAGTGGTCAAACATACTTGGAAGTAGGCTATGCAAAAGTGAAATTAAAGTAAATCTGGAGTGCTTTAACCCTTGTGCGACCTAAGGGACATTTTTGTATTTTTTATTTTATTTTTTCGATCATTCTGGCTGTGTTAATGCCAACATCATAACTTTGGCAAAGGTGTGTATTTTTGGGGGGAGTTTGTTATTTCAACATCAGTTCCTAAAATACATCTATAATACACTGTGTACACAAAAAAAGTTACAGTCAGGACCTTAAGGATGTCCCCATTAAAAGCCATTTAAACGTCAATATTTGATCCCAGTGCCATTAAAGCATAAACTTATGAATTGTATGACGTATTCTTTCATTCCGGAGCCCTGTCTTCACAATTTACATTTTCCACCAGGTGGCGCTATTGTTTATCATGTTTAGCCTATGGAGCAAATACATGCGCTTTTCCTATTTTCTGTTTGCTGTAGCTATTATAGAGCATATGAGTATTAAATAAATGATGCACATCATATAATATATATATATATATATATATATATATATATATATATATATATATATATATATATATATATATATATATATATATACTATATATATATATATATATATTCAGCGAGATGAGAAAGCCTCGAGATGAAGGCAGGGGAGGGTGGTTATTTAGCGTAAAAATAACAGTTTAGACACAGTTGAATTAATTTTCATATGTGTATGTATATGTATGTGTGTGTGTGTGTGTGTGTGTGTGTGTGTGTGTGTGTGTGTGTGTGTGTGTGTGTGTGTGTGTGTGTTTTGTACGAATAAGCACATCTGTTACTCTGAGTAACTCAAGAGTTGTGGAGCACAGTACCGCTCGTCTGAATACACTAATAATGCGTATACACAATACAGACAGGACAGAGCAGAGCAGCGTGCATAGCTTTGAAGCGAGCCGCTTGATTTATCTATTAATTAAATCAAATCGTTTTAGCCCTTTGCGGATAAATAATCGCACAATGACATACCACGATTTTATTTTAATTAATTATGCAGCCCTAATATAGAAATGTGTATATATATATATATATATATATATATATATATATATATATATATATATATATATATATATATATATATATGAGTATATAATGTATTAATGGCCGTTCAGTACGCTACAGTAATAAAACAAAAACATTCAAATGTAAATACGCATTAAAACATCCACTACGTCACTAAAATCCGTACGCATGGGATTAGATCCATTATGTCATCGCGCTACAGTCTGCAGTTATCCCGCCGTTGCGTCTGACGTCATGACGTCGTTTCGGGTGTTGAAAGCGGCGAGATGAGAGAAAGCCTCGAGATGAAGGCAGGGGAGGGTGGTTATTTAGCGTAAAAATAACAGTTTAGACACAGTTGAATTAATTTTCAAAAAGAGACTACAACAGTCTCCACAAGGAAGAGTCTTGTATTACATTTACATATATAGACTCAGTCAGCACTGGATATTTGGGGTGAGTTTCTCAAGTATTGACCGGGCGCCATTTAAACACGCTGTGCGGGAGACAGGAAAGAAATGACTGCTCTCGCAGCACACATGTATATGCTTCAGCGGACAAATTCTGTTTTCAAATAAACAAAACTCACTTTATTTGTTACTACTGTGGGTATGCTGTTGTTATGGTGTTAAAACGGTGGTAATGCGGCCTGTTAATGAGTGCCTGCAGTAGCGTCACTAATTGTGTGTTAGCTGGCTAAAGGCTAACAGAGCTCGAACTAAAGAGAGACATTAACAACCACGAACAACAACAG
Organism: Xyrauchen texanus; assembly: GCF_025860055.1. Classification (NCBI taxonomy): domain Eukaryota; kingdom Metazoa; phylum Chordata; class Actinopteri; order Cypriniformes; family Catostomidae; genus Xyrauchen; species Xyrauchen texanus. Next base: position 16,005,955 of record NC_068284.1, on the reverse strand, counting down.
ACTACAGGTATCCATTATACATCAGTAGCCGGGCCACGTTTTGTGTGTAAATTTGAGAGATAAGCGTCTTAGCGGTGAGTTGAATCACGTGTATTGGTTTTAACAAAACAGTGTATGTGACGCGCCACCCTAATAAATCGATTTTAAACTCACATTTTTACTGGCATTCAAACACCCGTCAATGCTACTAATATAACTCATATATACAAATAAGTGTTACTTGACGTCTTTACATCGCTTCAAAGTTGCGGCTTTGAGCACATTGGCGAAACTGCATTGTGCATGAACGATGAGTTCACAATTGACCACAATGCCACTAAATCAACAGCCATCACTATGCTAAAAAGGATTAAAGTCTGATTGCCTAGGTGTATCAAAGTACAATCGAAATGTTTTAGGAAACGTTATGTACTTGTAACTTCACGGAGTCTAAAAAATATTGCGATTGGCCGGCTATGAGTATTCAATATTTTTTAATTTATCAATAAGTTCTGTCACAGGCACTAAATTGTATTTTACCTTTATGCCTACTCCGAGTACATGCTCTTTGACATTTCTGTTCCTCAGGGTAAACTTGGTTTGTGTATGTATACAAGTTGTGAGTAGTACCTGTTTGTATTTAGGGTTTATCAGTTTCTATGGTGGGCAGAAATAAATCATTATTTGGTGCAGAGTTATGGAATAAAATGTCTAAATTATGGTGATAATTACTAATTGATTAAGCTGATATATCAGACTGATATTTAAATTAATATTCTGGGTTCAGTACATGTTCAGCTCAATCGACAGCATTATTTGTGGCATAATGTTGATTAACACAAATGTTTAATTTCGACTAGTCCTCCCTTTAAAAAAAAAAAAAAAAAGGGCCTGGGTAGCTCAGGGAGTATTGATGCTGACTACCACCCCTGGAGTTGTGAGTTTGAATGCTGAGTGACTCCAGCCAGGTCTCCTAAGCAACCAAATTGACCAGGTTGCTAGGGAGAATAGTTGCATGGAGTAACCTCCTCGTGGTCGCAATTAGTGGTTCTCACTTTCAATGGGGCAGATGGTAAGTTGTGCGTGGATCGCGGAGAGTCTCCACATGCTGTGAGTCTCTGTGGTGGCATGCACAACAGGCCACGTGATAAGATGCGTGGATTGATGGTCTCAGAATCGGAGACAAGGAGACCTGTCCTCTGCCCTGAGTAACCGTGCCACCATGAGGACCTAGTAAGCATTCCAAATTGGGAGAAAAGGTGATAAAAATAAAAGCAAAAAAAAAAAAAGGCAGAAATTGTGTCACAATGGAAGTGAATGGGGCCAATCCGTAAACATTAAAAAACTCACGGTTTCAAAAGTATAGCCAAAAGACGATGCTTTTAGTGTGATAGAATCACTTACTAACCTTTACTATTAAAAGTTATAGCCAGTTGTACATTTCCTTGCCAGAAATATGTAATGCTGTAAAAACTAAAACCCTAAAATAATGTTTTTTTTTTTTTAAACAACATTACAGCTCAATTAATAAATGAGTTTTAACAGAAGATTGAATGTAAGTGCTTTTATAAAATTATAAACTTCAAATTTCTGTGTTTAAATCCTCCAAAAAATTGCCCCCATTCACTTCCAATGTGAATAAGTGCCTCACTGTAACTGAGATTTTTTTTTATTTTTTTAAAGAAACGGAGCGAGTCTAATGTATTATAATGTATTCCTCTTTTGTCAATTGCTTTGGATAAAAGCATCTGCCAAATGAATAAATGTAATATTTTAATGTAAATACATTTTTGTGGTAATCAATATTATGCCACAAATGCTGTCGATTGAGCTGAACTTGTATTGAACCTGGAATTTTCCTTTAAATATGGACTCATTTTAAAATTCCAGTTCATGTATTTGTACTGTAGCTGCTTGGCCCTGTTCTGTTGTAATGAAGTCTAAATAAAAGACATAACAATTGTAATATGTTATTAATAGATAAGATCTGCTTTAAGTTTTCTAAAGTGTGATCAAGAGAAAGTTACCGTATATGCAAGACTTTTTAGATGGCTCAAAATGAGGCGGAGGTGATACCATACTGTTCATAAAAGGGATGTTAAAAACACGTGTTTTTTTTTGTCATCTGTTTTTTAATTTAGTCTTAATCCTGTGCCAAATGTCCTTTTTAGTTTTTATCATATTAAGTCAACCTTATCCTATTTTTATTGATTTTTTTTGTCATGTTTTAGTTGACAAAGTCTGGGCTTTTTAATGTAGTTTTAGTCAATGAAAGCTGTTGATATTTTAGTCATATTTTAGCAGCATTTACTCATATTGACATTTTATTCACTTAACACTGTAAACATTTTTAGCCATAAGAGTATTATTGATAAGCATTTTTCAATCCTATATATATATACACACACACACACACACACACATTTTATTGTTGTAATTTTAGTGTTATTTTTCACATATGATTGATCTTAACATGATGATGACATTGCGAGCTGCAGAGTGTGCATCAGTCGGCAGAACTTTAAATCTCTCCCGGTCTTGACTCCCGCTCAGATTTGTTCTTCCGCGACTGGTTGAAGCGGCTCTATTTTAAATTGAATTAAGAATGAAATAAAGATATATCTGCAAGCTGTGATCTGTGTTTCTATCAGACACTCGAGCTGCAGCTCTCGTCTCGTTTGTCATCATTATAGATTTATATGACCAAGTTATGTTAAATGACATCAAGCGACTATTCGACAACAGAATTATTTTATTATTGTTGCCAATGAGACGGTGGATTATCATTACAAATGATAATCCACCGAGTGCAACATTTGTCAGTGTTTTCCACGAAGACACCCACCAGAGTTTTTAGACCGCTGGGGGCGGCACGAAATTTGACGGAGGCGGCCTCCTAGTAATACTCTATGCAGGAAAAACAATTGTTATTGAATAAACAAATGTTACAGGACTTGGTTTATATCACAATTTTAAGTTATATTATGTGTTTTGGCAAAAGTTGTAAACCTAACAAGAATTGAGTAGTTTCATACTTGTATTGCAGTTATTACACATGTTATGAATTTATTACATACTTGAAACAACTGATAAAGCTGCTTTTTTTCATTTGATATATAAAATATATATTATACATGGAACTTATAATATACTAGTTGAACTGTAGTGATTTTGAGTGAAGTTTTTGTTCCCATTCGGTCTCTACTTGTACAGTGATATGTCGCATATACATTATGAATCAAGTTGTGTCCTTGGTACCTTAAAACAATTATATAGATTTCATGAGATTTGTTTTTGATTTGATATGTGAGTACTGTTGCATATTGAGCCTTAATTGGGATTGCAGTGCCTATTCAGTCCTCTCATTGCTCTCTCTGCAACTGTTCATTGATCTTAATAGCTTGGACTGGAGAGTGTGTTTAGAGAATGCATATACTGTATTTTAATAGAATTGAAAGAGAATGTTGACATTTGTTCTTCCACTTTACTCACATAGGTTTTTTTTTTTTTTAGTTCTCTTAAGGGGTGCAGACAAAGGTGTAGTCTAACTCTTAAGTAATGCTGTTACTGACTGTTTTGTGTGTTGTGAATGTCTAAATGAGTAGAAACATAGCTGAGTGCCCAATGTTAACATTTATGGCCGAATCATTTTTCTATGAAAATCATATAGTTTTCAAAACACTTAACATTTTTTGTTTGGCAGCTTGTACCTCTAAGTGGAAATATTTATGGGCACAGTCTGACTGTTATGTGTAACTGTGAATGGTCAGAATACAGCATATATACACACACACACAGGCATTAAAAATGACTGCAGAATTAAAAAACGACAGATTTACTTGATTCCTAACAAAAGACATTACACATTCAGAACCTTTTTGTTTTTTTTGGTTTTTGTATCTTTATTTTTAGTTAAGCTTACAGGTGACACTAAACAACCTCCCTGACTCTCTGACCTTAGTAATAAACAAACTATATATTCTTAATAGATTAGCAGTTAATGTACTGCTTATATAAACGCATATTGTAATGTGTTTTACATTTTAACTAAAACTGTTCAACAATGTACAATGCAAATAATGCTAATCCATTTTATAAGTTATAATGTCAACATTATATTTTTTTATGATTCGCACATGAACTACTAGGCTGCCTCACATTCTTTGTTGAAAATGTGCTGTTTTAATCATTTTCATATCTAAAAATGTGATCGACCGACATCATTGACCACTGTGCCACATATATGTTTTTCTCAGCGTCTTGCGCATGAGCCTTTAATTGCCTGTTTAAAAGAACTGAAAGATTGGTAGACACCAAAAATTTTAAGTTAAACGAGAATAAAACAGAAGTTATTTTACTCTGCTCTAATGACCACTATCACTTGTGTTACCTCGAGTTAGGCACTCTTGAGCCTTTTACTACATCATGTGCTAGGAACTTAGGCTTCTTATTCGACAAACTTAAATTTGACAAACAAATGAATGCAGGAAGTCAGGTTTCTTCCTCTTATGATTTTAACCAGTGACAACTTTTCTCTCTATGAGAAACCTGGGAAAAGTAATTAATGCGTTCATCTCGTCTCATTTAGACTACCTGGATTCCCTTTATATTGAAATTAATCAATCTGCCCTCAATCATCTACAATCGGTCCAAAATGCTGCAGCTCAGATTCCTAAAGAGCAGAAGCAGTTTTGAGCACATCACCACAATTTTAATCTCACTACATTGGCTACCTGTCATTTACATAATCGATTTTAAAATTGTACTATTTGTTTACAAATCATTAAACAACAAAGCGCCTCCGTATTTTTCAAATTTGCTGGGTCCCCACATGCCTACTTGCTCCCTAAGACCTGGGGACCGCGTATTACTCCACGTTCCCAGATCTGGATTAAAGCAGGCGATCGAGCCTTTGCCATTGCTGGCCCAAAGCTCTGGACAATCTGCTGGCTCATATCAGAACTGCTCCCATTCGGACTGTTTTTAAGTCTAGGTTAAAAACCCACCTCTTTTCATTGGTGTTTAACTTGCCTTTATGCCTTGTTTGTCTACCTTTTTTATCTTGTCCTTTGTTGTTTGGTTTTATTGCTCTGTATATCATACTGTAGAGAACTTCGGTTGTTTTTAAATGTGCTCAACAAATATACTTTGATTTGATGAGCATTACTTTTTTTTTTTTAAAGGAATAGTTCACCCAAAAATGAAAATTCTCTCATTTACTCACCCTCATGTAATGAACTAACCCTTTCAGACATCTGTCAATTATAGAATTATATATGCATTGATGGATAATTCAAAACGATGTATGTTATTTTGACAGATAAAAACAAGCAGGAAACTACTCTTGAACCATCTTTACATGGTATATATATATGCTTATGCATTTTTAATGAAAATATAGATGCATTATGGAATTTTTATCCTAGTTGTGCTATAGAAGTTCAAGTGTTAGATGTCACTCGCACCGGTGTGGCAACATCATTTTCCAAATTCGCACACAGTAATTTTCACTTGCAAATTCTGATTCTTTTTGGAACTAGAAGTTATTGGTAAAAATCTTTACCAATAACATACAATAGTATTTTTAGACTGAGCTGGAGGATTCTTCAGTTAAAAGCTAGGTTCTACAGTATCAGTAACAGCAGCCTCTAGGGATTAAATAAAAACAATCACATACACCTTGTGGGGATTTGCTGTATCTAAAGCCCCGCACACACAAGCAGTGGCGTGATGTCGCTAGTCTTTTGCTATAAAGTCGCCAGTGGACGTTTCTACTTATGTTTACCCTAATGCTATTGGTGGACTGCACTTCTGGCCATGTATTTTGAAAATATGATCGCAGATGAGATGTATTGTTGGTAAAACTAAGAATTATTTCTAATTTGACAATCAGTTTTCTTGTCCCTAAATTGCACATTCTGCAGTGGAGAGTGTTTAGATTGAACTGAAGCTGTGCTTATTGCGTCGTGTCATTAATAAAGGCATTCAAATTGTACACACTATTGGCTAATTAGTCAGTTATTAATCTTTTTCACCATGTTAGTTATCCCTCTATATTGGTAAAATACACTATTGGTCGATACTTTACATAACACGCCAGACAACTGAAACAACTGTAATGGATGGAAATTTTCATGCCAGCAAATCTTTATAAACACCGGTTTTTCATGGAATTTTCCTTTTAAAGTCAGGATGAAATTCATACGTGAACGTGTGTGTGTAGATCCTTAGCGTTGAGCCGTGTGTGTGTATAGCCTGATTCAGTAAAATATAGTTTATATATTTAAGGCATCTTTTTCATGCCAATTTACACAAGGAATATGTGATCAAATTTTTATGCTGCTGTATAATACATATTTACAAAGCATTTTCTAGCATGCAAAGCGCCACACAGGTACTTCCATGAAGATGTTTGAGATGTTTATTTTCAAGTATTTCATCTAAATGGACCATTCAAAAGAACTCACAAAGTAATGTGACCTATCGTTAGAAATCTAACTCTTGCTGTTTTTCAACAAATACTAATAGCATCTATGATTTAAAACTATCTGTCGTAATGCTCTTATCTTTGAGTCATTGTCTTTGTAAAAGTTGATGGCAAAATAAAAAATGCATTATTGCAAAATCATTGTGTCATTCAGTGTTTGTTAGTTTAAGATCTCCAGCAAAATATAGTATGTATTTGAAATATTCAATACTGCTCACCTCTAGGTAACATTGGTGGTTATGAAATCAGTCTGCTTGGTTTTGCCTTTATCATTTGCAGAGAACTGTCTACTTTTAAAACAACGTTTTAAAGAAACCAACAAAATATTTTGAAAGCTCATAATATAAAGAGGCATTTGTTAGAGTTTTGATATGTTTGATATTTGAAGGACATTAGCGCATTGAGAGATTGGAGCAAGCAAAGTACTTTTTTCAATCTTTAATTTAGCAAGTAATTCACTGATTCTTTTTATTGTGTTCCTGAACACAGTTTTAATGTCCCGGTAGTCAGATAATAAAGGTTAAATTATAATTTCAAGCACAATATGTATCAAAAAATATTTTTTTGGTTTTGTGTTCAATTATCTTCAAGTCTAAGTAAATGGCCGTCCCTTTCCATCCTCAGGTGTTACAGAACCGTCACCATGGCAACAGATATCAGCTCTCCTCCCCGTTTCTTCCATATGCCTCGGTTCCAGCACCAAGCGCCTCGGCAGCTGTTCTACAAGAGGCCAGACTTTGCCCAGCAGCAGGCTATGCAGCAGCTCACATTTGATGGCAAGCGCATGAGGAAAGCTGTCAACCGCAAGACCATTGATTATAATCCTTCTGTCATCCGATATTTGAAGGTATAGGACTGACCAAACATTTAACAGGAAGTTTAATGGAACCCCTCTCACAGTAATCTGAATATATTGCAAATCACTCTTTTAGAATCGGTTGTGGCAACGAGATCATCGAGACTTCCGTGCTATTCAACCAGATGCAGGCTGCTACAATGACGTGAGTATATGATATTTCACTAATACTTTGGCTTCTATTCACATTTTTTCTATAATTTCCTATAACGTTCATTTAAAATAAATGCTTTTTCTTGCAGCTTGTTCCTCCAGTTGGTATGCTTAATAACTCTATGAATGCTGTTACGACAAAGTTTGTCAGAACCTCCACCAACAAAGTCAAATGCCCTGTGTTTGTTGTACGGGTAAGTGTTAACATATGTTTGGATTATAATTGGAGTAGAATATTCATGTCTGGAAGGAATATTTCACCCAAAAATAAAATAGTAATTTACTCAGGCTTATGTTGTTCTGAACCAGTATGACTTTCTTCCATTGAAGACCAAAGGAGATATTAGACCGACTCCATTACCATTCACTTTTATTGTATCTTTTTTTCCAGAGACTTTATCTACCTTAAAAATCTCCTTTTGTGTTCCATGGAAGGCAAGCAGGCTTTGAACAACTTAAGGGTTTACATTTTGTGGTGAACTATACCTTTTATTAAATTTGTAATTTTTTTATGAATGTGCTACTTTTTCCCCCTCTGTAACAAATCTTTCCCTTCTCTGCCTTTCTTGCAGTGGACTCCTGAAGGCAGGCGACTTGTGACAGGTGCTTCCAGTGGGGAGTTTACTTTGTGGAATGGGCTCACTTTTAATTTTGAGACAATTCTACAGGTAACCAAAGGCCATGATTAGAGTCATGACACACCAATGCATAACCTTAAAAAGCTTGTTTAAAAGGGCTTTATTTCTCCCTTTCATAGGCTCATGACAGCCCTGTCAGGGCAATGACCTGGTCTCACAATGACATGTGGATGTTGACTGCTGACCACGGAGGTTACGTGAAGTACTGGCAGTCCAATATGAATAATGTCAAGATGTTCCAGGCTCACAAGGAGGCGATTAGAGAGGCCAGGTCTATACACAATCTACCATTTTCTGTAGTTAACCCCAACCTGTTACTGCTCCTACAATGGCAGAGTTCTGCCTGTAGGGGGCTCTCCTCAGTGCTGTCAGTTCTGATATGCTCTTCCCTGTGCTGCTCAATGTTCATGTCCTTGATTATTGCCACCTGTGTGTTGTTGTTGCAACACTGCATTTATTTGTCACTTATGAGTTATTTATTCTCATCTTTTATATACATAACTACTTTGTACAGAAAAGGTGTATTTTCACACTTTTAAATAAAGTATTCCCAGTTATTTATATTCTAAGGTGATGACACATGCAGCCTAGAAACAGAAAAAACTGACCGTTAAAAAGAACCTCAGGGATTAAAGTGTTGGTTGTAAAGGTGTAAGGATCCTCCATTTTTGTGAGAGGATAGGCACTTGTCCTTGCACTTGTATGAAACCTACATGACTCTAGGTTTCATGTCACAGTGGTGTAACAGTGGGGCAAGAGCTGTGCTGCCCTACTGGCCGTCAAAGTCTGTGCACACTTTCAGTCAGTCCCATAAGATGACTTCCCTAACTTCTAATAAAATTACTGCTTTTAAATAAAGATTTTAAGAATAAAGGTCACATATTTTCACATTTATGCTATTCTTATATGGGTACAAATGCACATGGCTGATGCAAACTTTTCAACTACTATAAGTAGTGATATGCAGGTTTTTGATTCTCTACCACTCCCATTCATTTTGCTTCACCCAAACACAATGCATTGCATGACAAATGACACTTTCATGTTTGTGCAGAATATATATATATATATTAAAAAAGGGTAACAAAAGACAGACACATTTAAAACCAGTTGTGTGAAATCATCATTAATAGTGCATGAGTTTAGGGAAAACCGGCCGAACAAAGCTCTTGCTCTCTTCAGTGCCTAATTTTTTTAATAATTTTCAAAGAGAGAAGAAAAAAGTTCTTCACACTACCATAGCCTCAAAGAAATCCAATATGTACTGAAACAGCAATGTCATTTTACATGACAAAGACATCATTGACTTATTTCTTCTCTTGTTATAATACTTTCTACACACCAGCCTGCAACCTTTCAGGTATGCGAGGGGTGCTTGTTTTTTGATTGACGTGCTTTTAAAAAATTGAGGGCACAGTAATTGGGTTTTTACATTATGATTTTAGGCATTACTGTAGTGTTTCATGTTTGTGCAGAAGTGGTATAATGAAGTGTTCTAGGGTTTAAAAAAGTGAATTTGTGAACTGAGGCATGCTCTGTTTTGGCAAATGTTTGGACCAGCGTGTGTGGTGTTTGTTCTGGGCGAAGGAAGAGCAATCTGTGTAGGAGTTAATGGGTTGAACTAACAGTAAAAGTAAATCAGTTTCATGTTTATGGGAGTTGACCAGAATAAACTTCTGATGTTGTACGGCAGGACTAAGAATGCAGTGAAGATGCGCTCGCTTTTGTGTAAGAACTGATAGACATATTTTAGCATCCTTGTAAAATTAGATAAGTACTGATTAGTAGAAAGAGCCGTCTTAACGGTTTGCTACAGAGATGGATGTTTTTTTGTAAGACCAATTCAAAGGGCCCCCGCAGGGTGTAAGGTGTCCACCCCACAGAGAGCTGCTATGTTATCCTTCATTGTTGATTCTCTCCCTGCTGTGTCTTCAGTTTCTCTCCTACGGATAATAAATTTGCCACTTGCTCTGATGATGGAACTGTACGCATCTGGGACTTTCTGCGCTGTCATGAGGAAAGAATTCTGAGAGGTATGTTATAAAAGATGTGGAGATATTCACAAACCCATTCCTTTAAGCACACAAGCACACTATCATCTGGGTTCACACAGTCTTACTATTAACTTACACACATCTGCACTCTTTACCATGGGCTGTTAGTATCAGTTTCCTGCTCTTGCACAGTTTTTGGCAGTTTTCAGGGGTCTGTGATTTAAATAAATATTAATTAGGCCATGTGTTTGAGAATGTACTAAATGTTGTACTGTTTACTGGCCTATCAGTGGTCAAAGCACTTTACCTGCTACTCCAGGTATGATGTCCATTTTTTTGTATGATACCCATTAATGCTAAAGACAATGTAGTTTCTTAATATTAACAATGCTTTGTAACTTGTGTAGGAATGATTGTTTTCATTATCTTGTGAAAAGTTTGACATTTCTTGCTTTTTGTTTTTACTATGTCGTCAAATGTGTATATATATATATATATATAAAATCTATGTTTCCTGCACACCTTTCACTGGATGACTGCATCTAGTAACCCTCTCTTTTTAGCATGGTCTTGTGCAATGATGTACCTAACGCTACAGGGTTATATTGTAGAACATTTTATACTGTAGAACATTTCAAACATAATGTCATTTTGTAAACTTTATAGTCATTTTGTTGTGAATTGTTACGCTTGAAAATCTTTCCTCAAATAAAATGTAATGTGTATTAATAATATAATATTTCAAATAGATTCTATCAATAGAGCAAAGAAGTCTGGTTCCGGAAGTACAAGTCCCACACCATAGGAGAATTTATTTTAACAATAACTTTTAAACCTTTAAAGACAGAACTACTGTGAGCTTGTGTATTGATGGTATGTGTTCCTTTTAAAGCCATCATTATGCATTATTTCAACTTAATTTTAAAAATAAATAAAAATCTTGTCCATTCTGGTGAAGAAAGACCCTACTCTTGATCCTAAACTGAAATATCTACCAGTCAATGAAAAGAGCCCAGCGGTGACTGTCCACACCCATCATGACACACTGTAAATTTCACATTAAACTATATATTTCAGAATATTTTACAATAAAAATATATTGTTTTTGTTCTTATGAACAACTTCAAATCAATTTTATATTTTTCTGTAGTTTTGGATTAATTGTTAGAAACTTTATTTGCCATGCTTCATGGGATTGTTGTTCATTCCCTCAGAAAGATGTTAAGTACACAGTTTTTACCTTTGTCTGAATATTATCTTTTGGCTCAAATCAAAGTTTTTAATGTTATTAATGTTTTTTTTTTTTTTAAATGAGGGATTTTATTATACCCCTTTGGGGGGGGGGGGAATTAATGGGAAAAGTAGGTTTTCAGGCTCAACTATGCTCCAATTCAGAGAAAATAAAGTGAGTATTTTTTAATATACATTTGGCTGAACAATCAAAAAATTATCAATTTGTCTGTGTTGGTGTAGTTACTGCATTGTGGTTTGCAGGGCAGTATAGCTGTTAGGCTCCATTATCTTAATCTAGACATTTTAACAGAATTGGCATTCAATCCTCTCACAGCTTTTATTGATATTGACAGCAACACTTGTAGTTGAGATACAATTCAAACTTGAGTTCAATATATGAATTTTTATAAGTATCTTTTCTAAACTAAGAAATTCTTTAAAAATCTAGCAGGAGAATTTGCCTGAAAGAGCAGCTACGATATACTTTCAGTAATTTAAGGGAAAGCACATTAAGTTAAGTCAATTTGTAGTCAAAGAAAAAAAGACTTGACTGTTGCATCTTCTGCAATAATATAAAATGTTTTTTTTCTGTTACTTTTATTTGATTAATATTAATTATGATTAATACTAATAACATATGTTGTATGTGAGACATGACCTGTCACCAATGTCTAAAAATAACCTAATATGTTCACACTTCATCACATGAGTTATCTTCTCACTATTTAAAAGACTAATTTCTGATACAATAAAACAAACCCACAAGGCGCACACACAAATGGGGGAAAAATTAGGCTGCTTATATGAGAAAAGTGTTGTGGCGTTGGTTGAGAAGGAAACTATGGTGGGAATTTTTAGATTCATGGTTAAAATTTTAGATTCAGCTAAATATATGTAGTTTTATGTCAGTTTAAAAGTGAATGTTTCTTCTGTGTATATATGTGTGTGTTTGAGAGAGAGAAAGACTGAAAGTGTGGAAAATGAAAAAAAAAAAAAAATGAAATGCATCGTGAGAGTGACAACAGATTTTGGAAACAGGTTTGTGATAAAATAAAGCACTTTAAAAAAAAAAAAAACTAGGGTAAAATGATGGTTAAAAATGCTTTGATGGGTTTGGTCATGATGGGTTTTATTCAAATTTCTCTTGATCAATTGAGTTGCAGGAATACACCATTGCTGTTGTCTTGAGTTTTAAAATCCATTATGTACAGTTGCTATTACAAAATACAATTGATTGCATGTAATTTAGATGTGCATTCTGAATAGTGTTGTCCACCTGAAAGGTCAAACATTTCTTCCTCTTAAGATGCATATGCTTAGATTTATATTTTTTGCTCATTTAGAAACATTTAATTGAAGGTCATTTCAAAATCTTTGTGTGCCTTCATTAGGGCCCCTAGAATGCCAAACACAGAGCACCCTGAATTTCAAATTTGATTCAAGGATTTTTTTTTTTACCCAGGCCCAATTTATAGCATATTGAATAATGTTTATCAATTAGATTATGCTTGGAATAATTCAAAACTGCAATTTTGGAAGTACAGCATTGTTGTGTTTAAGAAATTTCAATACAAAAATTCAGCCTAAATGTCTGAAATCAAATAAAATGATAAAACCACAGTAATACAACAACAATGCAAAAAGCAGGTTTTGCTCACTGCCTTAAGACTATTTTCGTTATATGAAATAAGTCTCCATGTGTCTGTCCACATTTTTTTTTTAATGCAATTAAATTGAAGTGGCCTTCTGAAATGGGCTTAATTGCCTGCACAATTCAACCATTTTATTTTCCAGGTTTAGCGTCTAGTTTTTGCTATATCTTTATTTAGCAGAAATGCTACCTCATGCTTTGTTCAGGTTACTTGGAAATCAACCTTTATGATTTACATAAAGACACCGAACACATTGTAGTGCTTTTCTGTTTAACATTTGTTTAACAGCTATTTTATTTCTTCCAACTTCTCATTTGTGCACATTCACAAGCACACACATTCACATGAACACCATATCTGTCAAGTAGGAAAAGTTGCTACCTCATGCTAACAGAATCAATTGTTCTAAGTAATTGTTTTGAGATCGGAAACAATTGCAAGACATGTGCGTTAATTCATGTCTGTTTTATTTGCTAGTCAAACTGGCACTTGTGTAAGCATTTGCTTTCCATGAGATTTATTATTTTGTTTATGTAATGACACATGATTCAACATTTGTGACCTGCACCATCATTTTGTGCACTTTATTAAAATTAAATGTCTAAGCTTTCTAATTATATAATTATTATGCTTCTACTCCAAACTGTTCACTGTCCGGAACTGTTGAGATTTAATCAGTTAAATGCTTTGCTTTTTACATTAGTGCATAGAACTCAAAATAATGGAGCAGGTTACATTTATTCATTAAATGCTATGTTGTGGCTATTATTTATCCTGACTACTCATTATAGATACATGCTAACCTATGATCTTTTTATACTAGTGATACTATAATTTTTTTAATTCATTTGAAAAAAGTGTTACACTGAGCAACAATGTTGCTTTGAAATATGACTTTATTACAAATCAATGTAATGTCTTTAACATGCTCAAATTAATTGGTCTCCAGGTCATGGAGCGGACGTGAAGTGTGTTGACTGGCATCCAACTAAGGGTTTGGTGGTATCCGGCAGCAAAGACAGCCAGCAACCTATCAAGTTCTGGGACCCGAAGACAGGACAGAGTTTGGCAACACTGTAAGTTCACAAACTGTTTATGTGACAGGAAAATTGGTGGACCTTGTAATCTTTGTACCACTGTATACCTTGCCTGGATGGTTTTACAGATTTAAACATCTGAACAGTGTAAGCTATTTAACAATAAAGCTGATTGTTCCTGTTACAGTCACAGTCAAGACAGTTACAAGTCACAGTCTAATCATCCTCTATGTTGCCCTCAGACACGCACATAAAAACACAGTCATGGAAGTGAAGTGGAACCTGAATGGCAACTGGCTGTTGACAGCATCACGTGACCATTTATGTAAACTGTTCGACATTCGCAACCTCAAAGAGGAGCTGCAAGTTTTTAGAGGACATAAGAAAGAAGCCACAGGTATAATCCCTATTTTATAATAAAAAAAAATATATATATATAATATATAATATATTTTACACATACATTCACCAAGCACTGTATTAGGAACACCTGTACACCTATTCATGAGATTATCTAATCAGCCAATCATGTCGCAGCAGTGCAGTGTATAAAATCTTGCTGATACACGTCAGGAGCTTCAGTAAATGTTCATGTTAACCATCAGAATGGGGAAAACATTTTGATCTCAGTGATTTCAACCGTGGCATGATTGTTGGTGCTAGATTTGAGCTGATTTGAGCTGCTGATCTCCTGGGATTCTCACACACAACAGTCTCTTTGAGTTTATTCAGAATGGTGCCAAAACCAAAAAACATCCAGTGAGTGCCAGTTCTGTGTATGGAAACATCTTGTTGATGAGAGAGGTCAACAGAGAATGGCCAGACTGGTTCAAGCTGACAGAAATGCTATGGTATCGCTAGATAACCACTCTGTACAATTGTAGTGAGCAGAATAGTATCTCAGAATGCACATGTCAAACCTGGAGGCAGATGAGCTACAACAGCAGAAGACCCCATTGGGCACTTTTATTAGGACCTAATAAAATTAGGTCCTAATAAAAATATTTTTATTTAAAATATTAAATATTAAAAATATTACAAATATTTATTAGTGTTCCTAATAAAGTGCTCTGTAAGTGTATATGTGTACTGGGCTTTTGCATAGGGTGCAATGTGCATGTATACTCATGTATACTCATGTTTTTTCCTATTGGTTGCAGCTGTGGCCTGGCACCCAGTTCATGAAGGCATGTTTGCCAGTGGAGGCTCTGATGGATCGCTGCTGTTCTGGAATGCAGGGTGGGCATAATTTACAACCAACAAAATGGAGGACCATTTGCAATTAAATCAGAGTTGGTCATCTGTATATTTGAGTGTTAAATGTAGTGAAATATGTTGACAGTGTGGAGAAGGAGGTTGGTGGTATGGAGATGGCTCATGAAGGAATGATCTGGAGTCTAGCCTGGCATCCACTGGGCCACATCTTGTGCTCGGGGTCCAACGACCACACCAGGTGAGTGCTTGCACATGTATATGTCTGTGCCACAAAAGAAAACCAGTAATTGGCTAAGGATATCTAATGGAACTATTAGGTTGTTGCAATAAATACCCAGTCAATTACAGGTTTCCTTTTACAGTATGGCTATTATTATATATATTGCTGGGAGTAAGTAAAGTACTTTCCTATCTATCCTAACTCATGCCCATGTAATACTTTTGTTTGAATGGGCATAAGATGATTACTATGCATTGTCCTCCTCAGTAAATTTTGGACCAGGAATCGGCCAGGTGACAAGATGCGGGACAGATACAATCTAAATCTGTTGCCAGGGATGTCAGAAGATGGGATGGAATATGGTTTGTATTATCTGGTCACTTACAATTTAGGAGCCTTATAGAGGATGTGCATATTTAATCATATAATATTTTAATAAGGGATTTTTTTTTTCTTTCTAGATGACATGGACACCAATAGTGTTGCAGCCATTCCTGGCATGGGAATCCCAGAACAAATGAAGGCTGCCATGGAACAAGAGCAAACTGGTAGGACCAGTACACACTCAGTCACTTATAATTAATTAATTTTTAAAGGCCTATTTATACACAATTACCGTATGCCCTTGGAAAATGTCATCAGTGGTCTGTTCTTTTTTTAATTAAGGAAAGGGAAAGTCAGTAATTTGGTGGTTAATTATAAGTATTATTCTGTGCTCAGGTAAAGAGATGATGGCAGAGTCTGAGCTGAGCATCCCAGGGCTGGACTGGGGAATGGAGGAGGTCATGCAGAAGGACCTGAAAAAGGCCCCGACCAAGAAAGTTCCTTATGCAAAACCCATTCCAGCTCAGTTTCAACAGGTTAGTATGATCAGCTTGTTCATAATTGTAGATGTAGTATTGGCAGCACTGTCAGACATACAGTTTTGAGATGTATGATAATAGTAATATTAATGCATGTCTTCTATTCAATAGGCTTGGGCGGAGAATAAGGTTCCAGCGATGCCTCCTGGAGAGGTTCCAAAGGAGAGGAAAGATGAAAAGAAGGTCGATAGCAAGAAGAAGACTCAAGCAGAAATTGAGCAGGAGATGGCTGCACTGCAGTATACAAACCCAATGCTACTGGAGGTCAGCAGATATGCCTACATAGAGTTTTAGCACTGTATATTAAAAGCAAAATCGGAATATGTCTGTATTATGCAGATCAACACTGGTTAATTTAATTTGGTAAGTAAAATAAAAAACATTTTGTCCATAGCAACTGAAGATTGAAAGAATGGCGCAGTTACAAGAGCAAGGAATGCCTCCCTTTCCAGGTCAGGGAGGTCCAATGCCCCCTTCGCCACAAGGCTTTTCTCAATCTATGCCTTCCCAACAGATGCCTCACAACATGCCTCCAATGGGCCCAGGTGGCCCAATGCCTAGTGGTCCATTCATCCCTCCAGGCCAGATGGGTCCAGCCGGACCTCCTATGCACCAAGGTCACCCTCCACAGGGCATGATGGGACCTCCAGACATTCATGGACCTCCACGTCATCCTGGCCCTCACAGGAACATGGGACCACAGGGACCTCCTGGCATGCCTTCGGGCCCCAGAGGCATGCAGGGACCTCCTCCTGGAGGAATGCCTCCAGGGTCTGGTGGACCTCCAGGTGGTATGATGGGACCACCACCACGAGGACAGGGGCCGCCCCAGGGTGGAATGATGCATCAGGAAATGAGGGGACCTGTGCCTCACGGAAACATGATGGGCCCTCAGGGGGCCATGCCAGGGGGTATGATGGGGCCTCCACCCAGGACTCATGGCAATATACAGGGCATGGGAAACATGCATGGGATGGGGCCTCCTCCAGGGGGGATGCATGGGCCACCAAACAACATGCAGGGTCCTCCACCATACATGCAAGGCAAACCCCCACACATGGGTGATGGAAATAGAGGACAGTTCAACCAGGTGAGAATAGCATAAAATTAGAGCTGCAATTAGAATATTGGAAGTATTGGAAAACTGTGAGCACATGGCAAATCCATGAAATGGTCTTCTAAAATGTTATGCTTGCTTTTCAGGGCCAGAATCCTGGGCCTCAGTCAATGATGCATGGTATGGGGCAGCAGGGTCCTAAGGGGAAAGGTAATACTCAATAAACACCTCATTGTACACTCTATTGTAATGCATTCAACAAATACAATTGTTCCATTATGGAAGAAAAGATAATTATCACATAGTAATAATTTTGTCCCTGTTCTGGTAATCTTTGTATGAGTAGATGGTCCTCGGGGTCCACCTAACCATCATATGGGACCCACACCTGAGCGACAAGGCCCAGGAGGACCTGTTCAGGGCTCTGATGTGGGCCAATACTGGGGTGAGGAGGGAGGCTATCAAGAGGGCTGGAGAAGGGGTCCTGGGGGTCCTGGCCAGGAATACACGGGAGACCCCAGGGGCCACAGAGGAGGTGGCCCCGGAGGCCAATGGGAGGGCCAAGAAAGATTTCCATCACATGATGGAGAGTTCATGGGCCACGACGGGTACATTTCATTTAATAAAACCTCAGTAGCATGGTTATAATTTAGTCAACTAATTTGTTTTTGTTAAATGACCAGGATTAGTACTATATGTAATATCTCTGTTGAATCTGTGACTGGTGACATCTCTACAGGTATGATGGGTATGAGGGCTCTGGTGAGGAGTTTGACCAAAGGCAAAGACGGCCACCGCATGGAGATGACTCGTAAGTGTTGCACAATGCATGAGATTTGTCTACAATTACTTATACTGTATTTTGACAGGAAGAAATGCATATTATTCATAACAGTTCTTGAAAGACATTGACGGTGAACGGTGAGTAATTGTTCCAGTAGCATTTCCTCTTGAGCACGATTCTGTTTGGTACGATTACACACCGTTCCCGGCCCAGATTTCTCAGCAGATTTCTCTCAGCTGTTTGTTCTCAACCATACTGGTGGAAAGCCTTAAGTACATGGTGACTCACAATAGGTCACCTCCTTTGTCAGTCCATTCTAACTCTGATTTTTGCAGCTCAGATTGGTAACAAGGGGAACTGTCGGCCTGATGGTGAAAAAGCTACTTTAGATTAGAAAGTGATTTTATTGCGATTTTTCTGTGAAGCTGCTTTGAAACTATGTGTGTTGTGAAAAGCACTATACAAATAAAATGAATTGAATTGAATGACTTGATCTAAGAGATATCAATGAATGGGCTTAACCTGGAAAACTAATTTATAACTGAACTCAACTGATGGCTAAATGCAGATTCTGAATTGTCTGGCTCTGTATGTGCAGATACAGGAGGGGTGGTCCAAGTGGGTGTGGTGGAATAGGGGGCTTCCAAGAGGAGTATGGTGGAGATGAGAGCTTTGAGTCTCAAGAAGACATGGGCCAAGGTTGGGGAGGTAGAGGAAGAGCACGTGGCGGGCCACCAAGAGGAGGTAAGATCTGTTGCATTCACCAATGCATCAACCCACCTTGAGTCCATTTAATGTGAGCTGTCAGGTTTGACCATGGCATCTTTCTTAGGTGGTGTTGGAAGAAAGGGCCTTCTCCCAACTCCTGATGATTATCCCTCTCACTTTGAAGGAGGAAGAAACCAGGAGGGCTGGGAGGGAGGGCCAGATGCAGGTAGAAACGCATGGGGTTGATGCCAGTAAATGTGCTTGTTGCTGCAGTGCAGATCCTTGAGCAGATTTTCATTCTGGCACTCAGTACGTTTACATGTGCTGGTATAATCGTGCTACAACGGGTTTTTGCATTGTCAAGCTATATTTTTCATCTGTCCAAGTAAATAGTCTAATTTGTATATTTGAAGAAACGATGTCAGCTGAGGAAGTGAAGCTTCCCCAGAAATTTTATGTGGGCACATGACTGGATTGTTGCAGCTTCTTCCATTCATTATCTTTGCCCTGTAATAGCTCTTTTTGAGATGGTTCCATAGTTCACAGATCTGAGCTTTTTGGCAACTTTGCAAATACGTTTGAAAGGCTTTGATTTCCATCCATGTATTTGAAAATTAATATATGTTGTGTGTCTTAGCATGAGCACACAACACCATGGCCAATTGTGGTCCGATTAACACAACCATGCTGGCGAAGACAAGTTACAATCGCATTATCTAGGTCTGTTAATTGACTTTGCAAAAAATGGACTGGTACAATTTCAGTCAGTGTATTTACAAGAAAACAACAAATTGTTGTTGTAGTTCAACTGAGATCAAAGTGCATGTAAACGTACTAAAGCAATAAAGCTGAGTGCACACTACATGATTTTAGCCTAGATTTTTCTGTTGAAAGCATATTTTTGAAATCCGCATTAAAACATTTAGATTGAAGCCAAATTGGAGGACAGGCTCGTTAGGTTTAAGCGACACGCTCTGTGGCTTTTTGCAGAAGCATGTTTGAAATTGTTGAAAGGAAATTTTGTTGTGCAAGTATTGAGAAGAGTGAAAGGCATTAGCCAATGAGAAAGTCAGGAAACTAGGAGATGGATCTATGTGTATAAAATGAAGAGGCTCGAAATGTTAAATGCAATTAACCATTTAAGCTTTTGGGCATCCTTATGTTATCTCCCAATATTACCTCCAGGTCTTTTTGCAGTACAGATAGCCCGGGCTGTCCGTTTCTGTCTTAACTATCTGCTCCATTTTTGGTCTTCATTTTTTATAACAAAGGAAAGCTCAAAACATTAAATGGTGTCTGACAAGGCAAAGATGATGTTTTTTCTGGCTTTCTCTGTGTTTAGGATCTGTCCAGATGGATAATCTTGAAACGAGTGAACCTCATCTGCTTTTGATCAAAGTGTCCACAACATTATATTTACACAGAAGAATGTTGTGGTATATTAGCAGTACAGCAATTTTTGTGGATTTTGTCAGTCATGTAGAATACACTTGTTAAATCTGTGTTGTTAACATCAAAGATCCACTCAAATTAATGCTGGTTCGTTTATGTATTCAGGTCATGAGGGCTATCGTGATGGCCAACGGCCAGACCACAATATACATGACAGTCCCTCCCCAGCCAGTAGAGAGCGCTCTTCTTCACTACAGGGCATGGATATGGCCTCACTGCCACCACGCAAACGGCCATGGCATGACGGTCCTGGCACCGGTGACATGGATTCACCTGCCGTAGTACCTGAGGACAGAGTGGCAGGTGAATGCCGTTATTATCCAATTATTTGTTTCACTTATTAAAGCTGATGTAACTTTTTCTGTGTTAAAATACTTTCTTCTATCCCAGCTTAATATGCAGAGACCGATAATTAGTAAGCTATTTATAGGTTAATTTTCTCAAAAACTGTAAGTACTGTATTTCTGTGGCACTATAAAAATTGCTCTGCTTGTTTTGAGCGACCTGCTTAGACCCACCCCAATAATGTTACTCAACCAATTGTGTGAGTTGAGGGTGGGACTATCCCTTTGTTTGATCAACAGCCGAGGTGGGGCGTATTCAGAAAGTGTAGTTTTGCAATTCTGTTTGGTGGTGCTAGTGGTGCAGAAAATACATATTTCAACTATAAGCCCTTAATAATATTTAGTACAATAAGCCAGACATTAAATCAACTTATCATCCAACTCTCAATAGGTCGACCGCCACCAAGAGATGAAGGGGGGTATGGGCCCCCATCACGGGGAGGACGAGGTGGTTGGGGCCGTGGTGGGCCTACTAACCCAGGTGGTCCTGGTCCCAGCCCAACTGCAAATCCGTTGGTCAGGCGAGGGGCTCCACGCGGTGTCATGAGGGGTGGTCGCGGCCGGTAGGAAAGGTCATGCCCGCTTTCCAGGGCACATGGGGGCAAAAACTGACTGCATTGATGACAGACAAAAAGAACCACACATGGCCACAATAACAGCTTCCGTTAAGGCCTGACTAATAGCGCAGGCTTGGACAGGTGCCTGGAAGCACATCAAAAAAGTTTCCAAGTGGAACTCTTTGCTAACCATTTTGGCTCACCTTAATTGGTGACAATGTTTTTTTTGTTTTTTTTCTTCACTCTGCACTATCAGATAAGAAGGTAATGGGTACTTTAATGGAGTTATCTACATCTATAGAACTCCTGATGACCCTTGCCACATGCTGACCCTGATTTTGGACATGAATATGCATGTACTCATTGTACATGGGACTAGTTCTCATGTCTGGATTTTACTCAGTGATGTAAGAGTGGCTCATGATGGTGTGAAGAAACATCTCTTGTAATGGACATATGTTTGTGGTCTGGAAAACATATTTGTGATGCATGGTACAGCTCTCTGTAGAAGCTTTAGAGACGCCCCTTTCCAAACATCACATCTGCACTGAGCAAATCCAACCATAACTGAATTTGCCATAAGCCTCTTCTGTGTTGTCTTTTTTGGCATAATGATTAAAATGTAAAAAAAAATAAATAAATAAATGATTGTGTACCATTTCGAACCTCAGAGTCAGATGCCATCATCAACCAAATGCAAATCAGTCGGGGGCAATGCAGAACAGGCATCATCTTGAAGACTATGTCTATTGTTAAAGAAAACTGGACTCTTATTGAATGTTTTGTTCCCATTTATTTAATTTCATTTTTATGTAAAATAATGGAAATAATCTTTCTGTAACATTACCAGGCTACTCTGAGTGAAGAGGCTGCATATTTTGTTTCTATATGTACAGTTTGTCACAGAATTGTCATATTGTTTTGTCCTTTTTGTATGAAAACAAAATAGAATTTGTGCAAAGTTTATGTAAACCATCTTTGCTCTTGTCATTTCTTTAAGTACACCTGTTCCCAGTTTTGAGCTTACACTCTTCATACACCATTGTTGTTTTTCCTTATGTCTACAGAATGCATTGAAGTGTTAAAGATCAATTTGAGATAAACCAAGTGTTTTTAAACAACTGTATTGATTCCAGGAGGAAAATTCAAGTAGCATGAATTTATATTAAGACCAGGAACGGCTCACCCTAAAATGACAATTCTGTCATAATGTACTCACCCTCATTTCATTCTAAACCTTTGTTCAGAACACAAAATTAGATGTTGTAATTAATATCACTATTAAAATGTAATTAATTCCTTTTTAAGCTTTAAATTAAGGCACTAGTGACTGCTGTCTGTTTTGAAAAGCAGACCAGGCCCTGGTTAAACATGTAGTTGCATTTGAATTATTTACACATCGAATAAGTTCAGTATGTAGTAACTGTTAAACTGCAAGTTACAAAGTTTGGATCTCCCCATCCACATGAATGCTGCTTGGTTCCGTCCACAGCAAGAGTCAAACGTGGTAGTACAAGTCACTCAAAGTGTGTAAACAAGCATTTCCATTTCCACGGCGCAGCACAGTCTGTGTTGCGTAGTCCGTAAAGTCCGCGCTCATATCGGCATAGTCTTGCCGCTCACTGTTCTTTTGATTGCCGACGCAGCCATGCCACCCACAAATCTCATGCCAGCACTCCCACCCGGCACCAAAGCCACGATATAACCCACAATAGCAGCGATCTGAAGGCAGGCTCCGACAGCGGTGAGCAGCGTGCTGTGAAGGCTCAGCGCCGCGTACAAGGTGCCCGCCAGAGAGCACAAATACAATGCTGCTCCCGGTGTGGGAGTCGCGATGAGTTTACTCGGTCCGCGGAGGATGGCCGCACCGAGCAAGGCGAACACTGAGCCGAGCGACCAGAGAAGGGCGAACTTGCGCGCCTTCAGCAGGAGCAAAGGAGCATACAGCGCTGACAGTCCGAAGCACAGAGCCGAGAAGAAGATACACGTCCCGAACGCGATTAGTCTCTGGGATCGACTCATACCTGGCAAACACGGGTCCGGTTCTGATGACCATGGCCAGGAGAAGCCGCTGCTCGATCCCTGGCTTGATGAAGCTCCACGACTGCTGGAGCCAGAGAACGGACTCGACCACTGGCCGAACCAGCTCCCCGGCACCGTCGGGGGCCCATCGATGTCTATGGTGGTGCTGGAGCTGGACTGTGATATCGTCTTCGCACCGCTTTTAGACTGGGTCAAATATTCCTGGAGTTGTCGGTTTAATTCAGCCATTATTACTCAGTCAGGACTCAGGAGTTGTTGGAATGCAAACAGGAAGTTGAGGCAGTGTGATGACGTCCAGCAATGACGTTATAGTACACGACGGAAGTTGAACACACCAATTACATTTTCAAATTAAATAATGCTAGATTTCATTCATATACTAACAACATTTCTAATAAAGATAAAGTCCCTCTATCCAATACTTAATCTGAATTGTGTTCTTGTTTGTCTAATGTTCAGCCTATTGCTGAATGTCAAGAGAAAATTTCTAAAGTTCACTCAAAAATAAAAATGGTTATTTGCTCACAATGGTTATTTTCCTCTGTGGATCACAAATATTAAATAAAATGAAATATTTAGCAGACTGTAGATCATGACAAATCTCTGTTAAAAAAAGATACACAACAAACATAGTCCCTACATCTAGTGCACTATATTCCAAGTCTTCTGAACATACAATAGCGTTGTGTGAGGAACAAACAGATGCTTAAATATTTTGTAATATTTTAATTCTTTTGATTTTTTTATCTTGCCACTTTTTCTACCCAATTTGTCATGCCTTATTCCCAGAACTCTTGAATGATTTGTGGTGGTGCAGTCACTCACAAGGACGAATCTCTCAGATAGGGAGAACCACCATATAGTGACCATGAGGAATTTAACCCATGTGACTCACTCAGCACACTCTTGATTAGAACTCAGGACTTCAGGTGTGGTAGTCAGCATCTTTGCAAATCTGTCCGACATTCAGTAACTAAAATCTCATTGGCCAATTCCATCTAGGCAGTAGGCACATTGTAATAAACACATGAGAATCAATTATGTTTGATGTCATTAAAGACAAATCCTACCATGACGTGTCTCAGTGCATCAAATTTAAATATACACAAGCACTAATGAGATTTAAGAACTATGGCAAAGGAATTTTCAGCTAATAATGACTTCAGTTTGTTCCCTACAAAAACTCTTATGAGTTAAAGGTGCATTCAGTAACTTTTTTGTCTGTGTCATCTTGGATCTACAATGACACCTAGTGATGCGGATGCAGCATCATTCAAAATCACTAGTTTTCAATGACAGATGCCATTGTAGAAACTCTCTTTTCACTGTCAGCCATGATTTATAAAACCCTTGAGTGACAGAGCAGTAACAGGGTGGTCACTGAGATTAAGTGAGTAGTACTCGGCTGGTCATGTGATTCTAACATGGCAGCACCCATGAGGAGACCATCTTCATGTAGAATAAAACAGCTTTTATAAGGTTTCTGATACGATAGGAATCGACTTGGTTTCTAACGTAACCTCGGTTCCCTGAGAGGAGGGAACGAGTATTGCGTAAGTAACTTACGCTATGGGAAAACTCAGTTTCTCGAGAAATATTGAAGTCTTTATGTAAAACGCATTGCAGCTGCACAGCAGACAGCAGTGAGCGAGGCAGCTCGGTCATTGGCTGTGCTGCGG
Source organism: Xyrauchen texanus (assembly GCF_025860055.1). Lineage (NCBI taxonomy): Eukaryota > Metazoa > Chordata > Actinopteri > Cypriniformes > Catostomidae > Xyrauchen > Xyrauchen texanus. Next base: position 15,981,004 of record NC_068284.1, on the reverse strand, counting down.
CAACTTGCTCGAACCAATGATGGGGCGACTCTGAACGCGCGACCAATGAGCGCGCTTCACGCCCGTGCGCTTAGAGCCCGCCAAGATTGGCGTGGCTAAGGCTATATATTAGGCGCCCCGTCATGAGAGTTCTTTAGGTTCAATCGACTGAAGCGACTGACCAAGCACAAGCACGGCAGCTTACGCAATACTCGTTCCCTCCTCTCAGGGAACCGAGGTTACGTTAGTAACCTCTCGAGAGGTCTCTCCTATTGTGTAAGTAGCTTACGCTATGGGAACACCATGCAAAACGCCGTGCGTGCTGACTTCGCTCTATAAAGCCAGAGGCAGATGCCTGAGCCTTAAAGCAAAGTGATTATTCAACGAGCCGGCCAACGGCTAGCTATATAATGGGATAATACAGAGCGCCTTTGCCCCAAGGTGGCCCATGGTGGGGCGCTCATTGTAAAAACACAAGCACATATCTTCTGTACTGATTTTTCTATTTACTGATATGCATAAAAAAACCCTCTAAGTCAGTCAGAGACGGACCTTATAAGGGAGGAGATAATGCTCAGCATATACGTACTCCAGTCCATACTACAGTCAGGCTGATAGAATGTTGGAATGCAATGAGGGGACCTGTAGGTTATAAAACCTGATAAATGTCGAAGGCGAGGCCCAGCCTGCCGCCGCACAAATATCCTCAATGGGTATCCCACTCGACCACGCCCACGAGGAGGCCATGCTCCTCGTAGAGTGAGCTCTGACGCCTAAGGGGCATTGAAGGCCCTTGGCTTCATAAGCCAGCTTATAGCATCTACTATCCAGCGCGATATTCTTTGCTTTGAAACTGCGAGACCTTTAGTGCAGCCACCAAAGCATACTGAATAATTGTTCCGTCTGTCTGAACGGGCAGAACGCTCCAAGTATACTCTGAGCACCCTGACCGGGCAGAGTAAATTAGCGTCGCTTTCGTCTGCTGGAGACGGTAGCGCTGCCAGAGATATCACCTGTACTCTGAAGGGTGTGGAGAGCACTTTAGGAATATACCCGTGCTTTGTCCTAAGGACAACTCTGCAGTCGTTAGGTCCAAATTCCAAGCAAGCAGCGCTTGATGACAGTGCGTGCAGGTCGCCCACTCTCTTGACTGATGCGAGTGCCAGCAAGAGCGCAGTTTTGAGCGAGAGCTGTTTAAGGTGCACGGTTCGGAGAGGTTCGAACGGGGCACACTTGAGTGCGTCCAGGACCGTGGCCTGGTCCCAGATCGGTACCGAGGGGGGGCGAGGAGGGTTCATCCTCCTAGTGCCTCTTAGGAAACGAATGATTAGGTCGTTTTTCCCTAATGAGCGTTCTTTATCAGGATTGTGTGACGCTGCTATGGCAGCCACATAGACTTTGAGCATGGAGGGTGTGCGGCCCGCCTCCAGCAGCTCTTGCATAAAGGCGAGTACACTTGGTATCTCGCACGATTTGGGGTTCAAGCTCTTGGTATCACACCAGTCACTGAACACTTTCCACTTTTGGGCATATAAGCACCTCGTAGAGGGCGCTCGTGCCTCAGTGATGGTTCTCAACACTCCGCTGGGGAGGTTCTCTGGAACCTGTTGAGGGGCCATGCATGAAGGGCCCACAGATCGGGGCGGGGATGAAGAATCATCCCGTTGGCCTGCCTGAGGAGGTCCAGCCTCAACGGAATCGGCCATGGGGCAGATTGCATCATCTGCATTAGTTCTGGAAACCACATCTGGTTCTTCCAGAGTGGGGCTACCAGGAGCACTGCACATTTCACCTCCCTGATCCGACTGATGACCTGAGGTAGCATCGCGATCGGGGAAAAGCATACAAGGGGCTGCTCGGCCAGACTTGGGTGAGCGTCCGTGCTCTTTGAGAAGAAAAGAGGGCAGTCGCATTTTCCCTGGAGGCGAAGAGGTCGACCTCTGCCTCGCCAAAGGTTTGCCATAACCACTGAACCGTCAGGGGGTGGAGAGACCATTCTCCTGGGAGAACTTTGTCTCTGGACAGCATGTCCGCTCCCTGATCTGCGAGCGTATTGAAGCGAGTAACCGTGTTTTATTATGTTCAAAACCCATTTCGGCATGTCGGGGATTTTTTCCCAGGCTTTTGCTCGCACAGATATGGGCTGAATGCTGGCTGGGGGCGTGTCGCAGTGACGTATGGGCCCTGCCGGCGAATTGCCTTGTGCTAACACTTTTTTTTTTTTTTTTTGCCTTGTTCTAACACTGAGCTTACAGCTCTCAGAGGCGCGGGAGCGCGCTGAGCAGCTTTGTTGAGTGCCGAGTGCAGGGGTGCGTGTGAGATTACAGGCATGCGCGCTATCTCCGTAATGCTCGCAGCATGAGCTGGAGAAATGTTTGAAACTTTATAGATAGTGTTTACGGGTGGGGGTGCATACATTGTAATAGGCACGCGCACCACTTTCATAAAGCTTCCAGTTCTTAGCGGGGAGTTTCTTGGCTCGCGCGTCGCATCTGTGATGCTCGCGGCATGAGCCAGAGAACTGTTTGAAACTGTATGGGCAGCGCTTATGGGTGGGGGTGCATATACCGTAGTAGGCACGCCGCCATTTTCATAAAGCCGCCGCTACGTGGCGGGGTTTTTGGGCATGCATACAGTGTTTGTGTGTAGGGGTGCATGTATGACAGCAGGCACGCACGCTACCTTTATAGTATTTCCCGCTTTTACTGGGGAAGTGTTTATAACTGTGGGAACAGTGCTTGTGTGTAGTGGTGCATACATGACAATAGGCACACGATCCACATTTATGGGGCGTCCAGCTTGAGCTGGGGAAGTATTCGGCACTGTTTGGACAGTATTGATATGTGGGAATGCGCACTTTAGTGTGGACACGTGACCCCTTAGTGACACAGGCAGTAAATGACTCTTTTTGTGATTTCTGTGTGTTGCCGTTAAAATGGCGTTTGATTGCAGGTGAGCGAGTTCTGTGACTGGCCCATTGACTGCTGTACAGACATTTCCAGCCGCCTGTAAGGGGACTGGGTAATGCCTTGCAGGAACCACTCGTCCAGCCGGCTGCGGGCGGGTTCTTCCGGAGAAGACCAGTCGAGCCCGAGGTCTTCCACCGCTTTGGACAGTATGCGGACGATCTCTGAGTCCATGCTGGTGCCCGTGCTCGTGTCCGCTAATGTCGACGGCGCGGGGTCGAAGGCCGAGCCCGCCCAGTCGTCGGATGCAGCGTCAATGGAAAGGCTGTCATCCTTTTCACCGTCGTCCCCTGAAGCGCCGAACGAGACGAGACCCACCGCTCCGGAGGGGTGCTGGTCTGCCTGCGTGAATTGAACTGGCGGCAGGGATTCCTCGGGTGGTGGTGAAGCACGCGGGGACTGGCCCGGCGTGACGTCACTGAAGTCCGCGTGCTCTGGCGGCCTCCGTGAGCGGGCGCTTTTCTTGCGCGGCTCGAACAGAGGGGATGGCAGCACGGTGGTAGCAGGCTCGCTCACGGCGAAGGCGGCAAAGCGGCAGCAGCTCGGTGAGGCCCAGGGAGTCACATTCGGGCGTCCGCCTCGAGTGAGAGCAGCTTCTGCGTGGTCAGGTCCCAGGCAGCGAGCGCAGAAAATGTGACGGTCCCCGCCAGGAAGAGGGCCTCTGCACGAGGCGCAGGTCGAAGGCATTTGAAACAACGCCTCTAATTTGCTCTTTTACTAAATGACAAAAAAGCGCCGCAGAGGCTAACACTTGCAAAGTAGCTTAGTAAAAGGATATCAAGGTGATGCGCGCCGGATGGCGTAGCAGAAGGCTTTGAAGGCGGCTGAAGGCTCGCCGTCCTCGTAGCAGTCCTGCTGTAGGCTTGTCGACGGCGGGCGAAAAGACTCCAATAATCCGGAGGATCCAGCGAAGAGAAGGTCTTTGCTGAAGGAGATTAAATCTAAAGAACTCTCATGACGGGGCGCCTAATATATAGCCTATAGAAATCTGTTTTATTATAGAATCAATCAGTTTGGCTTATTTGCATCCATCATGAAGACAAGAGTCTAAAACCCCCATGGACTTTATCAATCACTTCTGAGCCACTTTAAAATGAATCTCTCTCTCCATTGGCCAGTTGTCTTCAAAGCCTTTTTTAGGGTTTGGACATGCCAACAGGGGATCTCCTCTGCACTCTAGAGTAGATTTCAAATGGGAGAGAGAGACCACACCAAGTGACCATGTCAGTTACTGAAAATAAGCTTTAAAACTGGACACAATAAAGTACATTGTAAACACTGATTAGCTACTAGTTAAAATATACTTATATAGTATACAAACAATAGAGTAGAAATGTAAACTGAACCTCAAAGTGTCCTGACTGTTTATTCATAAATAGTTCTCTTAGCAAGCATGTGATTGAGACACAATTGGCAATGTTCCTCATAGTACTGGAAAGCTCAAATTTTTGATGATGTCAAATTTTCTGTTGATGTCATTTTAAATCAGATGTATTATATTGCAATAAATGTCAATGTTCAGGATAAATGAATAATCACAGTTATTCCATTCCTGATAAATTCAGACCTTCAGTCACACCTCAGAGGACAATCCACAAATGACCTGTAACATTTATAATTATAACATAACCGGAATAAATGTGCATGTCTAAAAATACTTTGATTACCTCTTTATTATAACAATTAGTAAATGTATTCATAAATAGACTGAAGGGACAGGGGTAAATCGTAAATCCACCGCTTCAGGACCAACAGCCTATTGGGCAGGTGGTTATAATATTTTGGCTCATCTGTGTATAACAATATATTGTCTGTTTACATTTACATATGTCCCTGCTCCTTTGCGGTTTACATTCTTGCAACAATGTTTAGTGCTTTAATGTTAAATTCAAAATATGTTTCCCAAAACTGATAATAGACCTTTCACTGAATGTGATGACGCATTTCCAAAGTTTACCCTGCAAACGTTTACTTCCATATTCAAAGGCTGGAGTGGGAAAAAAAGGTCTATATCTCTTTCCTTACCATGCAGCCCTATGTCGATATCGCAGATAACACCAACTATTTTCCTGAGTGGGCTGATGCTCCTTTGAATCAGGCACTCATAACCTGCAAGGGTATTAAGCTCACTGTGAATGTGACTCTGTCCCACAGCTGCCCCATCTACCCGGGCGTGGGGTATGTACATGTTGGCCTCCCCAATGCCTGTCTGGGTGATCATTTTGACAATGTGGCTACTTGAATCCACAACAACTGGGCTGGGGGAACCCTAGTGCACTGTGCTGCGGGCATGAGTCGCTCACCTGCTCTGATTATGGCCTACCTCATAAAATAAAAAAGAGTGACCCTATGGCAGGCACATAACTGGGTTAAAGAGATTCAACCCTATATTCACCTTAATATAGGTTTCTGGGCCCAACTTCTAGACTATGAGAAGAAACTGTATGGTAAGAATACTGTAAAGGTGGCAGAACCATCCACTGCCAGTGCCCAAAACACCAAAACTGTTCAAGTATAGCATGAAACTGCGTCCTCCATCTCCATGGCTTGGACGGCTTAGAAAACACACATCTTTTGCTCTTTAATAAAAAAGATTATAAAATAAAATAAAGTAGAAATGTTGTATTTGTGTGAGGGCAGTGAACAGTCATATTTATCTACCGTCACATTGGTACAATGAAAGAGAGAGCTATGCAGTGAAGCAAACCATATTCCTCAACAGGTCCGACTGTTTTGTTTATCTACAGTGTTTGATTTTAAAGAGCAATTTTAGCCACATATAGGCCTATTTGGTTTCTAATGTAATTCACTTTCAAGCTTGATTTTTCATTACATTGTTTGTTCGGTTTTATGTGGTTTGCCTGGATATAATAAATGCAATATTAAAACCTAGTATGTTGCATTGTGTAACCAACAGAGGACACTGTTGGAGCATCAAACTCACACCATGTACGCTGTAAAAAGCGGAAACCTGCTATTCTTTCCTTAAAGGGATAGTTCACCTAAAAATGTAAATTTTCTCATCATTTACTCACCCTCATGCTTAAATCTATATCTTCAAAAGCGATATGATAGAAGATTGAATAAATGAAGAACAAAAGAAGAAGAATGTGAACGTGAAAGTGGAGATTGACAGTAAAAAAGGACTTATATATTGAATTGTTTCTCACCCACACTTATCATATTGTTTCTGAAGATATAGATTTAATGACTGGAGTCATATGGATTACTTTGTGTTTCCTTTATGTGCGTTTTGCACCTTCAACGTTCTGGCCACCATTCACTTGCATTGTATGGACCTACAGAGCTGGAATATTCTTCTGAAAATCTTTGTTTGTGTTCGGCAGAAGAAAAAAAGTCATACACATCTGGGATGGCATTAGAGTGAGTAAATGATGAGAGAATTGCCTTTTTTTGGTGAACTGTCATTATAAGGAGCTATTTCTACCTGTTTTGATGAGTTTTGCTGGCGTAACCTATGTATTCAGGTTGATTTAGTGATGATAAATAATAATGTGACTTGAATAAAACCAGATAATTGAGATGTTACCACATGAAGCACATTTTTAGGATAAAATGTTTTCAGTTTATCATCTTTATCATGATAAATATAATGAAACTGTAATGTTTTAAAATACATAAATGTAAAAGAATAATATCTACATCTTGGATTTGACATGGTGCACAAGGTGAGGATTTCACAGAGAGAGAGAGAGAGAGAGAGAGAGAGAGAGAGAATCTCAGATTATCTCTCGTCACCTTTTTAATTCATATTTAATCCTCACTATCTCCATTTAGTAATGTTTGTTTAGTGCTTTTGGCAATGTTTTGTTGGCGCTGAGTGAGTAGAGAGAAGTTTTAGACATGCTTCTTTTGAGAGGGTGAGGGAATGTGCTGACAGCTGAGAGAGACAGCTAGCAGAGGTGAGTGTTGAAATGTCTTGGAAAAAAGACACAAATTTATCCAGAAAAATAAATATAATTTATTTTTGGCTTAAAGCCTGCCATCTTGTGCAATTAACAGAAAACAAGCTGGCAAACTATGTATAGGGATAAAGTGAACTATGTTGTATGTGACTGTATATTGGATAAAGTGAAGTATGTTTGTGTGTGCCAGCCCCTCTCTCTCTCTCTCTCTCTCGTGTGTGTGTGTGTGTGTGTGTGTGTGTGTGTTTAATGAGAGACTGCTTTCAGTAAGCCCATCATGGGATAAATAACCATGTCATTATCATGCACTCATTTATCTCTCTGCACATTTTTTTGACAGCAAACCATCCTTGTAAGGTAATGCAGCTTGGCCACAAATTTTATGTTAGATGTTTTCCTGGAAAGTATAGCAGAGCATTCATTTAGATGGTTTTTATGTGAGTGAGTGTGTAAGAAAAAAAGAGACAGGGGAGGCAGGGCACAGTGCCAAACACCAGGCGCCACTCTTCCAGCATGATGACCTCATCCTATCCACTACTAGAACATATCGTCTACATTCTACATTATTTCTGAGACTTTCTGAGTCTTTGGATCTTTGTCTGTTTACACTTAAATTCATCAGCATTACCATTAACCAACATTAAAATTTAGTGTTAGTAATTGTGTAAATTTGTGTTTACGTTTGCATTATATCCTTCCAAACTACTGCACTTTAAATAAGACTTTATTCTCATGCATTACTAGAAATGCTGTGGAAACGAGTCCTCCATAAACTACGGCTGTTTTAATGATGGTAGATGCTTTAGAATTTAACATGTAAATAACACAAGGTCTCAGAAGACATACCAAAAAGGTGTCTGTTTTCTAAAACTATTCAGTTATGAATTGTAATTAACCCATCCATCCATCCATCGTCAACCGCTTATCCTGTGTACAGGGTCGCAGGGGGCTGGAGCCTATCCCAGCTAACATTGGGCGAAAGGCGGGGGACACCCTGGACAGGTCACCAGTCCATCGCAGGGCCACACATAGACAGACATACACTCACACTCACACTCACACTCACCTCCACATCCACATCCACACCTAGGGCAATTTTTTGGAGACACCAATTAACCTAACTTGCATGTCTTTTGGATGGTGGGAGGAAGCCGGAGTACCCGGAGAGAACCCACGCAGACACGGGGAGAACATGCGACAGTGCTAACCGCTGCACCACCGTGCCGCCCTACTGTAATTAACCCATAAATTCATATTTTAAATTCCATTTAACAGTGGCCTATGAATAAATCACATAACAATGTTTCATATTGCATGAGCTGTGCGTCAAGCCAAAGCTTTAAATACACATTTAAACACTTTTCTGAGGCGCCATTTATGTAAATCACTAAACTTCACAAAAATTAATTCCCAGAGCATGTTTCAACAGTTATAGAAGTATTTTATTACAAACATAAACAAATATCAGCCATTGTTTCAAAAGCAAATACAAATAAATACAACTTCAACCCTGTGAGAATGGAATATACAGTATAAACATACCACATGGCAAAATTACATACATCTTTATGAACAGCATTTAGGTGTTGCCATTATTTTGGAAAGAAATAGCAGTGCTATCCTGCTGCCCTGGCAACAACATTAAGATAATTACTGAAGCTGATAGATTCTCATTTAGGTGCTTGAAAAGAGTCCTCCTTTTATGCAATTATTATTCAACTATGTCCTCAATTCCCTTACCTACATAAAGACGTGTACTTTGTTGGGTGCAGTGAAACTGGATTATTGGTAGTCATTGGTTTCTGTTTGTATCCTCATACTCCAATAAGGATGCCAGAAAACAGACTGTCTTGGAGAATTGTGAGGGCGGAGCCTGTTCCATTGTCGATAAGAATAGACACATACTCTCCAGCCTGTGAAATACAAACCAAATTGAGGAAGTTTTTGTTTGTTTGTTTGCAAGAGAGAGTAAGAGAGAGATGAGAGAGAGAGAGCAAACTAGTATTTGAAATGTCTCTGTCCTTGCATAGCGCAAGATTTACAACAGGGAGTGACAATATTGTCAAGGGCCCTGAAGCATAACAGGCCCCTGCAATGACAGATCAAATAAAAAAAAGGGCCCATATATAAAGGGTTTCACTGAAAAAAAAAGAAAATAGAAAAATAAAAATATGAAATACAATATAAAACTATTAAATGAAATATAAAATACTGTATATAATATAATATATATATAAAAATATCAAATTCCCTGTCTTCGGTCGGTTAGGATCACTACTTTATTTTAAGAATGTGAAATATCAGTAGATAGAATTATTTATTTCAGGTTTTATTTCTTTCATCACATTCCCAGTGGGTCAGAAGTTTACATACACTTTGTTAGCATTTGGTCAGTCCAATACCATGACTTTGTTGTCCTCATCTTTGGAGGTATGCTTGGGGTCACTCTCCATTTGGATAACCCATTTACGACTGAGCTTTAACTTCCTGGCTGATGACTTGAGATGTTGCTTCAATATATCCACACAATTTTCGTTCCTCATGATGTCATCTGTTTTGTGAAGTGCACCAGTCCCTCCTGCAGCAAAGCACCCCCACAACATGATGCTGCCACCCCCGTGCTTCACGGTGTTCTTCGGCTTGCAAGCCTCACCCTTTTTCCTCCAAACATAATGATGGTCATTATGGCCAAACAGTTCAAAAATTTTTTTTCATTAGACCAAAGTTCTTTGTCCCCATGTGCACTTGCCTTTTTTTTATGCCGGTTTGAGCCGCGGCCCGTTCCTTTTAAGTCTAGGCCTTCAAAACACAGTTTCACAATGAATAAGATGAAGATCATACATTATGTGGCAGTCAACTAATAATACCAATTTAAATTTTAAAAACACGTCCACGCACATAAGCCATAATACCAAGAAAATGCTCTTTAATAATAGTTGCAATTTAAATGTTTCTTGCAATAAATTTTGTTCCGTCAGGGTACATGGTTAATTTTCAAAACTCGATCCAACACTGAATGCTCCAGCAGCCTAATTTACACTTAGAAAACTCTTGATGTTGCTATAACAGTGCAAAAAGCACTTATCAATTTGCTTACCAAGTCCTCCTTTCCTGTTTAATTAATCATGTAGAACATCTCAGGTTTCTAAATCCATTAGGATCTCTTTCTCAATGGTGATGAGGAAGCAACTCGCGCTCTTCGTTTTCAAATTACGTACATCATTTAAAGCATGATTGCATCACTCAAGGCCAGCTAGAAGGCCTGGGCTGGTACATATCCTAAAGACCACATCCACCAACAACAAATAAATCAATCTGATTGGCTGATGAATCTGACAATCTGACTTTAGATGCCTATTAACTGCACAATAGAGGGATTCTGTGGAAATTCTGAAGGCCTGACGGGGTGGAGCACAAACTCATGCTCTACTTCGCTTCGGGCATGCGATTTGTAAACCAGTTGGCACACTTTGCTTGTAAGCATTGACGAATAAATACATACAAGGTCATTGAGAATGAAAGGAAGAAGAAATATGAGAGAAGGCTTTGCCTGGCCCTGAGAAATCACCACTGGCAGTTTTGGAGCAGTGGCTTCTTTCGTGCTGAGCAGCCTTTCAGGTTATGTTGATATAGGACTTGTTTTACTGTAGATATTGATACATGTCTACATGTTTCCTCCAGCATCTTCACAAGGTCATTTGCTGTTGTTCTGGGATTGATTTCAAACTACGTTCATTTCTAGGAGACAGAATGCGTCTCCTTCCTGAGCGGTATAATGGCTACGTGGTCCCATGGTGTTTATACTTGCATACTATTGTTTGTACAGATGAACATGGCATTGCTCCCAAGGATGAACCAGACATGTGGAGGTCCACAATTTTCTTTCTGAGGTCTTGGCTGATTTCTTTTGATTTTCCCATGATGTCAAGCAAAGAGGCACTGAGTTTGAAGGTAGGCCTTAAAATACATCCTATCAGAAGTTAACTGTCTAAAGGCTTGACATAATTTTCTGGAATTTTCCAAGCTGCATAAAGGCACAGATAACTTAGTGTATATAAACTTCTGACCCAATATAATTGTGATATAGTCAATTACAAGTGAAACAATCTGTCTGTAAACAATTGTTGGAAAAATGACTTTTGTCATGCACAAAGTAGATGTCCTAAACAACTTGCCAAAACTATAGTTTGCTAATATTAAATCTGTGGAGTGGTTAAAAATTTGTTTTAATGACTTCAACCTAAGTGTATGTAAACTTCTGACTTCAACTGTGTGTGTGTGTTAATATTAAAAAATATTATATTTATATATATATATTTCTATATATATATATATATATATATATATATATATATATATATACTATAAAATATTTGTTTACTTATATTCCACTAAAAAACATCTAAAAACTATTAAACAAGACAAATGTACTTTTTTTGCCACTTTTGTCAAAATATCTTAGGTAATTTTGCTTCTCAAGTAAATGTATCTTGTTTCAGGGTATTTGTACTGTAAAACAAGACAAAAATAATAGAAATGAGATTTTTGCAGCCTCCCCCAGGCTGTAGATTTCTCTCATAAACATTGGTAAAGAGGATTGCAGTTTGTGTTTGTTTATAATCTGTGTGTGTGTGTGTGTGTGTGTGTGTGTGTTGTGTGTGTGTGTGTGTGTGTGTTTGTGTGTGTGTGCTGTGATGTACCCTAAAGCCTATTGGATATTGTTTTAAAAAGGGATGAGCCATTCGACATATCCCTACCCTACTTCCTGTTTCAGTAGAATGTACGGCAGTAGACCAAATAGAACCACATCTGTATATTTAAAATACGTTTTTTTATTTGCTTGTTTTCTGCTTGTCAGTTGGTCGTACCTGTAGGTAAAGAATTCCTGTGAGGAGAATACTGAATACTCCCCCTGTAGCACTTACTCCAGTCATTGTCTCCAGAGACCTGTGTTATTATAAACACATTAATTATGGTTTGGAACTCATATACTTGACTGACTGTGTGGTGTTAGAAAAACAGTTCAGATATTCAGTGCAATTAAGAAGTTACTGGACATGAACATGGACCATTACCACTTACACATTACTCTGACAAAGAGACTCTATACATATGGATGCCTTGACACTGTCCCTCTGCCTGGCCTGAGGTCTCTTCTGAGACTCATTGGATTCTGAGAGAAAACACACAAACACAGATACACAAGTGTTTTCACAAGTTAGAAGGATTGTGGTAGAAAGAGACAGTGTTCTGTACAATGACCCCACCCCTGTTCCACTGAGCTTTATCTGAGGGACAAACTCTCTGAGAAATGACATGATGCAATCAGGAATAAGGCATGCATGTGTTTCAACTTGCAGAATGACACAATAAAACTTATCTTTCAGGGTATTACTAGTTTAAGCCAGGGTTCTTCAACTCCAATCCTGATAGACCACCATCCTGCAGAGTATATTTGCAAACGTGCTCATACACACCTGCCTTTATTTTCAAGTAAGACCTTGATTAGCTTGTTACGGTTAAACTTACTAGGACATATAGGCTCACCAGGAAGGGAGTTTAAAAGCCTTAGTCTAAATTACCAGCTAGTGCATATTTAGTTGCTTCGGTTGGCATTCCAACATACAGATACTGTATGTATATCCATAGTCTCATGACTCATTGAAGCTGAAGTGGTGCTGGAGAGGGTGAGTTCCCTATCCCAGAACACTTGGAGCACAATATTATTGCGGACTGTATGTTATGATTAAAGGAATATTTCCGGGTTTAATACAAGTTAAGCTCTATTAACAGCATTTGTAGCATAATGTTAATTACATACATTTGTTTCGACTTGCAGCACTAAATTCAACATTTTGATATAATTATTACATGAAGTACTTGCACTGAATACGTTAGCTTCGTAGGATAAAGGACCTATAGGGAATTCATGATGCAATGGTAGCGTAGCAAACTTATCAGTAAGCATGCTAATTTAAAACACAAAGAGAAACATTTAATTTGAACATTTCTTGCTTTAGTTATATCATATGATACGTCATAAAGTTTACCCAATATATTGATTTTCCTTATTAAAACAATAAATATTCAAGCAAAGTGGATAGTATTCGATTACGCCATCAAACAAGCCCCCGCCCCATAAGGGGTGGAAACATTGGTAAACAAAGCACTGCGTTTCTCCAGTACAAACAAGATAAAAAAATTTGAAACAGAGACCGTGAAAACCACGAAAGTATATATAAAAATGTTGTAAAATATTTCCTGAATGTGCAATGAGAAGATGAATATGTAGAAACGTATTTGCTGGATTGAATCCTTCCAAATTGTAAGAAAAACTGCTTCTGGTTTTCAAAGAACACATGTGCTGTGATATCCTAAATACTAAATGCACACTGATAGTGCCTACATGAGTCAGGAAAGATATTCAAGTCTCTAAAATCATGTATTATTTAATCTGTGGATAGGCGCTGGACATTAAAAGTTTACCAGTGGTAAAGAACAATCGAGAAGACGGCAACATTATTGCAACCGCAAAGGTCATTTAATAAAAACACATTATAGCACTGCACATAAGTATTAAATAATAAAGCTTTATATATGCAAATGATACTTTGTACAAATAAAGACATAGAAGATGTTATTGTGTCTGGCCTATGTATTTGTTTACCAGAAGTCATTGAGATCAAAATAATGGTCGAATATTTCTATTGAAATATCACTTTTATCTGTTTGTAAAATTCAACATCTGTCGTGGGTTTCCCCTCTATTGTAATGTGCTATAAAATGTTTTATTGTGTATAGACATAGCTCTGCTGTCCGCTGTTAGCTCACTTCATTAACCATTTTCAAACAATATAAGAAGAATGTGGCAGGGTGGAGGGCGGAGCCGGGTCGTGATCCTACACATCCGGTCATGTATTAGGCTAATCAAGCCTCCGAGAGGGATAAAGGTCGACTGCAGAGGATCGTGCGGGAGAGAGAGATCGTTGACGGACATGTCTGTCATGTGTGTGTTTGACTTTTGTTTAAGATGTTAATTAAAATATTAACATTGTCAAGCCGGTTCTCACCTCCTCCTTTCCATTGAATACGATACAAAGTAAAACAGGCTTCTTGTGTAATTATTGCTTTTCTGTTTGTCATTTTACGCAATCATAGCATATCATATTCATAAATCAAGAAGGGTCACTTTATTAAAATTCTATTAGTTCAATTAGACTCACTGATACCTGCTGCATTTACAATGTGTTTAATCCTGACTTTAGAGACGAGACCAGCCAAGTTTTGTATTACCTTGAATGTAACGTTGTTTACTTGAAAATAAATGGCTAAATTAGATGCAGTCAAACATTAATACAGGGATACTTAATAAATAAGGGCCTACACACAAGATACGAAAGCAAGCTTGCATGCTAATGCTAACTGTCGCGAGTCCTGACTGCTTTATGTAAACATGGCAAAGAATGCTAGTTTTGTAGGTTCAATGTTCAATTTATCATCATTCAGCATGTATACAGGCAGTTACGCAGCTCCCTATTTGCATATTACACAGTCTGCACAGGGCATCAACTCCCACAACCTTACCCAACCCCCTAGGGTCTGTTAGGGTTAGGTGCCTGATGACCTTGTGTGCTCCCCACACCAGAAACTCCACCTGGCTGCCCTTACTCGAACGATATACATTATTCAAGTCCCGATAGCAGTAGCGAAACACAGAAGATCGCCTCACGCTCATACTTTTGCACCATCCCCCAATCCATCCGACGATTGTGAACGTCAGCGTAGGGCATCAATTTGTAGTAATTGCTGTTTTTCAAATCAAATCAAAATCAAATCACTTTATTGTCACACTACCATGTACACAAGTGCAACAGTAGGTGAAATTCTTGTGTGCAGTTCCGAGCAACATAGCAGTCATGACAGTGACGAGACATATACCAATTACAATAAACAACATACTTACACAACACAATTTACAAATCAAATGTACACATACTTACACAACACAATAATTATATACAATGTACAGTAAACAATACACACAATATAGAATACACAATATACAATAAGTGGGAGTTTATGAAAATATATAAGTAGTTGAATTGAGGAGAATATGTTGACAGTCCAGTGTGAGATTATAGATTAATAAAGTGCAGTGCTAATTATTGATCCTGATAGATCAAGTGTTCAACAGTCTGACTGCTTGGGGGAAGAAGCTGTCATGTAGTCGGCTGGTGCGGGTCCTGATGCTGCGATACCGCCTGCCTGATGGTAGCAATGAGAGCAGCCCATGACTCGGGTGGCTGGAGTCTCTGATGATCCTCCGGGCTTTTTTCACACACCGCCTTGTGTATATGTCCTGGAGGGAGGGAAGCTCACCTCCGATGATGTTTCTGGCAGTTCGCACCACCCTTTGCAGGGCTTTGCAGTTGTGGGCGGTGCTATTGCCGTACCAGGCGGTGATGCAGCCAGTTAGGATGCTCTCTACAGTACTGGTGTAGAACCGTGTGAGGATGTGGTGGTTCATTCCAAACTTCCTCAGCTGTCTCAGGAAGAAGAGGCGTTGGTGAGCCTTCTTCACAACGGCCTCAGTGTGGACGGACCATGTGAGTTCCTCAGTAATGTGGACACCGAGGAACTTGAAACTGCTGACTCTCTCCACCGGTGCTCCATTAATGGTGATGGGGCTGTGTACTCTGTCTTTTCTCCTGAAGTCCACTACAAGCTCCTTGGTTTTACTGACGTTGAGGGAGAGGTTGTGCTCCTGACACCAGCGTGTCAGAGTGTGCACCTCCTCTCTGTAGGCCGTTTCATCATTGTCAGTGATCAGACCTACCACCGTCATATCATCAGCAAACTTAATGATGGTATTGGAGCTATGTGTTGCCACACAGTCATGTGTGTATAGTGAATACAGGAGTGGGCTGAGAACACAGCCCTGCGGGGCTCCAGTGTTGAGGGTCAGTGATGAGATGTTGCTGCCCATTCTAACCACCTGACGTCTGCCTGACAGGAAATCCAGGATCCAGCTGCACAGCGAGCTGTTTAAGCCCAGAGCCCGGAGTTTCACATCAAGCTTGGAGGGCACTATGGTGTTGAATGCTGAGCTGTAGTCTACAAACGGCATTCTCACATATGTGTTCCTTTTTTTCCAGGTGGGAGAGAGCAATGTGTAGTGTAGATGCAATGGCATCATCAGTGGAGCGGTTGTTACGGTAGGCAAACTGCAATGGGTCCAAAGAGCTGGGCAGAACAGAGCAGATGTAATCTCTGATTAACCTTTCAAAGCATTTGCTGATGATGGGGGTCAGAGCAACAGGACGCCAGTCATTTAAGCAAGTGATTGTGGCTTGCTTCGGTACAGGCACAATGGTTGATGTTTTGAAGCATGTGGGGACTACAGACAGGGAGAGGGACAGATTGAAAATGTCCGTAAAAACACCAGCCAGTTGATTCGCGCACGCTCTGATGACACGGCCCGGAATGCCGTCTGGACCCGCGGCTTTACGGATGTTCACCCGTCGGAAGGATCGGTTACATCCGCAACAGAGACGGAGAGTGAACCAACCTCTGTAGCGTCAGCAGCGAGTGCTCTCTCCGCGAGGGCGGTGTTATTGTCCTCAAAACGAGCATAAAATGTATTAAGTTCGTCCGGGAGAGATGTAGCGATGTTCATGGCGGAGTCTTTATTCCGTTTGTAGTCCGTGATGGTGTTAATTCCCTGCCACATACTTCTCGAGTCAGTGGTGTTGAACTGACCTTCAAGCTTGTGCCTGTACTGATGTTTGGCTGCACTGATGGTGTTACGGAGGGCATAACTGGCTTGTTTACGCTCCTCCGCGTTAGAAGAATTAAAAGTGGAGGTCCGCGCATTGAGTGCCGCACGAACATCGGCGTTAACCCATGGTTTCTGGTTGGGGTATATCCGTATTGTTTTGGTCAGAACAACGTCCTCTACGCACTTCCTGATGAAACAAGTTACGCTATCAGCGTAAGCCTCGATGTCGTCATCAGAGGCGGACCGGAACATCTCCCAGTCCGCGTGATCAAAACAGTCTTGTAGCGCAGAGTCTGATTGGTCTGACCAGCACTGGATCGTTCTGAGGGTGGGTGCGTCCCGTTTCAGTTTGTGCCTGTACGCGGGCAGAAGCAGAATGGAACTGTGGTCCAATTTGCCAAATGGGGGGCGGGGGAGGGATTTGTAGCCATCCCGGAAAGGAGAGTAACAATGGTCTAAGACCCGGTCCCCTCGTGTGTTGAACTTTATGTGTTGGTGGTATTTTGGAGCGATTGTTTTGAAGTTGGCTTTGTTAAAGTCCCCGGTAACAATGAACGCAGCCTCAGGGTGCGTGGTTTCCTGCTCACTTATACGCCCATACAGTTCCCTGAGTGCCCGGTCTGTGTCGGCTTGTGGGGGGATGTACACAGCTGTGATGATGACCGCTGTGAATTCCCTCGGTAGCCAGAATGGTCGACACATAAGCATGAGATATTCCAGGTCAGGAGAGCAGAAAGACTTTATGAAATGTACATTCCTCTGATCACACCATGATTTGTTGATCATAAAACATACACCACCACCTCTGCTTTTACCAGAGAGGTCTTTCGCTCTGTCCGCTCGGTCCACGGAAAAGCCCGTGATTTCGATGGCCGAGTCTGGAATCTCCGCAGCCAGCCAGGTTTCTGTAAGGCAGATAACACAGCAATCTCTCGTCTCTCGTTGGAAGGAGATCCACGCTCTCAACTCGCAGAGCTTGTTGTCCAGAGACTGAACATTTGCCAGTAGTATACTGGGTAGCGGGGGTCGATTTACACGACGTCTTACTCTGATGAGAACGCCGGCTCGTTTTCCTCTTTTCCTTCTGCGTTTCCGCGGCCGAGCAGCCCAGACAAAGGGCTCCGCCGGCGTGTTTGTAAACAGCGGGTCGGCATTAAGGAATTTGAAGTCCGGTTTTCGATGTGTAATTGTAGAACCAATGTCCAAAAGCGTTTGTCTGTCGTAAACAATAAGGCAGACAACATCTAAGACAAAAAAACAAAGAACTGTAAACAAAACAAACAATAAACCGCAGTGTTGTATCGGAGCTCGCAACGCAGCAGCCATACTCGGCGTCATCTTGAGACACTCTCCCTACCACATGGTTACTGCTAGATTGTTGTGATGTACATTTCCCAAAGGCCTGTCCTCTTCCATATGTAACTTCCCAGTTCCATTCTCATTTCAAAGAGTAGGTCTTGTAAGGTTGTCTTGTTATATTTATCTATAACCTGCAAATACTCCTCGCCTCCAATGGAATTAAATCCAATTCCAATAATTATGTCTAGCTTCCAAAATGTCTTTTCTCACTACCATATTGTAAAATGTCATGACATCATTGGAGTACAGTTACAATTTAAATCATTGGTAATTAGAATAAAGTTACTTTCAAAAGTATTTTGATTACTGAAGAGATTACTTTGTATTTTATTGTCATTTGTTTATTTTAATATTTAGTCCTTTCTGATGGAAAACATTTATACATATAAATGATGTGATCCAAAGTGCATTTGAACATCAGTGAAACACTTTCTTATGATGTGTTACATGTAGTCAGTTTGAAGGAAGTTTGGAGCAGAAGAAATAGAAATAAACCTTGTGTAAATTGTTAGCTTTACGCTAAGCTAAAATGCTATTTCTAGTCATTTTACATGTATGTGTTACCAGACACGATCATATTTTTTATCAAGAAAATGATAAAAAATATGGATCATAATTTCTAATTTTCTAGTAAGATCTTTGATATTAGCGCAAAAATCATATTCTTGATAATAATTTTTTTATTGTTTTCCAATAAAAATATCTAAAAGTCCTTTAAACAAGATCAATTAGTTTGATCTTGTTTTAGAAACAGCACTGAATAAGATATTTATGTTTTTTAGAGAATGTATTTTTAACATGTGTATTATGTCTTACTGTACTAGCAGAATTTTTATAGTCAAAACAAGTGAAAAAAAAATACCAGCGCTGAATAAGTAATCCAAACTATTTAGAATATGTTACTGACCTTGAGTAATTTAATGGAATACGTTACAAATTACATTTTACAGCATATATTCTGTAATCTGTAGTGGAATACATTTAAAAAGTAATCCTCTCAACCCTGTATATTGTAGGATTTACAATCATACTAGAGTTGCCAACTGTCCCATATTTTAAGCAGTACATCCTGTATTGCCCTGAATTTTAGCTGTGAAACTCCTGAGATGGAATTCGAGGGAGACTCAATTAATGACACAGGCCCTGGAACAAGCAACTCTCAACCACGTACCCAGTTGCAGACTAGCTGTGAGCTGGTAGAACCCAGATACGGAAGCTGTGTATCGGCCACTGCTGGCGTTGAAGCTCTGTCCTCTCTGATGGAACTGCTCAGTGTTTGACGGCTTTGGAAAACACAGAGAAATTGAATTATTGAACATGCCACTGCCACTCTATTCCATTACCACCACTTCTCTTTTGCTTGCCAATCTGTTTCACCATCAGCCAAAGCTAACATCACTGCTAAACCAATGTACCTAATGCAGTTAGGGCTACTTCTGACAAGCCAAAGCCTAGAGTAAAATGTTCATTTCAAAGCTCTGGAGTTTCTAGTTGAGATGGAATATTTTTTCCACTCACAGCGTTGAAGGGCTGTAGCTCCTGCAGACTGCGACGATGGACCAGCATGTTGTGGTGCAGTCGGCAGCGGAAAGCCGTCGCCACACGAGGGGGCTGATCACAGAGCAGACAGTGGGTTCTTACCATCTCTGAGTGGAAAGAGAATGGCAGGATTTTAAAGTGAACTGTGGCACATTCTCCTGTTCTTATCAAAAGTTAATGTCCATTGATCCAACTACATCTGGCTAAACTGTTTTAAATGCCGTGGCAAATGGGCAGAATGCAGCAGACTATGCAACCTCTCGGACTCAAAAACACTCAAATACAGCCAGTGGAAAATGTTTGGGATTGTCTTTGACTGACACTTGGCTGCATATGAAGTCATTAAACAATCTCACAGTGAATAGGAGATGTAAATATTTGGAGTGTGTTAGTGTGTATGGGCAGACAGAGTGGATGGAAGTGTGAGGGGAGGAGAATGCTGAAGTGTATGAGCGTGCGGCGCCACTGCACTTCTCTGTGTGAATAAGAGCCTTTATGTTTTATATTGCTGTCAGAACAGCCCGCAGCTCACTGTGGCAGAGCACAAACAGACCTGTGTCTGCTTTCCTGGAAATGCTCCAACACACAATCACGCTCACACACACTCACACAAACACACACACACACACACACAAACGCGCAATCTGGAATCTATGGAATTCTTTAGTCAGGCCAAGTGAAATCCACGTCCTGGAAAATTACACCTATTAAGAGATCAGCCCAGCCCACAATCAGACAGGCAGCCTCCCAAACAAACGAGCGTGACAACACACATCAATTATGGGTGTATGTGCTGAAGAAATTATTCAAGAATAGCAAACAAGTAATAAATAACAATAAAAAAGCAAATAATAGATATAAGGAGATTAAAAAATTTTTTGATACATTTTAACAGCTTTAATACTTTTTAACAGCATTAGGTGATCAAGTATTCAAGTAAACATTCAGAATGAAATGCAACATAAAACTACAACTGGTCTTTTCTGTATGATTATAATACATTCATACGTTTTAAAGCTACTAAAGCTTCTGAGTAAAGAGCAGTGAGTGTTTTCTTGTTTTCTTGTTATGGTTGTTTGATTATTATAATGACACACTAAACAGCAGCATTTCTATTAGCTTACATTTATAAAAATCTGCTGTTTTCTCTGGTGTTTACATTCACTTTAGACATCACTCTCTGGATTTACATGACCACTTGTCCACTACCTCACCAATACGGGCATTTTGGCAGAAGTTTGAAATACATTTGACCGTTCAGGTGTGCATTAGCACAGGCATGTTCAGCACACACACATATGCCGCCTGTCAAAACTTTCTATTCTTAATAGAGCTCTGTATTGTTGATTTTCTTCATGATAAGATACACACAGTGAACGTGACGCATATATTATGATTCACTAAGTCAAGTTATAATCTAGCTGCGGCAAACGCACGTCCCACGCCAGAGTGTTCATCAGCCGGTAGAAGATTTGATCTCTTCCCCGGTCACCTCACGCAACTCATAGACTGACTGCTCAGAGAAATGCCAGTTTCTGAGGCTTATTATTTGAACTTTAATAAGGGATTCTTTAAAGATATAGTGCCAGGGTGTTTCATTGCAAAACGGAATATGACACAATAATTGTTTTATCTCGATTATCTTGATTTCATAATCGTTGGAAGCCAAAATCATAATTGAAAACAACATTTGAGTAATCGCCCAGCCCTATTGTGCACTTAGCTGGTGTCTTTATGTAATGTACATCCATCACTGCCTCAGCACAAAAAAACTGAATCTTTAGATGGAGCACAATGTCAGCCAAATGGCAACCTACAAATTCACACAAGCCCCAAGTGTGTATAATGGCACTTTAACAGCTTGGTCTTTACTTTAAAAGAGTAAGTTTTGCTCAGGTCTGTCAGATGAACTATAAATAAATCGATAGTCACATTTTGTGAAAACCTTACCTCATTTTCACTCTGGCATGATAGGTAATGGCGTGTGAATGGTCTGCATTAATAAAAATCTAGTATACCTTTTAGTTTGACTTGAAAGTCCTGAATCAATTCTTCATGATGTGGCAGTAGGGGGCCCGGAGGACCAGGAGGCCCCTGGGGACCAGGAGGGCCTGGTGGACCTGGAAGGCCATGCTGGAAGTGTAAAAAAAATGTAAGTTACCTTAACATTACATAAAAACAAAGGGAAATCCATTCAAAGGTGAAGGATTATTCACTTTCTCAGAGTAGACATGTTGTTGTATCGGCCTTATTGGGTTTCTATTGGGTCAGGAAAACATTGCAAACATTGTACCTTTAAGGGAACTACAGCTTGTCACTGAGGCAGTACCCACAAAGCTACACCCATTGCACCCTTTACATGTCAGTTGGAATGTATATGTACCATATTGGTACACATTAGTAATATTATCTGTCTTTAAAGGGTACATTTTAGTACCATAAGTGTCTTATATTACCTAAGGGTGAAAAGAGGGTACAATGTGTGTATATTGAGTGTACTGCCTCAGTGGAAAGCTGTTGTAAGAGTAAAGGTACATTTTTGGCATATTTATTGACAGATCAGTGAATCTATTTTAATTCAGTTTTAGAAGACTTCCTTAAAACTTTATTGAATAGTCAATGTAGTTTTCACTCTATGTATAAATATCATTCTTGTTTAGAAGTGCAATTATTAATTCAAATTCAATATATGTTGAATCACAGATTACCTTGGAAAGTCTTTTGTTTCCTTTTGTTTTCTTATTCCCACCCTTGTTGGAGTTGTCCCTAAAAGCTATCCATGTCTTGTGGGGGCTCACGTAGGCTATGTCAGAGGATACAGTCTCCTGTAAAAGATATTAAGCATTTCAGGGCTTTAGATACCGCAAGTTCTTTAAAGCTACCATTACAGAAAATATGCAAATTCTTTCTGCAGAAAGGCATCAGCAATTTAGAATGAGATCACTTTCTCCACAAAGTTTACAATGGCCATTACCATACTTTCCCTCATGTATAATGGTAGACACACCCCTAGCAATTTCACCCTGATTTATGAGATTTCCCACAATGGCAATGTGTGCTCCCTTTAGGCCTTGACAGGTGAACAGCAGGTGAGTGTATGGAATATAACTTACAGGGCTCTCAGTGCTGACAGTTTTGTTCTCCTCCTGGACCTCCAGACTCTCTTCACTCTCTTGTGTTTTGCATGTTGTCAGCAATAAGCTTATCAGCAAGGCCAGGAGTGCACCTCTTGCCCCATGCCTGAGCTTCATGCTGCAGTCTCAGTACGTGAACGTCCACTTCACTCAACCCCTTGTAGGCAGCTCAGTACACAGCTTCCATCCCTTCACGGGGAGGTGACCAGATGTCCTGTGGGTTACAATGCAATTATTCCTTAATAAAGAAGGAGATCCAAGAATGGAGGTGAGGAATCCGTGCAGGTTCTTCAAAGTGTGAAGACAGCTGTGACCTTTGGGAGAGTCCACAATTTCAGGTTGGCCTTAGGCTGATGATGATTCTTAGGCTCTTGACTTGAAGATGATGCTTTGGTCAATGGTTTAGAGATGGTGTTCTTTGATTTCCAAGGTGGTTTTTGAAGCGGAGAAGACAATCCAAAATTTGGTTCAGATCAGTTTGTAGTGTTTTTGTTGTCCTCCACATGAAGCGTTCATAGTGCTAAGTGCCGTGAGAGTTGTCTGTGAGGCCTCACCACTCTTCTGCTTCTCAGTCAGTCAGTCCGCCCTTCTGTGTTATCCAAGATTCTCTATGCTCCCTGACCATAGTCTAAACTCTAAGCTTGAGCCATGGGTGTTTAGCGTATGTGTTATAGTCATGCACTGTGTGAAGGTGTGTATTCTATAAATACTCTCTGTGTGGCTTTGTTAATGTGTTTGTTAATTGTTTGTGTCTGTTGCTCAGTTGCGGTATGATTGGCTGTGATAAAGTTTGTGTGTGTTATACTCAGTCTCTCTCTCTGTGGGTGGTATCTCACCTTCTTCTTTTGGTTTTTAATAATGTTGTATTGTCTTCTGCTCCCCCAGGGTGCCTTACGACATTTCTGCCTGTTTATGTTTTTAGTAATTCCTTCAGTGATGATAATTTAGTTTGCCAGTTGAACTCTTGCCAGGCTCCAGTTTATTCCACATCCAGCCTGTGTCTCACCTTCTGTGTCAGTGGCCCACTCAGCAAGATTTCTCTGTTTTGAAGGCTCCTTTTCACGCTCCACTCTTTTTAGCGTCCTCTCAGTCCAGACTCCACCTCCTCCTCTTGTTTATCCACTCCTCTGTCTCTCTTCAGCCTCCAGTCTCTTATATTAGCCCCTGTCTGTCTCTAACAGTGTGTTCCTGGGTCCCCTTCCCTCGTTTGTCTTGTGTTTGGCTCATTCGTCTGTTCCTGCCATCCCTTACTCTCTCCCCATTATTACCAGCTGCAGGGTCCTAGTGCCTTTGCAGTTTTAAAAAGTGGAACTGCAGTAGCAATGGGATTTACTTTGCTCAGCGTCTGAGATGCTCCTTTCAGATGCAATACAAAATCTGCAAGATTTTATAGAAATTGTGTACCCCAAAATAAAAATTATGTTGTTATTTACTCTTATTTAATTCCAAACCCATATGGCTTTCTTATACGAAACACAAAAGTTGATGTTTTAATTAATATCCTGGTCTGTCTTTTACTAAAATGATAATTGGAACTGACTCTTTAAAAAGGACCCCAAAGTATCATAAAAAGTTGTCCATGCAGCATGAGTGTCATATTCCATGTCTTGACATCCGCTGAGCTTTTATAAGTACATGAGAGAAGCCCCTTCACAGAGGTAAAGAGATGATACTAAAACTCGACCTGATGTTATAAATGGCATTTTGTGGTTAGAGAGCAGGTGATAGGAAACTGTCCACTTAATTCAGTTCTGGAGGTCACTGGCGAGGCTCTGCACAGAATTGATCAGTATTGATAAATCTGATCAGACAGCCTCAACATACTGTACACACGCAGACTTCTGTAATGGTTACAGGAGTTTTGAATACACAAAGTAACAATCAAGTCTAAAACAGATGTTTTGGAAAAGGATTTATATACTCATAATGAAGATACTTTTTGACCTCATTTGAAAAACGGCACAATCTGTTGTCAAAAAGGGTACCAATGACTTAATATAGAGGTAGGGATTAATTAACTTTTTCTCACCCTGTGTTTAGTCATCTAAACTGTGAATTTTACTGGTCAGATGATGTTTCACCACTACACTTTGTGGTGGCGAAGAGGACGATCAGTGCTGTGTTTGACCAGCTGCTGGAGTTTGTTAGAGAGGGATCAGAATTTGTAGAGGGTTTGTTGGATCAACTAACACAATTGTCCTATTTCTAGATGCTATTATAAATATTGTGTTTATTCATTGTTTATGTTATTGTTAAACATGCAGTATATTTGAATATGTTGTTTTGCTATCTGTGTTTAGTTTGTCTAACTTACAAAAACTTACCATGGTGTTATCATGTTTTATTTTGTTTATACCTTGTACCATGGTAATACCATTATTTTTAGAAAAGTGGCATACTATGTGATTTATAGTAATTTTTGTGATTTATACTATGTATACAAATATGTTTTTTTTATTTACTACCATGGTACATATCTAATTACTATATTAATTCCATTTGATATCATTACTGTATCATGTTACCTCCAAAGTACTTTTTTGATAGAGTTGTTATTACTTCCTTCAAGACTATATCTCTCACCTAAGTCGAGTCTTTTGAGAAGAACTGCTGGTCGTGTTCTTTGCTCTGAGGTGGTATTTGACGTAAGCTGTGTATATGTGTGTGGTACCCAGAGACATAAAAGAGCAAAGATCTAGAGCATGTTGCAGAGGAGGACCAGTGTCTGCAAATCCAGGCCTGCTCCAGGAAACTCACCGTCATCAAAGATTTGTTATCCCGCAGACATATGAAGGTGGCCTTTTTTGGCAGGTAAACCAACAGTGATGACTGATCTAAGCTCACTGGAATGTAAACCAAATGGTGACAACAGGCCAGAAGAATAAGATGAGTCATTAATGTATTTGCTCTTGTTCTTTTGGTGTTCAGTCCCAAAAAATATCATGTTTTGTTTTGTAAGCAGATATAATATATACAGAATCATAAATGAGGCAGCAGAAACTGAACATTACTCTGAGGGGGGCTTTTGTGAGCATTTCTTTCAGCCATTTTGTTACTAAGCATGTTTTGATTCAGTGTTTGAGCTACTATTAAATCAATGAAGATAAATAGACTGTTTATGGATGTTAAATGTTGTTTTTCAGGACCAGTAATGGAAAGATTACAGTAATTAATGCTATGCTAAGGGAGCGGATTCTGCCCAGTGGAATCGGCCACACCACCAACTGCTTCCTGAGTGTGGAGGGCACAGACGGGGAACATACCACTGAGGACTCTGAAGAGAGGAAAAGTATCAAAGTATGAAGCAAATATACTGGCGTTCATTTGAGATAATTATTATATGATATATTTGATATAATAACTAGCATTATAGAGCTGTTCAGTCATGACGTCAACTTGTAGACAAACTTGGAAGGCTAATTTACCATGGTTTCCCACAATATTTTTGAGTGGGTTTTTAGAATGGCAGTTTTCAATTTATAGCCTAAGTTAAATAAGGTTTGTGGTCAACATTAATTGAAAAGTTACAGTTTTTCCTACCACATAAATCCATTTTTTTTGTCTGCTAAAATCGGTCCTTATATTCAAAATGTCTGAACTGCCCCCAGTGGCCGAAGCTGGAACTACAGTCGTCCAAATGATGTGGCGGGAAAGGCACAGGAAAATTGTTTTGCAACATTTAAGTGCTAATTGCATTAATATACTCCTAAACCAAACCCTAAACTTAACTATAACATTACTGGGACCAAAGCAGCACCCTTTTAACTTCTTTGCAAATGTAGTATCTTGGGATGTGACATCAAAGGCACAGCATATGCGATTTTGAGGGCATGAATATTCACCGCATGTGATGGCCCTTGGCACATTGGGCACACTTTAGGTTAAGAAAAAATTGGAACTAGCATGCAGATTTCTCGTGTGATCACGTTGACTGAACAGCTTTATAACAATATTTTTTATGTTATAATGGCTCAGAAATGCTCATTTTTAGCATTACAGATTGAACAGTCCTGTTTTTAGAGCATAATACACAAAGTTTCACCAAACTCCACAGGAAAACTCCTTATATAGTGTGTGTGGTTTTTTAAAAGATATGTAACATCAGGTAAAGGTATTTCAGTATTGTGGCATGATTAGGATACTTTGTGTCATCCTCTATTTCATTGAAGCTCCTCATTTGTTTTTATTTGATCACCATACAGACAGTCAGTTAGTTGACTCACGCTCTGCACATAGACAGGAATCTAGATTCTGGTTGTTTAGTCCGAGTGTTTTGGCCCAAAACTAAGTGTGCCCTGTTGAGAGGTGATCTGGTCTTGATGGAAAGTTATAGACCACTCCACGCCGAGCTAGAGTTGTCAGAGCTGGATTAAGGTTCTGTAGGGGAGAGTTTGGCACAGAAACAACAGACCTGGCTTAAAGGACAATCGCTGGCATATTCTTTGCATCCTTGGCAGATAAATGGACTTCTACAAGGAACTTTACAAGGTTTGACGTGTTATGAATGGGGGGTGGGGGGGTGAAAGCACTAATGGATTTGTGCTGCCCTAGATGTATCATGGGTGGTAGGCTGGCAGCCTATTTAGTGTATTGACTTCACATGTTTGGTGCATCAGTATGTGTGACGTCATTGTATGTGTATGTTTCTACGGCATGGCCCTCAATCGTGGTGTATATTGTTCTCAATAAAGTCATAACTTCTAAAGCTGGAGTCCAAGATAGTTTGTTTCACATCGCTCGAGTCAACAACATGTATGAAGTATGGTGACTCTTGAAATAATGAAAAATAAACAAAGAATTAACAACAAAACTGAAATAAATGCACACCTTTTGCCTATAAACCAGAAGCGTGTGAAAGTTGCTTTCATTACTAAAGCAATAATAGATCGCAAGCGTGTTTTCTAGCAGAATCAGCTTTGGCCAGTAGTAAGAAAGACCCTTACGTCATGTAGAGGTGTGTTATAAAATGTTTGGCGTAAATAAATAAATTATACAAATTTATTAAGAAATTAAACTATTTCAATTTATGTTTCTCTTTTAACATTCCCATTCTGTTTGGTCATTTTGGACCTAAATCAATTTTTCTGATGTAATAAAAATGGTTTTGTTTATCTGAGTGGTACAACGCCAATTCCGAAAAAGTTGGGACAGTATGAAAAATTTTAATAAAAACAAAAAGGAGAAATTTGTAAATTATATTCACCCTTTACTAAATTGAAATCACTACAACTACAACTTTTACTGAAGAAAATCTGTTTTTACAACTTGCAATGGAGTAATATTTGACCAGTAGTATCATCCACTGATTTTCAGAGCTGCTACATTGTAACGACTCTCTACTCGAGGACCTTAATAGAAATGTAGTGGAGTGAAAAGTACGATATTTGTCTTTCAAATGTAATGAAGTTAAAGTCTCAAGTTTCCAGAAAAAAAATAATACTCAATTAAATGACAGATACTCAAAAAGTGTACTTAAGTACAGAACTCATGTAAATGTATTTCGTTACTGTCCACCTCTGCCCATACAGACATTGTCTTTTGGACCTGACATTGATAACAGCTTGGTCCTTTTCCTCTTTGACCCGGAAAACACGACGGCTGTGTTTTTCCAAAACCTTTTGAAATGTGGACTCTTCAGTCCAAAAAACACAGTTCCAGTGTTCTACTTTCCATCTAAGATGAGACAGAGCCAAGAGAAGTCAGCAGTGCTTCTGGACAGTGTTGATGTAGGGCTTCTGCTTTGCAAAGGAAAGTCTTAACTTGCATCTGTGTACGCAGCAGTGAATGGTGTTGACTAACAACAATGTACTAAAGTAATTCCAAGCCCATGTTCATGATATCCATTACAGATGAATGATGTTTTTTAAGATAGTGATGTCTGAGGGATCAGAGATCACATGCATTCAGAAGTGGTTTTCGTCTTGCCCTTTACCTACTGAGATTTGACCAGATTCCTACTATATTGTGCACTGTAGAGGGTGAATGACCAAAATCCTTCCAATTTGTCTTTGGGGAAAATTGTTCTCAAAGCGTTGGATTATTTGCTGAAGCATCAGTTGGTAAATTGACAAGTCTTGAATGATCTTTGCTCTTGAAGGACTATGCTGTATTTGGAGGCTCCTTATATACTATGACATGATTGCCTCACCTGTTTAACATCTCCTGTTTCACAGTCTTGTTATTGCAACATGTCAAATTGTTATTAGTAAATTGCCAGTCTGAACTTTTTTGGAGTGTGTTGCAATCATCTGATTTAAAATGACTGTACGTTTTCAAACAACAATGAAATTAACAAGGAAAAACTTCATATATTGTGTAGTTGTAGTTATTTCAATATAGCAACAGGTGAATATAATTTACAAATCACTCCTTTTTGTTTTTACTAGCATTTTTCATACTGTCCCAACTTTATCAGAATTGGGGTTGTAAAAAATGTTTTTATTTGTCAAATACAATATATAAATAATAATAAATCAGCCACAATGCAGAAAAAGCATACACAGAAATGAAGGGGTGAGACTTTAGTACATGCATAGTGCAGAACTGGTTCGACAGTAAGCATAATGTGACATTATTGCAAAATCTGACACTTCAAACCAGTTAAAAACAAAACTCAAACAACAAAATAAAATCCCAAAAGAAGTGCATAATTGTATTGTTTTTGCTTCAGAAAAGAAGAAATGTTATCATTTCTTTCGACGAAAAGTTACACATACTGTGTCCTGTCAAAAATGAACATGAACAGCAAAGTGGCCCTACTTGATCAGAATAGGAGGGTTAAATATTCTGATGGCTTATATGTTTGATCCATGAGAAAGTGAAGTTCAAATAAGCTCTATAATGATAGCAAATTAAACAATATGGAGTGATAATTCTACCAAATACTAGCTTTTTTCCCTAGATTTCAATCATTAATGAAGACACCATGAGCCAGTGTAACAAAGAATGCAATTTTTATGAATCAGTGAACAAAAGTTAGTTTAGGAGTAGTTGAGAAAGTGCAAGATTGCTGTTTATTCAGTGTATTGAAGACACTTATCAATAACGCTGTGTATACATTAACACTACACAATAGTTAACATGAATTAAGAAAGAACAATACTTTTACATCTAATAAAAGCTTCTTCATATACTAATACATTTTTAATGTCAAAATTAATATCAAGTGATGTAACATCATTGAGAACTAACATGACCTACAATCAACAATTGTATATTTATATGATCTATAAATTGACATTAACCAGGATGAACAATTGCCACTCTGCTAATTACTGTTTGCTGAACAGATCTGGTCTCGGATCACTGATTATGAACAAAATGTGATCTGTATTTTAATTAAACATAAATGACCCATACCTTCTTCACCTCTCAGCCCAGGCAGTAATGTAACATCAGAACTGGACAGTTAGATTGACATGTTCTGTATAGATGCTCATGTCTTTGTGCTTGTCAAAGGCAAATCATGTAATGTTAAGATAAGTAACTAATCATAGTATGCACTCCATATAAAAACAACACAGTTTTACTGTTTTTTAATTTATTTATTTTAACCTGACAAAACATATAAACCTGTTTAATTTTCATTGTTTCTGCAGTTTCTCATTCTCATCTTTTTCCTTAATGTTGTTGCTTGCTTTACTTGAATGTTTCACTCTGCTTTGAAAAGAAAAGGACTTCTTCCACAAAGTCAAAGAGTGCATATCAAAGCCAAATGTTTTCATCTTAAATAATCACTGTCTTAGAGCCAGAGTATCTGGAGACTGTAAGTTTTATTACAAATGACACAACATACGACTAGTGATTCACCATAGAAAAAAGAAAAGAAAAAAAAACTTCTTAAATTGAGATTTCGTATATTGCACATTTCTTTGTCAATAACAAAAATGTATTGTTTATAGATTTAAGGACTCTTCAAATATCTTAATGAGATTATTTGCTAACACTTTATAATAATTTTCAATAATAGGTCATTAAAGAGTTAGTTCACCCAAAAATGAAATGCCATCCCTGATGTGTATGACAGCTAAACATAAACAAAGAGTTTTAGAAGAATATTTCAGCTCTGTTGGTCCAAGTGAATGGTACCAACATTCTTAAGGTCCAAAGAGTAAAAGTAATCCATAAGACTCCAGTGGTTGTCTTCAGTAGTGATATGATAAGTGGGTGAGAAACAGATCAATATTTAAATCCCTTTTTTACGATCAATCTCCACCTTCAACTTCCCTTTCAAATCTTTTGTTTTTGGCAATTTGCATTCTTCAGAATATCGCCACCTACTGGGCAGGGAGGAGAATTTATAGTAAAAAAGGAATTAAATATTGGTCTGTTTCTCACCACACCTATCATTCATATTGCTCATGAAGACATGGATATAACCACTGAAGTCTTATGGATGACTTTTACGCTGCCTTTATGTGCTTTTGGGGAGCTTCCAAATTTTGATACCCATTCATTGCATCGGACCAATAGAGCTGAAATATTCTTCTAAAAATCTTAATTTGTGTTCAGCAGAAGAAATAAAGTCATACATATCAGGGATGGCATGAGGGTGAGAAAATGATGAGAGAATTACATTTTGGGTGAACTATCCCTATATAATGCTTCTTTGATTTAAATGTTGATTCAGTATTTACTATATGTATTTGGCAAATTTATGCTTTTATCAAAAACAACTTACAGTGCATTCAGGGTATACATTTTACCAGTTTGTGTTGATAAATTTGAACTACATACAATCCCTTTTAAGGAGATCTAGACAGGTGGTGCTGGGGAGGAGGAGGTTTTCAGAGAAATAGCTCTCATACCATGCTGTGGTAAAACTGGCTTACCTGCAAACAGCTGAGGCAATTTTAATGTTAAACAAATAGAGAGTATCCACATTGATAGTTTAACAGTTTACATGACATATGACCTATCAGCATGATTTTTAAGATATTTCAAATATAAATGAAAAAAATTTACATTAGCTAATGATTGGTTAAGCATTATATCACGTAATAGTGTTTGATGATATTAATGAAAGTTATTCTGAAGTATTACTGATTATGTTCACAAAATGTATTGTCTTTCAGGTGCGAAAGCAGCATATGGACCTCTGCGTCAGTTTCTTAGTGGAGGAGCTGAAGGTAACAAAGCACCTGACCTCATCTTCTTTTGTCTCTGCTAAAGAGGTGCTGAGTGCCAGGATCCTGCATGCCCAGAGAATGCCAGAGACTGGTAGGCTCCTCTGCTTTGGGTTGCACAGCTCCATGAATTCTGTTTTTGACATTGTTCTGGAGGGAGACCAAAAAAAACCAGGCCTGGCCAAGTTAAAATTGAGGGTAAAACAACCATAAAACCCTCAGAGGCAGATGCTAATATATCTTAGAATGGCCTTTTGAGTTGATACAATCATTTTGAGAATGATGCTTAAGGTGTTGCCATAAGGTGTTGAAATATTAATGCTCAATTGCACATGATTAATTTTTTATTTCCTATACTACTGGCTGGTATTATGGGGACGAAATGGGGCATGTGCTTTTATTTACAGGTGGCGCATTGGCTGAAGGATTCCAGGAGCAACTGAGAGAGTTCCAGACTTTTGAAAGAACATTTGAGGTGAGAATACACTCAAACTGTGGTCACTGGCTCCAGAAATATCATCGTCTGACAATGAGGCTAGAAAACAATGAAGATTAAGTGGAGCTCGGAAAAGTAGCAATTCGGAAAATGAGTCTTAGTTCTGTCTGTATTATGTTAAGACTAGAAGAGAATTTATGACGGCTTTACCCAAAAATAATGTGGCGTGATGATGGTCCCCTCAAGCAAACTGCTGCTGGGTCCTACACTACAAAAAATATATATTCAAGACAAGTATTTTTGTCTTGTTTTCCTGTAAAATTATCTAAACATTCTTCAAACTTGATTTATTTACTTGTCAAGCAAAATCGGATAAGATATTAAGTCTTGGTTTAATATAAATCTGACAAAATTTAGTGAACTTTAGACTTAAAACAAGAAAACAATTCTGCCAATAATAATTAGCAAAATAAACTAGTTTTCCCTTTGAATTAAGATTCTTTTTATTAAACCCATTGGCAAACAGTTTTTTCTTTTTTAATCATAAAACATTTTTAAGTTCACATTTCACATTTTAAGAATGTTTATATATTTTGGCTGGAAAACAAGACAAAAATACTTGTCTTGAAAAAACATTTTTGCAGTGTAGAAGTGTGAGATACTTGGCCTTCCTCATAGATTCCAGGCTGCTTTTCCCGTAGTGGAACAACCCTGAGCCAAGATTGTGGAATTGAGTAGGTGAGCGTACCTCACTCTATCACTATGTCCTCTCACATTCTTTGGATCCTGGATGAAAATTCACAGTAATCTATGATGCCACCAACAGATGGGTCTGTTGTGATTCAGCAAACAACCAATGAGAGTGGAAAGCAGCAATACATGTCACCGTTGTTGATGAGTTGTTGATACAATCTTACTGTTGGAATCTTATTTTGAGTTTATGTTTTAACTGTAATGAGATCTCTGATAATTGTATCACAAAGCTGGCTCAAGAACATGTTTCATGGATTCCACAGGAATTTATCTCACAGTCTGCCGTGAAGACCAAGTTTGAGCAGCACACAATCAGAGCCTGGCAGACAACAGAGTCAGTCAAGGCTATCATGGATGCCATCAATATTTCTTCAGCAGAAAAGAAGTGAGTTCCAGAACTTTCTCAGCTTTATTCTCTCCAAGCTCCCAAACACAGTATTTGGTGACGCTATTGAAATGAGACACTCTGAGTCTCTCAGTTTTATCACAACCACGTGTTTCTTAAGGATAGTTCACCCAAAAATGAACATTCTGTCCACATTTACTCACCTTTGTACAAAATCATCTTAACTTCCTGTCTGAGTACATCAAAGACAAGATAAAGGCCATCGCCAACAATGTGGCTGCAAAGGTAACCTACTGTACATCAACACTCCTTACAAAACTATACCATGGTAATCATATTTTCAACTACAATACATTTAAATTTGACATATAATGCATTTGGCAGACCTTCCAGATCCAGAGTGACTTACAAAAATGCTTTAGCATCGCAAATGAGATCATTGTGATGAACAGATGGCAAGCATCACTGTTAATTCGACAACAGTGGGTCAAAGTTCTGCTGTAGAAATTGGTCAATGCTTACCGAAATATGAATGACTGCCCCCAGTGGCTTAAGCTGGAAGTGTTGTTGACTAGTTTCTGGGTGAAATGTCCACAGAGTGGAGCCAAAACTGAGCTGTATTTTTAGTTCTAAATGCTGTAATACAGTCAACAGGAATGGCTATTCATGGGACCAGAACCCATGTCTTGGAGGTTGCTTGCACAAAGTGCTATCAGTAGCACAAGAGGAAAATACACTCACTGACCACTTTATTAGGAACACCCGTAAACCTACTTATTCTAATCAGCCAATCATGTGGCAGCAGTGTAATGCATAAAATCATGCAGATATGGGTCAGGAGCTTCAGTTATTCTTCACATCAACCATCAGAATGGGGGAAAAATTTGATCTCAGTGAGTTCAACCGTGGCATGATTGTTGCCAGATGGGCTGGTTTAAGCGTTTCTGTAACTGCTGATCTCCTGGGATTTTCACACAAAACAGTCTCTAAAGTTTACTCAGAATGGTGCCAACATAAAAATCTTCCAGTGAGCGGCATTTCTGCGGACAGAAATGCCTTGTTGATGAGAGAGGTCAACAGAGAATGTCCAGACTTGTTTGAGCTGACAGAAAGGCTATGGTACCTCAGATAACCACTCTCAGTGAGAAGAATAGCATCTCAGAATGCACAACACGTTGAATCTTGAGGCGGATGAGCTACAACAGTAGAAGACCACGTCAGGCATTTTATTAGACCACAGTGTTCGTAATAAAGTGCTCAGTGAGTGAATGTTAATGCTTATTGTTAATTGATGTAAAAATATCGGATGGCACTTCACAGTGATTCAGTTGAAATACTGGCTTCTCCTAAATCAATTCCACATCCAGTATATTCGACTTTGAAATGTCCGTTCTGGATGGAATTTCTGTTTGTGTTTTGGCCTGTGTGATCCTGCCCAATGCCCATTTCCCAATATTATTTTGACACCCCGGGTTACCAGATTTGAAACAAGTTATAGGGACAACACAGCGCACTGCAGCCATGGAAGCCAGCAATACATCTAGCTAACATTTACAAGAGTAATTTGTTGATTTGTCATTCTGTCATATTGTTCTGACAAAAAACTGAAGTCCCCCTCTGTTGAATGAGTTGGTATCACCCAACTAGACAGAGGAGTCACGTGGAACCTGTTGCTTTTCTCAGTGCTGGCCAGAATGCATAAACTCAGTCATTTCTTATTACTGGATGAGGACTTTTAAAAATGCTTTAATAGATGACGTTGATTGATAGAAATTATCAGTTGTTTGGTGAGGAAGGTAAGAATTAAAATTTTCTGAACAGGAAAATTATTTTCTGAAAAATTAACCCTAATGGTTTTTCTGAATGTTTGATATGATACAGTGTATACATATTTAAGGGTGTGCATCGAATTAGGGTAACACGATTAAACAGTTCATTTTAACTGTAAGAATTTAGAATCACATGGCAATATATTAGATATAATGTATAAATACATACTATAAAATATTTTTTAAGACTAAATGTGAAAACTCTTGTGTCTACTGAAGTCTACCTTAGCGCCCACATAACCACCATATATACACAATTGTTATGTGATATGCATTATTTTTCCTCAGATGGTAATCTCACCCTCAAAAACTCACAACCCGGCATCCCTACATTGAATACACTTTATTTATTTATCTTATTTATCCTTCCCGAAATACAGTTACAGAAATACTCAAACCAGCCCTCTGGCACCAACAATCATGCCACAGTCAAAATCACTGAGATCACATTTTCCCCATTCTGCTGGTTAATGTGAAGATTAACTGAAGCTCCTGATCCGTATCTGCATGATTTTATGCCCTGCACTGCTGCCACACAACTATTAATTTTTTTGTACTATACGTTTAGCTTAAAATAATTAACCTGATCTGTCGTCCAGCTCTTCGAATTAAAATCTGCTTGACAGAGTCCGACAAAAATGTGATTTGTGTCCTGGCTAACTAAAGATGACTCATGGACTAAGCAAAAGGTAGTTTATGTGAAACATCACCTGCCTTTCCCAATACCTAAAGGGATAGTTCTCCCAAACATTTTAATTCTCTCATTATTTACTCACCCTCATGACATCACAGATGTGTATGACTTTCATGAACACAAACAATTATTTTAAGAAGAATATTTCAGCTCTGTTGGTCCATACAATGCAAGTGAATGGTGACCAAAATTTTAAAGATCCAAAAGCACATAAAGGCAGCATAAAAGTAATCCATAAGATTCCAGTGGTTAAATCCATGTCTTCAGAAGCGATATGATAGGCGTGGGTGCGAAACAGATCAATATTTCAATCCTTTTTTACTATAAATAATGAGAGAATTAAAATTTTTGTGTGAACTATCACTTTAATAATCATAGCAGGCATTATTACGAATCTCTCAATAGTTAATCTACGAGGTGATAACAACTGAAGAGAAAAGACTGTGGTGCACTTGAATGACCTAAAATCAACATGGATTTGATGAAAAAATAAAATAAGACATTTGAAGTATCAGATCGAAAGATCCATAGCATGAGGGTGTGTGGGTGAAGTGTGAATGATATGTATCTCTGCATTCTTGCAGGGAGATGGTGGCCGTCTTCACCCGCATGTGCTAACAGGTTGACATGAACGAGATGGAGCTTGAAACGGAGATCCGCAGACTCAGTGCCAGAATCCAGCGGCTGGAGATCATCCAGAGACACTCCAAAACTCTCAGCTATAACAGTCGCCATGTGCGTGAGAGAGATTGAGAGAGAAATACTGAGAATTAATGAATTGACAGCTCATACTAGAGATAATTACTTTAACTACTTTAATAACTGAAAGAAAATCCTTAAGTAGTTCTCTTCTTGGGTAAGCACTTGAAAGGTTGGGCGACACAGTAAACCTTCATTACATTAAAGTTCATCAGATTGTTGTTTTTTTGATTATGCGGGCAAGTTTGTGTAATGTTATGGTTTTAGGGGTGTCATTTTTATAGGTGTTAAAATGCTTTTTGCTTTGAAATGGTTTTTTGTAATTCCATTTGGTTATACTAATGGCACAGAAATAACACACTTTAAGTGGTCTCGGCTGATAATATGGGTCTTGTTTTATTCACAGACACAATGCCACAGATCTAGAGTCACAACTGGAGTATTTCTCAGCACAGTATCTACAGATTCAACTTGAACAACTGAAAGCAGAAAGAAACAATTTACTGAGAACTGGATTAAGACTGTCCCTTACAGTTTTTATTTTCTCTTTTCTTCCCCAATGCGCTGTAAGTCCTTCTGGTGACGTAGTGACTTGCCTCTGAGACTGTCAATCTTATCACATGGATTGTTGAGCATGTAACTGCGGATACGTAGCATGTGTGGAGGCTCACGCTATTCTCCGCGGCATCCACGCACAACACCGAGAACCACACATTATAGTGACCAAGAGGAGGTTACCCCATGTGACTCCACCCTCCCTAGCAACTGGGCCAATTTGGTTGCTTAGGAGACCTGACTGGAGTCACTCAGCACACTCAGGGGTGGTAGTTTACTTGCTGAGCTACCCAAGCCCCCAGTAGTTGACTCAGTAGTTTTGAAAAGTTGACACGTCCTGCAGTGTTGCATGCTTGACTCCATCTTAAACTATTTGAAACAGCATTTTACGAATTATTTTATAATTACTGCAGATTCCAAGACTTCATATTAATAGAGAGACTATATGGACTAAAAACTTATGACTATGTTCAGAAATTAGTATTGTTCAAGCAAAGAATCTCTGATGAAAAGCCTTTATTGGTTATGAGAACAAATTGTAACAGGTGTCACTGCCACTGTACAAATACAAATAAATTCTGGTGTTAAAAAAAAGATTAAACATTTCTCAAAGCAAGTGATCATTGTTTTCTAAACCAACATTATGAAATAATACAAATCTTTTTTCAAAAAGTACATTAAAATGAATGTGTGTTAGAGTCAAGAGGCAGTTATGTCTTCTGATTTGGTCCAAGTCCACATCTCAGTGTGGGACAGAACCACCACCACAAAAAAAAAAAAAAAAAAGATAAGTACTGAATACATTAATCAATAAAAGTCATTGGTCTTTAACCACAGTTAAAGCATATGTAGGACCATCCAGATGTTTTTGTCCATTGATAAACCATTGTTTTTGTCATTAACAGGCACATTGAACTGAATATCCATTTTTTTTTTTTAAGTGAGTTTATCGCTGGAATCTATATAAAATGCATCAAAACCACTATCAATTAATTACACACACTTGCTTTTTGGTAAAACACAATTTGCGTTGAGGGTTGAGAGAAAGTCATTAAAATGATTGAAAGATTGCACTTGGGTTATCTGAGTGCTGTTCATAAGTATGTTCAGTCCAAAATGATAACCGTGCCAGCTGTGCTCAAATTGTAACAATCAAAAAACACAAACAACATTTGGTACTTTGCTTTGAGTGCCAACATAGCATAACATCTCTGGTGTGCTTTCATTTTTAGAGCCGAGGGAAGGGCATTTCTTTGTAGTATTGTGATCACATGATTGATGTGAATTGCTGCAATGAGGAAATCAACCTCAAGGTTTCAGTGCAGTAATTTGAATATGTTTGGTAACATTACCACCTCAGCAAATACAACCATGGCCTAGTTCTGATTGAGAAAAATGAAGCTCTCGCTCAACTTCCTCTAACAATGAGGCCTGCACTTTTGGAAAATGAATGTTTTAGAAAATATTAATCTTCAGAGCTCATGTCATAGATTATGCAGAGTGTCTATTGGAAAAAAACTAAACAAAAAAACAACAATGATTGATTGATAAAGATGTGGATATTCCCAAAGCACCATCA
Organism: Xyrauchen texanus; assembly: GCF_025860055.1. NCBI lineage: Eukaryota > Metazoa > Chordata > Actinopteri > Cypriniformes > Catostomidae > Xyrauchen > Xyrauchen texanus. The sequence goes on along the minus strand of NC_068284.1, from coordinate 15,942,307 downwards.
TTGAAATATGATCATTCTAACACTTTTTCCACAGTTGTTACCTTCACATCATTTCAGTTTCTTGTTAGGATGCTTCATAAGAAATTCATAAAGTCTAGGCTGCTGAGCCGTTTTCATTTTTTGAGGGTTCTTTAGTTCACCCAAAATATTAAACTTCTATCATTTACTCACCCTCATGTTATTCCACACATATATATGTTTTTTCCTCTGTGGAACACAACAGTCACTGAAAGACGACACAATGAAAGTGAATGGTTAGGCTAGTATTCTGCCTAACATCTCTTTTTGTGTTCCACAGAAGAAAGTCGGTCATACAGGTTTGGAAAAACATGAGCAAATGAAAACAGAATTTGCATTTTTGGGGTGAACTATCCCAAAAATAGTGAATTGCAGTTAATTGAAAAGCATCAAGGGTGTTTTTTTTTTTTTTTTGTAAACCGTATTAAGGGAGCAAGCTGATTTCTTCGAAGTCAGTGGACTGTGGCCTCGCTAGTACAGTGTTTGATCTTATCCATAGGATAAGGCTCAGTTAGCTAGCTGAAATATCCATAGGATAGTATGTAGCTTGCTCCTTCAGGTTGAACTTTAGAGAATGTTTAACTGGTCAATTAGAAAATAAAAGGCTATTTTTGATTACTAAAATATCACATTAAACTTTGTTGCTTATACTGAATCATTTCAGGTACCTTAAAGTGATAGTTCACCCAAAAATTAAAACTCTCTCATCATTTACTCACCCTCATGCATCCCAGATGCGTATGACTTTTTCATTTCCTGAACACAAACTAAGATTTTTAGAAGAACATTTCAGTTCTGTTGGTCTATGCAATGCAGGTGAATTGTGAGCAGACATTTTAAGGTCCAAAAATCACATAAAGGCAGCATAAAAGTAATCCATAATACTCCAGTGGTTTAACCCATGTCTTCTGAAGTAATGCAATCATTTGAGTGAGAAACAGATCAATATTTCTTGTTTTCTACAATAAATTCTAGCCATCATTCACTTGCACTGTAAGGACCTACAGAGCTGAAATATTCTTCTAAAAATCTGTGTGTTCTGCAGAAGACAGAAAAGTAATTCACATCTGGAAAAGCATGAGGTGAGTAAATGATGAAAGAATTAAAGGTTTTGGGTGAACTTAAAACGTCTTTGAAGAATTTAAGAACATCCCTAAGTTTTCACATTTGTTTGGATGTCCATTCATAGCATTACCAACTGCATCATTCAACAGAAGTATTGAAACAAGTGCTGAAAATATGTATCTGGTGAACAGTAAACAAAGATAATAAACCAAAATGCATGATATAAAACAAATCCATTTAAACACAGAATGAAATCTGTAATAATAAAAGAAAAGTTAATTCTGCAAGCATTCTGAATATAAAAAAACAAAACAACAATGCCCAAAACGGTTTAGTCCAACGGCCATGATTAAAAGCAAAAAACATTAATACAGTTTTTCCATTCATATCGATTGGCACAAAGTTTATAAGGTAATTTCAGTAAACTATGATTTTTTTTTTTTTTTTTTTGGAGTCTTACACATGCAGAGGGCTCTACACCTTTAATATTCAGATTTGTGAAAAATATGCACAGTGTAGCTTGTGGTCTTATAAAACTATGAGGGTTTTTTTTCAGCTTTTTTGCCACAGAGCTGAAGCACTACATGAACTCAAATATGTGCAGAAACATCAGTGTGTGCCAAGTTACGTGATCTTCTAGTGCAAAAGCATACAGTCCTAACTACGCCCTCATCTCAAAAGGGATAGGTGTTCATAAAATGTGTGGGAATGTAAACACTGCTGAAAGTCATATTGGTAGTGGCTAAAGCCTTGTTACATATTAGGCAGCACCTCCTGCCTGCTCACTAATGGCCAAGAGTGTCACAGAGCATCAAGGCCAGTCTTGGTTTTTGAATTCAACCAAAATGCTGGTGGAACACTCTGAAGACAGATGGGACAGACAGGCTGGCAGTAAATCCTTCTCTGCAGTCAGTAATGTTTTCTAAGCCAAGCTTAGAGGACAGCAAATACAAGCTTAGTTGTAACAGTGTTTAATTCAACACTACACTCTTAACAACCTGAGACTGCACCATTTATGATGGAACAAATCAACATAGCCAAAGCAATTAAACTAACCTTAAAGCGACAGTTCACCCAAAACACAAATTCTGTCATTGACTCAACTCATGTAATTCCAAAATCTTGGGAGTTCTTCAGTGTAACATAAAATAGAGATATTAAGCAGAATGATAAGTTTCAGTCACCATTCATTTTCACTGTATGGAAAAAAAGATGGAATGAAAGTGAATGGTGACTGAGGTTAACATTCTGCTAAATATCTCCATTTTATGTTCCACTGAAGAAATCCAAGGTTTTGGAATTACATGAGTTGAGTCAATAACAGAATTTAATTTAGGTTAATTATCCCTTGAAGGTAAAACACTGATGCAACATTACTGTGCCAGGGCAGGTCAGCCTCATCTTCATTACTCAATTCATCCTTCAGTTCATGACATTGGCCTTTGGGTGTGACAAAATCACTGTGATTGTGGACAAAAAAAATCTTCAAGCAAGAAAAGACAATGGAGACACTCAAGACACCCACCACAAGTATCCATACACCATAATATCCAAACACTGTCAGAAGTGCATATGTTATACGTACAAGCACAAAGAATGGCAGATATATACAACACAGTCTGTCCCCAAACAATCGAGTCAGACATGAAGCCATAGAGACAGACAGAGAGCCAGTGTCTTCACTGCTGGTCATCAACTCTTTAACTGACTGCAGGTTGGAGGGATAGTGTGGTCTAAGAAAGAGAAGAAAATCTGGTGGTCAACAGTAAGGGGGGGGGGGGGGTCAGTGAGGCAGCAGTGCTCTACAGTGACTGTGATTGGAAAGAGTGGCTCCCCGGAGTCCCGTCCAGTGAGGTCAGTTCCATATCCTGAGGAAACTGTCCCAAGAACCAGTGGCTACAGCCATGCCATCAATGGTCACCCCCAAACAGCTGACCCTGTTGTCATGCCCAGCTAGAACACCTGCAAAAAGAGCAACAAAGCAGAGCTAAATATCTTGACAATGTAGAATAAATAACATTGGCTTCAATAACATCGTACATAAGAAAGGCCGGGTTTGAGATGTGTAGAAGGCATTAATTGTTTCAATCACTTGCAGCCAGGAGGGGGACCCCTCAAACATCCAGGGCCCCAAGCATTTCTTTGGTGGTTCACAAAACCGCTGTATAAAAGGATACACAGATATTTTCTATATGTAGATCAAAGCGATGCTTGAATCTGGCATTGACGTTCTGACATGAATCATGAACGTGGCTTCATGACTGCTGTGGGAAAGCAGATAGTCACAATCTACTGGCAGATTAATATAGTGGGTGATGAGTTTTTAAGAGATTTAATGTCTATTACAATGAAAATGCCACCTTTAGTTTAAATCAGAAGTTTACATACACTTAGGTTGAAGTCATTATAACTTAATATATTTTTAACCACTCCACAGATTTAATATTAGCAAACTATAGTTTTGGCATCTACTTTGTGCATGACATGAGTAATTTTTCCAACAATTGTTTACAGACAGATTGTTTCACTTTTAATTGACTATATCACACATCCAGTAGGTCAGAAGTTTACATACACCAAGTTTTCTGTGCCTTTAAGCAGCTTGAAAAATTCCAGAAAATTATGTCAAGCCTTTAGACAATTAGTCAATTAGCTTCTGATAGGAGGTGTACTGAATTGGAAGTGTACCTGTTGATGTATTTTAAAGTCTACCTTCAAAGTCAAAGACTCTTTGCTTGACATCATGGGAAAATCAAAAGAAATGAGCCAAGACCTCAGAAAAATATTTTGGACCTCCACATGTCTGGTTCATCCTTAGGAGCAATTTCCAAATGCCTGAAGGTACCACATTCATCTATATAAACAATAGTATGCAAGTATAAACACCATGGGACCATACAGCCATAATACTGCTTGGGAAGGAGACGTTTTCTGTCTCCTAGAGATTAACTTAATGTGGTGCGAAAAGTGCAAATCAATCCCAGAACAACAGCAAATGACCTTGTGAAGATGCTGGAGGAAACAGGTAGACAAGTATATAAATCCACAGTAAAACGAGTCCTATATCGACATAACCTGAAAGGCTGCTTGGCATGGAAGAAGCCACTGCTCCAAAACTGCCATAAAAAAGCCTGACTACAGTTTGCAAGTGCGCATGGGGACAAAAATCTTTTTGGAGAAATGTCCACTGGTCTAATGAAACAAAAATGTTACTGTTTGGCCATAATGTCCATCATTATGTTTGGAGGAAAAAGGGTGCAGCTTGCGAGGCAGCATCATGTTGTGGGGGTGCTTTGCTGCAGGAGGGACTGGTGCACTTCACAAAACAGATGACATCATGAGGAAGGAAAATTATGTGGATATACTGAAGCAACATCTCAAGACATCAGCCAGGAAATTAAAGCTCAGTAGCAAATGGGTCTTCCAAATGGACAATGACCCCAAGCATACCTCCAAGGTTGTGGCAAAATGGTTCAAGGACAACAAAGTCATGGTATTGGAGTGGCCATCACAAAGTCCTGACCTCAATCTGATAGAGAATTTGTGGACAGAACTGAAAAAGCATGTGGGAGCAATGAGGCCTTCAAACCTGTCTCAGTTACACCAGTTCTGTCTGGAGGAATGGGACAAAATTACAGCAACTTATTGAGAGAAGCTTGTGGAAGGCTACCCAAAATGTTTGACCCAAGTTAAACAATTTAAAGACAATACTACCAAATACTAAGAAAGTGTATGTAAACGTCTGACCCACTGGGAATGTGATGACATAAATAAAAGCTGAAATAAATTATTCTCTCTACTATTATTCTGAAATTTCACATTCTTAAAATAAAGTAGTGATCCTAACCGACATAAGACAGGGAATATTTTCTACAATTAAATGTCAGGAATTGTGAAAAACAGAGTTTAAATGTATTTGGTTAAGGTGTATGTAAACTTCTGACATCAACTGTATGTGGGGACTAGTTCTTTCAGTTAGTCAACCTACCAATTAGACTTTGCAAAACGTTTAATGTTGCTTGAACTGGTGCTATTTTATGGCATTTCTATCTATACTGTGGAAGGCTTTGTTTGTAAATGTTAATAAAACATTATATTGTTACATATTGTTTAGTTTTCTTTACTAAGATGTAAATACAAGCATTTGGAAAGGGAAAGTCGTAAATATAGTGTAAAATTTCACCATTTTCTAAATCTGTGATTAATCACAATAAACTTTCACATTTTCACATTTTAATCGACTGACAGCACTAGTTAAAATACTTTCTATTATCCTGGCTTGATATTCAGTGACAACGTTAAGGCATTAATTTGTTTATTTCAAAGAAAAGTGTAAACACTGCGGCACTATCAAAACATTGCTCTGTATCTATGAACATCCTGTTCAGTCCAACATAGCAATACATTTTGGGGTGGTACTATCCTTACTTTATATTTTATTTTAGGTGTCTTTAACTACTACGCACTAACATTAAAATACATACAATACAATGTACTTATTGTGTAACTACATGTTGTTCGGAACAATTCTCACAAGACTCACATTTGCTGCTACTGAGTTTGAGGTACGGGTAGGTTTAGGGGTAGGGGTAGAGTTTCAATTAGGGCTAGGGTTTAGGGTAAGGGCTGGGATAGGGTTAGGAAATTTGCAAAAGGTCAACAGTGTAACTACAGATGTAATTAAATGCAGGTACATTAAAAGTATATGACATATGCACATAAGTACATTGTATCAAAGGCTTAATTACTTAGTAGATAAAGACATCTAGTATAATGTGGGTCCATATATACTATTCTGCTTGGAGATGCTAGTGGCACATAGATTACACATTTCAGTTTTAAAAAACCGGCAGGTATGGACAGTAAGGTACAGACCTGCACGCTCTCCCTTTAGCGTGTCCCATACATTGCAGTTGAAATCATCATAACCAGCGAGTAGCAGACGGCCACTCTTAGAAAAGGACACGGAGGTGATGCCACAGATGATGTTGTCATGTGAGTACATCATCAGTTCCTGGTCCGCACGAAGGTCAAACAGCCGACACGTGGCATCGTCAGATCCCGTGGTGAATGCGTTACCATTAGGGAAGAACTGAGGAAAAAGTACAACATTCGATGCATGTTTTCAAACACAACTCTGAATAAGTGTATTGAAATCGTAACACAGGATAAATACTAAGCCAGTGATAATGACTTTACTCTGTGACACTCACACAGACAGCGTTTATATCAGACACATGCCCGGTAAAAGACTGTCTGCACATTCCGTCTCGGACATCCCACAGTTTGGAGGATGCATCACAGGCACCTGACACAAAGGTCCTGGAGTCTGGGCTGAGGGATAGGCTCATCACATCTCCACTGTGCCCTGTGAACGCGGTGGTCTGCTGACCAGTCTCAATGTCCCACAGAGCACTGCAGGGAAGAAAGAGAGCTGGCTCACATTCAGTACAGAGAAAAAATATATAACTAAACAATTTAGTCACATTAAATATAAATGCTAAATTGGATAATGTTTAACCCACTTTATACAAATATTACAGTTCTGGTTCTCAAATCTGTTTGGACAAGAGGTGTTACAAGAGTGCTGATAAAAGGAGTCATACCAGTACTAGGCTGCTTTACTGTTTGCATCACTCTGCTTGTGTTTGTGACATTTTAAACCAGAATAATGAGAGAGAATTTGATTCATCCCTGTGAAATTACACAACTATGCCAAGAGATGGTGACAAATCACCATCTTTTGTGTTAAGAGTGAGAGAGAGAGACGCCTTGTCTGGCAGTGAGCGGATCTACTCAGTCAGAACATCGTCATTTTCTCTAATGCTGCCTTCATGTGCTATCGGAATTATCATACAAGTTTACTTGGAAGACACACAGAAACACCCCTCAATTCATAATTGCAATTAGGAGACAGAGTTAATTTTGATATCCGTGTTTGCCCGTTGTGAGGAGACATAGGCTATTTCTGCCAAAGACAGATATGGAAGTAGTAGTTAGAGTAGTATGGGTAGTATGGCCTACCAAACTCCACCATAAACTTTCAACATGGCGGAGGAGAGTACTGTGATGGTATCAATATAAGTGTCCCCCAAGAAATACACAAGAATGAAACTGGCCTCCTTCATGCTTTCTCTCTGACAACAAAACACTTGAACAAGACATCCAGTACCCGTTATTGGGGCTTCAGAAGTGGAAAGTAGGATCATTCTCATGGAGCAGATTACTACTACACCACAGGTGAAAAATAAAGTTAAACTCACAACATCAGCATTACTGTTTATTATTCATGTTGTGTAATGTGGGGCAATGGATTAAAACAGTCCATCAAGCTGTGATGGTCTCACCATGTGGTATCTCCAGAGCTGGTGACAATCTGGCTATCGTCAAAAAAGCGACAACATGACAAATAACCTGAAGAGAGAGAAAGAAAACAAGACTTCACCCGATTGCATCTTCCACTTACATCCAACTGGCTAACGCCAGCTGATGCTTTCCCAGAATGTATGGGCAATCACCTCACTAGCCCTGTTGTAGTCCGCATTTACCTGTGTGTCCAGGCAGTTCTCTGGTGACTCTGACGTTGCCCTCACGGGTTTTAAGGCTGTAGATGGAGCATATGTTGTCCAAGCCTCCACAGGCTACATAGTTCCCTGAGGGAGCGTAGGCACAAGTCATCACCCATGATGACCGTAAAGGAATGGCGTGAATCTGGAAAGAACCCCACATGAAAACTTTTGCTGTTACTAATTACTTTTGTTATGAAGAGCAGCTTTGGTATTCTGCTTAATGTCTCCATTTGAGTTCCTCAAGAGACAAAAAACCGAGAGCAGCGTGTTTCTGTCTAGGCGCCCATGTTAACAGATTGCACCCTTCACATTGCAAGCATGAGTCGCGAGGTGAAACGTCACAGAAGCATCCCAGATGCTGCAGTGAGTGGATCGGAGAGCCTATTTTTGCTGCACGGCTCACGCTGAAATCCGTGGCTCTGGGAGCAGCTGAAAACTAAAATAATCAGGAGATTTTAGAAAAAATACGAAAACAAAGAAAACAATATTTAAACCTAACCAACTTGTCCAACCTTCTTCGAAATTTCAGTCTTTCCCCATTCAAGTAAATGGAAGCTGTACTTTTATGTTGCTTGTTTACAAAGAAAACGCTGCCAAGCCTGCCTGAAAGTTTTCCAAAGATGACTGCTGAATGGACTGACTTGCCTTGAAAGGGACTTTGATATATTAACCAATCACGACCAAGTACACTGATAAACAAGTGCACTTGACTGCCCGCCATTGCCGTAGGAACCTAGAAAAGAGACGCAGCCAATGTGAAACCCCAAATGCAACACGTTGCTCACGCCTTGCTCACGGAGTATGTGTGAATCCTGCTTTATAGCTGTCTCTGCATATTAAGCTGGGTAAGGAGAAAGTTTTTTAACAGTGAAAGAGTAACACTCTTAAGCTTCAGATAACGCATGGCAAGTTGAAATCCTGATATTAAGCAAATATTAAATGTCCCATAGTGCGAGCCCTAAGGTTTATTTTTTATAAAGTATTAAAAGACCCATTTTAATATTCAACTTAATCTATGATATCATAATAACCAGGCATATACAGTATATAGTCACTTGTTGGGCTGGACTCACCTTGTTTGTGGTGTAGCTGTCCCAAACGATGAGTTTGCCATCTTGTGAGGCACTAACTAGTAACCTTAATATTTGAAAACAGAAAAAGGTTAAAGAGCAAAGCAGTGTTCATTATACAAAACAACAGTTTTTTAAACAGATTAGGGCTGGGTGATATATTGGATATTCACAATGTTATCACAATGTTTTTTCTGGCGATATAAAATTAAGCATTATTGTGAATATTGCGATGATTGTAGTGCACTTTGTTTTTGTTTTTTTACTGTTGTCCATGATCCATGTCCAGATGAATGATTTATCAGACTGAATCAACATGCATATTTGTGAGTAAGAGTGAATTATTTAACATGTTGATACGCACCCCTTTTTGAGCAAAAACCATGAAAATGCCATACCTGAACTTAAATGGTTGTATTTACTGGACCCTTTGGAGTATGGACACAGTTGTAGTATCTTTTGAAAGAAGACACTTTGGGCAGAATTAATATATGTTGTAATTTTTTTTAAGTTAGAGAAGCTGAAGTTTATAGTAATGGAAATATTTTGTGCTGAACATGTTTTATAACATGTTATATATAGTTTGCCATGTTATAACAGGGCAAACAATAATAAAAGTACCAAGACAACCCAGAAATACAATGTTCTCAAAGCCACAAGTCTAAAGAAGTTATGTTTCAAATTTGAAGATGATCTAACAATAAATGAGGTTCCTGCAAGCTTTTTTCTCTGTAAAATTGCTGGAAGCATACAGAGTAAAATTAAGGCTCCGCCTTTCAAGACAACACAAAATCTGACTGCACTGCTCTGCTATTATGATTAAAACTTTTTTAAAAATAGACTTTGGAGACAGGGTCGTTTTGTTTATGAGACTCTAATATATAAGATAATATACAGTTTTACAACATGAATGCTGCTCAGATTGCATAGTTTGTTGAAGAACGATGACAAAGGGTAATTCTTTCAGGCGAGATCGCATGTAAACATGAATCAATATTTCTCAGATTGATCACTTTTATGGACAAAAAGTGCTATTGGAGGTTTTTCAATGAACGCTTGTCATGGACAATTGACCAAAGTGTGGCGAACTGGATTCATCTGGCGATCACATTTATATTTACATTTATGCATTTGGCAGACGCTTTTATCCAAAGCGACTTACAGAGCACTTATTACAGGGACAATCCCCCTGGAGCAACCTGGAGTTAAGTGCCTTGCTCAAGGACACAATGGTGGTGGCTGTGGGGCTCGAACCAGTGTCCTTCTGATTATCAAATTACAAGTTATGTGCTTAGACCACTACACCACCACCACTCCACGTTCGAAAACGATCACGTTTTCATAACAAAAGTATGAAGTCCCGTTTTGATATTGCGTGTTTTCATTTGTACTCCTGGCACAAATAACTAAATTGCTGTTTCTGGAGCATTGCTATCGTGAAACAGAGATCGAATATCAATGTTGAACCCTTAGACCTTTGAAAAGATGTATAATTTGTTAACATTAATTACATTTATAGATGGTAAATTATATATTAAATATAAGCAGAGTGACTTCACTACCGCGGATTACGTATCAACAGGTTAAAGAGGCGATGCTATAGTGTAATTTTTTTTAATTTCAGTAAATTTAGTGGAATGAGTGAAAATGACAAAGAGAAAGAAGTGTTTTTTTTGGTATTATTTGGTGGTACATGTTTTTTTTGGTGATGTCACATTCAGTTTAGACTGCAAGCTAACAAAACATTTGATTAGCATGGTCTGAAGATGATCTGAGCAAACATTTAGTAAAAATGACAAATGTGGTATAGTTAAACTTGGCTTGACCCAAGGAATCTATCAAGACCAGTTTCATCAAATTGGTATCATTCGACACAGTATGCCCCACAGAATCGAAAGAGTCAGAAATTAAAAGCAAAAATAGCTGTTTTTTATATCTCATGAACTGTAGGGGGCACTGTGCCTAAATGCTACAAGTCACCTCAGTGGATGATGGGTATGACACATAACAAGTTTCGTCACAATCCGAAAAAGTATTGTGGAGATACAGCCTCAAATTCAATTTGATGCGTTCTTCGTTGAATTTGTTGAAGCGCCATTCAAAAACTGATTTGGTCTATCAAAATTATTTTAATAACTTTTTGTCCTGATTGTCTCCACATGACGCACAGCCATTTTCGGGCAAATCAGACATATGACCTAGGACGAGTTCGAAAAAGTAGCTTATTCTGAAAATTCAAAATGGAGGAAAATCTTGCAGGGTGGAAATTGAAACCATGGTATGATTTCTTTTTGTAAATTTGGCATGAGCTCAGAAATCAGGGGAAAACAGTTTTTGAAATTTTTGAGATTTTAATTCAAAAGTTATTAGCATAAACATGAGTGAAATTTGAACTGTTGGTGGCTCTATAATGTTTGAGATAAAGATTCCAAATTTGCTATGGTTTCAATTCAGACAGTCCTTTACCTGTGTGCAAAATGTCATAACTTTCCCACAAACGGTTCTATGGGCTGCATATACAGAAGAACAAATAATAAAAAGAACACTAACAAACACAATAGGTGCCTACGCACCTCTGGTGCTTGGCCCCTAAATATAGCCACAAGCGACTATTGAAGTCGCTTTTTAATAGTCTATTTCAAGTTGACTATTGACACCTTCGCTGCTTGGCCCTCTAAAAATCTGTACAATTACAATACGGTTCCAGCACCTTCGCTGCTTGGAATATTTTATACTAACTAACTATTCTTTCCTGTGTCCCCAGATAATATCTACATAAACCTATTTCCAGCATACAACCAACCTGCATGGCACCTACCAAACTCAATTCCTTACAAAAAGACTTCAAGAAGACTTGGAACTAAACAAATCTTGTCTACCTGCTCCCTTCAAACACTTTACTCAGGAAAACAGCTTACAAAAATACATGCTGATCTCAAAAGAGACAATTAACTACATAAAGAAAACATGCTGTCCTGTAAGACTGAAATACAGGTCTGATCCAATATATATATATATATATATATATAACTGTAAAAAAATATATGTTGCTATTATAATATGTATGATCATTGAACTCTGTCCCTGTACAATTCATACAACACAATTTCATAGAATACGTTGACTCATGTGAAACACTTATATTTAAATAGCAGTCTGCCATTTGCATGTCATGGTCTATTTCAATAAATATGACGAAAATATCATTTATAGTTAAAACGTTGTACCTCTTCAAGTATCTTTTTTTATATATATGGGACCCTCTAACTTATACAATTTTACATTTCTATTACTGTTGTGTTTAACCTCTAATGTGCAATGTTGTTTATAGCTCTGAAGCAAGTACCAAGAAAACATTTTGTTAACTACATTAACTGTTCAAGTTTTATATTTTTGTACATGAATACTGCACATAGAACTATTTGTTTGGGTGAATATCATGCCAAACACATCCCTTTCATACCCATTATATTGTATATATCGTCAGCATTTTGGACTACTGTTAATTACAAACTAGACGTGTAAACAGATAGTTGGATATAACATGTAAGAAATTCTATGTGGTTTAGTTTAAAATTAATCCTGGTTGGTTCTGTTTTATAATACTTTTTGAATGATTTATATGTGGCACCCTCTGGTGGACAAACAGTACTACCTTTAAAGCCTATAAAGGATTTAGATACAGTTGAGAAATTAGGAATTTGTTACAGCCATGCCAAATTGATGAAATTTTGCATGTTACCTTTTGTGCATGTATACAAAGTTTTGATAACTTTAAAATATGTGCTCACTAAATGTGTCAATTAGTCATAATAGGCCATGCCCAAAAACCTATCGGCTAAATTCTTCTGAACGATTTACCGTATCAAAATTCTTTTGATAACATTTTGTCCGAAATGTCTGTAGATAATGTATACAAAGTTTCGAGCGAATAAGGCAAACAGTCTAGGATGTTTTTGAAAAACAGCGGAGGTCCAGACAGCAAGATGCTTGTGTATTACAGGGCTCAGGCGAGGAGACTGTCATGCTGCTGTTAAAATAATTTGGTGGGCATGACTGTGTAGAAAGCTCAATCTAGCTTTATAATTGTTATTTTACATACATAATCTGTATCTAAATGCTATAACCTACATGAAATGTTTTAGTGTTGACTAAGCAACTGATTCAGTTGATAGATTGAATTTGTTCTTGTGTAGGAAATAACGATGTCTTAGCAGTCACACAATAAACTGTACTGTACAAAAAGAACTACATGCAATAAAAATAAACAATTTATTTGGACATACACTATAAACATTTTACACAAAAGTTCAATGTTCTCTGTGAAGCAACTATTAAACAATATGTATTATTAAAAGCACTGTACAAATAAATGTAATTGATAATTAATTAATGTCCATGCACAAAGACATGCACATTCTGCAAAGACACTCAAAAGAAAGTGAATTGCATGCAGGAAAAATGCGGGAAAGAGGAAAATCATAATGCAATTAATTTGAAACATAATAAAACATCTCACTACTATACATGTATCATCTAATAATTATGGTCTTCACCAGTAGAGTTTATCCATTTAGCATCACAGCATGAAAACAGTTGAAAACATTGTCACAACTCAGGAAAAACACAGTTCTTTTTTATACTCAGTAATAATGCCATTTCAAAACACATGAAACATTCACAAAAGGCAAACACCGAATAGAAAATCTCAATTTCTAATGAACTTTCAGCACGTGCACAAACAATAATAATGTTCAATAATAATGTTATATGTTTATGAAATTCATTGTGCTCCATTTCTGGTCATCTATCGTAGCCAGACCGTAACAGTGGATAATATAAGTAACCCCCACTGTTGATTTATTGCCAATAAAGTGAAAAGAGCACACAAACAAATTATTCCAAGCTTTTTTCAAACAGATGTTTCTAAGTCAATCATTCTGTAGGCAGCCGATGAGTCAGTATCTGGAACTGGAGCGCTGTGCTTTGAGAGTGGTTTCTTAAAATAACATTACTGTTTTAGACTAAACTTTAGTTTCGCTTGATTAATAGGATAATCATTAACTGCACATGATCCAGTAAATTTATAAGACATCTTACAACAAGCAAGGATCTATCTGCTTGACACGCAAGCAAGCAGTGACCAGCTACAAATCGCACTTCTGCTAGTCATCCAGAAATTCCGCCCACCTTGCAAAATATAGTGGATTCACTGAGAATATTGTGGATTTGGAGAGAAAATGAAAGACAGGTACACTGATAATCAACGAGCCGTGTGTTCTCCATAGAATTGCTGATCATCAAGTTGCTCAACAAGTGACACGTGAACACAAACCTGACAAACTCACCAGGACTGTGACAAAATGATGGAGATTTTCGGTTAACATAACCTCTGGACCCAACAATATCTGTAACGAGCTGCAATACATCAATAATTACATTACTGTGTTACTGCAGGATTAAGGTGTTGCTTAAAATAGTGCAATCAAAAACAAGACATTTCTTGTTGTGTGGCTCCCTCTGGTGAACAAACAATAAAACATCTTGTCTTTCACCACATTTCTAATTATTTAAAAATGCAGTAAAAATAGCTTTTATTGCTCTAGCCAAATTGCTGTAATTTTGCAAGTGACCTCAGAAATGTCCCTTTTCCATGTTTTGTTTTGCTTGAAGTTTGAAAATGTCATGTTATCATTTGAACCAACAAAGATGCATATTTAATTTTAAACTTGCCGCTCAAACGGCTGAAATGTTATGAGTTTAGTTGCAGCGCCCCCTAGGAGCGGAATTGTATGAAACTTTGCTGACAAATTCTATATGTCCTCTTGACTAGGTGCACCAAGTCTGGTTACATTTGGAGTTTGCGATGAGTAGATACTGATCAATTACTCAAATCACATTAAACCGAAGGAACTGTATCAATATCTTCTGAACAATTTGACGTATACAAATTCTTTTGATATCTTTTTGTACGAAGGGTCTGTAGTTGTATACCAAATTGCATGCAGATTGGACTAATGGTCTAGAAGTTCGAAAAGAAGGTTTTTTAAAAAAAATCCAAATTGCAGAAATAATTATAGATGGAAATGAAATCTGATATTTTCATTTTGTAGGGCTTGACTCAAGGAATCAGAGGAAAAAAATTTATTCTAGCCCTTACGGTTGCAGAGATATGAACCAAAACAAAAATTGTTTATAATATATAATAAAGGTCAGACACGTGTGCGTTTGTGTGCCTGAGTAGTGAGGGGGATTTGGGATCATCCTGCCAAGTTTGGTGTCTCCATGATTTAGGGTCTCTGACGCCCAGACACTTTATGGGCAGAAAAAAAACAAGAAAAAGAAGAATATAGCTGCAAGCAGTGATGATGAGCCCCAAGCACTATGGCGCCATCGCCACCTGGTGGCTCTAGAAAAACAGAAAATGGTGGGTGCATGCATGAGAGGGTAAATATAAGAGAACTATTTCAAAGTCACAGAAAGTGTTACACTTCCTGTTCTCAGTTGGTGGCACTAGGACTGTGGCACACAATAGCCATATCAATGTGATTAGCTGACATGACCAAACATACTGCTCAAGTTTGATTTATATCTGTCAATGCACACTGAAGATATGAGACACCATTTCCCTTTTTTCACCATAAATGTATTGCCTCACCATGGCTACACCGTTCGATATATCAAAAATCTGTTCTGCAATGTCTTGGCATAATGTTGTCTAAATGTGGTGACAGTCTCATGAATCACACTGGAGGAGTATTTAACAGTTCAGAGACTGCAATATTAAAAAAATCCAAAATCTTTCCTGTTGGGCAGACCTAATGACCATTATAATGAAAGTTGTCCGGCTTGACATACGTACCAATTTTTGTGACTGTAGGTGAAAATTAGTGTGCTACAGAGGCCATCTTAGGGTGTTTTCACTCTTGGTCCTTTTCAGGGGTCTGAGCTTAGTTCAGGGGATTTTTGGCCCATATGTGAACACACCAAACGATCACCTCCCAAGGTGGTCTCAGCTCGGTTCGCTTACACCACAAGTGAGAACTGTCTGACTTGACCGCTCTTATGTCACTCCTCCCCTGACTGCACAAGCCTGCTCTCTTTTTAATGCTTTATTATAACAGTTCACATAACAGAAGTTTCTATCAGAGGGAAAAAAAGAAACAAGCAAAGAAAGAGAAAAACAAAAACATATAAATAACTATGTACAAAGGGGTATTAAAATATTCAACAGCCAGGGATGCAAGGGTGTCTAAGATAGGTAAAAGTTCAAGGCTCTACAGCAGTCCAGAGTCTTTGTTGCCTTGGTGTTCCTTACACCCTCCAACGTATCAAGATACTGATAGAGCGCAAACTAAAATTTCCAAAATGTGGAATCTTCTTTGACCTACTACATTTATGGATCTAGTATTTACTTAACATTACAAATAGGATAAGGACATGATAGATTTTCATTTCCAAAGGTTTATCAGACAAAAAAATTAAACATTCTTAACTTACAAAGTAATCTCAATCCCAGTGATCTCCTGCACCAACCTGCTATCATCTACTTTCAAGGCGTGGCATTTGACATCATAAACAAGCCTAACATGAGGGTCCAGTGATGAAAATGGTCTCTAAAAAACTTTTCAACTCAAAACCCAACTGATCCTCTATTTTTGTTATCATGTAATCATAAATGTCTAATTTCAATAAAATGTTGATACCAATTCATTTTTATGCTATCAAAATCGGTCTCCCCCATTCTGTGGACTCTTCTGAGTATTTTAAGCCCACCCACACCTTGATCTGTGATTCACAGCCAGAGCTCTCATTCAACACAGATCAGACACACAGTGGTATTACCACATGCACATTGTCTATTTACCTAGATCAGTCCGGCCAATAGATCTCTAGTAATGGTTTGACTCACAGGTCATGTAGGCAATAGTTTGAAGTTTCCTTAATTACATGGGCTGGCCTTTCTCAGTTTCTTTTGAGTGATCCAGAGGAATTACCTTGTATAATTTATGGCAGAAAAATATAATATTGTGATGAGGAGGAAGGCGTGGCCGGGCCGTGAATGTTCACAGCCGGCACTGAATCAGCTGATTAGTGGGAGAGCGAGATAAAGGGGAGCCTGAGAAGCCTGTTCGAGAGAGAGGCACACGTGGCCACATTGCATGTGTGTCTGTGTTTGTTTTATGTTGTTTTAAGTTTGAGTTTTGACATTAAACTTACATTTACGGTTCAGTCGGTTCCTTGCCCATTCTTTTACTGTTACAAATATGTTTGTTGAAAATTCATATCTCTGTATTTTTAGGCTGAATGGTGACGCATGATATATATCCATATATCGGTTCGTGAGGCAATCGCCCTCGGATCTGCACCAAAACAATCGGTCTGAGACCTCCTGAACGAGGTGGTCTCGGATCGATTGCAAACAAACTCTGGAGCAGTTCGCTTCACTGCTTGGCCCCCTAATAAAAAGAACACTAACAAACACAATAGGAGCCTATGCACCTTCTGTGCTTGGCCCCTAATAATGCAATTTATATAATAAAATGTAATTGTGAACGTGTTCACAAAAAATGTTTTAATACAAATGTAGGAAAATCTGTATTGTTGTATTGGTTCATCTAAAATGAAAATGATTAAACATCACTCTTGTGTTAATTTAGTGAAAATATGTGAAAAACATTCATTATATTTATATTTTTAATTCATGCATTTATTAATTTTGTATCTACTTGCTACAATGGCCATTTGGTTAAAATCAAATGACACTTTTAATGTTATTTTGGGGCAAATCCATAATTATCGAGATACACAGTTGAAGTAAGAAGTTTACATACACTTAGGCTGAAGTCATTAAAACTCATTTTTTTAACCACTCCACAGATTTAATATTAGCAAACTATAGTTTTGGCAAGTCGTTTAGGACATCTACTTTGTGCATGACATGAGTCATTTTTCCAACAATTGTTTACACACAGATTGTTTCACTTTTAATAAACTATATCACAATTCCAGTGGGTCAGAAATGTATTATTTATTATTTATTCATACACAAGTAAACTGTACCTTTAAGCAGCTTGGAAAATTCTGTTAAACCTTTAGACAATTAGCTTCTGATAGGATGTATTTTAAGGCCTACCTTCAAACTCAGTGCCTCTTTGCTTGACATCATGGGAAAATTAAAGAAAATCAGCCAAGACCTCAGCAATTTCCAAACGCATAAAAAGGTACCATGTTCATCTGTACAAACAATAGTATGCTAGTATAAACACCATGGGACCACGCAGCCATCATACCGCTCAGGAAGGAGACGCATTCTGTCTCCTAGAGATGAACGTAGATTGGTGCTTAAAGTGCAAATGAATCCCAGAACAACAGCAAAGGACCTTGTGAAGATGCTGGAGGAAACTTGTAGACATGTATCAATATCTACAGTAAAACAAGTCCTATATCAAAATAACCTGCTCAGCAAGGAAGACGCCACTGCTCCAAAACCACCATAAAAAAAGCCAGTCTGAAACAAATATTTTTGGCCATAATAACCATAGTTAAGTTTGGAGGAAAAAGAGTGAGACTTGCAAGCTGAAGAACACCATCCCAACAGTGAAGCACGGGGGTGGCAGCATCATGTTGTGGGGGTGCTTTGATGCAGGAGGGACTGGTGCACTTCACAAAATAGATGACATCATGAGGACAAAAATTTATGTGGATATATTGAAGCAACATCTCAAGATATAATTTGTGGACAGAACTGAAAAAGTGTGTAGGACCAAGGAGGCCTACAAACCTGACGCAGTAACACCAGTTCTGTCTGGAGGAATGGGACAAAATTCCAGCAACTTATTGTTGTGGAAGGCTACCCAAAATGTTTTACCCAATGTAGCAATGCTACTAAATACTAATTAATTGCATGTAAACTTCTGACCCACTGGGAATGTGATGAAATAAATAAAAGCTGAAATAAATCTTTCTCTCTATTTTTATTCTGACATTTCACATTCTTAAAATTAAGTAGTGAATCCTAACTGACATAAGACAGGGAATATTTTCTACAATTAAATGTCAGGAATTGTGAAAAACAGAGTTTAAATGTATTTGGTTAAGGTGTATGTAAACTTATGAATTCAAATGTAGAATGTCATCAATAAGATTCAAACTATCTACATATAATTTTTGTAGCCATATCGCCAAGCCCTATAACAGATTAAATAAGTTTGAAAGAGGGTGAGTGTGGATAACGGTTGTGACTGTACAGCGTATGTTCAGCATGTACTGTAGCATTTAAATCCTTCATTTAAATCACAATTTACACAAACACACTGTACACCTGCTACATCAAACAATTATGTCTCCTCCCACAAGCCCTAAAAGGGATGCACAGATGGAGAAAGAGTGAATGATAGAGGGAGGAAAAGAGACACTGGAGCCGGAGGTAGCCTGCATAATCCCAGCACACCCCTGAGTTGTGAAAGGCCTGCTGTATTATTCATTGAGTGTACACTGACAGAGCTGCAGGGTTCCTCTGAGAGGGCCCATCCTCCAGCCCCCTCCTGCTCCCTCTCATTCTCAAAAAACTGACCTGGAATCTGTGGCCCAGTGCATGGCATAGATTTTGGCTAAATGGCCTCGGAGGGTCCGCCTCGTTCTCATCTGGATCCTTCCCACTGAATCCAGACCAGCTGTAATCTAAGCACACAGAAGTCTTATCTTACCCAATGACATTATAAAGCAAGCAGGAGACATTTCATGCTGTTGATCACTCAAGTGTGGAATGGGTTGTATTAGTTGATTGGACAGTACAGGAATTAAACCGATCAAACTGCTTAAAAGTGACAAGAGCAAAAAGAGAAAAAAACAACAACTCCCAAACACCCAATTATAAAATCATAGAAGTCACAAATTCACCAGGACGTGGGTTGATGTTTAAATTTTGATGGAGGCCTTGGCATGTAAGAGGGTATTTAATATTTCAGTGCAATAAAGAGCATGTTCAGCATGTATGTCAGTGGCCGATTTGCATGTCTGTGCAGAGATCGGAGGACAGGAGAGTGGGAACCTCCATAGACACTCCTCATCATAAGCTTGGTTAGACCAGCGCTGCTCTTGTGGGGAGGGAGACACAGCAGGGGTGGATGCAGAGCGGCTTACCTGGGACAGGCTGGAGTCACTGCATGCTTTCCGGGCATCCTGCAATGGGAACAGCAGCATGTCAAAGTGCAGTAATTCTATTGAATACAGCCAAGGAAAATGCAGCATTTGAGTGCATGTAGCTGAATGAGAACATCTATTTCCTGGCAGTCAGTTTTGAATAAAAGATTTTACAGTTGAAACCTGAATGAGGTTTGTGTGAACGTTTTTCCATGACTGATGTGGATGCAGATATCTAAAGATTTTATATAATCCAGATATGTACATAATTTTAATGATGGTAAATGAGACGCACACAAAATTACTTAAATTATTGGAACACTCATTTTGTATTTTTTTGTAGACAATATTTACTCAATTGCAAGAAGAAAAAAAAAACTGAAAACAGAAACGCTGGGTATCGATACAGATTTACTGATTTAATTTGATTCCAAATCACAAGCTCTTAATTTGATTACGATTCCATTCCTATTCATTTGGGTAAATTTCAATTATAATGTCGCATTTTTATTACATGAAAGAAATAGAGCGCAACAGTGCTCGTTCACTTTTTCAGCCATCTCTGTTCCAGATATAGTGTTCCCATTAATCTTTCCCCATATACTTTTTATATAATCTTTCATAAGAGTTGTAAGCCATGAACCAAACACACCAGCTCTGAGGTGAACAACAACATCACAAACTTTGTTTTGAGCCAAAAACAATTTGAAAATCGGACAATGGTACAAGACTGTGCACAGATTCAATTATATAATTGAATAAGAAAAGGATGGGAATATATAAAACTATTGATTTTAGGTAGTTGTTTATAAGTATAGAAACAATATATGTTATGTTTATTGCAAAATATTCTTATATGTACAAATAGATACGTTGTTTAAGAGTGAAGAGACACCAAATCGATTACATCATTCACAATGTGTCACGGGAGCGTGCAGTCGCTCCATGGCACGTTTCGTGAGCTGGTTGGCTGCGGTTCTCAGATGGGTGGATCTTACTCTGCTGTACCATGGGTAATGACATTGTTTACCATGAATTCCGTTATCAAACAAGATTGTTAAACAATGAAGTTGAAATGGATGGCTTTAATGGAAGCTTATACCATTGATGAACAACCTGGGAGCTCATGGTAGGTCTGTCTTTAAAGGTTTAATAGTTATAGTTGAAAATCAATTTGTCTATGGAAAAATGTATGGGATTTTTACTTCAGGAAACAGACTGTTGTGCTCTATTCCCTCTAAGCAAATATTGTTAATTATAGAGGACATCTTCTAACTTAGAACATTAAAAATAATTTAATAAAAAAAATAAATAAATACAACAGGGCCCAAGATATGCTGTTCAGGGCCCAAGGTATGCAGTTCAATTGCTATTTATTTAACAGATCTAAAGAATCAACACCACCAAAACCAAAGTCATCTTTAAAGTAAAAGACCAACTTTGGGATGTTAATAATCAATATTGGGATTGTTCAAATGAAGATTGCAATTTATAGGAATATGAATATCTTCACCCAGCCTTAGTTTTATCCATTTCTGCTAGTAGATTTTGGAACAGGCACAAGAGGCAAATGGGTGCAGTTATTGATACGAAACCGTAATATCGGTCTTTCATTACCGCTTTCTTAAAGCGCATACACCAATCTGAATGTAGCAAACTATGTGATTAGAATTATTTTGGTGATGAAGTGTGATTATGTCAAGTTCATGTCCTAGGATAGCTGATCTAAATAGAGGAGCAGTGAGTTCCTTTGATATGATTGGTGGAGCAGAAAAAGGGTATGGGATCTTACTCTGATCTGATTGCGCAGCTGCTCTGCCTCCTGCCGCAACTGCTCCAGCTCACTCATGATCCTCCAAGCGTTTCACACCCTTCTCAAATTTGATAATACTGATGAAGTCCTGCAGAACACACAAGCATAAATACAGTCATCAATACAGGTAGAACAACAGAGTACGTGTGATGATTGTAATAATTTAAGGCACCCATTCAAATAACAAATCATGATACATAAAACTATCAATTTAAGGTTTTGTCAGAGGTCTTATCGACATGACAGGCCCTTTGGATACAGTTTATGGGGAACAGAGAAAGTGTTATAAGTGTATGCATCAGCATCAATGTTTTCACTATGCTGAATGGAACCAAGGATCATCCAAACACTTCAGCTATAGCACTGCCAACTGAGGAGATGGACACGCTGGGCTCTTTTGTTTAATGAGGGGCAGCACTGCTTGGCACTGCCTAAAAGTTGACTTCCCTAAAAACAGCCATCACAACTTCGAAAAGTTCAAATGATCAAAGTTGTGAGATGTTATATGCTGTATTACACAACAACGCACATGTGCAGATCTAAGTTACTCAATTCATTTACATGTTCAATAACCTTCAGTCATATTGCAGCTTGCCAGCAAATATTGTGTGATCTCAAAAACTTTACTAAAGGTTGGACAATGACTTGACACTGACACATTAAAGCTTTGACACAAAATGGGAATACCGCTAAAGATAGCTCAGGACTACCCTGACTTTTGTAAAGCATATTTGAAATTTGTACATTTCAGCATATTTTTATTTTTAGGAAACCACAGTAGCATGACCACAAGCAATGTTGGTAAAAACAGGAAGACTGTTGGTCCCAACCCTACCAAGCCAAATTACAGGAAAAGTAAGCAGTTACCACTGCGCATTTTGTACATTATTTGAAAGCATAACAACAACAACACACAAAAGTAATTTCGGTAAACTCAGGTTACTTAAATAATAGAGCGTCTTGTGAAAAATATACGTAAAATCTGCTAGTCCGAACATATGAAATACATTTCTAATCCAATATTTAATCTGTATATCCGGGATTTTATAATCTGATAAAAAAAAACTCCTTAATCCCGATGTGCTAATCTCTAATTTAACCTATAACTCTAACAGCCAGTTAAATCTGCCGCGATAAATAAAGAGGAAATTCACTAGAAAATAAAAATCCCCACACTGACTGGAATAGTTTGACTGTTAATGGTTACATTTAGCCGGCGATAGTTTAAATACGACAAATATGCCGTTAATGCTGATGTTAACGTTACAGTCCATGTTATTAGACTGTTATTAAACTGACAACAGGTTCAATACCACATGTTGCACAACACATAAACCACTATATAACCCACTATTAACGCGATAAAGGATAGAAAAGTACCTCTACAAGCAGATTTGTCATCTGTCATGCTAATTAGCGAGTTGTATGAAGATAGTTTTGGTTAGCAGAGTGGCTAGCGAGCTGTGAATGTATCATCACAAACACTGGCACACATTACCTGCTGTAACAACACAACAATATCCTTCTGCAGCCTGGACGGGTGCCTCAATATGCAGACTAAAAATGTCAAAATATTATTTCGCTCATTTCGTCTTATTTTAATCCAAAACAGGGCCTCGGGCGCTAAATTGACAAGATTCAATCCATTCACAGTGCGATTACCACACCCATACTGATATTGAGAGCATAGCAACAATTGGGGGGGGGGAATTGTGTTTTTAAAAGGAAGATATTGAGTGTAGCTGTTAGGAAATTAGTACAGTGCGTCTCTTTATGACTGTTTTTGTATATTATAACGGCGCATTGGCATCTTTAAAGCGTTTGATATAACTAAGCAAAAACCCGACGTCCTACCCGCGCTGGAAATGGTTCTGGCTATCAGCTTCCTCAATTATCAAAATGACTGAAGTAGTTTGATACATTTGGATACAGTCTCACATGCCTGTGGAAAGTATACACGAGAATTGCACGTTCTACCATTTTAAAAGGACGAATATAGTATAAAAAACACTAATATGTTACAAATTGGTACTTTCCATAATTGTGGAAATGTTTTTATCTTTGTAATGCAACCTGGGCAGGTGGTCCCATGATGTTAGTTGGGTAACAAAGTTTCATTATTTGATTTTGAGGTGGTGAACCCTGTCACAACATAAACTCACTTTTTCCCACCTGTTTCAAGCCACATCCCCTGTACAATGAGCGGCTGCCAGCTTGCCACTTCTTACTTTCAATTTCAGTGGCAACTGGTTAAAAAAGTGTTTAAAAATATTAGTCAAATATTATGAAAGATCATATGGGCAATATACTGTTAATCTGCATGGAAATTAAATAGTTAGGCCTATGTCAATAATTTAAGATGCAATTATTACATTTGCTACTGAGAGTTATTCTGCATTTGTTAATTATTATGACCTTTTATATGGGTAATATACAAGTAATGCATCAGAATTACACAGTTATACCAATAATTTAAGCATCTGTGGCATCCAATGGGTTAAGAAACACCACCATCATCCTTCATCTCACACTTGCTGATCTATAAACCATATCCAGAGTATTCAGATAAAGAACAATGTAATGAAGTAGCAAAACCACTATAAAATTACTTACAGTCTTACCTAGTGTGTTAAGTCCAGCTAGCTTTGAGAAAGAAGCTGGTTAGTGGAATCCCACAAGCTCCCTCAGTAGTGTGTGTGCCTGTGATGATCAGAGTGCTGTCACTATAGGATAGCAAGTGGGGACTTTAGATAATGACCAGCACATCTACACTGAGAGCTGCTCATAGTGGTGACAAGGTGGGGCTGGATGGAGGAGGTTGTTAAGTGAAAGTAGGAATATGAGGTCTTAAAGAGACAGTAGTTGTGGAAACGTCTGTTCATTCTGTCAGTGTCACAACTGAGTAAATGTCAAAATAAATAAGGATTGTTCTGTGCATTGAATTAGTTACTGTTTGTGTAGATTGTCAGCTCTAAAAATGCAAGAAGGATTCCAGAATGTAAGATCAGTACATAATGAAAGGCTCTCAATAATTTACTAAAAAGGAAAGCTTTTCTATGTAGTGCATTACCAACACATTCATTCGAATGCTTCAATGAACTGCTTGCCTGTAATTACGTTCATATTCGCAGACATGCCTCCTAGCTTGTTTAATTAAGCTTGATTTAACAGCACAGTTCCACCGGATAAACATCGCCTTCACATTAATATATCATAATTGATCATTTGAAACCAAAGAGTCAAAATCGGTTAAAAACGGCAAAGCTTTTAAAAAAGCAAATCAGCCTTTACAGTCACGTTGCCAAATTGCAGGCAGTACATTTTCTTGCATGTAACCACCCAAATGAACTGGCAGCACTGAAGCGATTCCAGTTACAAAGTAGTTAATGGGAAGTATTTTGAGTCACCATATTTCTGAGGATGATATGATACTGTAGGTCATGAAATATGACCCTGCTGAGACATCTAAGCTAATTTAAGCCATTCTCCTTTTGAACAGGGAGCTATATTTTAAAACCCTTGTTGATGTAGTTGTCTAAAATGTCTCATTATGAAAGGAAGAGTGAGGCTGTATAATCCATATCTAATGCTTATATAAGGCCACCCAAGGTTATGTGTTGATTTCATCGAGTTTGGCATGTGCATGATTCTTGCTTGATTAAGGAGCTTGGTGTGCTCCATTAATACACATTTATGTCATTACAAAAAGTCTTTAAAGGGATAGTTCACCCAAAAATGAAATTTACTCACTCTCATGCCATCCTAGATGTGTTTGACTTTCTTTCTTCTGCAGAACACAAATTAAGATTTTTAGAAGAATATTTCAGCTCTGTTGGTCCTCACAATGCAAGTGAATGGTGGCCAGAACTTTAAATCTCTAAAAAGCACATAAAGGTAGCATAAAAGTAAATATAAAACTCCAGTGGTTAAATCCATATCTTCATAATAAGAGATATGATAAGTGTGGGTAAGAAACAGATCAATATTTAAAGCTGCACTATGTAAGATTTTTTTGTTTACAATTAACAAAAGTTAATTATTGAGTGAGTACATAAAAAATCCATGTTCATAACCATGTCCTTGTCTTACCCTTATTCACAGTAAGGCTACAATAATGATTTTTATTTTGAGGATATTTGAGCTGTCGGGTCGGATTTGGCATGAAATCACAGGCATAGGTCATTCGTCCTTGCGTGTTTACGTCGTATCCGTAGGCTGAGAAAGAAGGTCTGGCTTTGTCGCGAGAAGCGGGAAGTGAGCGCAACAGCTGTTTAGTCAGTCGAGTCGAGGTTTCAGGAGTCAGGACAGCAGCAGAGTGAAATCAATCTCCTAATGGATTTAACTGTTTTTTTACTGTTAGGTGAAGTTATTTACCTGCTATACTGCTTGGATATGTTTTCTGGTAGGGTTATTGAAGCTTATATTGTTTGTTATGCTTTAATGAATCTTTAATGAATCTGGTTTAGTGAAGTTACTGTTACATATTTACTAATATTCATGACTTCTGAGTATTTTATAACATTGCATTATAAATGTCTCTAAATGTGTTTGCCACTGTTTTCTTAGGCTATTGCTTACCACATTTTTTTTTTTTGCCTGAGGAGGACCTAATGGTCTAAACTTTGCTAGCTAGTGTAAGCTAATAAAGTATTTTTGGAGCAATAAATCTGTGTACGGACTCTTGCCATTTTATCCTTTTAGAATCCTTCCTCAAAGTAAGTATTATGTCAGTAACATTTTTTAAGTGAATAACGTTATATCAACATTAAAATAGCTTGACATGACTCTGCTCTGCAGGTCATCTCCGAGTCCTCAAACCATGAGATTAATCTGCCAGAAGAGCAGTGCCTAATCGCAACTCAAGTAGAATGTTTCTACGCAAGTAACTTGCAGTTTTATGCTAAAACCGCTAGAGGGCCAAAAGTTACACAGTGTAGCTTTAAGTCCCTTTTTCCTATGAATTCTCCTCCCTGTCCAGTAGGTGGCGATATGCATGAAGAGTTTGAATCACCAAAAACAAAAGTAGAAGAATGTGAAAGTGGACATTTACAGTAAAAAATAACTTGATCTGTTTCTCACTCAAATTGGATTGCATCACTTCAGAAGGCTTGTATTAAACCACCGCAGTCGTATTGATTACTTCTATGCTGCCTTTATTTGCTCTCTGAGCTTCAGAGTTCTGTCCACCATTCATTTGCGTACTATGTACATAAAGAGCTGAAATACTCTTCTAAAAAGTCTTTGTTTGTGTTCTGCTGAAGAAAGAAAGTCATACACATCTGGTCAGGACCCCCCTATCTGAGGGTTGTCCCCCCCAAAATATCATTAAAATATGTGTATTGTAAATAATATAATGATATAGTCTTAAAATAATTATTTAAGAAATAAAATAATACAAATGCAAACGGGGCAACAACAAAAAACCCCTTGGTGTCCCCTTCAAAAATTGCTCTTGAGAATTGTTATGTTTATTGTCCCCCCCAACATTTTGATGAAATTTCCGCCCCTGATCTGAGATGGCATGAGGGTGAGTAAATAATCAGAGAATTTTGAGCTATTCCTTTAAGTATGGGGGGGGGGCATATCTTAAAGTCCCTTTAACACGAGGGCCTTTTGTGGATAAATTAATAAAGAATAAATAGTTGCATAATACCATATCTCCTTGAAAGTTTGCAGTGCACACTCAATCGTTTCAAAATGGATTTAGGAAGGTCTTTTGTAGAATAAAATCTGTAATCATCTGTGTGGATGATTATATCATTCACTTTCATAAATGTTTTACTTAAATGCATTACTAATTATGGATCATCTAGTTCCTATTAATTATCTGGCAACAATGCCATTCAAAGACAGAGAGGTTAAAAGTGCTATTTTTGCCATTACAATGCTTTGTAAGTAAGGAAAGCAGTGCTGTGTGTGTGCATGTGGGGGGTGTTCCGGTATCATGAGTTCTAAATCATTGAAAGGTTAGGGATCACCATGTGCCCTTAGTTTGAAATGAAACAAAGAAGTGACACCATCATATTCTAGTTCTTCTAAAATACAATTTTAATAAATTGGTTATAAATGCATCTTGGGTTGATTACCTGTTAACCTAGCTGAGACTGAAAGATGATACATAACGGGTAGACATGCATACATTTTATGACAGTTCATTCCATAGAATAATCTAGTTTACATTAGTAAAAAATAAAATGCATTTCATTCTGCTATACTACAGTCATTTCTAATTATAGTCATAGTTGCATCGTTAACAGCTCTGGCCATTGCAAAACTAGTGTGACTCACTACTAGATAATGTAAGTGTCATTAATGCCCGCATACTGTGCCCATTGATGTGGCATATGGTTTTAAATATTGTCGTATATATTTTGTTGACATTTCAATTTTGCTCTATAGCAATTCCAGCATTTATTAATAAAAAAAAAAAACAAAGTACATTAGCAGTTACATTCTTCCTATTTTTAAAGTATAGGGAAGAATAGAGAGAAAAAGCTGTACATGCAATCATCATTTAAGATTTGCCCAAATTCTCCAAAATCATCTGTAATATTTAAACTGTGAGTGCATCTAATGAAGCTGTCTCTTCTCTCATTGGGAAACATATGTTTATATACCAGTATCTCATTCAGTGCAGTTCAGTTTCCTCAGCAGACTTGCTTCTGCTATATTGACTTCACTAATAATGCATAGTAGTAAAATTATAAAGAAAAATCTGAATAAAGTCTAGACCCACTAAGACTTTTGGTAAGGTAAGCCAATAACAACCAACTATTCTGGTTTGCATAGTTATGTCTTCAAAAAAAATGTCCAGCCTAATACTACAGAAAGGGTCTGAAATCAAAAGAGCTATAACACATGGATTTAACCTCCATAAACGGTTATATTTCTACAGAATAAAGGGTTTTCAGTCACAGACTTATCAGGCCCAACATCTGAAATGTATGACCAAGATGTTCATTTAGTATATATATCTATTCCGGCAAATAATCTCACATAAAGGTGCTCACTTTCAACATGATACTGCGTTTGCTGTGACCTTTCATGCAAAGTCTTTGAAGTCGCTTCCCACCGAGCCCTGATCCAGAGTGCCCCGGAGCACACAGCATTAAAAGGAGCTTGCTGGAAGACAGATGGCCTGGGGAACACACCCTGCCCGCACACCTGGGCACAGATCACCCTGAGAGGGTGTTGTGTCCTAAAGTGAAATTCAGCTAATGTCATTCATCACACTGCACATGGTGTCAGGGTGTTTGCTAGAGGATGCAATGACAGGATTAATTGGTGTGTTTTTTTTGCCCTCTGGGACAACAGTGCCACATTGTGGTGATGAAGAGGAATTGACAGAAGGAATTGTTCACTGTATGTATTGGATTTTTGAGAGGATTAATATTCACTGCAAATCCATAAAGTAAACAAATATATTCCCTACATTCCCAATCAAGTCTCAAGAATACAAAGTTTTCAAATAAGCTTAAATATTATTTTTCAATAAAACAGAACTACCATCAAGAATGGTTTGAAAAGTGCTTTTGCTCTCCCTCTCTGCCCTTTATTCCTCTAGTCTCAAATACCTTAATTTGTCTTTAATTGTTTGTGCTCTACAGAATAAACGCCCTAGTAAAGGCTGCCCAGTAGCCCATAAATACAACAATAAATAGCTGTGCACACTCTGCATATTAGATTAACACCCCTCATTCACTCAAGCCTAGCCTTGTGCCTATTGTTTGTGAATGACAGATTTCACAGCTCAGTGTGTGATCACATGTCCATGTTGAAGGCCCTCATTAGGAGGTCCAGATCTTCCACACTGGCTGCATGGAAAAGCTCTGGCTGGTCCATGAGTGAGAGAGCGATGCGCAGAGCTGCCCATATGTTGCTAGACATCACCTGATGACTTCTGCTCTTCCTCTGCTGGTGCAGAGCCATCAGGAAGTTGCTCACTGCTTCCCTGTGAGAAAAAAAGAGAGATCACTGTGATTTTTTGAAAACAAATCCACAAACAGCATATATATTACATACAACATGCGTTATGCATACATATATTTGAAAAAAGAAAATGTAAAAAACAAATGATAATTAAAAAGAAAAAAATTGTATGGCTCTGTTCTTAAAATGTTTTACTTCTCTCATAATTGACTCACCTTCATGCCATACCAGATGTGTATAGCTTTCTTTCTTCTGCTGTACACAAAGATTTTTAGAAGAATATCTCAGCTCTCTAGGTAAATACAATTCAAGTGAATAGTAGCCAGAACTTTGAAGCTCCAAAAAGTAAATAAAGGCAACATAAAAGTAGTCAATATGTCTCCAGTGGTTAAATCCATGTCTTCAGAAGAAATATGATAAACATTTAAGTCCTTTTTTATTATAAACTTCACTTTCACATTCTGCTTGTGTTTTTGGTGAATCAGAATCTTCTATATCCATATCATCACCTACTGGGCACGGAGGATCATTTATAGTAAAAAATGTTGATCTGTTTTTCACCCACAACTATTATATCCCTTCTTAAGATATGGATTTATCCACTGAAGTATTATAGATTACTTTTATGCTGCCTTTATGTGCTTTTTTGAGCTTAAAAATCTGGTCACCATTCAATTGCATTGTATGGACCAACAGAGCTGAAATATTTTTCTAAAAATCTTCATTTGTGTTCTGCAGAAGAAAGTAAGTCAAACACATCTGGAATGGCATGAGGGTGAGTAAATGATGAGAGAAGTTTCATTTTTGGTTGAACTATCCCATAAGTATAGGAGAGACATATCTTAAGTATAACCTGTATAAACTGTATGTCTTGGCTACAGGAAAAAAGCTATTAAACATTTTCAACATTACTGCCCTGAACAAATATACCGTTCACTATACACACATTGACTTTTTAGATCCTGTCATTAAACTAGTGGCATAGGTTTCATGTGAACAAATTTGGGATGAGGGCATACGTTATCCCATTACCCACCACCAAAACAAAATCTGTGTCCCTCATTAAATCTAGGCCTGCATTAAACAGCCTATTAAAGGCTGTTCAGCAAAATGTTAAAAGTAAAACAATTAATGTATACCAGTGTGCTTTGATTATGTTTGCTTGTTTACTCAAGAGCTATAGCTAAGATATGAGGTAACACTTTATAATAATGTTCCATTCGTTAACATAAATAAATGCATTAGGTACCATGAACAAACAATGAAAAATAATGTTTTACAACATTTATTAATCTTTGTAAATGTTAGTGAATAAAAAAACAATTGATCATTGTAAGTTCTTTGTTAGTTCATAGTGCTTTATCTAATGTTAACAAATACAACTTTTGATTTGAAAAATGTAAAAGCATATGTTGAAATGAACATTAACCAAGAATATTAAATGCTTTAAAAGTAGTGTTCTTTGTTAGTTCATGTTAACTAATATGTAAAAAAATTTTTTTTTGTTTTGTTTAATGATTCATGCGTCAAAGATTCATACATAGCTTTTATTCATTATAATACAAGGTAATAACAAATAATATAACAAATTCAAACTTAAACCATCTTAAACCAGATTATCAGATTTGGCATGTGCATTATTCTCTGCTATCTTCTGCTTTAGTCTATTTCAATACAGAGTAAGGAAACATGGTCCATGTCCCATTAACCCTGTTCAGTGCATGGGTTCATTACCGATGTGCCCCCAGGTTGATGCAGCTGATACCGAGGTTGTATCTGGAGCGGATGAAGCCAGGCTGAAGCTCCAGTGCTCTTGTGTAGGCATCCACCGCCTCCTCACTGCGGTCCCCATTAGCCAGCGTCGCCCCAAGCCGGTTCCACAGCAGATAGTCCTGCAGAAACACACGTATGAGCACATATAAGTACAGTTAAAGGCAGTGTTGGATCTTTCAGATCCTAATACACTGTACACTACCAGTCAAAAGTTTTGAAACACTTGCCTGAAATGTTTCTCATGATCTTACAAATAATTTGATCTGAAGGCTTAAATGTTTGAAACTAGTTTTGTAGACAAAAATGTAATTGTGTCACCATATTAATTTATTTAATTACAAAATTAAAATGTAATAATAATAAAAAGCTTTTGAATGGATGTCTTGGACCAAATAATAAAGAAAAGCAGCCAATAAGTGTCCAACATGGATGGGAACTCCTTCAAATATTGTTTAAAAAGCATCTCAGGGTGATGAGTCAAGAGTACAAATGTCTGCAAATTCTAGACAAAGGGTGACTACTGTGAAGATGCTAAAATATAACAGTTTTGATTTTTTTTGGATTTTGTTTAGTCACAACATAATTCCCATAGTTCCATTTATGTACATTTTGTTTCTCATGGTCTGAGAGTCCTTCAGGTGCCTTAGGGCAAACTCCAGGCGGGCTGTCATGTGCCTTTTACTGAGGAGTGGCTTCCGTCTGGCCACTCTACCATACAGGCTTGATTGGTGGAGTGCTGCATAGATGGTTGTTCTTCTGGAAGGTTCTCCTCTCTCCACAGAGAAATGCTGTAGCTCTGTCAGAGTGACCATCGGGTTCTTGGTCACCTCCCTGACTAAGGCCCTTCTCCCCTGATCTCTCAGTTTGGTCTGGCGGCCAGCTCTAGGAAGAGTCCTGGTGGTTCCAAACTTCTTCCATTTACGGATGATGGAGGCCACTGTGCTCATTGGGACCTTCAATGCTGCAGACATTTTTCTGTACCCTTCCCCAGATCTGTGCCTCAATACAATCCTATCTCAGAGGTCTACAGACAATTCATTGGACTTCATGGCTTGGTTTGTGCTCTGACATGCACCGTTAACTGCAGGACCTTATATAGACAGGTGTGTGCCTTTCCAAATCATGTCCAATCAACTGAATTTACCACAGGTGGACTCCAATCAAGGATCATCTCAAGGATGATCAGTGGAAACAGGATGAGCCTGAGCTCAATTTTGAGTTTCATGGCAAAGGCTGTGAATACTTATGTACATTTTTTATTTTTAATACATTTGCAAAGATTTCAAACAAACTTCTTTCACCTTGTCATTATGTTTATTTTTTATAGAATTTTAGGAAAATAATGAATATAATCAATTTTAGAATAAGTCTGTAACATAACAAAATGTGGAAAAAACTTTCCGGATGCACTGTATATTAGAAAGAATGAGTGTTTCAAAACTTTTGACCGGTAGTGTAGTTTACATCATTAAAGCCTGAAGGTTGGTTTCAGTCTAATGCCATTTATATGCATGAACTAGATAAGAAAATCATTGCGCATTACAGAACAAGCATAAAATTGCACACTGTTAGGCTGCGTGTAAATTAGTTTAAAAATAGGTGTGCTGAAGTGTGTTCACATGACCTTTTCTCTCACCTCGGGTCGGACAGACAGTCCAGCGTTGAAAGCGTCTACAGCTCTGTCGAACTCTGAGCTGAGGTTGAAGAGCACACCAAGACCTGTCTGAAGATCAGGGTCCACTCCCTCTGCGTTCTGCAGCACTGCTTCCTGATACAGTTCCAACACCTCTACCAGCTGAGAGCTACACACAAACACCATAAGGATAACACCCAACATGGTATGTTAACATCCAAACAACAACAAGGAACATAATATCTTGTCTCTGATTATCTGATTGTGTTCTGATGCAGTTTTTCAAGCATGAAACATGAGAGCCGTAGAACAGAATAAGTTTTCAAGAAATAATAATAATAAAAAAACACACTCAGAAGCTGAAAGGTTATATATATATCAGCTCTGCCTGACTTAAAAGTCAGAAGTACAAAAAACTAAAGTGTAAACCAACCAACAGGTGGAGCAATGTGTCACTGATTCTATGCAGTAATGACAAGAAAACAAGAACGGCTGCTTTTTAATATATTAACAGTACACTTATTACACTGACAATAGGGATACACAGACAAATTCAATGGGGAATGGTGCATCACAAGGACATAGAGGAAATACACAAAGGTTTGCAAAAGGAACAATACTGTGTGTCAAGCGACCAACAGTTGAGAAAATTGTAAATTTTACCACAATGCATTCTGACTTAGGCATCCACATATCAATGAGAGTTTCAGACAGAAATGTCCAGTTATTCTATCAGAAATCCCATTCACTGTATTCCCGCTTGACTTTTGACCAAATTTTGATGGAGCGCTTGATGGATAGAAATGCGTAAGATGCATTTAAGGATGTAAAAAGCTCACTGGGTGCATCTCAAGTATTTCTATCTATCAAACACTCAGTCAAAAGTTTGTCTAATGTGTAGGCCCCAAAGTGTTTAGCTTATGGACACAATGGTGATAGATCAGGGATCACCCCTTACAGAGTTTGAAAATACAACCTTTCGATACCAGATAACACTGTCTTAGTTAAAACCACATAGATGCCATTTTACTTTGCTGCGTTATATATGCTGGATGAGGACATTGATTCATGCAAGCAAAGTGGACTGTACCATCCGAGAGTGGAGATAGGGGAGATGGAGGAGCCTCTGCGGCAGGGTAGTGGGGAGCCGTCTAGAGGGCTGCGGTCTTGCAACAGATGTCTATATCTGGGGTTGTATCTGATCCAGCGGTGGAGAGCCTCACAGGCTTCAGGCTGCTGTCCTGTGTTGGTCAGGCTCACTGCCAGAGCCATCAGTGCCTTCAGATTATTTGGGTGCAGCTCCAAACATCTATTTGAACGAGGACAGATGGACACAACATGCAAAACGAAGTGAGCGAGAAAGGTGAAGGACAATGAGACAAAGACATTTTATGAATGAGAGAAAGTTAAAGCTGAAGTATCAGCTTTTTTTCCAAGTATATCACTTTTTCAGAGTTAAAATACTTTCTTCTATCCCAGCTTAATGTGCAGAGACGACTGCCTGTGTGGTATAAAAATTCCTGTTTTTCT
This sequence comes from Xyrauchen texanus, assembly GCF_025860055.1. Classification (NCBI taxonomy): domain Eukaryota; kingdom Metazoa; phylum Chordata; class Actinopteri; order Cypriniformes; family Catostomidae; genus Xyrauchen; species Xyrauchen texanus. The sequence continues at coordinate 15,907,762 of NC_068284.1, read as the reverse complement.
TTAGAGCAACCCACTTAGACCTGGCTATCTGACTGTTTGAACAACAACAGACGAGGGGTGTATTCGGAAAACTGTTTCGAAAACATTGTTTATTTTTGCAATTCTATTCGGTGGTTCTAGTGTCGCAGAAATTACATACTTCAGCTTTAATGAAGACTATTCCGGGTTCAATACAAGTTGAGCTTCCTGTTAAGAGTGGGTCGGCCGCTAATCACAGGGTTGGCAGTTCGATTCCCGGCCCACATGACTCCACATGTCGAAGTGTCCTTGAGCAAGACACTGAACCCCAAGTTGCTTCCAATGGCAGACTAGCGCCTTGCATGGCAGCTCTACCATCATTGGTGTATGAGTGTGTGTGAATGGAACACGGTGTAAAGTGCTTTGGTAACCTCTAAGGTTAAAAAGGTGCTATATAAGTGTAGACAATTTATCATTTAAGCTCAATCGACAGCATTTTGTGGCATAATTTTGATTACCACAAAAAAAAAAAAATAAACAGGTTACAGTGACGCACTTACAATTAAAGTAAATGGGGCCAATTTATGGAGGGTTTTAAGGCAGAAATCTGAAAACTCCCTAAGAGTGTATACTGTGCATATATATATATATATATATATATATATATATATACAATATATACTGTATATACTGACTTAATTAACCTGGTACAGCTTAAAGGTGCTATATGTAAGATTGACAACAAGTGTTTGAAATGGGTACTGCAGTCCAAATTCAAAATATTGGAGTTGTCTTCCCCACCCCTGACTCAAAGCTCATGCGGGTTGCCAGAATGAGGATATTCAAATTAGCCAACTCAGCATCTGTTTTAAAGGATTTTTGGGCTTTAAGCTGTCTCCATCTTCCAAAGGCATCTCCCATATTTATCCTTATTTTAGTACACCTCTGGTCAAGGTGATTTTTAGACGGATGGTGAGGCTGTTCAGTTCGGGTGGAATCTGTTATCTCTGATCCAGTTCGTTTGCTGGCTTCCATGGATGCAGTACACAGTGTTGTTTGCCTGCAACTTGTTCAAATCTGGCAACCCGGCGGTGTCGAAATACTATTGGTGAGTGGGCAGTGTGCGGGATCACACAGGCCAAAAGGTAAACAGAAATTCCAGCCCGGAATGGAAACTTCAAAGTAGAATATACTGGCTGCAGCATTGTTATCGGAGAAGCCAGTATTTCAACTTCGCATGTTTCCTAATTCTCTAATGACACATGATGGTCATTTTACGATTTAGTACAGTAAAAATATTACATAGAGCACCTTTAAGCAAAAAAATAAAAAATTAAAAAACGTGGAATGAAAAGGGGTTGGGGCTGAATACTTTTTCAACTGTGCAGACTGGAAATTGTGTCACTGCGTCTGGATGGTTTTCAGTATAGAAAACCATCCTTTATATAGACAAGGGTGTGTTAAACACAATGTGACTATTTGTACAGATGATTCAGTGATTAGTGGATTTTGTGAGGAATCTGAATGCGCTGTCCTTCTTAAGATGCTTCAGATTTATCTGAGTGTCTGTAAGACGTGTAATCCCCCACAAAAGGGCATTCAAATGCTGTATTTGCAACATCATCTACACTAATAGAACAGAGCATTAATGCCCCTCTGGCAAACATCAGACACCAGCATAAATCGCAATGCCCTCATGAATGTCTACTCACCTCTGAAGACAAACAATGGCTGCCTGCTCATTCTCATTCTCTGCTTGTGTGGTCCCCAAAACCAGCCAAGCCTTTGAACAAGAAAAAAAAAATACTACAATTTGAAACAAACATTAGAGTTATAAGAGCAAAGCAGAAATGAAAAGGCTGAGCATAAACAGCTCGAAGGGCTCTATAAAAATGACGTTCAATTACTGGGACTGCCAGCTGTATGAAACATATTGATGTTGCCTCGCTTAATGTACTTGGCCAGTGTGATTAATTGCATGCCACTCAGGGGATGTTGACAATGGACTCTACTATGGTTTTGATTAGAGTTAAACAGGATCAAATTCATAAGCCATCCCAGAGGTTTACACCATCTGTCTGCCACCGCCTTGGCTCATAAAACATGGGAAATTTCATTACATTTTCGACAGTGATGACTGGACATAAATGAGATATAAAGAAGGCTGGATAGGAAGAAAATTGATTTGCCGTGTCTTTAAGCGATAAAACAAATAAGTTGGTCACTTATATAATCTGTTTCCTTATCTATCATAAGGAGGTGAGGAAACATAAGATACTGAGTAAACTGAGTTGAACAGGAATTAATAGCTCTGTCCCAAAACCTAGTGAGCTGCTTTGCTGTCTACTGCTGTCTACATAGGCAGCTGTCTTCTAATGCAGCATCCTTACGAGATGGAACCCTAATAAATGACTGATTTGGAACATAGGCAGCAACTCAACCACACTTATAGCCAGTGCCATTGACATTGAGGGTGACACGTCCCACCCACTAGATTTTTAAACTTTTAAACAACAAAATACTAATAAGCACACAAATACATAGCACACATATATATTCACTCAAAAAAATATTTTAACCTATTTTTAAGATGTATCCATTTAAATTGAATATCAAATTTCCATCTAATATAATTGCCTAATCTTTATCTAAATAAAATGTATAAATCATTTTTAAAGTTTTGTTAATTACATTTTCATCAATTCAATTAGATGGATTACATCAATTCAATTAGATGGAAATGTGTTATTCAATTGAAATGGATACATCTTAAAAATAGGCTAAAATATATTTTTTTGTGTTGGATAAAATAGTACATTTGTAATTAAATTGATAATTTTTTTTTATCCATATATTTCAGTGCTCTACTCACAATTGCAACATTAGCATGTTGCTAAGCTAACAACACAATAATTTAATAAACATACAAATACAAAGCACACATAAATTTTGGGTAAAATAGTCAATTTGTTATTACATTGCCATTTCCACAAAAGGATACATCCAACATTTTATTTAATAAAACTAATGATTAGTAACATTAATACATTTAAAAATGATTATATTACTTAAGATTCAACTCATTTCAATGACTTTTCCAGGCCTGGAAATCATGCTCAACAAATGGGCTGGCAAGAAACTGGAGGGAAGAGTGTGTTTGAGTTTTGTTGTAGAGGTTTTTACCTCTGAATCCTGAGGGTCCTGTAAGATGGCCGCCTCCAGCAGCAATACAGCGCTGTTCAGATCCCCATCTCTGCACCTCTGCAGTCCCTCCTCAAAGGCATTGACAGACTCTTTATAGGGGTTATTGGTGTGGAAGTAGTAACCCTGCAAGCAACAGAACCAAAGAACAAACACAGCCATTTTTTAAGCGAGTATTTAAGTGAGGGACTCTCTTACGAAAAACTCCAATTGACTTGCACTAAAGGAGTGATCTGAGACATATCTAAGGACCAGAATATCATAGAGGAGGTGAGCTCTTTTTACTTGAACCAGTAAGCAACCACCCAGAACATCCTAGAAACTACCTAGCAATACACTAGCAATCATAGCAAGGCCCTGGAAACCATACAGAACACCACCGCAAAACAGCATTTTCTTCTGAAAATGTAAAAATCTTGTTATGAACACCTTATGACCTTATAAACACCCACTCTGTTCTCAAATGAAGAGTCTGAGCATTAATGACTGAGTGCAGTTTTTGAGTGGTTCCAAACATTGATCACATAACAAACTGCATGTACAAAAATGTGCTAATCAATGTCAATGCTAACAGGTTTTGATTAATCAGGCTGTTTTTCTGATAGAACTACATCATAGGCTTTAGAAGTCATTTTTATCTGCATATTCTCTGCTATCTGTTTGGAACCACACAATTATGGAACATGAGAGAGAATTTTAGATGAAAGAGAGCATTATGTGACATCTGGAGTCCATAACCTTTGAAGTGATAATCTACCACTTTATCACTTCTGTCATCATAGAAAACGCAATACTGAGAATCTGAAAGCAGTCATTATGAAACTATATTCAACCTTTGATTGGTTAACAATATTCAGAGCATTTATGATAGGGCGACATTCTGCTAACCCTCTCCTTAATGATTGACAATCTCTTTTCATGTTATAGTGTCTTGACTAACATAATACCGTCAAAGTGTTAATTCTTCTGATTGACCACAGCATAATGTAGAGTGTTCTGATTGGATGAGATACCTTCTCAGTCGGTGAGAAGTTAAGTGGAACCAGTCCTTCACTGTCAGTGTTGTCCAGCCAGTTCCGTCTTACAAGCTCCTCCCACTCAGCCTGCATTTTATCCCAGAACTCAGTGTCTGACTGTGGGAGACAGTTACACAGCCCTTTAGAAAACAAACAAATATTGACATATAACACAAAATGAGGCCCACCATTTTTATGTTTAAAGAAGGTTTATTGTAAAGATTCCAGTTTTCACAAATATACTGCGTATTCGCACAGCTTTAACAATACCGTAACCCACCCAGCTTGGAAAACTGAGGAAACACTTTACAGCATTTAAACTGCTGGATTTGTGTTTTTCCATTTTAATTAGGTGCTCCATTTTTATGCGGACATATTGTTTTTTATTTATAAAAGCTGCGATGAGCCGCAATGTCAAAAGGTCAGAGCCATACTTATCTTGTTATGGAGCTACTTGAATGTCATATGCAAGAAGCACATTTATAATTAGATTACAATGACACACCTCTCAGATTTCATACAGTATCTAGTACAAATCAATCTGACAGGTCAGCTTTATCAGTATATAACGTGTGTCTGAATTTATTCACTGAGTTCTACGTGTCAGATCAGATGGTTATTATAGCTCTAAGTCCGAGCAGAGTCCAGTTACATTACATCATTGACCGTAGACCTCAAGGGGAAAGTATTATTATTATATGTGTGTGCATGCATTTGAATGTGTATGCATATACTCTCACTGAGCACTTTATTAGGAACACTATGGTCTAATAAAGAGCCAGATGGTCTTCTGCTGTTGAACCCCATCCGTAGACTTTGTCAGCTCGAAACGGTCTGGACATTCTCTGTTGAACTCTCTCATCAACAAGACGTTTCCATCCACAGAACTGCCACTCACTGGATGTTTTTTGTTTTTGTCACCATTCTGAGTAAACTCTAGAGACTGTTGTGTGTGAAAATCCCAGGAGATCAGCAGTTACAGATATACTCAAACCAGTCCATCTGGCACAAACAAACATGCTGCGGTCAAAATAACTGAGATCACATTTTTTCCCCATTCTGATGGTTGATGTGAATATTACCTGTAGTTTATTCATATTAATATATTAACTGACAAATAGTTTTGTCTTAAACCTGTTTGGATAAAATAGATAGTAAAATAAGGCATAATAAGCAATCTCAAGTTCATCGTTTAAAATAACCCTGACAGAGTGATAAGGACCCCACTGCGAAGAGGAGGTCACCCTGATATCATCCTAAAGAAGTTTATTTTGCTTTACTGACAAACTGACTGTAATTATCCTACTTTTTACACAGCTACAAAATAAATAAATAAATAAAAATTTAGATGAAATGTCCATTTGAGTTAATTTGAAATGATTTATCATGTAAGAAGAAGGAGACCAATGGTGAAAGGGGTTATGAAACTAGCATAGCTATCAATGAAAGCAGTTGCCTGAGACTGGTCAATTATAAAAAATATATGACCACAGAATGACACGATTGACTGATCAGAATCATGTATTTCACTGAGCCGTGCAATAAAGGTATAGTATGAGTAACAGTTAGCCATTTCCCTTGAGTGAAATTAATTACCATAATCTCATATAATCTGACATACAGTAATGGTCTCAATGTCAGTAGGTCTGTAGACTGTCTAAATTCCTCAAAGGCTACACTGGTCTTGACAAATGAAAAATTACCTGAATGAATGAGTGCAATCAGCTTTCTTCACTCAAAACTTTCACATTATTAGGATAACATCAGGATTAATGACTAAAATGGCACCACGGATGGCCACCTCGGTATGGAGCTCTCAAGATCTTTTGCTGTTTTTTTTTGTTTGTCCTGTATTTAGTCATTTATATCTGATCAGTATTATCAGAGACGAGTTGCTGAATATTCAGCAGTACACGCCAGACAATCTTTTAAAGTTTTTTGATTATTCGGATGTACTGTTGGATATTTTAATCGGAGGAGACGCGGTGCTGTACAAGTGTGCTAAAAGACGCAAATGTGGAAAGCGAGTCGGCGCGCTGGTCATGCTCTGACAAGCATCCATCGAGTGAATCTGCGCTCTCTTAATAACAAAACAGACAAATGACTTTGCCTCACCTGCAAAAAATAAGGACTTTTCAAATTCTGCTGCTTTGTGCTTCACTGAGTTAACGGAGAAAACAAGAGACAGTGGAACATGGTTTTACATTAACAAATGTTGGTGTACAGATGTAACAATGCTGAAGAAGATGTGCTGTTCTAATTTAGAGGTGCTCTTCATAAACTGTAAGCTTTTCTACTTGCCATGGGAGTTTTCCTCGTGTATTTACAGGCACGGAGCAACACCTGGACTCACTTATTATTATTCTTGGAGATTTTAACAAGGCAAATCTCACACATGAACTGCCCAAATACAGACAGCACATTACATTCCCCACCAGAGACATAAATACACTGGATCATTGCTACACAACAAAACAAAAACTGCATATTGCTCTGTCCCACGTCCACCTTTAGGACTCCCTGATCACTGTTTGGTTCAACTTCTTCTGACCTACAGGCAGAAACTAAAATCAGATAGACCTGTAGTAAAGACTGTAAAAAAGATAGACCAATGAAGCAGAGCTGGAACTACAAGCCTGCTTTGACTGCACTGATTGGAGTGTTTTTGAAGTTGCAGCCACTAACCTGGATGAGCTCACAGATACTATGACATCATATATCAGTGTCTGTGAAGATATGTGCATTCCTACTAGGACTTATTTAACATACAACAACGACACAGCAAAACTAAGGCAACTTCGTCAGGCCAAAGAAGATGCTTACAGAAGTGGGGATAAAATCGTGTACCATCAGGCCAATTACAGACTGAAAACGCAGATTAGAGTGGCTAAAAAAGCTATTCTGAAAAGTTTAAAAAAATGTTTTCAGCTAACGACCCTGCATCAATGTGGAGAGGCCTGAAAGATTTTACCAACTACAAGACACCATCCCCCAACACTGTAGGGAATTAACAACTGGCTGATGACCTGAATGTGTTATACTGTAAATTCAAAAACCCAGTCACACAACCCCACACCCGCGCCGACCTTCACAGCACACAAACATTTACACCTCCTGCCAACACCCTCCTCCCCTTTCCTGCTACTTAACATGCACTTAAGATCTGTGAAGATGATGTGTGCTGGGTCTTTTGGAAACAGAAGACAAGAAAAGCAAAGAGCCCAAATGTTATTTCACCCACTTATCTAAACTCTTTTACTGACCAGCTGGCCCCCATCTTCACACAAATCTTCAACAGATCACTGGAGCAGTGTAAAGTTCCCTGCCGCTTGAAACACTCCACAATCACCCCTGTCCCAAAAAACCCAAGATCAAAGGACTTAATAACGCCCTGACATCTGTGGTCATAAAGTCATTTGAGAGACTGGTGTTGGCCAACCTGATGGACATCACTGAACCCTTTCTGGATCCCCTACATTTTGCTTATAAGAGCAAAGAGGTCTGTGGAAGATGCAGTCAATATGGAACTGCATTACATACTTCAACATCTAGACAGACCAGGGACTTATGCAAGAATACTATTTGTTGACTTCAGTTTGGCTTTTAACACCACCAAACCTGCTCTCCTATGGACTATATAACTCAGCTATCTGTTCCCGGCTCTATCTGTCAGTGGATCACCAGCTTTCTGACAGACAGGCAGCAGCTTTTGAGACTGGGGAAATTCACCTCCAGCACATGTACAATCAACACTGGTGCCCCCCAGGGATGTGTGCTCTTCACACTGCTCTTTTCCCTCTACACAAGACTGTCGCTGAATCAGCCCAATAAGCTGGGAGAGGAATAAAGCAGAGCTGAGGATGCCAGTTCGAGAGAGAGAGAGAGGCACACGCAGTCGCTGTGTGTGTGTGTGTGTGTGTGTGTGTGTGTGTGTGTGTGTGTGTGTGTGTGTGTGTGTGTGTGTGTGTGTGTGTGTGTGCGTCAATGTTTTGAGTTTTGATGAAAATAAGTTTTATGTTGTGTTTTGTTTATTAAAAGTCTTTGTGGTAGGTAACCTGGTTCCCACTTCCTCCTTTCTGATTAACAAGAGGCTTGTCTGCCACAGTTTTGTTATCAGCCCAAAAGAATATGGATGATCAATCTTTTCCTAGATTGTCTGCATTTCCTTCAAGCATTTCTGTCACCATGATGAAGAGGAGCTGTGCAGATGAAAAACCACAAGGGACCTCATTCATCTATACATAAATAATCACCTAGTAGCACAGACAGCCTACATACATTCTGTCCAGATTCATAGTTTCAGAAGGGGAAGCAATAAAGCAAGAAATACTTGAAGTTTAACAGCAATATAATATTAAAAAAGTTGTGTACTTGTGTAATATTATGTTGCTATTAAAATTTACATTGCCTGCATTCCTCCGTTTTGTACTTTGTATGGATTCCAACTTTATTAGAAGTCGTTAAAAATCTATTTATTACAGTAACCAATAAATTAATCTATATTATCATTAATATGCCTACAGTGGAAAAACAAATGTTAACCCAACAAATGTGCTTTATGTGCAAACATCTAAATTAAATGGTTTAAACATTTAAGCATGGGCGACATGGGCAGATCAGAAATATATGACTCCACCGCCACAAAATTCCACTGACAAATTTCCACTGCATCATCTTCATGCAAAATAAAATAAAGAATTCTACTTTTATATTAAACTTTACTATTTTAAGGAATATGATGCCTTAGAAGCCGTGTTCTGAAAGTTACATTGTACTAGTTACTTTGATAGTTGCTGGAAGAACAAACAAATATTTGATAGTAGGAAACTTCAGACAGTTTACAGCAGAATATTGACTGGATCTCAGTATCCCTTTTAAATATAGCTCCAAAGCTTCTCTGGCTTTTACCGCTTTCCTTTATTGAGCAAATCACTTTAAAATGGATGTCTTATGAATATTACTGCCCAATAAGCATCTCTAGATGTGAGGCTAGGGAGGTAAGAGCTGACATCATCACAAAGCAGCCTCTTTGAGATGTCATTTGTGTTGATGCTGCACTCTTCAGCTAAAAATACACCAATTATGCAGTCTTAACATACAGGGTGAGACTGGCCTTACGAGATGCAAGAAACTGCACTTCCCAGGTGGGCAGATACATTGTGAATAAGCCCTTAGGTAAGAAGATTTGTGTGACAGCAGAGAAAGCTTTCTCCAAACTTTTCAAATGAATAAATAACTGAGATTTTCTTGTGTGTGTGTGCGTGCGTGCGTGCATATGTGTTTGTGTATTGTAGGGACTCTCACCTCCACAGCTGCCTTGGCTCGCACAAACTCCTCCTCTAATGATTGTTGTCTACCCAGTAAAGCGCTGCCCAGCTGGGGCCTTTGCCGCTGTGCACACAGATGGCCACAAACACACACACACACACACAGACAAGGTCAAACAGCCACTCGGTAACACTAATTTGTCCTCAGATCATGGTGAATTTGCAACTTTAAAGTTATGGGCAATAATAATTTTGTTTAGCATGTGTATCTACCAAAAGTATTTTGACTTTTTAAATGTATGAATTTAATTGCAGAATACCAAAACGAGGGGTATCTGCAAACAAATAATTCTGAACCTTTTCTTAGAAATAACTTTCTTAGCCATTTTGGAATTACCAGTACTTTTAACTAACTGGTCCCAAGGCTAGTGGATGTATTAAGTCAGTCCACTTTAACCCCTATATTGTGTTCCAGTAAAAATTGACTGATTCATTCTTTTTTTTTTCTGAAAACTGTAGTTTATTTCATCCAGCTGGAATAAAATTGCATGACTTTGTTCACACAGGGCATCTGAACACAATTTTTTTTTTTACATAATTTTCATAAAATGTAATAGGTTTTATTTAACTATATTTGTAATTTTGTTACAGCTGTGGTGTTCCCAGCCTAAAGTGACCGGCCATTGGAAATAAATGGATTAGAGTACAAAATAAAGAAATATTAAGTGCTCAGGACCATCCAAATCCTTCAGATGAGCACATATGTGGATATCTGTTTGCACATCCAAAGTCCTCGGGCATGTGCGCACAAACACATGCACGCACGCACACACACACACACACACACACACACACACTGTGCATCGTCTTTCCATGTACACTCTTTGGGGAATATTTCAAGATCTCCTTATCATATTATGTTGTGTTTGGGCTCATTTGATTCAGGATAGTCTGCTGTAAGTTACAACATGTCATTGTATATATTATATATTTGTTTCAGGAAGTAATAAGGAAAAACATGTCACACCCATCCCACTCATAAATTACGCCTGTGATTATCAGTAGTGTCACAGGGAAAGGTTCAAATTGATGCAAATAGAGTCTTGGGGATGGCATTTGTCAGTAGTTCATTAATATGGAGTTGAACATTTTTGTTATCTATTGCAATGGCATTCACAGTATTTGTAGGTATGGCATAGGTTTCCAAATAGCTACATATTGGGGCCATTGCATATTATTCCTATACTTGGTACAGTACTTTGTCAAGTAATAGGCAGCTTTAAGGTTGTGGGCAATATTATATATTTAGAATTACTAATATAGTATTTCTACATTTTAATATTCACTAATATATCTGAGAAACAAGCCCAGCCTGTTGTGCACAAAAAGGAAGTTAAAAGCTGAAATCGGACAAATAAAAACGTATTTTTGGTGCGCTCCCACAAAAAGGGAACAAATCCTTTGAATCCTACTTCAAAGAACAAATTTGTACCTTTCCAACTGCACCTTAGAAACATGGAAGGCCTTTTAGTAACACTGTATCTGGCAGGTTACAAAGATGTATGGGTACAAAAAAATGTGCCTCTCCAGAGGAAGTCTACCTCTCCAAACTATTTGGAGTCTAGTCCCCCAAGTATTTGTTTCTGTATCTAATGGAACAATTCTGTTCCCACAAAAGACCACAGTGACAAGGGTTTGTACCATTTTTAGTATACTCAGGTACATTTTTCTGAGAGTGTGAGGAAAATGTTGATCAATATTGAACACTGCTGTAGTCTTTTTCACAGTGATTTATGAGATTTAAGTATCATTAGTGTGCTTCTGTACCTGAGGGGTGGGTCCGGGGTCTGACTCTGTGCTAATGCTCTGCTCCAGGGCACTGTGTCTGTTAGAGAAATTTGTCTTAAAATCTGCAGACCTGAAGAGGGAGAGATGCCATGGATGGTCATTGTTAGTTATGTCTGCAATAATGACATTGATGCACAAGAGAAAACTGAATTAATATACTGAAATAAATAATCCAATCTGACATCCATGATGAATTATGATGCTCTTAAAATTGGACTGTTATAGCAATGTATGCTTTAACTCCACTGCTGGAATCACATGGATTCCCCCCTAAACTTAGGGTGCTTTCACACTAACACTTTTGATGCGCACCCGGGTTCGAATTACATCAAAGTTCAGTTCGTTTGGATGATGTGAATGCTGCTCGGGTGCGGTAAGGTGTGCTTGAAAAGGTGGTATGGTTCGTGTAAACTATGGTACCATTTGCTGTTGATATGAGCGCAATTGTACCAAATCACGGAAGTGAACCACTATTGATGACGTTGATTTGGGTCTTTGCAGGCTCCCGATTGCAATTATTGTGGTATAATGCATTTTTCATACCTGCTTGTGTCCAAATAAATCGCAGCTCACATTCGTCACATCTCTTGCAATATGATGTAAACAGAGACCAGTGGAAATACGGGAAGGGGGGAAGAAACGAACTCGGTTCGATCCAAGCAATTGAACCAAGTGTGAAAGCACCCTACCTAACCAGATGGCATATAATTGGTTAAAAGTCATATGTTGACTTATGAAATTCGGCTGGCCACATCTTAGGGCACCTACACACTAGACCCTGTTGAAAAGTGTTTTGGATCCTGGTTTGGCCAACGACTCCAAAACGCTTGGTCTCGTTGGTCAACCAACAATCCCAGAAAAATTATACTATTTGACCAGGTTGACCACTTTGATGTAGTCAACTTCAGAAAGGCAGGTCCAGTTCCAATTCGCTAAATTCATATCTGTCACATGCTCTGCCAGAGCTTTCTGTAGTGTGTTAGCACCCTTATTCAATAGAAGCACAAATGTAATATTGGGACAAAGCTGAACTTACCACAGAAGCTCACTGGATGAATGGTTGGAAGTGCACCTCTTCCTTTCAGATCTCCACTTCCTCACTCCATTCAAGGCACGGGCTGGGTGAAGGTTCACCTCCTCCCATTTCTCCAGGTGTGAGCTGCTCACTGAAGTCAGGACGGTTAGCGTGCAGCATGACGGGAAACAAAATCGACAGACTGTCATCCATTCTATGCTATTTAATGAAACAACATTTCAAAAGTTAGATTAAAGCCACCCAGCAGAAGATAAGGATATAGCTTATATGGCAAGCCTATCTCAACCAGCCTGAAGCTCGCATGTAATTAAAGAAGCTGCTCAATGATAAATTCATTTCAACAGGGAAAACACGCCAATGCGTTTAGCTTACAGTAGTTTAAGGCGCAATCAAATGGAAATTAAGTTGTTTAATACTTTCCAGAGGATTATGATAAGCCAGCGTAGTGTTTCATTTAAAACCTCCTCTAGTGTAAGCTTCAGACAGACAACAGAGCTAAAATAGAAAATGCATACATTTCTACTGTGGAGCAGCAGAGACATGAGAGCCACAGTTTTGTGCCATTATTAATCAATTTGCATAATTTTCCAACATTGCAGATCCACTAAATTTTACTAAATAATATGCTAAACTTGAGTGCTGATGCTAAAGTAACTGCTTCCTGACTGAGTGGCCAATGACATTAAAAAATAGACAACAAAGCGTAAAAATCTAATTACACTGAGAGCCTGAATTAAATCAGCTGTAAGTTTAATCATATGCACCTCTTAAATTGATTAAAAGAACTGTACACTTGAAGCAATTTAAAAAATGAAGGCCTTTTCATAGATTATTTATTAAATTGGGTTGCAGGGTTTTATGAATTACTCATTTTGTTCATAGTAGGGAAATACAGCTGATATTGAGGGTAACTAGGTTAATGTAGGTAGATATTCATGCAAATATCATCCTTTCAAATGGGGAAACAAGTGAGCCAGAATTGAGAGCACTGTATGAAATCAAAATTGATCCTATATATTTTAATAATGCATGTAACTGGTCTAAATGATTAATCTATGCATTTTTGCTATTTTAAAAAAACAAATTGACTTCATAAACTTGATCCTCCGGTGATATAACTGACTCTTCTCTGCTGACGTATGTAAGGGTTAGTCAGTTTTAACCCTGCCCATAAAGATTACACAAACCTGCTGTCAAAGCAGCTAATTCAGATATTCAGCTAATATCTACCTACATTTTCAAAATTAAGTGTATATACTGTAAATCAGTGTATTTTCTGCTGTTTTCCTCCAAAACTCACATTCCTTAACCCAAACATCCTTGGTTACGGGCCAGCAAATTTAGAAGGAGGAGGAATAACAGAAAATTCAAGTATGTTTCACACCTAAATTGCTGTGGCGATCACTACTGAATACTATGTGACTCGGATGCCACCAGAGATTATTCATATTTTTGAAAGCAGATATTTTGGGATGTACAGCATGAGTAAATGTTTTTTCCCCTTTACATTTAGTGTATTTTGATTAAAAACATTGAAATATTGTGATCTTTTGCTCTGTCATTTCTCAACGGCTACAGCCTCGTCATAAGCAAAACTGTGATGTGCTCCTATGTTTATGTTGTCAGGTTCATCATCAGTGTTTTGAGGTTGCTGCTTTTTCCAGTAATTTCCCCAGTTACCGGCTCTGGCTCGAGCAGCACGGTGAAAGATGTATGTGTTTGTGTTGACAGCAAACTCGGATTCAGATTTCCCCTCCATTCCGGTACTTTTCACAATCAAATCAACAACCGATAGATCAAATCAAGTCACCGCCCTACATTTTTTTCTTGTTTGATAAGCCGTTTCACTCAAAAACAGATAGCAATATGGAAGTGTGGTCAGTCGCAACTTCCGTTAATGACAACTTAAAGAACTCTTTGCTCAAACTCTTTGTTTGAGCAAAAGGGCCAATTGAGTTTGGGGCAGGAATAGTTATTATTTTTGCTAAAAACAATAATTATGATAATGCACAAATATTATTTTTCTGTTTGCTGCCATCAGCGGCATAGAAATTACACACTTCACCACGACAGTAAAATTCTTCTCTTTACATCTACTCCACTTACACTTGTTTTGCTGTAATTATGAGTATGCAATGAAAAGAAGTCCTGGGTACCTTGCTATAATGTACAACTAAACTTAATATATTTAACAAAGAGCTATACCTGAATCTAAATTGGCTCTTTCAGGGATGGAGGGGCTGGGAGATGATGGCTCTTTCTCCACTTGAATCAGCTCTGTCTCATCAGTCTTCTTCCTCCGGAGGCTGCTCTTAGAGAAACCATTCCTAAAAGACCCGCGGGGGCTCCGTCTGTCCCAGTTCCACCTCCTCTCACATGGTTCACTCAAGTCCACCAGGTCTAGTGTTGTTGACAAAACTAGAGGACATAGAACAATGCATTAACAACTAGACGTTTACATTTTCTGAGGAAAATGTGAGTGATGCTTACCCAGCCCTTGTTTTTGCTGTCAAGGTGTTGCTTTGTGGTTGCTAGGGTGTTCTGGATGGTTGCTAAGAGGGCATATGTTGCTAAGCATTAGTCAAAAGTGCTTACCTATGTTACTGTGGTCCCTAGATCTGGCTCAGGTCCCTGCTTCAGTGTAAGACTATGGGAATTTATTTCACCTGTTTTATTATCCACAAGGCAAAAATCTTATGTCTGATCATTTAGAAAAGTTTGGAACAAACCCCTAACCCAAATTATGTGCAATAGTCACAAATATTAGAGGGATAGTTCACCCCCCCAAAAAATTTGTTTCATCATTAGATGCCAACTCAGATAATGAAGACATATATTAAACCACTGGAGTCTAATTAATGACTTTTATGCTGTCTTTATGTGCTTTTAGGAGCATAAAAGTCTGGTCACCATTCACTCGCATTGTATGTCCATACAACAAAGCTGAGATATTCTTCTAAAAATCTTTGATTGTGTTCAGCAGAACAAAGAAAGTCGTACATATCTGGGATGGCATGAGGGTGAGTAAATGATGAGAGAATTCAAATTTTTTGAATGAAGTATCCCTTTAAATTGATACTTTACATATAATAATTTTGACTGAAGGAAATTCTAAGAAGTATCTACATTTTTCCGCAAAGCAAATATCAATTAATAACTATATTATGTGATGAAAGTAGCCCTGCATTCTTGGATAGAAAGCTTAGCACATTCACAGCAAAGAGACAGAAGAGTAGAAAATGATTGGGAAGATGAATGAGAAAGAGAGGAGTAAAAGATGACAGAGCAGTAATGAAATGAGGAACCTGCTGTGTTGGAGGTGACTGGCCGAGCTGCTCCATCACTCTTGTTCTCAATCTGGAAGTCATCGATGGAAGGACTCAGTAACGGACGGCTCTCTTGCTGCTCACTACACAACTATAACACACAAACCAAACATACTTCATTTACAGTACAGCCATTACACTGTATTCATCTTACTCCGCTT
Source organism: Xyrauchen texanus (assembly GCF_025860055.1). Lineage (NCBI taxonomy): Eukaryota > Metazoa > Chordata > Actinopteri > Cypriniformes > Catostomidae > Xyrauchen > Xyrauchen texanus. The sequence goes on along the minus strand of NC_068284.1, from coordinate 15,891,949 downwards.
TAACATTAATGAAGATCACTCTTTTTTTTCTATTTTCTATTTTGGTTTCATTCTCTTTTTATTTTGAAGTTCTTGTTTCTAGTTCTTGTCTTGTCCATGTTCCCTGTCCCCTGATTTGAATTAATGACATTTTTATGTTGATGTGTGTCATAAATCTCCTTACAAATATAAGTAAGCAATTTGTAGGTTGACAGTCCATGTACTGATGAATTTTCCACACAAAAGTGGAAACGCTTTCTCACATTAGTAAATCCTAATCTGATTGGCTGGTTTGATGTAACTACTGTGGGTAAAAACACACAGGATTTTTTATCTGTCCACCTGGAAACAGAGTTCACAAGCTTCCAGGTTTTTGAGGATAAAACTGTCACTGTATTTCCTAAAGATTGCCAGTTTAGTTTTCAGCATTGCTCCTGCTTCCTAGGGCCTGTAACATGAAGCTAGTTCAGGGGTGTCCAAACGTTTTCGTTTGGGGGCGAAATGCAGAAATAAATATGTAATAATTAAAAAAGGGCTAGATGCTACAAGATTGGCACTATTTATAATCTTTATGTTGTACACTTTAATACAATACAAATTTTAATAAACATTTTAATAAAAATTTGTGCTCTATGGTATGCTTGTATAGGCCTTACATGTAAATAAAGAATAGAATGACCCCTTTTTCTCCCCAATTTGGAATGCTTAATTCCCAATGCACTCTAAGTCCTCGTGGTGGCGTAGTTACTCGCTTCAATCCAGGTGGCGGAGGATGAATCTCAGTTGCCTCCATGTCTGGGACCGTCAATCCGCGCATCTTATCATGTGACTTTTTTGAGAGCATCACAGCGGAGGCTTCACGCTATCCTCCACGGCATCCACGCACAACTCACCACGTGCCCCACCGAGAGCGAGAACCACATTATAGCGATCATGAGGAGGTTACCCCATGTGACTCTACCCTCCCTAGCAACCGGGCCAATTTGGTTGCTTAGGAGACCTGGCTGAAGTCACTCAGCACACCCTGGATTCGAACTCACGACTCCAGGGGTGGTAGTCAGCATCTTTAGTCACTGAGCTTCCCATGCCCTGACCAAAAACACTTTTAATGGAACATTGATGTGTCTTATCCAAATTATTATACTCACTTATTTACATTTTTGAATAGTGGTTGTACGTCATTGCAACATCCAGTGTCCAGAATATGAATTGCATATAATTTATTCATAGAGGAGCAAATTTTGTGCTATTTCTAAAATCTCTCGTGGACCACATCAGAGCAGTCTAATGGCCGCAGATGGCCCACGGGCCGGACTTTGGACACCCATGAGCTAGTTGAACAAACTCAGGCTTAGATTAGTTTTGAGTTGACAAAACCAAACCAATCCAAGCATGCTTAATTGGTGCCGCTCATCAAAATGCAGAATTTAAATACATTTAAACAGCATAACAAGAAATTGTTATAAAAATATGAAAAATTAAAACGCTGTGGCTGGGCGGAGGGCGGGCCAGATGGTGATTCCACACACCCGGCCCCTAATCAGCCTAATCAAGCCTCAGAGAGGGATAAAGGCCGACTGGAAGCTGCAGTGAGACAGAGAGAGATGTACAGACAGCTGTCCGACACCTTTGTGTTTGTCATTTTGGTTAAGTTCTTCGTTAAACTGTTATTTATATTGTCAAGCCGATTCTCGCCTCCTCCTTTCCATTAATCCCTTTTCAAACACATTTACACTGCAGAAAAGATCAACATGAAATCATGAAGAATTAAAACACATGATTTACACAGCAAAAGGGATCAATGTACAATTATGAAAACATTAAAACACAGCAAGACGAAACACAACAGCTGATGTGTGAGCTCAAGAGGACTTCTGGAAACAAAAATTCTGAATGTGATAAAAATATGAAACATCTGTTATATCAATGTGTAAGTCAATTCATATAGGTCTACAGCAAGAAAAAAAGCAGGCTTATTCATTTAAAATATAATTTTTTTTGTATTCATTTAAAGTGAAAGCTTAATATAATTGAATCCTAATACAAATTAATATACGCTACTATTGAATAAAAAAAGTAAGCATTAAGAATACTGTATACGATAATTAGTGTGCAATAATTAGACATATTTGTAATTTTTTACTTGTATTGAACTTTAAGTGTTAATTTCTAGTCCATGAAAGAAGTGGTTTTGGAGGCATTCGTCCCTTCCTATAACCATTTTGTGAAGTGTTTAAGCTTTTCATATTTAAGAATAGATCATTATTGCGTGCTAAGTGACACCAGTCAGGATTCTTTAGCAACCAAATTGGCCCGGTTGCTAGGGAGGGTAGAGTCACATGGGGTAACCTCCTCGTGGTCACTATAATGTGGTTCTTGCTCTCCATGGGGCACATGGTGAGTTGTGCGTGGATGCCGCGGAGATTAGCGTGAAGCCTCCACACACGCTACATCTCCGCGGTAATGTGCAAAACAAGCCATGTGATAAGATGTTGCTCAGGCAACTGAGATTCATCCTCCACCACCTGGAGTCACTACGCCACCACAAGGATTTAGAGCTATTTGGGAATTGAGCATTCCAAATTGGAGAGAAAAGGGGAGAAAATCAAAAGAAAAAAGAATCAATCATTATTTGCAGGTATTATATTAATTCATCTTTCTAACTATTTTTTAGAAACGCTGCGCAAATGAAAAACAATGGAATTTATTGTGTAATTTAACTGATATTGGTTTACAATAAGACACAGGCTTAAAAATATATTTATCTAAATGTAAAAGCTTTTATTTTAATTTAAATTAAATGCCTAATATAATTTAATGAAGTGCAATGTCACTTTGTGTGATAGTCTATATAATATAATTTTAACCAGTATATTTGTTCATATGCAATACAATACATTTGTCTTTAAAATGTGAGAATAACTTCATAAACAAACTATTTTTAGGTTCTCAGCATTATCCACTGCAAACATGTACAGTATGTAAAGAAAAGTCAATAATATATTTTAATGAGCTGCTCAAAAGATAAAAGGTTGCCGGTACAATTTGTATTGTACAATTTTGCACACTTCCAGGGGGGCATCATGATCTCTTAAAATTACTTAAATTCTGATAGATTATTATCATTTTTATATAATTATTATAATTCAACTTAATGAAAATTATAAATATTTAATAACTCCCTTCAACAGCTTGCTTTTTATGAAGAATATACAGTTCTAGACATTTCTGGAATCACAAGTTTTAAGGAAATATATTATAATAGATATATCTAATAGCCTAGCTATATATCTAATAGCCTTCGAATTTTTTCTCTGACAATGGGGGTCTTGGATTGAAAAACGTTGAGAACCTCTGATTTAGACGGCTCATCCTCTCTTCCTTAGTGGAAGAGAGGATGAGAGGATGTTCCTTAGTGGGCGATTCTGGGCCACATTAAGCAGCAATTAACCCCAGACCTTTAGCCGTTTTAATCAAAGGTCTGGCTGCGTGAGACTAGATTACTGTAGTTGAATTATAAGCAGCTTGTATCCTGGCAAACTACAGTTTCAAAATAGCTTACCCAGTACTTTTCGTAATATATTTATAGACTTTATGTTTCCTTTGTTTTGCCTAGCATTGTTTGCTAAAAACGATTATCTCCACAAAAGCTGCATCATATTATATGTCTATTCCAGTGAGAATATAAAACAATAAGCACTGGGATTGTTATTCTTTAAAGTAAACCTTCCAAGGTCTAAAGTCATCTATGGTCCTTTAACCTGTGAACATTTATTGCATTATGGATTTATGCTTTGAGATGATCACTTTTAAATCTTTATTGACATATGCATGAACAGCATGAATAAAAATCAGAGAACCATCACTGTATGAAGGAATTGTAGTGGTAGATAAAATAATAACCATGGATTCAGTTGTACAAACTTAAGATGTAGACAGTCAGGACTAATGCATTTCCAGGTAGGAATGGGCAATACCACTTATTTCTTTTCCACGTACTATCAAGGCCAATTTCGCAAATATCAATACCTCTTTAAATGTTTTTATCTTTTCTTTCTTTTTTCTTCTTCTTTTTTTTTTGCAAATTCCCATATACAGTAATGGGTAATTTTTTTAATCATTTTTAAACGTCATATTGTTTTTACACTTACAGGCCTAAAAAGACAAATTTTAGAACCATAGTTTAACCTTGGCATTTTTTGTAAAACCATGGTTACTATAGTCATGTTTACTATAATATTATTATAATTATGATAAATATATTGCCGTAAATATTTTGTTTTGTTTTCAGTTACTGCATTCAAATATTGCAGCTATTATTTAAAATACCAATATATATATATATAATGAATCACTCTGTGGTCTGGCAAGTTATGACATAAATTTCTTTGCACCTGGCAATAAGAAATAATACAATGGTAAAATATGTGGCTGTCAAGAATCGCAAAATTAGAAAAGAATTGCCCTTGACTCAGGTCAGCACCGCGAGTGCTCCTCACTTCATAATGGAGGTCATAAATCATCAATAAATAGAGGGCACACAGGAGAATAAATCTATCAGCCATGTATTTTGTAACAGTGTCAAGGCGCCATGTAAAGAACACACGAGTTTCATCTTGCTTAGGTCTTGTAAGTACCAAACCCATCTTAACACTCCAGAAAAACGAAACAATAGCCACGTTTCCACTATCGGGCCAGTGTGAGCCAGGTCTATCAACTGGTCAGCGGGGGCCATTAGTCTCTGATCTCGAGCCGTGAGACAAAATTTGACCTGCATTCCCACCATCGGGCTAATAGCCTTACAGTGTTGCCCTAAAACCTGTCCTTAATTCACGCCCTGGTGCCAACGTCACACAGCCCACCTATTTTACAAGTCAGAAGGGAACTCAAGCTGAGGTATCAGACTTTGAAGGCTAGCTAGCCCTCGAAATGAACACGGATTTGAACTTTTTACTGTTTGTAATATACTTAATCACATCTTAGTTTTGGCAAATGCCGTCGATCTGATGTTTCACATTTTCATCAGGCCAAATATTCAGAAGAGCCCTGATTTTGTCTTCTGACCAGTACTGATGATCCTCTAGTCTCCATTGATCTGTTGAGGTAAGCTGATAGCTAGATGTGAAAACTTGGGGAATGAGTATCTTGGTGCTTAAACCTCTGCCTTTGACATTGGCCATGCCTCAATCCCCAGTTGGCCTTCTTTGGCCCAAGGGTATTTGGTGGGACAAAGGCCATTGGCCCAGAGGAACCCCCGAGGAGGCACGATGAAGCCCTGGAAGTGACATTGGGAACACAACTAGCACACATTAGCATGCCCTCATTTGGCCCGATAGTGGAAACGCAGCTAATTTTCTTTTTCATATCTGAAAGTCACACTTTCATTTCTATATACTTGAAGTGTGTAATTTCTAACATCACCACATGGATGTGCAAAAATAAGAACTGTTTTCAAACACGTCTCCTGAACACTTCCCCTCTGCAACTGGTATACAGATAGTTCCAGTCTCACACCATTGGTTTAGGTCACTAACACACTAATCCGTTGTTGTTTGAAAACGTTTTGTTACCTATCATCATAGTGTCCCAAAGTATGCGGTAATGGAGAGCATTTTTGAAAGTCTACTTTTTGGGGGGAATAAACCTACAAATGGCTTATTAATTGTTGAATTTCTACAATGCATTGGTAACTGAATACTTTTGTATCTGAATGATGCTGCATCAACCCCTCTAGGTGTCAGTGGAAGTCAAAGTCTTTCTAGCAAGTCAGTCCACTGGCAGCCATCTTTGGAACGCTCCCAGGAAGCTAATTCCAGACATGAATATGCATCTCCTATCTACTTGAACGGGGAAAGACAGAAATCTCCAAAACGGTTAGTCAAGATTAAGATCAAAGAACATATATTAGCAGTAAAATTGTGCTTCTTTACCTCAAATTACGATAAAAAACACAAGTTTCCTGGCTTGCATAACTAATGTGCATACGCATTCAAGAGTTAATTGACGATGTCTATATCTAAAATGTGATTGGCTCTTTAACCTGTTAGGTGGGACTTCCTTTCTACATCCATTGACCATTGGACATTCCAATTTCTCCCATTCATTTTAATAGAAGTGGCCCGTCTCTGCTAAATAGTCTATGGTGGAAGTCCAAGATGACAAATAAAAAAAAGAGTGGATCTTTAACAATGAAAAAATTACACACTTCACCTTTAAATAGGTTGTGGATTGCTTACAATTTTGCCTTTTGTGTATTCTAACTCCAGCTTGAATTGTCCAAGAGTTCACCAATTACTTTCACTTACACTTCCTCCTTTGTACAGGATGAGCTAGCAAGTCTTTGTTAACCCATTTTCACACAGCATGCTCTCAGCAGTAACTGGCAGTAAATTCACCATTGAGCAGCTTATCACTATGTATTGAGAAATCCATGGCTCTCTGCCACGTCCCCAATGGAATAGAACCAAGCCTTCCAAATCACAAAATCCTCAAACAGTGGGCTAAACCTTTAATAATTAGCCAAAGATGATGTCCACACTTCATTTTATGATGATAAGTGGTGCCACAATATATAAGCATTCATGGAAAACAGTGCCACCCCATATTTCAGCAAGAATCCAGAACATCCATAAAATAAATTTTTATTTGCTTCGTACTAACACATTATTCCCTACATGAGAACAAACACTAAATAACATCAACATGCATCTCTGGCTTTGGTATAAAATAGGTAATGTGCATGCGATTCAAAGGCAAAACAACAAACAGAAATGAATGTAAAGCAACAGAACATTCTGCAGCTGCTTATGGGGAGTAAAGTAGATAGCACCGTGCAGCTCTCATGTAAAGCAAATGCTCTTGTTTGTATTGTGAAATACTGAGTGGTCCCAATGGACTTTATGACATCATCTAGTCTGAACCCCATAGAGCAGCTTGCTTTAGAAACAAGTAAGCACTTCCACACACATGGCTCATGTGTGTAACACTAACGAATATTCAAAGCAGAGTGCACCAAGCTCTTGGGTTTACATCACTTCACACAGTCACTCAAAAGATGCTTGGTGCACCCTGTTGGTGGGTGTATGTGATCAGCCCACCTTGGTTGTCACGGTGAGCAGGGGTTTTCCATCTGAGGATGCCTTACTTGGTAGCTCCTTCAGCACCATAGCAACCACCCTAGAGTCTTTCTCCTACAACAGTGAAATCAACAGTGAATTGTGTCAGTTTGTGTTCATATTCTTGCAGGAATTCAAACAAAGCCATGATTATTTAGAGGCTTAAAATTTGCGCTTTTAAAGCCATTTTTGTTGAAGAAAACTGCAATTAACCCAACTGACACAAAACAATGTGTATAATTAATATGCTCATCATCTATCAGTTATAAAGCACAAAATAAATAAATTATATTTGATATAAGAAAAATAAATTGTCAAAAACAACTCATCGTCGCCAAAAACAATGCAGATCTAAGGACATGCTAAAGTACATTGAGTAGTACACCATTTAAACTAGCATTGCTCTATTCAGGGATGCAATGACTAGACGTTGTCCATAAACACAAGCCTTACAACTGTGCTTTTAACAGTCCCCACCCCATTCAGACAGATCTAAGCACTTAAGCCACCACTGGGACACAGCAAGCTGGAGTGGAAGCAATTCACTGGCAATGTTTAACACTGCAGACTGCAAACAAATATAAAACTGGGTCCTTACCAGCGTGATGGTTGTTGCTCCCAATGGCAGGCCAGCATCATGCATGGCAGTTCTGCCGTCATTGGTGTATGAGTGAGTGTGAATGGGACACAGTGTAAAGCACTTTGGTAACCACTAAGGTTAAATAAGGTGCTATATAAGTGCAGACATGATCGGCAGGCATGTAATGCTAAGGGGATGGTAGTTGGCTGATGCACCCTCATTTCTTGAAAGTTGCACTGAGTTGTGCAGAGTGGTGGCATTTGAAGAGATGTCGCATTGATGGCTGGGCAGTTTGGGTGCATATGGGAAGATGTGGGGCACTTATTTGGCCTTCTTAGAAGGTTGCCAGGGAGGAGCAGTGGAGAGGGATGAGTTTAATTAAAATTATATGTGGAACCCTTTTCCTTTATATTTGTTAATTGTATTTGTTTTTGTTATGTCATCAAGTATTTTCTTTGGACTGTTAGTTTATATGTGTGTCTGTTGTTATTGAATGTTTGACCACTGGGATGTATGTTGGATGGTGGGTGTGAAGGGGTGGGGGCACATAATTGTTAAAAATGTATTCCGTGTATTCTAGTGTTGTTTGTTTAAATTTGTACATGGGATCAATAAAAAATTGTTAATAATAATAAAAAAATGCTTTACTGCAAGGCCAATGTTTAGAGCTTATTATTTTGGGGCCTGGGTAGCTCAGTGAGTAAAGACGCTGACTACAACCCCTGGAGTCGTGAGTTCGAATCCAGGGTGTGTTGAGTGACTCCAGCCAGGTCTCCTAAGCAACCAAATTGGCCCGGTTGCTTGGGAGGGTAGAATCACATGGGGTAACCTCCTCGTGGTCACTATAATGTGCTTCACTCATGGTGGGGCGTGTGGCAAGTTGTGTGTGGATGACGCAGTTGATGGGATGAAGCCTCCACAAGCGCTATGTCGCCACATAACAAGCCACGTAATAAGATCCGACCATGAGAGTCGTCCTCCGCTACCTGGATTGAGGCGAGTCACTACGCCAACACAAGGACATAGGTGCATTGGGAATTGAGCATTCTTATTCTTATTATTACTTTGACAATAAAAAAAATTCTAGAATAGAACTACAAAGGTCAAAGTTCAGAGGAAGAAGAGGCTGCTCAAATGTGCAAATAGTGATATTATAAAAAAATTATTAAAAAAAATTGTATTTACAATGTACTGTATTTTTTCACATGGTTCATGTAACACTCTCCAAAGACAGTGAAAGATTTTTATTTAAAAAAAACAAACTTTAATGACATGATTTTATTAATTTTAGTCTCAATTGTTTTTAATTATGATGCTATTGACACCACCTTAGAACATTTTATTTTTAAGAGAATTTATCATTGATGTTATATATATATATATATATACACACTCACCTAAAGGATTATTAGGAACACCTGTTCAATTTCTCATTAATGCAATTATCTAATCAACATGGCAGTTGCTTCAATGCATTTAGGGGTGTGGTCCTGGTCAAGACAATCTCCTGAACTCCAAACTGAATGTCAGAATGGGAAAGAAAGGTGATTTAAGCAATTTTGAGCATGGCATGGTTGTTGGTGCCAGATGGGCCGGTCTGAGTATTTCACAATCTGCTCAGTTACTGGGATTTTCACGCACAACCATTTCTAGGGTTTACAAAGAATGGTGTGAAAAGGGAAAAACATCCAGTATGCGGCAGTCCTGTGGGCGAAAATGCCTTGTTGATGCTAGAGGTCAGAGGAGAATGGGCCGACTGATTCAAGCTGATAGAAGAGCAACTTTGCCTGAAATAACCTCTCGTTACAACCGAGGTATGCAGCAAAGCATTTGTGAAGCCACAACACGCACAACCTTGAGGCGGATGGGCTACAACAGCAGAAGACCCCACCGGGTACCACTCATCTCCACTACAAATAGGAAAAAGAGGCTACAATTTGCAAGAGCTCACCATAGTTGGACAGTTGAAGACTGGAAAAATGTTGCCTGATATGATGAGTCTCGATTTCTGTTGAGACATTCAGATGGTAGAGTCAGAATTTGGCGTAAACAGAATGAGAACATGGATCCATCATGCCTTGTTACCACTGTGCAGGCTGGTGGTGGTGGTGTAATGGTGTGGGGGATGTTTTCTTGGCACACTTTAGGCCCCTTAGTGCCAACTGGGCATCGTTTAAATGCCACGGCCTACCTGAGCATTGTTTCTGACCATGTCCATCCCTTTATGGCCACCATGTACCCATCCTCTGATGGCTACTTCCAGCAGGATAATGCACCATGTCACAAAGCTCGAATCATTTCAGATTGGTTTCTTGAACATGACAATGAGTTCACTGTACTAAAATGGCCCCCACAGTCACCAGATCTCAACTCAATAGAGCATCTTTGATCAAATCTCCATCAACTGCAAGATGCTATCCTATCAATATGGGCCAACATTTCTAAAGAATGCTTTCAGCACCTTGTTGAATCAATGCCATGTAGAATTAAGGCAGTTCTGAAGGCGAAAGGGGGTCAAACACAGTATTAGTATGGTGTTCCTAATAATCCTTTAGGTGAGTGTATATATATATATATATATATATATATATATATATATATATATATATATATATATATATATATACAGTGAGGAAAATAAGTATTTGAACACCCTGCTATTTTGCAAGTTCTCCCACTTTTAAATCATGGAGGGGTCTGAAATTGTCATCAGTAGGTGCATGTCCACTGTGAGAGACATAATCTAAAAAAAAAATCCAGAAATCACAATGTATGATTTTTTAACTATTTATTTGTATGATACAGCTGCAAATAAGTATTTGAACACCTGAGAAAATCAATGTTAATATTTGGTACAGTAGCCTTTGTTTGCAATTACAGAGGTCAAATGTTTCCTGTAGTTTTTCACCAGGTTTGCACACACTGCAGGAGGGATTTTGGCCCACTCCTCCACACAGATCTTCTCTAGATCAGTCAGGTTTCTGGGCTGTCGCTGAGAAACACGGAGTTTGAGCTCCCTCCAAAGATTCTCTATTGGGTTTAGGTCTAGAGACTGGCTAGGCCACGCCAGAACCTTGATATGCTTCTTACAGAGCCACTCCTTGGTTATCCTGGCTGTGTGCTTGGGTCATTGTCATGTTGGAAGACCCACCCTCGACCCATCTTCAATACTCTAACTGAGGGAAGGAGGTTGTTCCCCAAAATCTCACAATACATGGCCCCGGTCATCCTCTCCTTAATACAGTGCAGTCAGCCCTGTCCCATGTGCAGAAAAACACCCACAAAGCATGATGCTACCACCCCCATGCTTCACAGTAGGGATGGTGTTCTTGGGATGGTACTCATCATTCTTCTTCCTCCAAACACGGTTAGTGGAATTATGACCAAAAAGTTCTATTTTGGTCTCATCTGACCACATGACTTTCTCCCATGACTCCTCTGGATCATCCAAATGGTCATTGGCAAACTTAAGACGGGCCTTGACACGTGCTGGTTTAAGCAGGGGAACCTTCCGTGCCATGGATGATTTCAAACCATGACGTCTTAGTGTATTACCAACAGTAACCTTGGAAGCGGTGGTCCCAGCTCTTTTCAGGTCATTGACCAGCTCCTCCCGTGTAGTTCTGGGCTGATTTCTCACCTTTCTTAGGATCATTGAGACCCCACGAGGTGAGATCTTGCATGGAGCCCCAGTCCGAGGGAGATTGACAGTCATGTTTAGCTTCTTCCATTTTCTAATGATTGCTCCAGCAGTGGACCTTTTTTCACCAAGCTGCTTGGCAATTTCCCTGTAGCCCTTTCCAGCCTTGTGGAGGTGTACAATTTTGTCTCTAGTGTCTTTGGACAGCTCTTTGGTCTTGGCCATGTTAGTAGTTGGATTCTTACTGATTGTATGGGGTGGACAGGTGTCTTTATGCAGCTAACGACCTCAAACAGGTGCATCTAATTTAGGATAATAAATGGAGTGGAGGTGGACATTTTAAAGGCAGACTAACAGGTCTTTGAGGGTCAGAATTCTAGCTGATAGACAGGTGTTCAAATAATTATTTGCAGCTGTATCATACAAATAAATAGTTAAAAAATCATATGTTGTGATTTCTGGATTTTTTTTTTATATTATGTCTCTCACAGTGGACATGCACCTACGATGACAATTTCAGACCCCTCCATGATTTCCAAGTGGGAGAACTTGCAAAATAGCAGGGTGTTCAAATACTTATTTTCCTCACTGTATATATATATATATATATATATATATATATATATATATTTATTTATTTATTTATTTATTTATTTATTTTATTTATTGTTTTTTTTTTTTTAATGACCCACCTGTAGTAACTGTGGTATTTTTGGTAGAAGTAAGGTTGTCATGTACATGTTTGTAGGGGTTACAAAAAATTATGCTTTCCAGTTCAAGAGTGAGAGCGTAACAGCGGCTTCGGATGCGGATAACTCGCCTGGCCCGCCACCTTCGGGTCTCCGCCCAGTCTGAGCCTGACGCAAGAAGGTCCGCTATGCTTCCCTGGGCTTAACTGGTTCCGCGGGCATGTGCACCGCTCACAGCCGCGCCCCCCCTGGAATCCTTCCCGGACGTGCATGACGAGCTGAGCAAGCCCAGCTTCCTCGCTCCTCCGCTCTCGCTACCCTCGGTGGTAGAACGGTCCCAGACTGCTCCCCCCTGCACGCCATGGCCCCCTCCTGCAAGTCCACCAGGCCAGGGCACTTCAAAATCTGCACTTGGGTGGTCCTGTTCTTGACGTGCTGCAGGAACTGCACTCAAACAGGCGATGGCCACTCCGTGGTCCAGAAACACAACGATGGACAGGCAGTACGGGAGGCAGACAAAGCACGCTTTCTCAAACGCCCCCGTCTCCCAGCTCCGTCCATTCGGCGACACCACTTGACGACTTCACCCAGCAGTCCTCAGTGGTGAAGAAACAGACGAAGGCTATTTTCAAGCAAAAAAAGCATCCTGCCCTGCCGCAAACCTGCTGCCAGGGGCCATGCCCTGTCTGCTCGCCAAGGGCGTCCTCCTGCGGCTTTCAAGAAAGAAAGAAAGTGGTGCTCCGCCTCAACTAACAAGTGAGTGGGCCCAGCTCTCAGCCCCAGCATTGAGCTCCCCGCAGAAGTTGGACGCCCATCGTCTCACGGACCCCCTTGAGGACCCAGAAATCTCCCAGGTGCTCCTGAGATGACAGACCCAGAGACCGAGACGTTAGCTCCGGAGCTGGTAAGACCACTCCGTTCCCCGGTGGAGGGCCGGGAGAAGAATTTTTGGTTAAATTCTTTACACTCTATAGAGCTATTTCCTTGTTGTCTCTGGGGTCACCTGGCCCGCAAATGCCGTTCTCACGGCACTCTGCTTTCAGGCCTCAACAGTCCCGGCTCCATGGACGCGGTGTCCCCGCCTTCAGCCCCACGACTGTTCCCCGGCCGGCCGGTTCAGACGAGTCCAGAGGACACCAGCATCAGACCTCCTCCTCAGTCACGAACCCGCCCCCTGCCGGATGCGTGGAGCAAGGTAAGTGCTTTGAGTTTATTCTCAGCACCAGAGCCTCGGGACGCCACGTTGCCTCCCGACGCCGCATTACCTGTTCTGCACCGCTGCGAAGCCCGCCGGTACGTCCAAAAACTCGTCCCCTTGGTGCCCCTAGCACGGAGTTTAGAGGCGTGGCTTTCACTGCCCAACCCATCACGCTGGCTGCACCGGACCATTCGACTCGGTTACGCAATTCAGTTTGCCAGGTCTCCGCCCCCCTTCGTGGGCGTACATTTTTCCGCAGTACACGGCCAACATGCCCATTCCCTGCGTGAATAAATCGCCTCCCTTCTATTAAAGGACACGATGGAGCCTGTCCCTCCAACCGAAACGAAAAAGGGTTTCTACAGCCCTTACTTCGTTGTACCCAAGAAAGGCGAGTTTTCAATCGGACCTTGTCCAAACTCCCGTTCAAAATGCTCACCCTGAAACAAATTCTATCTGACGTCCGGCATCTAGATTGGTTCGCAGCGGTAGACCTGAAGGACGCGTACTTCCACGTCTCAATTCGCCCTCGACATCGACCCTTCCTACGGTTCGTGTTCGACGGCCAGGCGAATCAGTACAAAGTCCTCCCCTTCGGCCTGTCTCTGTCCCCTCGCGTCTTCACGAAAGTCGCAGAGGCAGCTCTTGCCCCTCTCCGAGAAGCCGGCATACGCATACTCAATTACCTCGACGACTGGCTCATACTGGCCCACTCCTGAGAGTTACTATGCGCACACAGAGACCAGGTGCTCAGCCACCTCAGCCGTTTGGGGCTTCAGGGCAACTGAGAAAAGAGCAAGCTCTCCCCGGTCCAGAGCATCTCTTTTCTCAGTCTGGAGTTAGACTCAGTCTCAATGACAGCACGTCTCTCCAACGAGCGTGCTCAGTCAGTGCTGAAATGCCTCACTTCCTTCAAGCCAGGTGCCGTGTTCCCGCTAAAACGTTTCCAACAGCTCCTGGGGCATATGGCATCCTCCGTGGCGGCCGAGCCGCTGGGGTTGATGCATATGAGACCACTTCAGCACTGGCTCCAGACTCGAGTCCCAAGACGAGCATGGCGCCGCGGCACGCACAACGTAAAAGTTACCTCTGCCTGCCACCAAACCTTCAAACCCTGGACAGACCTCTGCTTTCTAAGGGCAGGAGTACCCTTGCAGCAGGTGTCCTGAACCGAGGCACGCTGCGCTGGTACATCAACTGCCTAGAGCTGCTGGCTGTTTTTCTGGCCCTGCAGAAGTTTCTCCCGTTAATTCGGAACAAACACGTCCTAGTCAGGACAGACAGCACCACGGTCGTAGCCTACATAAACCGCCAAGGCGGAGTACGCCCCCTCCACATGTCACAGCTCGCCCGTCGTCTCCTCCTTTGGAGTCAGCAGTGACTCAAGTCACTGCGCGCCACTCACATCCCCGGCAACCTCAATGTGATAGCGGACGCGCTGTCAAGACAAAGCTTGCCTGGCGGAGAGTGGAGGCTCCACCCCCAGTCGGTCCAGCTGATTTGGGACCGGTTCAGCAAGGCTCAGGTAGACCTGTTTGCCTCCCAAGAAACCTCCCACTGCCCGCTCTGGTATGCCCGGACAGAGGCTCCCATCGGGGCAGACGCGTTGGCACACAGCTGGCCTGCGGGGCTGCACAAGTACGCATTTCCCCCAGTGAGCCTTCTTGCACATGTGCTATGCAAGGTCAGGGAGGACGAGGAGCAAGTCATTCTGGTAGCCCCTTACTGGCCCACCCGGACTTGGTTTTCGGACCTCACGCTCCTCACGACAGCCCCTCCCTGGCGAATTCCCCTGAGGAAGGACCTTCTTTCTCAGGGACGGGGCACGCTCTGGCACCTGCACCCAGACCTCTGGAAACTCCACGTCTGGCCCTTGGACGGGATGCGGAAGATCTAGTCGGCCTACCATCGACTGTCATAGATACAATCAATCAAGCCAGAGCCCCCTCTACCAGGCATCTTTACGCTCTAAAGAGCCGTCTGTTCACGGACTGGTGTTCTTCCCGAGCCAAAGACCCGCAGAAGTGCGCAGTTAGGTCAGTGCTCATGTTTCTTCAGGAGAGGCTGGAGAGGAGGGTGTCCCCCTCCACCTTCAAGGTGTATGTTGCCGCTATCGCGGCCCACCACGACACGGTAGACGGCAAGTCTCTTGGTAAGCACGACTTAATCGTCAGGTTCCTAAAAGGTGCCCGGAGGATAACTCCCTCCTGGCCTAACCTGTTCCCCTCCTGGGATCTCTCGGTCGTCCTTACAGGACTCCAGAGACCCCCCTTCGAGCCGCTTGACTCAGTTGGACTCAGGGCCCTCTCTTTCAAGACCGCCCTGCTGATCGCGCTCACTTCCATCAAGAGGGTCGGGGACCTGCACGCGTTCTCTGTTAGCGGCGCTTGCCTGGAGTTCGGTCCGGCAGACACTTTCGTGATCCTAAGACCGCGACCGGGCTATGTGCCCAAGGTTCCTACCACACCCTTCAGGGATCAGGTGGTGAACCTGCAAGCGCTGCCCCGGGAGGAGGCAGACCCAGCCCTTTCACTGCTGTGTCCAGTACGCGCTTTGCGTATTTATCTGGACCGCACACAGAGCACCAGACGCTCTGAGCAGCTCTTCGTCTGCTTTGGGGGACAGCAGAAAGGGAAATCTGTCTCCAAGCAGAGACTCGCCCACTGGGTTGTCGACGCCATTTCCCTGGTTTATCACACCCAGGCCGTGCCCCCCCCCTTGCAGGTCCGAGCCCACTCCACCAGGAGTGTTGCGTCCTCATGGGCACTGGCTAGGGGCACTGCCCTAGCAGACATTTGTAGAGCAGCGGGCTGGGCAACACCTAACACTTTTGTGAGATTCTACAATCTCCGAGTTGAGTCAGTATCGTCCTGTGTTTTCTCAGGTACCGAGCCCGTAGAACTCGGTAGCACGCCCACGATCTCTTGAATCGCTTGCACCTAGCGCCCTTCCATCTAACCAGGGGAAACAGTGCGCCTTCATTCCCAGGAGATCCCAGGTTTGGGACACTGGTTGACTCCTCCCTAGCCCTCATGGGTCGCAGTTCAGCGGAGGAACTCGCCGACCCAAGCCACTGCGGATTCCGCAAGCTACCCTGTACTGGTATAGGTGCTCCACAGGTAAGGCCTCCTTCAAACTCCCCCTGTGTGTAACACCACGGTTCTGTCCCCTCTGGCGAGCGGACTCCCGTGTTTCCCTTAGGCAGTCACGGCTGCCTCGGTTGCCGTGCTGTATGTTCCCCCATCTATGAGGCTGGATCCACCACCGCACCAACTTTTCCACATAGGCCCTAAGTCAGGCCTCTGATGGTTTTGCCACTTAAACTTGCCTCCCCTCTTGGGTAGGCATGGCCTCCGCAGGGTCTTCTCCACCCCGAATAAGGGCTAAGACCCCCTTCCCTCATTGCGTGTAAGGGCCCCGGCCTTAGTTGCTCTATGCGAGAAACATAGAGAGAAAAGAGGCCCGGCCAGGCTTGGCCCGTTCCCAGGTTGGCGGCCAGCACCTTGTTCCCCCCTCCAGGGAATGATAAGGAATCCTGATGGCTTAAATGGGGCATTGGGGTAATTAGTAATGTATAATGTTCGAGTAAGGGCAGTCTTTGGAGTTTCTGGTTCCCCTAGGTTTAGAAGGACACCCTCTAGGGACATGGTGTCCAAAACAGACTGGGTAACGTTAATATTTAGGAAGCAGCAGTAATATGCGCACGACTGACGATCCAGCTTTACATATTTGGGGGCAGTTTGGACATTTGTAAAGCATACCAATTTTCCAGTGTGTTCAGTCTGGTTATTAAACTTTTGCTTATTATAGCCTGGCCATGGTATTTAATAGAAAATCAACAACAAAATATCAGAAGTTCACAAAGAGTTGGAAAACTGCAGAAACATTTTCATACATCCCATTTGCAAAGACTTGTCCTAGTGAAAAAGTATAACAAGAACAAAATACTTAATTATATGTTTTCTCTTTGAGGTGATATACCAGTGTGAGAACATTCTGAGTCAGTAAAACATCTTCCAAGAAATGTACTTACCTCATACAGCCAATAATAACCTCTGCAAATCTATATTTAACATAGCCTATTGCCAGCTGTGCTGAACCTGTTCATTATGCCGGTAAATTGGTCATGACTTATTCCCCTAAGTAGAAAACTGAAGTCAGGCATATGTTCACACTTAGTAGTTTAACAGGACAGTATTGTTTAAAAGCAAGCTAAGCACTTTGAGGTCTCCCTCAAGCATATCTGTGATCATCCATCCATACACCTCTTTATTCGCTCAGTCTTCCTACAGACAACACATCAAGTGGCATATAAATCCTCAACACTACTCCATCAAGATCAAGTTTGACCTTCTGTCTGTACGATGAAGGACCTGCTCCAGAGAATATTTTGAAAAGCCATTTAAAATTAAACAGCCACTTCGTAAAACTGGGATCTTTAAACATTTTCACAAAAGCCTAAATCTTTTATAATAAATTATTTTCTTCTAAAGCACAGGAAATGAGTAACAAGCCAAGATTATGAAAACATTTTGGATTGACCTAATGACTCCAAAATTGTAGGAGGGCTCAGATATTGGTATTTACTTATTTTGTTGGTTTGATTGCCGGGAATCAGGGGCCGGTTGCACCAGCTATACATAAGTTAAAACTTGGGCACTAAGTCACAATTTACGCACTAATAAATATGTGAGCGTTGCACCATTAAACTTAGGTAGGACGTAACCCTATGTATAAACTAAATATTTACGAAAGCCCCCAACCAGGAGTAACGGATGTAATAAAAAAAGCAGAATGATATTTAATGACATCAATGAGCTCATGTTTTGCGTGACAGGCTTCAATACTTTCGACATATGGAATGATGTTGCATTACACTCGTTTACATTTACGAGAGAGGAAAAATATTTTACTTTTAAGCAACTCTTAGGCATGAAACAGTTCTAACGGTGCAGTTTTCAGGGTGCGTCGCCCGATGGCAAGTTTCAACACATTCAAAATATATATAGGATATTAAAATGAATAAATATCTACTTTTCTAACCAGTTGTATTAGTATTTATTTATCAGCCCTTATTTATTTTAGATACAGTTCCAATATATAGTTATTTACACAGGGCAAATATACTATTTATCAAATCTACTTTTATAACGTATCATATTTCAATGGGGATATAATTTATTACAGCTGACAGTTATATGAGCAAACAAGGTTTGAACATCAACCGTAACAAGGTCAAACTGAAATTCACAGATTTGTAACACTTCTGTGTACAAATTTGAAGGCTGCTTATTGAATCAGTATAGGTAAATGCCATATTATGGGATTACGCATTACTTTACGGAGAGTTTACGACCTACTAGTCATAGGAGGTGCAACCAAATTAAGCACTGACTTAGTAACAAACCAACTAGTAGTTACTAAGCCCTTAGTGTGAACTTTACATTCTAACTTACGCTTAACCCTACCCAGGTACTTCACACTCTTTTATTAAGGCAACAGTATATGCCATGCTTTTGCAACTACTGTGTTGTAAAGGGATTATGGTGTTCAGAATTACAATACAGTTTGGAAGGGTATCACACTTTGACTGCCAGACATTGCCATGCACCCAGAATTGTTTCGGGACATCCAATAGAAGATACAATGCTGTGAGCTTAATAAAAAATTACCTTACTCTCATATCCAGATGGTTTTGAGAATTATTAGGGGCTGTTCTAACAGGACGCATTCTGAGTGCTCCCAACAGTGAAGAAAATGTACATTTTCCAGATTAAATATAGAAATGTAGTGTCGTGTTATAATAAGAACTGATTCATGAAGTGGGTGATGAATTCAGACCCCACATGTGGTGGAATCAGGTTGTGTTGACTGGGTGAAAACTGACCACGCCTGAGAGGATCTGCAAGCAGAGGAATTGTTGAGAATGCTAACACAAGCGCTATACATTTTTAATTTCAATGCAGCATATCCATAGTCATGAGCTGCTCATGGCATGCTTAGATAACTAAAGATCATCTAGCTTCTGTTATTTGTAAGACTTTAAAATGGACTATGAATTGATTGTGGTCCTTCTAACCTGATTATCAAACTATAAACACTTCAAATTATATAATCTGTGTATTAAGATACTTTAGTAAAGGTGTACATGGTATCCAATCTGATTAGCCTTGAATGTTTTAAAAAATTAGAAGAAAGAAAGTCATCCAAGCTTGAAGCAGCATAATAATTTTCGAGTGCACTACATTTATATTTAAATCTAACATTTCTTTCTAAAATTACACTATAATGTCAGTGTAAGTGTCCTGGAACGTAATAAAATCCTGAAAAGCGAAGGGAATTTCTATAGTCAATACATATTTTTAATACGGAGCACAGTTTGTTTGTCTTTATAATGCAACAATATTTTTGTCAAATATTTTATCACTATGCTATACTACATGCTTAACTTTTTTTGGCCTTTAGTAAAAACGCATGCTAACAAAGTCAGCTACACAATTTCTACACTGTGGGCAGTAGTGATATTTAGTTTGTAAACGAATTAGTGTTTTCTTTTGTTTTCTTAAAATAATCTTTTAAGTGAACAAATCATTCTTGTCCACCTTCATACAATGACTTGTCCCTGATAACACTCGTGCATCACCCAGACATCAATTTAATGTGTTTATTTACATCTGGAAGATGTATTTTTTAGGCTGTTTGCTCATCTGCAATACATCTAGAAGACAGTTCCTCTCGGATGTCAATGAGACAAAGTCTTTAATATGATTTCCTCATAAAATGATTTAGAATGTTTATAAATCTAATGTTTTTAAGATGTTTAGCAGATGTTAATTAGAATGTGATTTCCAGAGGAAAAGATCTAAAACATACATCTCCGAGATGTACGTGTGCTAACTAGAATATTTCTCGTTCACTGACGTCCCTCCTTTTCGAAGCCAATGATGTCTGTGGATATTTATGCCTGTAAAGACTGACTATATCGTGAGTCAATAGCATTCAAGTGCTGGCTGTGAAGAAACATACAATTGGGTTTGACCTCTGAATGAACATGCAGCATCAACAAGCAAGGATCATAATCTGCTGACTGACTGAAGGAGAGGAGGAGGCATGTCGTTCATTTACTTTGGTAATCTCGTTCAAGAAGGACAGAAAGTTCATAGTTCAGGATGAATTAAGAAGCAAAATAATTGTTGACATTTAAAGTACATCAGGAAGTAATTTAACCACATGAATATTTTTAGGCTAATATTGTTGTCTTTTTGTACAGTCATGCACAGCAGTTCTCAAAATGATAGCTATGCTTGTTGTCATTTGTGGGGAAAATGCTTATGATGCTTAAACACTTAATTCTCTTAGTAGATTTGTAGATATGCAAATTTTTTATAGGGTACAATGGGGTAAAAGGCTCCTTTGAATGTATTTTCTCCCTAAACATTAAATAGCTTGAGTTTATTATTTTTTTTAATCTTGTAAACTTATATAGCTAATGAATAGCCTGGGAAATATCACATTTATTTTGAAACAAACTACTTATTTGTCATTTAAAATTTTGTTCAAGGTGATTAAATCAAAACATTTTTAATAACTGTCCAATAAGTGAAAGGATGGTATTTGGGATAAAGCGTCCCCTCTGTTGCAGGGGCTAAAGGCCCCTATTAAACACATTGTTTGTTTGTTTTTAGTGGGGGGGAATAGATTTGTTCTGAAAAATGTTCAAAGTTGGCTCACACTGACTGATCCAATCACAATGGAGATTAATTTGTTTCTAGAATACTTGAATTGTTATAAAATGCCAAATATGATTAAAATTAACAAGAAATTGTACAACCTTTTCTGAAGTGGCAATTTAAAAAAAGCATCTTGCCATCTCAAAATTATTTTCATAAATTGACAATTTGTGCACTATAACTTTTGCCTCAGTATCTACACTATATCACTTTACACTATATACACTATACTGTGATTATATTGAGAAGGCTCTGGAACATTGCGGTTCCCCTTTCACAGTGGATTATGGTGGGAACCCTGGGCCAAAATCTGCTTCCACGGCTCCTTGCTCCAAGCCTCCCGTGACTCCTTGCTCCAAACCTGCCATGGCCAATGGGCCAGCACCCACGCCTACCAAGCCAACCAAGCCCAACGAGCCAGCGCCCAAGCCTGTAGCCTCAACCAGCCCCTCGCCCACTCCCTTAACTACGTTCTCAGCGGTCCAGAAAAGGAGGAGAAGGAAAAGGATACCTTCTCTCCTTTCTCTACCAGTGCACACGACCACAGAGGTACTTCCCCAGTCTCTGCCAGTGCTCACGACCACAGAGGTTGTTTCCCAGTCGCTGACAGTGCTCACGACCACATAGATCGTTCCCCAGTCTCTTCCAGTGCTCACGACCACGGAGGTCGTTCCCCAGTCGCTCCACCTGCCTTAATCGAGTCTCTCCAGGCACCACCATCAGAGTCTTCCACGGCTATGCTCTTTCCCCCAGAGACTCCTCCTGCGGTTCCGCCTGCTCCTCCAGAGACTCCTCCTCCTGCGGTTCCGCCCGCTCCTCCAGAGACTCCCTTTACAGCGGCTCCGCATGCCCCTCCAGCGGCTATGTCACCTGACCCAGTCCCAGCCCTGTGGTGACCTCCCAGGTCTCCTGACTCTATCCCAGCTCTGAGACCACTTCCCAGACCTCCCGACCCAGTCCCTGTCCTGTGGCCACCTCCCAGGCCTCCCGACTCTATCCCAGATCTGAGGCCACCCCCAGACCACCGGACACAATCATTACCCTGGGGTCTCATCCCTGGCCCCCTGGTTATCTTCCTGCCCTCCTCAGCCATCTGTGGGGTGCCAGGAGACATGTCTCCCTCATGTTTCCTAGGACTCTTATTTTGAAGTGTTTTCCTGGACTACATTTCCCATAATGCACTGCCCTCATCACTGCCATCTGTCCCCCATAATTTTCACCTGTTTTCCATTCCCTCATTAGCCCTTGTATATACAGTGAGGAAAATAAGTATTTGAATACCCTGCTATTTTGCAAGTTCTCCCACTTAGAAATCATGGAGGGGTCTGAAATTGTCATCGTAGGTGCATGTCCACTGTGAGAGACATAATCTAAAAAAAAAATCCAGAAATCACAATGTATGATTTTTTAACTATTTATTTGTATGATACAGCTGCAAATAAGTATTTGAACACCTGAGAAAATCAATGTTAATATTTGGTACAGTAGCCTTTGTTTGCAATTACAGAGGTCAAACGTTTCCTGTAGTTTTTCACCAGGTTTGCACACACTGCAGGAGGGATTTTGGCCCACTCCTCCACACAGATCTTCTCTAGATCAGTCAGGTTTCTGGGCTGTCGCTGAGAAACACGGAGTTTGAGCTCCCTCCAAAGATTCTCTATTGGGTATAGGTCTGGAGACTGGCTAGGCCACGCCAGAACCTTGATATGCTTCTTACAGAGCCACTCCTTGGTTATCCTGGCTGTGTGCTTCGGGTCATTGTCATGTTGGAAGACCCAGCCTCGACCCATCTTCAATGCTCTAACTGAGGGAAGGAGGTTGTTCCCCAAAATCTCACAATACATGGCCCCAGTCATCCTCTCCTTAATACAGTGCAGTCAGCCCTGTCCCATGTGCAGAAAAACACCCCCAAAGCATGATGCTACCACCCCCATGCTTCACAGTAGGGATGGTGTTCTTGGGATGGTACTCATCATTCTTCTTCTTCCAAACACGGTTAGTGGAATTATGACCAAAAGTTCTATTTTGGTCTCATCTGACCATATGACTTTCTCCCATGACTCCTCTGGATCATCCAAATTGTCATTGGCAAACTTAAGACGGGCCTTGACATGTGCTGGTTTAAGCAGGGGAACCTTCCGTGCCATGCATGATTTCAAACCATGACGTCTTAGTGTATTACCAACAGTAACCTTGGAAACGGTGGTCCCAGCTCTTTTCAGGTCATTGACCAGCTCCTCCCGTGTAGTTCTGGGCTGATTTCTCACCTTTCTTAGGATCATTGAGACCCCACGAGGTGAGATCTTGCATGGAGCCCCAGTCCGAGGGAGATTGACAGTCATGTTTAGCTTCTTCCATTTTCTAATGATTGCTCCAACAGTGGACCTTTTTTCACCAAGCTGCTTGGCAATTTCCCGTAGCCCTTTCCAGCCTTGTGGAGGTGTACAATTTTGTCTCTAGTGTCTTTGGACAGCTCTTTGGTCTTGGCCATGTTAGTAGTTGGATTCTTACTGATTATATGGGGTGGACAGGTGTCTTTATGCAGCTAACGTCCTCAAACAGGTGCATCTAATTTAGGATAATAAATGGAGTGGAGGTGGACATTTTAAAGGCAGACTAACAGGTCTTTGAGGGTCAGAATTCTAGCTGATAGACAGGTGTTCAAATACTTATTTGCAGCTGTATCATACAAATAAATAGTTAAAGAATCATACATTGTGATTTCTGGATTTTTTTTTTTTAGATTATGTCTCTCACAGTGGACATGCACCTACGATGACAATTTCAGACCTCTCCATGATTTCCAAGTGGGAGAACTTGCAAAATAGCAGGGTGTTCAAATACTTATTTTCCTCACTGTATATATATATATATATATATATATATATATATATATACCCTCTGGTTTTACATTTACATTTATGCAAGTGTCTTGCTCAAGGACACAATGGTGGTGGCTGTGGGGATCGAACCAGCAACCTTCTGATTACCAGTTATGTGCTTTAGCCACTACGCCACCACACTCGCATTTCTTTATCAGTTCCGGTTTTTTGCTTTATGAGTTCCTCTCAGTTTTATTCAATATTATCATCATTAAACCCCTGCATTTAGAACCAGCGTCTCCCGTCATGATTAACCCATCTATAATGATTCTAAGGTTGTTTTAACCTATTCCTCCACCGACATGAGTAAATTCGGGTCTGGCATTTCAGGCTTGTGGATGCATGCACAACAGCACTACTGCTGTAAAAAAAATCCACTGAAAGATAATTCCACATTTCTGTTAGAGTACTATGCACATACTAAGCAATGATCAAAGCGCAGCTTCTAGTAGGAACAAAACATTGTTTTACCTTGAACATCCTCCAAGCAATACCTTGGAAAACGAGGCATCCTAAGGCTGCATCAATCTTTGCTTGAGTTTGAGGTCAGTGTCGGCTCCTCTGAGGCCCACCAGAGGCTTATTAACATTAATCATATCTTCAGCAACCACAGTATATTCAAAGTCAGTTAAAAGACCCCAGTTTTATACATACAGTATCCAAGTAATTATCCCTTCACAGTGACAACCAGAAAATGTTTGGCTAGAGCATAACACAAAGCATGAGACAACATTATTTTAAGGCCATGCAGGATGAGATTTGCTTTTACAGAGAAAGGCAATGTGAGTATAATCCGCAAATGTGAAGCATGCTTATATGTCAAACAAAAAAGCCTGTGCTATTTGCACCAAGCTTCTTTTATTTTTCAATTTACAATAATCCTCTGCATTTTGCACCAACTTAATATCTGTGCCACCCACCATGGCAGTTGTATCAGATGGCAATATGTGGTCTATGGAGCATGATATGGTTCAGGAAAAGTGGCACAACAGCTTTAATGGCATGAGCAAATCCAGATGCTTTTAGTGATTAGCAGTTTAAGCTGCAGTGAAGAGCAACCTGCCTTAGGGTTCGCATCTGACCCACTTTTTGAAGGCATGGATGGGATGAATTCCAGAGGGAGTGTATGTGCCCCGTCTTCAGTGCTCCAAGGAGTCAGTGGCATTTACATATCTTGTGCTGAATTCATGAATGGGACTAATCCATTAGTTTACATTGAAATTGGTGAGCTCAGCACAATTTAAAGTCAAAATGAAATGCAGTTCGCAACCCATTTGACTTTCATAATCCTACATATTTCTGAGTGAAAGAGGATATTTAATGGAAAAATGCACAGGGTGGGAATTGATTGGATTGTGAAAAGCGGTCATTACATACCAGAATGGGGTCAGATGGATGGCGGAGGGGTTAAAAAGTAATAGGGATCATGATATCAGCCGTAAAGAAATGTTGTTACAGAGGCAAAGCAATTTATAACTGGAAATTAATTTTATTTATTTCAAATAATTAATTAATGAATTTTACATTTGGATGCACTAGAACATGCATTTACAAAGTAAATCTTGTCAATTTTGATTTTATAATATGCTGTGCTCAATGTTCAATGTTCTCTACAGAGCTCAGTATGAGTGATAATTGGAAATTCTCTCCGGTTTCTGGAACATAAACGGATAAGAAATGTCAGTTGATCAATGGTTTATTGTGCGGTTTAACTTTCATTGACTTTCAAAAGCAGTACTCTGATTTCTAATGTTCCAATGTAAGATCTACTTATCCAGATGCTTTTAATCAACTATCAACTGGCCTATGTTATGTGAACTGAAAACGTACTGACAAAGTCCATTTGATAGTCGGTTAAAAACATCAGGATTAGTAATTAATCCCTATAAAGGTCAATTGCAATATATTGTATATATTGTATATTGCTGAAAAATATAGTTTTGTTTCAACATATTCTCTCAGACTCTTGTTTGATTCTGATGCTGTTTATTGAATTATCCTCCTTTGGTTGTCCATGATGAAGTCCTAAACAGCATGTTCTTGTTTTTCCATTTAAAAAAACAATGGAAAAAACAAAAGTGTGAGTGACTTTTTGAAAGAATGAAAAATACAATGTGTTCTTTTATTGATTATGCCTCCTTTCATCGGTGCCTGGGCAGGTTTATTAGCACTAAATTACTGCCTTTTCTGAGATACTTTAGCTAGGGCCCTAGGATTTCCATGATATGGAAACCACAGACAGAATCACAGAATCCATTCATAAAAACAGAATTAACTATATAATGTAGAATGTCACAGAATTTGACATATTTGGGATCAAATGAATGTATGTCCTAATGTGATGATTAAAGCACATAAGTGAGGGATTTAATGTAATAAATTAACAGTCTGCATGAGCAAATGTGAAGTTGGCTGCTCATACGCAAACACGCATCATGAGCATAAAGCACACTGTTTGGGTAATTAATGACAGAGTGCAGAGTTTCATCAGTCCTAATTCACTGTGAAGTGCCCAGCATATGCAGACTATATATTTATAGAATTAAATCGCAACCTTTTGTGGTTTAATAAGCACATATATTAGGCAATATAGTGAACTGCTTGTCCAGAGGTGTGCAGCTGTCATCAAAAACATACAAACTGAATGTGCTTTATCCGGTTTTAAATAAAAGCTCAATTTAACTAGATGCGTGAAATTGATAAACATGTGATAGCATTATATTACTACTGTAAAGTAAAATGTAATATTCTATATAATAGCCTAAAACTTATAAGGAATAAAGATAATCAATGGTATGATGAAAAGTAATTGTTTTGTTTTAATTTTAATCAGTTTTGTTTCAGTTTGTTTAAACTTTAAAACACAGAATTTGCAGAAAATAAAACAGAATTTGGAGAAGAAAAATACAGAATCCATTGGGTATTATTAAGCACATACGGAGACAATATTTGATAAGTTAATTAAGGGTGGGGGAGGTACAACAGCATCAACTGAGAATATAACTGGAAAAACTTAAATATCTTAAATTCTTGAAGATCAAATTTAAGGGTAAATAATGTAACTGAATCTGAACTCTACCTATCTCAAAAGCCTGATAAAATGTTATGAACACAGTTTACTACAAAGCTCACACACCTCAGTCTGCTGACTTAAATGGGACAAAGGCAGTATCCAAGAGCCAAACTCCAAAAATAATGATTTAGAGGAGGTAAATTTCAGCTGATAAGAGCCAAGAGCACATCAAAGGGCTTTCTCACGCTTCTCTTTGTTAGTCTCCCACAGTCCCACACAAGGCTGAACTAATGGCCTCAACTTATTTTGCATGCCTCCATATTGCTGCCATCAAGGACCATTTTCACCTAACAATGTTTCAAATGGGCATAAAAGCATGTGAGAAGCATTACCGTCTCTAATCTGAGAATTAAAAGTAGTACTTGCATCACCATTGAGAGCCAATTCACAGTAGTCGGATGATTAAAATGCACTGAAAATCAACTAAGCATTGATCCCCTTCACTCTCAGTGGCTTATGAGTAGATTCAAAGCTTGCGGTGCAATGAGTGGCAGTGCTTAGTTTGGAGCTTCAGTAACATCCATAAAACATCACCATGCAAGCTTTACAACACAATTTTAAACTTAAAATCATGTTTTACAATATCGCTCTGTGCATTCTCCTCTATGTGCATCAAGAACATCCAACAGGAACTGAAACGAAAAGTCGTAAATCACGCTTACTAGCAAACATGAGGACATTACATTACTTTTCAATGGTCCCTATTCACAAATGCAAAGGTGTTTTACATTGTACAATCATTGGAAATGTGACACAGACCTTTGGACTAATATCGTACAACTCAGATTTACAGCTTGGTAACCTGAAGACATTTATCTTGAGAAACTGGAAGCAAACTACACTTGATGGCAGTTCCCTGAAGTGCAAGTGCAGCATCATCAGTCATATGAACAGCAGCAGGCAACATCTAAGTTCATGTGACTATGAAGGTCAAATTCCTTTCTAGTCCAAGAGAGCACTGATGTTGAGCTGGCAATCATGTAGGGGTCATGACATCCATGTTCATTTGGTTTTAACCATACTCCAGTATTAGATCTTATGAATTAAAAAAAATGCAGTTATCACTGCATTTCTACAAGTTCTACAAAATACTGGCATATGTTAGGATCTACTTGATTAAAAATGGCATGCTTGTTCTTAGGCCTGAACACATCCATGTACAATTTCACAAGCTGTTTATTGGTTAAAGCAATTTATACAGGCAGATTTTGACTTTTTCAAGAACCATCATAGGCTATGACAAGTCTCATAACTTAGAAAACTTACTGAGTTTTAGAGGCCGCTCGCAAGTCAAGATGTTTTTATTCGATGCACGAGATCTACAAAAACAACTGGAACAGAGTGTTCAGACAGTTTCAGCCTTAAATGGGATAAATTAACGCATTGCAACATGATCTTTGCTTAAGTTCACCTCCTCCTCTTACATTTCTCGCTTGTGTCGTTAAATATGTCCCCCTTTTCACATATGCTAAAAATACGGCTTAAGGAGAATAGTAAAAACTCTATTTAGTTTTCACATGCACACGTTGCGATATAGATGTTTCACGCGCCGTTGCCCAATAATAGACCAAAGAAGCACGCGAGCTTACCTGTGAATGTCCCTGGTACATATTGAGTCCAAGTGATTGAAAACACCCTCCGTCTGTTGGTAAATTGTCAATTAGGGGGATATAGACGAGCGGAGCTGTCCCTGAGTCTCGAGTACTGAAGTGTTTTCATGCTCCAGCTGCGTCCACGTGAGGATTCCTCTTCACGAGACCGCGCATCCGAGTTTCTGACGTTCATATCATGTCGTGAGCGTTGAGGTAGAGCGATCACTGTGTGATATGGGGCTTTTTTCCTCGGGTTATTCCACTCCTTAGTGGAAATGTTCCTGTCCCAGCCCACTTCAGGGCGGAAACGCCTCAGTGAGCAGAATGCCACCTCCCATGAAAAACATCAACGCTCAAGATGTGCTGCTGCTGCTGCTGATGATGTTGGAGGGTGTCATTAGACTACTCTAGACTTTTATTCATTTACCTAATACTGCTGAGTGGACATGTTCTGTTTTACTTCACATTACACGTCGATAATACTC
Organism: Xyrauchen texanus; assembly: GCF_025860055.1. Taxonomy (NCBI): domain Eukaryota; kingdom Metazoa; phylum Chordata; class Actinopteri; order Cypriniformes; family Catostomidae; genus Xyrauchen; species Xyrauchen texanus. The sequence continues at coordinate 15,862,986 of NC_068284.1, read as the reverse complement.
ATATGCCTATTGCATAGTAATAATACTAACCATGCATATTTGTAGCAAGCATATTCACATAATAATTAGGGTTATAATGTGGGATCCATTAATTCTGTTTTGCGCATTTCTTGCTTGATGTTCACCCAATAAAATTTTTTTTTACATTACGTGTAAAAAGCAACAAAAAGCATCTTCTTTGCAAAGCGCAAATAGCACTCTAGTGCAAATAGTGTCATATACTCTTACACCCCTGTTTAAATACTAACATACAGTATAGTGTCATCACTGCAGCATTTTTACTATGTTTATTTGGAGTTCCACAGACACCCTATACCAACCTCTACCCATAACCTTTCCTTACAAAAGTATCACCATGGTAATTTTCTAGTAAAACCATGGTTAATAAATACATAGTTACTACAATATTACTACAGTAAAACCACGATTCATTTTATCCAGATCAAATATTTCACTCAACTCCCTGACCTTCACTGTGACCAAATCACTGCGAGAAATCTCTTTTATATAAGTAGTATTATAGCAAATATTAAGATTAGAGACATGGGGAAAAGTATGTCAAGGGGTGGGATTCAAACACGGATCTCCAGCATGACAATCCATACACATACCATTGTTACATCCAAAGCTAATACAACTACACATTTTGGTCTTTCCACCAGACCATTGGAGTGCAAAAAGTCACCCAGTTATCCAATCTCTTAATCCACAAAATGTCTAACCCCTTAACCAGTTTAATGCCCCTGCCCCATCATGAAAAATTCAAATATGCCTGCTTTCGTTTGATCAGCAGTTGACCCCAAATAAATTTGTCGTGGCTGTCTCGAGTTTGGTCAGATTAATTCGTTCATATGAATTTGTACGAATTGTAGATGTGCAAACCCCGGATGTGTAATGCGGAAGTAAGTGAAAGTACCGAGTGTCAGACATTGTGTATATGCTTCTTAATTATATGCCCTTACCCAAACAAACCCCATATCAAAACCTAACCATAGATTCCCAAACAGAAGAAGAAGCCAAAAGAGCATGTTATGTACGATGAAAGATAGTAATTGTCTGGTTATTAAAGGTACTCAAATTTCAAGTTATAACTGCAGGTCGGATATCTCCAAATGGGGGCGGGATCTCCAAAAAGGGTGGGGTTACCTCTGGAAGGGGAGTGATTACTTAAAAATGGGGTTGTGCCAACTCCAAAAGTATGTGTCAATTCCACACCTGGTTGGGGCTCCCTATAGAGCACAACAGTCTTTTTCCAGTAGTAAAAATCCCATTAATTTCTCCCATAGACCAATTGATTTTCAGTGCTAACTTATAAACCTGTAAAGACAGACCTACGATAGTTCACCGATGGAATATGCTTCTATTGAAGTCATCCGTCTGCATTATTTCAACTTCATTGATTAAAAATTGTCTTAAATAGCAGAATTCCTGTTGAACAACTACATTATCTATGGTCCAGCAGAGGAAGATCCGCCAGTCAGAGAACTGCGCTCTTAAACTACTTACAGTATGCCCTGCAATATAGAATGCATAGATAATCTCAGAGAAAATAAGTTGTACTATTTAAAGTCTATTATGAATTCCATAAAATGAAACGTATTGGTAGTAACTGGCTGGCTTTATAAAATGTCATGTTTTCCACAAAAGTTATCAGAGCCAACTGAGGTCTGAACTCTTGTGACTTCTATTGACTGCAGAACATGCCTCTCAGACAAACATGACAAATCATTGTGTACAGGGCTTAAAAATAACTTTTTTTTTCTTTTATTAAATTGCACATTTTAAAATGTACATAAATGAATATGTACATGAGTATGCATGTATGTAAATTAATTGAATTTGTCACATTTAATGCTCATGTTTTAGACAATAAAAATATATAAATATGTATATATCAGTGGCAATTTCTCAGGGCCAGCAAAGCCTTCTCTGCTTGAGTAACATACCTAATATATAAATATTTGTTAATCCTTTCCTTCTCATTGACCTTTTTTTATATGTATTTTCAATCACTTTCTACTCCTAATTCATCTACAAATGAATAACAAAAAAACAAAAAAGGTGTATCCAATCAGAATTTATTCTTCGATGTTTACAAGCAAAGTGTGACAACTGTCTCACAAATCGCCTGCCCCAAGCCATTCTCCTTAGCCGAAGCAGCGCATGAGTCTTAGCTTCACCCCGTCAGGCCTTCAGAATTTCTGCAGAATCCCTCTACAAGCTTAATAGGCATCTAAAGTCAGATTGTCAGATTCATCAGCCAATCAGATTGTTTTATTTGTTCTAGGTTGGTTTGATCTTTAGGATATGTCCCAGTTGAGGCCTTCTGGCTGGCCTGGAGTGACACAATCACGCTTTAAGTGATATACATAATTTGAAAGTGAAGAGTGCAAGATCTTGCTGACAAGTTGGCTGTCATCACTGCTGTTATTGCCGTTGAGAAAGAGATCCTTATGGATTAAAACCCTTAGATCTTCTGCATAATCGTGAGATTGATTAATTAAACAGGAAAGGAGGATTGATTTTCACTTCTAGTAAATCTGTAAGTGCTTTTTGCATTGTTATAGCAGCATCAGGAGTTTTCTAAGTGTAAATTAGGCTGCTTGAGCATTCAGTGTCAGATCAAGTTTTGAAAATTAACCATGTACCCTGACAAAACAAAATTTATTGCAAGCAAAATTTTAATTGCAAATATTATTAGAGAGATTTGTCTTGGTATTAGACCTTCTTGGTTCTGGATTTCGGCATGGACATGTTTTTAAAATTTCAATTGGTAAGTTGACTGCCACATAATGTATGATGGGCATACGGCATCTTGTTCATTGTGAAACTGTGTTTTCTTAATGGCATAAATCGCACTGAAGGCCAAGACTTAAATTTCATAGGCCGTGGCTGATATATATTTATATATAAATGGGGATTGTATTAGTTGAAAATGGGATGAGTCTTCAGCCGCTCAACACTCTGCATTTGTCTCCCTCCTCTATTCTAATAATAATTGAGGGGAAAGTGGTGATGGACAACCTACATGACCTCCCACAATCAATGTGCCTTCTGTTCCTTCTGGCCTAATTTACGCGTTACATCTAAATTACCCAAAGTCGCTAAAATACACATTTGAATTTATACAAGGTGTTCTGATTTCCATGGGGCAGAATGACCTGCAACCTAAAATACAGTCATAAGCAAACAAGCTATTTTTGCCAAACCCAGTATCAGGCTCTTCTGGATCTGCGTGCGGAACAGGAGCAGCGGTTCCAGGTGCTACACCACATCACGCTCATCAAGATAGACTTGAATATGTTTTTGAGTGGACGGCCGAATCGTGGGGATGGCTCAACAACCAGTGGGCGGTCTGGCTTTTACCCTTGTTAACCAGGGAAGCCCAACTCGCAGCCCTACGGCTTCTGGTGACAGACCCCCTGGTGTATGAGAACTTGAGACAAATCATCTTGCAATGGATCAGCCGTGGCCCAGAAGAGTACCGCCATGCTTCCGCTTGCAGATGCTTGGCGAGCTCATCCGCACATTTGCATTTGCTCAACAGCTCCATGACTCCTGCCGGCAGTGGCAGCTGGCGGCTGTCAATCTTGTAGTAATGAAGCAGTTTATCACTCAAATAACATAAGGGACGGTGGAATGGGTCCAGTGCCACCACCCAACGTCACTGGATGAGGCTGTCTAGCTGGCTGAGGACCACTTTGTTGCATATCAGGGGACTGGCATGCCCTCTTCTGCTGTCTCTCTCGCTATCTCTCCTTCTCTATCCTCCCCCTCCTGTTTCCCCCATCCTGTTCCTACTCCCCGGAAACTGGAAGTTGTTTCCCTAAAATTGGCTACCAGTTCTCGGGGACCTTTCAACACTCCAGATCCCACTATCTCTATCCACTCTCCTCCAGATTGGTGAATTGTCTGAATGAGCTGCGGGGAACCTGGACACTTCCATGACTTGGCGGACCAATGCCCCCACCTCCATCACGGGGCATCGGTCCAGATCCTCGACGTGCCACAGACCGCCCCCAATTGAGCTGGAGTGTACCAGACCTGTGAGTATAAAGGGGGGTACATACCAAGCCTTGGTGGATTCAGGTTGTAACCAAACATCCATTCACCAAAGCTTGGTTCTATCCAAGGCTTTGGCTACAACCGGTGGGTGAAGGTAAGGTGTGTGCACAGGGATATTCAAGATTACCCATTTAGTGATGGTAATCATTCAATTTCGGGAACAAAAGCATAGTGTTGAAGCTGCAGTTAATCCCCGCCTCTCCCATACACTAATTTTAGGTATGCATTGGCTGGCATTTACGACTTTATTAAGGGGAATATGTGTGGATGTGTCCTGCAACAAACTGTCTCGGTGTGTAGTTTGCGATTCACTGGCTGGGGAGGCAGTGCTGGGGCCCTTCCATTGATCGAGGTCCCATTCGAAAGAATTGGTATGGACCTCGTCGGGCCATTAGAAAGGATGGTACGTGGGAATTGCTTTGTGTTGGTTCTGGTGGAAAATGCAATGCCATATCCAGAAGCAGTGCCTCTGCGAAACATCTCAACCGAAGTGTTGCGGAGGCACTCTTCAGAATTATCTCCCGAGAAAAATGCTCTTGGATTTTAAATGACCACAGAGAGTCAGGACCTTGGTTTAACATCTCATCCGAAGGACGGTGCCGTTTTACAGTATAGTGTCCCCGTCACAATACTGGGGCATTAGGACCCAAACAGACTGCAGGGTGAGCACCCCTTGCTGGCCTCCCTAATACCTCGTCCAGCAGCAACCTTAGTATCTCCAACAGCTGTTTTGTGTTGCAGTGAGAGCTGGAGAGAGATAAAAAGGCAGCCAGAGCTGCAGTTGGGAAGCGTCAGAAAATAAATATCACTAAAATGTGTAAGCTAGTTTCCACTTCCTAATTTCCCCCGAGACTGACCAGAAATATGATTTTAGAAGGTTTATTATGTTATTGTTGAATACTGATACTAAGTACTTTAACGCTTCAAACTTTTTCCCTGGAGTACAAGTACAATATCTCTTTTACAAATACTTTTACTAAGTATTTGTAAAAGAGACTAAATACTTGAATTTAGCTTTTGGTAATTTGTGAAGGAAATTTGCTGCCTCTTTATTTTTTAACAAGACATTTTATTTTTAAATCGAGTCACTTTTGAAATGGCCAATTTTTAAATAACTTGTATATTCTAGTTAATATTCTGTTGTATATTAATGTGAAATGTGACCTAGTGGCTATTTCTTTCTTTATCAGTTTATCAACTAAATGTTAATTTAAACTCAAATTAATTACTTTATTTATAATTTATCTGAGAATTTATAGAATTTATGTGATGACAGATGTCTTTGCTTGGACCTAATTCATGGACTGTGTTAGTGGTGGCCTATTCTTTTTATCACTGTCTCATTAGAGGCATTCATTATGATTGATTGTCTCCTCTTCAGTGTAGCAGACCAAGCTTAATCAGAAGTAAGACACACTATAACCTAGCAGGTCAATAGGAGTTATCTACTCTGAGTTGTCTGACAGCTTCAAATTAATGAGCTGATATGTAATACAATTTTTACCCTCCTGAGTCATGACTTCCAAATTAGGTCAGGCCCTATAGATCCTCAAAAAAAGCATGTATCCAGTCTGTTTTTCCTTCTAATTTATGTTTCATGGATTTCATGAAAAAATTATTCCAACAAATCCAGCAGACTCTGAATTATTATTTTATGCCACAAAAACCAAACAGTTGAAATCTTGTGAAAATTATAATAAATGTAAACTTTTGGTCCAACTAAAGATAGACTTTTTTGTTCTCGATAACATGACATTATGACTTATTTCATAATATTACAGTTGATTTTCACTTATTGAAATTTGTTGGCTGAGTAGTTCAGGTTGTTACTCCTGCAATGCTGTTTAATGTGCTGGTTGACCTGACTGGTTTAACCTGTTCCACAGGTGCACCCTAGTAGTAGCAGAGGGATTCTGGTTCTCCTCTTTGAGCTGTTTATCCAATATTCTGTCCATATTGAAGATCATAAAGAATGGAAATATGTTTGTTACATCTTTTGCTCTTTCTCATTCTACCCATTTTCTCCATCTCTAATTTCTCCATGTATGAGCAGCATTTGTCTTCCAGCCCAATGCGTTTTTCAGCTCCATATCAGTCTGAAATTGCCATCTCTTATGCATCATTGGACATGGCTTGGAGCATTGTGCATATTTACAGTAGTATTTTCTTTTAAATCTGGAGTTTTGCCAGATCCATTTCAAATATAGTTTACTGGAAATTGTTATTGCTGACTCAAAATTGTGACGCAAATAGTTTTGGTTTATAATTTAGATCAGTAGTTTACATTTTGTCCTAGCTTACACGAAACAACAGCCTATTTTACAGGCAAAACATGCTAAACAAAAAGCTTTATATAAAGCCTTATTTTCTGCAGATTTTGTAAGTTACATTTTTTTTTATTTGTTTCATCTATACTGTATGATGTAGGTTTCAGATCATGACACATCCTATTTGGACCCATTTGACCAGAGGCTGAATATTTCACTTTGCATTCATTCCAAAAGACGTCAATTTTACTAAACAAATTTCTGCTTAACCACATGATGTTGTGCTTTGACTAGTGCAAACTCATAATGTATGGGCCTCTTTAGAATTCTTTATCTGTCATCATCACCATAGTTATTCCCAAGAGTCACTTTACAAAGTAAAGTTATTTATTTCTTGTCTTATAATTAATTGTGAGTGTTACTAATTTCAACAGACCTCTCACTTTAGAAACATACAAAACTAAAGTTTAGGCTAAGCTAAATTAGCCCACAAATCTCCACATCAAGGGGCACATACATTAATTTGCTATTTAAAACTTATCCATAACCTCTTTTGCTATTTCAAAAATAATTATCAAGTGAGGAGTGGCAAATACAGAGAATATTTGTCATCTTGGTCAAACTTGAACACCTGAAATTAAAAGATTATACAGTATATAAAGGCACTGTTGAGCTGAGTGAGGGAAATAAAATAATGATCATATATTTGAGTGTGTGGGCTATGCCTTATGAATTCACAATTTGAAATGTAATTTTGTTGAGCACACTCTCATAAAAACAGATAGCCTACTAAAACCCAGCTGAAAAAAATATTAAAAGCCGGTTAGGCTGGGTTTTAGTTGGTCCACCAGACTGATCAGGTTGGTTTTAGAGGGGGTTTGGTAACTTTTCAGGTTGTCAGGTAAAAGACAAATTAAACCATATTTTTTTTCTGTCCACTCTCATGCTATCCCAGATGTGTATGACTTTCTTTCTTCTGCTGAACACAAACTCAGATTTGTAGAAAAATATTTAATCTCTGTTGGTCCATACAATTCAAGTTAATGGTGGCCAGAACTTTGAAGGTCCAAAAAGCTCAGAAAGGCAGCATAAAAGTAATCCATATGACTCCAGTTGTTTAATAAATGTCTTCAGAAGTTAAATAATAGGTTCAGAAGTGAAACAGATCAATATTAAATAATGTTTTACTATAAATTCTCCTCCCTGCCCAGTAATTGGAGATATGCATGATGAATGTAAATTGCCAAAAACAAAAGAAGAATGTGAAAGTGAAAGTAAAATTGGAGATTTATATTAAAATATGACTTAAATATTGATCTGTTTCTCACCCACTCTTATCATATTTCTTCAGAAGGCATGGATTAAAAAACTGGGGTCTTATGGATTACTTTTATGCTGACTTTGATTTTTGGAGCTTCAAATTTCTGGCCACTATTCACTCATTGAATGGACCTACAGAGCTGAGATACTCTACTTAAAATCATTGTTTAGGTTCTGCAGAAAAAAGAATGAGAGAACTTACAATTTTGTGTGAACTATCCTTTTAAAACTTGTAAATGTAGATGTTACCATTTCGGACACTCTGACTCACTTATGAACATGGACAGACTCATGCCATACTCATGCTCATATTATTGGCGGCTTCATTTTATTTTGATCCACGTTGACCTCAGGTCAGTCAAATAGACACAGGCCAAGACTTTCTTATATTGAAGTGAATACCAATGAATAAATGCCTCAGCCCGGGAGGTGCCAGATGGTCTGATGTCAAACTAGTCAAAAGACACACAATGACAGCGCAGTCAGCATCACATGGGGGTTCAGAGTGTCATTGTCTAAATTTACACATCTGCCGTCTGCCAAAGAGACAAGCAGAGACAAAAAGTGACTGATTCAGTGCAAGATTTGGAGCAGGAAAGTCAATCATGTCAGTTAAAGGTATCTGTGACAAATAGAAACAAATGCACTGTGAGTCAGAGACAGGTAACCAGCAGAAGTCAAAATAACTTACTTTTATATTTTGATATAAAAGGCCATTTCAAAGTAGACTTGAATGATTGCCTGTAACTTACAATAGAATGCTTTTGCCCAAAATAGATCAAATGACAAATATGAGGATGTTTGGAAGCAGACACCCATATAACTTCAGAGAGCAGAGTCTAGGCCCGGCCAGGAACCTCACTGCTGTTTTTAGGGCAGGCCGGTGGCCGGTTGCCCAGCACAGGAAGTAAAGTGAGGTTAGACATGTTTGGCAGATGTAGGGGCTAAATGTTACACAATGAGACTGTGAAAATATACAGGAAGTGCAGAATGTTTAAACTCACAAGTGATGGGTCATGTCTGGACGGGATCCCTCTCTCCTCAATCTCACGAGATTCTTACAGTGTTAATTTGAAGTTGCACAGCAACAGATGTTGAAAATAACAAATTACAACTACTCTTATTACAGTACTTGAGTAAGTTTTTTCTACTTTTTTAAGTATAAATAATTCATAGTACTTTTACTTGAGTTGAATAAAAATGAAATATTCAACTTCACTACTGTTATTTTTCCACCACAATTACAAAATACAAAAAAATACATAATATTTCTGAATGTTTGGGAAGAACAAAGTTATAAGAGCTAAATCATGTTGTGTGCTGCAGGATAGAAGCCCGCAGGGCACGGCATCATGAGCACAGCAGCTTGCATAAACTGCCGCTGGTGTCCTCTCTTCTCTAGCTTCTCCACGACTCACCGGTAGTCTAGGGCACACGCCGTATGCCCACCCACCTATTTTTCTTAGGATTTTAATATGCCCACCTAAAATAAGTGATGATGGCTGCCAGAACAACGAGTAGGCTTTTGACCCAGAACATTTTCAGTATACTAATGTGATGCCGCAATACCGTTTAGTGAACCGTGTTTTTTTGTGTGTGTGTGTACAAAGATTCTCTCTAATGCCCGTTTCACACATACTCCGTGTGCAGTGCGTATGCGGTGCGTATACGGTACAGGAGCAGCACGCGCTATAGTGCTTTCACATATGCTGCGTTTGCAGTGCACTACTGATCCGCAGTTTCTGTGTGCCACAAAATCAAAAATGTTTTAGTAATTTTGATTTTAAATCCAAACGTTAACTTGGAGATTGTTTAAGGCATTGAAACAGTATGAAAATTAATTTTAATCATTGTGATTCTTTGTTTTACATGTAGTTCGAGTTGAAGAAAAGCTATCGCTCTATATCTGTTGCTAAGACGGAGAAGAATGAGATGCATTTGGGTTCACGCTGTCTTTTTTTAGGGTAAAAAAAATCATATATGATGGCATTTTGCAAATTTTGGGACTATAATCATACTTTTTTGTTTTTCTTGACCCTGTAATTTAGTAGCCTAACTGTAGAACACATTAACTGAAATTATGCGTATATGATGAAATTATTACAGTTTCTTGTCAATCTATATCTATTTTAATGTGAACAATGCGCTACCACTTTAATTCAGTGCGGTGCAGCACAGCAAAAATGGACTCGGTGCTGAAACCATCGCTGCACTGCTGTAGGCATATACGTACCGCAACTGGAACGGATCGACGGACTGCATCCGCGTGCAGTGTAAAAGCTCTAACCTGTTAACATGGGTACGGAAAAAAATACGCACCGCATACGCACTGCAAACGGAGTATATGTGAAACGGGCGTGAAACTGGCGTAAACTGGCACGGAGCAGCTGGAGTGCAACTGAACTGATTCAATCAGAACGTTCATTTCAGACACGATTGGATATTTGTTAACCAATCCAATTTTCCATTTCATTAAGGGGCGGGATATTTCCAGCATCTAATGCTGATGCACAAGTATCCCTGGAGTAGCCTTATCATAATTTGCACTGTAATTTTATTTCCTTATATATATAAACACATAGCCAACATTTACATTTAAATTTAACTTAGCCTATGCAATAAAACTTTGTGAAAATACTATTACTAAATGCTAGTTTTTGATGTTCTGCAGATGCTGGACAACAAAGTCCCATAATTATATAAAATGTCTTTGTGTGTGTGCGCTCGCGTGCGTGCGTGTGTGTGTGTGGGATCTAGTTTGGCGATCCCCCCGCTCGAAAACCCATCAACAATGAAAACGAAAACCAGGAATATATTACTATTGTATACAACAAATCCTCAAAGTAATAATAATACTGTATCTTTTTATAATAGCAAACTGGACAACAATAAATAATTGTTGGGTTATAATATTAATAAATAACTGAATTCCAAAATGTTACTAGGTGAATTAGCCTAGTAGGTTTTGCACACCATGTTAAAAACATTTTTTGTATAAATTTATGTAGGTAAATATAGCTTCTTTTTTTTTATCACTGGCTACACTGATAGTACAAATTTAAAATTATGATTTAAAATAAATCTTAAGTAATTTTTTAAGCAAACCTTTTCAAAATGGGACTTCAGCTTGGTCGGTTACTTGGGGCCTCAGAAATCGTAAAATAAATAAAAAAATATGGGGGCCAAAACTGCCCACGCAACGTGTTCCCGTGTTTTATTAATAGCGTCTGATATAGTTTCAATTACATACATTGCGATCTTCTTTTGAGTTTTACATTATTACATTTTTCCTGCCACCATCGCGCGCACAGATGGCCTCTCTACTACTACTATCAATCCGCATCAAAGTTAAGTATTGTACTCCTGCATTAAACTCCGTAACCATTTGCCCATCTTGTTCAAAATAAACTGTCCTAGGAACCAAAGTTCAGTCATTGTTTCCCGGACGTTTCGTTTCCAGTGTTGCACATGGGTAGAGATGAGTGCCAATCTTGGTCTATGCAGCTGTTTATTCTGCTCTGTGTAATGCATTTTTGCAAAAATACCATATCACAGAAGCATTTCACAGATGTGCAAAATATCTGCACTGGACCAATAATCATGACTGTTTAATAAATGCATCTGAACTAAGAATCTCTCCTCCAACTCTTTATTCTCTGACCGGAATCTTTGATCTTGAATTCTTTACCTGAATGGGAATGGGAAAAAAACATTTGTTTTAATTGTAAAATCACATTGGGCACAGTGACCACAACTATAATTGCCAATTGGGATAGGTGACAAAAAATTAGCGGGATGGTCCATAGGCAAATCAGCTCTCATGACAAGATTATAAATGTTAGAGGGATGTTTATACAAATCTAGGTGACTTTTTTAAAACCTCATGAAGAATTGGCTCTGAGTTTAAATGTACAAGTCTTTATTGACAATCTTCTTTAAGTCTGTACAAACAGGGGAGTATTGGAATGTGCAGACAACTTTATTTTCTTCAGATTTAGCCTGATTTATGGTTAAGCATACTTCCTGATTTTTATTTTCAAATCTCTTAACAGCAGACTGTATCCAATTTTCATTATAACATCTCTATCTGAATCTTTTCGTTAAGTCAATGCTTTGTTGTGCACAAGACTATTTAGTGCTACAAATACGACTTATACGGTTAAACTGACTAATAGGCAAACTACACTTCAGAGGGGTAGGATGATAACTTTGTCCATGCAGGAGTGTATTCCGATAAGTTGGTTTTATGTACAGATATGCAGAAATCTTATCGCCATCCCTAATAATCAAAATATCTTAAAAATAATTAGTTTGGGACCATTCAAAATTGACAGTAAATCGAAGATGTTCATCACTTGCATTAATACACTGAGATGCGAGCGAAAAAGCACGGGCGAAAGCATCTTATTAGAATGCGCATGCGCGAGGAGTTGACGACAGAGGGATCCCTTCTAGACGCGACCAAGTGACGTACAGCCTAGAACACAGGACAGCATGGCGAATAAAGATCCCGAGGTACATTACGTTATATTGAAAACAAATATATGTGATTTCATATGTGTACAGACATTTTGTATGTAGATTAAACTTACATTTGCGTATTTTGTGTTGTAATTTGTACTTACATTTAGACGTATAATTGATTTTTTTAATTAAAGCTATGCTAGTAGTCTGCTAGCCACTGTGATGTAACAATTTACAACTCTATATTTAACTTTGTGTGACCTGAATGAAATGAGTGAAACTTGATAGATCACTCTAAAATCACAATTTGTGTCAATGTTGTGGTGAATATATAATAGATAGACGAAATCCTGAGAACTGTAGCAACATCTTTAACCTTGCCCAGAAGTTGCCCCTCATCTGTCCTAGACAAGGACAAGGTCAATTTGTAACATTTATAGAAGTACAAGAATGTCAAATTCATATATAAACTGAAGTCTTCATAGTGTTAAGCAAGCTACAGGCATCTTGTATAAAAAGTTTATTTTTATACACAACTACAGAATTGAATAATTTTGGTATTATTGTTACACTACTACAAACATCTCTTTAATGAATCAGCAGTAGAAACCTGGAAATATCAGAGAATTAAAAAACAAATAGTTTTCTTGACCCCATAGAATTACGTTTCTATATTTTCCTCTGCTCTAGCATATTTAATTAACTAGATATTGATCTGGTGTACAGTAAATTTTGCTTGCAAGCCATAACTTTGTCCGATTTGTCAGTGAGTCGTTGTTTTGAGTTAGCTCTTTTAAGTGAATTAGTCGAAACGCTTCACAAAATGGTCTAAAAATATTCTAAGTGAATCGTTTGCAAATTAGTCTGATCAAAATACGTTTTACAAGTCTGTATCATATATTCACCAATATCTGGAAAAATCATGGAAATTCATTGGTCAAAAGGACCCTGATCACGACCACTTCAGATGTATGTCCTTATATTTAAATATTGTGTCAATGTATGGGTTTGTATCACAGGATCACCAGGAGGATGTAAATCATCAGCAGCATTGATATTCTATCAATTAAATCCCCATTACATCTGGATATATGTTTGATTAGACTAACATTATGTCTCTATCTGTCTCAGGGTTTTCTGCAGCAGCTGCGTCAGATTGCTGGCAGGATGGGGTCTGGCCCCCGAGGTGCTGGGCTGGGCTTGAAGCTGCTCATCGGAGCTGGAGCCCTCGCCTACGGGGTCAAAGAAGCCACATACACAGGTAGAGTGCACGCTGAAATATAAAGATGATGTTATAGTAACAATTCCGCCTTTAGGGAAAGTTCTCCCAAAAATGAAAATTCTATTTACACTCATGTAGGTACTAACCCGTAGGACTTTCCCAAAAAAGGAGGTTTTCTGCAGAATGTTAGAGAATAATCACCTCATGTTAGAGTCAATCACCATTCACTTTCATTCTGTAAAAAAATAAGAGCAGCATCAACATTCTTCAAATTTCTCCTCTTGTTTTCCACCCACTAAAAAAGTAATGCGTAAAAAAACCCCCAGTTAATATTGAAAAACAAAGTACACCCTAGCCTTAAGACTAAATGTGGTTAATTTTGACATCTCTGACCACAGCACAGCAGATTTGCCCTTTGTGTTGTGATTTATCACTAACTGTGTGTCTGTGCAGTGGATGGTGGGCAGAGAGCTATTATCTTCAACAGAATTGGAGGGATGCAGATGGACACTGTGCTTTCTGAGGGACTGCACTTCAGGTGCTTTACACATTAGCTCTATCTTACCACCAATACTGATTTCAGTTGTAAGTCTGTGACTAATAGATCATGGCTTATGTGCCTTTTAGGATACCGTGGATCCAGTACCCCATCATCTATGATATTCGAGCCAGACCCAGGAAGATTTCATCCCTCACTGGAAGCAAAGGTGACCTTCCAGCAGATGTTTCGTCCTCATAATGGAAACCAATGATGAAAGTTTTAAAAGAAGCAACATATTCTTCACTTTTGTCTGATCTTTCTTTGGCCCGATCTACACTTTTAAACCCCCAACTATGTGATGTCTTATGACTCTGTCCATCATAGATCTTCAGATGGTGAACATTGGTCTCCGTGTGCTGTCCCGCCCCATTGCCTCCAACCTGCCAGCCATGTACCAGCAACTGGGAAAGGACTACGACGAGCGTGTGCTTCCTTCAATCGTCAATGAGGTGCTCAAGAGTGTGGTGGCCAAGTTCAATGCATCCCAACTTATCACACAGCGAGCCCAGGTACAGTATGAAGACTAAAGGTGCACCAATTATATTGCTGAATGTTGCCAAGTCGCTGTACTGTTGCTGTTGGCAGATCACGTGACCTGCATTGTCTGCATTCCCTTTGGTAGTTGTCACAATTGCATTGTTTTGAACTTGTTCAAGTTGAGCTCCGCACCTCCAACGGTATCTTTCACTCTTCTTGAAAATAAATGCTGCAAATGCCAGTGACTCTAGACTTGACTTGACTTAAACTGCATGACTCGACAATGGCTTGAATGTTTTTCATTATTATTATTTTCAATAACTTCTAAACAGTAATAAAATGATTGCGACATCAATTAATTCATATGCAAAAATGTAAGCCCACCAGCACCACTGATCTGCATCTGCATCAGCGCAGTTAAGACAGATGATTGTAGAGAATAAACTCCTTTGTATATAAAGATTTTTTTTTTTTGAAAATATGCAACGCAAAAATATCCAATACAAACACCACAACCTCGAATTTCATCAGACATTTAAAAAACCACAAGGAAAGGTAAGTAAATCATTTCATTATCCAGAAAGAATAATAGGTAAAATTACTTTTCAAATGTTTGAGGGTTGTCAGTAAATTTAAATGATTCACGATTAATCCCATGTTTTGTAGCGCGACAAGATTGAAATTACCCGACATTGTCTCTAAATGTGTGTGTGCCTTTTCTAAATCTTCTCAGCAGTCAGCAATATACCATAACCATTTGTTGGCAATATAAAAACTTAACAGGCAGATTTGCAGTTACAACACTTTATTTAAAACGTGTATAAAAGTAGTATAAAATATCCAGAATGACTTCTGACGAAATCCAAGTGCTCTCATAGTGATTATGACTTCTGAAGAGTTTAACAAAAGCCCTTGAATGCAATACGTTTATGACTATTTTATATAAATGTATCTCTGAAGGGAACTGACTGTCTTCAGAAAAGTTTTGATGGCATTTTCTTTTCGTATATTGCAGAGGTCGGGAACCTTTTTTCACTTAGAAATATTTAAAATATTTGGTTGATTTATTTTTTCTAAAACGCCATACCACAAACAAATAATTTACTATTTTCAAAAACAATGTTTTTCAGTAAAATAAAATGTTTATATTGCCCATAGACTACTCAAAAACAAACAAATATGCCAAATTTAATAGGTAACGTTGCAATATGGAATTGAGTTTGTGCGGGTCTTCATAAAATTACTTAATTTTACAATTGTTCATGAAAAATGTAACTTCCCTTTTGGGCTGAGTGATATGTAAAAATATTTTAATGATAATCGCTTTTAAAATATCGTGATATTCGATTATATGGTGAATATTTTTGCTTGATTAATTTTGCTTTAAAAATTGCATTAATTTATTGAAACATGAAAGACTTAAAAGAAATTCAAATTGTACTTTAAATGAAACGAAAAAAGCAATAAAATAACAAAGTTATTAAAGAATCTTCTATATAACCAAATACAAACATTTACCGTCTCCAACGACCCCATTTGCCATCACTCAAGTATCACAACAGGTGAAAAATTACCGGTACTTATAGCCTACAAATTAATAACTAAAGACAACTATAGATGTAAAGATAATCATCATAATAAATAAGTCTAATAAATTCCCTTGTGTTCCCAAAATAATGCTGCCAAATGTGTGTTCTTGTGAAATGTGTTTGTATTGCGTTTTGATAATACAGTTAATGCTGCCTAAAAAAAAGAAAATAGAGCAAAGTTTTAGGTTCAAGGTGAACGTGTCTTGTATTACTTAATGATTTAATCACTTTAGTCTTTGTTTCTTTAATTCAAAGATATGTGTATATATTACTGAACCTGCAGAGTTGCGTTCACAATGTGTAAGAGTGAACTGCTCTGTCACAGTACCTCACGAGAAGATAGGAGCTCATTTGCAGCATTCTCATAGATTACATTATTACAAAAAGTTTTCAGTTGAATAAAGTAGAGAAAAAGGAGTGATTACTCGCTTGCTCCACGAGACCGGGTGCTGTTGCACACCTCTGAACAAACAGAGGATCAGACATGAGCACTGAAGGCTTTTCTTTTGTCTGTTCTTAGAAATATAATAAAGTGTGTTTCTTCAAGCATGTCTTTTTGACTAACAGCATTTGTTGTCATGTGTCTCTCCGAGACGTCTTACAAGTCACCCGCCTATTGCAGGTAGATGAGCATAATTATTTGCGCATGAAATACATTTGGACGAGGAGCTCGTGAACTGGATTGAGCCTCGTCGCATTTTGCTAGTGGCGGAGCTAGTGCAATATCATAAAAAAGAACGAACATTCATAAAATCGCTCGTAGAAAATGCTCTTAACCGCTAAGATCAATAGTTATTGGGAAATGAGTCCCAGAACTCTATGCATGTGAGTGTCTTGGAGAAGCGCTTTCATTGCACTGGTGAACAGTTCACTACCCACACACATCAAATCAGACGCATCGGCAGCTTTTCTTTCATATGTTCTTCAAAATATAAACATGTTTCATCAAACACGTAGCTTTGTGTCTAATATCTTGTAATATATCACTCCAAGAAGTCTTTCTGGTCGCCTTCCACAGTGGCTGGTACATCAGCAAAATACTCTGCATTTGGCGGGTGTTCATTTCAAACCTTGTTCACTAGGAGTAGGCTGTACGACAAATTTGGGAGAAAGGAAATCAAAACAGTGTCATTGACTTCAAGCTTCACTTTCTGTTAGGAAATTATCTTTTTAAAGTTTTAAACGTTCATATGTTGGTGAATGGTGAGCCACTTGATTTTTAACAAAGCGCTACTTGTGGCTCAAGAGCCATAGGTTCCCGGCCCCTGATATAATGCCTAATAAATTATTGTTTATAAGCGCAGGGCTGCTTTGTGTTCAGGTGTTACCAGGATAACAGCTATATTTCTGCTGCATATGTGCCACTTAATATCAGAGAGCGAATTTGCATTTTCATTCAGCCCTTCTACCGTTTTTTGTTAGATCAATGTGAAAATCTGACCGCATTTTTACACTGCATACACAGTGTATTAATTCTAAAAATCTAAACAATTTGAATAATAAGTTATCAAGAAGTATTCCTTTTTCGCCACGATACAAATACCATGCATGTTAATTAATACAATTTACTTATAGCAGTAATGTGTTTTTATATATATATATATATATAACACATTACTGCTATACAATTCATATAAACAATTTATGTAAAGATATCTATATAAGTTCATCTTTTCAGAGCAAAATTAAATATTTCTTTCAAAAATTAACCTCTATTTATTTTAGTACTGTGGCTTGACTCGACTTACTTGAGGTAAGTCACTGACTCAATTAGCATGATTTGTCTGAACTGCACTTGAGACTTGATGGTGAAGACTTGAGACTTGCTTGTGACTTGATCATGTTTTCCTTACTCCCACCTCTGGGTTTTACTGATTTATCGGTGCAGATACTTGCTTTTTGGAACTATTGGTTATCTGCAAAAATCTATTCCGATAGTTGCCGAAACTATTTATTTATGATTCCTCTGTGTTTCTCTGTGGCGGGCGCTGGAGGATTCTACGATTAGAATGGCTTAGTTCTACAGTATAACAGCAGCCTCTAGAGATGAAAAAACAATCACAGAAAACTTGTGGGGATTTGCTGTTTCTAAAGCTTTCATCATTGACATTATTCATTCATATTTTTATCCTCACTTTAATGCATATTTTGTTATTCTGATTAGATAATCAAGTGTTCTAAATTGAAGCGAGGGCATGCAAAAACAAATGCGACTTTATGAAAGTGTGCCCTGTCAGAACATACATCATATCTTATTCCTCTTTAATCTCACCTGGTGAAAAATATATACAAAACTCTTCATCTGGTGTGTGTGTATATATATATATATATATATAATATATAGGCTATAAAAAGCAGAATTTGGTAAATATTTACAGTACATACATTGTAACAGCCATGTCTGTCATTTCAAAATAAGAGTTTCCAATGTATTTTGGGCATGATTATATTCAAAAGCCTTATACACCCAAATCTTTTTTTTTTCCTAGGTATTATTGGAAATTTGGTTGAACAATAAACTGCATCTGATATTGTATTCATTTTGGACCCTTGCAGCCTATATGTCTATGGCCATCATATTAAGGAAATACAAAGAGTTTTTTCTCTTCGATCAGCCTGATTAATCAGTTATTGCTGTTTTCCACCACCTTATTACACCTTGATAGATATTAGTATCTGCAAATTTCACTATCGGTCGACCCCTATTAAATACATGTTGCAAGTCACCTGTCTTTTGGAGCATGTGCAATATGCCAAGGCTAATTGTGGTCTAATGGTTATACATGCTGGCCAAAGCTACAATGGCATATCAAGGTCTGTTAGTCAGA
This sequence comes from Xyrauchen texanus, assembly GCF_025860055.1. NCBI lineage: Eukaryota > Metazoa > Chordata > Actinopteri > Cypriniformes > Catostomidae > Xyrauchen > Xyrauchen texanus. The sequence goes on along the minus strand of NC_068284.1, from coordinate 15,844,213 downwards.
TTTGGCAAAAATGTGACTCATATGATTTCAGTCAGACAATGACATTTTAAAAGATGAATTATGATTTTAGTCTGACTTAAATCAAAGTCCATGTTACCTTTTAAAGTCCGTGTTAACATACTGAATGTGTACGACCCTTAAAGGGATAGTTCACCCAAAACTGATTCACATTTACTCACCCTCTTGTCATCCCAGACTTACTTTCTTCTACTGAACACAAATGAAGATTTGTAGAAGAATATTTCTGCTCTGTATTTTAATGTACAGTTGAATTCCCAATGATCATCTTTAAATCACTTTTGCCAAAAGAATAACTGCAAAACTTATTCATCTTCCTCCCCTGACCTTTGATCTTGACCCTGTCAACATCTCGTGTCTGAGCCTGGTGCGAGACAGAAATGATTAACTTTCAGTGGAGGCTGAGAAGCTCTGGTTTTGTGTAATGCAGATATATTTAAGACGACAGGCTGTTATTTCACACTCTCTCACCTGATGCTTAGGAACAATATTCTTACATTTTCATCTGACGTACTAAAGATGAAATGGTTAATTTGAAAGGATCTGCTTGTGTTGGTAGTAAATATACAGATTAAATACATTTGTCTATCTTCTTTTTGAATGCTTTCTGGTAACTGCAATCATTGCAATTAAATTCTTGTTGCTGAAAGTCAGTTTAGCAGTTATTTGTGTCATTTTTATTTTGGTATTCAGGTATCACTCCTCATAAGGAGAGAGCTAATCGAGAGAGCTAAAGACTTTAACATCATACTGGATGACGTGGCCATCACCGAGCTCAGCTTCAGCAAGGAATACACCGCCGCTGTAGAGGCCAAACAAGTCGGTTAGTAGTGCTGAAATACATACATGGCTTTATGTTATGATATGTCTTGGACAATTTATAACAGAAAACAATGAATTTGCAAGCGTTTATAGAGTACAAATAAAGCAAGAAATAAAGAAACGCATTTGATCACAATTGTTTGTTTTCCACAAGCTTTGGCATGATTTTAGCTTTTCAGACTGTAAAAGATTGGAATTTAAAAGAATTCACAGGCATTGGCATCATTAAGTGTCAGCTGCGATGGCAATTTTTTTAGTTGAGTTCTCGTCCTTAACTATTGTGAATTATATTGTTCCTTGCCAACTAAAAATGTGTTTACTTTAGATTTGTGAGATCCAATTCATAACAATACAATATAACAATCCTTTTCTAGCATAAAGTCAAATGTTGACCTGTCTAAATGCCACACTCTTTTGATAAGCCAGATGTTTTGGCATGTCCTTTCACATTTTCCTAATGGGTTTTTATTACTGTTGGCATTGGCTAAACTAATTGACATACACGATGAACCAAAACTTTATGACCACTCGCAGGTGAAGCGAATAACCTTGATCATCTCCTAAAAAGGCCACCGGTCAAGGTCTGGGTATATTATATGGTAAGCAAACCATCAGTTCTCATATTCAATGTGTTGAATGCAGGAGAAATGGGCAGGAGTAAAGACCTGAGTGACTTTGACAAGGGCAAAATTGTTATGGCCAGATGACAGGGTCCGAGCATCTCTGTAACGGCAAGGCTTGTGGGGTGCTCCCGGTCAACAGTGGTGAGTACCTACTGACAGTGGTCTGAGGAGAGACAAACCACAAACTGGCAACAGGGTTTTGGGTGCCCAAGGCTCATCGATGCATGAGGCCAACGAAGGCTATTCTGTCGGGCCTGAGAGGTGCATCGCACCCTGCTGCGTATGGGACTGGGTAGCCGCAGACTGGTCAGAGTGCCCATGATGTCCCCTGTCCACCATCAAAAGCACCTAAAATGGGCATGCGAGTGACGGAACTGGGCCTTGGAGCGGTGAAAGAAGGTCGCCTGGTCCGATAAGTCACGTTTTCTTTTACATCACGTAGACGACCATGTTCTTGTGCACTGTTTACCTGGGGAATTGATTGCACCAGGATGCACTGTGGGAAGATTACAAGCTGGTGGAGGGAGTGTAATGCTCTGGGCTATGTTCTACTGGGAAACCCTCAGTCTGGCCATTCATGTGGAGGTCAGTTTGACACGTGTCACCTTCCTAAATATCGTTGCAGACCAGGTACACCCCTTGATGGCAATGGCAAGCGCCCTGCCTCACTGCACACATTGCTCGGAAATGGTTTGAGGAACATGATGAAGAGCTCAAGGTGTTGCCCTGGCCTTCAAATTCCCCAGATCTCAATCCTATGAGCTTCCGTGGGATTTGCTGGACCTACAAGTCCAATCCACGGCGGCTCCACCTCGCAACTTACAGGACTTGAAGGATCTGCTGCTAATGTTTTGGTGTCAGATACCACAAGATCCTGCGGTCGTAATGTTTTGACTCATCAGTGTATATGCCAATGTTATTATATCAAGTTGTTTTTATTTAAGTTTAGATTCTCTGTCTTTGCTTCACTGTAATGTGTTCTCCCTGCAAACAAAACTGGGCTTAAAGGGATATTCACCCAAAAATTAAACGTCTCCCATCATTTACTCACCCTCATGCCATCCCAGATGTGTATGACTTTCTTTCTTCTGCAGAACACAAAGATTTTTAGAAGAATATTTCAGCTCTGTAGGTCCTCACAATGCAAGTGAATGGGTGCCAACATTTTTACACTTCAAAAATCTTAATTTGTTTTCTGCTGAAGAAAGTCAAGTACATCCGTTATTGGTGAGGAGAATTTTTATTTTTGGGTGAACTATTCCTTAAAGTAACTAGAGTACAAGTCTTGATTTAATATTATGAGTGTGTTACAACACATTGATACATTTTACTTATATAAAAGTAATGTACACTATGTTGGTGTTTTTTCAGTACTGGCTGCCAATATTGGTAATTTTTTTTTATTATTGTCATCACTTTGAAGTAAATAATATCATGGCCTATTTTTTTTATTTAAATGTATTTATTTTATTGACTAAAATTTCTGTCAGTTCATGCATTATTCAAAGTACATTCAGTATAAATTACTGGAGAGCATCTATGACATGCTGTTAATTGCCACAGAAATCGACTCTTCCCTCAGTTTGTAACAACAAATAGGTCAGTTCATGCCTAATAAAATCAATAAGTGTGTTTGTCAGAATGGTTATTCAAAGTGGTATTTGCTGATCTTTATACTATCCGCTAGAGGGCAGTCTTGTCATTCCATGATTTAGCAGTATTCACTCATGACTTAAAAAAACAATACACAACCTCCATAATATAATTTCTGTTTAAGCACTGAAATGTCATGTTTGTTTGTTTTTATCACTTAAACACATCAATATATAGTTCAGCCCGAGAAAGGTGATTATGCATGCGTGAGTCATTTTCACTTCTTAAATGACCTGTCCCTTGTTGATGTGCAGCCCAGCAGGAAGCCCAGAGGGCTCAGTTCTATGTAGAGAAGGCCAAACAGGACCAGAGACACAAGATTATCCAGGCTGAGGGTGAAGCTGAGGCTGCTAAAATGGTATGCTGCTTCTGTGTCTATATCTCTCAAGCACACACATATACAGCGGGGTCCAAAAGTCTGAGACCACAAGTGAAAAAACTTCTATTTGGCATTCTTTGCTAATGTAATAAAATAAAAACAAATGTTGCAAATAAGCATTAAGAAACACTAGGAAATGCAACTTTACACTCAAACTGCTATGCTGATAATATCATTTGTATGTAACCCTTTGCTCTAATGAAAGCAAGCAGTCGAGCTGGCATGGATTCCACAAGTTTGTGCAAAACCTGATGATCCTTGTTATCCAGCATGATTTGAGAATGTTTTAAAGAGCCTCTTGTGAGTTTCAGTGGAAGCAGGAAAATTGAATTGGAAGCAAGGTTCAAACGAGCAAACACATGCATTTGTTTTTTGTGTTGTTTGTGCATGATGGGCATTTCTCTCTATTGTTCTGCTGCCTAGAATCTTTAAATTGTTTGCCACGTTTCAGCATTTGCACTGTCTTTGCAAATTACTTTGCAGTTAGACTCTTTCCTGCTGAGTGATGCAATTCTGTTGCTAAAATGGGCCGCAGGTCAATGGCTGTATGCTGACAGTAAACAAAGGCTCAAGTAAGGGTACAGAATAATTTGTTTTGTTTTTGTTCTGTGTTTGTGCAATCCAGTTGGGTCAAGCTGTTACGAAGAATCCCGGCTACCTAAAACTCAGACGCATCAGAGCTGCACAAAGTATCGCCAAAACGGTATGAGACACATGTTTCCAAATGAAGTTATTGGTTGAATTTCATTGAAGCACATTAGCAGATGTTGATATATGTAAGCAATGTACTGCAGTGCTATACTGGCAGGACAGTTCCACAGTTAAAAAATTACTATTACTTTCTTTAAAAGTAAGTGTTTTAAATGAGAAAAATACTTCCTGATTACCTGTAAAACATCAGAACGAAATAAATGTGAGCATCATGTCACTGACCCAATTACATCTGTTAATATGTTACACTGGAAATAAAAGGTCAAGTGCACTGGATTGTGAAATGCAGTATTTTATGCAGTGTGCTCTTTAGTATAATGCACATTTTGACAAATATAGTTGGTCATTTCAAGCAGACAGTACATTTGCACAAAATGCACAGTATATATACTATACACTGCAGTAGTAGTGAAATGTTCTGTTTGTCTTGTCATCAGGTGGCAACCTCTCAGAATAAGGTGTACCTGAGTGCGGACAGCCTGGTCTTGAACCTCCAGGACAACTACTTTGACAAGTAAGATCCCAACCACTCCTGTCCTTTTACACATTATATTTCCTTTCCCCAATCAACCATGATTTTCAAAACTAATTGAAACACACAGACTTGGTTCCAGTTAGAAAGAAGGCACAGAAATTCACCTCAGTCAGGATGTCTGTTGTTCCTCAATCTAAGAGCAGTGCAGTAGTGCTTGACCTGATGTACTAAATTAGCTTGTTCTAACTTGATTCAGTTCCCACTTATTATATAATAGGATTTCTGTCCCCTTACCATAAGAACTGAATCATGTGTGCCAGTTTTGCCTTAAAACCTAGGTTGAATTGGCCTGTATATACACTACCAGTGAAAAGTTTGGACACATTTGATTGAACATGGGTTTAATAAGACTTGTTGATCTAAAGGCTTCTGCTTAAATGTTTATATTTGTTTTGTCAACAAATATTAATAATGAATGACTTTTAAAGGGTTAATGTGTTTCTGAAATGTGAACTTCGAGCATTATTAAAAAATTAAAATTTTAGGATGCATTTAATTATTCTTTTCTTTTTATATTAATTAATACACTGCCGGCCGAAAGTTTGGAATAATGTTCAGATTTTGTTGTTTCAGAAGGAAATTGGTACTTCAATTCACCAAAGTGGCATTTAACTGATCAAAGTATAGACAGGACATTACTGATGTAAAAAAAAAAAATGTCACAAAGTAATTTATTTTATCAAATCGAGAAATTTCCAGCAGCCATCAATCCAACACCTTATCCTTCAGTAATCATGCTAAATTGCTAATTTGATTCTAGAAAATCACTTGCCATTTTATAATGCTGTTTGGTTCATTAAATTAAGCTTAACATTGTCTTTGTTTTTGAGTTGTCACAGTATGCAATAGACTGCCATGTCTTAAGGTCAACATTAGTTCAGAAAAGCAAAAAAAAAAGAAACATCTTTCTCTAGAAACTTGTCTGTCAGTCATTGTTTTGAGGAAACAAGGCTATACAAGGCTTGAAATTGCCAAAAAACTGAAGATGTCATTCAAAAGTGTACACTACAGTCTTCAAAGACAAAGAACAACTGGCTCTAACAAGGCCAGAAAGAGATGTGGACGGCCAGATGTACAACTAAACAAGAGGAGAAGTACATCAGAGTCTCTAGTTTGAGAAATAGATGCCTCACATGTCCTCAGTTGACAGCTTCATTGAATTCTACCCGCTCAACACCAGTTTCATGTTCAACAGTAAAGAGAAGACTCGAGGTGCAGCCTTATGGGAAGAATTGCAAAGAAAAAGCCACTTTTGAAAGAAAAGTTTAGAGTGGGCAAAGAAACACAGACATTGGACAACAGATAATTGGAAAAGAGTGTTATGGATCTTAACCCCATTGAGCTTTTGTGGGATCAGCTAGACTGAAAGGTGTGTGAGAATTGCCTGACAAGACAGACACATCTATGGTTAGTGCTACAGGAAGCATGGGGTTAAATGTCACCGGAGTATCTGGACAAACTGACAGCTAGAATGCCAAGGATCTGCAAAGCTGTCATTGCCGCATGTGATGGAGTTTTTTGATAAGAACACTTTGAAGTAGTTTAAGAAGTTCTGAAAAAAAAATCCAAATTGTAATAGTACTTTTTCACATTATTAATGTCCTGACTAGACATTGTGATCAGTTGAATGCCACTTTGGTGAATAAAAGTACCAATTACTTTCCATAAGAGCAAAATCTGTTCATTATTCCAAACTTTTGGCAGCCAGTGTATATGTTGTTAGCATGATTATCTTGGTGGTAATGTTTGCATTTAACTTCTGTTGCAGGCTGTCATTGGGGAAATGAGATGCATCATCCATGGAGAACATATCCATATGTTAGCAGTGTTTGTTGAGCCACTATACTTATGCCCTACTTATAAATGTGACCGTGTCCCTGAGTAGAGCCTCTCTTTGCAGTTCTGTTGGGGCTCAGATAAGATTTGGGCTGGGCAGCCTTGCGCACTTACTACCCATTTATACTCCGTTGTTTGTCATTTAGCAGGTTTTTTGGTTGGGTCTTTTGGTTGATTTGGATGGTGATTTAAGCTCCAGAATTGGCACTGTGGTATCAGGTGGCGTTAAAAATTAAAAGTGTTCACAAAACACAGATGGGTTTTCTAACCTTTGAAACAATATATTGATCATGTTATAAGTGAAAGTAATTTATTCCTACATGTCATAATGAAGACATACAAATAAGAACCTTAATATGCTAACAAACAGTGTTGCCAGGGTCCCAGTTTTCCAACTCAATTGGGCTAATTTGAAAATGCAGTTGCGTTTATTTAGGCTATTCTTAAAGTGTACCATTGTTTTTGATGGTAGACTCTAGAAAGATTAAAATGTAGCATCTTACTGAAGGATAATGATAACAGGATTGAATACCTGGCAACTGCAAGCAGCGTTCAAGAGTTAGGAAAAGGCAATACCACTTTTTTTTTCGCAATCCGATACCTATTACATTTTTATTTTATTATTTTTTTCAAATTCTTAGGATAAAATGGGCAATTTAAAATATTTCTAATGCCAAAATTTGTTTTATTTTGACATTTATTAGACTTCTGTTTTGTTTACAGATAAGAAAATTAACCATGACTTTACTACTGTAAATTGTTTAACCATCGTATTTGTTGTAAAATCTTAGCAACCACAAAATGAACCATGGTTACTACAGTCATGTTTACTACAATATTACTATATAAAACCATGGTTAATTTTCATAAGTGTATAATTTTTTTTATCAATGACGAAACATGATCAATCAACTTTTAATTTAACCCTAAAAAGGTTTCTGTATCCTGGGTAATACAAACATTTATGAGACTGGGGAGTGGAGCAGTGAGTAATGAGTGAGTCAGCTAAATTTTTGTGAAAAATATTGAAAAAGGGGTTCCTGCTAAAACTGAGGACATGTGACTGTGTATAAAGTCTGGCATCATCTCACAATCTTTATCTAAAAGTAACATGGCAGCATTTTTTGGAGAAGGAGGCTGGCCTCGAGGCAAAGACTCCTATCTTTCCATGTTATTATCATGATTTTTACAAGGTGTAACATTTAAAATAAAAGTATAATTTTTTGAGAGAGAAAAAAAAAAACATGGAAATAGCTTATGTGGGCCCTAATATGTTGGAAAATAGCATTTAATACATTTTCAGATGTACCTTCATATTCTTGCCCATTTAGGATTTAATAAACTTCACACAAATCTATTATCAAAAATGTCACTCATTATTTAGTGTGAATTAACTCCAGATGCTGTTTTGTTTTGTTTGCTTTGTTTTTGATGTTACTTTTGCCAAGCACTTCTCTTATTTGACAGAGCTCTGTCTGTTAGTGCTTGTGTCTTTCATATTGCTTGTGAGATAAGATGAACAGAAGAAAAATCTATCCTACATAAATATTTGCTAAAATTATTTTTTGTTGTTTTTTCCACTTGGAAGCATATGATGTGATAATTACCATAATTTTTATGATAATTAAAATCACTAGTTAAAAAAACATTAGAAGCAGTATTATTTATGTAAAGATCGATATTCACGATACAACGTCAGTATCGATACTTTAGGATCTTTACAGTGTCACCTTTCAATCAGTACACTGTCAATTTTGACTGAAATTCGCAGTCAAAAATGTAACATTCGAGCGCATGAGACATTGTTACGTGCAAATGTTGTTCCTATGTAAATTAATCTATGGAACACCTAGTCTACACTATTAAAAATCTGTATGTCAGTCTATTTTTGTGGTATTTATGCATCAGTCGATGCTGCATCTGTGCCGAACATGGCTGTGTGACAGCTCTAGATTAAGCATAGATGAGTCACATCTACATCAGTAACATGTAGAGCTTGTAGGCATGTTGAGGAACTGCAGATAGAAGCAACATTATCATAAAAATTACTTTGAGTAGCTCACAAGTGTCCCAAATAATGACTGAACAAATTATGCAAATACTGTCAAATATTTATGGACTGCTACATCATTGTAACACATTTTAACATACAGTAGGTAGTAGTTAATATTTAGGCTATATGTCACTTTTAAAAACATGTCATATGAGTAATTCACAAAAATAGTAAAACCTGCTGATTAAAAATGAGTAAATTAAAAACACCCAAAAATCAAACCTATGTCAAATATGACCTGCAGTATATTGCATATTAAATGATGCAGTTTTGTCAAAATGCCTTTCTGTGACATGGTTTGGCATATATATGTATGTATGTATGTGTGTGTGTGTATGTGTGTGTGTGTGTGTGTGTGTGTGTTTACTCAATGTTGCTACTATATGTCTATACTATACAAGCCCACCCGAACTTGCCAGTAGTTACGCCACTGGCATACATACTGCTAAAATAGCAATGCCATTGCGAACAGTCCCAAAAAAAAACTTGGGAGGTGGGAATCCTGCCATTTTTCACTGTTTAAATCTTGAATTTTTTTACAGTTTCTTTCTCTTCACATGTTTCCAGCTGTTGATTACGCTTTTAGAATGTGTTTGACATGCACTGTAGTACTGGCAGAGGTTTTTAATAAATAATGTGTTTTTTAGACTACTTGTGGGGAAAACTTGTGTTGCCTGATATTCCCTTATTTAGAATTGAGATCCAAATACGACCCAAAAGTCTGAGACCTCTTGTGACGTTTCTTTTTTGCATTTCTCTAATTGAATACAATATTGCTTAGTTGAATTGAAAACTGCACATGAATTTCTGAATTTCTTATTATTTGGTCTGTCCCCCTTTTTGCGTTAATGACAGCATGCACTCAAGCTAGCTTGGACTCCAAAAGTTCCAGCATGATTTGAAAATGTTTCAAGGAGCATCTTGTGAGTTTTAATGGTGAAAATGAATGTGTTGATATGGTCATTGACACAATTTTGCCTGCATTTGATTAGTGACTTAAAAATAGTGCAGAATATTAAATATAAGACATTTTCCTACAACTTTTATTTCCAGATTGGAAATTTAAAAAAGGAAAAGAAAACTTGATATTCAGTGTCTCATACTTTTGGACCCTGCAGTAGTTTTAGTCTTAACTGTCTCAAGTTTGGGACTTTTATGTTCTCCGGTTGTAAATACACTGAGTTAAGATTAAAGAGAAGCCTATAATAAGGATTCAGAGTAATAGACACAAGCTTACTGTGAAAAGACTTTTAGTAAAGAGGATATTTAGTCAGTGGGTGGCGCCAAACACAAAGCCAGGACTTCCTTGTCCAAAATGTCCTTTACATGGAACTCTGGAACCATGAGATAAAGATGAGTCTTAATGTTGAGAAAGAGCGGTAGCTAGAGGGTTTCATGTTTTAACGTGATCCATTGAAATAGGGTCTCTAGTGACTCTGAAAGCCTCAATGGATTAGAGCGACAGATTTTCAGGAGGGGCTGATATGAAGAGTACTTAATATATTATCCCTTTGGTAATATTCAGGAGAGGTATAATAAAGAGGGGGCGGAGCCACTGAAGTTGGCGTACAGGGCCAATCCCCTTTCTTAACCTCCCAGCCTATAGCGTGGATTGGTATTTTTTGAACGCATAAAAACCTAAATGCGAGGGAGCCTGCCTGTTTGTCATATAGGTTGCCGAAGATATCTGTGTTATTGTAACGTTTGAGAGCTTGAATATCCAGCTCCTCTGACCTCGCTTTGGGCACAAATGCACGGTTAATCCTAAACCGGTTTTGGTTTGATCTACAGAACGTGCTGCGCTGAACGCACTAATATGCAAATGTAGAAGAGGAGACTTCTGTCGCCTTCCACCCTTCCCTTTCCTGTATCCTCTCTCGCCCCTCCCGTCCCTGCCCATGCATTAACTAGAGCAGATTATCAGCTGGTATATCTCCATGGAGACGCTGACCTCATGCTGGGACGAGCGATCTGGGCCAGTCACCATGGCGATCCGCCAGGACATTAGACTTGATCTCCCTTACCTATAGCACGGTGCACTTAATAGCGGCTTAGCAGCTATTTCTGAAGCTCAGTAGCACATCCTGGGATCAAGTTGTTTTTCCACAGTGCCATGTAGCACTGCAGATATTGAGTACCATTGGTGCTGCTGCTCAAGAATTGTGCGCTCATGCTAGATGTGTGACCTACATCCCACTTCAGAGTCATGATGCACTGCAGTTAGTGCATGTCTGCTGTGTCCTTGCCTCAGAATCTGCACCACTGGTCTACAGAAATGCACACTGATGCATTTGCTTAGTCATTTGCACTGAGTGAACACTGCATTTCATACTCAAAGCCTTTTTGTAGCATTGAGAAAAGTCCAACACTGTTGTCATGGCCTACAGCATTCAGTCATTTTGATCTTAGTCCATTCTATTTGTTAATAATGCAATAATAATAGCAAACCTAGGGAAATTAATTCAGGATTAAAGCTTTGCATGTGCCTCCCAGTTGGGATAGATTAAATTACCATATTCATGTTTTACTAAGAAAATGAAGATTCAGGCTTTATTGGAAGAAAGTAACTTACTAGCCTTTGTTATAGTAGTAGTAGTTCTGTAGCTCAAATGGTAGAGCAATGCCAAGGTCATGGGTTTAATGCCCAGAGAACATACAGAAAATATAGGTTATTATACCTTGAATGCATTCTGCTTTTGGATAAAAGCATCTTCCAAGTACATGCATGAAAAATGTATTGTAAAAAACATGGTATTGTAGAATCATGTTACTATGACTTTTTTGATGTGGTTCATTGTACATATCGTGGCAGATTCCTGGTGAAATAAGCACTAGAGGCGCTACAATAGCTCTGACTTTTATTCACTTTCACACAAATCGTCAAATGGAAGATTATCAGTGAATAATCACACATCCTTTTTATGCTATCTTATTACATTTTTACTTTTCTCAAAACAGTGGGCATTTCACCTCAGAACTGCTGTGATACGTTAATTTGTTTTAAAAAGTGGTGGTTAACTACTACTCAAATACATGTATCAGTACATTTTATGGAAAGTTTTTGGCTCTGGGTTGTAATCTAATAAAACTTTTGTATATTATGAGCGGGGATACGTCTGTTTGTATTTTGCTTTGCGATTTAACTGTAAAGAAGCATGAGCTGCTTGCGCAAGAGCATGCGTTCGAATCCACGGCGGACTGAGTGACTCCAGCTAGGTCTTCTAAGCAACCAAAGTGGCCTGGTTGCTTGGGAGGATAGAGTCACATGGGGTAACCTCCTTGTGGTCGCTATAACGTGCTTCGCTCTCAGTAGGGTGTGTGGTGAGTTTTGCGTGGAGGCCGTGGAGAATGACGTGAAGCCAACACATACACTATGTATCCGCGGTAATGCACTCAACAAGCTACGTGATCAGATGCGCGGATTGAAAGTCTCAGATATGGACTGATTCGTCCTGAGATTCAACTGAGATTCGTCCTCCGTCACCCGGATTGAGGCGAGTCACTACGCCACCATGATGACTAAGAGCACATTGGGAATTGGGCATTCCAAATTAGGGGAGAGAAAATAACAAACACGACTGCTGGATTGCCACTTATATTAACACATACGAGCAAAATGGAAACTCCTGCTCAAGAGCTGGAGATGTTTCTTCTGAATTAGACTCTTATCTGACAAAAGATATTTCAAAAAATTGTGGGGACAAAATTGGTTAAGGCAAAAAGTGGTAGGGACATGTCCCCCCGGTCCCATCTGTAAATTACACCTACGTATGTACGTAATATAATTTTGCGGAAATGGCGTCACATTTAGGTAATTCTTTGAGGCTGATTGTAAAAGAACATAAGCTACAGGCCTCTTGTTTCCAGGTTGAATTCGCTCCCCTGGAGATGAATTGATGAATTGGTGCCATTGGCCTCCACATTAATTTACTGTGTGGAATTAATTAACCTGTTTCTTTTTTATGGCACCCTCATTATGGTGTCAAAAGGGATTTGGAAAGCTTGCCCTAGTTTGGTTAATATTGCTTCTTTTACGTCTTCCGTTTTCCTCAAATTTCTATAGTTTAGGTCACACTGTACGCAAAATTATACATAGATTTGTCCTGGCTTTGGTGTTCTTAAATCAAAATTCTCTGTACACCCTCTCCAGACACCACCTCCCTGTAAAAGTGTGTAATTGCATATCCATAGACTCAAGTTTAGTAAAAGGTGCAATGTTTTTTCTCCAAAGAGGCATTCTGTTTTTGCCTTCTGACACCTGAGGGTCAAACACTCACGTCTTTGTTTCTTGCTAGAAGAACAGGAATGCTAAGTGAAATATTGGAAGTGTGTTTAACCTCTGGTTCACAAGTAGGTATTAAATTTGAATCGGACCTCTTTGTGTGCAGCATCAATTCTCACACTTCATTGATATATGTAATATGTTATGGCTATAATAGTTTCAATGCCTGAAGATTTGTAAAAAGAAAATAAGGTGTTAGGTCTCATTCTGGACTGAAAAACTTAGTTTGTGACAAAATTACTTTGTTTAGTTTTTGTAACTGAAATGATCTGCTGATGAATAATGATTGAAGGTTACACTACTGGAGCAACATGCTTATTAAGGGATATTTTGGTCCTCTGCAAAAGACTACTGGAAAGCCATTGAAGATTATTTATGTAATCTTAGTTCAGTGGAAATTATCTCTCAACTAGCCAGCTCTGAATGGAAACACCAAGAGCTCTAACTTTGAGGGAAAGAGCTTGCAGGTTTTTATCATTTTTATCCAAAGCAATAGCGGTAGCTTCCTCTTTCATTGTATGTCAGGAAACAGGCCCTTAATCCCCCAATGTCAGTTCCCACAAGTGCAGACACTGCACGTATCAGCCTCAGACCACATGGCCGACCTCTGTTTGTAACACTTGATAGAAGCTGTCGTTCAATTCTGTAATTAGCCAAATGGCTCTGCTCTGCTACGTCAGTCTGCTTTTTATATCTTCCTTGTAAAAAAAACAACAACAAAAAAAACACTTTCAAAGCTCAACATTAATGCTAATGGTACTATGTTTTTGTGATTTTCAATCTAGGTCAATTTAGCTAAAAAAAAAAAGTTCTCCTGGGTAGGGTTGCACCAGCTGTGCGTAAGGTCTTAAGCTGGGAAGTAAAGTTCACATTAGTTACAAACTAACTAGTAGTTATTAAGCCCCAAGTCATTGCTTAATTTGGTTGCACCTCCTGTCCTTAAGGCAAGACTTATCTAGTAGGTCATAAACTCTCCATAATCAATGCGTAGTATTGTAATATACATAATGTTTAGTCACATACTATGACATTTACCTGAGTTGGTTCAATAAGCAGCCTTCAAGTTTGAACAGTGTTAAAATGCCATGCATTTTAATTTTTATCTTGTTACGGTTAATGTTCAAACCTTGTTTTCTCACATAACTGTCAGCTGTTATAAATTCTATATTCATTTAAATACAATCCATTATAAATTATAGATTTAATAAATAGTACATTCAGTCTATGTAAATAATATTATTCAGGAACTGTATCTAAAATTAATAAAGGGAAATAAATAAATACTAATACAACAGGCTGGAACATTTTTTAATTAATTCACATTAATATCCTATATATTTTGTATGTGTTGAACCTTGACAATGGGCGACGCACCATGGAAAGTGCAGCGTTAGATCAGTTTCATGCTGAAGAGATGCGAGTATATATGCATGAGTATAAATGTCAACATAATCATATGTGTCTAAAGGATTGAAGTCTGTCATGCAAAACATGAGCTCATTGATGTCATAAAATATAATTGTTTTTTTATTCCAACCATTCCTCCTGGTCATAGGCTGCTGTAAATATTTTGTTTATACGTAGGTTTACGTTCTACCTAAGTTTAGTGGTGCATAAATTGTGACTCAGTGCCCATTTACGCCACAACTAGGCTAAGTTGTAACTTACTTACAGCTGGTGCAACCAACCTGTTTGAGGTTAATCAGTTATGTCGGTGGCCATTTTGTAATAAGTAGAGCTCCTTTTTACTTGAATGTGAAAAGAACAAAATCTCACAAACTGTTTGTCAAGATTGTTTCAAAAACATATTTTTATCCAGCAATAAAATCTGACAGCAGTGGTATCATTTCTTGAAATAAATTGAAAATATAATTGGCTCTTTAGGGACTTCCATTATTACAGATCGCATATTGAGCACTGTAATACCTCTATCACTAAGATGATTGGCTCTTTAAACTGTAAGCAGGGACTTCTATTCCTACAACATGATCACACCGGTAGTCAGCATCTTATTTCCGGGAGTTCCGGTACCCTATCGGCCACATTATGCTGACAAACAGACAAGCACTGTCTCCCATCAGACATTTTTACATCGGCTTAAGTGTGTTTACCTTCCCTTGTTGCTCTGCCAGGAGCATTGTGTTCTGATCACGAGATAAAACCAGGAAGTATTCATGTTCGCATAATCAGAGAAGAGCGCGATTTGGAGGTTGGTTTTCTCCCACTAACATTAAGATTTTTCTCCCCTGATGTTTAGTGTTGGGTACAGTTAATAAAATATGCACCACTCTTCACTGTATTACATCCTTTACAGCTGAAAAACAAAAATAACGCTTTTGGCACCCCTCTGTGCACCCGGAAAATGAAGCTCACATGTGCCCATAAGCCCAACGACACTTAACACTATGGCCACTGGGGGCAGTGTTCCGAATTTCGGTAAGTATAGACTGATTTTAGCTAAAGAAAAATCAACATACTGTTTCCAATTTCACTGTGAGATCAGCCTGATTCCCACATGCTCCATATAGACCATAATCAAGATGTAATCAAATATTCATTATTATTCATTATTAAAGATAAGTATCTATCATTAAAATCTATATTGATTGACCACTGTTTTAAATATTGGGGGACCTGCTCCCTTCAGTGTCGGCCCTGGATTTCTCCCATTCTGCTGAACTATATTCTGGCTCTGGTCTCCATAAAAAACTATGTAAAAACTGCCAAAACGAGTGATCCAGATGGAGAAGAACAACCATTCTTAGTGTTAATTGGAGTAACAAGGTGTTCATTTACAACTTGTACTGTTATTGGCTGTCATAACTTCAATTGATCAATGTAATTAACATCATAGCTTCATGTCATCTACCCACTCCTTAAACGTTGGCGGGTGAGGCACAGTCAAAAATTGGGCATCGGGACTGTAAAGTGTCAGCACTATGGAACAAAATGCTTTTTTTGTATTTATTAAAAATTGTATTCACATTATCCGGTAAGAACATACGCCGAGGCAAAACAGTGGAGACAGGAAAATGAAAACAGGCTTCCGTTGTGAATCAGAGGAAACATCAGCATCCAGGAAAAAGGTGGATACAAGTGATCCTTCTCCTTCCCCGTATAATGTCTCATACAAAATGTAATTCCAAATGTAACTGCATAGGTGTACAGTCTTAATAAACATGCCAGCGTTATGTTTCTCTCAGTGGGAAGATGAAGGACTCTTATTACATGTCACTGGATCTGTCAAGGTTTCTGCCATCTTCTCTTCTGTTTGGGGTTAAACAGACCCCTGTGTGTTCATCAGGTCTACTCCCACTAATGACTGTGTGTCTGGCACAGATGGTGAGCACTGAGGGTCTCTAGGCTTTGACACACTGAGTCAGGACTGATTAACGTAGTCTCTCAGGGCTCTTACCCAGTGGGATTTCATGGTCTGAAGCCAATATGGAGGACTTTCCTTATGACAACTTACTTTACAGTAAAACTGGGCGCATTTAGTTGTGTCATTAAAACCCATTGGTCTAATTAGGTGAGCAATCTTGTAGCAACTTTTATACTTTTGTAATACAGATAAACTCTTACCTGAAGGATGAGATTCCCATAATGAATACTTATCTGAGCAACGTTTGATACTCAAAATCAGCTCTCTGTTTGTTCATGATTGTAATGAATGTTATGAGTTGTAGACAACACATCATTCAACCACTAAATATTACCAATATTTTAGCCGTGCTGTGATAGTGAACCTCAATTCTCAATTATATGATGAATATTTAATGGCAAGATCAGCAGGACACTCCCATGCTTCTGCTGCTACCCTTCAAGGGTTTCAAGTTACAACATGGAGGGGGAGGGACTGCTGAGGTAAAAAGGCTTGAAGCAACTTCACTCCTTTTTTCTATACCAGCTCAAGTACATTGCTCGGCCAATCTATTCGTACTCATTCTAAAGAAATTATGAATGATCTCAAGACACTTAAGTGTTCTCTTGATTAAAACCATATTGCTAAATTTTCTGGGGATTTCATAAAGATAGACTATCCAGTTGTTTGGGGAATTTCCTATTTATACTTCCTTACTGTTTTAGGCTTATGCTAATAAAGCTGTCTGATATCTTTCTATAGCAAAGCTATACAGAAAGTAATCAAGAAACATTTAAAGTCTTGAAACTTCTTTTAGCATTAAACCATCCCTCATCTCTGAAACCATCCATTAAATCTATACATTGGACCGCCTTCTTGCATAGTGTTTGCTTTTGAAGAAAGTGTTGTATTGGGAGGGGTTGTAAGCAATGGGGGAAGGGAACAAATGTGCAAGATGAAAAAGTGTATGTTTAAGACCCAAAAAGCACCATGCACTTTATTTTAAAAGATGATTATATGAAGTTATTCAAGCATAAAAATGGAAAGATGCTCTATGGGGGAAAAGGAGGGAAAATCTGTTTCACCGCTCAGGATTTCACAAGTTCACAAGATATCAAAACACAGAGCATGTAAGAACATGACTTACTACACCTGTAACATTCCTTTCACCCCACATGTGAACTGAATTTTTTTTCTATTCTTTTTTTTTTTCTTAATGGGTGGTTTCTTATGGCTCTTTCAATAATTTTTGTAAAGTGCCCAAAAACAAAAACTAAAAAAAACATCCATAAAATCTCAGTTAAAATCCAAACGTGTAATCATATTTTGACGTAAAATATATATATATAATAAAGTATGAAACGTAGATTAGTAGAGGGGTGTATTATAACAACAGCCTGCCAGATTTTTTAATCCGGAATCTAGATCCGATCCGTGTTTTCGCGCTTGCCTGCAATTGTTAGGTCGGATTTCACCGTCTTCTCGACCGCTTCTGTCCGCCATTTCGTGCTGTTTTGCAGGGCTGTTTGCAAGTCGTGTCATGGAAGAACAATTAAGCGTCTTTGTTTTATTGCGGTTGTGACGTGAGGAAGCATTTAAGGAAGGCGGCCCGCGATATAATGAACACAAAGAAAATACATCGAATGCCAATAAATTATTAATAATGACAGTGGTTTCTCATTTTATTTTGTTTCATTTTATTCTGGATATTCCCTTTGCCCTTTGGGGGATTAGCCAGTGCAGGAAATCGACAGAGCAAAACCATGTCACATAAAGTTGTTGTTTACATTAATTTACATTGAAATGTTGTCTGCTCATTAAGCAGACGCTACATGTATCATACAGTAGCCAACAATACTGAATTTTATCGTTGTGTTTGCCGTTTTAAGCGTTTCACAGGTGCTGAAAAGCCGTTAAGCTATTTGAATATTGTTTTTTAAATAAACTAGCACTTTAAAACACTAAATGGTCTTTTGTGATACATTAGACTCATTTAATCTGTTAGTCCATTCCGAAATGTAAAGGGGAATGGGAACATTTTACAGTAGTCAATGAAGGCATGTTTGGATGGCACACTGCTCGGTGGCCTTGAACTCACCTTGATCATGCAATGAACGAATTATAAAATAAATCAACCAATCTTTGGTAATACGACAATACTATTCCATTTTTTAACATTAGTTATGCATTATGTATCATGAACTAACAATGATCAATTTATTTTTACAGCATTTATTAATCTTTGTTAATGTTTGTTAATTAAAAATATAATTAGTTTGTAGTGCATTGCCTAATAATAAGAAATACAAATTGTTAATTGTTCATTACTATATGTTTAAAGTAACATGAACCAAGATTAATAAATGATGTAAAAGTATTGATCATTGTTAATTCGTATGAACTAATCCAACCTTGTTTTAAAGTGTTACTGAATCTTTTTTGTTATAAAAGTATATGTACATTATCCTGGTCAAGCACTTCATGACATTTGGGTGGGGCAATAATAATTTAGTCAGGTTGTTAAAGCCTTCATTGTGTGCTAAACTCTAACCCTAATATATCACAAAAGCAAGGAAAGGGTTGTGTTTCTAGTACAGCCTTTTACATGGGCGTATTTAAATGGAAAGATTTAAAGCCGGAGCACATTCTAATGTAATTACTTAAGTAGTGTTGTTTTTTGTTATTTGATTTTTTTTATGTTGTTTGTTAACTTCTTAACTTTTTTAAATAAAAGGTGTTTATTGGCTCCATTTACCTTCCACTTTCTTTATAATGATTCATTTATAATGTGTGTGGTCTAGTCCAAATAAGTAGGTTAGGACAGTAATAACTGAACACTTTGATATTTTTCAATAACACAGGCCACATTGATAAACCAGCTGGCCCTCTCTGTTACCAACAGACATAATAGGAACTGGTTAGGCTGCATGTAGAGATGATTCCACTCCCAGTTTTATTTATTTATTAATTCCTTCATCAGTTGATTGCTATCCTTACACTGTCTTGAAAAATGAATGGACTGAAATTGATCTTGCCAAGATTCCTTTCACTTTCCAATCCATTTTGGTAATAGTGAAAGGGCCTTTCTTATTGTGTAATGTCACAGAGATTACACTAGATGGTACTGAATTGCCTTTCTCAATAGCTCTACACTTTAAAGATACAGAGGATTGGTATGGTTGTCAATTTGTATATGTACTCAAGATATAAAGATAGGACTGGAGACACACAAATGTGTTTACATTCAATGCATTTCAAATATGTATTACTCTTGAAATATATTGATTGTTTTCAGTTTCCATTTTTATGTAATTCAGTATTTGTTAAATACATATTCACTTTCATATTTATTTGTGGTATGCAAGTATAGCCGATGCTTTAGCCCAAAGTGCATGACATTATTACAGCTCCTCATGGAGCAACCTGAGGTTAAATTACTAGATCACAGCAAGGGCACAATGGTGGTAAGGGGGGTAAGGTTGCATATGCATTGTAGGGTTAATGATAAATATTATTTACATCTTTATTAAAATATAAATGTAATTGATTATACTATATGCATAGTCAAAGTGTAATTCATTAATTGTTCAAATAATTGTAATTAATTATTGGATAATGTATATATATATATAAGGGAGAATCCCCCTTTCCCAATATTCAGATTAATGGTTGACTGATACAGTATACAGCAGCCCCAAACAGTATTTGTTCAGATTCGAGTTACAAGTCAAATGTGTGCATTTCATTGCATTTTATGATAAAACATAAAACCAAGAAACAAATGACACTAGACCTTTTCTCAGACATAACTTTTTTTTTTACATTTTGCTTTAAAAGTGTGCTTGTGCTACCTCTCTTTAAATGCCACTAGATTTGATATTTTGTTAAAGGGATATTTCACCCTAAAATGAAAATTCTCTCATTAATTACTCAACTTCATCCTAGTACAGATGTGTATGACTTTTCTTCTGCTGAACACAAACAAAGGTTTTTAGAAGAATATCTCAGCTCTGTTGGTCTTTTCAATACAGGTGAATGGTGACCAAAAGGCAGCATAAAAGTAATTTACATCACTCCAGTGGTTATATCCATATCTTCAGAAGCGATATGATAAGGGTGGTTGAGAAACAATATTTAAGTCCTTTTTTACAATAAATCTCCACTTTCATGTTCTACTTTTGTTTTTGACGATTTGCATTTTTTTGTGCATATCACAACCTACTGGGCAGTTTATAGTTTAGTTTCTCACCCACATCTATCATATCACTTCTGAAGATATTGATTTAACCACTGGAGTAGTGTAAATTACTTTTATGCTGCATTTATGTGCTTTAGAGACCTTCAAAGTTTTGGTCACCATTCACTTGCATTGTGAGGAAATATTCTTCTAAAAATCTTATTTTGTGTTTAGCAGAAGAAAGAAAGTCATACACATCTGGTATGGTATGAGGGTGAGTTAATGATGAGAGAATTTTTATATTTGGGTGAACTATCCCTTTAAGTCATGCAAAGGCATTCATACATTTTTAAGTATGCCTAAAGTCTCCATATACTTTTTCGGGGCACTGTAAATTTTCCAATGGTTAGTTCCTCTAATTATTCTATTTTGACCACTCAGTCCTGAGTATGTGGTTGTATCCTTTTATTGTAGCTTCATTGGATGAACAACCTTTTTCCTGTATATTTTATTGGCAAAGTTCAAATATAATGGATTGACTTTCCCTCCTGTATTCTGTCATATTATGAGTTTATGTCTGGTTCTATCATGGTCAGTGTTTCGGTTCAGGGTAAAATCGAGCAGTTTGGTTTACCTTTATGTGTTACTCTGTCTGGCCACAAGAGGAGGCTAGAGTATATGGAAGATGCATGGAAGGAATTAATGTTGGGCTTTTAGATCGCAGTGAAATTTTTTTTTTTAAAGTCATTTCAGCTCTTCCTGTGGCAGCTTGTTTTATGGACTCAGATTCTAGTGTGGGAGTTAGTGGGAGTGAATGCCGGTTTAATGGCCACTCACTGTTTATTATATTTATTTATGTTTCAGGTTTAATGATGAAATCAAAGTTGTCAACTATAGTATGCTTTTTAAAGTAATACAATTACAGAATTTAATACGAAATGCTACATTTTAGCCCATAGTGTTGACTTAAGTTAACCTGCCTAAACTTTGAATGAAGATCAAAGTCCACCCCCGGCACACTTGAATAACCTCCAGATATGGTCTGATTGCTCTAGTTTAATCAAGATATGCATATCATTGGATTGCTATAGTGAATTTTTTTTTTAAACATGTTGCAGCAATTGCATGCATTTAACACCTGTAGTAACACCTGACAAACATTGTACAAACATTTGCACTCTGTACATTTAATTATAGATCCAATATGCTCGTGCTGTGTGTATACTAACTAAAATTCCTCTGATATTTCTATTGCTTTTCAAAAATGTTAAGTGAAAAGTAGTCAAATGTTTCCTCTGGGAGAGAGCTGTGGAGAGGTATACATAGAATTGGTGGCCAAGCTGATACAGTATACATTTTAATCAGAAAGTAAATCAGAATCAGCTTTATTGCCAAGTATGCTTACACATACAAGGAATTTGTCTAGGTGACAGGAGCTTCCAGTCAACAACAATACAAACAATACCAAAAACAGCAGCAAGACATAGGTAATTAAAAACAAATAATTATACATATACGTACATACACTCACCTTCATACATACCCACATACACACACGTAGTGCAAATCTAATACAATCTGTATATAAAGAACAAAAAACAGTATATTATGTACAGAGCAATGTAAGTAATGGCAGAAGTGGATATGTTGGATAATATAAATAGACTTAAACTGTGTATTGCACATAATTATTGCTCAATGGGGCAATTTAATTGTTCATTAGATGGATAGCCTGAGGGAAAAAAGTGTTCCTGTGTCTGATGGTTCTGGTGTTCAGAGCTCTGAAGCGCCGGCCAGAAAGCAACAGTTCAAAAAGGTAGTGGGCAGGGTGATTGGTGTCCAGAGTGATTTTACCAGCCTTTTTCTTCACTCTGGAAGTGTATAGTTCTTGAAGGGGGGGCAGGGGGCAACCAATAATCCTCTCAGCAGACCGAACTTTGTAGTCTTCTGATGTCTGATTTCGTAGCTGCACCAAACCAGACAGTTATTGACATGCAGAGGACAGACTCAATGACTGCTGAGTAGAACTGTTTCAGCAGCACCTGTGGCAGGTTGAACTTCCTCAGCTGGCGAAGGAAGTACAACCTCTGATGGGCCTTTTTCACAATGGTGTCAATGTGTATCTCCCACTTCAGGTCCTGTGAGATGGTAGTGCCCAGGAACCTGAATGACTCCACTGCTGCCACAGTGCTGTTTAGAATGGTGAGGGGGGACAATGTTAGGGTGTTCCTCCTAAAGTCCACAATCATCTCCACCGTTTTGAGCAAAGTTCAGCTCCAGGTTGTTTTGAATGCACCAGACAGCCAGCCGTTCAACTTCCTTTCTATATGCAGACTCATCATCATCTCGGATGAGGCCGATGACAGTGGTGTCATCTGCAAACTTCAGGAGCTTGACAGAGTGCTTGGTGGCGCAGTCATTTGTGTACAGGGAGAAGAGTAGTGGGGAGAGCACACATTCCTGGGGGGCACCAGTGCTGATGGTACAGGTGGTGGAAGTGAATTTTCCCTGCCTCACAAGCTGCTGCCTGTCCGTCAGAAAGCTGGTAATCCACAGACAGGTAGAGGTGGGAACAGGGAGTTGGTTTAACTTAGTCCGGAGTATATCTGGGATGATTGTGTTGAAAGCCGAGCTGAAGTCCACAAAAAGGATCCTTGCGTATGTCCCCGGTCTGTCCAGATGTTGCAGAACGTGATGCAATCCCATGTTGACTGCATCATCCACAGACCTGTTTGCTCGATAAGCAAGGTGGGCCAGGTGGGCCAACACCAGTCTCTCAAATTACTTCATGACCACAGATGTCAGGGCGACAGGTCTGTAGTCATTAAGTCCTGTGATTTTAGGTTTCTTAGGGACAGGGATAATAACTGAGCGTTTGAAGCATCATGGGACCTCACACCGCTCCAGTGATCTATTGAAGATCTCAGTGAAGATGGGGGCCAGTTGGTTAGCACAGGAACGAAGGCATGCTGGTGAGATGCCATCTGGGCCTGGAGCCTTCCTTGACCTTTGCTTCCGAAAGACACGGCACACATCATCTTCACAGATCTTGAGTGCTGGTTGTGTAGCAGTAGGGGAAGGTCCGAGTGCATGTGTGGTGTGAAATTGGGCCTTTCAAATCTGCAATAGAACACATTCAGGTCGTCAGCCAGTCGTTGGTCCGCCACAGGGTTGGGGGTAGGAGTCCTGTAATTAGTAAGTTGTTTCAGGCCACTCCACACTGATGCAGGGTCGTTAGCTGAAAACTTGTTTTTCAGCTTCTCAGAGTAGCTTCTTTTAGCCACTCTGATTTCCCTATTCAGTGTGTTCCTGGCCTGATTATACAAGACTCTATCCCCACCCCTGTAAGCCTCCTCTTTGGCATGATGAAGCTGTCTGAGTTTTCCTGTGAACCATGGTTTATCATTGTTGAATGATAAAAATGTCCTAGTAGGGATGCACATATCCCTACTAGGACATTTTAAAGAATATAGTCATCCATGGGATAGTCCTGTACCCCTCTTCCTTGTCGTTTGACCTCAGTTACTCTGTGGGAGAAAATTGTGTTATATTATTCACTAAATGAATACCTTTGATCCTATGCTGTATGCATTTCACATGCTCTTATAATCTCTCTTAAACAAACTATTTGCATGAAGTGATACCATGTACGACTTTTCATGAGATCGGATTGAGTGATATTTAAACATGTTTGGGACATGTTACCCGCAACTTACCATTCATAATAATGGGATACTCAGCCACCAACTTACTCTCTAATGAGCTTATGCACTGCTGGGTGAGTTTAAGATGTGCCTTGGTTTGTGGACAAACTAGAAGATATAGAGCCAGAATGAGCCCAGTTCACTGTTTCTCTCTATTATTTTTTTTTTCTATGTGACTGTGAATGCTTCTTATTATAGTTAATGAATAATCTACAATGCAGCCATTATGCAGGAGACATTCCTATAGTTTAATCACACAATGTGTGTTGCAGCTGAAGAGAGGACTTCTCTAATGTCGTGTGAATGAAAAGAACCTTGTCCAGTGGAGGGGAATGTTTCATATTTTGATACTGTTTGTTGTGTCTTGATTAGACATTGTTTATAGTGCATAAGAATCCAGACACCCTTTTCTGACCTTTGCTACAGAAATCAGTTTTTCTAAACTATTTTCAATAGAGAATAACATCCAGTGGCATGACAAGACTCTCTGTCAAACATCAAACCTTGCCAGGCAAGATGTGTGAGGGATGAACAAAGAAGGAAAGGGTATTTACAAGTCCTCTAGGTAAACTGGGGGTTGGGGCCCGATAAGTTTGGGAGAGAAAATCAGGAATTCTTTGCAGGAGGTCAAAAAGACAGTAGTTTATGTTCAGCAAACATTTGGAGAAATAAGCTAAGCTAAGCCTCGTTTAGGTCAAGGAATAACTAGAAATGTCATGGCTGTCAATTTTACACTTGAAACTAAGTTTGTAATTAATTTTGGAGTGAAAAATAGAATAGAAATTTCTTTCGGAAGGTTTCAGCAAGCTTCAAACATTGAGAAGGTCAATAAAATGTTGGCCTACTCAGAGCATTCATAAATGTGATCCTAATGGCTCTGCTTTGAGTCTAGAAAGTTAAAAAATATATCTTGTGGTCACATCTCTTTTCCTTCTGTTGCTCTTTTCTTGATTACAGATCCTGTAGGGAGACTGGGGATGAAAGTAACACATTTTGTTTGAGCGTCAGTAACTCAGTGGTTGTTTGTGCTAGGTCTCTCAAACTTTGATACATACTACCCATATCTGTCTTCTACAAATATAACTCATTTGGACATCTACTACTCAATCACAGATTATGTGAGTTAGTGTCAAATACAAAGAGTTCTGTTGTTACAACCGACCCCACAACTGGTGTGAGTTGTAACACTAGCTGGGGATGGATGTAACAATGAGAGGTAATTTGATAAAATAAGATCCACACTATACAAGTTATACAAGAACTTTATTGAAGAATAAAGAAGACATTGTTTTAAACAAGATGAACAATTTAAAGTGACATAAACACATATTTTTTCAAAATTTTACATTAACGGAAAAAATATTTCTGTGTGTGTGTGTGTTTGTTTGAGTGTGTGTGGACTGTATTCCTGAATGTGCATGTGTCACAGGTTCAATCACTTTCACAATTGTGGCAAATGTAGACTGCTGCCCCTGAAGTGCAGGCTTTGTGGGCCCAGAACTGACATATTTATTTTGGCCTCGAGTTTGCAAAGTGTTCCATGCACACAATGCAGAAATTCTCATCATCTGAGGTTTCAGAATGCTCTTGATCATTGGGCTTGTGCCTTTTGCTTGTTTGCTTTGCTTTCTTCTTTTGCCCCTTTCCAGATGGCAAGGTTATTCTATTTTTTTCCTTCTTTTTTTTAATGGTCCTCTTCCTTGCTTCCTCACAGGTGTATCTGTCAAGATTTCTGATTTCCTCTTTCTATTCCCACTGGCAGTCTTCCTTGGTCCTGCTTTGGGAAATGGATGGAGAAACCTTTTTGAGCAGCTTGAGTTGAGAGGTCCGGCTGAGTCTGAGAAAAGACTTGACCTGCCTGGTCAACTGGAAAATTGGCTTGGGCTGGCTAAGCTGAGGTGGAGGCTTGGGCTGGCTAAGCTGAGGTGGAGGCTTGGGCTGGCTAAGCTGAGGTGGAGGCTTGGGCTGGCTAAGCTAAGGTGGAGGCTTGGGCTGGCTTAGCTGAGGTGGAGACCAGGGAGGCAGGTGGTTCAGGGTGACCTGTGATGGTGCATAGTCACACTCCTCGAAAATTTCTGGATTGAAAGGCCAGATGCCTGTACATCTAAAACCAGCTTGTACATTGTTTGGCATAGCAGCATTGGGGAATGCAGTCTCGACCAGGCTTGGGATGTCATAGACTGTCATTGTTTTAGCAGGATTCATTCTCATCCATGCATCACTGGCTGTGTTGATCAACTCCTTGAATGGACCATAGACACTATGATCAAGGACCTGTAGCTTATGAGAACAGTGGGGTGGGAAAGAAAGGAGCTCTATCCCATTTTCTTTGCAGTAAGTGACTGCCTTCATCAAAAGGGGATGGTTGAACATATTTTATGAACTGTTACAACAATCCCCACAACAACCAGCCATTACATAGCTAACTGTTTAAGGTATGTGGGTTTGAAGTTAGCATGAATGCAAAGCATTAAAATAAACTAGAGAAACTGCTACTTTAGGTGATGTAATTTGCAACATTACATCTACAATAGAATTAAAAATAATCTTTCATACCTGAAAATATTTTTTTTGGTTGTAAAATTCACAGTGTTGCTATCAGAGACATGCCACTTCTCATGTGAGCTCGAAAAGGAAATGGGAGTCAATGATATTGATGACATCACCGCAGCTCTTTTCTGATTGGTCAAACTGACAGTGTTACAACTAACCCAGTGTTACAACACTCCCCGGTCTCTCCCTACAATATAGTGTTGTAGCACTTTGAACGTGTGAGTTACTGCACTTCACTGATCAGCTATGTAAAAACTCCTTAGCTTTAGGCATTTACCGCTGCATACTCTAAATTGCCATAGTGTGCCTATAACGTATTTTAGAACATAAAGTAATTGGAGTTTAACCACTAAAAGGAAAGAAGGCAGTTGGTACACAATGAAAATAGGTGATCGGTGATCTGTGAGCTTTCCCCCCCACAAATTATCGACTTAAAACAACATTCTTCATACTAGAGGCCTTCTTTCACCACAGTTTGACAGGCCTGTCTTAGCGTATACAATGCCCTTTCATAATTGAACCTTTGTGCACTGTTTGTTTTAGAATCACACTTGTACTGTCCAGGTCAAATTTGGTCCAAAAGCAATACAAGTGTATTTGTATTATTATGAAAGAAATGTAATAACACTAATTTCAATAAAGTAAAAACACTAAAGCTATGATATTTTTTACCTTACCTCTAAATTACTCAATTACTCCATTCATATAAACATAAATAAGCACATTTGATGCTTTTATGAATTTTATCTTCACTTCTATAAAACACTTCATTTTAGTAAATTGAAAGATTGTCCAAACATGTCATATCTTTTGTGGCATCTACTGGAATAAAAATAACAATTACATGAAATGATAACTATGGCCAGTAGATGACTTCAGTGATCCATACCTCTATAAGCCAACATTGTAATAAACCTAAATTATAGATATTATCACAAGATGCATTGGATATATATTTAGACACTATAAAAACAATTATTTGTCCAATTGAAGCATTTTTATAACCACTTGTGTTGAAGTGTCATATTTTGCAATGATGCTGACCATGCTGTCAAAGTCAAACCTGACTGTGTAATTAGTCATTTATTTCAAACAACAAACATAAAAATTCCTGCATAAACTTTTTTCACACAGGGGTAATATCACTTGTGTGATATGTTTGGTATGTGTGGACAGGTTTGCATACACTTGTGAGGGCTGAATGTCCTCGTCAATAATAATAATAATAATTAAAAGCACTTAAATGGGTCAGATTATGTTGATCTTTTAAACTAGTGATGTGCACATGTTTGTGTGATGGGTAGGTTTAGGGGTAGAGTTTGGAAATAGACAATATTATTAGCCTGATATGAAATACAACCATTACAGTGGTTGAGGCTCAGGGTTAATGACCAGAAGGTCGGGGGTTCAAGCCCCAGCACCACCAAGATGCCACAGTTGGGCCCTTGAGCAAGGCCCTTAACCCTATCTGCTCCAGGGACACCGTATCATGGCTGACCCTGCACTCTGACCCCAGCTTAGCTGGAATATGTGAAAACGAATAAATTTCACTGTATATATGCAACAAACTGTGTGTTTAATGTGTGACCAAAATAAAGAATTCTATTCTATTCTATTCTAAATAAATGGAAGTATATGAGAAGTCCTCACTAATATAGTCAAACAAGTGTGTGTGTGCGTGTGTTTGTCTGTTTGTTGTGTGCATTTTCTGCATCTTGGATGTCAATAATATCACCCCTTCCTTAATGTAAGTGTGTGTGTTCTGCATTGTGTCTGATTCGTTTATTTTTATTTGACAAAAATAAAGAAAAAATCAGTCTTTCAGTCTCACAAATTATTTTTTATGGTGGGTCAAATTTGTACTGAACAGTATGAACGGGGTACTGTTTGATAAAAAACTCCTACTCGGCGAATCAAGTACAGATTTGTGTGTGTGTGTGTGTGTGTGTGTGTGTGTGTGTGTGTGTGTGTGTGTGTGTGTGTGTGTGTGTGTGTGTTGAGATAGCAAGTGGAGGAAAAGTCACCAAGTCTCATACCACTCAGATAAAGGAACCAATTTTTATTAAATTAACAAAAACGAAACAGGTAAAAAATGACCCTAACAGGGGCCTGGGTAGCTCAGAGAGTATTGACGATGAGTACCACCCCTGGAGTCACGAGTCCGAATCCAGGGTGTGCTGAGTGAATCCAGCCAGGTCTCCTAAGCAACCAAATTGGCCTGGTTGCTAGGGAGGGTAGAGTCACATGGGGTAACCTCTATGTGGTCACGATTAGTGGTGCCCAGTCTCAATTGTGCGTGATAAATTGTGTGTGGATCGCGGATAAAGCATGAGCCTAAATATGCTGTGAGTCTCTGCGGTGTCAGGCATAATGAGCCACGGGATAAGATGAGCAACTGAGACTTGTCCTCCACCACCCAGATTGAGGTGAGCAACAGTGCCACCACAAGGACCTAGTAATGGCACTGTTCCACTGCACGTTATGGTTCGACTCGCCTCAACTCTACTTGCTTTACTTTTCTGAACTTCCTTTTCCACTGGTTTGAAGTTATGAATGCAAAGCATTAAATTAAACTAGAGAAACGGCTACTTTAGGTGATGTAATTTGCAACATTACATCTACAATAGAATTAAAAATTATCTTTCATACCTGAAAATATTTTTTTTGGTTTTAAAATTCACAGTGTTGCTATCAGAGACATGCCACTTCTCATATGAGCTCAAAAAGGAAATGGGAGTCAATGATATTGATGACATCACCGCAGCTCTTTTCTGATTGGTCAAACTGACAGTGTTACAACTAACCCAGTGTTACAACACTCCCCGGCTATCCTTTTCCACTGCAGTTTAGTGCCCCTCAACGTGGGTGGGATTATAAGCCACTTCTACTGCCGTGACATCGTCTTAAACATGACCGCAAGCTGTTAGCTACTAGCTCATTGTGCTGCATAAAGCAGTTGTTGCATGGTGATTTTACACAAGTGTAACAGTTAAATTGGCCTGGTTGTTATAGAAGCAAGCTTCCAGTAGCTGGTCAACTAAATTAATAAAGTGAAGCTTTCAAGCAGAGTATAGAGTTAACCTAACAAAACATACCATCCTTCATCGTGGATCAACGCCAGTCCAGGGCACTCTCCCTCCCATTGCTCGCCGGTTTAGATAGTGTCCATTTGGTCTTTTCCTTGATGGTTTTGTAGTCACTTTTTTACTTTTCCCTACTGTTTGTAGGTCCGGTGGTAGCTGTATGCGGCCAACAGCTGAGACACTTCCTGAGAGACATTTTTGTTTCGCTCATTGCGAACGAGTGGACCTTCTGCACCTCGTTTATTGACACGAGGTGCAGCAGGTTTTGTGCACAACCATTTTGTTTTTCACGATTCGAAAGTCGCGTGAACAAATTATGCTGCTATTGCTGTTGCTAACTTTAAAACTAGCGGGTTGATGTCGCGTGTCAGAAATCCAGTGCCGCTGGTAGTGATGATTCTCCCTGACCAATCAGTGATCTGCAGGATTTTTACGTCACATTTAGTATCGGCTCGGCTCGCTTGGAAGCTCGACCGAGGTGGTACTAAAAAAAGTATCAGGTACCAGGTACTATCCACAGTGAAAAACCCAAAAAAGTGAGCAGAGTCAAGTTGAGTCAAGTTGTACCGTGCAGTGGAAAAGCCCCATAAGTAGTGGGAATTGGCCATTCCAAATTGGGGAGGGGGTCGGGGGTGACCGTAACAGTGCATAAGCGTTAAGAAAGCAATCCAGTAGTGTAATTTTATATATATATATATATATATATATATATATATATATATATATATATATATATATATATATATAAGCAAAAGTTTTGTGACACTAGATATAGTTAAAAGTTAGAAATAGATATAGTTATAAAGTAGATGAATGAAGAAATAGAACAATGTAAATTTACATGATACTAAAGTGACTTGAAAAAAACCAGTTGCTCAAATGCGGCTTTATGTACAAAAAGGTCTGCCTGAAGTCTTAAATTTGAGACATATCGATTGCTGCTATTACATCAAGTTAATTTTACTGTCAAAAAGAACAAAGGTGTTTTTGAAAAAAGGATGGGAAAGCTTCCTGAATCTATTGTGTATGATATAGTTTTTTCTTCCCCGACTGTAACATTAACAACCATGAGAATTCAGAGGTGTCTGGAGCATGTGAAATGTCAAATCTAGTTGATTCTCAAATCCGTTTAACTCTTTTTACTGTGTTACCAAATTATTTTATTACTTTGAGGTCCATGGGTGTATCCTGAATATAGCCCCTGGTAATGGCATAGATTTAAGCTTGAAATGTTGCCTGGGCATGGTCCAAAACATATTGCAGCTGTTAACAAATTATGTAGAGGATCAGAAAGAATCGTATTCCTGAGGGTGCTGTCTGCACCTCTAGAGCTGTTTAGTTATATAAATTGTACATGTGCGTACATATTTTTCTATTAATCCTAGCATGAACTGCATAAAGAGAAAGTATCGAGATGACAATAATTGCCATTTGAATGTTCCAGTAGTTTGGAAATCATTCTGGCTAGTTATGACAGTCAAGAATTTCCACTAAGAGACAGCACTGCCGTCATTCAAGCATTTTGAGTTGGGGTAATGTGAGGTCACTGTTTTCATCAGCCGGCTAAATTAGAAATTATAAGCAGTGAGTGACATGGCTGTGGTTTCCCAGTCTGACCATTCTTCTAAGACACTCTTAGATGGTCTGTTGATGGTTTAGATTCAGATGTTAACCTTCAATGTTTTATATAAAACTGGCATGCATTTTGTAGAGGTCTGTATATATCTCTCACATCCTTTCTCTCCTCTTTCCCCCTCTCCTGTTATCGATCATTTCACCAAGGGCACCATGCCTAATTTATGACTTAACACTCTTGTGGGGAGGACAGGAAGAATTGGGTTTCACCTTGCTTAGTCTGAAACATTGAACTCCAGAATCACTCTGGATTGTATATGTTTATATTTGTCTAATGGTTCATGTGACTCAAACTTGATTGGCCTTTCTTAGACATGGATCATGTGTGCAGTCAGATATACGATCAAAACAGCTGGCATCCTCAGATAAATCAGTATAACACACCCCGCCACCTCCACAGGTTTACATAACAAACAAGTCTTTATTTAAAAGGAGATTTCCTTATTAAATATTCTAAACCTTCAAGATCATGTGACTTGGAATATGTATTATGTTACAGTACATTAAGCCTGAAATGCACATGTTATTTTACCACCATTAAATGCATAAGTGGGTCAAAAAAGAGGTGGAATCTACATGCTTATTCTTTATTAAATTAATTATTTATTTCAAGGAAAATTAACTGTAATGATAATTGTATTCCTAATTTGCATTTTAAAAGGGTTGATATTTATTTAATTCAATTCTGAAGAGTTTCACACACATTGAAAATTAAGTAGTACTTTTGGGTATCTGTATAAAAAAGACTGTATAACAATTTGCATGTTTTGGTGGTAAGATATGAAATGTCTCAAAAACCCTACAAACACAAATACATACAAGGAAGTAAAATGGAATAAGATAAAATGTTTTTAGCAACAAACCCCCCATCCCCACCCCCCAAAAATAAAATCATAAACTTTTAAAATGACTACCATATGTACTCATATTGCTGTTTTACCCTTTACCGCTTCATTACTCTAGCTATACTGTTTTGGGGAGTGGTAAGGCGTATCCTGAAAAAATTTAATACATACTAAGATCTGGTCAATGAGCTATTACAATTATGCCCTTGCCATGTACTAGGCATCTAGCCTCTCAATAGGGCCTGTCCCTGTAATGGGAGTAATGCCATGCACTTAAGATAAATGCAACAGCTGAATGCCGATATACTTGCACGACACATAAATATAAATGTAAACATTGTATTTAACATATTAACACTTTGATTTAACATATTTAATAGCATAGAAGATGGAAAATAAAATCAATCAATGTATTACAAGTGTATTAGCAGCGTATAAGTGCAATGAATACCATAGTAAACTTATAATTGTAAAACATATTCAACTATATGTTAAAAAGTGAGTTCACATGGTCAAAGACATCTTGAAACATCAGATAAAAAGGCAAAATTATAGTCAGAAAGTAAATGGTTGTGTCATTTTATACTCACATATGCATTTTAGGGTTAATATGCCTAACATGGTATTATAATCATCATCTGAGGCTATACTAGTGAAATTACATGCAAGATTTATATGTCTTCTCTTAGGAAGTATTTTGTGCCTTTAAGAGAATCATTACAGTATATGTGTAATTCTCTGTGAGGGATCACCAGTGTGCACTCCCTCCCTTGCACTCATTGTGCTAAAAATACACCAGGCCAGTATTATTACTTTCAAATGAGCACTTTCTCCTTGCGGAAACGGCATCCCTGTTCCAAAACATTCCTTCAGAGGAAGTTCTATTCTGACCCCCCATCAGAAAGCAAAGATTAAATTACTTTCAAAGAGGTCTCCCAAGAGGTGAGCCCCCCCTCAGCGATGGAATAAATGACACAGAATATTAATACTGCCATCACCAAAAGGGTGACTACATGTCAATAGCTGTTATAATTTGTTGTTCCCATGCACTAGAGGGAACACATTATTTTAATAAGAAGAAAAACAAATAGACAAATGGAAATAATCAGCCATTTGGACAAGGACCATATATTATTTTTACAGTGAAGAACCTCATAGCAAAGGAATGCACATTGGTAGTTGGGTTGTGTTCTTAAGACCAGAGAACCCTGGACATAAGAATCTTCCTGCATGTCTTGCACAAGCAATTATCTGCCTTTGCCAGAAGACTACACCTGTCCGTACCCCAGTGAGAGAGAAGCATTTATCTGAGTTACTTCTTTTACAGCAGTGTTTTCCTCCTCCACATCTCCCTGACAGGTCCATACATACACAGTCTTCACTGCCTACTCATAAGGAAGTGTTTCTCTGTGTCTCTTACCCTGTACAGCAACATATACTGTGCCCCAGGGGAGATCAGCTGGAGCAGCAGGATATTTGGCCTAATGCACAATGTGACTGGGCTGTTTTGCCATGCCCATGTCCAGGTGCCAGAATTAAGGAGGAGCATTATAGGTATGAGGGATGAGAAGGGTTTTGTCTGTACCTCAGTATATTATAATTGTATTTAGGTACGTTGGTTCCCTATAGCATAGACTTTAATATAAGAGTATATTATAGAGTTTTTTATTGATAACAGATGAGGCTTTTATAAGAATTAACAATAGATAGAATTTAATTGATTATGAAAGCAGTCCAGCACTAATAGATTATAGGGATAATTCACCCGACATTTAAATTCCCTCATTTACTCACCCTCATGCCATCCCAGATCTGTATGACTTTCTTTCTTCTGCTGAACACAAACAACTATTTTTTTAGAAGAACATCTCAGAGGCCAGAACTTTGAAACTCCAAAAGGCACATAAAGGCAGCATAAAAGTAATCCATATGACTCAAGTGGTTAAATCCATGTCTTCAGAAGCGATATGATAGGTGTGGGTGAGAAACAAATCAATATTTAATGACTTTTTTACAATAAATCTCCACTTTCACATTATTCTTTTGTCGATTCACATTCTTTGTGCATATCGTCACCTACTGGGCAGGGAGGAGAATTTATTGTAAAAAAAGGACTTAAATATTGATCTGTTTCTCAGCCACACTTATCATATCACTTCTTAAGATATAGATTTAACCACTTGAGTCATATATATTACTTTTATACTGCATTTATGTGCTTTTTAAAAATTCAAACTTCTGGCCACCATTTACTAGCATTGTACAGAGCTGAGATATTCTTCTAAAAATCTTCATTTATCTTCTGCAGAAGAAAGAAAGTCATACACTTTGTATCTGCTCTTACACGGCCATCCATGTCAGGGATCCTAAGAAATCCATTTTCCATGCTTTCACGCAAACTGTGGGGCATTCCTTTGATTGGCATCTCTGGCATCCAATCATTTAGTGCAAAGCGTCAAACGTAGGTTTTGACTGCACGAGCATCCAATCATATGCGCCCGACTGCAAGAAGCCTCATCATCAAAGTATAATTTGAATGTAGGTTATGATGAAGAATCTGAAATACCCCTCCCTTTATGTTCGCCGGAGAGGTTATGGCTTCTGCTTTGTTTAAATGCTGCACATGCCGAATAATGATTCCCAAAACGCGTGTTGGATTTTAAAATAAAATAAAAGTTAAATCGGTTTAATTCCGAGCCCAACTTCACGAGTCGCTTAAAATGGTATTTCCATAAAACAAATTTGATAAGCAACGCCCGTGGTTGGGTCGTGTTTTACTCGTATGGTTGTTTAATAAATATCAGATTAGCAACTAAACATGTCTTACTTTCTGAAAGGGATAATGCAACTGAAAGAATATTACTGAAGAAGCGTTTGGCTTGTTTGTGTACGTGATATCTATCTAATTAGTCAGAGGGAAGAAAGTGTTGGAAAAGAGCTGTTTTGGCGTTTACTCGCAGTGCTAAGTTTAGTGCGAAATTCACGGAAAGGGGAGGGGCTGCGTCTGGCATGAAAACACAGTTTCCCAAATACCGCCCTATCGCCGAAAATCTTTCATGTGCCAGTGCCTTGCACACTTTGGCATCTAAACTCTCTGTAAAATTGTGCATAACGTGTTTAGGGGAGTCAGCAAGTCTAAGCAGTTCATAAACAGACGCCAAGAGTCTCGATATTTGTCAACAAATTAATTTCATGAATTTCATAATAGTGCCATGACTTCATATGTTTGGAGTTTGGCTGTATCGACGTATTTGCTGATAAAATGTTGTACAGATACGTCTGTTGCAAAAAAAAAAAAAGAACGGAGGTTGGAGGTGTGTCTTCTCTGTCAGTGCTGTTGAAATACCGTCTGGGGGTGTGTCCTTTTACGTTTAGAAATATTTTCCATTGTTCCACTCTATTGCCTTAAAGACACACCTCCTCGGAGCTCGCTGGCCAATCATGTAGAACCGACCGCCTCTGAAACCCCGCCCACAATTCTATATTAAAGCCTCCTTCCTTGCATGCCGTCGGCAAAAGAAAGCTTCATTACAATAGTGATTGTAGGAGGACACAGGCGGATTATTCTCGCATTTGCCTCCGTTTCCAAATTGAATTGCTAAACACAATATAAATTATGGCAGATACGAAGGTTGATTCCGCAACAGAAATCTCCGCAAAGGTAAGAAAGGAATACCTCCATAAAAACGAAATTCACATTGAAAAAGAAAATGATTTTAATTTGTCTTCTAGTTTAAATTTAATGCGAACGCAAATTACATATTTATGATGTATATTAGCCGGAGAGAATCGTGACAAATGGGAGTGAAGTATGCGATAACTGGTCTCTAAGGACCTTGATCCATCGTAACAAGATGTTTAAATTGATACATTGTAGCGCGTGCGGGCTGAAAGCACGTTCAAGCGCAGTTTCTCATTGTCCGGAATGTAACAGTCTGCGCGCGCGGGTTCTTTGTTTATACAAGCGTGTCGGTTCTTCTTTGAACAGCGGCGATGTGCGCTGAGGACTTTAACGGCTGTTTATCGTGATAAATCGTTTAGAGTGCTTAAACGTGCGATTCTTTTGGATTCCGTTTACCAGGTCTTCAACATGTTTAGGTAACACAAATTTATAGTGTTTTCTTTGAAGCTTGTTGTTTTCCAGCACCCGTTCCTTTCCTAAAACTTCTTAAATACTTCGAGCACTCGTTTATTGTAAGCCTGTTTATTCCTTACCGCTTAGTTTGTGACTTACGGACGTTACGGCGGGATCGAGAGTGGGTTGATCGGTCGGTGGCTCCGGAGCTGAAAGTTTGCCGGTTTTTCTGAACCTCAGTCGTTAGAAAATTAAACCAGAACTAAACATGTTATTTGACTGAACATTTCGCGAAATGTAAAAATCATGTTCGTTGACTGAATTTCGAATGTCGGGTTTAACTAAGCTCAGGTCCGGTATTGGTTGATGCCGCGATACGCGGAACTCCGATTGGCGCCGCAGTGCATCATATTTCGAACTCAAATGAGACCATTTTTAAAAGTAATTTTGGTGAGCCAATGGTGAAGAAATGATGTACGTGATATTCGAACGGGGTTGACGTTCGATAGGCTATATGAACTCTGTTTGGGCGATGACGTGCAGTCTTCTATGTAAATGCACACCCAAATAACTAAAATTTTGTCAAGATTGTGTCGGTTGTGATATTCGGACTACTTTATATTTTTCCATGTGTGACTGCAACGTGGGCTTGTTGGTTTACTAGTTTGCAGCCAGAGACGTCGGTGAAAATGTAAGGGGGCGGTCCTAGTTGATGTGGTTTATAAACGGCTTAAGGGCTGAAGATTATATAAACGAATTAATGAAAATATTTACAAGGATACGGGTTCTTTAAATGCGTTTGGTATGGCTTTATTTGCAGAGAAAGTGGTTTCATGCTAATTAAACGAGTGAAAGATATTCTGACACATCTCGGGTTAGAATTTTTTTTTTTTTTGCTAGTTTCTTGTCTATTCTGCGACTGCGCGACGTAAATCCAGGTTAACGTGACGACTGTGATGGTGTGCGTGCCGAAATCAATCGTGTTCTGGCGTGTTCGGAATGGATGCTGAAGGCCATGCGTGCGTTTCCTTTGTCCTTTTATTAGAGTTCGTCTTCATCTTGCTGACCTACAATGCTATGGCTCTAAATAATCGTTTGTTTGGTATATTAATCTTGCGCGTTTTGGGTTTAAACAAGCGTGTAAACAGCGAAATATGGTTGCTTGTCGAATATTCCATCTACAGCACCCACAGAAGGTGCATTATAATTATGTGTAATATTACAAACGCGCTAACACTGTTACAGGCGGGATTAGGAGTCGTTGATGGACAGCAAAAATCTCTGCTTCAGCCAATGAGGTGTCAATGTCAGAGGGGCGTCATTCGAAATGCAATTTACATTTATGCGCATAGGGGGCGTTTTGCTCACGTCAATCCTAATCTTAATTGACTCGGCCCATTGGATGAAAAGATGGCTCCAGTCTGACAGTTAAATGTTTCAGCCAATTCATCAGGTATCGTGTTGATTTAAGCAAATTAGTTTATTAAAGCCATTATACATTTCTTTTTCTTTTTTTTTTTCATTTATAGGACTTGAAGGAGAAGAAGCTCCTTGAGGAAAAGGAAAATGGAAAAGATGCAACTAACGGAAAGGTAAATATTTAGCTAATGTTTGGTCTACTCAACATTTTTGGGAAAATATATAGTGTAACGGTGCAATACTTTCTGAATTTTATGAAAAGGAGAATGAGGAGAATGGAGAGCCTGAAATTGATGAAGATGAGGATGAAGTAGATGAGGAAGATGAAGAGGAAGGAGAGGGTTGGTGCAACAATGTTCACAAACAATTGTCTAAAAGTGTTTGGAAACATTTTTATGGCATGGCTAATGGTTTTTTCGTGCAGGTGATGAGGACGAGGATGAAGATGATGATGAGCTGGGTGGAGGAACAAAACGTGCTGCTGATGATGATGATGACGACGACGAAGATGATGAGGTATAGTCACGAACAACTGAAGAAATAATCACTCCAATTTGTTTAACTTTTCTCTATTAAGGTGATTTTGATTTTTTTTTTATTAAACTATTTTCTGTTCAGGATGATGTTGACCCCAAGAAGCAGAAGACGGACGATGACGATTAAAGATTGTTTCGTACTGCTGAGCAGATGTCGCCGCCTCCGTTTCAACACAACTGTTGGAGACTGGCATAAAGGACTCAAATGCATAAAACATGGTCATTTTCAAGTTCGTCACCCATGTCAACCAACTGACCCCAATTCAAAATTTTCTAGAGGACAGACCACAACTCAGATTTCCCACATTCACAATGAAATATACAAGACAAGGATTTGTTTGTATTTTTATTTACATTTTATATTTTTGTACATATTGTGAAGAGATCAGCCACTTGAATATGATCTCCTGTGACCAAAATGGTGCTTCTTTATGAAATTTTACTTGTTTGACCATGTCTCAATATTTTGACATAAAAGACAACGTGTATAAAATCAACAGCCATTGAACTCAGAGCATTCCAGTAAATTTTATGTATGATCTTTAGTTGTACCATAAAACTAGTTTTTGAATGGGAGGGCTAGGCCAAAGAAAAGGAGCTGTGGTGTCTTTCTATTTGTTTTGTCTACATTATTTGTTTTACCTTGGCCTGTTTGTTGTATGTGTGAAGTTTGTTGTTCAGCAATAAACTTAACTTTTATTTTGTGAGTTATACCCAATTCTTTGTTTCATACATTTGCCACCAAAACAAGCTTGGTTTAGATGAATTATGAAAGGAGAGAGAAAAGTTATAACTACTTTAACCTCTTGTATTATTCATCGAATCAATTGTAATTTGATGTGCTTCCATCCATTCAATCGGTTAATAGGAAACTTGCTCAATTTCCTTTAACACGATACATTGACAAAGTAAGGCCCTGTTTCTAAACCAACATATACAGAAAGCAATAACACTTACCAGATTCTAACTAATGTTAATGAATGAAACCTGATTGTAAAGTGTTCCAAAAACATCTAGTATATAAAATGTGGTTCAGTAAAAGCAGCTTTGTAAACTTTAATGTGAGAACTAACAGTCAAACTAATAGCGGTGAGTATGAGTAGAGTTGCGTAAGTGCCAAAGATGGTGTTTTTGCTGCATGTCCTGCAGCAGATCTAAAGCCTTGAA
The DNA here is from genome assembly GCF_025860055.1 of Xyrauchen texanus. Lineage (NCBI taxonomy): Eukaryota > Metazoa > Chordata > Actinopteri > Cypriniformes > Catostomidae > Xyrauchen > Xyrauchen texanus. The sequence continues at coordinate 15,804,746 of NC_068284.1, read as the reverse complement.
GGGGGGTCTTCAGGTGTGATAATAAAAGACCCTGCACTGAAGCAGGCTTCTAACACGTACGGACAGACACACTTTACATCTGTGTCCTTGCCTACCTTCCACAGCTGATTGTGATTTCCCCACTAGACTTTTCAGCAGATGTCATTTAGTTCTGCAGACGTGCACTAAATGTAAGTATGTGTGTGTGTTTTCTGGCTGACAAACTGGCTGATGTCATGTCTAAACAGGCATCTATTTCAGGCTTATATGTCAGGGTCAGGTTTGTGGAGGCTGAATGCTTGTGGTCTTGAGCAAGTGAATGGGCATGTGTGAAGATCAGTAAACCAAGCAGCCACATGTGTGCTATAAAATGCCATTAAATAAAGGACATCTAAGATAGAAGTCATCAGGCCTTCTATGATTTTGTAAGGTAACCAGAATTTAGCTCTTTTACCAGTTTAGAATAAATCATGCTGTAAGATAAGTAAAACAGCAATTCTGTTCATGTTGAATTCTCTGTTTCTTACCACAAACACACACACTTCCCCGTTTTCTCTGTGTAAGCATGTGCTTTGATCTTGATAAAAGTGGAGCTGCTCAGTCTAGACTGGATAGCAGCTGTCGAGGAGACTTCACTGAAGTGCATATCAATATGCATGCAGCAGCTTGAGTGTGAGGCATCAGCACCAATGCTGGTATGTGACAAAAGCATGACACCAACCTATCCAACACTACATGTTAATGCATGTCAAAATGTGGCTCCAAATTCAGTTACCTAAAAAAAATAATGTAGTCTGACTTGATAATTAACTGGTCACATTTCAAAGTTTGCGATAGACCTAATAACATACATGGAGAGCGACACTTTTCAGAAGGTGCTGTTTCCATCAGGGATGAAGTGGAAGAAGAAATAAATTATTATATGTATAAATTGCATTAAATGAAACAGCATTCACATATGTGGTTCACATATAAGACTGTATATGAGGTGAATTACAACTGCTTTTATCTCTAGCTCTACTAAAACAACATGTAGACTGTTAAAGTTACATTTACTAATATTAAAATAAGATGGCACATTAAATATTACATCATATATTTGGTAGCATTTTACAATAAGGTTCCATTCAATAACATTAACGCATTAGGAATATCATAAACAAACAAACAATTTACAATATATGTCTTAAATAATTTATTAATCTTTGTTCATTTTAGTTGACAAAAGTAGCCTACTATTGTTCATAGTTCATGCTAGTTCATAGTGCATTAGCTAATGTTAACAAATACAACTTTTGACAAAAAAAATGTATGACTATATGATGATATTAACATTAATAAAAGTATTGTTAATTGTTAGTTCATGTTTACCAATGTTATCAAATGGAATCTTATTAGGAATTGTTACTATACATTCAGTACTGTTGTCTTACCGGGTGCAGACGTAATAAAACAGCCCGATTCGATGGATATCCCGTTTTAATCTGTCCACATTTAATGTTTTCATTTGACTGACCTACAGTTGATGCCCCAACGTGTTACTGGTAAAAATAATCAAACGTAAATAGAAACGATTTTAACGTTGTCTGAAAATCACTGGTAAAAACAGTCCACTTCACGTCCAGGTTGACGTCAAATGGTAACTGATCTGTTTACTGAGTTCCATTTCCAGGACAGCGGTGCGGAGGCGGACAGTCTGCATCATTTCTCGGCAGAACTGACGACAGAATGTGAAACGCACCTCATACAAATACATTCAGAAGTTTTGACTTGCTAAAACTGCCCGTCCTCTTCTGCCTCCTACTGGAAAGAGGTATGGCAAGCTGTTTTAGCTTTTATTCATTCGCATGATTTTAAATGTTGAGATCAACCATTCAGTTTTCAATTGTGGAAATGCCAATTGTTGATATCAATAATTACATTCCCACTAGTAAAAACGTGAATTACTGATATAAAAATGACGTCATCACTCGCAGAAATCACATTCTAGATATCAAAAATGGAAGTTCAACTAGTAAAAACCATAATTCTTGATATCAGTAATTGAATTTTCACCAATTCAATTTCACAATGATCTTTGATACTGCTGCAAGACGAATTTACTTTTATTAATTAGCAGGATATGAATAGTTGAAATCAACAATTCAATTTTCACTAGTCAGAATGTAATTGTTACTAGTAAGAAAGTCTTTTCATATATCAGTAATTACACTCCAAAATTTTCAGATATCAATATTACAATTTTGACTACGGTAGTTGTAATTTAATTGTTGATATCAAGAATTAACATTTTACTAGTAGCAATGTAATTAATGAGATTGGGAAAGGGGTGTCTACTAGTAACAAATATTGCCTTTGCAAGTAGTTTTTATTTTATGTTTAAGAAACAGAAAATTTGAATTATAATGAATTTTTCATTGTACTAAAACACTACAATAAAATCAATGATTGCATATTTGGGTGGCACTGCAACACCCCATTCATCCGATTGGCCAACCCACACGTCTTCTTTACTGCCTTAATCCTTTTAGCCAGAATAACAGTTGGTACCGCTCTGCATATTTGGCTCAAGTAAATATTGTTTTGAGCTACCACTCACTGTAAACTACATATGCCATACGCAGAAGGATATTGTTGCAGGGCATAAGATGATGCGTAAGAGATTGCAATCCACATTGGGAGTTTCATCTCATATACTCTATATAATATATAATTTTTTTTATTGAATAAATTGTATGATTTTGTAATACATTTGTTTTCATGACTTATTAATAAATGTAAAGGTGAATGGGATTAAGGGAGTACAGAAGTAGCAGGTGGTGTAAACTGTATTCATGCCAACTAATATTTGTATAAAAAAAATTCTGACATGAAACCAGTAATGAAAGAATTGCTCACTGTGCTAAACGCCTCCCATATGCTGCTGTCTGCCCAAGGAAAAAGCCTGCTATAAGCCATAATCGAGGAGGAGTGGGTGTTACGATAGTGCATAATAGCATAAATGAATGGTATAGAATGCTAATATTGTACGTCTGTTTGATACTGTATGATAATAAAGTGCAAGAAGACAGCACAAAAAAATATATAAAAATGGCCACACCCTTTCAACCAAAATTAGACTTGCATTTAATCCAAGCACAAACATTATAGAAATTCTCAGTTATTTTTATGGGATGTATTAACTAAGCTTCAGACGGGGGTTCTTCTTATAGGCTAAATGTTGATATCAGGTACGAAAAAGTTATGTATGCACTTTTCAAATTGTCCGTTTGCACAGTTATTTCCCTTCAAAGCCGATTGACAGGTAGAACATTCACCCTACCCTTAGTATATATATATACATACATATACACACACACATTTTCATTTCATAACAAAATTTCATCAAATTATATTTAGCAATCTTTAACAATATTAGATCAATAAAACTTCAATAAATGTAAGTTTTATTAATATTAGCTAAAGGTCACAACATTTTTGTGTTATGACACTGAAATGTGTAAATCTTAGATAGATAGATAGATAGATAGATAGATAGATAGATAGATAGATAGATAGATAGATAGATAGATAGATAGATAGATAGATAGATAGACAGACATAGTGCTGTTAACAGGTGTGAAGAATCAGACATGTTGGGCAGATCCATTTGCAACAATTTAATTGGCAGACTTCAAGCAAACATAAAGCGTCTCAGAAAAGGTAAACACAAGGCAGATAATCGGTAAAGGTCCAGTCTGGAGCACAGGGTGATGCTCAAACTCAGGGGCAAGGTCAGGCTTCATTCGAGATGGGCAGCAGACGGCAGGAAGGCGTGAGACAGGCTTAGTTCAGGACGGGCGGCGAGAATCAGAGTCCAGTAACAGGCACAGGTCGCTAGGCAGGCTGCAGACAGGCAGAATGGTTAGTAACAGGCTGGGATCGGTAAAACAGAATAACTAGAGAATGCTCAGACATGAAACACGGGGTGAGACAGATATAGTCTAGGGACGAGAGTTAATACGGAACAGCTGGGATGCAATCAAAGCATGACGATCCATGCTGAGCTGAAGTATGAGACACTTAGTACTCAGGAGAGAGAGCACGGGACTGAGAGTGCATGGAATCACCAGGGCAGGGCGCCGTAACAACAGGGCTAAGAGAGAAAATTAAAATTTTTACCTTAAATAGTATACAAATTTGAAGTAAATTTGAATTTTTATGTCACCAGATATTTAAATTGCCGATGTTTCCTAAATTGAATATTATTCTGGAACCCTTCGTGTTGAAACGACTACGCCAAAATGTTGCAATTGGTATTTCTTATATCTGGAAATTTTATTCAGATATCAATAATTTGGAGTGTAATTAATAATATCTAAAAAGACTTTCTCACTAGTAACAATTACATTACAGATATCAGAAATGATAAATTGTCACTGGTGAAAACTTAATTACTGATATATTTTTTTTTTTTTGCATTTTTACCAGTTGAAATTCCAGTTTTGATATCAAGAATGTGATTTCTGCGAGTGATGACGTCCTTTTTTATATCAAGTATTTACGTTTTTAATAGTGGAAATGTAATTCTTTATATCAAGAATTAGAATTTTAACTAGTGAAAACTGAATTGTTGATATCAACTATTCCAATCCTTCGAATGAATAAAAGTCAATTCGGCTTGCCATAACGCAGAGGTAGTGTACATCAACTATGTCAGATAGCGTCAATCCGAGGTCTCGGAGAGAATGAGTTCTCTTACGAGAGGTTCTCTCGTATTGCGTAAGCTAGCTTACGCTATGGGAAAGATTCATCTTTTCTGAGATATTGAAGCCAAAAAATTATCCTTAATTTTTGTATCCATTGTCAACGCAGTGTGGCAGCTGCAGACCTTGAGCGGGCTAGCTAGCGAGCTCATAGGTTGCTCTGTGGCAACTGCTGCAGCCTATAGACGAGCTTGGGCGAACTCGCATCCAATGAGAGGCGTCCGCGCGCTCACTGCATCAAAGCCCGCCAAAATGGGCGTGACTAGAGTGCATATAAGCGTAGTTTGTAGGCTGGAACCCTGATTTTCATCTCTTCAGCGAAGCTCTCCGCATCGCTGACCTGGAAGCCGCGTCGCTGTTCGAGGGGCATCTAGCAAGCGTGGACAGCGCTAGAAGAAGCCGGCCGTCTCAGCCACCTTCAGCCATCCTGCGAGCTACGCCATCCGACGACGTATCCTTTTATTCAGCAAGCTAGTTCTCACGAACTATTCACAAAAGAGTACGAGCGTCTTTTTCAAGATGCCTCGCTCCACTTGCGCCTCATGTCGCGCCCTTCTCAGCACAGGATACCGCCACATCATCTGCGCTCTCTGCCTGGAACTGGGGCACGCAGAGCTCGCCCTCACTGAGGGCGGATGCGATTTCTGCGAGGAGCTACCGATGTCGACCCTGCGGGCTCGACTCGAAGCGGTCAAAGCAGAAACCGCCGCACCGCCTTACCCTCAGCCGCGCAGGAAGAAGCGCCGCTCACAAAGGCTGCCGGAAACTGTGGTTGAAGCGACTGCCTCACCGGAGCCTCTCCCTCGAGCATCGCTTTCACCCTCCCCGCCCCCCCGGGACGCGCAGTTGCCGCCGAGCGGCCGCACTGCTGCCATCTCGGATGACGAGGCGGAGGATAAGGGCCGCTGTTCCATCATGGCTTCGGACAGCGAGGAGTGGACAGGCTCCCAAGCCTCCTCCTCGGCCCAGGAATCCAGCAGGACCCGCGCCGGAATCGAAGGGGAGTTAACACGCCTCCTCACACAGGCCGTCGACCGCCTCGGGCTCGAGTGGTCACCGCCCCCTGAGCAGGCACCCAACAGACTCGACGGCTGCTTTCTTCAAAGCCATCGCCGCTCTACACCCGCGGCCCGGGCCGCTCCCTTCCTGCCGGAATTACATACGGAGCTTGCAAAGTCGTGGAACGCTCCTTTTTCAGCCAGGACCCGTTCCCACATCTCCACCTCTCTCGTGTCGGTGGACGGCGCCACTGAGAGAGGCTACTCCTCCATCCTCCCGGTCGAGGACTCGGTAGCAGCACACCTTTGTCCGTCCTCCGCGAGATGGCGTTCCAAGCCTGTGCTCCCGTCTAAGGCCTGCAGAGCGACTTCCGCCTATGTTGGCCGCGCCTATTCCGCCGCCGGCCAAGCCGCATCTGCTCTGCACTCAATGCCCGTTTTACAGATCCTACAAGCAGACCTTCTTCGGAGTGGGATGAGAAAGGCAGGCACCCAGAGGCTGTTACTGATCTACGAGCGCGACAGACCTCGCCCTTCGCGCTACCAAAGCTGCAGCCCAAGCTCTAGGGAAGTGCATGGCCTCGCTGACTGTGACCGAGAGACACTTATGGCTAACACTAGCCGACATGGGAGAAGCAGAGCGCTCAACGTTCTTCAACGCACCGCTCTCTCCGACCGGTCTCTTCGGCTCCGCGGTGAGTGGCATTGTTGACCGCTTCTCAGAAGTCCAGAAAGCCACCCAAGCCATGAACCTCTTCCTGCCGCGTCGCGCTAGCTCCTCTGCAGGCCGCTCACGTGATCAGCCTCCTGCACGAGCCTCTTCACAGCGCCCAGTTCAACAAACTCAGACTTCTCAGCGTCGACAGGGCGGCCGCACTCGATCGCGCTCAGACAGCCGCCGCAGACCGCCGCCCCCCCGCGGGCCTCGATTTAAGGTAACGCTGAAACCAGAGCAACCGAAGTCTTCCTAACTTTGTTGAACAAACGACGGCTCAGTCCGCCGCGGCCGGACCACCATCAAAGCTTTGCCCCTGTCAGTCCCCTTCTCTCAGGCTACTACAGTGGTGAATTTAGCAGCCAACAAGCCGGTGACACTGCCCGCTTGCCTGCACTCAAACGCCGTTTTCACGGCGACCCAAATAAATCTTGTAAAGAGCAAACATGTCTTATGTGTAGAAAAAGTGCCCACAACCCAGTGTTCAGCCCCTACACAAAAGCATAACACATCCCGTTTCCCTATCAGAGCACGCGCTCTCATAAAGCTGATTACTGAACCAGCTCGAGCACTAGAGTCAATGAAGGCGCCCACAAATGCGTCATGCGCGCTCCATTCTCTGCCCGCTCTGTTACACGGCCAGCAACCATTCCTCTGTGTGTAAGTCCCGTGCCCATGACTATGCTTCAGCATCACGTAACAGATGTGACTCTTTCCCCATTCATTCCAATCGGAAGTCACTCACAAAACAGCCTGTTCATGCTGTCTGCGAGCAATCATGCATGAACACACTAAACAGCTCACACATTTTGTTCAGCGCTCTGTGTGCGGCAATCAGAGCGAATTGGCCATTCACCCTCTAGCGTTACGCTTCAAAGCGTGGGAAGCTATTCCAGGGATATCCAAGTGGGTGTTAAGCACAATACAACAGGGCTATTTGCTACAGTTCGATCGCCGCCCCTCGCTTCAGAGCTGGCTCGAAACCACTGTGAACACGGAAGCAGCGTGCATGCTTCGTTCAGAAATAGCAAGCCTTCTGTGCAAAAGGGCCATAGAAAAAGTGCCACCCTCTCTGAGCGAGTCGGGGCTTTACAGCCGTTATTTTCTTGTTCCCAAGAAAGACGGCGGCCTCAGACCCATATTAGATCTCAGGGTTTTGAACAAGGTGCTTGCAAAAAGACCGTTCAAAATGCTTACAATCAGGAAACTCCTCGCGCATGTGCGCCAGGGGACTGGTTTATTTCTCTCGATCTGAAAGATGCATACTTTCAGATTCAGATAAATCCCGTCACAGGCCATTCTTGAGATTCGCCTCGACGGCCAGGTTTATCAATACACCGTCCTTCCGTTCGGCCTGTCCTTAGCACCCGTACTTTCACGAAGTGCATGGATGCAGCGCTCGCACCCCTGCGGAGTCAGGGTTTGCGAATTCTGAACTATTTGGATGACTGGCTGATTATGGCTCAGTCACATATGGAGCTTCTGTCTCACAGAGCAGTTCTCCTCAGCCATCTGAACAGTTTGGGTCTTGCAGTCAATTGGACCAAGAGCTCACTACAGCCCAGTCAGACCATTTCCTTCCTGGGAATAGAACTAGACTCCGTGGCAATGACGGCTCGCTTATCTACATAGCGCGCACGCCGTGTTCAGCGACTAGCCGCATCTTTTCAGATGAACAGCCTCACGCCTCTGAAGAAATTCCAGAGAGTGCTAGGTTACATGGCCTCAGCCGCAGCAGTACTTCAGCTGGGTTTACTGCACATGCGCCCGCTTCAGCATTGGCTAAACACCCGCGCGTCTCGCCGGGCTTGGGCCACAGGCCGCCAGCCCATCAAGGTGACTCAGACCTGCATATCAGCTCTGCAGCCCTGGACAGTGGCCGAATGGTATCAGCGGGGAGTGACAATGGGAGCTGTATCTCGCCGAAAAGTCATCTTGCCAGACGGGCAATGTTGGACTGCACTATGCTTTGAGTGCAGTCCAACACGGGTTGGGGCGCGGTCTGCGTGGGCTCTCCGGTTTTCGGCTTATGGTCAGTTCAGGAAAAGCTCCTTCACATAAATTGTCTGGAAATGATAGCGGTCGAGTACGCGCTCGTGCGCTTTCTCCCGGTCATTCAGGGTCACCACGTCCTGGTCCGTTCGGACAACAGATCTGTGGTATCCTACCTAAACCGTCAGGGCGGTGTCAGATCCAGGAACCTCTTCCATCTGACAAAACGCATACTGAGTTGGTCCCAGTGCCACCTGCGCTCGCTGAGGGCGACGCACGTGCCAGGCCACCTGAACGACGGCCCGGACAGACTGTCCAGAGACAATATTCCCCCAGGGGAATGGTCCCTGCACGCTCAAACAGTCCAGACGTTATGGCACCTATTCGGCAGAGCAGAGATAGACCTCTTTGCGTCCAAAGAGAACTCTCACTGCCCAATATTTTTCTCAAAAAGCGAGGACGCGCTGGCCCAGGACTGGCCCAGACGCCTTCCCTCCCGTCTCACTATTGCCACAGGTAATGCAGAGGATCAGGGAAACGCGTCACTCGGTGCTCCTCATAGCCCCGCGTTGGGAGAATCAGACATGGTTCCCGGAGCTTACGCAGCTGTCACTGACAGCGCCGTGGCCCATCCCAGTGAGAGCAGATCTCCTCTCTCAAGCTCGCGGCACAATCTGGCATCCCCACCCAGAGCGCTGGGCGCTGCATGCGTGGGTGATCAACGACTACCCATCGCTCTGCCAGAAGGAGTAATAAACACCATCATACACGCTAGAGCCCCTTCCACGAGAAGACTCTATGCGTCAAAATGGTCTGTGTTCTCAAAATGGTGCACCGACAGAGACCTGGACCCGCGGACATGTGGGGTGTCGTCGCTGCTCGTATTTCTACAAGAGCTGCTGGATAAGGGCAGATCCCCATCCACGCTCAAAGTGTATGTGGCGGCCGTTGCGGCGTTCGCTGAACCCCTGCACGGCCAGTCATGGGGTAAAACGAGCTGGTCATCCGCTTCCTCAGGGGAGCTAGAAGGATGAACCCCCGCGCCCCCATCGGTTCCTATCTGGGATCTTTCTATAGTTCTCGAAACTATGAAAGCCCCCCTTTCGAACCACTTCAATCCGTGGATTTGAAATACCTTTCACTCAAAACCGTTTTTCTGACTGCCCTGTCATCAGTCAAACGTGTGGGAGACCTTCACGCGCTGTCTGTCAGCGCTGCGTGTCTTGAGTTTGGACCAAGTGACTCCAAGGTCATTTTAAAGCCTAGACACGGCTATGTTCCCAAGGTGATCGGTACTCCTTTCAGAGCACAGGTCATTTCCCTATCGGCGCTGCCAGCACCGGATAGCGAACGCGACGCCAATCTCCTTTGCCCGGTCAGAGCACTGAGATTGTATACTGCGCGCTCCGCTGCTTTCAGACGCTCCGAGCAGCTTTTCGTTTCGTTCGGAGGGCGCACCAAAGGTCTCGCCGCCTCGAAACAGACACTATCTAGATGGATAGTGGACGCTATTGCTGCTGCATACGCGTCAAAAGACCTGCCATGCCCGTTGGGCATTAAGGCTAACTCCACTAGAGGCATGGCATCCTCGTGGGCATGGTCCAGCGGGATTTCCATTCACGACATATGTGTGGCAGCGGGATGGACTTCCCCCTCCACCTTTGTCAGATTTTACAATATGGAAGTGCCCGCTCTGCAGGCAAAACTACTAGCGGTTTAATACGCTACAGCTCCCCTGGTGAGCTGCACTGATGGGACACATTCCACACAGACCGGCACCGCCGCTCTGTCGTTCCCTTCCCACTATGTGCTTATGTATTACACAATCAATGACCCGCATTCTTGCCGGCCAAATATTATTTCCCCACTCATAAGGGCTCCCCCGGGTCCCCCCTTAATTCCCTGGGGCTCATACAATGGATGCTTGGCGCGCACGGCGTTGACAATGGGTTCCCGTAGCGTAAGCTAGCTCGTAAGAGAACGTATCGGTTACCTAACGTAACCTCGGTTCTCTCTAGATGAGGGAACGAGTATTGCGTAGCCGGCCGTGCTCGCGCCACGAGCGACTTTTCGCTTCAGTCAATGAAAACCAGGGTTCCAGCCTACGAACTACGCTTATATGCACTCTAGTCACGCCCATTTTGGCGGGCTTTGATGCAGTGAGCGCGCGGACGCCTCTCATTGGATGCGAGTTCGCCCAAGCTCGTCTATAGGCTGCAGCAGTTGCCACAGAGCAACCTATGAGCTCGCTAGCTAGCCCGCTCAAGGTCTGCAGCTGCCGCACTGCGTTGACAATGGATACAAAAATTAAGGAAAATTTTTTGGCTTCAATATCTCAGAAAAGATGAATCTTTCCCGTAGCGTAAGCTAGCTTACGCAATACTCGTTCCCTCATCTAGAGAGAACCGAGGTTACGTTAGGTAACCGATACGTTATTCATTATTATAATTATAAAACACACAGGTTAACACAAAGTAAAAATAAATTGACTATTTTACTGAGGATAAACTGATTGTAGTCTATAGCACTGTGAGTATAACTCTTTTATGGAGACTATTCTGTGTACTGCTGAACATAGCTAATGCTAAAATGACAAAAAAAAACAACGTGTTTAACGTGCTTTAATTGGTTTTTAATGTTACTTGGAGTCTTTTATTGTGATTTAAACCAAGTTTAATTGTTAAACTACACACTAAAAGCACATGTACTTCAACCAGACTGCTATTTGATGTGTGTGTGTGTTTGCATCTGGAAGACATATCTTTATTCTGTTTGCTCATCAACACGTCTAAGAAGTACGTCAATAAGTATGTCTCAGATGTCAATAAGTATGTCAGCAGATGTTTTTGATACATTTAAGATTTTTAATGTTTGCAAATCTGATCTTTTTAAGATGTTTAGCAGACGTTAATTAGATTGTGATGATTTCCAGATTAAAATATCTAAAACACACACCTCTGAGATGTTCGTGTTGGTAATCTTTTTGATTTGTCGTTTCATAGATACCCAGGTAGCACACGTCCATGTCTTACATGCCAAAAGGTGTGTTAAAAGGAGTTTATTTGGCATCCGCGAGCAAACATCTTATAGAAGTATCCCAGTTAGCACACATACATCTCCAAGATGTCTGTTTTAGATCTTTCCATCTGGAAAGCATCAGAAAATTAACATTAGCTAAACATTTTAAAAAGAGCAGATTTACAAACATTCAAAATCAAAAATGTCTCAAAGACATCTGATGAACATCGAAGATGTATGCGTGCTATATGCTGATCAAAAAATATTTGCAATACAATGGTACTTTTTTTTATTAGTCTTCCCTCTTGTTAAACATGACTACCAAACTTCATTAAGCAATTGTTAGTCAAATAGTACATTCTACCCAAGTAAAATATCTTTGTCGCCAAACCCTATACAAATTCAGGTGACTTTTTATTTTAAACAGATACATTAGACATTACCAGCTGTGCCCATTGGCCCATTCAGTTGCTCAAGGGGGGAACCATTATCATAACTTTCCTCCCCCAATCTCCCTTTTGCCTCCACCCACATCACACATGCAAATCAGCCGGCCATTTGTCACCCCACCTTTTTAAAAACAAAGCAGCCATTGCTTAGTAACTTATAGTCAAGGGACATCTTGTGTTGGTTACAGCAAGTGCCATTGATAGCAAATGGCAGGGTATGCTGTTAATTGCCCAAGTAGCAAGGCTGTGGCTGCTTGTCCAATCAAATTAGATTAATTGTAATGAGTGTCCTTGTGAAACACGATATGTTTGGGACAAAGGTGCGATGTAAGCGGTCCCCTTGTGTTAGTGTTACAATTACATAATTGGGATAAATGAGCACAGCAAGCAGCCATTTCAAGGGCTGAAAACTTAACTTGAATTACCTAATGTTTCGTCAGGATTTAACAACAAATATTTCATATTTTGTGTTTAAACGTACTCATATCATTCATTTTAGTCATGTAAAGAATTCAAAGCACAAGTTCGGCATTCTAAGCTGGTTTGAATGGTGTTGCTATAAAGGCAATTGTCCACTAGGTGGCATAATGGCACAGCAGTCGTTTGACTGCGTCATGATGTGAGGCAATGCAGAATTTGTGGATTTTCCAGGACTCTCCTCGTCCATATTCACGCAGGGAGGGTTCTGGTTGCATCGCAGTAGAAGACATCACCTCCTCCCACCTCTGAACCGCAGGAAACGACTCTTGCTTTCTAATATTAGTTTTTGGTAGGATTCCAGGAGCCTGTGTGTGAGCCCATACATATGTGTACAGTATGTGAGCTCATAGAGGAGAGTGTGTCTCTATCAGTGTATGTGTCGTCTGCATGTGACGCGGGCACTGATCCTATTCTGAGCTTGGCTGTTAATTGGTTTACTATATATCCTTGTGTGTCTGTGTCTTACGCCTGCCTTCTCTGTGCTTTTGTCATGTCAGTTCAAAGACCAAACTGTGTAATCTACTGCAGGTAGAAGGCAGCATTTAATCCAGGACTGGCCTCCAGTATTGATGCAGTTAATGTTAATTAGGACCTAGCAAGGAATTCTGGGTCCCCTGAATGTATATTCTTCTGGGCCTCTTTCATGTTAAATGTTTTTTTAAAATCACTTTTCACAGCCTTAGCTACAGCCAAAATGTTAATAAATAATTAGCCACAAAACAAAATAAAAATAGTATAAAGCTTGAAATTCAACTAAGAGAGCATATTGTCGCTGTTGCCACAGCCATGATGGGTCGACCAGTGGTCAGTGTGTGGGAGAAACTGAATCACGATCCAGATCACGTCAGTTTATCAGCAGTTTTTACTCCCATCCTCAACTACTCCTCACTGATCCTTTAAGTTTGCCTAAAAATGTAGGACTTTCTTGCTTCTGTGGAAGACACAAGGAGACATTAGGCAGAATGTTAGGGTTTGACAGCCTCAGTCACCATTAATTTCATTGTGTGTAAAAAAAAATATTCAAGAAAGTGAATAGTTGTCAGTACCTAACCGTGTTGGGTAAACTTTTCAAAAACGTAATCCACTACAATTACTTATTAACTCCAATTGTAATCAGATTACTTAAAATAATCACATTACTAATAACTTTACTTTTATGTTAGTTTCTAAAACACAAACAGTTTTGTTTTTTGCTCAACAAATTCCAAATAATGTCTAGATTTACTGACATTCTGATAGAGTGGGTTCCAGTTGAGTTGGCAGAGTGCTCAGTAGAGTGTGCCATCTGAACTTCCCCAGGAAAATGTCAAATATCATAAGTCAGATATGGATGATGATAAGCCAGTCTATCTGTCTATCTATCTATCCATCCATCCATCCATCATCTGTCTGTCCGTCCGTCCATCAATATAATCAGCCAGAACTAGCAACTCCCTAGTAAGCAGCCAGAACACCCTAGCAACTGCTTATAGCTATACCCTAGCAACCAGGAAGAGCAACCGAAAAGCCACACCCTTGAAACCAGTCAGAACACCCTAGCAAACACCTAGCAATGCTCTTGCAGACAGCCAGAACCGCCTAGCATTGATCTAGCAACCAGCAAAAACACCCTAACAACCGCCTAGCCCCACCCTAGCAAAACGCAAGAACACCCTAGCAATATCCAAGCAATGCTCTTAGCAACCAGCCAGAACACCCTAACAACCATCTAGCCACTCCCTAGCAACAGCCGGAACACCTTAGAAACCACCTGGCAGTGCTCTAGCAACCAGACAGACCACTCTAGCAATGGCCTAGCAATGCTCTAGCAACCAGCCAGAACACCCTAGCAACTGCCAATAGCTACAGCCTAGCAACAAGCCAGAACACCATAACAACCACCTATAGCTACATCCTAGCAACCAGCCAGAACACCCTAACAACCGCCTAGCCACACCCAAGCAACCAATCAGAACACCCTATCAACCGCTTAGCAACCCCTCTAGCAACCACCCAGAACACCACAACAACTGTCTAGCAATATTCTAGCAACCAGCCAAAACACACTAGCATAGCAACACCCTGGCAACCTCTTTGAAAACCAACTATTTATCAGTCTGTACAAATCTGAATGTCAAAGATGTCTTTTTTTTTTTTTACAGCAACATAAATATGCTTGGAGAGTTACAATTCAATTCCATCAAATGAAAAATAAATACTACAAATGAAGTATGGCCTCGTGTTCACCCTGCTGTGAGATTAACTGTATTCAAATCAGGACAGGGGATCACTAGAAGTCAACACACCCTTAAATCACAATCAAAGTTTTCACATAGAATTGGTGAGCCACTGCTCACCAATTCTATGTGAAAACATTGTAGGAGTGTAACATGTCCCAACCTGCCACACCCTTGCAGACAAGCATTAGTGAGAATTGAGAGGTGCATTGTGGGTAAAATGTGGTTCTGGGGCATACTCTGTAATAATACTTCCATTGCTCCTAGACCTTATACTGAGCTATACAAAGCTCTTTTAATCTTGTCATTTCATAGTAATCTTTATAGTTGTTTAGTGTTCAGTAATGGCTTCTAGTCATAAGTAACTTTTGATGCGTGTAGTCTACTACAGTCTGTTTTTAATCATTTGCATGCTGACCTTTGATCAAACTGATACAGAGGGGTAAATATCTTCACTTTCTGATACGATGTAAGCAGGGGTTAAATTGGGGCATAATGGTCCAGGTTTTAGGGTTCCCCCATCTCAAAAATGTCGATTTAACCCCTAGCTGTAAACTGATTCATGCATGCCTTGCTCCTAACCAGCTTATCCAATCTAAACCAAGCCCCATCTCGGCCATACACTTTCTTAACTAACTTCACCATAATCACTTTACCAAGGTACATTAGGGAACGAAGAAGGCTTTAAACCTCAACACTTCTGCAGAACACAAATCAACCCAAATTCATCTTCCCTTCTGTGAGTCTAAGCTTATCTCAAGCCGGGTGAGGATTTTGAACTGTCTGTGGAACCATAAGCAGCTTTGCCTCTTCAGTCAGATGACCCTAGTACTGAAGACCACCTGAACTGTGTGGAACTGATAAAGGACTCAAGGAAATCATCAGGTGATTATGAACATCACTTAGTAGCATTTCACTACCAGCTGCTAATTTTGGATTTACTACATAACGGGTATAAAAGACATTGATGTATTGATTAGTACAGTAATCTTGACATCTGTTTTAGACAATCTGACATCTACCAAGTCCCTTTGTAATGGATTATTGTTTATGATATTATAATGCACAAGATGATAAACCTTTTATAAAGCAATGTAATGCTATGTTCAGTTTTACAGTCTACCGAGTAATTCAAAGAATAATTCCTAGACAAAGGAATAATTCCTAAATACAAAATTACCAAAGTAAATTAGCTGATAGTTTATAACTTTTTCAAACTGAGAGCCATGGCATGACACAGGACCCAGAGGTCACAACATCCCCCTGTGGTTATTTATGTAGAAAACCTGATGTGTTTGCATTATACACTCACTTAGCTCTTTTTTACGAATGCTATGGTCCTAATAAATTGCCCAACGTGGTATTTTCAATGTGTTGTACTATCTGAGATGCTATTCTGCTCTTTACAATTGTAAAGAGGGGTTATCTGAGTTACCTTAGCCTTCCTGTCAGCTCGAACCATTCTGGCCATTCTCCATTGCCTTTTCTCATCAACAAGGCATTTCCATCTGCAGAACTGCCATTCACTGGATTTTTTTTGTTTTTGGCACCATTCTGAGTAAATTCTTGAGACTGTTGTGCATTAAAATCCCAGGAGATCAGCAGTTACAGAAATACTCAAACCAGCCCTTCTTGCACCAACAATCATGTCACAGTCAAACTCACTGAGATCACATTTGTTCCCCCATTCTGATGGTTTATGTGAACATTAACTGAAGCTTGACCCATATCTGCATGATTTTATTAATTGCACTGCTGCCACACAATTGGCTGTTTAGATAATTGCATGAATAGGTAGGTGTACATATGTTCCTAATAAAGTTCTTTGTGAGTGTAAAAGTAAATACTTTTTAATGCTCATATAAACTAAAACAAAAAGGTAACATTCTCTCACTTTCAACTGCTTTTATTTTCTGCAAACTTAACATGTGTAAATATTTGTATGAATATAAAAAGATTAAACAACTAAGACATAAACTGAACAAGTTTCAGACATGTGACTAACAGAAATTGAATAATGTGAATCAAAAGTAGCAGTCAGTATCTGGTGTGGCCACCAGCTGCATTAAGTACTGCAGTGCATCTCCTCCTCATGGACTGCACCAGATTTGCCAGTTCTTGCTGTGAGATGTTACCCCACTCTGCCACCAAGGCACTTGCAAGTTCCCGGATATTTCTGGGGGTAATGGCCCAGGCCCTCATCCTCCAATCCAACAGGTCCCGGACAATGTGATCGAGATCCGGGCTCTTCGCTGGCCATGGCAGAACACTGACATTCCAGTCTTGAAGGAAATCGCACACAGAACGAGCAGTATGGCTGGTGGCATTGTCATGCTGGAGGGTCAGGATGAGCCTGCAGGAAGGGTACCACATGAGGGAGGAGGATGTCTTCCCTATCACACACAGCATTGAGATTGCCTGTAATGGCAACCAGCTGCATTAAGTACTGCAGTGCATCTCCTCCTCATGGACTGCACCAGATTTGCCAGTTCTTGCTGTGAGATGTTACCCCACTCTGCCACCAAGGCACTTGCAAGTTCCCGGATATTTCTGGGGGTAATGGCCCAGGCCCTCATCCTCCAATCCAACAGGTCCCGGACAATGTGATCGAGATCCGGGCTCTTCGCTGGCCATGGCAGAACACTGACATTCCAGTCTTGAAGGAAATCGCACACAGAACGAGCAGTATGGCTGGTGGCATTGTCATGCTGGAGGGTCAGGATGAGCCTGCAGGAAGGGTACCACATGAGGGAGGAGGATGTCTTCCCTATCACACACAGCATTGAGATTGCCTGTAATGGCAACAATCTCAGTCCGATGATGCTGTGACATCCCGCCCCAGACCATGAAGGAACCCTCCACCTCCAAATCGATCCCGCTCCAGAGTACAGGCCTCAGTGTAACGCTCATTCCTTCGACAATAAATGTGAGTCAGACATCACCCCTGGTGAGACAAAACTGCGACTCGTCAGTGAAGAGCACTTTTTGCCAGTCCTGTCTGGTCCATCGTTGGGGGTTTGTGCTCATAGTCAACGTTGTTGCCGGTGATGTTTGATAAGGACCCGCCTTACAACAGGCCTACAAGCCCTCAGTCCAGCCTCTCTCAGCCTATTGCGGACAGTCTGAGCACTGATGGAGGGATTGGGCATTCCTGGTGTAACTCAGGCAGTTGTTGTTGCCATCCTGTACCTGTCCCGCAGGTGTGATATTTAGATGGACCGATCCTGTTCAGGTGTTGTTACATGTGTTCTGCCACTGCAAGGATGATCAGCTGTCCTTCCTGTCTCCCTGTAGCGCTGTCTTAGGTGTCTCACAGTATGGACACTGCAATTTATTGCCCTGGCCACATCTGCAGTCCTCATGCCTCCATGCAGCATGTCGAAGGCATGTTCACACAGATGAGCAGGGACCCTGGGTATCTTTCTTTTGTTTTTTTTCAAAGTCAGTAGAAAGATCTCTTTAGTGTACTAAGTTTTTATATCTGTGTCCTTAATTGCTACCGTCTATAAGCTGTTTGTGTCTCAAAGACCGTTCCACAGGTGCATGTTCATTAATTGTTTATGATTCATTCATTGTACTTTAAAGTACAGTTTAGTTATCAATAGGTAAAACATATTGATTCATTATGACCATTCCAGGACACATCTGTGTAAAACCCTAAATAATGGGATTGAATGGATAAAATTCACTCACTGTTACATACAAATAGGGTATTCTTGCTATTCTATTCTTAAGAGAAAAACAATGCTGTAGAAGAGGATTAGGATGCTTCCATTCTGTTCAGGTTTATTTCTTTGACATAATTAATGGAAGACTTCAAAGGCACACTTCAATAGGATGGAGCGGTGCTTATAAGAGACAATACACAAAGAATGGCTCATTTCCACAGGCAATTTGTGATTAGCATAACCAAAGGCTACATCAAACAACTGGTCCTACTCAAACAGGCAGTTCAGCTGAGAGCAAAATCTGGACTTGAGGGTTCCACAATTTGTTTTACATTAAAGTGTGTTGTGTTAAATCTAGTTGCAACACAGCATAAATATTGCTAGTAAAAAATGACATTGTATACATCAATCAGCCACAACATCTAAACCACCTACTTAATATTGTGTAGGTCGCCTTCGTGACCCGTATCTGCATGATTTTATGCCTTACACTGCTGACACACGATTGGCTATTTAGATTAATGCATGAATAAGTACTCATTCAGGTTTTCCTAATAAAGTGCTCTGTGAGTACATTTTAAACAGCATTTTGCTAATTCTTTCATAATTATAATTAAGCATAAAGACAAGAATTTTTAATAGTACTAATATTCCATGCACTCTCTAAAATGCATACAAAGTGCATAAAAGCTGAATGCATGCATACAATTTTAACCAAAATTTTTGATGTTGATTAATAAATTAATTATACAAATTTAATAAATGTCACTAACTAAAAAACTCTACAAAAAAATTCTTGTTGCAGTTTAATCTGTTTTAAATATTATTCTGATGCTAGTGAAACTTTGTAGTATGGCACTTTTCATACCACTGCCTCTTTTGTAAGTCGCTTTGGGTTAAAGCATCTGCCAAATTAATAAATGTAAAATGTAAATGCACATGCTATGTAGCAACTAAGTGCTTTCTCAGATTTAACATTGATTGGGATTGGTGGATGCCAAATACGCACATTTCCCCTTGTTGTAGTGTGACATGGATTTTGATTAGATAGATGTAGAAATAAGTTTATAACTACCAGGGAAACTTGCTTAACAGGGAGCTAAAGCCTCTTATGAGATCCTGTGAAGGGTGTGTTGGAGCATATTGTGTTTGAGCGTCAGTGCGCATGCTTAAACAAATATGTGTGCAGTGGAACCCAATCACTGACACTTTAACACACACTCATATTCATACAATTGGCCCATCCATTACAGATCCCTCTCTCGGACAGAGGAAGCTTTTGTACAGTCTGGTACATGACTGCCGAGTTGAGACTGCCAAGGAGGCTCTGTGGCGCTGCTCCCTATCCTTTCTTTTGCCCTTCCATTCACTTTTTTCTCTACAGCAACCAGACACCAGGGCTCTATGTATGGAACTATATATGTGCCAAAATTCTGTGAGTGCAAACTTTTATATTTTGAGCACACAAAAATGTTCTGTGCATGCAAGTCAATATTTTTAACATGTGACTTGATATTTTGAGCACAAAAAATAATTTTGTAAGCACAAGATGATATTCTGAGTGCACAAAAAAGTTATTTTGCACATACAGTTTTGTAAAGCAATGTATCTCCGTGCAAATTTGAATAAATTATTTTGCGTCTGAAAGAGCTCGCTCTCTCTCCTCGTATGCACTCTGCGTGCACTCAGAACTTTAGACTGCTCGCTTGCTATTATACCCATTTTCCGACAAGTCCTGCCTCTTACGTCAGGATTGGCTATTAGGAGCTGCTTACTCTTTAACTGATTGGACAGTTGGGGTAGCTACAACAACCATGAACATCTCAGTGTAAATATTGCAGAAGAGCCAACAGGCACAACGCTCCAAGTCCATTACACACTTTATATGCAATAACCATTACAAAAGATATTTACCCTGTGGATTATATGCATACTAGGGATACTGTAAGTCTTTATTTACTGTAATGTAAGTTTTTCCAAATATAGCAGCCTGGGATTTTAATTTTTGCAGTCTCAAACAATTGATGTTCAATATACTCTACATTTAATTTACACCAAACTATGACAGGAGACATAATTAGCCTCTATTCCTTTTCTTCTCAGTAATCATTTTTGCAATAAGGGTTGTGGTAGAATGCTTAAACTTCATGAAAACAGCATACTGAACATTTCAAGATAACCCACAGCTTTGAAATGCAAACATAAACATCTATACTTAATGTATTATC
The DNA here is from genome assembly GCF_025860055.1 of Xyrauchen texanus. Classification (NCBI taxonomy): domain Eukaryota; kingdom Metazoa; phylum Chordata; class Actinopteri; order Cypriniformes; family Catostomidae; genus Xyrauchen; species Xyrauchen texanus. Next base: position 15,784,258 of record NC_068284.1, on the reverse strand, counting down.
AAAATAGAATATGTTAATTTAGGCCAAATTTATAATATTCATAATATTTACAATACACAAGGCTGTCGAATAAATGGGAAAGGATACTCTAAAGAAGGTGACAAAATAGCATGTTTATTAAAGAAAATAATATTTAATTTAATAATAACAAAAAGAAGAAGCTTCATTGTAGACTCTAAATTGATACAATTTATTTTAATAAACTGATCTCTTAGAATATCATTTGGGACAGATGGAGGTCATATTAAGTTCCACCAAAACTACACTATTATGTTTTACAATGTAGTTTTACACATGGGAGAGATTATATTAACATAATTTCAGATAAAAGTGGTAGCTAACATGGCCAAGCTAGTAGCTATGTAAGTGTAACTTGGTAAACTAGATAATCAAATACTAGCCAAGAGAACCAAATACTAATATAGACTAAACTAATAGAGCTAGACAGATAGTTATCAGGCTAGTAAGCCTATTGGAAGTGTAAAGGCTAAAAATATATTTCATTAAGGTTAAATAAAAACAATTAAGCTAACAAAAGAGCTGCTTTCATGTGGTCATAGTGTGTTATACAGTACATTTCCTTTCTTGAAAACAAACTATCACTTTCTCCTCTTCCTCCTATTTTGATTAGCAGTTTGATCTGTGATCTAGCTAGCCAATCAAAATGTATAACCTCATCTCTTATTGGCTGATATTCTGGCACATTATAATGCTGTAAACTTGTTGAGCAAGCAAACGGTCAAGGCTATGAGTGCATGCAGAGTGGGTATGAGGAGAGAGCGAGTGAGATCTTGCAATAACCAAAACAGCGGAGTTACATAAATTTAAAAAATCTGTGCAAATTCACATTCAATTGTTCAATTCAATTCAATCACAAAATTGTTTTTTTGTTTGCTCAAAATGAATTTGTCTTTGCAAGAAGTTACATTGATTTACTAAGCTAACGGACATATAAAATACCCTTTAATGCACTCAAAATATCATCTTGTGCTCGCAGAATATTTTTTGTGTGCTCAAAATAAACTCTTACATGCTTGCAGAATTGTGGCACATATATAACTCCATTCTCTGTGCCTTCCATTAGAGGAAACTGCCTCCTGATCAGCACTCATTCACTGGTCTCACTGGCACAAGGTCTCTTTTCCTCATGTGGAATGTGGTTGTAGCTGCCAGGCCTGGTCAATGCCCAAAACACACTGTCACACCACTTGCACATACACATTTATCTAAAGAAGGGAGACTCGCACTAGGATTTACTCTGCCTTTCTGGTAGTTTTGTATGTTGTGTCTAGTTTGCTATATATGCATTGAGCTCAGTGGAAAGTGTAAGGCACAGAACAGACTAGTTTTATACCCTTATCAAGCATTTAAATGAATAGTTTTATCATTATGTTGTATTGCAAAAGTAGAGAAAATTCAGAATAACTTGCCCTGAAAGACAAAATTAGTTTATTCACACCTAGGGCCTACTTGAGGGGGGAACATTGTCCTGGGTTCTTTGACAAGAGGGTCCGACTCATAAAAACTTTGTCCTGCGGGGCTCAAAGAATTCTTCTACTGAAAGATGGAACAGAAGAATTTGAGGGTGGGGGGGAGAAAATGATAAGACAATTTTCTAATCTTGTCTCATAGAATGAACATTACTATAACAAAATGTTTGCAAACTGAGTTTTACATGCCGCTTTCTACGTTTTGCTGCAGTTTTATGGTGAAATGAACACTAGAGGCGCACCACAATTTTCCTAATCCTTACTGTCCCTATGGAATGACTTTTCAGGAGAGAACATGTATTATATTATAGAAGATCTAGAATTATATGAGAGAACATATAGTTCCCTAAGAAGTGTACATGTATTTTAAAGGTTTCATGTTGTATTGATAGGCTACAGACAGTGATGAATTTTCTGGCAGTAAAAATAGCCAGTGTGAGTCTAGAATAAAGAGAAAAAAAAACAGAAGCTGTTAGACAGCACTGACCCATAAATGTGATGGACAGTGAAACTGACACGAGAGAGTGAGTGAACACACTGTGCCAGAAATGGATCTAATCTCGTACAATAGCTTTTTAACGTTGTCACTCTGTGTAATAGACCCAGTTTACTTTTCTAGAGCAAACTGTCTACCAAGAACCAACAAATGCTGTTTTTCTCTTCTCAAATGTGTCCTCAATGTAGTAGACACTTGTGGTTAGATATGTATAGAGCTCTATGCATATTTAATCCACAATTGCACAATCTGTTTTATGGCATTGGTTTATCTTCATTTTCACACATATATATCTGCCCTATTGTTGTGTTCTCTGTTATTCTGGGATTAATCCCTGAGGTCAAAGAAGCTAATTCAAACCATTATCTGACTCGCTGCTGGGATTTGTGCTGGATTTGTTCAAATCAAGAGTGGAGTGTGCTCAGATTACATTGCAATAAAGATAGGCTGGTCATTCACAACAATGAATTGTTTCCCAGACAAACATTTAGGACAAATCATAATTTCCAACCTTCTAAAAATGCAAACTAGCATATGCCCACATGAAACAATCAGTGATATGGCCTGTTTTTTCTGTTCATTCAAAGAACTCCATTTATGTAGCACTTGTGTTATGTCACAGAATCATGGTTGAGTGAAAAACTCCATGACATTGGATTAATTTTGAGACTAACTAATACAAGTAGATTAAGTTAGAAGTAGAAGTTCCTGTAAATACACAGCTTAGAATATGCTCCAATTAAGGATCTTTCCATAAACCACTGTAAATCAGTATATTTAGAGGTTACAAATGTCCATCGATAAGCAGAATTTACTATTAAAAAAAAAAGAAAAAAAAAAGAATGTTTAAAAGTTTTTCTATAAATTTGGAGTGTATGACATCTTACGGAAACTCTGAGTAAAACATGACATCCATATTTGAGAAAGCCTGAGTCCATTTATCAGTATTACATAATGCCAGATGACAGGTATTGACATTGATACTGGCATTATTGTGACATCCCATATGAAAACAGTGAAAGGATTTAGGTCTCTTTTGTTGCACACACATGAAATAATCTGTTAGAAAGCCTAATGATGATTTGTCATTATTAATTTAAAGGAGCATGGATTGTTGACACTAATGTATTACAATCTAGGAAAGCAAAAGTGAATAAGATATATAAATATACCAACATTTTTATGCAGGTTCACGGCTGCTTAGATAATGGATATTGTTTTGATTTCAAGCCTAATATTCTGTTATCTGTTAAGCTGAAAAAACTGAGAACTGAGAATTGAACCTGCTTTATTGAAATCAGCTAACATCTTCATGTTTACCCTCTGCCATGTGGCAAAAGTGCTTGAAAGTATGAATGAAAACATTGTATATCCTTTTTTATATGCTAAAATAAGAACTTTCCTGACCCATGATATATATATATATATATATATATATATATATATATATATATATATATATATATATATATATACACAATATATTTATTTTTGATGATTTATCTTTTTTATCTTATTTATGTATACAGAACATTTTGGTTAGTATATAAGTTTTTTTTTTTTTAATCATTTTTATAGTTTTTTCCTTCACCTGTTCTTTTTGTCTTTATGACTTGATCTGCGTATTTTGTACATCTTATTGAACATTTATATAGAACAAAAATCCAAATTTTAGCATATTGTGTTGACTTTTCAAATGTCCAACTTCTATTAATGTTAAATTAGCGTTCTAGGGCAATTTAACCACAATGGTATCTGAACAGCTTAAATACAGGACAAATTGCCTCTCATATTGATTAGATATGGGACGCATTCATTTCATTAAAAATGGGATGATCCCATTTTTTACGAGATGGGTGGCAACCCTAGTTGTGGGTGAGAAACAGATCAATATTTAAATGATTTTTTACAATAAATTTCCCCTTTCACTTTCACGTTCTAAAAAAGGATATATGAATCTGTTTCTCACCCACACCTTCTAAAAATCTTTTCAGCAGAAGAAAGTCATACACATCTGGGATGGCATGAGGGTGACTAAATGATAAGAAAAGAATTTTGGGTAAACTACCCCTTTAACACGACAAACACATTTCATTTTATGTACGTATGTTTGACACATATGTACATAGTCTTCTTTGGACTCTCGTCATGCACATTCAACATTTTGTTCATTGTCAAAGATGAGCCCTATTTGAAGATGCATTTTTTTCTTGGTTTTCAAGCACACAATTCGGTACACAGTGACGAATGGCGCGACTTGACACAATAGTCCATCCACTTCAATCATTGTGCTTTGTTTGTGCACACACTGATGCACATTGTGTGTTACTGTCTCCCAGTCCTCTTGGGCCTACTGGGATGTAGATAAGACTTACTGTGTTGTGTATTAATACTACTGTGGGAGATTAAATTAACCGACTTATTTTATGATGTAAGGTTGGATTTGCAGGGTGCCATCTGGCCATTCACAAACTATATAAGCCCCTTCCCATATCATCTAATCATAGACACGACCAAGGGGCTTGAATAGATTACAAGGAAATCTCTCCTCACACACTGATATGAAGTCAGACCACCTATCCACATGCAAACAGATAACAGTACAATTCTTACAGGCAGTATTGTTACAATACTTCAATTCTCACATTGAAGAGGGACTACCTCTGATGCACTGAGATGTAGAACAAATGGAAGACAGGGATTTAATCATGTTTAATCAGGTCCTGGCATCCTGAAAGGCTGTGATTGTGTTTACAGGCTGTGGTTTGTTTAATAGACCATCATCGCATTAAGGGAATAAATTCACATTACATACCACCCTGCAGTAAGATATACCATAATACCAGAAATATTAATGATGATAACAACATTGGTAAAAATAATGTAAATAAAGCCACTGCAAAATGACCACATCATCTAAAACACCTTAACAAACCCCTATAGCTTTACCATTAGGAAAACTAAAGTTACTTGAAATCTCACTTCTGATAACACTGTTGCTGCACCATTTGAATATTATCTCTCTTGTTGTTGACAAACTTTCATGTCACTGTGCTCACCAACACTGCTGCCAAAATCCTGATTTATGCCAAGATTAATTGTGAGCAATTTGTCCAGAGATGACTGCAAAAAACAGCTGCTATAATCACTGTGCCGTACGAGAGAGCCAGACGGGATCGACATGTGCTGGGAAGAGCCAATGTCATATTGCTTACAGATACACATTCTGTCACAAAGGATGTGCCCAGTTACAAATATTAAGACATGTTGATTACATCCGCAGTTCTTTTTCACCCGAAAATTAAAATTCGGTCCTCATTTACTCACTCATTATGTTCAAACCAGTATGACATTGTGGAACATGAAAGGAGATGTTAGGCAGTATGTTAGTCTCAGTCACCGTTCACTTTCATTTAATCTCTTTTGTTTTCTTCCAAACAATGACAGCAAATGGTGATTCTACCTCACATCTCTTTTTGTGTTCCACAGAAAAAGAAAAGAAACAACATGAGGGTAAGTAAATGTGGACCGTAGGTACTAATTTGCAGGTGAGCTTCACTGTAAAAACAATGTTTTCTGGTAACAAAAAATGTGGTAACTACAGTACATTATCTGGTCTTATTCAAGTTAAAAATATTGTTTAACATGACTGAATCAACCTGACTACGTTAGAAAACACTAGCAAATGTCATTTAAAGGGTTAGATCAAGTAGAAATAGCTCATTAAAAGCAAATTCAGGTTACTACTTTATACAGTGTATCAATTAAAACAAAAAAATACCATGTTTTAACAATGAAAGAAGGTACAACTTAAAAAAGGCTTGTCTCCCGAAACCATATCAACCATATAAAAGGAAATGTCTCCTTAACCAGGACTAATATACAGGGCTACAAGCTAAATTTAAAGGGACAGTTCCCCCAAAATGAAAATTCTCTTATTTATTGAACCTCATGCCATCCCAGATGTGTATGACTTTCTTTCCTCTGCTCAACACAAATTATAATTTTTAAAAGATTATTTCAGCGTTGTAGGTCCATACTATGCAAGTAAATGGGTACCAAATTTGAAGCTCCAAAAAGCACATAAACGCAGCATATAATAATCCATAAGACTCCAGTGTTTTTATCAATTTCTTCTGAAGCTATCCAATTGGTTTTGGGTGAGAACAGACCAAAATATAACTACATTTTCACTATACATTTTGACATCAGCAGTCAAGTCAAGTCAATTTTATTTGTATAGCGCCTTTCACAACACACATTGTTTCAAAGCAGCTTTACAGAATATTAGCATTAACAGACGATAAGAACTGTAATGTCTATAAAGTCGATTAATCATCATTGTGGAATTTAGATAAAATACGATTTTTAATAGTGTTTAAAAATAATTAAATGATAATTGTATTAATAACCCCAGTGAGCAAGCTGTAGGCGACTGTGGCAAGGAACACAAAACTCCATAAGATGTTGATTAATGGAGAAAAATAACCTTGGGAGAAACTAGACTCACTGTGGGGGCCAGTTCCCCTCTGGCTAACATTTTGAATGTAATGTAAATATTAATTATGTATAGTTAAAATCATGGTTTAAAATTATTAAACTAAGTGTTAAGGGTCAGTGATTAAACATTGATTGTGTTTGAACTGTAAGATTAATGACCAAAGTCTTTGAAGTCCATCTTGATTAATTGCAGAAGTTCACATAGTCACCATCATCCATTAAGCACTAGGAAGTGTAATCGAGCTTGAAATCATGATCATGCCTAGAGAGACTGCAATGGCAAAATGCACAGTGAAAAAGGAGTTACATTTTGGTCTCTTCTCACCTAAAACCCATTTGATCGCTTCAGAAGACATGGATTAAACCACTGCAGTCTTATGGATTACTTTTGTGCTGCCTTTATGCGCTAATTGGTGTTTAAAGGATTTGGTCACCATTCACTTGCATTGTATGGACCTACAAAGCTGGAATATCCTTCTAAAAATCCTATTTGTGTCCTTCAGAAGAAAGTCATACAAATTTGGAAAGGCATGAGAGTGAGTAATTTATGAGTGTACTTTAATTTTAAAATAGTAAACACTCACAAATCCAATGTTCATGAGATACAATGAAAACCTGACTACAAGGAGGAGGTAGCCTCTCCAAGATCAGAGAGGGTCATTCATAAAACATGATCATCTAAAAATAAAATCCTCTTTTACCATGACTACTTTCTAATCTGGGCCACTGCTTTGGTTGTTTGTGTCGATAGATGTTAGCTGTGAAATGCATGACTGTGTCTTCTATCGGTCATGTTCTGTTCACAGATGATTCATCCAATGCTTGATTGTACTTTCTGGGATTGAAAGACACAGATAATGTTTTTGTTTTAACCCGATTTGGGATATTTCACTGTGGACATGTAAAACAATTTTATGCTTGCACCATTTCAAAATCACTGCTTTAAATGTTCATAATTTTGCACTAGTGATCTAAACACCAAATAAATCTACATTAGTGCAGCCAAATGACCTTCAAATTTTGGCACCACTTCAATGAATACCAACCCATTAAAGAACACCATCATCATCATGAAAAACACAGAATACAAAATCTGTTGAAAAGCCGCATGACTGCACCATCTAAAACAGTTCCACTCTAGGGTTGACCATTAAACCTCAGGATTAACACAGAGAACTTTGTGTAGCCACATCTCAAGATCAGGTTCTGTGTGGATTTACGTAATGCTCACTCAGTAGATCTGCCACGTGAACAGCATCTACAACTTATTGGCAGTGGATTGCTAACACAGACCTGGTGTATTTAAAGTGTATTTTATGTACCTTTGTTGAATTTAAACAGCTTCTATTCTCATATGGACCCATGTTTATAAAGCACTCGTGTCAGTGAGTCTCCTTTAAGAAAGTGTCAAGTCTCACCTTCCCAACCCTGATCTGAAAGGTATCCCAGTCCCTTGATTGGGCGGTCAAGGGTAGGGTCTAGAATCACGTGACATGGTTCCAACACTGGGACGCCATTTTGGAGGAAAGTTTGGAATTTCTGACACATAGGAAGAAAAAAAGAGGAGGAGATAGCGAAAGAAGTTTGACGTTTAGGAAAACAATCCCCATTTCTCCTTAGGGAAAGAAGAATGTGCCAAACTACGGACGCTAGGATTTGAATCGCTTGTGTTCACGTGGAGCCCTTGCAAGCGCGTGCCAGCTAGGTGCATATTTGCATTGGGGAGTTTATTGGAAGTCCTCCTGCAACTGGCGGCGACATTTGTTCCGTTCCCCCCTCCCGCAGCCGCGGAGCAGATTGGCGGCGGAGGCTGGATCCCAGCGTCAGTGTGTCTTTTGAATGAAAGTGCGCGGCTGTCAGCGGAGTAAAGCTCAGTACTGTGGTGTCTCGCGACTGTCAGGTTAAAGAAGCGCAGCACTGGCTCGCGCTCGACTCAAAAATCCTACGGCTTATTTTCATATCAACCTGAACATCATGTTTACCCGATAAATATTTGAGTCTAAGTTACCTCCCCCACCCCCTTGACACTTTGGACGGACTCGTGTAGGGAAGAGGAGTGCTTTATTATCGTGCGTGTTGTTCATTTATAACGCGAGCTCAACTGGATTGGCTCTCGCGCACGAGCCCAACCGAAACATGCCAGTCAGGAAAAAAGGTGAGAGCATTTACCCTGACTCTAAACAACTCTCATTAAAACTCATAATCACGGTTAACTTCGAAATAACTTTACATACTCTTACACTGTTACCGGGAAGTCACTTCTGTGAGGCTTAAACGAACATTTCAGACGAGAAAATATTGAGATACGACTAACCTCCCTGTTTCTCTCGTTAAGTCACTGGATTTAAACTCGTTAATTTGGATACTTTTTCAAACTCACTTAGTCAACCGTGTCATTTGATAGTCTTTATGCTATATCCACTTCATAAGGAGTTTGAAATGACCAGTTGTCAAGTATCGAATGTTACGATGTCTTGTATAAATATGTAATTCATGTAAACTTTGTGTGTCTCATAGATGCAGAGCGGGCTTTGTTTCTGCTGGAGGAATACCGGTCAAAACTCAGTAACACCGAAGACAGACAGTTGAGAAACTCCATCCAGAGAGTCATTGACATCTTCCAGAGTAACCTCTTCCTGGCTCTCATAGGTACAACAGTGTGTCATTCAGTGTTGTACTAGTTATAATGAAAGTACTGTGCCCTCCCATTTGTTGTGATGTCTATAGGAAATATTCAGGTCTAGCCTTCATTCATTAGGGCTCAAGGCTACAACCTTTTCCCTTCTAAAGTTTGGTGGGAGTCCCTTGTCATTGAACTAAGGTGTTGGGTTGTAAAAGCCAGTCAGAGCTATGTGTTACTCAAACCATGCTGTCATTTAATGACCATTGCTACAGTTTTCAGATGGGTGAGAAATCACTTGTTTGTTGGTGACCATTTAAAAGAATATTCCGGGTTCAATACAAGTTCAGCTCAATCGGCAGCATTTGTGGTATAATGTTGATTACTCCCTCCTTTTCTAAAAAATAAATAAATACAAAATAAATAAATAGTGAGGCACTTATAATGTAAGTGAATGTTTCCAATCTGTAAATGTTCAAATAACTTTCCTCACTGTCAACTCTTTGCTTTATTTATTTTTTTTAAAGAAAAGGAGGGATGAGTAAAAATGATTTTTTTGTGGTAATCAATTTCACATTATGCCACATGCTGTCGATTGAGATTGTATTAAACACGGAATTTCTTTAACTTTGTTTCTAGACCTTTTATAGGTACCACATAGCCCTTCCTTTTCCTGTTCATTCACATAGTATATTGAGAGAAATTCCAGTGTTTAAATTTTAACCTAGTATTTTGAAGCAATATGCATGCTTTTAAATTGTGTTATTCACCATTTATAGTGTTAAATCTTTTTTTTTTTTTTTTTTTTTGGTGATGGTCTTGCATAAGGGCTAATTGTGTATCTGTATGATATGATCAGACAGTTTATTCAGAGTAACAGCAATGTAGAGTATCTTCTCTTAGGCTTGTCTTTAACAAACTCAGTAAGGAAAGCAACCACGAGGAATGTTGAAAAGCCTGTTTGAGTTTCTCAGGGTTTATAGACTGACTTTGTGTCAGTGACTCCCTACGTTTGACCCCAGATGTGTGGAGGCTTCCTGTTATAACTCTGTCTTCTGCTTCCCATCCTTTTTTTTTTTTTTTAAAGGAAAATTCTGTGTTCTATACATGTTAAGCTCAGTCGACAGTATTTGTGGTATATTGTTGATTACCATAAAACAAATATTTTGACTTATTTATAAAAAAAAAAAAAAAAAAAAAATTCAAATAATACAGAAGAATGAATGTAAGTACTTTAGGAAAATTATAAGCTTCTTATTTCTGCATATAAATCATTTTTATAGCTTGATTGACTGAGGGAAAAAAAAGAGTGATTATTGACGCATGCTTGGGTAGGTACTTGTGTTTTGTGTTTGTTTACTGACATGATCACATGCTTTATGCGAAAGGCTGGTCAACTTCCTCTTTGTGGATTTGTTTTAGTCATGTGTCTTGCATCAATTAGGGCTCAGTTTTTAAACCACAACCAATGTCTAAACAGCACAAAACACTTATGCCCTGAAGAAACACAAGTGGTTATCACAAGACCACAAGCTGTAAATATTTGCTTTCATTGTCCAGGCTGGAGCGGTAGAGAGTATTGGTACGTGTATCTCAGCAGTTTCTGTTCATTCTGTTCTGTATCCCAGAAATCTTACTCTAAGCTGCTGTGATGAATAGCTGAGCTCAACTTTCCTGGATAAGTTCATACATGATGCTTGTGAAGTGCAGACTGCCCTTTATGTGTACTGATGTTCAAATGCACCTAAACATGCACACAAAAATCCCTCTTCTCATGTGCGTCCCACATGCACACATGTTCTCAGGAGTGCCGCTAATGAAAAATGCAGTTGAGTGACGGTTTACAATTTGACCGTTCCTCAGATATGTATTTTAAAGGACAAACAAAATGTAATCTGTCTGTTGACATGATTACCACAGTCCTAATCCGAAGGCTGATGATTTATGGTGGTTTCTCTGAGAGAGCACGACTGCGGACTCCGTGCATGTCTCTCAGTGATTAGAGCCTTAAGATTCTTCCCAGGACACCAGGGAACAAAAGTGAACCAGAGCAGGCCAGGTCTCCTCCTGCATGCACAATGTGGGTCACAAGATAGACCAGGTTTACCCTTGACATAAGCCATCTGCCTCATGAGTTCCTTGTTCTGAAAATGAGACCCTCAGTAGGGGGAAGTTTCAATCATATTATATAAAGTAGATAATGGCAAGGGTTTCTATTCACACACACTCTCACAGAAGAACCTTCTTTTAAAAGCTCTGAGTGCCTAATGAAAAGTGGAGTGGTTGTGAATTTGATATTGCACAGACAGGCCAGTATTTTTTGCTAAACTTTATACAGCAGTACTACTTGGAAAATAATATTTAATGGATATAAACCGCTTCCTTAGCCAGATAGGAAGCGTCCCCTAAAACACATTGCAGGTCAGCTAGAAAAATATATCAAACGATCCATAACAATTTCTTTTAATGATTTTGTCATTTGGCTGATTGTGGTTCTGTAAATTATCTGGGCCCGTATTCACAACATTTTTATCTTGCCACTAGAAGTTTTCAGTAGAGTGTTTCTGCTTAAAACCTATACACAAAACTATCAAGAGCTAGTTATACTAAGGAAATCATAAGGTAAGAGTAAAGGGCTTTGCACACCAAATGCTATGCAATTATGCAAAATGAATCGCCAAAGAAATGGCACTTTCACATTAAAAGTGAGGCGAAATATCGCCGTTAGCACATTCACGTTTTTACATTAGGTGGCGCTGATCGACACGCAATTTTACCCTGGTACGCTAGGTGGCTCGAAGCACCTTTCAGCTGTTCTGACCTTCACCCATAAAGGATGAGAAGAAGAACTTGACAAGTAAACAACTATCCTGTCTAGCTGGTAACCTTCCAGTTACCTAAAGTCTCACGAGTGCCACATTGAATGTTTACACACTGTGTCTTTTGTGTTTATTTAGAGTCCTACAGAAACTCTACCCCTAAAATTAACCCTACCACTAAATCTTACCCTAAACTCTCGCAAGACTTAGGCTGCCAGCGGGTTAACGTCTAGACACACCATGAACAACCATGGGATGGAATTCTCTTTTTGTTGTTGTTGATTTGTTTAACGAGGAAGAACATTTTTAGGCTTTTTACAAACTATTGCAATTCACCTACTGGATAAATTGACTGACAGTATTATCATGTAAACTAGGGGTGGGTAAACTATTGATTTTCTGATACATAGTGATCTTCATTTGAACGATCTCGATATCAATTCTTAAATCTCAAGATCAATCTTTTTCTCTAAGCGCAGCACTCCACTTCAATGAGAGAAAATCACTCACATTTGCAACCAAATTTAGCACTATCCAACTAAAAATGTATACAATTCACCACTATACTACACAATTACTGGTGAGTGGAGTATTTGGCAGCGAGATCCTTTCAGTGTGTGCTTAGAGAAAAAGTTGGGTTTAATGGGTGCCCAAAGATGAGATACACGCGACCCATTTATCACTGAATAATGTCTCTTTTAATAGCTTTTCTGTTCTCTACGGTCAGTTGTTGATTAAAAATGGCAAAAAAACAAACATTCAAGATTGTTCTAATCTTGCATAGCACAGATGAGTCTCTCTCGTTAACATGCACTTCTTTAAAGACGGTGTTTGTAGAAATGCAGGATTTCCTTAAAGAGACAGTACCGGGTTTTAGCATGTGTTCAACAAATCAATGTAATACCTGTAGTACAAATTATGCAATTAAACAATAAAAATGTAACAAAAGATAATTGGCAATGCAATATTATATTTATTAAATTAATTGATTTGTTCATTATTACAAAGCTAAAATTTGACCAAAATGATTTATACAAAATACATATAGATTTATCCCACATTGGCTACCTGAACTTGATGATATTTCACCCACAAATAGTAGGCTTTATTCTGTTAACTACCTCGCTCAAAACCTTTATCTCTGGTATAATTTGGGTTGTTTTGGTCAATGCAGTCAAAATATTGAATATAATAAAATTTTATATATATATATATATTAGGGCTGTCGATTTAAAAAAAAAAATAATGCGTTAAAAATAATTACCGCAATTAATCGCAATGCCACCGGACTGTAATATGGAAGATTCCTGAGAAATGCAAGCTTGTGGTACCAGCTGTTTACTTCAGAGGGCAGTAAGTGAAACTTCAGCTGTATGGCACTTGACACAGTGACCAAAATTTATTATGTTTATGACACAACGCACCCGAGACATGACACAAGCATGTCTGATGCTTGTTGAAATTGATGGGTCCTTAAACAAGCCCTCATAATAAATCTCGAACTGATTGACAAATTCACTTGGATTGCTGTGAACAGTTTGCCAATGATTGGCTTATGTTCAATAATATGGTAGTAAACAATACATTGTATTCTAAAACCGCTTTTTGTATTGTCTTATCAATGATTAACTCTTCTGCTACAAGAATGTAATGCATTTTAATTATCTGAATATTTTATTTTTATATATTATATCATTTTAAAATATTTAAAGATAACTATGTATCATTATTTCATAATTTTATATTGAATAATTGTTATATGAGGGGCTTTTTCAGCAAATATTTGTATATGCGATTAATCGCGATTAATTAATCGGGACACCATGTAATTAATTCGATTAAAAATTTGAATCTGTTGACAGCCCTAAAATATATATATATATATATATATTAACCTATTTTTAAGTTCTAAGATTTGTTAAAATTCTGTGTAATTGAATTGTATAATATTTAACAAATGAATGCAACTTAAAAATATTTATTTTATTTTTTATTTATTTTATTAAAGATTAATCAATCCAATTTGATGGGTTTTTATGAAATTGAAATACATTAACCTTAAAATAATTTTTGTTAAGTATGTCATTATAATCTAATACATTGACTCGATTGCAATTTGGATTGTCGACAGCAGTCATGCTTCGGATAATTTGTTTAGGAGTCCTCGGGACAACTTCTAAATTGTCACTGGTTCAGGCAATACTTTTTGCATTAAAATGTTTTACAAATCTTAAAATTAGGAATGACACAGGAGTGTATTTTGAAGAGTTGAACCTGAATTTCCAAGTTATATGCTACTTTTAGCCTTAAGATTTTTAGTGAATACGATGATTTAGTGATTCTGTTATATCTATTATCACAGTCAGTTATTGATTGCCTGCTAAAAAGTACAAGCATTCCGAAGTCTGTAAGTAAGCCATTAGATAATGAAGACATGTATCAAAGGGGGAAAGGAGAACCAGCAGATGAAATTCAGCAATACTATCCTGTAGCTATGAAGGTCTGTTAATCAGACATCGATACAGCGCTCTGTTTATGGACTACCTTACCACAGACCTTATTCCAGAGAGAGAAGAGTGAACATGAGAGTCTGGGAAACCTGGGAATCAGCCATTAGTTATGCCTCTGTTTTGACTGGCTCAGTGGGGAGGGCTTGACTCTGATGCTGTGGAATATCACAGATTTAAGGAGATTAATTCAGTTACTGGTCTTTATTTTTGGGTTTTCTTTATGAATTCACTAAATGTTTCATTTAACAGTCTGCAATTGGGTTATAATTAACGTATGTTTTTTGTTTTGTCACATTTATTTTGTTTAGCACAAGGAATTGGTAAATAATTAATGACTGGTTAACAGTCTGGTGCAAAGATTATTGATCTTTATCTTATTGCTGGCTGTTCAATAGACATTCATTTGGTTTGATGTTTTTATCTGGTTGATAGACTTCCTTGTTTAACTTTAATTGTGAAGTGATTGTAAAGACACTTTAACTTTCTAGTAGGGCTGTCAACAGGGGTGAAAAACAAAATTTTCATTTTCATTTTTCATCAAAAATACATTATTTCAGTTAGGAGAAAAGAGCTATAATACATCAGTCAATCAAAAGTACATTTGCACAGAGTGCAACAGAACAGAACACAGGGATCTTAAAATGTGCTGATAAGAGAGAGACAAGACACAACAGCCAAAGACCTCTACCTAAGTCATTGTCCTGGCTTGGCACATATCTGTAATTCAAATGCATATTGTAACAGGGTTCATGATGGGCAAGGAGGAGGAGGGAAACGGCAGAACAGTCAAAATAACTGTAATGACATAAATCAATTAAACAAACATACACACACACACACACACACACACACACACACACACACACACACACACACACACACACACGCGGCCGCTCTCTCTCTCTCTCAAAATGGTGCCTCTGGCTCGTCTCTATCCCCCTTCCGGCTGGTTAGGACTATTCGGCGACAGGTGTGTGTCCTCATGGCCCGGCCATGCCCTCCTACTCATCACACTACTCCACCACCCTATTCAGCCCGGGGATACCTCCGGCATGGTGTACTCCCCTCCCTTCCTGGAGGGGAGGTGTTGCCCTTCTAGCTGTCCTTCTGCCGGCAGAACTTCCTCGCCTTTGGGAGAGACGATGGGAGGGAGAGGGAAAGAAAAACTCGCTCGTCGGTCCCTGGACATGCCGTCGCCTGGTCCTCAGCCATTCATCCGCCCTCTAGCGGACCACAGCTGCTCCTCCCCTGGCAGACGGCAGTGGTTCCTCTGACTCCCGGCAGCCTACAACGACTCCTCTAACCCCTGGCGGACAGCCGCGGCTCTTCCCCTGGTGGACGGCAGTGGCGAAGACTCCATGACAGTGCATCCCTCCTCCTTCCTGGGTATCGGCACAAATGTAAAGGGGGTTCACGATGGGCAAGGATGAGGCGGGAACTGGCAGCATAACTTTAATGATGTAAATCAACTTATACAAACATAAACCCACAGACACACGCACATACTCTCTCTCAACTGGCGCCTCCGGCTCGTCTCTATCCCCCTCCCGGCTGATTAGGACAGTTCAGCGCTTCTCCTTGTCACACATATATTTTTTGCGTTAATTTTTATCTTAAATCCGATAAATATTTTGAATTGTAATTTTTAATTTTAAACCTTGCTTTCAGTGTTCAGAGTCCCTCTGTAAAACATGCAGGCTGATTTGTGAAGCTTTCATAGATAATTGTTAAACCTAGTTATGACTAATTTTTATATTGAAAATTGTTAGCTTCTGATGCAGTTTATGTTTTCTAATACATTTGAACATTGCACCTATTTATACTGTATATTGGACACCTTTGAACTGTTTTGAAGTTATACAGATTTTGTAGACATGTGATGTAAGCAAGACAATTCATATAATTGCCGGCTTTGATGTGTTATGGTTGTATTACAGTAACAGTCAAAGATTAAAAGTGTTTGAACTCCAGACCAGTTTTATCATGGACCTTGTAGAACATAGATAGGTTCACTGAACTGTCATGAATAAACAGAATGGCATTGGTTTTATACTCGATGCAGTGAGGTGCATTCAGTATTTACCTCTTAATAACTAACTCATAAGTAATAATTAAAACTCTCTGTTCCCCACTCAGAGGGCCGTGCTTGATTTGTGCTCATTAATAGTTTGCCTCAATCATAACCTCATATGATAATGTAAACCTCCCCAGGTAGCAGATTACAGATCGAACTGACAAAGCTGCCTCACTGGTATAGTTATTATTACTTCATAATATGCATGTTTTATCATGGCTGACTAAAAGCTAGAGGGCAAGCCATGTTGTTGTCTACACTGATTAAACTACATCTAATTAGAACAAAAAGATGTAACCATTTTGGAGTTGGCCTGATGTTAGAAACTTTGACCAATGGATAAAATAGTAATCTGGCCTGTTTACACTTTCATGCTTCATCGATCAGATTGCTATCTGATTGGGAATGCACATTCCATTTACTATTGGATACATAAATGTGCCTCCACAAACTGGATTTAAGTCTACTATTCTCCCGCTATTTGCAAATATAGTCATCACAAACTTTGGTGATGATGCACTTTATGTGGCTCATAAAAACATAGGGACCACTTTTTTTATAACTTAACATTTCATTATAACACACAGACACTTGCTGTACAATAATATATTTTCTTTCTTGCAGTATTCCTTTTGTTTTAATGTTACAGTATATAAATCATAATTCAGTTTTTCTTTCAGACTAATAAAATTGGTTGGGAATCAAAGTATCAGCTGATTTTAAGTACTGTAATTCCTTACAGTAAAGCTAATCATTTACTGTTGTCTAATGTATATATGTAGTACCACAACTCGCAATTTATAATGATACCATTTTAGCATGTATTCAGTGTGAAAACATATATTTAAGCCTATGCATATTGCCATGTTAATAATTAATGAATGAGTGTGCTGTAAATCTACTGTTACTCTATTCGGATAATTTTTGACCAGAACATCACTGTTCTCATTATTTTTAAACATAACAGAATTGTTACACTTGTTTGGGAACAACTGCTCTAGTGTAAAAGAAATAAGGTTTCTTTAAAAAAACGTGTAACCATAACAGTTCAATAAAGACGAACCAGGTTGTCTAAATAAGGGCAAACTTAGAGCGGCTTTTCTCAGTGTAGTCAGAGACTCTTCTATGAGGCACAAGAGAGACTGAAACTGAGCCCTTTTCTCTCTTGGACACGCTTGTTCTGTTTCACACGTTTGGCATTAGGGTGAGCAAAATTATAGATTTTTGGACTAACCGCTAGATTTTTGGACTAATTATTTGATTATCGATATTGATTCTTAAAATCTCCAAACTGATCTTTTACTCTCTGCGGAGCCTTTTACAATGCGAGTATATCACTCGCATTCGTGACTTAAAATGTCTGTTATTAGCCACTGCCAAATTTCACTCACCAGTTCAGCACAGAGTTAAGAATCCTTTCACTGTTTGTTAAAGAGTAAAATTTGGGTTTGCCTTTTAAAGATGATATCAAGTCATTCAACTTCATTTGCATTCTAGTCCATGTCCTTAAAGAGAGAATATCAGTTTTTAGCATGTGTTCTACATGTTGATGTACTTATAAGACAAATTAGGCATCTAAACAATAAACACACACACACACACACACACACACACACACACACACACACACACGTGTAGATCCCCCTCGTGCCGCCAAAACCGTGCCAACCCCCATCTCAGAATAGCATTCTGACATGATATTCTTCTCACCACAATTGTACAGAGTGGCTATCTGAGTTACTGTAGGCTTTGTCAGTTTGAACCAGTCTGGCCATTCACTGTTGACCTTTCTCATCAAAACAAGGCATTTCTGTCCACAGAATTGCTGCTTACTAGGTGTTTTTGTTTTTTGGCACCATTTAGAGTAAATTTTAAAGACTGTTTTGTGGGTGTGAAAATCCCAGGAGATCAGCAGTTACAGAAATTCTCAAACCAGCCCATCTGGCACCAAAATCATGACATGATCCAAATCAATGAGATCAAATTTCTTCACTTTATGGTTGATATGAACATTAACTGAAGCTCCTGACCCGTATCTGTATGATTAGTTGCACTGCATTGCTCAGAATGGCCAGACTGGTTCAAACTGACAAAGTCAGTCTACGGTAACTCAGATAACTGCAATTGTGGTGTGAAGAAGAGCATCCCAGAATGCTCCAAGATGTGGGTTGGTGCTGTTTTGGCGGCACTAGTGGAACCTACACAATGTTAGGTAGGTGGTTTTAATGTTTTGGCTAATGTTTGCTATGTGTGTGTGTGTGTGTGTGTGTGTGTGTATATATATATATATATATATATATATATATGCCGTTGTCAAGTGTTTGTCTGGAAGAGAGTAACGGTACGGGTTCTCACCTGAGATGAATTGCTGGTAATTGCTTGTTTCTGTGTTCACAGTGAGAGACGGGGGAAATAAAAGGGCGAGTCCTCGGAGTGTGATTTTAATGACCCCTTTTGGATTTATTGTTATTTGCATTGGTTTTCTTTTTCATTGTCAAGCGAGCGTGTCTTCTGATTTAAGTTTAAAAACACTTCCTCATTCCTGTGAACTTGTTACATTGGTGCCGAAGCCCGGGACGGAGGAGGGATGCGCTGTCGGAGAGCCCTTGCTGTTGGAGGGTCATGACTCTGAGGAGATATAGTGCGGTAGTACTGGAGCGGTTCTGCAGAAGGCGGAGGAATAAGTCAGGCCGGAGGTCTCCCTGGCCTGAATCTGGTGGCGGAAGAGTGTGACGAGGAGGTGGGCGTGGCCGGGCTGTCATGGCGCATGCCTGGAATCAGCGGGAGATAGATAAGGGGGGGGGGGGGCAGAGACGCCACTTCGAGAGAGACGCACAAAGCTGTGAGTCTCTCTCGCACACGCACGAACGCACACACGCACGCGTGCACACACACACACAACAGTTAATTCTGGTCCTCGAATCTGATTGGACGAGAGACGTTCCATGAGCACTGATGGTCTGACACCATCAGCACTCTGACGCTTCACTGTGTGTATCACTCACAAAGTTTATTTACAAGGAAACCTCGGGGTCCTTAAAAAGTCTTAAATTTACTTTTTAAAATGTAAGGCCATAAAAAGTCTTAAATATCTTAAATTACAAGAAGTCTTAAATGTCGTTTGCTGAGGTCTTACATTTTGAGGTTTGAATAGAGGAGACGCTTAAAACTGCAGAATCTGTGTGAGTCAAATTCATTCATCAGCATTATTTTGCATCGCTAACACTGTAGCTCCTGTTTGTAATCGACAAAGCGGTCAACAATTTGCAAGCGCGTTCTCGTTTCAAAAGAAAGCCCATGGACTATTGTGTTAGATTTGACAGATTAGAGGATTAAACGAAAATATTACACAAAACCGTTATAAAGACAAACATATTCTTAGCGTTACAATTTCTTTAATGATAAATTAAATACATTAGTTATTAAAGATTAATAACAAACATGTAATCATGTTTGCTGTAAATTTATGCAGCAAAGTTGTGAGTTGAAATTATCTCAGTCCATGGTTTGAAGCCACAGCAGTCAACTTGAGCCCTCTGAATCATTTTTCAACATCGTAATCCGATAAAAGTTTACTTTTTATGCATGGTTTTTGCCACCACTTCAGTGTTTGACATAAGCGGTGACATTGCCAAAGCATTGGTCTAATGTGTCATGTCTTGCTAGAAAGCTAGTAACTAAAGAGAAGTGTCACAACATAGGCTACATACATTCTTAATGATTTCATTTAGAGTTTTAATATTGTATTAACTTATTAGCACATAAATGCACAATAAAATATATATATATATATATAAAACAAAACAAAACATGTCCGGAGACATTCAAGTAGCCTCAGTGGCTTTGTATTTACCAGCTTTGAATTAATGTTTTTTTTTTTTTATTATAAAAGTGGTCTTAAATTTTTCTTTTATTTGACCTTAAAATTCTTAAATTTCATTCCTTCGAACCTGCAGATACTGTGATTTAGGACATTACTGATGTAAAAAAACAGCACCATCACATCAATGTGCTTTGCTGTTGTTCTGGAATTGATTTGCACTTTTCGCACCAAATTAAGTTCATCTCTAGGCGACAGAATGTGTCTCCTTCCTGAGCAGGTTGCGTGAACTAATGGTGCTAATGCATTTGTATTGTTGAATGTGGTACCTTCAGGCATTTGGAAATTGCTCCCAAGGATGAACTAGACTTATGGATGTTCACAATTTTTTTTCTGAGGTCTTGGCTGATTTCTTTAGATTTTTCCATGATGTCAAGCAAAGAGGCACTGAGTTTGAAGGTAGGCCTTAAAATACATCCACAGGTACACCTCCAATTCAGTACACCTCCTATCAGAAGCTAACTGTCTAAAGGCTTGACATAATTTTCTGGAATTTTCCAAGCTGCTTAAAGGCACAGATAACTTAGGGTATGTTAACATCTTATCTACTGGATTTGTGATATAGTCAATTAAAAGTGAAACAATCTGTAAGCAATTGTTGGAAATATGTGCTCGTGTTATGCACAAAGTTTGCATAACTATACATAACTATAGTTTGCTAATTAAATCTGTGAAGTGGTTAAAAAATTTGTTTTTACATTTCAACCTAATTGAATGTAAACTTCTATCTTCATCTGTGTGTGTGTATATGTATGTATGTGTATATATATATATATATATATATATATATATATATATATATATATATATATATATATATATATATTATACACTGATTAGCCAAAACATTATGACCACTCACAGGTGAAGCAAATAACATGGATCATCTCCTAACAAAGCCACATGTCAAGGTGTAGTTAGATTAGCTGGTAAGCGAACAATCGGTTCTCATAGTCATCGTGTTGTACACAGAAGAAATGGGCAGGTGTAAAGACCTGAGTGACTTTGACAAGGGCCAAATTGTTATGGCCAGGCGTCTGGGTCAGAGCATCTCTGAAACGGCTTGGCTTGTGGGGTGCTTACGGTCAGCAGTGTGTAGTACCTACTGACAGTGGTCTGAGGAGTCGACCGATATATCGGTTTTGCAGATTAATCAGCACCGATACCGATTTCTGGAACTATCAGTTAGCTGCAAAAATCCACACCGATAGAAGCATAAAAAAAAATTATAAGACATTGCAATTCACTAGTTTGCCCT
Organism: Xyrauchen texanus; assembly: GCF_025860055.1. Taxonomy (NCBI): domain Eukaryota; kingdom Metazoa; phylum Chordata; class Actinopteri; order Cypriniformes; family Catostomidae; genus Xyrauchen; species Xyrauchen texanus. Next base: position 15,762,611 of record NC_068284.1, on the reverse strand, counting down.
AGTTTCACATTAAAGATCCCTCACAAGAAGTGAAGTGATCGTTGTCTTGGTTTTAGGGTAATAAAGAGCGTTTTCCTCACTCTTTTCATGAGAAGAGAAAACCTAAGGCATTTAAAAAGTGTAAAATGTAAAATGCTGTGTGTATATACTGTTCATTGTTAGTTGATGTTAATTTCAACATTTACTGAATACATTTTTAAAATTTAGGTTATATCTCTTAACATTAGTTAAGGCATTTACCTTATTGTAAAGTGTTACTTTACAGTGAAAACCTACCAGTGAAATTTTCACACATTTGACCTGTAATATTTTATTAATATTTTAATAATTTTCAGATGGCAAAGGCTTTAAAGAAAGTACCAGTGTGGGAGTATTTTACTGAGGTTTTACCAGGAAAAGCACAGTGCAATAATAGTTAATGCAACCAACATGTGAATTAATCTCAAGCACAACCCTCCAGCAGTTCAGTTTGGTTGTATATCTTTTATTTACTTAAATATTTATTAATATAGTTCATATATTAATATTTATATATTTATTTTATTTAAAAAATAGAAAACATTTTCATGTTTCAGTCAGTACTGTTTATTTTTTTAATAAAGTTCAGCACTATTTTACTTTTAAATGTTGTTTATCTTTCAGTATCAATTTTAATAACTATCGGCCGATTAATTGGTTATTGGCTTGTCTTCCAAACTTAGTTATTGGTATTGTTAAAATCCTATATCGGTCAACCTCTATTGTATAGCCTTCATTCCTCAAAACAATGATTGACTGATGAGTTTCTAGAGAAAGCGGTTTCTTTTTTGCCATTTTTGACCTAATATTGACCTTAAGACATGCCAGTCTATTGCATATGGTGGCAACTCAAAAACAAACACAAAGACAATGTTAAACTTCATTTAACGAACCAGATAGATTTGAACTATGTTTGATATAATGGCAAGTGATTTTTTTTGTTCCAAATTAGCAATTTAGCATGATTTCTCAAGGAAAGGTGTTGGAGTGATGGCTTGGGGCCTGTATAGATTTGATCAAAAATGACTTTTTTCAAATAGTGATTGTACTGTTTTTTTATACCAGTAATGTCTTGACTATACTTTGATCAGTTGAATGCCACTTTGGTGAATTAAAGTACCAATTTCCTTCCGAAACAAAAAAACCTGAACATTATTCCAAACTTTTGGCCACCAGTGTGTGTGTGTATATATATATATATATATATATACACTCACCTAAAGGATTATTAGGAACACCTGTTCAATTTCTCATTAATGCAATTATCTAACCAACCAATCACATGGCAGTTGCTTCAATGCATTTAGGGGTGTGGTCCTGGTCAAGACAATCTCCTGAACTCCAAACTGAATGTCAGAATGGGAAAGAAAGGTGATTTAAGCAATTTTGAGCATGGCATGGTTGTTGGTGCCAGACGGGCCGGTCTGAGTATTTCACAATCTGCTCAGTTACTGGGATTTTCACGCACAACCATTTCTAGGGTTTACAAAGAATGGTGTGAAAAGGGAAAAACATCCAGTATGCGGCAGTCCTGTGGGCTGAAAATGCCTTGTTGATGCTAGAGGTCAGAGGAGAATGGGCCGACTGATTCAAGCTGATAGAAGAGCAACTTTGCCTGAAATAACCACTCCTTACAACCGAGGTATGCAGCAAAGCATTTGTGATGCCACAACACGCACAACCTTGAGGCGGATGGGCTACAACAGCAGAAGACCCCACCGGGTACCACTCATCTCCACTACAAATAGGAAAAAGAGGCTACAATTTGCAAGAGCTCACCGAAATTGGACAGTTAAAGACTGGAAAAATGTTGCCTGGTCTGATGAGTCTCGATTTCTGTTGAGACATTCAGATGGTAGAGTCAGAATTTGGCGTAGAATGAGAACATGGATCCATCATGCCTTGTTACCACTGTGCAGGCTGGTGGTGGTGGTGTAATGGTGTGGGGGATGTTTTCTTGGCACACTTTAGGCACCTTAGTGCCAATTGGGCATCGTTTAAATGCCACGGCCTACCTGAATATTGTTTCTGACCATGTCCATCCCTTTATGGCCACCATGTACCCATCCTCTGATGGCTACTTCCAGCAGGATAATGCACCATGTCACAAAGCTCGAATCATTTCAAATTGGTTTCTTGAACATGACAATGAGTTCACTGTACTAAAATGGCCCCCACAGTCACCAGATCTCAACCAATAGAGCATCTTTGGGATGTGGTGGAACGGGATCTTCGTGCCCTGGATGTGCATCCCACAAATCTCCATCAACTGCAAGATGCTATCCTATCAATATGGGCCAACATTTCTAAAGAATGCTTTCAGCACCTTGTTGAATCAATGCCACGTAGAATTAAGGGAGTTCTGAAGGCGAAAGGGGGTCAAACACAGTATTAGTATGGTGTTCCTAATAATCCTTTAGGTGTGTGTGTGTGTGTGTGTGTGTGTGTGTGTGTGTATTGTAAATAATGTATTCTAAATATTATGGATTACTTCTTCAGCACTGGTAGATTTTTTTTTTTTCACTTGTTTTGACTATAAAGACTCTGCCAGTACAGTAAGACAAAATACACATGTTAAAAATACATTCTCTAAAAAACATAAATATCTTATTCAGTGCTGTTTCTAAAACCAGATCAATAAAATTTTCAATCGAATTAATTACATGGTGTCCCGATTAATTCATCTCGATTAATCGCATATACAAATATTTGCTGAGAAAGCCCCTCATATAACAATAATTCAATATAAAATGATGAACTAATGATACATAGTTATCTTTAAATATTAAAATTTTATATATATATATATATAAGTAAAATATTCAGATAATTAAAATGCATTACATTCTTGTAGCAGAAGAGTTAATCATTGATAAGACAATACAAAAAGCGGTTTTAGAATACAATGTATTGTTTACTACCATATTATTGAACATAAGCCAATCATTGGCAAACTGTTCACAGCAATCCAAGTGAATTTGTCAATCAGTTCGAGATTTATTATGAGGGCTTGTTTAAGGACCCGTCAATTTCAACAAGCATCAGACATACTTGTGTAGCGTTTCGGGTGCGTTGCGTCATAAACATAAAATTCTTACACTGTGTCAAGTTAAATATAGTTTAATACTTAGAACATATCTTGAGATACCTTAGTTTGGAATTGCGCTCCAAGTGTTTTGAACGCAAGAACATAATGCATGTTTGTGTTCTGCTGCTCAAGTGTGTTTTTCTTCACTGTATAAACTGCGCATTGATTCACTTACTGCCCTCTGGACTAAACAGGTGGTACTACAAGCTTGCATTTCTCAGAAATCTTCCATATTACAGTCCGGCATTGCGTTTTAATGGCGTTAATTTTTTTTAATATGTAATTTTTTGTCAAATTAATCACACTGAATTAACACGTTAAATTGACAGCCCTATTTTTATATATATATATATATATATATATATATATATATATATATATAGCTTTAAAAACAACAAACAAATCAACAGAAATTATACATCTGAAACACCTGCTGTGACTTTCTCACCTTTTTCACTGCTCATCAGTTTGCATCCCTGTGTTAAATACTGCAATTTATCATCACACAAAAATGCTCTCCAAGAAGTTGTGTCTCCCATTAAAACTACCACCACTAAAAATAAGAATCTTTGTAGTTGACCCCTCTAATCGACTAGTCCATTATTGGATGACTTGCTGATTAGTCGACCACCTTGGCACATCGTTAATATGAATGTCAGTCTTTAGTTGTCCATAAATAGATTCTGTTTTTGTTTTGCCTTGTTTAGTTTTTTACTATTTGCTTGACTGAGAGGTCAGTCAGTCATGTTAAATGGTAAGATTCTGTGACATCCTCAAGTGTTCTCTGAAGGCTTACAAGGGCTATACATGTGTCCATACAACAAAACATTTCCTTTATCTTTGGCTAACCTTATTATCAGCACCAAAATCACATTCCAGACCTATACGTTTGAAAAATGCAAGATATCAATTATTAATTGTCAAAGGAAAAATGCTTCATTAGTGGAAGCTCAATAATCAGCAGATGGAGATTTTTCAAAAGGTTGTGAAGTCATTGACACTTGATAGAGTATTTCAAAGGGAAACCAGAGCTAAGGGAATCACCCCCACCAGCGTGTATTATAAAAATATTTATTCTCAGTACTGGACAGCTCCATGTGATCCCACATGTATTTTCAGCCCTGTTACCCAATCTCTGACATGCAAAGAAGAACTATATCCCTTCTGCTATTTTCTCTCTCTGCCAAATGTCGAACACCACAGCCAACTTCAACGCCGCACACCATACTCTGAAATAGTAATTTCCCTTCTGACTGGGAAAGGGACTATTTCCCTAAATTATGTTAAACTTGTGCTGTTGTTGCTATTTGTTTGATTGTTAATATGTGAGCTACTATATAATCCTCCAAACAAATGCATAAATATATATATATATACTGTTTACACATGACTGTGTGGAATGCATGCTTTCTGACCCCCCCTGTATAATGCATGATTGTAACCTGATGAATGCTGAAACAGCTGTGAATGACCTTTTAAAGCTCCCATGACCTCCAACCTTAGCCCAAGCTTTTGTATGTAATCTTTAAACTGATTTTTGCTCCAGGTTGTGTATTTATAGATAGATACCATTAACTACTGAAGTACATCAGTAAAGGAATCCTGATAAGTAATGAACAAGGATCCCGAGAAAGAGAGAGGGTTTTGTTTGTATAAAACCTGCAGAATTAATGCACCCTTGAATTAATTATATTTGCACAATTAAGCTGCACTTAAAATTTATGAATGTTAATGCATTAGATAACCTTTTTTTATACACGTGTGTATATATGTGTGTATATACATATACATATACATATACATATACACAATGTCCATAGTAAATGTAATGAATTGCACCCGTGGTTACTCTGTTAGGAAACCTGTGTGAACTTGAGGGTAACTGACTTCATATAGCCGTTAAAAATGACCTTGGGTCCCGTTAGTTAAATGGAATTGCTTTTTTGATATGATAATGAAACTATCCATACAATGAAATTCATCAGCCTACATTCTTTGGTTTGACTTAAGTTTTTAAATATTTTTGCAGGACACTTTATCTTTCCTTGTTCTGAATAAAATCATTTTTGGTAAGCTCTGTTTGTAGTACAGTAAGTCATTTATCAGGCATGCATATTGCAGAAACATTTTGAAAACACATCTTTAATTTTCTCACAGATATCCAGGAATTTTATGAAGTGACCTTATTGGATAATCAGAGTTGTGGGGAATCCGTGAAAGTGCCCGATGCCCTGCCTCCTGTGAACCTGTGGGATTTCTCCAGCGTTCAAAGCACAACAGTGACTTCAGACACCCTGCCAAGCCTTAGCACCAGCATAGAGGTAAGAGTGCCCCACCCTTTGTGTTCACTTAGTCAGCAGACAATCTCTTTTCTTATCATCTGAATTAGATTTAACAAAAGTCAGAAATATGGTCTGAATGTAGGTCAATTTGATGCTGCATTTAAACTTGTGTGTTGAAACAACATTGTAGTGATATCCGGTGTCTGCAAAGAAATTTTTTAAGTGTTAGGGAATTTTCTTTTTTTTTTTTTAAAGACAAGCTTCTAATTTTTCTTAAAAATTCATGCCACAACATGGTCATTTATTTAGACTATAGATTGCAACAACACAACAACTAAACATGCCCTAAGTTTGATTGAAAATGGATGCTGCGCACTAAATAAAAGGGCATTTGTTGTGATTTCATTGGGACATTGTTTCCCTAAAACTTAATTTGTAACAGGTCTTCGTGGAGTATGTTGCTCGTGAAGCACACGTGCTTTTACTGTCACACCCTTTATGCAATGAGTCAAGATTGCTGGGAAAGTAACATCCTACTCTGCATGTTATCAGCACAATTGTCAGTATGTTGTGAATTCAATGTAATTCTCCCACATAGTGTACTTGAAATGGCACTGAAACGTTTTGAAAAGACTCTCTATCACCCTGGATTCAGGAAGGGCATTTCAGTCTCAGTAGGTGTGCGTGACATGCTGAAAACAAAGAGGATGGAGGGGCCTTTACGCTCTGTGGCTCTAACTGCAGTCTCCATGCATGCTGATTTTACACTTTGAATACTTTAGTAGCAGATGTTCTTTTTTCATGATGCAGAGGATTGATTGCTCTCAGCATCCTGAAAGAAATTAACATTCAGTCAGTAAATTCAACTTGTAGTTTACAGGCTAGTCAAATATTTGCAATTTGAAGTTAAATCCAGATATTCAACACAGTTTGAATTCCTACAGTCTCTGTAAGTTTTAATCAAGTTTCACTAAATGGAAATATTTTTCACTGTAACATCTGACACAATTGTGCATAACTGAAGACAAACTGAAAAAGGTCTTGGGTCATTTCAAGTCAAATAGGTGGGCTATCTTGTCATGCCCAACTTCTCAGATTTATCTAAATTAAATTAATTGACATTCCCTTTTAACAAGGATAATCAGGACACCAGAGGAATATTAGTGACTCGTCAGACCACTATCTTTATGTCTAACCGTAAAAACACAGCCGATAGATGTGTTGATGTAGTATGCATCTTTTTAGTTGGACTACTGTTTAGGTATACAGTGTCTATCAGACCTCACAAAACACAAGCTATAATCTAGCTGCATTAAGCGTGTGCGTTTGAGGGACGAGCGTCCCCGTGACAGAGTGTGCATCAGCCAGATGCAGTTTCAGTCTCTCCCCCTCAGATCGGGACATTCGCTCAACTCATAGAAGAGGCGCTGACCGCACAGAAAAATGCATGTTTCGGAGTTTTTATTTTTTTTACATGATCCGCTTCCTAATATTTGAACTTCAATAAAGCTATAATGCATTAAATCTAACTGCATTTAAGATGTAACGTCGGGGTGTTTCCTTTAAATACGCTTGACACTCAAGTTTTCCTTCAGTGGAGCGGAGCAGCAGCTCCTGCTCCACTTATTCCACAACGAGAGTGCTTCTGTATTTACTTTGTATTTTTGTATTATAATTCCCTCATACTTTGCGATCTATATCACCTGAAGCTTTTTGGAAAGTTTAAAGTTGAGCTGTGTAATTCTTCCTCTCTTAAGTCAAGTGCGATCTGCAGTTCTGCTCTCATCATTAGAGATTAAAGTGATCTCATGTTAAATTAAATTGGATCAAACGAGTTTTCAACAAATCGTTTGAATCAAATTATTTAATTGTTTCAGACCTAATACTTAATTCATTAACTAATGATAAAGAAATGAAACCTTAAGTGTTACCAAAATTACATTAAAATTACATGAATTGTGAATTGCTAACATTTATTTGTATTGAAAACCGTTATTAATAGTTCTGTTGTCAATATCAAAAGGTCTTTGTGACATACCGGCAAACAAAAACCATGAGAACATCATACACAGCAGAGATACTTTCAAAAATATGAAAAATGTATCCATTACAAGCTCTAAATCTGCTCCAGTGAGCAGATTTATATCTATGATTTGTTTACTGTCTTTGGTGTCTTGTTGTTACACAAATCACTAATTAGTAAGAATATGCATGAAGACCAGGTGCCGTTATTTAAGATTAAATACAACCCCAATTCCCAAAAAGTTGGGACAGTATGAAAAATGCTAGTAAAAACAAAAAGGAGTGATTTGTAAATTATATTCACCCGTTGCTATATTGAAATAACTACAACTACACAATACATGATGTTTTTCCGTGTTAATTTCATTGTTGTTTGAAAATGTACAGTCATTTTAAATCAGATGATTGCAACGCACTGCAATTTAAGGCTAATAACAATTTGACGAGATGAAATAACAAGATTATGTGAAACAGGAGATGTTAAACAGGTGAGGCAATCATGATAGTATATAAGGAGCCTCCAAATACAGCATAGTCCTTCAAGAGCAAAGATCATTCAAGACTTGTTAATTTGCCAACTGATGCTTCAGCAAATAATCCAGCACTTTGAGAATTGGGGTTGTAGGTATATCTGTTATTAGTGGCACTGCGACCAACATCAGTCTGATTTAAATTGGGAATAGCACTGAGATGAGTGACTGATGATGAGATATTAAGAGCACCTGGAGAGCGTGCATGTTTGATTGACACCGAGAGCACTCACGAGAGTAAAGCTAGAAGCGCTCATGAAGGCTCAAACAGTCTCTATTGCTCCACACAACGTATTTGTATTTGCATGTTTATTTGATGTTTAATTAACTTTTATGCCCAATAGCAGCTTTTTTTCCTCTTCCCGATCACTCTGCAGCGAGTCAGAATAACTACTGTATTGAATCTAGAAAATGGCCAACTTAATATAAATACACATGTAATTTAAAAGTTTACATTTGTGAGTGCTTTGAATTGCCAACAGCTCACCCTCCAAAGGACACTCTGTCATGCTTTAAGGGCTGAGCAAGCACTAATTTATTAGAGGAGCAGTGTATGTGTGATTCCCTGCATGCTGCAAAAAAGATCAGCCCTGATTCTAGGCACAATTGGCCGATCACAGATATAAGACTACTATTGGCCGATTTAGTTAGAGTGATCTGTGTCCCTTCTGGTCAAGTTGAGTTCTCTTTGTGTATGTGAAACTGAAATACAGACGTCTATGCATTTCTGTGGAGCAATAAGTTTATTTAATAATTGACCTATAGAATAAGTTTTAATCTTCATTATTTAAGCTGTTTTATTGCATGACCTAAATTTGAATCATTTTAACTCAATTGATTAAGTTGAAACAACATTTAAATGGCAAATCTGAGTTAAGTCTACTTGCATCTAGTTACCTTAATTTAAATAGTTAAGTTAATGCAATATAAACATCAAGTTAAATGAACTTAATTACACAAGTTTTGGAGACGCCATTATTTAATTGAGTAGAGCCAGCTTATTAGGGTTTTTATGTGTTCGCTTTCAGAAACGCTTTTCACCCTGAATCCAGTTTAAGTTTAAACAGATGAAATTGGGTTTTTCTGTCGGTGAGTTAGTCAATGAGCAGATCTGACTGAATTGAGCTGGTATACCTTTATCAACTCAGAAAACGTATAATATATATAATATAAGTTATATATATATATAATATGAAATATCTGTGATATCTGTTACAAATCATACCATTAAAGCAATAATCACTTATGTCTTCTCTATCTCAAAATGAAATGTTATGTATGTTACAAAATATTAGTGTTTGCATATTTTTAAGTTTTTAAAATTAATCTTAGTGGAATGAAAGTTATTCTAAATAAGCTTACAAACTCACACACCTATGCTGTGTATTTCAATGTCCTTTCTCTTTTCCCCTCTTGTTTCTTTCTGTGTTAATAAAATGGCCACTCTCAGGACTCTCCCCTCCTAAATGAAATTCTTCATGTTCTCGCTAAAGTGAAATCCACCCCCAGTGAGCTGGACCAAGTAAGTATCATACCGGCACGGGTCTGGTGGGTTGGGCATCCCCCATGGTCACATGCCTGGGCCAATCATTTTCTCCATTCCATTACCTCGTCGCCGGGGTTGCTCCAAGAATAGAGGGACTCGTGTGTCTTTGCGCTCCATTCATTTGGGCTCGCCTCATGGGTTGGCTGTTAACATAGGTCACAGCATTATCAATAGGATACTATTAGTCCTGTCAAGTTTCAGTGGCTAGCCTGTGGATGACATTTTCACAATGCTGAAAATGTCATTCAAATTCATATAGCCCAAAATTCTATGTGATCAGCCTGGTAATTGATACATTTTAAGATTTGCGAAACTGGATTTTTTTTTAATGCAACTTGTACTAAAAAGAGGTGTACTTGGGTAAATATTACAATGGAAGTTTGTTTATACTCCCCTTAAATTGTGAAAATGCCAGTTTGGTGTTGTTGCAAGTTTTAACATCACCTTATACACACATATTGACTGATATACAGTAGATATTTTAAGGTCTTATCCTACAAAGATTATATGAATTACCTTAGTTTAAAAATAATAATAATTTAATTTAGAATATTTTGATGCTTTAAAAATAATAATTTAAAATACATAATTTAAGTATTTGTAAAAGCATATTCTGTATTTTGCACTTTTCCAGGGGTTTGACCTCTTGATCATTTTAGTGTGAAGTATGATTATCCATTTAGTCTATTTTGAACCAAAACTATTATGGAAAAACTCCAAGTCTTATTGTTACTATTAAGGCTTAACTTTTACTATTAAGTTTGTAAAGAAGTTAAGTTTGTGTTGTCACTTTGTGATATCAAGGTTACTTGTGGATGGACCCAGATAATCCAAGATGTTTTTGCCCAATGTTAATTTTCTTGGTTCAAGTTCCTTCATCCAATATCTCCATGCCATTGTAGAATGCACAAGAGTCTGCTTCTGAAGGAAAGGGCCAATCACTGTGTACATCAAATATTTATTCTTGTGCTTCATTTCAGGGCAATCTACCAGTCACTACAGTATGAGCTATATAAAGCCTGTTTTTACACCGTCAGTTCAGTGTTAAAATGTGTGTGAGGTGACTGATGATGGGGCTGCATCTGCTGAGAAACACTTGAGATTTGCCAAAACAGTTTCTCTGTGGGGCATCTGAATCTCTCTAATGCATATGTTGACATTTTCAAATCTACAGTATTTTTTTCTGGCATATTAAGAGGGTGTGGTGCAAGTTCAATTAAATAACATTGCAGTGCATTTGCACAACATTTATAGTTAAGTTTATCCCTAGTAGAGTCTTCATATATTCTACATACTACAATGGCAAATAGTTGTGTTTATATTTTGTTTTCACTATTACTCAAAAATACAAGTCCTATGTGGCTATTAAACCTGATAATGAGCTCATGAAGTCCTGCTCTATTATAGTATAGACATCAGGTCTTCATACTTGATAATATCGGTTTTTAATGAAGAATTATTTTGGTTCTGGATCATTCAACACTTCATGGACTTGTACAAATGCACATGCCACAGTAGATGGCTATTTAATGTTATCTGTTGCTGCTTGACATGTTAAAGATGTCACTGACCACTGGAGATGTAAGCTTTAAACACAGCGAATCCCTCCTTTCTAGCATTAGTTCTCAGATGCAACGGAGGTCCGGACATAAATCATGACAACTTTCATCCTGTCGAGGTTTAGTTTTTGTTCAGTTTATCCGGACATCATCTTCCAGTGAGAACAAGCTGTCTCTAGTGCTCCATTTATATAGATTTGACAGTCACATTAATGAAGTAAAGGGCTTTGCTTTGTAGGTATAAATTTGTGAGATGCTTGATTAAACAGTGCAAGCGTAATTGTGCTTGTCGCTCCTTGTAACCTCGTATGGTGTGATGTTGCGTGCTCTCACTGATGCACTTTCGGGATCATTTGGAGACGTGTGCGCATCAGTCTCTCTTTTCTGTGAAGTTTACTAAAATGGCCAATACAGACAGCATATAAATATAGAGAAAGCAAATACAAACATGTGGATCGCTCTTATTGTTCTCTCTGTCCTTGAGTAGTTGCGGTCAGCACCGCATTTATTGACTGATTCAGTGCTATTCTCAGGAAAGAAGAGAATTATGAAATGAGATGCTGAGAGGCACAAGGTCGCTGTCCGTTAAGAGAGGATGGATTGCATTTGTATTGTTACGACCAAGGTAAGCTTAGATCTGCACTTGCACTGATGGCATTTAGCGGACACATTTCAATAGCTTGATTTATTGCTTTGCTCCTGTACATGTAATAATAAGAATGGTAGTACTTTACTAACAACAAAGTAATGACAGTAATGCACATATTCATATCCTGTTAGAGCTCCCTCTAATGATTTTTAGGATTGCTCTTTTTTTTCTGAAAGTGAATGTTTATGCTCCTATAAAAGTTTGAAGGAAAATACAGTGGAAAAATGCAAGTTTATAATGGTCAAAACAAAGCCACATCTGTTCACACTGATTTTACCTTTGAGGGAATTAATTAAACTACCCAAGAATAAGAATATAGTTTAAAATGTTTTGCTGTAACAGCAGGTGTTATTTGGTTGCCTGTGATTACTATGCACAGTAAAATGACATATAGTGCAAACAAGTTGTGCATGGCTGCATTTTGCACAGTGTCACCATTACATTTTGCATCTCGGTTGCTCATGGGAAACAGGGTAGTGAGTAGTGTTGTCACGATACTAGAATTTATTACTTCGATACGATACCTTGAAAAATATCGATATTCGATACCATTTTCGATACCACGGAGAAAAAAAACTGCCACTATATTAAGGGGGTAGAACTAAGTCTAGAACATGACAATGAGGTATATTTTACATGAACAAAATGTCCAGAGGTAGTGCACTTGTTCAAAAGCCTCTCAGATTGCCATACATTCAAAAACCAATAAAATGCAAGTAAATAAAAAGTCTTTGTATTTCCAAGTCAAATCAAATCCAATCTCAATGTCAACAAAAGATACTTAAACGTCAAGAGGGGGGGGGTGTTGGGGTTGACTAGCTTTCATAAGGTCTCTCGCTCTCTCCCTCTCTGCCGTGCGCGCGCTATGTATGTTGTGCGCGCGCTATCTATGTTATGCGCGCAGTATGTTCTGTCTCGCATGTGCGCTATAGATTCCGGGAGATTTGAGCTAATTTGCGGGCATCAGGGAGAAGCTATCAATATGCGGGAGACTCCCGGAACTTCCGGGAGACTTGGGATGTCTGGCTTCATATCAAAAATATTTCCAGATAGCACTCCTGCTGTGTTCTTTATCAACCAAAACTGGTCGCGGGGGCGCCGCATGCACTCGCCATCTTTACATTCACTTCACTTTTGCTATTTAACCAGAGCGAATGAGACGAGTGCGTGTATGTGTGTGTGTGTGTGTGTGTGTGTGTGTGTGTGTGTGTGTGTGTGTGTGTGGTGTTTGTCAGCGCCTTTGGAGAGAAGTGAAAGTGACAGCTCGGCTGGTATCGATACTTCGGGAAATTAGTATTGGTACCGTTCAGATATTTTAGTATCGATATTTATCGAAATATCGATATTTTTGACAACACTAGTAGTGAGTGGTGGTCATGGTGACTGTGCCAGGGCAGAGAGATTCCAAAGGATCTTTGGAAAAATTACCTTACAAAAATGTTTGCATTTAATGTAAGCTAGGCCTTTGGTGGCTAAAGCGAGAGTGGGGAAAGTTGGATCTTGAGTGGTAGCAGAATGTAAGAAAAGAATCATCTTATGTATTAATCACTTCCTCATTTGTATAGAGCACACTGTACTAGTCTCTATATGCATGATAATTGAGGATTTTTTTTGTATGTTGCACATTTTTTAGCTATAGTGCACCCTTAGGTTTATTATCCCTAAATATAGACTACACAAATTACATTTCAAAGTATGAATAACCTATGAGGTTCTGTTGCCAGAAATGTTGCAATCAATTGAATATAAGAAAGCGGTATTTGTGTACCTGTGGTTGAATTCTCAAAGAGTTCTCATTCTCATTTCCCTATTTATATCTCTCTTTTCTTTCTAACTCACTGACCCTTCATTCAGAGTGCCTAGTTGTGAGGCGTCACAGAAGATGGGCTCCAGTTGCAGTGACTGCATGTTTTTCGCATGCATGACTGCTCATGCTCATGTCTCCTCTGGTCGGTGCCTGCCCCAGGGCATGTCAGACTTGCCGTTAAAGCACATAGATTTCCATGTGGGCTTTAAATCGACTGTACCCAGTGCTAGAAGGCAAAGATAGAAAGAAACTCTTCCGATATCTATCCTTGGCTTATCTCTTGCTCCGTCAATCTGTCTGTCCCCACAAAATGGATAAAAAAGGCCTATATTGTTTATATATATAGTTTGCATCTTTTGATTCAGAGATGCGAGTGATTGGGTTCAAGATTTCCCTCCCTAAATTGCCTGGTCAAATCAAATCAAATCACTTTATTGTCACTACCATGTACACAAGTGCAACAGTAGGTGAAAGTCTTGTGTGCAGTTCCAAGCAACAAAGCATTCATGACAGGGACGAGACATAGACCAATTACATTAATCAACATATTTACACAACACGATTTACATATAAAATTTACACATAATTACACAACACAATAATAATATACAATGTACAGTAAACAATACACACACTATAGAATACACGTACAATAAAAAATAAAGACTATATAAAAAATATATATACAGTAGTTGTATTGTGGAGAATATATTTGACAGTCCAGTGTGAGATATAAGATTAATAAAGTGCAGTGCTGATTATTGATCGTGAGAGATCAAGTGTTCAAAAGTCTGATTGCTTGGGGGAAGAAGCTGTCATATAGTCGGCTGGTGCGGGTCCTAATGCTGCGATACCGCCTGCCTGATGGTAGCAGTGAGAGCAGCCCATGACTCGGCTGGCTGGAGTCTCTGATTATCCTCCAAGCTTTTTTCAAACACTGCCTGTTATATATATGTCCTGGAGGGAGGGAATCTCACCTACAATGATGTGTCTGGCAGTTCACACCACCCTTTGCAGGGCTTTTCGGTTGTGTTATTGCCGTACCAGGCGGTGATGCATCCAGTCAGGATGCTCTCTACAGTGCTGGTGTAGAACCGTGTGAGGATGTGGTGGTTCATTCCAAACTTCCTCAGCCATCTCAGGAAGAAGATGCGCTGGTGAGCCTTCTTCACAATGGCCTCAGTGTGGACGGACCATGTGAGTTCCTCAGTAATGTGGACACCAAGAAACTTGAAGCTGCTGACTCTCTCCACCAGTGCTCCATTAATGGTGATGGGGCTGTGTCCTCTGTCTTTCTTCCTGAAGTCCACTACAAGTGCCTTGGTTTTACCGACGTTGAGGGAGAGGTGGTGCTCCTGACACCAGCGTGTCAGAGTGTGCACCACCTCTCTGTTTCCTCATTGTCAGTGATCAGACCTACCACCGTCGTATCATCAGCAAACTTAATGATGGCATTGGAGCTATGTGTTGCCACACAATCATGTGTAAACAGGGAATACAGGAGTGGGCTGAGAACACAGCCCTGCGGGGCTCCAGTGTTGAGGGTCAGTGATGAGATGTTGCTGCCCATTCTAACCACCTGACATCTGCCTGACAGGAAGTCCAGGATCCAGCTGCACAGCGAGCTGTTTAAGCCCAGAGCCCGGAGTTTCACATCAAGCTTGGAGGGCACTATGGTGTTGAATGCTGAGCTGTAGTCTACAAACGGCATTCTCACATATGTGTTCCTTTTTTTCCAGGTGGGAGAGAGCAGTGTATATTGTAGATGCAATGGCATCATCAGTGGAGCGGTTGTCGCGGTAGGCAAACTGCAATGGGTCCCAGAGGTGGGCAGCACAGAGCAGTTGTGATCTCTGATTAGCCTCTCAAAGCATTTACTGATGATGGGAGTCAGAGCAACAGGACGCCTGTGATTTTTGACTGCTTTTGTACGGGCACAATGGTGGCCGTTTTGAAGCATGTGGGGACACCAGCAAGTTGGCTTGCGCACGCTCTGATGACGCGGCCCGGAATGCCGTCTGGACCCACGGCTTTGCGGATGTTCACCCTTCGGAAGGATCTGGTTACATCCGCAACAGGGACGGAGAGTGAACCATCATCTGTAGCATCGGCCGTGAGTGCTCTCTCCGCGAGGGTGGGGTTATTGTCCTCGAAACGAGCAGAAAATGTATTAAGCTCATCCGGGAGAGAGACAGCGGTGTTCACGGCAGAGTTTTTATTCCCTTTGTAGTCCGTGATGATGGTAATGATGTAGAGTCAGTGGTGTTGAACTATCCTGTACTGTACTGGTGTTTGGCTGCTCTAATAGAGTTATGGAGGGCATAACTGGCTTGTTTATGCTCCTCCGCGTTCCCAGAATTAAAAGCGGTCCACGAATTAACTGCCACGCGAACACTGCCGTTAACCCATGGTTTCTGGTTGGGGTATATCCGTATTGTTTTGGTCAGAACAACGTCCTCTACGCACTTCCTGATGAAACAAGTTACGCTATCAGCGTAAACCTCGATGTCGTCATCAGAGGCTGACCGGAACATCTCCCAGTCCGCGTGATCAAAACAGTCTTGTAGCATAGAGTCTGATTGGTCCGACCAGCACTGGATCGTTCTGAGGGTGGGTGCTTCCTGTTTCACTATTGATTTGCCAGCATATGCTACATGCTAAAAATGTTCAGTGCTTACTGATCATGTTAAATGAAATCACACCCTTCAACATCTACACGCTCTAAAACGTTTTCATCAGGGCAAGAGTTTACAGTCAATGCTTTTAATAAGTCTACAGGCCTATTAAACTAAGCAGAGCTTTGGAATAAAAACTAGCCATAGCCTGTCCTGAGGGATTAAACAGACACAAGTCATTCAGCTCATTTGCGCTTGTTTATGTACTGTTTAGATCTGGCTTAGTAGAGTTGTGTGGAAGTCACTATAGTGTAGCCGGAATCCACATCCACAAAAATAAATGACTCATTGACTCATTCTCTGAATCGAGGACCATTCTCCTCTGGGCATTACAGTCTTCTCTAATCACTTCCTTCAAATATATATTTATTGTTAACTAGTGAGTCTACTGGATAGTGTAGCAGCAAAATTAACAGTAATTCCAGTCCAAGTGTTAAGTAGAAATGAAGAATTTTTTTTTGTGTGCTTTTTGGGGCAAATATTTTTCAATGTTGTACATGGATTTTAAAAGATTTTTTGTTTAATTTAGTTGAAAGATATCAGTTCACTTTTCATTCAGTTATTTTTTGGAACCCATTCAACTTAAATTTGTAAACAAATAATAATAATGATAACAATATTTTATTGATTTTTAGGATTTATTTTTTTATTAGAATGTTTTATCCCCTTCTCTCCCAATTTGGAATGCCCAATTCCCACTACTTAGTAGGTCCTCGTGGTGGGGGCTACTCCCCTCAGTCCAGGTGGCGGCGTACAAGTCTCAGTTGCCTCCGGTTCTGAGACAGCCAATCTGCGTATCTTATCATGTGGCTCGCTGTACATGACACCACGGAGACTCACAGCACGGGAGGCTCATGCTATTCTCCACGATCCACGCACAACTTACCACGTGCCCCACTGAGAGCGAGAACCCCTAATCGTGACCACAAGGAGGTTAAGAAAAAGAAGGAAAAGCCCTCACGTGGTTGTCTTGT
This sequence comes from Xyrauchen texanus, assembly GCF_025860055.1. Classification (NCBI taxonomy): domain Eukaryota; kingdom Metazoa; phylum Chordata; class Actinopteri; order Cypriniformes; family Catostomidae; genus Xyrauchen; species Xyrauchen texanus. The sequence continues at coordinate 15,745,461 of NC_068284.1, read as the reverse complement.
GTGTAGTCGCTTGGTAAAGCCTCACCCTCTTAAATCCTCTCGTAATGGGTAGAATGAACTATGTCGAGTACCTAGTTTTATGTATGGGCTGATACAGAGTTCCAATAAGAGAAGTTTTGTGTTTGTATACGTATGTCTTTCTTTATGTATTTGATATCTTGATATAGCCAATATTAGCATTTTCAGAAGTTAAGAGAGCGGATAGTGCTGACCCACATGAGAGAAGCTGCATATACACCGATCAGCCACAACATTAAACCACCTGCCTAATATTGTGTAGGTCCAACTCGTACCACCAAAACAGCTCTGACTCTTCGAGGCATAGACTCCAGAAGACCTCTGAAGGTGTCCTGTGGTATCTGGCACCAAGACATTCCTTTAAGTCCTGTAAATTGAGAGGTGGGGCCTCCATGGATTGGACTTGTTGGTCCAGCACATCCCAAAGATGCTCAATCAGATTGAGTTCTGGGGAATTTGGAGGTCAAGTCAACACCTTTAACTCTTTGTCATGTTCTTCAAACCATTCTTGAACAATTTTTGCAGTGTGGCAGGGCACATTATCCTGCTGAAAGAGGCCACTACTATCAGGGAATACCATTGCCATGAAGGGGTGTACATGGTCTGCAACAATCCTCAGGTAGTTGGTACATGTCTGTAAAGCAGTTCAGTGGAAAGGAGGAGGCGAGAACCAGCTTGACAATATATATAATAGTTTTAATAAGAAACTGAACGAAAAACACATAAGCATAAACACAGAGCAGCTGCATGTCATTTTCTCTCTCTCTCTCTCTCTGTCTCTCTCTCTCTCTCTCTCTCTCTAACCGTTGTCACCAGCCACCTTTATCCCTCGCTTGCCTGATTGGGGACCGGGCTTACATTGTTCCAGCCCGGCCCTCCGCTCTACATTGTCAAATTAGCATCCACAAGAATGCCAGCACCAAAGGTTTTCTAGCAGAACATTGCCCAGAGCATCACACTGCCTCCTCTGGCTTTCCTTCTTCCCATAGTGCATCCTGCTGCCATCTCTTCACCAGACAAGTAACGCACATGCACCCAGCCGTCAATATGATCTAAAAGAAAATGTGATTCATCAGACCAGACCACCTTATTTCCTTGTTCCGTGGTCCAGTTTTGATGCACGGCGGTGGACAGAGGTCACCATGGGCACTCTGACCGGTCTGCGGCTATGCAGCCCCCCCATATGCAAGGCAAGGCAAGGCAAGGCAAGGCAAGTTTATTTATATAGCACATTTCATACACAATGTTAATTCAAAGTGCTTTAAATAGAAGAGATTAAAATAAGAATAAAAAAATAAGAATAATTGAAACAGTTTAGAATATAAAATAAAATAAAATAGAGTACAAACAGTCGGACACACAGTGGCACAGTGCTCATTCAGTAAATGCACAGCTAAACAGATGTGTTTTAAGTCTGGATTTGAATGTGACTACTGTAGGAGCACATCTGATCTCTTCTGTAAGCTGGTTCCAGCTGCGGCATAATAGCTAAAAGCAGACTCTCCTTGCTTAGAGTGAACCCTTGGTATTTCTAGCTGATGTGATCCTAATGATCTGAGTGATCTGTTGGGTTTATATTCAGTGAGCATATCTGCAATATATTGAGGTCCTAGCCCATTGAGTGATTTATATACCAGTAATAATACTTTAAAATCAATCCTAAATGTAACTGGGAGCCAGTGTAAAGACCTGAGGACTGGTGTGATATGTTCGTATTTTCTGGTTCTGCTCAGAATCCTGGCAGCAGCGTTCTGTATGAGCTGCAACTGTCTTATGGTCTTTTGGGAAGGCCAGTGAGGAGTCCATTACAATAATCCACCCTGCTGGTGATGAAAGCATGCACAAGTTTCTCTAGGTCTTGACTGGAAACAAAGCATCTAATTCTTGCAATATTTTTCAGATGATAGTATGCTGATTTAGTTATTGCTTTGACATGACTACTGAAACTGAGGTCTGACTCTAGAGACACACCAAGATTCCTGACTTGATTTTTAGTTGTTTGACCCTTAGCGTCAAGGTATGCATTCACCTTGAGAACGTCATCTTTGTTTCCAAACACAATGACTTCAGTTTTGTCTTTGTTTAACTGAAGAAAGTTTTGGCACATCCAACTGTTTAATTCATCAATACATTGGCACAGGGAGTCAATGGGGCTGTAATCGTTAGGTGATAGGGCTAAGTAGATCTGTGTCGTCTGCATAGCTGTGGTAAGCAATTTGGTTCTTTTTCATTATTTGGCTCATTGGGAGCATATACAGGTTGAACAGGAGTGGCGCAAGAATTGAGCTTTGAGGGACTCCGCATGTCATGGACGTCCACTCAGACTTATTTTCTCCTATACTCACCTAATAACCTCTCCCTTCTAAGTATGACCTGAACCATTTTAGGACCATCCCAGAAAGCCCCCCCCAGTTTTCCAGCCTGTCAAGAGGTATGTTGTGATCAACAGTGTCAAATGCAGCACTGAGGTCGAGTAGTACCAGTACTGATAATTTTCCTGTATCAGTATTTAAGCGAATATCGTTTATTATCTTTATGAGCGCTGTCTCTGTGCTGTGATGAGATCGGAAACCAGATTGAAAATTGTCAAAGTATCCATTTGAGTTCAAGAATTTGTTCAGCTGATTGAAGACAACTTTTTCAATGATCTTGCCTATGAAAGGAAGATTTGAGATCGGTCTGTAGTTGCTTAATATGGTCTTATCCAGATTGCTCTTTTTCAAGAGGGGCTTGACAACTGCGGTTTTCAGGGAGTTTGGAAAACTCTGAGAGAGAATTAAGGAGTTTATCACTTCTAGGAGATCTGCTAGAAGTGATAAATGATGCTATGCAGCAAGCTGCGATGCACTGTGTGTTCTGACACCTTTCTGTCATGGCCAGCATTGTTTTCAGCAATTTGTGCTACATTAGACATTCTGTGGGATCGGACAACACTGTCTAGCCTTCACTCCCCAGATGCATCAATGAGCCTTGGGCACACACCTTGTTGCCGATTATCTGTATGCTATGTTAGCTGATAAGTAGTTTAGTTTAGTCTCAAAGTTTGTAGTAAAATAATCATAACGGTGTAATTTTAATGATGCTACCTCATCTGTCGGCATGATGCAGGTGAATTACGTTCAGTCTCATTGTACATTACGTCGTCATTGTTTTGGCCGATACTTGCTCGCATTCCAATGGAGTGTGTGCATGAGCATGAGCAACAGGTAGCTGGATGCAGTTCACTTAATAGCCACAGGTGTCATTAATAACAAGGGTTTCTGAATCTTGCATACCACACCTTATCATTTTTTATTTTTTTTAATACAGTGAAATTAGAAAAAAATAAAGATAAACATCATCTTAACATTGTATCTGGTCAATTTGTACCTGTTTTGTCAACTTTGTGATAAGGTCTCTGCCCTTTATTCATTATAATTTTTTGGAACCAATAATAATGAATTCAATAAAGTAAGAACATTTACATACATCTCCCGAAAGGGATATTTTATGTACATTTTACAGTCATGGTTCAATTCTTTTATTTAAAGGGATGATAAAATTGCTGCAAAAAATATTGAATTTTCAATTTAAGCGTTGTGCTTTGTTGATGTACTGTTTATCTAATTTGGTTTGGCTTCATGATGTAAAAATGTCAAGGATATTATCTTGAGTGTCAAAAAAATATGTTTACCACAGTCAGTTTTATGATGGTGTCAGGAGCATGTGAATGAGGTGAAATATCAGAGAAGAAATGTCAAAAATGTCCCTGTTTATGAAAGTGTCCAGGATGCAAACAAGCAGATGTGATTTTCTCTGCCCTACTTCTCATTCTGGAGCTGTACAGGTGTGTAAGAGAGAGGTGAGCTGGCTGCGGATGATTTTATCCACATATAATGTGTGTTTTTTCACTTGCAATAATGCAGAGGAGACCCAAACAGACACGGACAACAAAATGACAGAGAATTCATGATTTATTTATTACCAATTTTGTCTAAGACTGGATCAAAAGCGCTGGTAGCCCCTCAAATATGCTGGATACAGTTGCGTTATCCCGTCCTTAAAGTTTTCAGTATGCTTTTGTAACATATTTAAGATCTTAATTAGAGCTCTGTGAGTGGCCAACAAAGCATAAAGTCAGTTCAAACATTTACATGCTATTTAATTTGTTCCATCTAGCTGGAAAAGGGCAGAAGGTTGTTTTGTGCCAAAGGAAATGGACTCCTGAGATCAACCAGTTCAGAGCAATCCCTCTCCTCAGCGTAGTGGGCAAGATCTTCTCTGTCCTGGCTAGAAGGATGACCACCTACATGATAAAGAATGATTATATCGACACCTCTACCCAGAAGGGTGTCATTCCAAGTTGCTCTGGGTGTTTGGAACACGCCGGGGTCCTTAGCCAGATGGTCCTGGAGGCCAAGGCTAGTAAAGGCAACCTAACAGTATTTTGGCTCAACCTGGCCAGTGCTTACGAAACAATCCGCCACAGCCTCATTAGTATGGCAATGGAGAACTATTACATCCCTCAGCTCATCAGAAGCATGATAACCTGCTACTTTGGAGCATTCAGGATGCTATTCACATCAGGCCAGTTCACTACCCAGTGGCAGGAGCTGGAAAAAGGAATTGTAAGTGGATGTACAGTTTCTCCTATCTTGTTCATAATGGGAAAGAACCACCTCATGACCGCCGCAGGGAAAGAATTGGGAGTGCCAGTAATGGACCCTGGAGCACGGCAGCCCCCAATAAGACGCTTAATGGATGACCTCACCAAAACAACTCCATCCCATGTACAGGCAAAATTGGTCCTACAGACACTTAACGATCTGGCTTCGGGAAAATGTACATCATGGCTCTACCAGCATGGTGTGCTACCTAAACTGATGTGGCTTCTGATATTATATGAAGTACCACTGTCAGTTGTGGAAGGAGAGGAATGTCAACAAGAACGTGTCTGTGGTACAAGCAGAAAGCTCATTGATGTTGATGCTTTGCACGGAAAGACAAGGCCTTTGAATCACCCACTCCCAGCAGTGGAGAAAAACCAGAAGAGAGAAGATTGATGATCCAGGCTGAGGTACAACATTTGGAAGCGGAAAGCTGGAGGGTGAAGATTGTGGAATTGTCATCTCAGGAAGCCTGGATGAAGTGGGACCTCCCAAAGAGGAAAGTCTTATGGTTTGAACTCTTGAAGCTGAAGCCCTTTTGAATTTCCTTTCTGCCTTGATCAATGTATGACACCCTCCCATCACCCACAAATCTATATAGGTGGGGGCTGAGAGACCTACTGTGCAAATTATGTGGAAGGAAAGGCACCATGGCCCATATTTTGTCAAGCTGTATCATCAAATTCAGCCAAGGAAGATATAGGTGGCGGCATGACAAGGTGCTCCTGGAACTAGCTTGCATCCTGGAGCAGCAGCGACACAGGAAACATCGGACCCATGGGACACAGACACCATCCATCTAGTTTATCAGGGAGGGCAAAATGCCATTTGCCTCTAAAAAGACCAAAAGTAACATCCTCCAAAAAGCAAAGGGGTGGGAGATAAGGGTGGACCTGGAGAGGAAATTGCATTTCCCCCCAGTGGTTCAACCATCCCTGAGGCTGGGCATGGTCATTTGGTCTGAGGAGGCAAAGAAGATCATCCTGATTGAACTTAGTCCTGTGGAAGGAAGGGTGTGATGAGGCTCATTAAAGAAAAGCCACCAAGTACCAGGAACTGACTCAAAGACTCTAGGGAGAAAGGATGGCAGGCATGGCTATTCCCTGTTGAAGTCAGATGCAGGGGTTTCCTGGCATAGTCTGTATGGAAAATGCTGACAGTCCTTGGAATAGCAGGAAAGGATAGGAAGACCGCAGCTTGCAGGCTGGGAGAGGCAGCAGAACGAGCCTCAAGCTGGCTCTGAAATAGGAGGGAGGAGGTGAGCTAGAGGCCAGGCATAGATGGTCAGTGACTTGGCAACCACTGCTGACCCGCCAACTGGAGGGCATTACGGTTGAGGGTCAAAACGCCCAAAGAAGGTTGGGCACTGTCTGATGGCGTCAACTTCGGGACATAGGCTACTGTCACTCATAGAGTGGCTGAAGATAAGTCATCACAAGATGTATGCTAGTATAAAGACTTTAATTCCGATTTCTATATTAGAGTCGACTCCCTAACTAGGGCTAGTCAGAGGAATCGACTCTTTTGCAATCGCCTTGCCCCAACTTACTTTTTTAATAGGGAATATGTCAAGAAAGAAATCTGTGCTCTTCAAACCGTTTCATGGGGTGTTTTAACAAGTTTTTTTTATTTGTAACTTTCTTTACATATATATCAAGTACACACATGACACGTATATAAGCATATGGAAGTCTGTTTTGTCCATGGTTTATCACTTTTTTCTTTCTTGTTTACCTGTGATCATGTCTTAATTTTCTTGTGATCATGACTTAATTTTCTGTTTTGTTTCGACTTCTCGTGATTTCGACTTAAAATTCTAGCAAGAAAACAAATTTTCGTGCCTGGAGCAGCTCATAATGACTCAGGCACAGCATCTTCATCTTATTTATTGCAACAGTAGGCTTCTCTGGGTTAAAGAGATGGATTTTATCTGTTTTATATAGTGACCTGCATCTCTCAGTCATAATCCGGTATCCATGGAGTAATGATGGGAAAATTAAGCTCTCTGAAGCAATGGGTCTTTCATTACAAATGTATTGAAATTGGATGCGTTTTTCAAAGCTTCTGTACACTGTTCAATTTAGTAAGTCTGAGTGAAAACTAATAGCTGATTATTAATGTGTTGATTGGGAAATAAATATTCTTGTGGGATGGGCTGCAACTTTTTTATCAAAATGGGAGTGAAATGTTACTGTATTGGGGGTTAAACTTTTACTGGAATTTGCTTCTTTTGAACTAAATAACGAAACAGTCACGAGGTCAGACGAATGAACATCACAATACATAATTTTCACAAAATGATTGAAGCAGTATTGACATTGCAATAATGAATGACATCTCTGAAAGATTCTACAGTGATTTACACTTAAGTCGTGATCAAGAGAAAACAACTTTTGGCATGTTGAGTTAATTCTGAATTATTTTAAATGATTATTAAATAATTTAATAAACTATGAAAAAGGCTTCCGTACAAAGAGACCTCATTGACTGATGTTTCTCTTGTAGAGTAAACCAAATCTCCAAATCTAACATTTGTATTCCTGATGGGAACGGAGAAAGGGAAGTTCTCCATTGCTTTGTTTACCAGAGGGCTGTTGTGTGTGTATCATGGGAGTTGATTTGGGTGGAGGGCACCGACACCTCCACAGGGACTACTGCAATGACTTTCCTGCTCTCAGATCTGCTCACAAACATCATTGTGATAACTATCAGGGGATTTGTTGCTCAAATATTATGTTCCTGATCAAGCGAGCCCCATAATCAGCAGCATGGGGATTGTTTAGGGTTCATTCTCATTGTGGTTATTTCTCGTGGCGTTGTGTGTATATAGAAAAGCAATGATCAATTAGGAAACCTGAAAATATCAGTGTTTTTTTTTTCTCTTGGTGTGGATGGTCTGCTTGATTGAACTAAATACTTAAATTGGTCATTGGACACTAAGGGGTTTCCTTTCATTTGCTTCCCTCTCCTGGTTTTATATGGTATTACATACTGAAGATGTAAGTCATTTAATTAAATCAAATGATGGGCTAAGATGAATGTTGTTATTGTCATGTCCAGCATCTTGTAAAGTTGGGTGTGGTCGTGTGTACTGCACAAGTTCATTCTAAAAGCAGGCTAACAAGGAGAGCAAAACAGCACCACTTTTCCTCTGTTAATATTGTGTAGTTCAGAATCTCTGTATGAACCCTTGTGCGACCTTTGGGACATTGTCTTTATCATTTTGGCTGTGGTAGTGCCAACGGCATACATTTTGCCAAAGGTGTGTATTTTTGGGGGAATTTTGATATTTCAATCTCAGTTCCTAAAATTTGATCTATAATAACACTGTGTACACAAAATAGTTACACTCAGAAACTTCAGGACAAAAATGTCCCCATTGAAACCCATTGAAATGGCAATATTTGAACTCAGTGCCATTTAAAGCATAAAATCATAAATTTTATGATATGCTTTCATTCCAGAGCCCTGGCTTCAAAATTATAATTTTTTATATTTTCCACCAGATGGCCTATGGAACGAATACATGCTTATTTCCTATTTTCTGTTTGCGGAATTATAGAGCATTGCAGGCCAATTGAATAAATGATGCAGCTAAAATTGTGTGGGTGTGTTGATGTGGATGTCAGAGTGTGATTTGTGTGTGTGTGTGTGTCTCTCTGTGTGTGTGGAAAAACAACAGTGACATTATTTAAACAAACTTATGTTGGTTAAAAATTAACTAATTGAAAGTGGAAAATAATATTTATATAATATTATTATTGCAGTTTTTTTGACATGAACATTTCTGTGTAACTTTTTCTATTGACGCTGAAGGGTTAAATGAGAAATGCTAAAACTTTGTGCAGTTGGAATAGTTTTGCCTTTATGCAAAACACATGTCATTAGATTAATGTGCTGTAGAGCTAGTCCACAGGGTGGAGCTGTGTGCTTTAATTTCATGATCCCCTAAGGCAGGGGTTCTCAACCTTTTGCAAGCTGGGCCCCCCCAAAGCTGGTTCATTGCAGTTGGGGCCCCTGTGCCCCCCCGCCCCATGCTTTATTGTTGTTGTTATTATTATTATTATTATAATTGGCAGTAGCACCAGACTTCTAATGTGAGCTTGCAGGCATTATTATTATTATTATGAGTAGTAGTAGGCCTATCATCATTACTAGGCTATTGCTATATAATTATATGAGGTTACATGATTTATTGTTGTTATTGTTATTATTATTATTATTATTGTCATCATCAGTAGGCCTATTATCATTACTAGGCTATTGCTATAATTGGGAATTGGCACCAGACCTCTGATATTAATTTATGCTTTATTATTGTTATTATTACTAGGCCTAATAGTAGGCATCATCTGCATTTTTTACAGAAGCTTGCTGGTAGGTGATGTTAATGTGAGACCTGAGCCTGCTTTGCCTTGCAAAGATCCTCAATTCGTGGCTCAATGTTTGATAAACATAGCCTCAAATCATCCTCGATTTGTGCATGATTGCGGAATTTCGTTTTGAGTGCAGTCATTTTTGAGAATCCTGCCTCACACAAATATGTCGACGCGAAAGGAAGGAGAATCTTCAAGGCGACGTCACAGAGTTCAGGGTATTCCTGCATCAATGCTGCCCAGAATGACGAAAGAGGGCAGGAGCTAAAGAGTTCCTTCAGTCTACTGTCACTCTTCAGCTCAATAAGCTGTTCCTGCATATCAATTGATAGCTCGTTTGCTGTGCACACAAACGGATCACAAACCCACGCAAAAGAGCGATAATCCTCTTTAAAGTACGTCGCAAATTGTTTTCTCATTGCTGACAGGTGCTCAGACGCTGATTGAAATAGGGAGGAGAAATCGTGTGACGTGCCTGCATCAGTGATAAAGTCTGCAAGGCTGGGGAACATGTCGCAGTTCCCTCGACTGATGCAGCCATGCCAGAGGTCTAGTTTTTGTGTGAAGGCGTGCACTTTGTCTGCAAGGAGCAAAATATGAGTTTCGCGGCCTTGCAAAGACAGGTTGAAATCAAACAAATGAGCGCCGTTTTCTAAAGTCTATGAGCGCAGCACACACAAATAAACTAAATTGACATACTGCAGTTAAATTTCAAAATGTGGTGTTTTTATATTTATAACATTTGAATACAGTTCAGCAACATACATCACGACCTGACGACCAAGAGAGCTGACAATTGACCATCACTTAATTTACCATCACCTCACGATTGAAAATGTGACACTGATTTCATATGACAGTTCAACAAACAAGTTAATAATATTAAGTCACTTACATTTTAGACGAAATAATGACTGTTTTGGTCTATTTTAGCAGCTGAAAATAGATCCGATGAATCCAAACAAAGATCACAGCATAGCCATAGCGCATCTCACAGCAATACTCAATCGTGTTTTGAATGATTCAGTGTTGTGAACGAATCGGTTGAGTCAAAGATTCAATGACCCATTCACAAACATCTGTCTCATTCTTGATGAATCGGCTGTTTGAACGAATCGTTTGAATGAACGACTCAATGACTCGCTTAATGAAACCGCTTATGCTTATCACCTGCATTTGCGCTCACTATCGACAAACCAGTCAAATTTGTTCAAAACTTTTTTTTAAAAATCAGTCCAACCACATTTTAATTTTTATTCAGGAGTTATGTATATACAAAACTATAACTTTTTATGACAGTAGTTTAGTGATAAAAAAAATGTGCCCAAAAAATTATTTTTTCCAGTTTTTTTCCCCTTCCATCGTAGCCTACTCGCGCCCCTGGGAGAGTGGGGGGGCGCGCCCCACCGGTTGAGAACCACTGCCCTTGTGACTGTGCACCACTGCAGATCTAGTGCTGACTGACAACACGGCCCACGAAAGTGCAATGAAGACAAGTCCATTATTGGTTTTGTGATATGTCTTACCTACCGTTTAGAAATAAGAATTTGATTAAAAATAAATTGCTTTTAATAAGAGGGTATATTAAGCCTGCTGTGTTACAGTGCTGGAGTAATGGAAAGAAGTGTGCTAAATTGTGTTTCAGGGTGAGTGCTTTCATGTTCATTAGTGGCAGAAAACTTAAAATGATTTAGTGTAATTGTTTATAATGAAATATACCCCCCTTAGACAGTCAGAACAATCTGTACCATAGTAGTGCTAGGTGATTTATTGAATATTTACTAGGGATGTCCCGATCCGATACCTAGATCGGTATCGCTTCGATACTGACGTTTTTAGACAGATCGGGTATCGGTCCGACGAGCCCGACACTCTGTGTTAGTCATGTTCATTACTGTCAAGCTTAAAAAATGACATAAAAGAACTGTTAAAACACCATTAAAGCGGTTCATATGACTAGTGCATTTTATTCAAAGCCACTTGAAGCCACGTGATAGCTCTGTGAATTGCAATAGGCTGTGTTTAATAAGTAAACATATGCTCTTGCACACCCAGCTTCAGCGCGGTAGTGAATGGTGGTTTTACACACGCGCACGGCTATTTATAGCCTTCACACGTGCACAATATTTGTAGCGCTACAAACGAACATCTCAGATATAGATGCTCAGCAGTTCGGTTCACTTATAATATGGACTTAGAAAGGCACTGGAGGTGCATTTAACCAGAAGCGAATTAAACTGTGAATAAAAAGGGTGAGGGTTTAAAAGTTAAAGCTGTCATGGGAGACTCACGGAGAGGAAGAGATATGAACTCAGTAGCTGGGTTTATTGAGCAGAGGATTGAAACAGTGATGTAAACATTGAGGCAAACAGCAGGTAAGTAATATCCAGACAGTGTATAGATATGATGAAAGAGATAACTCAAAACAATTTTATGATACATGCAGGCAATAATGAAGACACATGATTGACATAGTAGAAAGTTCTGGAGTCTCAGAAATACTATCGATGAGAACAGGCACAGAGTGAGAAAGTGTGTGTGCGCGTGCGTGAAAGCAGGGTATTTATGCAGTCATTGATTAGCCACTAATGATATGCAGGTGCGTGTAATCAGAACTCAGGGAGTGCCAGTATGCTAGTTAATAATAAAGTGTTTCTTAAGCTATACATTTATATTGAAATAATGTGTAGTTAACAGTTTGTGTTTCTTTACATAGCCTATTAAAGAGTACACCCAATTATTTCCACACAATACTGTAAAGATATTATAAACCGATTATGTAAAACAACAACACTGTATCGGATCGGGATCGGTATCGGCTAATACTGAGATTTACGCTATCGGAATCGGATCGGAAGTGGAAAAAGTGGTATCGGGACATCCCTAATATTTACAATACAATTGCCATGATTTTACTGATGAAATAAAATTAAACAATATTGTGAGTATTGCGATTTGATTTTAATGTGCATTTATTTGGCTATTAAGTTTCATAAAGAGCATTAGTAGACTAATTTCATGATCCATGATTGCACAATGAATCAAAATAACATCAAAATCGCGATGTGGTTAGTAAATTGCTAAAGGTGTTGATTAAAGACAGACACGTGCTTGAGAATATGTGGCTGATGCACTGTACTGTGCATGCGTGGAGCTTATGGGCTCCTGTTTTTAGCACTTTTAGAGCATTCACATGCATTGCAAAATAAAAGTACTGCAAATTCAAGAAAACAAATTATTATACAAATCTACAAACGTGGCACAGTATAACAGAAAAAGAGGTGTTGACATCGTTTCACCAGATGCAGGACATTGTAAACTGTCACACTGACTCTGCACTCAGTGTCAAAATAAAAGCCCCAAGAAAGAGGAATTAGAAAGGACAGAAATATATTATTAATTCTCAAAATAATAATGATGATTCAGTAGTATATTATATTAAAGGGGTCATGACATGAGAAACCAAATTTGCCTTGATCTTTTGGTATATAAGAGGTCTTTGTATCATTAAAACGTCCTGCAAGTTTAATATTTTAAGACGTCCTCCCCATTCTAAACGAATCATTTATTTAATCAAGCTCAAAATACAGCTCGTTCTGGATTCATGGTTAGAAGTGACGTGACGGTTAGAAGTGACGCACCAGCGTTTGCATATGACCGCCTCCAGCACAAGATAACTACGCTTTAAGCGCAAGACAACTACGCTCATTTCAGATCGCCGTCGCCTCACAAGTGTTCAGTCGATGGACAGCGAGCTCTGACAGAGACTACTTGTGCACAGGAAAATTACGATGCCACACAGATGTGCTGTTCCTGGCTGTGGTCAAACAAAACCTCTGAATAAGCTGTCGAAAGATCCAGACGCCAGGGAAAAATGGATGCAGTTTATTTTTGCGGACGTCCCAGTCACGGCAGTGTTAACTTAAGCGTTTGTTCTGTACATTTTAAGGATGACTGTTTTGAGAACAAATCTCAATATGATGCTGGCTTTGCCAGAAAACTGTTGCTCAAAGATAAGTCCGTGCCGACTATTCTGGGAACAACGACGACGCAAACTGTAAGTAATCTATTTTAAACTTTAAACTACTTTTTAAAGCGCAATTTCATTCATTATGAATAATCACAGTGTTTTTACTTAGTTTACTTGCATATTGTTCTGGCTGGAGGCGTCAATAATTGATACATAGGCACTGACGTTAGCCAATCATAATAGTGGGCGTTAACACTGAAGTCTTAAATGGAAAACGCCCCCAAAACAGACTGTTTGAATCAGAGGATGAGAAACAGGGTGGGAAAAGGTCATAAATCACTAGATTTTAAAAGTTTTTCTTAAAAAAAAATATATTAATACTATAATTGCACCTAAGGGAACATAATAACACAATAAAAAAACCCATGTCATGACCCCTTTAATAAACTTGAATGGATCCCACAGTAATAATTTAGTTTTATGTAATATTCTACTGGCAGGGTATCCGCGGGGTCTTGAAAAGTATTAAAAGGTGATAAATCAATTTTGGGAAAATTAAGACCCTTAAAAAGTATTAAAGTCTTATCACGGCTTTATAAAGTCTTAAATTTTGAAAGTATTTTTTTCTGAATTAGCTGTCCAACAGTTTGAGTCCCAAAAACATCGTAAAAGTGTGTGAATTTAGTCATTTTTATTAAAAAAACGAACAGGTACATAAAAAACTAGGCTATTGTGGGTGTGTTCGTAAATTGCCTCTGAGAGCACCAGAGCGGGCAGGCGGTGGAAGTTCAAAAGCACAATGTACGCTCTGGCGTTCCCAGTGCGTACATCTCACTACAATAGAGACAGGTGTTAGTCATTATTCGGCTCAGGTGTATGTGCCCTTACCGCTCGCTCTCTCCTGACGGACGCTCGACTAGGGTTGCAGCGGTATACCGGTTTCACGGTATACCACGGTATGAAAATTTACTAGCTCCAGGTTTACTTCTCTCCCACTCTGTACAAAACATAGTTGAATATCAAACCATACTTTCCTTACAAGCTTTATGTGTGTGTAAGATTAAAGTGTAGGTGCATATCTAAATATCTCCAGGTTGGACTCAGTAATACAGAGCTGATGAACACTGGTGACCCTTTCGGTTTTTTTTTCCTGTATCACTTCATTGGCTGGCATTGCATGACTTGATGATGTTGTGTTTTGTGGTGTTGTCTATATTCACATCCAGAGGTCATTTGGCATAAATCTCTCGGAGAACAGTAGAGTGGGCGCATTAATATAGAATGGTGATTAACAGTGGTATTGTATAAGGTGTATATTTTTACTGCCATATACACAATGCTGAATATTATTTTTCACAAATGGGTAGAAACTAGGGCTTTTTATAGATTACAACTTTTAATCGATTTAATTACATGATATGTGAGTAATTAATCAAATTAACAGCAATTTATCACATTTATAAATATTTGCTGTGAAAGCCCTCCAAATAACTAATAAATTAATAACAATAATATATAATGATCAAATAATTATAAATAGTTTTATTTAATTATAAGAATATTATATACGTATATTATAAAAACAATTTATTCAAATGTATTACAGTATTGTACCAGAAAAGTAAAGCATTAATTATACAAAAAGTGTCTTTAGAAGGCAGTATTTTTCCATATTTCCATATTAACATTATTTTCTCATTAGCCTACAGTCCACAGCAATCTATATTGCATTTGAATTAGTCAATCTGTCAGAGATATATTTATTATAAGGGCTTTTCGAAGGAAGTCTCAATGTAAACGTGCTTCAAATGAACTGTTTTAGAACGCTTTGGTTGCATCGCACCATAAACGCAGTGTTTTTAGGTTGCTGTGTCAAGTTAAACGTGGTTTGAACATGTCGAGATCCGTGCATTCGGAATTGCGCTCCGTCCAACTGTGTTTAAATGCAAGAATGCATTCTCATCTTGCATGTAGTGTCAAGCAAGCCTGTGGCTTGTTCTACAGTTGCGCTTTGCGCATATAGCTTGAGTTTTGCTTACTGCCCCCTGCTGAAAACAGGTGGTACTTCAAGCTTGAATTGCTGCTATATGGTTTTAGCAATTATGGCAAAATTAACAACATAATACATTAATACATCATTAAACTTAATGATTAAATTTATCTGACACACAAAAATATATTGCTAAAAATAAAATGTTTTTGCTGGGGCAATAATATAGGCAGGGAAAGTACCTGTAGAAAATGTGCGCACCAATGTTGGTGTACTGGATGAAGAGGATTTCATTAACGGGAAGGATTAGATTATCTCACTATATTGCTACATCCCTATTCGCTTGACTGCTGATTTAAAATTTTCCTCAAGCAAAGTCATCTGAGAGATCTTTGTCATTGGAGACCCTCCCCACTTTACTGGCCTTATTGCCCAATGACCTGTTTCGTCCTGTGTGACTGTTCCACAGACATCATAATAGAGATTAAAATGGGGAATTTAGAGGAATAATTGACTTAAATGAGCTTGAGTAGCTCTCGGTATGGTGCTGTCATAGGTCACTTTCTCCATATTGTATGGATTCTATAAATATTTCTCAAAAGGTCACAGGCAGACTGTCCAGTCAGCTGCCAAAGACATTCTTTTGTCTTATTGGCCAGTCTCAGGGCTCCCCCTACTTCTTGTCTCTTTTCTCTCTCCACTGTGTAAACGTGCAGGAAGACACTTTATTATTGTTCCTCCTCAATGGAAGGCTACGCTCCCTTAAGTTGGTAATTTTCTGTTGTTAACTGCTTTAGATTTTAGATTTTTTTTTTTATTTCCATCAAAAAGGGTGATGTTAAGGACCCACATGGAGAATGAGATGGAGAGAGAGACTCAACCCAACTCCTCTCTGACGAAGTCCATGTGACAAACCCCACGCGCTGCAACAGCTTTAATGTTCCCTCCCTCCCCTCTCATCTATCCTCCTCTTCCCTCATTCTTCTCACTACTCACTGCTCGTTGTGCTCACTGTGGCATTCTTCATCTTTCTTATGGAGAAGAGCCAGTGGTCTGATGTGATGGAGAAGCTTTAACCAAAAGAACTGAAATCTGGACATCACATATGCAAACAGACATACTGACTTGCACACTTGGGGCCTCTGTGTTAACGTCTCCACTCTGACAGACAGCTGTGAGACCGCTCGTCAAGAAGAAGGACGGAGCGTGGAAGACCGGTAGGAGACAGAGGTTGTTTATTGTGAGCAAGTGAAGCAAAAGAGACTGAGCGGACAAAAAGAGCAGTAGCGACAGAGAGGTGGGAGTGTGAAAAACTCGCTGGATGAAGGAAGCAGACTGGCTGTCCCTTCCCTGGCGTGATGGAGTGAGACGAGGAATGAGGGTGGATGGTCAGAGCGGGGAGCAGCAGCAGCAGTGGAGGGGCAGGAGGAGGAGGATTTGCAGGGGGAGGTGGTGGAGCCGGAGGTGGCCGGAGAGGCAGGAGCAAGTATCGCTTGCGGCGGCGAGTCTCCGGCTCCTCGGTGGCCGAGCGGCTCAGCTGCCATAGTAGCGAGAAAATGTCGCCCAGCATCAAGAATTTGGACTGCTTCTCACCCATGCTGTGCCACTGCAAAGTGGCCTGTACCAACAGCACCATCTCACTCATGTTTGGATGCAAGGTGGGTGGTAGAGATAAATGACAGACTTTAAGAGTCTGTACAGCTTTTACCTTCAGGTGTAGCCAAGAGTTCACACTTTCTTCTAATGAGCTGTGAGGAAACAATTATAGAAAGAGCAAGTCTAAACTCTGAGGCACACTGTAATCAGCTTGATGAGAAACGAGAAGTTGTCTTATGTTGCCTATGCAGGAGCTCTCGGTTTAGTAGTTGTAATTGTTGACTGCTGGTATAAAGGCACTCTAAGCACACTAAACCAAGAGCTGTCAGTGCATATATCAGGTATGTGTTTTCCCCTATTCACAGCTCTTTCTCTTTTAATCAGTCATTGGCTTATCTCTGTTCTGACTGTAGTTAACTCTCTCTGCTCTCCAGTAATCACACTCTCTACACCGATGGAGAGTGCATTTCATTGAATTAGCTCAGAGTAAATCCTTTGGGTCCTTAATGAGAGTGTGTCACTGTAATCTGTTAGCTCTGGCATTAACACAGCATAAGAACCTCCTGATCCTAACAGTTGAGTAACTGGGTTCACTTAACCAGAATCACATGCATGAAACGTGTTGATTTGTTTTGATGCTGAACTATTGCACATTATGTGTTACGGTGTGATTGCTGCATTGTATTTCAAACTTTTCTAAATTGTTGATGCTTTTGAGTGGCTTATCATGGGTGGATTATAACGTTTTTCATACACGTCCATGATTTTTATTTTTAATATGAAATTAAATTATTGTGTAGTGACTCTCTAATCTCCCACAATATTCTGTCACTGGCAGAACATTTGGCAGTGTTTATCCAGAGCCCTTTCGTCCTCTGCTTTGATTACTGTCTGTATGTTGCCATATGGTGTCCCATGCCACTTCAAACCATGGCATAAACCTCTTAAATCCTTGATGCGCAGCCCATAGGATCTGCTCTGCTTGGGATTGAATTTGAATTAGAATGCATTGTTAATTTGCTTAAACTCCGTCAGTGAGTTCTCCTAAGTTTCCATCCAACAAATTTGATGCTAATTTTTAAACTGCGCATGAGAAAACCTGAATGGAAATGCTTGTTACGCGACTAAACCCTCAAAATCTGCTCAAAAGTTTATGCGCTTGGATAAGGTGAATTTTCTGAAGCTTTGCATAATTCAAAATAGGGTTACAACTAATGATTATTCTGATAATCTTTATAATTTGTATTAAGTTTAATTCAGTAAAAAAATTCACTGCAAAAAATCCTATTGTTATCATGAGGTTTTGTATTGTTTTCTTTAAAACTAGATGCATATACTTGAGAATCAACATTTTATGGGATGTCCCCTTTATCTCTCATCTCTCAATTTGGAATGCCCAATTCCCAAGTCCTCATGGCGGTGTAGTGACTCGCCTCAATCCGGGTGGCAGAGCATGAATTTCAGCTGCCTCCGCATCTGAAACGTATAAAGGTGTATTGGATATTATTTTAAAAAACAAGCCAAAAAAATACTAATCAAAAATGTATTTTGTTGCAGTGTATCATGTGCTAAGACTACTTTGTTTCACTTCGATCCATCTTTATTTCACAAAAAACAAACTCTATCTTCTTAATACAGCTGCGTATTGCAGATGTTCTTCATGATTGGGAGTGGTGGCAAGCACATAACTGTTAATCAGAAGGTCGCTGGTTCGATCCCCACAGCCACCACAATTGTGTCTCAAGGCACTTAACTCCAGGTTGTTCCGGGGGGATTGTCCCTTTAATAAATGCACTGTACGTCGCTTTGGATAAAAGCATCTGCCAAATGCGTAAATGTAAATATGTTATAATTAAATTCGTCGTGAGCGTCACGTTATAATATAGTAGATTGGGTCACTTCACGTGACTCAGAAATGCGGTACTGACCTCACAGGGAAATGACAGTTTTGGAGTTTGTTTATTTACATTAAGAACTTTAAGAAAGGATGTATTAAAAAGGAAACACCCTGGCATTAAAACTTTAGACAAACTAACATGCAATTTTTGCTTAAGTGGAATGCCAGATCCAGCTCTGCTTTATTTTATGATGACACTGCTTCTGTATTTACTTGTATTTTTGCAATATAATTCCCTCATACTTTGCAATCTACATCACCTCTTAGGCTGTTAGGAAAGTTTGGAGTGTATTTGGACTGTGAGCTGTGTGTTCTTCCTTTCCTCAATCAGGCATGTGCTGCAGTTCTGCTCTCATGCCATCATTAGAGTTTCATATGATCTCATGTTACGTTAAATGAGATCAAACAACTATTAGACAACAAAAATATGTGTCGACAATATTTTGTTGATGTTGTTGATAAAATCAACTATTCGTTTAAGCTCCCATTCAAAATGTGCATTATAAACAATTACCTGTTATGACCATTTGTAATGTGCGATGGTAATGCACGCATCGGCTGGTATAGGTGCGCAATAGCTTGATGTGACTGGCCCAATGAAAGGCCCATCCTTGACAGACAATTCTTCAAAGATAGCTCTGATTACAATAGAACTCTTCCCGTTCAGGTGTTCCATGATACAAGATAATGTGAATAATACAGTTTATTGAAGTGCTCAATGTTTCGCAATTTGTTTTGTCAAATTTTCAGAAATGCGCATACAAAAAGAGCAAAACACTGCAATGGAAACCGAGCTATTGTGGACTAATGATTATCAGAGCCTGTTTTCATAAAGTCATAAAAATTAAACGATAACACTTTACTATAAGGTTCCTTTTGTTAACATTGTTTAACAACATTAGTTACCATGAGCTAACAATGGACAATACTTATTAAGCATTTATTAATCTTAGTTAATTTTAATTTCTAAATATAGTAATAAATTAATTAACATTAGTTAATGCACTATGAACTAACATGAACTAACAATGAACAGTAGTGTTTTTATTAACTAACAAAGATTAATAAATTATCCATCCATCCATCCATCTTCAACCGCTTAATAAATTATGTACAAACAAATTGTTAATTGTTTGTTCCTGATGCATTAACTAATGCTAGCGAATGGAATGGAAACTTATTGGTAAGTGTTACATATTAAACTGACTAGTGCAAAATTTGGTTCGAAACTGCTGCTTGAGTAAATGCTAACTTCTTGGTCAACTGTCCTTTGTTCCAGAACAAACTGGCCGAGAGTACAGCTTCTATTTTCAATTCTCAAGAAAGATGGGCGTTTATGGTGGCTTTATTAGCCTCCCTGTCTCTTTCTCTTACTCTCTCTTCCTTGATCCATTGATTTAACCATGGCAAAACCAAGCTATGTGGTGCAATTTTTCACCCGCACATCTCACCATGGTGAGCCGGTGGAAAACATACACTTCCCATTCCATCTCTCTCTGTGTAGAGTCAACCTTCTCTGGTCAACTGCTCATAAAATTCCTCTTGTGCTCTTTACCATTCCCTTCTAAGAGGCCATTAAGACAGAGGGCAGTCTTGCATTAAAAAAGCTAAACACAGCACAACTAATGGAACACAATGCAGGTGTCTCAAGACAAGTTTTTATAAGTTGAAGTTCTTTTAACTTGACTCATCTATTATAGATCTCCAAGGCTTATATCGATCAAATCTACTCTCATTTTGTTACATCATTTCCACTGGATGCCTTCCTATATAATTGGGGAGAAAACAGTCTGTTTACTGGATTTCTTTATCCTAATCCTTGAAGCTGAGCTTATGTTCTAGTGAGTGGGATGTTGCTAGTGTAATTTGGAGAATACCTCAGAGACATGTAAACTAGTTCTAACACTAAATGCTAACTTCACTTTCTTCAGATATTGCTAACTGATAAATGATGAAAGCAGCTTGCTCTTGAAAGAAATTTCTAATAGTCACTTTCTTTCTCTAGTAAACATGTTTATTGGAAAACTTGATGCGCTATTCAATTGTGGCAGGCCGGAGGGCGAGGCCGGGTCGTGATCCTACACACCTGGTCCCGTATTAGGCTAATCAAGCCTCCCGAGAGGGATAAAGGTTGACTGCAGAGGATCGTGCGGGAGAGAGAGAGATCGTTTACGGACATGTCTGTCATGTGTGTTCTCGCCACTACCGTCCACCCCAACGGAGCAGCCATGGCCATCTGCCAGGGGACGAGGAGCCCAGCCGCCTGAAAGAGGACGATGGCCTCCGACCGCGAGGGGAGAAGGGGCTCCTAACCGACTGCCTGGAGCAGTCAGGGCCGCTGCCAGGGGCGCAGGAGTTGCCTACCGGCCGCTGAAACACCCGCGAGCGGGGAGGGGTTCACTGCCGACCGCCTGGAGCGGGAGAACCGCTGCCAGGGGCGGGGGAGACCCCCTCTGTTCCCCAAGAACGCGGCGAGGCGTTCCGTCCGCCAGGGGCTGGAGGTCTGCCTCTGATCCGCCCGGAGAGGCGATGCTGTCCTCCGATAGAGGATGGAGGAGTGGCCGAAAAACAAGCTACGGCGTATCGGAGAACTGGCGAGTAAGAGGTTTTTTCCCCCCATCTCTCTCTCTCCTCTCTCTCTCTCTCTCTCTCTCTCACTGTCGCTCTGCGTTGGCCTTTTCCCTCTCTTTTGAATTTTACAGTGTTTTTTTTTGGGGGGGGTGGGGGTACTACACTTGTACAGGAAGTACCCCCACAGTTTAATAATTTCTGATTCCCTCCCCTTGTCCCCTCTCTCGTCCAGGTAGACGGGGATGACCTGCCAGCAGACGGGGCTTACGGCACGCCCTCCCCCAGGGAGGGGGTGTACGTCATGCTGGAGGCTCCCCAGCCTGAGAGAAGGAGGGAGGAATGTGGGAGGGTGGGGCCGGATTAGGATAAAGAAATCCAGTAAACAGACTGTTTTCTCCCCAATTATATAGGAAGGCATCCAGTGGAAATGATGTAACAAAATGATAAAGGTCGACTGCAGAGGATTGTGCGGGAGAGAGAGATTGTTTACGGACATGTCTGTCGTGTGTATACGTTTTATATTAAAAATATTATTTATATTATCAAGTCGGTTCTCACTTCCTCCTTTCCATTGATCTCTTTACATAAATATTTAGTATTTATTGGAGAATGAATGCCTCTTAGATTTCAGCTGGCATGTGTTTACATTTGGCAGTTGCACGTACGTTTATATTTTTATCTCTGCTCTAGTTAAAGTTTAGTACATTTCTAATTGATAGTGCTTTTGACCTTTTCTACTCAAAGGGCACAGGACTGTTAGCATACAACACGAGTTAAATCAAACAACAACAGTAGCTACCGTGTGCAGCAACGAGTACTTCACTCTATAACAACAAAAAAAAAACACCAAATGGTCTTTACAGAGATCCAAGATAAATTGAGAGATCGCAAAGGAAAAAAGAGCCTATTAGGAGATACAGCAAGAATTCATTCATGCCAGTGTTTGGTGTCCTCTGCAGCTGATCTCAGTTAGTTTTTAGATTTGCCAACTCTAAATCATGTGATTTATTTAATCAGCCAATCGTGTGGCAGCAGTGCAATGCATAAAATTATGCAAATATTGGTTAGAAGCTTCAGTTAAAGTTCACATCAACCATCAAAATAGGGAAAAATTTGATCTCTGTGGTTTCGCCTGTGGCATGATTGTTGGTGCCAGACAGGGTGGCTTGAGTATTTCTTTAACTGCTGATCTCCAGGGATTTTCACACACAACCGTCTCTAGAATTTACTCAGAATGGTGCCAATAACAAAAATCTTCAAGTGAGTGGCAGTTATGCTGAAGGAAATGCCTTGTTGATGAGAGAGGTCAACAGAGAATGTCCAGACTGGTTCGAGCTTACAGATAGGCTACGGTCACTCTGATAACCCCTCTGTACAATTATAGTGAAGTTTATTTGGACCATATTGTTTCTAATAAAGTGCTTAGTGAGTGTATTTTGTATATTGTTTTGTCAAGTAAAGGGATTTTTGACCAGCTACTTACTGAGTTATGTAATACATGAAAGACATAAACATAATATTATATGCTTTGAAAAAAATCCAAATATAACCATCTGCTACTCCAATGTAAATAATTCAAATTTTACAGTTTGTAGAACAAGTTAAGACAAATTTAAATGTCATCTTGAGCATTGATGTTGTCCCTGGCAATCTTGTTGAGTAATGTAATAACATTGGATTGCATTTTTCTGTATGTTTAAATATGTCCTCAAAAACAGAAGTAAAAGCTGTACACAAACACTGTGACATGCCATATTTGTTTATGGACAGGTGAGATAGTCACGTAAAACTGCCACTTAACCCATTACGCCAACATTCTGGTTTCAGTGGAAAAGAGCGGCTGGATTGGCTTGGTTGATAACCAGCCGAGGACAGAGAACCATCACAATTTCGGTGGAAAAGGTCTACCATAGACTTGGGGGTGGGCTCTTTTAACTGGGTCCAGATAGCAACCATCCAGAAAAACCTCTCAAACACATAGCAACATAGTAAAAACCACTCAAAACACCTTAGCATTAGCGACTGCATTACAACACCTTGGCAACCACCCGCAACACCCTAGCATTGTGGTGTAGACTTTTGCATTGGCAAGGACCACTCATTATTTATTTACCTAAAGTAAAAATCTAGTTCTCTTTGTGGGCTTACAAACTTTTAAGGTGTTTGTTTCTTAAATTTCTTTAAATATATTTTCTGGTTATTATAATTTTTTTAACGTTTCATCTAATCAAACTAAAGCTTGTGGCTTAATAGACTTTTTGGGCATTTCATATTACTGACAAATTTACATTTAAAGTAGTTTTTTGCTGTAAGTGGCCTCATTTTATGCTGTGGATGTTGGCACAGAATGCAGAGATGGAAACTATAGGCTTGTAGAAAAATTGTGTGTTTGTATTCCAGTTTTCAGTGCTGGAGTATCAGGTATGTCCCAGGAAAGCTCCAGATTGAATAGAGAGCAGCCTACCTCAGTCAGAGAGGGCCATGACTCAATGATGAGTGGTCGTGGTTGCCAGGAGATCCTCCTCCTCATGCGCTCATCAGGGAAGACTGTGAGCTGTCCTCTTCTGTCATGTGCTTCATCCCACCTGCTCAAAACACACTAAACACTTACAAATCAATATTAATGATAGGAATTCTTGATGCTAGTCTTGCTGATATATCCATTTATGGATGTTCAGAGAGAATTACGTAACAGGGCAGTTTTGTGTGGGAAAAACAAAATAACCCAAGCTCTGTGAACATACAAAAAGTGAGAGGTACATTTTAAACCCTGAATAACCCTGATTTTCAAACACAGCTTTCATGTGTCTTGGCATGCTCTCTACCAGTCTTTCACATTGCTGTTGGGTGACTTTATACCACTCCTGGCACAAAAATTCAAGCAACTCTGCTTTGTTTGATGGCTTGAGCAATCCATCTTCCTCTTGATCACATTCCAGAGGTTTTCAATGGGGTTCAGGTCTGGAGATTGGGCTTAATGTTGCTGTCAAAGTGAACCAGATAGAAGTATTTAACTTTTAAAATGTACACATTTTCTTATAGGGGGAGCATGCCCCCTGACCCCCTTAGATACTTTTTCTGGTTATTATTGGAATTTTGGTTGCACAATAAACTGGTTTTGGGATTTTATTCATTTTGGACTCTTGTAGCCTAAATGTCTGCGCCTGACATAGTAAGAAAAGACTAAGAAATCTTTGATCTTTCTAAATAGATAGAAAATATACCAACCAATTAAAAGTTTATCTGCCTTTTTCACCACCTTAATTATCGGTATTGGCAAAATCCACTATCCGTCGACTCTGTATTTAAGTGCTGTCATGGATTTTATAGAAAATATTATTGTTTATACACATGCGCACTAATACTAAAACAAGATTTTTTTGACAGCCATGTTTCAAGGTTTCAAAAGAGAGGTCAAAGGACACTTTGTTATCAGTAAGCATTTTCCAGAAAGACAAAGAATTCTCTGAGAAATATACAGTATATCCAACACTGCTTTTTGAATTCATAAAAGTCACATTTAAGAAGTCACTGTTTTTTAGTGACATGTTGCCTCCGTATCCTACTAACTTATGTCAGTGTTAAGATTGAGGAACAAATGGTCTCCGCTTTTTACTTTAACAATAATTATATGTTACAGACGTTACCGTTAATAATGCTTCATATCAAATCATATTGATATCAATGGGATAGTCAAAGAGGTTCTCCCAATGATTCAGCCACTGTAGGACACAGAGTGCTGCTGTGATTTGTGATATGATTTAAAAAATGCTTTTTTTGCTAGATATCATATTATTTGGTAAAATAAAATTTATATTCAGATTTATTTTAACGCAAATATGATGATATGATAAACATTGATCGTTTCATGTTTCTGCTGCTTGTTGCGAGCCCCACACGAGCTTGAGCACCACTGCTTCACTCAACAGAAGCAGTGAATGCAGACTATATTTTAAATCACATTTAGTTATCCTGGATGGAAGTTTTGTGATTTCAGCCATAAAAAATATCATACTGATGTCTCGAGTTCAAAGTCTGCTGGTTTCAAAGCATTTTAGATTGTTTCCCCTTTTTATAGAAGGGACAGTTTCAGAACTGTATACTATATATATAGAATATGTCATGTCCCTAATGCAGTTTTTTTTTGTGTCATTGTCAAAAATATATAAATAAATAAATAAATAGTGGTTTTTTTTTTTTACAAAGCTAATCAGTGGCTATTATTTTTCTTTAAAAAAATTTTTAATTAGCTTGTTTTTACCAAATGTGGTGTTTCCCAAAAGGTTCTTCTCAAGTTTACAATGCAACTTCATTTCCCAATCTGAACTGGAAAAACATTTTTCAGACTGGAATGTGGGGTTTAGGGAAACGCAAAATGATTCAATATACTGGTAACATTTCAAATTTTTTACTACAAATGTCACATCCAAAATTCTTGAATTGCCCATGTACTATCTTACAAAACAAGCATGTTAAAAACAGCATGTTGAAACATGGTGTGCAATATACATAATTTCCCTTTATCTGCTTAAACTGAAACGTTCTAGAATTAGGCAGCCACCATTGTTCATTTCTATTATCCAGAAACTAATTATAAACTTTGCAAATATAAAAGCTGAGTGAGTGAACCAGTTCAATAAGACTGGTGTCAGCCTTAAATAAGACTGGTTGAATCACAGGCTAACCTATAGCGAGAAGCAGTCAGTGTCTGATAAACCTGTTGCCATGGCAACTATGGCCATCCTCTTCCAGTGTGGAAATGTCTCATCAGATACCTCTCTGTTTAGGCATGTACCCTTGTATTACAGAGAATGGGGAACCCAGTCATTCTCATGAGAAAACACTATAGTAGTGCAAGAGAAGGGGTTCATTGTATTCTCTGTGTTTTGGCCAGGTGTATTAAACCATTTCCAGACTCAAAACATGAATACATGTAGACTTTTTAGACATGTAGACATTAAAAAAATAAAATAAAATAAAATAAAAATTACTAAGGCTCATCCACACTAATATGTTTTTGTTTGAAAACATCTTAATTTTGCTAAGTTTTGTCTTTCCAGACTGAGTCTGAGCTTTTCAAAAATGCTCTCCCAAATGGATACATTTGAAAACGCTGTCTTCGCATTGTAGGTCTACAGGGAAAACTGGGATATTTGAAAACGATGACACATTTGTTTTCTTGTGACCCATTCAACCCAAAACAATCAAGATGGCTGCCCACTTTGAAGCGGCGTTGTTGTGCTTGTTATCCACTTTTGATAGTGTTGTTAAAAATAAAGGTTACTTTGCACAACCTTAACATTGTATTCCTTCAAAGGCAACGGGAAGTTAACTCAGAATTGCTGTCTTGTGGCGGAACATGAGGACAATTGTGTTTTATGCTGTACAAGACTATGCTTAGTTTTTTTTACGCATGTGCAATGAGGGAATTGAAGCCTTTTTCAGACGTTTCGGTGTCGATTATCAACTTTTGGAAAACTTGGAGAGAACAAAACAGCAATGTGGACAAAGCCTTTTGAATATGAAAACGCTGTTTGCATTAAGAAGTTTTTGGGATTTATGTGGACGTAGTCTAACACATTAACAGGTTATCTCCCGTTATCATAACCTAGAAAGATTGCAATAGTTAGGCTGTGTGTTACTAGCCTATATTCATGTACAGATGAGGCCAAAAGTATTTGCTTAGTCAGTATATCCCTGTTGGTACCGACTGCTGTGCATAATTTGCTGTCAGTAATAGTGACAATGAATGTAGCATCAGTTTGTTGATTCTTTGTCTATGGACCACTTCACTGCATCTCTACTCTGTCAAAGATTACCATTATCAGCCATCCCCCAAACTAAATTATTTTTCCACACTTTTTGCACATTGCCCTGTTGTTATATGAAGACTACATACTTGCAAAATCAACACAAATTTCACTTTTATGATTGCTTGGATATTTCTTTGTCAGAAATCTTGTGTGACTCCAATATCAATGCCATCTTAGCAGAAAAATTCTCAATTCTCTTTAGCAGTCATTGACTTGTCTCATGTTCTCTGCAGAAGTACAGGCACCATGATGAAGACACAGGATCTCAACAGGAGCAAAGCTCACCCCAGCTCACTGATGAGACTCCCGGGCCTGAGCTAGTCCAGGTGGCTGAGAAGAGCCTGTCCCAGATTGAAAATGTCCATGGATATGTAGCACATGCTCACATCTCCCCAATGAAGGTAAACTAGTGATCTAGACTTGCTGATGTTTAAACTTTTGCCATGTTGTCAGTCAACTTGTTGTTCAAATTCTGCCTTGCCATACAGCTTTAACTGTACTTTTACTTTTAACTGTATGCCTCCATTTTTTTCACATGCACACAAACACACACATACTTGCTCTAATGCTTTTTGAATGGCTTGTAAAGCCAGAGAGCCATGGTACAACTTTAATACTGTCAGCCATTTTTTGCTATAAGCAATCAATATGATCAACTTTGACAAAAGCAAGATATGAGGTCTGAATGAAAAAATGTTCCCCAAATAGGAGGATTTCACTACATTGAATCTTAATCCAGAATCCACCACAGCACTTGGTTAAATGGAAATCTCATTATTACTGTGCAAAGTGCTTTATAACACATATAATCTTGGTGAATAATATGCAGAGCCCACAGGCTAATTTATAATCTGTTGTATTGCTGAATGGACAATGATCCAAATCACACTGCTTAAGGACATGAAAGACTGGCATAATCGATACAAAGAGATGTAGTCTTTCAAAGACTCTTAACATTTATTAGTTATATTGCCGGACACTTGTTTAATGATTTTAGACAGATTCTTAGAAATCTGCCCTCTCTGCATGCACAATAATGCAAACAGTTACTCTGGTACTGTGATTTGTTGTGCCTTTTTGATGATTAAGGAGGATCCATTTGATATTTGTGTACCACATGCTGTGTTTTACACCTGAACACTGTTTGCTTGTTTCATGAGATTACAGCTTGGCAGGTGTAACTCATACACTCACCTAAAGGATTATTAGGAACACCATACTAATACTGTGTTTGACCCCCTTTCGCCTTCAGAACTGCCTTAATTCTACGTGGCATTGATTCAATAAGGTGCTGAAAGCATTCTTTAGAAATGTTGGCCCATATTGATAGGATAGCATCTTGCAGTTGATGGAGATTTGTGGGATGCACATCCAGGGCACGAAGCTCCCGTTCCACCACATCCCAAAGATGCTCTATTGGGTTGAGATCTGTTGACTGTGGGGGCCATTTTAGTACAGTGAACTCATTGTCATGTTCAAGAAACCAATTTGAAATGATTCGAGCTTTGTGACATGGTGCATTATCCTGCTGGAAGTAGCCATCAGAGGATGGGTACATGGTGGCCATAAAGGGATGGACATGGTCAGAAACAATGCTCAGGTAGGCCGTGGCATTTAAACGATGCCCAATTGGCACTAAGGGGGGCCTAAAATGTGCCAAGAAAACATCCCCCACACCATTACACCACCACCACCAGCCTGCACAGTGGTAACAAGGCATGATGGATCCATGTTCTCATTCTGTTTACGCCAAATTCTAACTCTGAATGTCAACTGAATGTCTCAACAGAAATCGAGACTCATCAGACCAGGCAACATTTTTCCAGTCCTCAAATGTCCAATTTTGGTGAGCTCTTGCAAATTGTAGCCTCTTTTTCCTATTTGTAGTGGAGATGAGTGGTACCCGGTGGGGTCTTCTGCTGTTGTAGCCCATCCGCCTCAAGGTTGTGCGTGTTGTGGCTTCACAAATGCTTTGCTGCATACCTCGGTTGTAACGAGTGGTTATTTCAGTCAAAGTTGCTCTTCTATCAGCTTGAATCAGTCGGCCCATTCTCCTCTGACCTCTAGCATCAACAAGGCATTTTCAGCCCACAGGACTGCCGCGATACTGGATGTTTTTCCCTTTTCACACCATTCTTTGTAAACCCTAGAAATGGTTGTGCGTGAAAATCCCAGTAACTGAGCAGATTGTGAAATACTCAGACCGGCCCGTCTGGCACCAACAACCATGCCACGCTCAAAATTGCTTAAATCACCTTTCTTTCCCATTCTGACATTCAGTTTGGACTTCAGGAGATTGTCTTGACCAGGACCACACCCCTAAATGCATTGAAGCAACTGCCATGTGATTGGTTGGTTAGATAATTGCATTAATGAGAAATTGAACAGGTGTTCCTAATAATCCTTTAGGTGAGTGTATAGTACTCTATTTATTAGGGCTGAGTGATGGTACACAATAGTTTGGGGGATGGCTGACATGGTACATTTTATAAAAATAAACATTTAAAAAAATAGCTCAAACTATGCAGTTCAATTATAATATATTTAACAGATAAAATAATCAACAAATACTGACGTAAGCTTTAAAATAAAAGATCAACCTTGGAATTTTAAGAATTCATATCAGTATTGTTCAAATGAACATAGAAATTACGCTCTTTTCAAGGTTGTTGCTTTTTTTAAAATCTAAATTGCGCAGCCCTACTAGGCAGGTGTCTCACTGTGCGCTATTATGATTGCCACTTTTTGTAGTTAATGTAATGAGCATTCAAAGCCAAGGTGCTTTTACGGTTATTGGCTTCTTTGAATATTTATGTGAAATGCTTAGCCCTTTGTTTTCTCAAGGTGAAGCACTGTGCGCTAACTGGAAAGCAGCAGGGTGACTGTGTCCAGAGAGAGTGACTATACTGTGAGGCAGGAACTAGTACGTATGTGTGAACATTTATGACCACTCGCCTTGTGCCTGTCGTGCTCCAGTGCTCCCTTCTGCCTTTAGATTTATTATACCCTGCACGGCTCCCCCTCAGTTCAGATCAGAGCCTACGCCAGCAGCACACACACACACACACACACCACAGCTGACAAATAATGCCTGGCACTTCTCATAACCTACATTACTCACACTTAAACCTGCACCTTTTTATCTCTTTAGCCCACCTCACAACATGCCATCCATCTCAAATACACCCTCACTAGGTCCATACGGTTACGACTCACAGTGACAATTGGTCTCAGAGTCACTTCAGCATCTCCTTTGAGACCCTATAAACGGCACTTCCACCCTGACCACGGCTGTACTGTACTTTTTATACTCATGCCTAAGGTTTGAACTTGTTAAAATGTTTAGTATCGTGCAAGGACATTTGGGATAGACACATTTTCACTCGTTTTAGTGGAGTCTTGTTTTCCTTATTGGTAAAATGCCTGAGGTGTAATAGGTCTAAGAATATATTCACTTGCAGTGATTAATCACCCGCCATTGTAATTTGTCACCAGACAAATTGATGGGAAACTCTGTAAGGGAAATGTTGTAGTGTTGGAGATTAGTTCATCCATTCAGTTCACCTCTGACAGCAGTGTTTGGTTCTGTTGCCACCTTGTGTTACAATGAAATCATTACAGGGTATTAGTGGTGATGATGCTATTGGTGGTGATGTGGCAACATAAATAGATTTTCTATGTATTATTAGTGGCAATCGGGTGGTAGTGATGTTATCCTGGTTGGTTTAGAATAAAGACTGGCATAAATATATTCTAGGTTAGGGGTTGGCAACCTATGGCAGGGGTAATCACTGGCACACCAACAACAGCGAGAGAGGAGTAGACTATTTTATTCATATGATATCCTGCACCTGCATTCCAATCTACATCTTGATGTAAGCCTTCCTTATGATCACGCAGCATGTTTTCATGTGCTAAATGGGAGGCTAAACAAAAAGTAAAAGTCTGACGATACTGTAGTTTACCCAAAAGACTCGTGCAGCGCGTGCAAGCCATTCGCGCATCACGAGACGGCAGTGCTTCAATTTCAGTAAATTGCACGAGTAAACGCACCCGCTTTGCTTCGGTCAGGCTGCGCGGATGACAGCCTACATTCCATGTTTCATTTGTTTCTTTTTGCTTTGATAACAACATGTGATGTAATAAGGAAATCACCATTATTTACCCTAGAGATTTCCAACCCAGCATACAAGCACACCCTCCTTAAACCACAGTCACACTCAAAATTACATTAAATGATTAAAAGAGAAAACATAAACCCACATTGTGAGTCTAATCAAAATAAAAATTAAACCTAGAAATTTATGTCACTGTCATTTCCACTGCAGAATTCTGTTAAAAACAATAACAAATTTAAGATGTGGTGGAAAAAAATGACAACAAATACAACATTTTGCATATAAATACATTACATAGACAAAGTAAATAAACTAGGTGTAGAGAGTGTGAAAATATTTTAAAAGACTTTATATTTTAGAAGTCCACAGTGCTATATGTGAGTTGAAGAAACACCCATATTTATGTGTGTGCGTGTTTGTTTGTTTGTTTGTGTGTGTATGAAGTGCAAGTGTAAAGAGTATAAAGCTTACATTTTTGTCTTCATAGTCCCCACAGTTGCATTTGGGATGAATGTTTGCATCCTGGTGATTTATAAGGTCTGCATTCATTAACATGGTGTCCTTATCAAACTACTCTCCATTTTGCTAATGCTTGGCTCGGTCTCATAACCTACTGAGCTGCCTACAAAGGCAGTTTTTGAGCATTTATAACCTTAGGTTTGAGACACAGCCTTACTACTCTATTTTGGTCCTTCTGTCTGTCCTCTCTTTATCTGCATCTCATAATGATGTAATTTTTTATATTTTGCGACTTTAAAGCCCTCAGGCAATCCTTTGTTGTAATACTCTGAGTTCAATGCTCCTCTATAGGTTGAATCGCTGGAATGCATCTTCGATGGGCCGTCCACTGTAGTGAATGAGGAGAGTCCTCCTCCCACTACTCCCCTCTTCAACCCATACCCTCAAAGTCCTTTGACCGTCCAGGTAACAGTCACCTCTCTCACATGGCAAGTGGCATTTGCCATTTCTGTTTGCTGTTGCTTGCCAATTTTGTTTGTCATATGGCTGTCAGTCATGTGCAGTCTGGTGTTGGTCATCTCTATGTGATGAAAATGGCTGGTCCATGCAGCTTTTCATTGTTTCATGATGAGACTGGTATACTTTTTCTCAAAAAGGCTTAATGCTGAAAAGGTACAATCCAGTACCATTCCTAAAATGCATGGGATCTTGTATTGTACCCCTCTATCATCCTTCTCGTTTGTGTTTATGAAAGCTTGATATGTGCATGAGTCTGCTAGAGTCTACCTATGTAGCTTCTGAAAAAAATCAGACTGTACTTTCAAAGCAACAGTTGTTTGGCTGCGTATATTGAGGTGATAGCTGTTGATGTTTTATTTGTTATGTGTTGGTGCATGCAGTCATGCAAAGAAGCAGCTCTGCTTCCACAGTCATTGACCAATGTATTTTATTGATCCTTTTTTTGACAGCAATAGGTTCCAATTATAGCCTGATTACTGCATTGAATGTAATGTTTAATTATATATGGCACATGGCAAATTTCTCTTTGACTTGGTTTGATTATGGCATACTGCTTCTTTTCTGCCAGCATATGAAGTATGGTGATTCTCACAAACCTGTCAAGAAAATGCCCTAGTCCTATTTTACTCTAAAATATTTTTTTGCATATAGAAAATGAAGCCTGTTTTCAAGGCTATTAAGATTTTTTTACATTGTGACATTGTTTTCCAGTTACACTCATTCTCATCACCGTAACACGGAACGAGATTGGTAATTTATGATATTCTCTTTACTGCAATGTGAAAAAAGTGCTGTTTAATTTAAATTGACAAGTATATTTATGCATCATAGTAGTACTCTCTTGTTACTGCCTTTTAATTTTCCGCTGATATTATAAAAAACAAGTAAATTAAATAAAGTAAATTCCAGTACATTTAACTGTAATGCAGTAAAAAATGTATTACTATGTTGCCGTAGTGAAAATCATTATTTATTTTATTGCTATTTTATTAAAAACATTTGTCCACTTAATATTTAATCAAAATCAGCCAGTTTTTAGTCAGTTTTAACACTGCCCTTTCAAGAGTCATGTAAAAAAAAAAAAAAAAACTGGCATCAAATCAGCTAATGCAGAGATGAATAGGTGTGTTTTTAGATATTTTAAAATCATGTTCCCTTCCTTGGTTACCTTGGCTTGAACATACATTTCGAAGGAGGAAGAACAACGGCAAATTCGTTTGTATTCGAGACACTACACGCCTTAATTCTTTTAGAGGTGATCACTACTGAATACAATGGCAATTGGATGAATTTGGATTTTATTCATACTTTTTAATGTAGTTATCTTGGAATGTACAGCATGAGTAATGCATGGATTCCATCAGATTTACTGAGCAGAAACTGGCAGCCTGTGTGCCAGTCACATTTGGTTAAATGCTTTCATTAGACTTAAAGTAGTTGTTCACTCAAAAATGAAAACTCTCATAAATTATTCACCCTCATGCCATCCCACATGTGTATGGCTTTCTTTCTTCTGGTGAACTAAATATTTTTAGAAGAATGTCTGTGTTCTCTAGGTCCACACAATTCAAGTTAATGATGATTAGACATTTGTAGCTCCAAAAATAGCATAAAGGCAACATAAAAGTGGAAATTTATATTAAAACAATTACTTAAATTTAGATCAGTTTCTCACCTACACCTATCATATTGCTTCTAAAGATATGGATTTAACCACTTGAGTCATTTGGATTGTTTTCATGCTGCTTTAATGTGATTTTTTTTGGAGCTACATAGTCTTGGTAACCATTCACTTACATTGTATGGAGATATTCTTCTAAAGATCTTCATTTGTGTTCAGTAGGAGACAGAAAGTCATACACATCTGGGATTGCAAGAGGGTGAGTAAATGATGAGACAATTTTCCTTTTTGGGTGAACTATCCCTTTAAGCTATCAGATACCCAACGCAGAGATTTATATTGTAAAAATAAAAATTATTCTAGAAAAACCTGTTACATTCTGCATCTGCAGGGAATGAGCTGTACAATAAAAGAAACTACATTGAGTTTTTCCTGGTATAAAGGCCATACGTTATAAAATGGAGTGAGGCATTGCAGACTATTTCAAACTTAACCATCAGTAAGTCTGTTTTGCATGACGAGGAAACCACATTTACATTCAAAAGGCATATTTAACATAGAACAGAACCCAAAAAACAATTTGCTAAATATAAACTTATATTGTCTGGATTCAGTCAGATTTACTGAACAAAAATAGTGTTTGTGTCTGCTGGGTTTCCATCAGCCTATTTGTTTGCGCATTTGGGATATTGCATAAAAACGGCTGAATGGAAACATCAAGATGCTATTAAAATCTCCAAAATGCACATCAAAAACATTTACGCTCGCTTGAGGTGGATTAATGTTTTATTCGATAAGATGAAATGTGTATAAACTGTGATGGAAACACATTCATTGAATAAACTATCATTTAAATAGGAATACAGGATGCACTTCAAAAAATAATGTGACTTATTATTTTATTTATTACTAGACTGACCAGTGGAGCAAAATCATTGCATCTGAAATGTTGCTCTGGTCTGTGTAGGGTTTGCAGATAAAATAAGTTGATCACAAACTTGAAGTGTGTGGAAGAGCAGGTTAATTGACACTATATCTTATAGATCCGCATGGCAAAAGAACAAGGAACGCACACATAGTATTCACAAAATCTTACACGCTGTTGTTTTGTGATATTCTTTCGCATAAAACCTTGTCCTAACCAGATGCGTTGCAATAAGATTCCAACGAAAAGCTATCTGCCTGTTTACACCGGACATGCCACTGCGATATTCATACACTAAAATGAAGATTATTGACAAAAAAATGTAGAAATCGGAGCAATCAAAGACGGACAGTGTGTTTATTGAACGCAACTCATTTTCTCACTGAAGCGCCGTAATGCTTTCTACAGCAAGCCCCGAGGGGATAAATACAAAATCACACACATACAAATACACAGGGCAAAGTTACTTTATTAATCGCATCCTTCTTCAGTCTGTTACGATTGTTTGTTCACCCGGTACTCCTGTTGTTATTTTGCTGATCTACACAACAGGGAAGAGAGAAAGTCTGTAAATTAAATTCACCACTTGGATGGAAACTTATGAATCTTTAAATACCCAAAAGACATCTTTTATCTACATTATTTTGAGTTGTTTTATTAATAATAAGCAACAGCCAAAGAAATGGAGAGCGCAAGAGGAAAGAAAGGCATTGGGATGCAGGAGACAAAAAATATATAAAACCTGATTGTCTCCCGAACTGTTGTCTCACGATTATAATTTTTTTCCATTCTTTTCCTCATGTTTTCAGTTCAAAGTGTTTGCTTTGTTGGTATCATTTAACTTATTATTTGGAGTCAATCAAATGTTTCATTCTTGAGTTATTATTTGGGAACATGTGTTACCCCTGTTCGGCGGTCATTTTGGAAGTTGCTCCAAAACTTCAGTGTTTCTGATGACCTCAAAAAAAGCTAAGAATTGTTTTTTTTTTTTTTTTTGCTGATTACAGTAAAAAAAAAAAATATAATATTAACTGCCTGAACAATTCTAAATAGCGAAAAAAGAAATGTATTCACAGAAATGTATTTGGATATACATGACATTGACTTGACTGAAGGGTTTTGAGAAAATTATTTAGATTCTAGCCCATTTGGTGCCTAAGCATTCCGAGAGTTGTCATGACTGAACTGTTCTGTTAAGTCAACAAATACATATTAATAAAAATGTAACAAACGAATAAATGGTAAAAGTGTGTCAAATTTGTAAATTTCAGTGTGCATGCTGCTTCCTCTTGGTATTGTAAATTGAAGATGCAATATGTAGACAATAAGGCAGCACGCCCTGTAACAAAATTTGGCTGCACACGCAGATGCGCCCATCAATTCAGACTATTCATCTTTTTCTGGTATATCACCTGGACCTTAAATGAATGGATAGATAGCTTAATGTGTAAACCATTTTCTAAGGACAGTAATGAGAATTGGGAGGTAAAATGTGTTTAAAAGTCTTGAAAATAATGTCACAATGCAAAAAATCTTAGTGGTCATACGTTTAGGATTCATTTATGTAAAATATAGATCTATAGGAAGATCTTATTTGGACATAGAAATATTTTTTAATGTTAAAGAGCAACATGCAGGTTGGACACCCCTATATAGCATAGTGTATGTTGATGATAAAACAACTAGATTTTCTGAACTGGAGTAATATATATTTAGCCATTAACGATATTTTGAGATAAATTGTGATAAAATAACTTCCGCGTCTATAAAGCACTAACCGGAAGTGACGATGGGCTGAGGAGTCTGGTCAAGTTCAAGCTCAGGTTACAATGGATGCGAATGAAGAAACCGAAGTTCTCCGGTGTGGACCGAACATGCCTATGATGGCCCACAGGCCTATAATTATGAGCAAATTAAGAGTTAAAATAATTAAAAGTAAGACTTACTCTGGTCCTCGTTTCGTTGCACAGAATGTCTGCTAACGTTAGCACTTTGTCCTCCAGTCCAGCCCGTGCCAAAATCCGGTGTACACTTTGACGGTGGACTTGATTCCATCGAGTGCACCGAGGGAACAGCATCAGTAATCAGCCTCACGTGGTCCTTACTCCGAAATCCCATCCGAGACTCCAACAAATCTCCAGGTCGATAATTCTCGGAGTGAAATGTGCGCCACAAACGACCGAGTGTGTGGTAACAGACGCGGCAGTGAAGTCTGCTCTCTTCACCTGCACAAAACACACTCAAGACCGAAAAGCCTTGTTTTTTCTAGAAGGAAAATGATGGACACGATGTCCTGACAGGCTGGAATTCGTGCAACCAGCACAAACACAATAATTTACCATTATGGCTTCTCTAAAACTTTCTGTACTGCTCTAACTACATCAACACCCACAATGAGAGCTGACCGCTGAGCTCTTTTGTTTGCCTCAGCCTCTACGTCATATGACGCGTTGATAGCGGAAAGGCGTATTCCAGAGCCTAGCACATTTTCATCAAAATCTCTACATCAAATGAGATTTCATTAGTAATTTCTACATATGTGTTTTTAAAAGACCTCTGCAGACAATATAAAATATTAATTCAGTTATAAATTCAACCTGCATGTTGCTCTGCAATGCATTTATAAGAACAAGGCTGTGATGGTATGGATTTGAGGTGAGGCTGTGTCCTTCAGTCACTTTTCTCATACCAATCATGAGCCTTGAGCTGCCTCTGGATTCCCGTCAGTGACGTCAGTCCTGATATATCTCCCTGTGAGCCAGAGTCGAATGGCTTGATCGCACATTGAAGAAAGCAACAGGAGAGCATGTTGAATGCAAAGAGGTGGAGACACAGGGACACTGTAGCCATTTGTCAGAGACTGTGAAAGGCATAGCATTAAGGTGTTCTCTGCCTCAAGCCTCTGGACTCAATTCGGGAAATCAGCCTCGTAACAGAGAGGAGCGGAGTAAGTGCTAGCCAAGCCAAGCCAAGCACCCAGTCTCACTCTCTCAGCTTACTGCTGACTCATTTTGAGCTGGAAGAGGCAAACGCAAGCACCTGCAGCCATCTGCACTGCTCTGCCCTGAGCTTACATCCCACCACTGCACAGCCGAGATCGGATCAGCATACTAGGAACTGCATCAGCCACAGCAGAGGGAGAGAGCGAGAGTGAAGGTGAATCGAGTAGCGTTTTATCTAAGGGCTGCAGAGATTGTGAAGCTCTTTTTCTCTGCTGCAGTTTGCATGCGTCAGGCAGCCTCTGCCTCTGTTTTCCTCGCGGTACGTTCATAGGCACCTGCACTGTATGTTTTTGACGCCAGCACACACTATGTGCAGATACTGGCTTTGAGATGCCTGCGTAAGAAGAGGTGCTGTGGGGCAGGTCAGACTTGGGAAAGGAACGCTATTTTCCTGGAGCGTGAACCCCATGAACCAGCCTCAGCCCACAATGCTCAACTCTGTGTGGTATGCTAAAAATATGGGTCGCCGGATCATGGGTACCCTCAGGAGAACCAA
Organism: Xyrauchen texanus; assembly: GCF_025860055.1. Classification (NCBI taxonomy): domain Eukaryota; kingdom Metazoa; phylum Chordata; class Actinopteri; order Cypriniformes; family Catostomidae; genus Xyrauchen; species Xyrauchen texanus. The sequence continues at coordinate 15,707,444 of NC_068284.1, read as the reverse complement.
GAGGCGACGTCTGCACTTGTTGGTAGGTCTGGATCTCTGCAACAGGAAAACGCTCTGATAGCTGCGTGTCAATCACTGCCATGCATTCAGAATTGGCTTTAAGTTAAATAAATCATAAATGCTAAACCTTTTTTTTGGTGTTGACTGAAGTTCTTTAATCTTTGTCATCTTAAAGTAATGTGATCAAATTATTGTCAGTCTTATGCATGAGGAATGCTTATTCCATGTTGGATTTGTAGTTATTTTTTTTTATTTAATTTGTTTTACATTTAAATGACATGGATGACTATTTAAATACCACTAAGACTGTAAGCCAGATTAAGACTGTGCTCTAACAGAGCAGAAGTGCATACATTTTAGGTGTTATATCATGATTTTCAAGGCACTGATTGACAGGCTGTCTCGTAAGGCCTCAGCAAAGTGCTTTGATTTGTTGCATTAAATACGAGTGTTGTTCTGCGTTACTTTGCGTTAGTCACCTGCATGAGTGTGTGATGTCCAGCACAGTGCGTTTCGGTGACAAAATGTGAAAGCACATCTCTTCCCCTTGCAACCTGCGTGCCTCTGTTATGCAGTAGTGCTCACAGTGGCTTACACACATACAATGCGCTGCATGAAACGTGCACGTTACAGGTGTGAATGGCAACAGTGCTTTGCCACTGATCCAATCATGGTTGTTCAACATGCAGGAATGCAAAATCTTATTTTACTGCTTCGATTTACTGTTATTGTCGCTAAATGATGCATGTAATTTGTTATCAAAGACATGTTGTATATGGGAATAGCCTGGTTTGTGGAAACACTGTTTTCTTGTTCGTGGGGATTTACTGTGGAGTTCAAAAAGTCTGTCTACACATTGAAAATATTAGATTCAAAATAAAAATTTAACTGGAAATACAGTTTTAGGAATTTAGGAGAACAGTTTATAACTACGAAACTTACATTTTTGAATTACGATTAATCACAGATTTTGAAAATGCTGAAATTGTACACCATGTAAACGTATTTTCTTGTAAAAATGCATTTTTTCCATTTTAGTAAAGAAAATCCAAAATATATAACAATAATGCTTTTATTAATATTTTCCAAACAAAACCTTCCACAGTATGAAGACAGGAATGGACTAAAATACCCCTTTCTTCTCAATTTAAACTTTTCCCAAAGTCTAATTGGGAGGATAACTTATTGAAATAATTAGTCCCCATAGGTTGAGGATTCATTCATATTTTCATTCTTTTCATATTTCTGTATTCTCTATAATTTTACATTGAAAATATTCAACTCATAACATTATTTATGCATTTTCAACAGCTGTGTAAATGTATTTATTCCTGCTCTGTGAAAATACATCAAATTGCCACTTAAGATGCAGCTTCTGTGCCACCTTTACTGTGTAAAGATGTCTTTAGTCCCCATAGGTATAGTATTCATTGCAATGGGCATTAAATCTCTTAAACTCTCATCCTTCACAATATTAATCTGCTGGTAGACTGTGACTATCTGCTTTCCTATAATAATCACGAAGCTGCGTTCATAATTTGCGTCAGAGTGGCAATGCCAGTGTCAAGCGTCACTTTGAACTCCACGGGAAAAATGGAGTGATATTTGAGACTTGACATGCTTCTGTGGTAATTAAAATGCACCTTACATAGGCTGAAAATAAAATACTCTATCACAAGTCCAATCTGGGCTTGTTTTGTACATCAAATAATAGCGCTAAGAGGTCCATTCTCATTTCATCACTGACAGGGAAGCGCTGTTGTGGTGTTTGCGTCAGTGTAATGACTCCGGGAGGACACATTACAAAGGTTCCGCCCTCCCAACCAGTGTTTATACTGGTTTATGCTGTATTAACGGAAAATGCGTTAAATGCGATGACTAAAAATTCAACTTCTCGTTGAACGTGTTGCATCATCAACGAGGGTTGAGAGACGATCGTTTCCGGGTTAGAGTGTGCATCAGCCGGCGGAATTGTAAATCTCTCCCGGTCTCGGCTCATGCTCAGATTGGGTCTCTTCTGCGACTGGTTGAAGCGGCTCTAACTACACAGAGAATGACCGTTTTGGAGTTTGTGCTTTTTTTTACATTTCTCGCTCCCATATTATATGACTGAAGGATGAAATAATTTTCAGACACTCAAGCTGCAGTTCTCCTCTCCTCTCCTCTCATGTCATTGTTTTAGTTTTATATGATCTCATGTTGAAAATGTTATGAAGTCATATAACAGTAGAAGTACTCCTTTTTATTTTACTACTGGAATTGTTGTATTGTTTTTGTTAGAATAAAGGAGATACCATGTTGACATATTTGTTTATAATGTGGTATATTTAACATCTTGAAAGGATAAAAATTACCCTGAAAATGTTAACCCATTTTTTATATAAAATTAACCCAGTGTTTTTGAAAAAATGAAACCATCATTTTTCAATGAGTTGAAAAACAACCCATTTGCTTAAGTTAACACAAATAAAACAAAAAATTTTGATTTTGAGCACAAATCACAAAAAATTTCTCAGTGTTCAAGAAAAAAAGACTTAACATATTTTGGCTTGTGTAATGGTGATATATATAATAAAATGTGTTAAAGTTTACGCAATTAATCGCAATGCCCCCGGACCGTAATAAGGAAGATTCCTGAGAAATGCAAGGTTGTAGTACAACCTGTTTACTCCAGAGGGCAGTAATTGACATTTCAGCTCTGTGGCAATGCACAGTTTATACAGTGAAGAAAACAACCTTGAGTAGCAGAACAACACAAACATGCGTTACGTTCTTGCATTCAAAACCACTTGGAGTGCAAATTTTAACTAAGTGATCTCAAGATATGTTCTAAGTATTAAACTATATTTAACTTGACACAGTGACCTTAAAAAAAGGTTACGTTTATGACGCAACGCACCCGAGATGCTACACAAGCATGATTGACGCAGGTGTACATTGATGGGTCCTTAAACAAGCCCTCATAATAAATCTCAAACTGATTCACTTGCGAAATGGATTGCTGTGAACTGTTTGCCAATGATTGGCTTATGATCCATAATATGATAGTAAACAATACATTGTATTCTAAAGCCGCTTTTGTCTTGTATTGTCTTATTAATGATTATCTCTTCTGCCACAAGAATGTAATGCATTTTAATTATCTGAATCTTTCATTATTCTTGTTATATGAGGGGTTTTCTCAGCAAATATTAGTATATGCGATTAATTAATCGGGACACCATGTAATTAATTTGATTTAAAAATGTGAATCGATTGACAGCCCTAATATATATATAGTAGCACAGAAGTGACTTTTTCTCCTTCCCCCACTACAATTATTATTGATTATATTAGAATAATTTTTATTGCAAGACAAACCACACCTTTCCTAAAATTTTTTTATAAATATCAACTTGCGCTCCTCCAGTTACAAGCTTTCAATCACAACGTAATTTATGCCAAACGAGAATGAAATGATACAAACTAAATATAGGAGCATATCCTAAAATAATTGTAAGACAATGTTGCCAGGACAACTGGATCAACCGTAGACAGAATGTTGATAAATTCAGTCTAAGCATTTATAGGCCAAATGCTGCCTAACTCACAGTGACATTTTTAAGACCAGTCCATTGGCAAGAGGAGCCATCTAGCGATCGTATGTAGCCGTGTCCCTGTCTGAAGACTATCCGGTCATCTGACCTCTGAATTCACGCTATTTGTAGGTTACAGTGGCTCGGCGCTTCTAGTGTTAAACTTAAACAAATGTATGGCTTAAAAGTGCCTCTGGTAAGAATCATCTAAGTTTTTTAATTGAAACCTGTTTGGATGTAAAGTATAGCATGTCTAGTTTCGTTTGATATGCCAAATTTATATATTTTTCACACGTTAATAAACATGATATCCACATACATGGATTTTGGAACATTAGTCCCGCAAAAGTTAAAAGAATATGTTACTTATTTTTAATTAAAATAGTTTTATTATTACATTCCAACAATTTTGCTTCATTTTATTTTATCTCTAAACAATACGGTTCTATTAATTAACAAGTAAATGCATTCCTATATTTACTATGGATTTTCACTTTGAGAATCAATGGGTTCATCAAAAAACAGAAAAATGTTGCTTTCAGAGGGTTTAAATGGAGTTAGTATAAAAATAAGGTGCATTTCAAACTGTTCTGAGACCAGTGCAGACGAACAACACAAGAGGTTTAGTCATTCACTAAATAGGGAGCAAGGGAGCATCCCATAGCTCACTGTGCATCTAAGTGCATTCACTCCTAAAATCTGGCCAAAAGTTTAGTTTCAGGCTGCAGATGATGTTTGTACCACTCAACATGTTTGGCAGACATGAGACATTGGTGATCAATACATTACTTGTTCATTTAAATGATTAAAATAACTGCCACACTATCGTATTAAAAACCTGAGCAATCCAAAGAAGTTGAAATGAAATAAATTTTATAATTAAGAAAAGCTGTTTAACAAATTTCCCTCAAAATCAGTGCAGTAAATAATAAAAAAAAATAAATAAATTATTCAGATTTCGTTTGGGCCTAAACACTAACATATTTATATATAAATCAACATAAATGTAATGTTGTGAGCATAAAAAAAGTTAACTATAAAGAATAACTTTCTTCATTAAATCTAATCATGGTGCTTAAAGAAAATTCGTGGGTCATAGTTTTGGGAGAGAATGTCATCAACTCTTTAATGTTCTCTGAACAGAACAAGCTTTAATCAAAAGTCTGAATCAGAAGAAAAGGCGGTGACAGGAATAGCCAAGACAACATCTGTGGATCCTGACTTTGCTGTCAACATCTATTGAGAGGCTGACCAGTAGTCTGACCTTGTCAGTGGCTGGCCTGATTTGTCAGCCATTGTGTGGCCTGTGGAAGATTTGAAAACGGATATCCCACGCTAGATGCCCATTTAGCAATAGAACCTTCATACTGTAGCCAGTACCCAGATACTGTTGGTAGGAGTAATGCTTGCTGTTGCAGTTGCACTAAACACGTACTTTTTGTTGTCGCATTCTCAACTCTTTACCCAAAATGGAAAATTTTGTCATTATTTAATTAATAAATGCTTGGCAGAACTGTTTCCTCAGCCATCTTTTACTTCAATTGTATGTAAAAAAAAAAAAAAAAAGATGCATGAAAGTGAATCGTGACTGCCTAACATTCCTTTTTGCATTCCATGGAAGAAAGAAAGTCATAGGGTTTTGGAACACCATGATATTTATTGCCATGTATGCTTACATATACAAGGAATTTGTCTTGGTGACAGGAGTTTCCAGTGCACAATACAATACAGCAACAAGAGATAATAAATAATTTTTATTTTTTTAATTAAATAAATAAAAATTGAATAGAGAATAAAGTATATATAGAATACACAATAAGACTGATATATATATATATATATATATATATATATATATATATATATATATATATATATATATATATATATATATATATAAGCAATGTCACACGAGCAAGAGTGCAATATGGCCCTACATCGTAGGTATACGTGCCGTAGGTAATCACAGCAGTGCTAATATACAACAATTTAATGAACAAGTAAATTTTTTAAAAATTAGGAAAATTCCTAATGGTCATAAAAATGCATTTATCCATGGAACTACTTTCTTACGCGGTGGATCAGAATCTGCCATTGCTGGTTCAAACCAAATGATGCGTCCAAGCCTCCGTTAGTAATTCAGAAATGTTGTATAAACAAGAGAGAGAGAGAGTGTGTGTGTGTGTGTGTGTGAGTGTGTGTGTGTGAGAGAGAGAGAGAAAGAAAGAGAGAGCGAGTGTGATCACCTGTTGCCCCACACCCAAGCAGAGATGATGTCAGCTAGTCTGCTCGCTTCAGTTTATTTGCGCTGCTCAGTCCAGTCTATATTAAGTCAGAGCATTGTTGTGCTCCACAAATCCCTCTCGTCCTGCGTGAAGTGTTTTTTATTATTATCTGCAGTAGCAGCACCTCAGTCTCCGCAAGGTATAAGTATCATAATAATAACACGGAAAACAAGATGGGGTATAATTCAAACATCTTTATTAAATGATTGCTGAGCAAACAGCATTAACAGTAACACCTGTAGAGTCCAGAAACATCTCTTCCTCTATTCTCCTGTCATTTGTTTACCTCAAGAGAGAGTGTGTCGACCTTATTACTTATTACACGCCACAGAAACAAGTGAAAGCTGAACTAATATTACCAACATCCAACAAAATGATAAGGAAGCAAAGTACATATAATAAATCTATATCAAATATTTAGTTACTATAATATAATGCATTGCTAAATTAAATATAATAAAATAATGAATAAAAATAATTAAATGCAATGGTGACAAACTAACCAAAATTTTCCAAAATTATGCCAATGGGTTATCAGTTCAACTTTAGTTTGACATTAAGCCTCATTCATTAGTACTATCTTATATACAGTAAAGAGTAGTTTGTATAAGACAGAGAGCTTGCTGTGCCATTGTGTTCTGCAGTATGATGGTGACAGTGTGGCTCGGTTCTGAGTGGTAGCTCTCAATGGATGTTGTAGGGATCTCATTAGACATGCACACAGTGTGTTCAGAGGAAATTTGTTATGTATTATTGATGTCCTGCCATATCTATTGGCTGTTTTTTCAAAGGAGAGGAGGAGCTTCAGCATTATTGTTCGGGATGCCATCTTACCCTCTAAATCAATAGTTAAAGCAAAATCCATATGAGCCAATTGAGTATGTAATTGAGAAATTATTCAGTGTAATTGAATAGAGCAGTAGTTCTCAACCCTGTTGCTGGAGGCCCTCCAAAGCTGCAAATTTTGTATATCTCCCTTTTCAGATGCACAATTGAGGTCATGGAGTCTGCACAAACAAGCTGATGAGTTTTATCAGGTGTGTTTGATTAGGGAGATATCCTAATAATAATATAAATTGTTGTGTTGGGGGCCTCCAGGATCAGGGATGGGAACCACTGGAATAGAGTCTACGTACATGCAAAGGGCTCTATCTGAATACGTATGGGTACGCGACACAATCATAGTGCTCGAGCCAGCACAGTGTTAACACAAACGATAATGTTGTAGGCTGTACTGCACTAATGAGTATGTCAACCGATAAAGCCAAAGAGTGTGTTTACTGTGGCTTCTAGTGCGTGACAGGGTACTGGATCCTGCACGGGAAGTCCTGCTGGCTCTTTTAGATGTGTGAGCAGTTACCATGGATTTAAGCTCCCAAGGGAGTGGAGGTATTGCCTGGTGACTACACCAGACAACTCATCCAGCACCCTTGGCACATCTACAGGACTATTGATGAAAGAGGTCACTGTCAAAGATCGGCTACTACATGCACATGAAATATTTATCCAAATGATCCAGCCCTGAGGAATGCTTTTTACGTTCCTGCGCGGCTTCAGTTTATGCTTTTATAATTTTTATTTTTATTTTCTTGTATTTGTCTAATTACTGACATATTCCTCTAGTTCAGTGTAAATTGTGTAAATTGACATTTCTTGTAAAATGGGAAAACCATGTCAGAGGAATGACCCAAACGGCAAGAGGGTTGAACTTAACTTTAAGATAAAGTATGCTTGGATTTTAACGCTTGGAAGCATTGTTAATTGGGCAGAGTAACATTTCCAGTTGAACTTGGATAGACAGCTGTTAATCATTTGTTGGCCTTCAAATTCAGTATCTTGTTGGAACACAGAATTGCACAGATGTCCTCAGTGGAACAAAGTAGTGCCAACTTGTAATTTGTCCAGCCAGTGATCATTTTATAACTCTGACTCCCTGGCTACTTGTGATTGATAAAAGAGCAGCTAGCTTTGCTCAGAATATTTAATCATTATTTCTTTTGAAATTCAAACCAAATCAGTGTTGGATGAGTGTTGCTGTTTTGCAGAGCAAGTTTTGGAGGGGAATGAAGGAGTGTCTGAAGATCCTGGGTCATGAGTACACAGCACACTTGAAGATTTGTTCAGATGAAAACTCCTGATACGCACAGTACAGGAAACCACACTCATAATTAAGGAAGTTGTTTGGAAGTGCTCTAAGATTTTGGCTAGATTTGTTTTCCTGATTTTGTCATCGACACTCCTGAAAAGCAAAGCTTGCATCCATAGTTCATCCGCAGCGATGAACTACATCTTTAGTGGAAACAACCTGTATTCCAGGGGAAGTCGAGGCAGCAGCACCAATTCAGCTCATGGTGGCTCAGCAGGACCCAAAAATAGACAGTGGTCCATACGTAGTTCCTCTGAGGCGGCAAAACAAACCTCGTCCCGTTGGCGCCGGACGCTTGCTACCCTCACAGGCCTTAATACATTCACTGACTGCATCGTATCAAGGACGACTCAGGTATGCTTTGTGGACATATGTACAAGGTTCCTTAAAGGTAATTCAGAAATCTGGAGGTACTGATGAGTTTTCTGTATCATTACAACCTAAGCTTGTGTGTTTCTGTGTTTAGTTAGTATCTTATTACTCTGCTGTTTTCTTAGTGTAACATAGTTGTTTTTGTTATAGTTGAGTTGTCATTGTTGTTTACTGTGCTTTATGCATCTTATAATTTTTGTTTTGAGTGCCATAAGACCAAAGATTTACAGTGTAGTCATTATGACCGATTATTACCCATTAAACTCTTTGTACTGGAATCATTTTGGAACCGGAATTTCTTTTCCAACACATTAGACTTTTTAGGATATACTGTATTTAATTAATTCTGACAGACCTAAATGCTCTATGAGCTACTTATATAGAGCATGTACTTGTCGGTTTTGAAAACCTTCTCAGTTTCATCTCACGGATTCCGATCTTATCAGTGGAAACTGATAAAATTTAAATAAAGCCTATTTATTTTAAAGGAACTGTTATGTGTAAAAATAAACAATTACTGTATTATTTAAATGATTAAACATTTCCTTATTTGTTTTACTTAATGTAATTTATGCCGATGAATACAATTACATTGATTAATTAAAAAAACTATAATTGCATCCAGACAAGATAATTTTCATTATTACAGTATTACATTTTTCGGATTACAGTAATGACAATTTGTCCCTAATTATTATTAAATCATTGTCACAATGCACACAATATTAATAGTTCTTAAGCGTGCTGCATTTTCTTAATTCAAAATTTAATAAAAAAATGTTTTATTTACAATTTTTTTTTTTTATACAATGACCTGACCATTTTTTGTAGGATTCAACCCATGTCAAGACGTGATTCTCAAATATGAGTGCATGTGCTCTGTACTGTTCATTTGATATTAATTTCATGCCCATTAATGTATTCTATTCACTTTCGTCTATTTTTCGTTATTAGTTGAGGGAATCAAAGCAAAATTGTCAAAGAGCTGTTTTTGTTGGGTGTGTGGCCAGTAGGTGGCACTGGAGTAGTTTCATTTCCTGGCTTGCTGTAATGTTGATCCTAATCCTGACCAAATTCTAGCAATTCTAGATATAATCCTCACAATTTAACCTGCAATGCACCATGAAAATAGAAGTTTCAGAGAGTCACAGGATTATTGCTATCACCATCTTTATTATTATTAACATGATTATTATTATATAATTTTGGATTCATGAAAAGGACACTGTTAAAAGCAGCTGTTTTACTTTATAGGTAGAGTCACATAGACTGATGTTCACTTCTTCATTGAGAAATCTAAATATGTGTGCTTGGCACTTTAACATTACATGATTAAATTACATTTAACCTGCTGATTTTATAAATTCAACAAAGCTGACATGCATACTACTCTAAATGCTGAAGCAGTGGTCGTTAACAGCTTGGCGGACTCATCCATTTAAATCCACTTATAAAATCAGCCTCCAATCCAATCACCTGAGTTGTCATGTCACGCAGCTATTCTAGGCTATTTTGTATAATTTATATATTCATAATTTTGCCAAAAGAAAGATCGTTTGCATCCATATACTGTGGCAAGCCATCAGTCACAAGTGCCGATATAAAATATGCATTAGTTTCAATGGCTATTTTTTTTCTCATTGAGTGTCAAAAAAGAAATTCAGACCTAAACTAAAGATTTCAAGAAACAAAATCAAATGACAAATTAACTTTATTTATATTGTCTTACTGAACCTAATATACTTTTTCTCATAATAATGAATCGATATTTTGAATCCTTGTATCTATTTTTATTCATCTATTTGCAAACACTGAAACTAGGATTTCTCAGCGTGAGCCACTTCTATCAAGAAAGATTGAAACTGAACCTGCAGATTCACTCTTTCTCTCAAGGACTTGCTAGGTCTTTCTGTCTCGTTTGGTGCAGTTTCAATGCAATCTTATTGTGAAATCATAATATGTGTTGTGAAACGTATTTCACGTGTGTCGTATCGAAAGACGTTTGGCAATAACCAGCCCTACTTACTACGATAACAAAGCATCAGAGAAAAGCCCCCCACAATGTTGTTGTGAACTACAGAAGCCAACTCAAAGAACCTTAGTCACTTCTCCATAATAACAGATTCCTGCCATTTCCAGTGATATCTGTGAATATGTACTGTAGGTGAGGATATGTTTACTATATGGATTCCCCTCATGCTAGGATACCGTCGCTCTCTGCGTGTTGCCGTGGTTTCAGCGGGCTGGCTTTGTATTGATTATTCATGCCAGGAAAAAGCCCCTCCATGCCTGATGGCTGTGCCCATTGGAGCTCTCTAATTGGCATGAGAATTCAAAGAGATGAGAGGAAGATTGAACGAGAGAGACACAGAGAGAGTAAGAGGGTCGGTGTGCTCATGAATGCATGAGAGTCTGGACTGAATTTCCCTCCACTTATTTGTTGCCAAGGCGCTGCACCAAAACACTGCAGCTTTCTCACCGCCGACCTTGTTTTCTTCAAATTTGATGCTGTTGCTTCACATTTCGTCCATGTTCTGAACATGACGACCTTATACTCTGGCCACGAGTGCGGCAGCAGGAGAGTGGACTGCTGCGAGAGTTCAGTTCATGAGAGGAGAATTGTCTCTTATCCACGGGTCATCCTAGGGCAGAACCCGCTGCCCACATCCATCCTCAAGCAACCACATCTCCAGCAGATGTTGAACCAGGAGCCTGCCTTCAATTCCTGCACCCTGCCCTCAAACATAGGAAAGAGCAGAACCAAGTTCCTCAATTTGCGTGATAGTGTGAAGAAAAGCCCCACCAAGAGCACGGCCAAAGTTATCGGCCCGGGGGAGAGGTTTTTTGGCATGGTTGACACTCGATGGGCCTCTGTGTCATTTGATGAGGTATGTTAGGATTAGTAAGAACAGAGGAACTAGATTGGCTCTCTTATCCTTGTATCAGAATGCTTTTCTGCTGTTTGTGGTGTTGTCAAATATAGTCCCGACTTTGGCTTTACATTCATAACTGGTGTGCTCTTTTTAGTATTTTTGTTGATGATGATATCTATTTCAGTGGTTATGCTGAGATTAACTGTCCTCTGTCTTTGGTGTACTCTACGTGACTTGATATTTATCATCCCCTTAGTGTTTCAGAGTAGCTTTGTATTTCCTTGTAGTTTTTCTGCAACTCATTCTTTATCTTCTCTTAGCAAACACGTTGGTTGTTGCATTTAACATATGCATTTTTTTCTGATCCAAATATCAGTTATCGTCAGCTTGATTGTCAAGCATCTCATCTTCCTAAAGTGTTGTTTTTCAATGTCCAATTAAAGGTCTATAGTGGATCGCTTAAGTGGGACTACAGTCGATGCCATTGATGAGACCTAATTTTAGTCTTTGTGTGGACCGTGTTTATGGTTATGCACCACAGCAATCAAATCACCCCTGGTGGTCAAACTCACTTTTTTTTTAGGGTTGCTTTTTTTGATAATTATGTGATTATTGTTTTATTCTTTTTAAACTGTTCTGATTGCATGTTTTCTTTTTTGTATTTAAATTAATTTTTATTTTACTTGTGTAAAGCGCTTTGAGATGCAACTTTTAAAGGTGCTATAGAAAATAAAGTTTATTATTTGTATTACCCCAGTATTGTTTTACCCCATAATATCACTCTTAGTTAAGATTTATCCTCAAATAACATGTGTTGATAAGTATAATCTTTAGTCAGCACAATGTTGAGTGCAATTGCAATGCATTAGCATAAGTAGCAGTGATGTTCCAGGTTTAAGAGAAAATTGTTACCATGTGCCAAATTTAAAATACATCTGCATATTACATTTGTTTTCAATGTGCTATCCAATCAGTTATTGTTACAATGCTTATGATTACCTAAATTGGTGACTTCAAATGTGTGAATGGGTGACTGAAAGTATTAGAAAATATTTGAATGTCTAGAAAATATTTTGTCTTTCTTAAAAGGTTATAAGACACTGTTGTACATAAAGTGACATGAATCATTATGTAAAAAAATTACATCTTTATGCACGAGGAGTGTCTAGTTTCAGACTTCAAGTAAAAATATTCGCTTAAATTAAGGCTTCAGGTATTGTTTTGCATCTGTCATTTTCAGACAGATGGCCCGGCAACTACCCTCTCTTACAAAAAAGTAATTTGAAAGTACAATGTTACAGTGATTATATTAAATGTTAATGCCATTTATTATTATATGTACCATAGTACTGCCATATAATTTATGGTACTCCTTACTTTAATGGGACATGTCCAAAATAATCCCAGTGTAATACAACCACTTTGGAATGTGGCCTGATGGAATGTGATTTCAGCTTTCACAGAATCACCTTCAAGGTTTCCTCCAAATAGATACACCATCAAGTTAATTGTGAAATCTGCACATATTGTGCTTCAGTGGCTGAGAAGCGCCTGTGGTCTCAGTGAGGGGTGATTGTGAGTTGTGCCAGAGAGCGAGAGAGAGAAACTCCTCCAAGCTGTCCTCCAGGCCGTATGTCAGAGTGTAATGCAGACATCTGCCCTGTCATAGTGTTACAGTGTGTGTTTGTATGCCCATGAATGTTTAAGGAGAGCTCATTCCTCCTCTTGTCATCACACTGCTCAGTAAATAAGTAGTCACAGCAACATAACAAGTAGCTTGAGTCATATCTAACCCTATAAAGCAGGGGTCGGCAACCTTTTTGACATGAAGTGCAACTTTTAAGTTTCCTTGTAAATCACTTTGCCTCAGTTTCTTATTTAATAGTTTATTTTTCATTACAAATTATATTATTAGCATAACGTTTGAGTGAAAAATTGGGCAAAACCTGATTAATGTTCCATAGACCATTGAGTACTTTAATGGAAGTAAGGAAATATCACCTTTTGTACAAAAGGTGTTAACATAGTTAATGACACAAATTTGCTTATTAGTGACCTAGAAATTGTGTGGAATCTTAAATATTTCTTATTCATTTTATGTCATACAGTTATCAAAATCTTGAAACTGTGTTAATTTCAAGGTTTAATTTAGATTTTGAAGTCAAGTCAAGTGTTTTTTACTGTCGTTCAACCATATAGAGTTAGTACAGTACACGGTGAAAAAAGACAAAGTTCCTCCAGGACCATGGTGCTACATAAAACAACATAGGACAAACACAGAACCACATGAGACTACACAGACTAAATAAGATACCTATATAAAGTGCACTTGCAAACATGTGCAAAAAGTACGGGACAGTACAATAAATGACAAAAAAATTAACAGACAATAGGCACAGTGTGAGACACAGCAGTGCAAAAAGATGACAGTTTCTAAAAATGCCAAATGTAAACATAACATACTATGAAATAGTGTTCTATGCACATAGCAGTTATTGAGGTATAAAGTGACAACAATTAAAGTGCAACTCAGGACATGTGTGTCAGTCCATTCTCTGAGTATTGAGGAGTCTGATGGCTTGGGGGAAGAAGATGTTACACAGTCTGGCTGTGAGGGCCTGAATGCTTCGGTACCTCTTGCCAGACAGCAGGAGGGAGAAGAGTTTGTGTGAGTGGTGTGTGGGGTCGTCCACAATGCTGGTTGCTTTGCGGATGCAGTGTTTTTTGTAAATGTCTTTGATGGAGGGAAGAGAGACCCCGATGATCTTCTCAGCTGTCCTCACTATCATCTGCAGGGCTTTGCGGTCCGAAACGGTGTAAGTCCCAAATAGGCCCTCTATAGAATGTAGTGAGGATAGGGGGTGGGAGATGTGCTTTCCTCAGCCTTTGAAGAAAGTAGAGACACTGCTGGGCTTTCTTGGTAATAGAGCTAATGTTGAGGGACCAGGTGAGGTTCTCTGCCAGGTGAACACCAAGGAATTTGGTGCTCTTGACGATCTCCACAGAGGAGCCGACAATGTTCAGCAGAGAGCAATCACTCTGTGCTCTCCTAAAGTCAACAAACATCTCTTTTGTTTTGTCCACATTCAGAGACAGGTTGTTGGCTCTACACTAGCCGTTAGCCGTTGCACCTCCTCTCTGTATGCTGACTCGTCGTTCTTGCTGATGAGACCCACCACCGTCATGTCATCGGCGAACTTAATGATGTGGTTCGAGCTGGGCATTGATGCACAGTCGTGAGTCAGCAGAGTGAACAGCAGTGGACTAAGCACACAGCCCTGGGGGGCCTCAGTGCTCAGTGTGGTGGTGGTGGAGATGCTGTTCCCAATTCGGACTTAATGAGGTCTCCCAGTCAGGAAGTCCAGGATCCAGTTGCAGAGGGAGGTGTCCAGGCCCAGCAGGTTCAGCTTTCCAATCAGGTGCTGAGGAATTATTGTGTTGAATGCTGAGCTGAAATCTATGAACAGCATTCGAACGTATGAGTTCTTTTTATCTTGGTGGGTGAGGACCAGATGGAGGGTGGTGGCGAAATAGACTTTTGAACCGCACTATGTGTGTTTGTGTTTTTTCTTTTCCCTTTTTATTGTAGTTTTAGTTTGAGAGTAGCTGGGTTGAAAATCTCAAACATTAATTATCTTATTTTATTATAATTGTTTTTTTATTTCTCCCCAATTTGGAATGCCCAATTCCCAATGCGCTCTAAGTTCTTATGGTGACTTAGTGACTCGCCTCAATCCGGGTGGCAGAGGACGAATCTCAGTTGCCTTTGCATCTGAGACCATCAATCCGCACGTCTTATCACGTATCTTGTTGAGCGCATTACCGCGGAGAATAGTGTTAAGCCTCTACATGCTCTACGTCTCCGCAGTAACGCACGCGCTCAACAAGATATGTGATAAGATGTGCGGATTGACGGTCTCAGATTGGCATTCATGCACAACTCCCCAAACAACTCGCCATGCACCCCACCAAGAGCGAGAACCCCATTTTATGGTAAATGGTCTGCACTTATATAACGCTTTTTTTAACCTTAGCGGTTACCAAAGCACTTTACACTGTGTCCCAGTCACCCATTCACACACACACACACACTCATACACCGATAGCGGCAGAGCTGCCATGCAATGCGCTAGCCTGCCATTGGGAACAACTTGGGGTTCAATGTCTTGCCCAAGGACACTTCGGCATGTGGAGTCATGTGGGCGAGAAGGTTACCCCATGTGACTCTACCCTCCCTAGCAACCGGGCCAATTTGGTTACTTAGGAGACCTGGCTGGAGTCACTCAGCATGCTCTGGATTTGACCTTGTGACTCCAGGGTTTGTAGTCAGTGTCTTTAATAGCTGAGCTACCTAGGTCCCCTTGTATCTTGTTACTTGCATCTAGTGTGGTTCTGAAAGCAACAAATATGATTAGGAAATGAAGGATTTCATCCACTCAACCATCCATCGCTACTGATGCAAAGCGGACACGTTTACAAGTGCTGCCTTGATTGATTGTGCCTACATAACAGTGGCTGGTGATGCATGAATGGTTTGTACGCACTCTGCTCGGCTGCTGACTACCACTGTCTAGTCACATTTTAATAGTGTCAAGCTTCCCATTCAGTTTATAACCACATAAAACACGCTGCATAATTGAGGACGAATTACATCAAGAGGTAGATTGGCATACAGGTAATATAAATGGATTTGATTCTTGATATATATATATATATATAAAGTACTTGTTCCTCTCTCTCGGATTACCACTCCATGTGCCAATGATGGCATGTGTGCAATAGGTTGCTGACCCCTGCCCTAAAGCCTAGGTTACACTTTTTCCATGCTCTGCTTCATCTCATGCATGGTCGAATGCTCAACCTTTCAGAGTAGACCCTTTTGATTGCAAGCCTGTACAGACATGTTTGCACTCTACAACTGCTTTGCGATACTTTTTAAGTAAGGTCAACGCTAAGGGCATGGGCAGACAATGCGCACAGATGCGGACTGTTTGCATGTCTAGAAATACTGAGCTGCAAACAGATAGAATGCGTGTACTGTGCTGGTTATAAATTTTGTGTCTCACACACTGCGAGAGGCATAGTGGCATGTGGAAAACCAAAGTGTACTTTGGCCTTAATGCTACAAACATACTCTGTGTTTGGCCAACTCATTGCAAGCCCATTTTACATAATAAATGTGCGATCTTGTGTTACTGTGGTAGTAACAAACTGTAATGGGGTTTTAGAATTTCTGTTCCATATGTTCTTATTCAAGTGAATAGCTATAAACAAGTTAACAGTTTAACTTGCTCATCAAGATTCTCTTTAAATGCTTTAGTGCCTCTTATGGCAATGCTGAGAATGCAACATGCAATGTAATTGAGTTTATGTACATTGCATTATGAATTCCATTCTAACACATTTCAGAATTCAAAAACGTTTGAAATCAAGTTTGCGTTGCTAGAAACATTGCCGTTTAGATACTTATGTAGAATATGGCCATAAGATCAAATTAATCTACATAGGACAAGAAGACTGTATGGCAAATCACTCCCGAAATAGGAAGTAGAACTACCGTCTACACTAAAAATCAAGGCATTTGCTAGATACCTATCTAATCATTGTTAAACCCTAAGTATACTTTGGCTTTCCACATAAAAGAAAAACACAAAGCTGTTGTAGTGTGCATGTTTCGAATGCATTTGTATTTGCTTGCCTTCAAAAGAGTATGCTTTGAAAGGCTGAGCACTCAACCGTGTCTGAGACGAAAAAACGAAATATACCCGAGCCTTAAATAAGGAATTCTCATTGCACTGTCCATCCAAAAATATCTGTGTCCACTGTTCTGTCATCATTATAACTGTACCATGTGCAACAGCATGGATTATGCAGCCTCATTCTTATTCACATGCTCATTTTCACTCCCTACTCATCTGAAATCCTCCAATAATCACAAACTGAGTGTCTCCCAGCTCCCTGCTGTGACGCCTCTCAGATTTGCTGCAATCTTGCACACACACTCATAAAGATACCCACTTTCACCCATCCCCCTTGGTTGGTTCCTATGCAATTCTGTGCTGTTGTGTTGTTGTGTATATATGTGACCTGACCTCTCCCCTTTCATGCTGTTGTTCAGCAGACAGATGCTGTCCCACCCTCCACTCTCATAATCCCTGTGATCCCAATCTCCACTGTCCCTGCGGAGCCCGCTGTCATCCCTCCATCAACGTCACAGGTTTTTTTTTTCTATTTTCCCTCTCCCCTGCCTGCTTTTTTTTCTTCTTCTCTCTCTTCCTGGTCAATTTGTCTTGATCCCTGCCATTCCACTGCTCATTGATGGGGCTGAAGGATTATCGGCCCCAAAGTTGGGTAAAGTACTACGGCCATTCCCCTTGACTAATTGCATCTGCGTGAACCAGCCGGAGGAAGTGGCGAGCCACAGAGGAAGACAGACAAAGTGATTGAGCGAGAGAGAGAGAGAGAGTGGATTTAATTTTAGGCTACTTTAGGCTCTTAATAGCATTCATGCTTCAGCATTGCATGTTCTGCAGTATAAAATGCCATGTACGTACATATGCTGGCTGCGCTGTGTTAATCTGGTGTGAGTGCCAGTGGTGTTATATGTAGCGTCATGTCGAGAGTAAGTGAATATACCTTTGCTGCGTAGAACACTGCAAGCTTAACACAGCTTTTCCTAGTTACTGCTTCTACTAACGCATTTTACTTCAGGTGCAGTTTGGAAGGGACAGAGTATGTGCTGAAACTAATGCCTTAACTGGACTGTTTTCTCTTGCAGGCAAATCCTCCCCCTGTTGTGGTAAATACAGAGAATTTGGATTCAGCCCCATATGTAAGTGTCATTTTTACTTATTTTACATTAGTTTCTCACTAAATTCACGAATCCCTGCTCAAAACAGCACTGTGCATGTTAATTACATGTTTTATCTGCTTCTGATTCTGCTACTGCTTCTTGAACTTAAACAGCTTGGAACAAGCCATTTTTGAGTATTTATTCAAAGCGATATTTGATTTTCTATTTTAAGTCACTGACTTTGTGTCAAGCACCACAGTGTTGGATCTTCGAACTCAGGTTAATGTTAGCATAGTGTTTGGAATATCATTACTGAGGTGGTGTTCATTGAGCACTGAGGAGGAAATGACATCTCCATGGTTTGGTTTCCGCTTCATTTCCCTTGAGTTTGCATGTGGAGTAGTAAGGTCAGTAGTCGTGATTGTGCAACTCGGGTGCACTGCGTCTGTTTTTCTTATCCAGCACCACACATACATTACAACCTTAATTTTAGCATTTTTGCTTTATCAACAGCACCACAGATTCTAAGTAGCATACAGAGCCTCATGGTACTCATCGCCGCTTTGTCTTTTGTGATTGGGGGACCATAATTGACTTCATGAGGAAATTATGTTGTGAAGGCAAGTGGGGTGGAAATAATGTTTAAAGTTTGACTTGTTTAGGCAAACTACATAATGTGGGCAGTGTTGCTGTGACTCAATCGAGATGTGTTGAGAATGAAATCAGGCTAATGTCATTATTATCATTGCATTTATTGAATTTGTTCAGATATTGTGATGAAGGCTTGAAGATTTGAGCCACTAAAACCACTAATCACAATTGAATGAAAATCACAGAAAAGGGTATTTTTCACCGATCACACACACAGAGATGTAACAGTATGAAAATTTTGTATCACAATTATTGTGACCAAAACTATCACGGTTCTCAGTATTATCAGGGTATTGTTATGACAGTGTACAAAAAGTACTGATACACACTGAAATAATTTAAACAGGTTTATATTTGAAATAAAATGAGTAAACAAGGGAATATCAAATTAAGTATAATAATAATAATTATTATTATTATTATTGGTGAGGTTTTATAAATATTATTATTAATATTAACATTAAATCAAATAAAAAATCTAAATATGCTGGTTGGGTGACTAAACTACATAAAATGTTATTACATATCTCTGAAATTCTTGATTCTGGTCGCTCATCCTGAAACTCCAGCTTCTTTAATTTCTCACACTCTCTCCTTTCATACAAACACAACTAGTGCCATCGTGAGTCTCTGTTATAGTTATCGATTGTTTTGAAAATGAAATCGGACTTTAGTATTTGTATTGGACGATTATTTTGTAGACTGCAACGGATTATAAAATAATTAAAGAACAGGTACAATTTTAAAACATTCATCGCAGATCACTATTTCATGTCCCCGTAATTATTTGAAAAGCCATGTATTAGTGTTATGAATGTACATCATTCAAATGTCGCACATATTTTTTATTTGTTACTAACTACATTTCCATCCAAGAATTTACCCCAATCGTTAGCCCTTTATTAATCATGACGACGGTATATATCCTTGAAAGCTAATTTATTGTAAGGGATTATGGATTGATCTTAATGGCATATAGATTCGATGCTCCAAACATGACATTTCCAGGAGTGCCAACACAAATATCTTGTATCATGCACATCGACAAGTGCACGGAGAACAAATGAATGGCCACTGTTTGTGATTATTTTTATCGCGGAAGCAATTCATTTATTTCTTAAAGTTGCTTTTCCACACATTTCAAAATAATAGACAGCAGTCACGGAATTAGTCCAAAATATAAAAAAAACTAAAAACATTTAATTTCGAAGCACAAAGATGTTTAAATTTTAAAAGAAATACACAATACTAGGAGAAAAGCATTAGAAAATTCTATAAAAATATTGTTTAGCTTTCTTTTGAAAAAATGCCAACAAAATTCCCTGTATTAAATTAAATTACCAAACTAAAAAAGCATTCAATTAAAAAAAATAATTGCCAAATGAATTTTTTTTTAAAATTTTTAGACCTTTATATGCTTTTTATTTACACAAACTTAAATTAGCCTTACCCTGTTCTGTAGATGAAAAAGTTGGCTGAATGACATTCTCAGAATGTTCTCCACTTTTTTCAAGACTATAAACTATCAGAACTATTTGTCCAATGAGTTCACTTTCAGAAAATGAGCTTTTGAACATTTTAAAACATTTAAATATTTAAAATCTAACGCTCTTTACCTCGGGCGCATTTGCTGAGCTTCTTCAGAAAATTAACATTTCATCATGACATAAAATGTGACAATCAAGTTCAGTTGGTCATTAAAAGTTGCTGGACAAATATGCGGGACATAATGCAGTTGTGATGGTGATGCTTTAGATTAGATGGTTGTTCAAAATAGCCTGTTGAATATCAGAAATGTATCATATATATAAACCCTGATATTACACCACGTCTTTAATAGCTGTGCACGCAGCATATACACATCGACGGATTATCCTTATACTAAGACTGAAAGTTTCCCCCACTACTTGGTGCAGGTTGCCAGCTTGAACAGGGCCATGATGATTCACTTTTGGGTCGGAACTGGTGGCAACCTGCGATAAGCGCAACATCAGGACCAATATTACAGTCCTATCAGAAGTGCAACTGTTCCTTTTTGATTGGAATTCCTCCTCTTCTGATTGCATTTATTTGTGAAATTAAAATGACAGTAAACTGGCTAATTTCAATGAATTTTCTCAATATTGTCTCCATTTTACCAAAACTTAGGAGGAAATAATCTGGGAGGCGAATTAGCGATAAACACACATTTCTGTATGGAAACGGCTTAAGGGCAGATTTCTTTTGCAATAAACCAAAACTTATGCAACAGAGTTTTTTTTTTTAGGCATGATGTCATCACACACAACCTTTTTATCAATAAAAGTCAATTTGATTAGATACCGACAGAAGACGCCAAATTTAGCAAATTACATTTTTTACGCATTTTCACTTAGTCTATAACAAAATTAGCGCAAAAAGTGGATGGAAAATAGGCTATTGTCTTGTTGTTAGTCTGTCTTCGCTCAAAGTGATGCACTTGCTAGGAACTTTTTCTTTGTGGAAGCTAGCGTTTTTTACAAGTGAGATAAGAAATTATTTCAACCCAATTAAATATTGTGTCCAACTATTTACTTTTCCTCATACTTTTCCCCAACTCATGAGCTGAGCTAAAAGTTAACTTACCTTGCATGCACTATAAAGTGATGGATGGTTGTCACGAAGATGACTCGCCAAATTGGACGCATTGCCCCATTTTGCAGTGACTTTCCTCTGGTAAGCTCTGCAGACAGAGTTACCATCGTCTACTAATTTTCCCTCAGTATTCTTATAAAATCCAAAATATGACCACGCTTCTGATTTGGTCTTCTTGGAAGGTTGGAAATTCTCCCGAGCGCTGTCATTGCCTTGCGTCATGTTTTCAAGCTAAAAAAACAACAACAATAACAATGTTGCATGCTGCGCCCATGCGTCAGACTCATGTGGACAGAAACAAAACACGATAATCGCACGATAATTACGTAACACGGTAATACTAATCATCTGGGAATTTTATCATGGTTTACCGTGAAACCGGTAACCGTTTCATCCCTAATCACACATTACAGCCATGTCCTTGTTCATTAACTCAATGTTCAGATGGTCCTTTGCCGTGTCCATGGTGCTGGGATCAAACCAGACACACCCGGCTACAGTGCTAATAAATATGCGAGGTCACACCTCTATGCATTACATAAACAAAGCTGAGTTCTTCTGAAAAAACTGTTTTCACTGCAGTCACATAATGTACCATTATTGGATAGACATTTTGGTTTAATAGTCATCTTTGCCAATTTGATTGTTTTTGTGTTTAGCTCATTTCAATTGACATCAATCGAGAGTATTATTAAAGCACAGAGCTTTATGCATAGAGAACAATGCTAGTTGGACATCCAATTCATACAACAACAGATCAGGATCTTCAATTGTTTACATGCGGCACAGTTAGCATCCAAAAAGGCAAAGCATCAAAAACATGTTGTTACAAACCTCTATGAACTTATTTCTTCCATGGAACACCAAAGGAGATGTTAGTCAGAATGTTAGCCTCAGTCACCATTCACTTTCATTGATTGGAAAAAAAGATGCTACAGTTGTGTTAAAAAAAATAGCAGTACAAAATCAATAACCTGATGAACCTGTTATTATTAGTAGTGATATTTCTGAATTGCAAATAATTTACTTGTAGATGTAGTAGTGTAACAGAAAAACAAGACACCAAACTGTCATGACATGCACTCTGCTTGTTCCAAGTAATTGACTCATTCATTGAAAGGGTGTGTTCAAAATATGAAGTTGAATTAGTTTAATTAGAGAATTGATTAATTATGTGAAAAAACAGGTGTCATTAATTGTCATTTATTGAGGAAGTAGGGAAGCAAATGTTTCACACATTGTTATAAAACATATTTCCTTCTGAATTGCAAAGTAAAATGGTCCGTTCCAAACATTGTCGGAGAAACAACGTAATTTGATTCAAAAGTTGATTGGGAGGGGAAATCTGCAGGGGAAGTGCAGCAAAATATAGGATGCTCCGCTAAAATGATCTCAAATGCTTTAAAATTGCAACAAAAACCCGAAACATGTGGAAGTAAAGGAGCAACTACTGTTAAAATGGGTCGAAGAACAGTCAGAATGGCAAAGATTTAGCCAATCATCACCTCCAGAAAGATCAAAGATGATCTGAATTTACCTGTAAGTACTGTTACAGTCAAAAGACATTCGATCGAAGCTAAGCTATCAGCAAAAAGCCTCCGTAAAGCACCATTGTTGAAAAAAAACAGGATGTGCAGAATCAGTTCCAATTTGCCAAAGAACACATCGATTGGCCCAAAGAGAAATGGCGTAACATTCTGTGGAATGATGAGAGTAAAATTTCCTTTTCGGGTCTAGTGGTCATCGACAGTGTGCCAGGCAACCCGCGGGTACTGAATTCAAGCTACAGTACACTGTGAAGACAGTGAAGCATGGTTGTGCAAAAATCATGGTATGGGGATGTTTTCCATACTACGGTGTTGGGCCTATTTATCGTATACTAGGGATCATGGATCAGTTTTGAATACATCAAAATACTTGAAGAGATTATTTTGCCTTGCCAAAGGGGAAATGCCACTGAAATGGGTGTTTCAACAAGACAACGACCGCAAACACAAGCAACAATATCTTGGTTCCAAAATATTAATTCAGTAATTTAAAGTGAAGTTAAATCTTGAAAAATGTCGACACTGCTATTTTTTTTTAACAGATTAGTGATCTGTGATCTGAAATTACTCATATTTGAAATATGGAAATAAAAGCTATTAAAAAAATATTTACACTTTATTCACTTTTAACCCACTGCTATTTATTTGAACAACTGTATGTGAAGTGAATGTTGACTGAGGCTAAGAAAGGCAGGGGTTTGAAACAAGTGGGTTCATTGTGAATATTGAATATTGTGAGCTGTGCCTACATTCACAGTATAGCATTTCCTCGAGTGCAGTATTGCTTTTATTAATTCTGTCTAGCAAAAACTGTGGTTGAAACGTAAAATTGCAAGCAACTTTCGGAAAAACAGTTTACATGAGTTGTGCTGCGGCAATGAAATCATTAAATTATAATCAACTTGAGATGAGCATACATTCGTGCGGAATTAGCATGTACATATAGTGGCTTTTAGATGCAATTATATGTTGTCCATTCTGTTTAAAAATTGCAATGGTAAGTGACAAGTTGTGTATTACTGCAACTGGGGAAAAATATATTTTTAAGAAAAGTAGAAAGACAGCAGCACATGCACGCTTATCAGGACACACACTTAGGAAATCTTGAAACTGAAGCAATGTTATAACATAATCAGAAGTCATGAATATTAGTAAATATGTTATAGTAACTGCACCAGAAAATGGAGTCTATTAAATACATCGCGATTGGTAATCACACGAGTAATGTTCAATTTATTAAAGCATGACAACCAATATAAGCTTCAACAACCCTACCGAAACATGTATTCAAGCATTATAGCAAATAAACATCTTCGCCAACAGTTAACAGCATCCGGAGAATGATGTCCTCCCTGATGTCCTGACCAAACATCAGTAGCTTCTCAAGCCAGCATATACGTGACGCAGTAGCTGGTCCTTCTTTTCTGTGCTTACGGAAATGACTTAAATGTGCAAGGAGGAATGATGTAAGCCTGTGATTTGGTGCCAAATACAACCTGACAGTTAAAAAAAAAAAAAAAAAGTGTTTTGAACAGGACTTTATTTATGCACTCACTTAATAATAGACTTTTGTTCATTGTAATCAAATCAATCTTACATAGTGCAGCTTTAAATGGTTAATAAATAATACAAATGTTAAGGATCCAGTTTTTGTTCACAGTATTATTTAGCAGTATGGACCTATCAGCCCCAAGGACTGGAAATATCCATTTTTCTATGATATCTTTGAAAAATATCCCTAATCTGTGCTATTAAAATGGGGAAAAGCTTTTGTTTTTAAAAAAATGTACAGATTATTTCAGAAAGTAATACAAATGATAATCATACAGTAGTACTATATGAACATTAAAGTCACATTTCCCTGGACAAAGACATTCAACAACAATCATCGAGATTAATATTGTCAGTTGTTTTGGTCTTCTAATGGAGCACATGAAGAGTTTTAGCTGTGTTTGCTTGTGTTTGTGTGTAAGAGACTCACCTGCTCATTATTAGCTTTTCAGTGGCAGGGTTGATGGGTTTATTCTTCTGTTTTGAGTGACTGCTGTCTGACCATGCTACTGATGCCATTTCATAGCTCTATGCCTCATTGTGCTCATCAGTCTCACACACATACAAAGATAGATGTACATTCATTGACATATTGATGCTATATCAATATATGCACTCAATAGAGCACCGCAACAGTGCTTTCCCACTTTCTCAGCCAAATTGTTTCCGGAAGTATTTTTCTCATTCATTTTTTTTCCTTATGGATTTCATAAAATCCTTTATAAAAGTGTTTTAAGCTATGAACCAAACCAACCACTATCAATGTTGGAGGGAAAGTTCACCCTGAAATGAAAATTCATGCCATCCCAGATGTGTATGACTTTCTTTCGTCTACTGAAAACAAACAAAGATTTTTAGAAGAATATTTCAGCTCTGTAGGTCAAAACAATGCAAGTGAAATGTGCCTGAAACTTTAAAGCTCCAAAAAGCACTATAAATCCATACGACTCCTGTGTTTTAATCCATGTTTTCTGAAGTAATCTAAGGGTAAATATCAACAGACCAAAATGTAGCTCAGTTTTCACTGTAAATCTTGCCATTGCAGTCTCTAGCCAGAATCATGATTTCAAGCTTGATTACACTTCCTAATGCTTTACTCATGTGCAGTGCGCTAGGATGTGTTTGTAATCAAGCTTGAAATTACGATCATTAAGGAGACTGCTGATGTTAAGATTTTTGTGAAAAAGGAGTTCTGTTTTGTAGTCTGTTCTCACCCAAAACCAATTGCTTCTGAAGATATGGATTTAACTGCTGGAGTCTTATGGATTACTTTTAATGTGGCCTTTGTGCTTTTTAGAGCACAAAACATTTGGCCACCATTCACTTGCATTGTATAGACCTACAGAGCTGAAATATTCTTCTAAACATCTTTATTTGTGTTGTGGGACACATCTGGGATGGCATGAGGGTGAGTAAATTATATAATGATAGGAAAGAAATATTTTACTATTGCATAATATAATATAAATATAACTCCTCTCTCTCTCTCTCTCTCTCTCTCTCTCTCTCTCTCTCTCTCTCTCTCATATATGTATACATTTATAAATTTATTTTTTTATAAATATATAAAATCTTAGTTTATTCCTATTTTATTATTAGATTTTTATATTTGAAGTTAAATATGTAAAAATTACTTATTAAGGTGTGTGAAGAAGCACACATTTTGTAACTTTGCAATCAGCTACTGAACTAAAACGGCCCATTTCCTCATTCAATTTATGAACGTGCAAGGATCAGCGTCTTATGACCGATTGACATAGGAGGCATGTTGCTCATTTAGTTCGGTAGTCCCGTTTAACAAGGAGATAGGAGCTGGATTAATTAAGCGTTAAAGTGACTAATGACATTACAATGACATAAGGATGTAATTACTTTCAGGCTATGTTGTCTTTTTTTGTATATTCCTTGATGGTCATGCACAGCAGATAACAAAATTCTATGCTTTGTTGTCATTTGCAGGGAAAACACTCGGCTGATGCACACTCTGTCGCGGGGAAACTCGTCCGATGCACACTCTGTCGCGGGGACACTCGTCCGATGCACACTCTGTCGCGGGGACACTCGTCCCTCGAGCTCAAACGCATAATGCAGCTAGATTATAACGTGATGGCTAAATATCTAAAACCCTTTACAAAAAAGATGCATTCACCTGAGAAGCAGCATATAAGATATTTATACTTGCTTTTAGAGAATAAGTACATTTTGTCGTTACTGCACTTGGAGAATTATAACCAAGTAAAAAAATACACTTGTATACAAAATACACTTAAATTTAAGATACATTCTCTTAAAGCAAGTCTAAATATCTTATATGTTGCTTTTCAAGAAAATTTATTTTGTTTTTTAGACAACTGTAAATGGAAAACAAGACAAAAAACTTGATTATAATAGGATTTTTTTGCAGTTAATTTCTTTACAGAATTAAACTTAATAAAAAGTATTTTTTCCCATTAATTCAGTGAATGTCTTTTAGAGGTATTTTTTAAAAGAAGCACGTTAGCATGTTTAATCCAACCTTTTAAGTCGGGACACAAGCAGAATTATCGGTTAAGAGCTAATGATTCATCTTTGCAATAATCGGCAAATAGTCGAATAATTGTTCTAATAATCCTTAGATTAACCCATTATCAAAATAATCGTTAATGCAGCCCTATTGCTAAATTCTTCCTTGCTACCTTTGAGCTACAATATACATACTATTCATAAAGGAAGCTACAGAAAAGCTGTCTGCAGTCTACCCAACAGTCAGCAATAGCCTACCAAACTCATCCGTAACTTGAACTGTACAATTCTAGTGCATATGATGAATTGATGAGTATGCACATTGTGTCTGACATCTTGTTTTTTTTTTCACAGGTTAACGGTACAGAGGCTGACTTTGAATATGAGGAGATTACACTGGAACGGGTGAGTGGACTGACCAGTGCTGCTCTTGTGTTTAGATTAAGATTAAACTACGTTTTCTTTCATCTTCATTTGACAAAAAAGATTTTATTTAAAAATACAATGAAAACTGATTGAAAAGCTGCATGCTCGGCCGCTCGGAAAACCAAATCCTCAATTCATCTGCATTTAATTACCAGAAAGTTTTATATCCCATTGGAGACGATTTTACTCAAGAAAAGTAAATTTTTTAATAAAAACTGATAATTGCAAGGATATTCATACCTATGAATGGAAATCTCTGTAAAAGTAAAAAAAAAAAATTATCCTCATCCAGTAATAATGAATGACTTGTGATTGTCACATCCTAGCCAGTGCTGAAAAAAAGTAACCAGTATCACGTGACAGTGCCACTGTGTATACAAAATACACCTGTGGTCAGGAACTATAATTTGCACCTGCTACTTATAAACTTAAATAAAAACAGACCTTTCTGCCATCATTTACTCACCCTCATCGTTCAAAATCAGTATTACATTTTTCATCTGTGAAACACAAGACTGAGGGACGAGAGGATCGTGTTTGTGGCTGTCGAAGCTCCAAAAGCACACATAAAAGCAGCATTAAAGTCATCCATAACACTCGTGCCTTAGATTTCTGTTCTTCTGAAGCCATATGATAGTATTGTATGAGAAACGGTCTGAAATTTAAGTGTTAATTCACCTCGTCATTCATTTGAAATGGGCATGCGCAAAAGAATGACTTTGTTTATATGAGCGCACCTGACATAAACGCTTTGGACTGTCGAGAGCTGCACGTGCAGGATGCGCTACAGTGCCAGGCGAAAGTTTAAACAAGGCAGGAGAAAAGGCAGAGGAAAAGAAATTGCGCACATCGGTTCTAATGTGTATTTTCACTTTTTTTGTTGAATGTGTGAAAGTGAATGATATTTGAAGACGGGTCAGTCTTCCACACCCCCCTTGCAATACCTCTGCCAGTGCAACTGTGCTAACTAAAGGGCAACGTTTATTATGCCATTTCTCTGTATGTAGCCTAGGCTTTTTTCAAACCACAGAAAGACAAAATTGTTACAGAAAATTTGCCTATACACAGTGTAACTTCTGGCCTAAGCTAAAGTCAATAATGATTGTCCCTTGATAACACATTTTAAAGGTTTTGTGTGTGAGTTGCACAAAGTGGTGCAGAAAAATTGAGCAGCCCCCGAAGTCATAGCTGGGTGTCGTCGGAAAACACTAAGCGGTGCCGCAGTGTTACGTTCGTTCATAGACCACATTTAGGGTGCTGTATGAAATACTTAAGACAGTACGACATAATCCCTCACAGCCTCATTTCCCTTTGCGTCAAATTAAATGTGGAGTCTACCTGACTACGGTCCACTTTGTCATGCTATGACAGTGTAATAAACAGACATGTCTAATAGGTCTGACTAATTGGTAGGTGGATGAACAATGCATTCATTTACAGAGAAAGTGAAATTTAAAGACAATTTCCATATTGCATGCATGAAGTTCCAGGTAATAAACTTCAGATTAGAACTGAGCGGTGTACAGATGCATTTTATAAGTACTGCATCACTGATCTCTTCATTCCATTGTATTCCTTACATTACATTTCCCTTGCAAACAGTTTGACTCTGGTTACTTTGTACGTCTCCTGCAGCCATTATTAAAAATCAAGCAGCTGCACAGCAAATACTTAACTCTGCAATGTCTCCATTTATCAACTTCATAGCATGTCAATTAAAATGCAACATGTCACAGCCATTAGCAGTTAAGAAAAACCAAGAAACGCTCAGCCTAACCAATTCACCCTATCTCTGCTGTTACCAGGGATGGGAAAAAAGAGCACCCTCTTGCCTTCCACTGTCAAGACTTAATCCCCAACTCTGCCTAAATCCCCCACCCCAATCTGCTTTTTTTTTTTTTTTTTTTTTTGGTGACCCAATTCATTGCTGCTCTGTAGTGCACATTAATTAACTCTGCATAAATAAACAATGCTCCTCTACAAGCTGTTGTCAGCTGAACTTAAAGCCTGTTCTTAAGCCAAACTTGCAGTCTAAATCCACAACTGATCACAGAGTGATATTTATGTGGTCCACACTCGATAATTGCTTAATGTTCTTTGTCTTGTATGTTGACTTACATTTAGTTAATGTGTCTTACCTGAACATTTTGACAACGGACCCAAAAGTGCAAAAATTCTCATAACTTTAAAACATATAAAACCACTGTAAATGTGATGAGTGGATTTTTTTAGAGAAAGCACTAAAATAAGCACTTTATAGCTCTGTCTGAAAACGTTTTTCCTAACATGCAGAGGTTAGGTTAAAATGTACATAAACATACAAGGGAAAGTGTGTATTTTATGTGCTGTGACAAGTCAGAAGTTTTAAAGATCTTAATCACCTTTCAAATGTTCTAGAAGTGCAAATAAAATATTGTCTTAGTTAATATGAAGTTGCGGGGAAAAAGTCTAATAATAATATATATGTATATATAGCTGTACAAGATCATAAAATTGACTGTTAATAAAAATACAATTGTTAGATAAAGACAGTGTCACACAGCAGGACACTGATGACAATGTTTAAAGTTTCCTGTTAATTACTCGTGTAAATGTTTATTTGTTTTTAAAATCAATGAAAACAAAGTTGGCCAAATATGTACATATATAAATATAAACAAATATATGTAAAACAAAATGAACATACCTTTTAAAGTGTAGAACTCTGCAGATATCTTGCAGATTAATTGCTCATATTTTCACTCTGTGTGAGTTTGCTGTGTCTTTTTATCAAAGGTGTTTTAATTCCTTCCCTAGATTATTCATATGAAAAGTGGAAAGCCCTATGCTTTGACAAGCACTGTTTCTGATGTATTTTAAACAAAGTAAGCTTCAAAGACACAAAGTAATATTTTTCATGACTTATTTTCTGTATGTTTATCAGGCGTGAGCAAGGCCATAACCACGTCTTGAACATCAACACACACTGGTGTTGAGGTCACACATATAATGGTCCTCTTTGGTCCTTTAATATAGCAAAGTCTTGAAATGAGATAAAGGCCCAAAATTTTATAGTTTTTGTTTTTAAAAGTTGCATGTATTTTTAAAGTTCACACAGTACAAGACATGCACCGTCTGCATTGCTAGCAATTTTGTTTGTCATCTTTCTTTTTTGTGCTGTCTCAAAGAAAAGATTAATACAATTTACTGCCCTCAAGTTGTCCCTTATTGTTTTTCCTCCCAGTAGAATCTTAAAATATTTTCTTAAAGTATCCTAGTGCTGCTCTTTTCCATACAAAAACAGTTCATATTGACCACTGCTGTCAAGATCCAAAGAGCAAAAAAAAATAATTAGAAAAATACCATAAAAGTAGTCAAAATAACACATCGCTGTTGTGTGGCGCCAGAAAGCTTGGAATATAGTGCACTTGTCATATGGGCTACTGTTATGAAATCTTTATACTGAACCTTCAATAATTCTTTATAGTATTTGTCCTTTATGAAACTTGACAGCTCCTGCTCACTATAAACTGTTATTCTGTGCCATAGAACTGCTTATAATATCTATTTTTATGTTTCAAGAAAAAACCCAGCATGTGGGTTTTGAACAACATAAAGATGAGTAAATGAGTGAGTAATTGTACATTTAAGATTTTTGGTGAACTACTTTAACTGATGGCTCAATGTTTGACCACAAACCTGACAAAACATACTCAAAATAAAATGGTCTCTTTTAAAAGCAGACTCTTTGGATATGCTGTACAACATTCATTAAATAAATTATTTAGAAAATCTTTATTTAGAATTATTTAATTAACTTTAATTTAGAATTATTACCTCATAATATTTGCATTAAGAATATATGATGCTGTCCTTGCCAAAACCTAAAAGCACAATACAATTCACAAGTCACAGGTCTCGCCATGTTCTAGTTCTGATGTGTGTTTTAAAAAAAAATATATATGTATAATTTTCTTAGACAATGTCAATAACATTTTCTAAAAGCTACTTCAAAAGCCTGCCAGATTACCACATTCATTCAATTCCTTTACAATATACACCCTATCACAATTTGTCTTAAGCCTGTTATGCTGTAAACTGCTCCCTTAATGTTTTCACATTCACAATTATGAATACATGCACGTACTGTACGTGACATATTTTAAATTCAAAACGGTGAATTTCGCCAAATGGTGAATAGTTTGCACCACTTGGGAATTAATATCGGTCGGGACTCTGAACAACATTTCAATCATAAAACTATGGTCAAATATTGCATGTTTATCTCACATGACACAAACACTCTTAACTTTAACTGCTTGCTGATGCGCGCTGCTGAAATAATCCACAAGGGTCCCGCTTAGCATCTTAAACTTGAGTCCCGCCTTCATCGATTTTATTCACAATCTCATATGACATTGACGAGCGGTGTTAAACTACTGAGCGTGGTAAAAAATGTAACTTTTTTTAAACCATTGTGTTATTCCTGCAACAACTTAATGACAATTAGACAACGGTGCATTATGAACTGCAGCAGAACAGCAACAAGGATATCAGTTATTGGGGGGACAATCTGACCATATCTGACTATTGGGGGCTCAAAGTATATTGTGGTTACGCCCTGGGTGTGAGCATTATTCAGCAAGCCGCACTTCAGCTCCCAATAATGCTTTGCGGTATGAATAAATTATGCAAATGTTTGCAGATTTTATATATGCTGCTTTTATTGTATTTGTTGTAACTTGTCGTTATTTGTCATTTTGTGATTAGTAAGTGCTCATCTTATACTTAATATATTGTCTTTTGTTGTCACCATTATTGTGATTTGTGTGTCAGATAACGAGGTCCACGTGAGGTACATAGTTAATGCACACATACGGAAATGCGCTACGATGTGGAAGTAATTTCAAAATAAATATTTGAATTTAGATTACAGAGTTTTTTTTAACAATCATTCTGTAATGGGGTCTGCACGAGCCCCATTACATGTTGGAGCCCAGGGTGGCTGCCTACATGGCCTTTAGGATGGGCCGGTACTTGCACAGCAACGGGCTATCCCAAATTACCCAGCGGACCACCTGGAAAATGCCCGCTGCTCCTGACGGCCAGTCTGCCCCTGATTATCATAATAGTAAATTTTTAACACACATAATCTAAAGAGTGGACAATCTTTGATAGAAGATAATCTAAAATAATCTTTTTCTGAAGCTGTACTGAATTAATATGTCTACACATGACAATTCACATGTTGTCCCAATGTTGCTGCATGCCCTTTGCTTTGTACAGTAACATCTACAGCCACAAATACAAGTAATTATTGAAACTATAATGTCAAAATACAGTGAAACGGAGAGCTGCGTTCACTATGCATGTAAAACACAAAACTGTTCCGTGGCAATGAAGCTAACTAAACTCGAGATCCTCCTGAGATGGTCGGTCAGATAATTTTCAGCATTCAACTTTCACAAATACAACACTTTTCTGGCAAACTGTTTCCAGATGACTGACAGAGAAGAAAGAGTGAAAACTGTACACATGATTGTACCGCGAGAAGTGCTCTCACTGAACCTCTGAACAAACAGCGAATCAGACATGCACATTGGCTTTTCTTTCATCTGTTCTTCAAAATCCAATCAGGTGTGTTTTTTTCGAATGCCGTTCTTTGTGTCTAAAGACATTTCTGTGTCACTTTGAAACGTGTTACAGGTCACACACCACAGTGGCGTGCAGATGACCAAAATTACCTGCCACTGCACAAAAAGTTCCCATATTTGATGTGTGGTGGGTGCTAATTTCATGCCCTGCACCAGTCATATCAGTAACCTTAAAAAAACAGTTTTATTCTACATGGAGAGGGTCCCCTCATGGCAGCTGCCTAGTTAGGATCACATGACCAGCTGAATACTACTCGCTTAATCTAAGTAACTGCCCTGTTAATGGACATTTTCACTCTAAAATTTAATGAATCACAACTTACTGTGAATAGTGAATATCTGCAGTGGCATTTGTTGCTGCTAGGTGTCAGTGTAAGTCAAAGACAACATTAAAAAAATTACTAAGTGCACCTTTAATTATAAGTGATCTAATAATATTTTTTAGGTCTTGTAAGTGAATGGCTATAAAAATGTGTGATACGACGTAACAACGGTGGTCATTGACATGTATACCTTCATAAAGTATGCTGGTAATTACCAAAAATAAGAAAAACTTGTTTACATGAGACTTAAAATCATCTGGCCATTCTCTGCTTTCGACATCAAAACATTAACAGAGTTGTGCACATTGGATATGACGGTAAAGGTGTTAACATGCAACACAAAATCAGGGTAAAGTGCAAAAATCTGCCTGTGTCGATCGTTTTTTGCGCAAGTTGTTTTTGACCTTACCCGATAAAGAAAAACCATTTAATGTGTTTACATGGACACACACGTTGATGGCTTATTCAGGATTATCGGTGTAAAATTGTGCATGTAAACTCTCTCAATATCATCTAGTGTAGTCTTTGTGCAGTGCACACAATGTATAGCATACAATTAAATAGTCTCAATTTGCACATTGTTTGAAGGCAGAATACTGGGCAAGATGCTTTTTCAGTAAAATGCAGGAAATAAAAAGTGTCTTTTATTATAAGATAAATCCATAAATCGAAGACATAATTAGCAGATGTAGCAATGATCATCATTAATAGTTGTTACTTGGAGCCCTGCTAAAGTCAACCACAGGTTACATGTTTACAACAAAAATAGCCCAGTGACTGATGTGTTTGGTTTTTGATGTTTTGAATTCCCAGAATTCTGTGAGCAGCTCTTCTGCTTTCTGTGTAGGGTAATTCAGGCCTGGGCTTCAGTATTGCCGGTGGCACAGATAACCCACACATTGGTGAAGACCCTAGCATTTTCATCACCAAAGTCATCCCAGGGGGTGCTGCTGCTCAGGACAGGAGATTACGGTAAGGCTGAAAAATTTATTCTGACATAAAGTGGTTAACACACATGCAGGTGCTCATGCAGTTGATGCATGTTTGAGACCCAAAATTTGGGTTAAGTGTCCAAATACTTTGTAAGAGCCACTGTATGTATATTAGAACACCCTTCAATAAACGCTTTTTTTAAGTGTCAGTGTAAATTACTTGGATATGTATTTGTTGTTGATTTTATTGTACTGTACTGACCATACATTGTAATAGATTTCCTCCTCATGCATTGAATTGTGTATGAATGGATTTGTTCTGTTTTGGAGTGGTGTTACTAACCGATAGAGCCCTCCAGTGTCTCTATACTGTCAGAGGCTCATTAAAGTGGCACTGCTGAGGTCCTGACAGCATTACACTGACAGCTTGGTGCACACACACACACACACACACACACACACACACACACACACACAGACACACACAGTGTAAAGAGGTCAGCCGTGCTGCTGGCTGCTTGCTTTTTTTTTAATTGAATTGTGTGTCAAAGAATTAATGAATGTATGTCATGAAGGCTTTGGAATACTTAGTGACTGTGCGATGTATAAACTTTTGAACTAAAGATTGTTTTGATTGACTTGTTAAGTTATTTTTACATCCCGTAGTCAACACTAAACACTGTGCTTTGAATTGTAGGTCAATTGCTTATTTTTAACAGTTAATCTGTGTTCGTTTTTCTAAAGAAAATCTCTCAATTGTAAAAACTTGCTCTGCCTCTGAAATTACATTCTCTGCTGATGTCACTAATGCTTCAGTCTTTTTCAACCCCTCCCCTCCTGTCAACCACCTGTCATATAAACCACTTTGGAAATACAACACATTACAGAAGTAAAATGGATCACGAAAATCATTTAATGCAGATTTGAATGTGGGTAAGGGTTAGACAGTGAGTGTCCAATCACACTTGAGGATTTCTTAACTTTTTGTTGACATTTTATAGTGTGCACTACCTTAGTGACCGTTCACCTTTAACCTCTAGTGCTCTGTGCAAATGAGATGAAATGTTATGTACACTACGATGTCCCTTGTGTGTGAATGTGTATTAGACCTGTTCTTTACTCCACACAGGGTGAACGACGTAATACTGCGAGTAAATGAGGTAGACGTCAGGGACGTAACCCACAGTAAAGCTGTGGAGGCATTGAAGGAGGCAGGGTCACTGGTCAGACTGTATGTCAGGAGGAGGAAGTCTCCCTCTGAGAAAGTCATGGAGATCAAGCTCATCAAAGGACCCAAAGGTACAATAACTCACAATTAGTGTCCAAGAACAGTGGTGCAATTGAGTGCATCCAACTGTAATGCTGAGTGAAAATACTTTTAGTTCAGATTTGGAGATTTTACTGTCTACCTTGGATATTAAAGTTGACACTTAATTTTTCACCCTGGATTAACCCAATCCTGGATTATTTTGTTCATATTTCAGTGTTCATACTTAACTCTTGGTTAGTAATTAAAGTAATGTTCCGGGTTGAATAAAAGTTAAGCTCACTTATCAGCATTTGTGACATAAAGTTTTTTATCACAAAAAATAATTTTCGTTTCGTGCCTCATTTAAAAAACAAAAATTGTGGTTGCAATGGAAATGGGGCCAGTCTATAAACATAAAAATACACACGGTTTCAAAAGTATAGCCACAAGACGTTAACATTATACATGTTAACATGATTTTAGTGTGATAAAATCCCTTGCTATCCTTATCTGTGTAAAGTTGTTTCTTCATTTCCCCACATTTTTAGCTGTTTCCATCTGATGCTGAAACTACCTTAATTTCCGGACTATAAGCCGCAAATTTTTTCCCACGCTTTGAACCTCGCGACTTAAACAATGACGCGGCTAATATATGGATTTTTCCCGCTTTCAAATTTTATTTTAAAAACGAAAAACATTCTGTGACATGCTCAGTTTTTAGGCGACATGAAGCTATCATTAGACCAATGAAATTGCCGAACGGGTTAAGGTCAAACAACTTTTTTGTTTACTGTTTAGATTAAATCGAGCGCGCTCAAACTTTCCATCATTCTGATTACGGTAGTCATTTTGTCACCCTCATCATGGCAAAGACACGGAGAAATGCATATGATGCTGCTTTCAAGTTGAAGGCGATTGATCTGGCTGTTGGAAAAGCAAAAAGAGCTGCTGCACGGGAGCTTGGTCTTAACTCTTTCCCCGCCAGCGTTTTTAAAAAAAGTTGCCAGCCACCGCCAGGGTTTTTGACGATTTTCGCTAAATTTTAATGGCCCGCAGAATATTTTCTTCCATGAATATATGAAGATGCTATATATCAAAATAAAGATCTGAGCCTCTGCTTTTAGGCAAAAAACGATTTTATTTTATCTTCATTTGTTCTTTTTTTATTGCCACTTGAACGGAGGTAGGTTTTGTCAAAAACAACATTTCGGACAAAAAGCTGAGAAAAAGGCATTTTTATCAAACAAGTGCTTTAGTATTAGTATGGTGTTCCACTTCTTCACGTTTGAGATGATCGCAGTCTGTTTCTTTGATCAAAGAGTTGCGTACTCTTTCAAAACATGCGCGCGGGTCTTCCTTACCGTATACCACCTAAAACACGGATACCCGGAAAATTCCGTGTTTGGCGGGGAAGCGGTTTTTCATAAAACCCGGAAAATTCTGTGTTTGGCGGGGAAAGAGTTAATGAGTTGATGATATGACGTTGGAAACAGCAGCGTGAGGAATTGACTCAGTGCAAAAAGACAACTAAAGCTTTCTTGGTAGGCTACTGTTTACTGCTAATTTTTTATTTTTTGTTATAAGCCGTGTTTCGTTAAAGCCTATTTATTTTTGTTATAAGCCGTGTTTCGTTAAAGCCTATTTATTTTTGTTACAAGCCGTGTTTCGTTAAAGCCTGTGTAAAGTTCATTTGTTTCAATGTACCGGTAGGCACCTGCGGCTTATAGACATGTGCGGCTTATTTATGTTCAAAATAATATATATTTTTTTTAATTCAGTGGGTACGGCTTATATTCAGGTGCGCTCAATAGTCCGGAAATTACGGTAAACGGCTTGTGAAAGTTTCTGCGACAGTGCAATGAGCATGAATATTTAATAAGGCACTATTTAGTTTAGGATTGGTTGTCTTTTGCTAAACAACTTGCTGAAAACAGTTATACTGATTTGGAAATTTACTTTATTGTGCTTTGTCAATACAGGACAGTATTTTCACTGCATACAATGCATCTTAAAATATTACTCAGAACTATTGTGCACCATGTTGCATGTTTCAATACTTCTTTAGAATACCAAACTAATGGTGGTTCAATATAATGTACATCATCATGCAACTTCCTTTTGTCTCCTGCTGTTACATAGGCTATAAAACAGATTAATGTGTAAATTATCCAGGAAATAAATTGCTATATATGAAGTAATTCTTATGACACAACAAGGTCAACTGCATCAACAAGGACAAATAACAAACTGAATAACAGAGTTTCAATTTCAGCAAATGAAATGTGCAGTTTTCTTGGTGTTTATTATTCCTGCTTCTCCACCCAAGCCTCTAATCCTCAGTGTAATACTGTGAAGGAAGCAGGAGTGCTGCTACATCACTTCTTGGGATTAATATCCGATCAGAGTTGAGAGTGTACAATGGTTCGACCGCAGTCTATACACATTCTCCACTATCAAGAGATTCTTCTACACAGGCATAAATGCATACACACACGATGGGGCTATTTTAAGGCCAGCCACAACATTCTGCAGTGTTTTTACAACACAGAAAAGACTTTAATCTGCTGTTGCCATGGAAACACTCCACTCCCTTGGACTGTTTTGTCTTTTTGCAATAATTTACCTCTGTTTATTTATCTGTTTCTGTTCTTGGAATTGAAGATTACAAAATGGCCTTTTTATGTTGTTGTGTGATTTAGAATGTTTAGTATAGCACGTTTGAATGTTAAGGATGTTTATATTAATAGATTTTTTTTATGATCTTGCCTGATTTTTTTTTCCATATTGTTGCATGTTGAGATGTTATAGGTCATAATGCCAAATATATAAGAGGTTAATCTGTGTGTTGAGGTATTGTCATAAGTTAACCCTTTGCCTTTGTTTGGATCCCAGGTCTTGGTTTTAGTATAGCAGGGGGTGTTGGAAATCAGCACATCCCAGGGGACAATAGCATCTATGTTACTAAGATTATTGAAGGTGGAGCAGCACACAAAGATGGAAGGCTGCAAATAGGAGACAAACTTCTTGCTGTAAGAAAACATTTTTAGTCTGCATTATTGATGACTATCTACTTGTTAAAGAGACTTAAGTTTTTCTGTCTGTATTGGTGTGTCGTAGGTGAATAGCTCCTGCCTGGAGGAGGTTACCCATGAGCATGCCGTGACTGCCTTGAAAAATACCCCAGATGTGGTCTACTTGAAAGTGGCTAAACCCAGTAGTGTCTTCATGAATGACAGTTTTGCCCCTCCCGACATCACCAACTGTGAGTTCCACTATTCAATGACCCATTACTATCAGCTAAATCAATCACTGTACTCTAATGCTATGAAATTATTAATGATTAATTAATGGCACAGTGAAGGAGTTGCCAGTTAGATAATTGAAAGTAACCTGAACCCCACTGAACATTTGTGATGAATTGGCAGACCAACTATGAGTCAGGCCCCTTCACCCATCATCAGTACCTGACCTCACTAATGTCCTTGTGTCAGAATGGGCGCAAATTCCTGAAGCCATGTTCCAACATCTAGTGGAAAGCCTTTTCGGAAGAGTGGAAGCTGTTAGGGGGGACCAACTCGCTTTAATGCACATGGTTTAAAATTAAAAGCTTAACATACACACATGGGTGTGACATTGAAGGGTAACATGCCCATTGCCATTCTGAAGATTGAGGTAGGAAACTTTTAAAGAAGTTATAGTATACATTAATACCACTCACAACTTCCTCAAAACTTCCCCAGTCTCCACTGCTCTCTTTACCTACACCTCAATGGAAACTTCAAGCTGCAGCGCTGCTTGCTCATTTGTAAAACCAGAAATGTGAGGGGGAAAAATAACTGTCATACTGAGTTTATTGATCTGTGCTCTGTTCTTAGCCCTGCCAGCGGGAGCACTAATAGCCCACAGAGGAGAGGACTAAACTACTATCGATTACTCTTGTTTGAGCGCACTGCCCCCCGCGGCCATTAAAGCCTACATTGTGTCTGAGTGCAGGGGAGGTGAAGGTACATCTGCACAAATGCCCC
Source organism: Xyrauchen texanus (assembly GCF_025860055.1). NCBI lineage: Eukaryota > Metazoa > Chordata > Actinopteri > Cypriniformes > Catostomidae > Xyrauchen > Xyrauchen texanus. Next base: position 15,667,948 of record NC_068284.1, on the reverse strand, counting down.
TCTGTATGTCTTCCTACCCCCAACTTGAGACTAATGACTCATGCTAAGGGCTGTGACCTGGCTTGAATCTGTGGTGAAGAGAACATCATTCTTATGTGTCAATAAACATGATTTACATCTCTTTGATTGAGAAGAAAGGGGGCAAACATATATGAACCTGTCCTTAAGGTCCTTTTAGATGGTTTGTGTCAACGTTCTGCAGTGTAGTAAACAATAGCGTTGCCACGCGGCCAAGCATTGCTCAAACAATTTCAACTTTGACTCTGTTTGCCACTGATCTTTCGAAGCTCAGTTTATGATTGCCAGATGATTCACATGATTTATCAGTATGTAGGAGGTACCATGTGAAAATCAAGACGGAGGATGGAAGAGGAGCTGATCCTGTGTGCATTTAGATACGATGAGTTGCACGACACAACGTTAATTGCATATCATGAAATTCTGAGATCATTCCATGGCGCTATCTGTAACAACTTTCATATGGATGTCAAATCGGCACATGGCACTTGCGTTGAGAGGCGTGAGTCATGTGACAGGAGCTTGACGTGTGGACTACCTTTTTAGTATTTTGACTTTTGAAGCAGTGGCGTAGCCAGAAACAAGGCTCTAAGTGTGCAAAACTGAAGCACAAGAAAGTGAGGTGTACCATTAACAACAATTGCATTCATTTGTTTTGAAGGGCAATTTGCACTTTACAGGAAAACTGACAAAAATGCACCAGATTTTACATTCACTGGCTCAAAAATGTAAATTTGGATAAGAAATAAATTCATGAAGCATTGTGTTGAACAGAAGAACAGCAGTTAGAAGATTCAATCTTTACTGAACGTTGTTTGCATTTAGCGAATACAGGGAGGTTTGGTTTATGTGTGACTGCAAATGTAAGATGAAGAATAATACTGATGTTACATTAAATATTGAGTCATTATGAATCAAGAAAAACATCATGTCTGACTTGATGTAAACTAGTAAATAAAATAGAAATGTAATCTGTCATGTAGACAGGCAGATAAGACTTATCTATAAATTAAGCAGGGTCACAGAATTAACAATTTAATGGCGTAAGCCTACAACACATTCTGAAGAAATTATAATCACGTTAAGGTGCATTACAGTACCTTTCCAAGTGTTTTCACCAAATATCTTGGGTGGCATTTGGACACTAATGGGCCTCTATTTTGAATATGAAGATGTATGGAAATGGAGGACAAAATTTGCTTGTGTTTCTCTTGGTCTCTGTCTTTAAAATTCCCCAATTAGCTTAAGCTTGTTTTATGAGAGTCACCTCCGAAAGTTATCCAGCTTCAGCCCATGGGAGCCTTCAGTGCATTTACATAATCAGCCACTGCTAAGCACTCCAACTGCTGTTTGACCTAAGACACGCAATGCCACACTTACAGACAAGTCACCACACAACCCAATCAGACATGCTTTTGTCATAAAGGGCTCTTGATCTCTCTGCCTCTTCTGATATGTCCTGCACAACTCCCTTTAGACACAAATTTGTAATCCTTAAACTAGGTGCTCGGCATGTACCCCAGTACAGTGAAGGATTAACTACTGTTTTAAAGTCAAAGCCAGAACAACTCTGCTGTTAGCTCTGATCCCCCTTGTGTATGGAGCAATTAAACAAAACCATCCCCATATCGGTTACAATTTGTGGCCAATTAGACACAGATAAAGTAATAGGTCCAGGGTTAAAACTATTAGAAGAGAAAGAGTGTCCCTGACCTTAAAGGAATAGTTCACCCAAAAATGAAAATTCGCTCATTTACCCTCATGCCTTCCCAGATGTGTATGACTTTCTTTCTAAAGCAGAACACAAAATACATTTTTTGGAAGAATATTTCAGATCTGTAGGTCCATAAAATGCAAGTGTATGGGTGTAAAATTTTTGAAGCTCCAAAAAGCACACACAGCCATCATAAAAGAAATCCATACAACTCCAGTGGATTAATTAATGTCTTCTGAATCTAAATGCTAGGTGTGTGTGTGTAAGAAATAGATCAATATTTAAAAAAAAAAACCATTTATATACATTTATTTTTATTATTATTTTTACCAAAAATGCTTACGGCCAGCTGTGGTTTGCACGTTGACGAGGGTGGCGTTCAAACTGCTTCTCACGTGACATAAGCTTAAGCCTCCTTAGCATAGATATTCATAAGTTGATACTCTATTAGCAGCTTCAGAAGACATTAATTAATCCACTGGAGTCTAATGGATTATGTTTATGATGGCTAGATGTGCTTTTTGGAGCTTCAAAAATCTGGCACCCATTCACATTTTATAGACCTACAGAGCTGAAATATTCATCTAAAAATCTTTGTTTGTGTTCATACACATTTAGGATGACATGAGGGTGATTGTTGATGTCATGGGATTGTTCACCCAAATATTGAAAATTCAGTCATCATTTACACACCCTCATATTGGTACAACCCCATATGGCTTTCTTTTCTCCATAGAAAACACACACACACACACACACACACACACACACACACACACACACACAAAGAGTTAGACAGAATGTTAGAGACTGCCAGCCCCAGAAAACTACTCGCATTTATTGTATTATTTTTTTTCTTCATACAATGATAGGTGACAGAGGCAGTCTGTCAATATCATTGTGCATCAGCATCTAATTTTGTCTTCCATGGAAGAAAGTAAGTCATGAGGTTAGGAGGATTATTTGCATCATACCAGAGTCAATGTATGTTGATGCCTTCAAAGCACATGGAGCCATGAAAAGAATGAACAGTTTAAATGGGTAAGGGTCACTGACTTTTACGAGAGACAGGGTTGATGTTGCAACAGAAAGATTGAAATTATCCTTAAGACGGCCCATGCCATCACAGTGAAGCCAGCAGACAAGAATGCTTTGCTCTGCTTTACTTGTAGGCGTGAAAGACAAATCGCAAATTCAATCAAGCCGGTATTGCTAATCCAAGCAGCAATATCCTAATGTAGGGGAGAAGGCAGCAAGTGGAACGATGCCACACTGGTTACAGAGAGCCAACCTGAGTTAATGAATGAGAAATAATTCTGTTTAGTGAACACAATCATTCAGCAGCTTGACACAGAATGGAGATAACACCGGTTACATAACACTGAGCAAAATAGTTTGGAAATGTCATGCTTTCGAATATCAAACAGTGTGGTTTATCTTATTTTGCGAGAGCTATTGTATTGAGGGCAGAGTGATCTGATTGATTTGGTTAGTGTGTTGCAGAGGGGGTGCCTTTTCGTGTCAGTAGATTATATTTTTTGTCCCCACAGAGAGCTATAAAGCGTGCATATCACCATCTGTTAAGCTTTTTTTATCGCACTGCTCCATTCCGCTCTGCTCTGCCTGAGGGTAAAGCGAGGTTTCTGCAGCTAAGCCTCTCAATCTATTACATTCCACGGTGCAGTATTCGTCTCAAAATCATTACTAGCCAAACAGGAGAGCTGGATATAGACCAGTGTCAAAAATTAGCCAGGCTTGGGCCACAAAATGCTACAGAAAGTGACAAGCTTGCACATATTTCTAGTGTGGGGGCAAAAATGCCACATAGTGAATTCCTACATTCTTTTATCTGATATATTTTATGGTATTTAGGTGTTTCTTCAGTGTCAGGCAATTTCATGTCCCAGGGGTTGATTTTAATTCAAACAGATTTCAGCTTTTTTCCTTTGGGGAAAAAATACCTTCTTTTCTAGTTTTCCCCCAAAAGTTAGTGTAATTTTAACCAAGCTGACAAAAATGTCTTGAGATGAAACAAGCTATATATTTTGCAATCAAGCTGTAATTTTGCCAAATTATGCTGAAAGTGTGAAAATATTATTTGATAGTGTGTATTTAGGATACATAAAATGGTTGCTATGAAATTAACCTTTGAAAGGCAGTGGAGTCAACCATGTTATTTCACAAATGTTAAAGAGACACTGTGGTGGGAAGTTCATGACTTTCAGAAAAAAATAGATAAGTCTCCTGTTGATGCATGTGCATGCAATATTGGACATTTGTTTGTAGACAAAAAAAACAAAACAAAACAAAACAGTGAGTGTGAAAAATGTTATAGCAAAAGTCCACGGTGCCAAAATTCCCCAAAGTTAAAGAAATACCCATTTATCTCTGTTAAATTTAGCATATTTTATGGTTATAGCTATTTCACAGTTTTTATCTTTTGTATTGGGAGCCCCTGCAATAGAAAATATTTTTTGCTTTCAGCTAGGGAAAAGTATTGTGATGATCAGATTAAGTATAGCTATTATACAGTGTATCCGGAAAGTGTTCACAGCACTTCACTTTTTCCACATTTTTTATGTTACAGCCTTATTCCAAAATGGATGAAATTAATTATTTTCCTCAAAATTCTACAAACAATTCCCCATAATGACAATGTGAAAAAGTTTTGCAAATGTATTAAAAAAAAAATAAAAAATCACATGTACATAAGTATATTCACAGCATTTGCTCAATACTTTGTTGAAGCAATTTGGCACCAATTACAGCTTGACACACCTATTTTTGGGCAGTTTCTCCCATTTCTCCTTGCAGGACCGCTCAAGCTCCAAGTTGGATGGGCAGTGCATTTTCAGATCTCTCCAGAGATGTTCAATCAAGTTCAAGTCTGGGCTCTGGCTGGGCCACTCAAAGACATTCACAGAGTTGTGCTGTAGCCACTCCTTTGTTATCTTGGCTGTGTGCTTAAGGTCGTTGTCCTGTTGGAAAATGAACCTTCGTCCTCAGTCTGAGGTCCAGTGTACTCTGGAGCAGGTTTTCATCAAGGATGTCTCTGTACATTGCTGCATTCATCTTTCCCTCGATCCTGACTAGTTTCCCAGTTTCTGTCACTGAAAAATATCCCCACAGCATGATGCTGCTACCACCATGCTTCACTGTAGGGATGGTGTTGCCTGGTTTCCTCCAGTCATGACGCTTGCCATTCAGGCCAAAGAGTTCTATCTTTGTTTCATCAGACCAGAGAATTTTGTTTCTCATGGTCTGAGAGTCCTTCAGGTGCCTTTTGGCAAACTCAAGGTGGGCTGTCATGTGCCTTTTACTGAGGAGTGGCTTCCGTCTGGCCACTCTACCATACAGGCCTGATTGGTGGAGTGCTGCATAGATGGTTGTTCTTCTGGAAGGTTCTCCTCTCTCCACAGAGAAACGCTGGAGCTCTGTCAGAGTGACCATCGGGTTCTTGGTCACCTCCCTGATTAAGGCCCTTCTCCCCTGATCTCTCAGTTTGGTCTGGCGGCCAGCTCTAGGAAGAGTCCTGGTGGTTCCAAACTTCTTCCATTTACGGATGATGGAGGCCACTGTGCTCATTGGGACCTTCAATGCTGCAGACATTTTTCTGTACCCTTCCCCAGATCTGTGCCTCAATACAATCCTATCTCAGAGGTCTACAGACAATTCCTTGGACTTCATGGCTTGGTTTGTGCTCTGACATGCACCGTTAACCGTGGGACCTTTTATAGACAGGTGTGTGCCTTTCCAAATCATGTCCAATCAACTGAATTTACCACAGGTGGACTCTAATGAAGTTGTAGAAACATCTCAAGGATGATCAGTGGAAACAGGATGAACCTGAGCTCAATTTTGTGTGTCATGGCAAAGGCTATGAATACTTATGTACATGTGATTTTATAGTTTTTTTATTTTTAATAAATTTGCAAAGATTTCAAACAAAATTCTTTCATGTTATCATTATGGGGTATTGTTTGTAGAATTTTGAGAAAAATAATGAATTTAATCCATTTTGGAATAAGGCTGTAACATAACAAAATGTGGAAAAAGTGAAGCACTGTGAATAATTTCCGGATGCACTGTATATATATTATATGCTATTCTCTCCTATTTTATTTTTTTTATGCAATAGCATATTGTAATATTTTAAACTTGTCCTTTGATATTGCATATGTAACTGGTCTCTGGCACTGATAACCAGGCAGAGTTTTGTCATGAGCTCAGCTAACTGTCTGCATCTAATGAGACATTTACAGAGAGACAAAGAGAGACAGCCTGGTAATATAAGGATAGTTTATGCTCAATTTCACACTAACCCCCAGGTCTCACTCACCCACATGGATATCTGTGTAAGCAGAGCCTCAGTGGAGGCCCAGGTGCTAAAAGCTTAGCCCAGAGTATAATTTACTGTCAATGTGCATCTGCTGCTGATAAGGCTTCAAACCTGTAATACGGTGTAAATGCTAAGTAGAATATAATTATGCAAGTTTGTAGGACTTGTGATGCTGTTACGGGATAGTGGAACCATTTGGTGCAAGCTTATACAGACATTCCAATATTTTACTTGTTTTTGTGAACTTTTTATTTCTGTTTTAATGAATCTGTTTTCCCCTCTCTTTTCCAGCCTATTCCCAGCACATGGAAAACCATATCAGCCCTCTGAGCTCTCTGAACCAACCGTTGCCCTCAGTGCAGTCTGGACGCTACTCCCCGACCCCAAAGACCATGATGGGCGATGATGACATCCCCAGGTACAATTCACCTGTCTCAATAACGACACTGTTTTTTCAGGGTTATTTATATGACTAGTTGAAGAGATAGTTTGCTCATTCCTTTAATCAGTTTGGATATACATTCATTGGCTCCCAGGAGCTTATTCTCTTTTTTTTTGGCATTCTCTGTTCTTCCTTATCATCATCGTCCTCTTTTTATCCATGATCTTCTCACTCCATTTTCCCCAGCCTCCATTCTCTGCCTACATAAGGCTGGTAAGGAAGAAGTTGTGAAATATTAACAGGTGCTCAACTGTGATAGAAGCAGCTCCATCATTTGACATTCTTTGGGGTATCCCACCTTTTTATTTTCTTTCTCTGCTACCCAAGTTCTTTAACATAAAACTGACAATTTACACAAGGTTTATTTCTGCTCCAGACTTACTTAAAACGTACTTCTCTGTCTGCTCGTATGAATGCACACATCATAAGAAAGTGATTCACTGCTGTTCAAATGCACTTTGGATCACATCATTTATATGTATAAATGTTTTCCATCTGAAAGGACTAAATATTAAATGAAAAAAAAAAATTAAATAAATTGCAAAGTAATCTCTTCAGTAAAGTAATCTCTTCAGTAATCAAAATGCTTGTTCAATTTAACTCTATTCTAATTACCGATGATTTAAATTGTATTTGTAGTGGAATATAGTTACTTATATTTTGTATTTTAAATATGTATTCCCGTTACATTTATTCCGTTACTCCCCAACCCTGTCAATAAGGTAATGTGTTGCCTGAAAAGGTCAGTGCATTACTGCACATCCATGATGTTCAGGATGATAACATGAGCAGTTTGATAGGCCAGATGCTCTAGAACCAGTTGAGAGGATCTGAACTTTGATATACTGTAATTCACTGGCATATGGCAGGCTGAGAAACTTGTGCTTGTGATGATTTACTGGGTTTGATCCAATGTAATTTTAGGAATTGCCATACTTTAACCCTTGAACACATAAATTGGTTAAACATTGCACACCCGGCTACATATTGGCAGTAAGTTTTACATGAAGTGATGTTTTGATCTGCCATTCCAGGCATTTCTCAATTAAGGTGTCTTGGACCATGTGAATTGACTTAACATTTAGTTTAATATTTTTTTTAATTATAAGGGAATTGCATCACTAACCCTTGAATGAAAAAATGGGTTCTCTATGACCCATATGTGTTTACTATTGTATTCAATGCATTCACTGGTATTACTCTTGAAATACATTGATTGTTTTCTTTTTTAATTTTTATGTAATTAATTATATTAAATACCATGTTCATGTTCATATTTATGTGTCATATGCAAGTATAGCTAGTTGTCATTTAGCCCAGGGTTTCTCAAACTTTTTTGAACCAAGGACCCCTTTCATGATGTCAATTTGTTGGTGGACCCAAGCCCCACACCCACCATCACAAAAAATATTATATGATTTACTAAAAGTATAAAATTAGGTCAGTGAGTTCCAATAAGTTTAAATGCATACAATATAAAACTTGCAGAACTGCCAAGCACTACTGTCGTGTTGTGTGAGGCTTCTGTGTGCAAAGTGTTTCAATTGCATTTACATCCAGCGATTGTACAGCAATTATCAAGTGAGGAATACGACAACACAAGAGATTCATTTCAGAGTGAGCACAAGCAATCACCAGATTGTTTCTAGTCACCACGGATTTAACAAGAAGCTTGATAGTCAATCATCAATTAATACTAACTTATATTATGAAAGAGGTATACTTTGTCTAGGCTTGTGTATATTCACACTCTGTATAACTTGAAATACATGTTGTTAACCCCTTCTATTTTTACCAGATGAAGTAACAGCTCTGTGTCTCAATTTATGATGGATATTGTCCAAAGTAATCTGCAGAAACTCCTGTAAATAACGCGTGTAAAAAGTAATTTCCACTCTAGTCATCTTGAAGCGAGATTAAATCACCAAGCAGAGTCGCTGTTACCATGGGATGAGTCCTCACACTTAATTTGTGGTCCGGAATCTACAACTTTTTTATACAGTGGATATAAAAGTCTACACACCCCTGTTAAAATGCCAGTTTCATGTGATGTAAAAGAATGAGACAAAGATAAATCATGTCAGAACTTTTTTCACCTTTAATGTGACCTATAACGTGAACAATTCAATTGAAAAAAATAAAAACTGACATCTTTGAGGGGAAGAAAAAAAAACAATTCACAATAACCTGGTTGCATAAGTATGCACACCCTTAAACTAATACTTTGTTGAAGCACCTTTTGATTTTATTTCAGCACTCTTTTGGGTAGGAGTCTATTAGCATGGCACATCTTGACGTTGCAATATTTGCCCACTCTTCTTTGCAAAAGCACTCCAAATCTGTCAGATTGCGAGGACATCTCCTGTGCACAGCCCTCTTCAGATCACCCCACAGATGTTCAATTGGATTCAGGTCTGGGCTCTGGCTGGGCCATTCCAAAATGTTAATCTTCTCCTGGTGAAGCCATGCTTTTGTGGATTTGGATGTGTGCTTTGGGTCATGTCATGCTGAAAGGTGAACTTCCTCTTCATCTTCAGCTTTCTAACGGACGCCTTAAGGTTTTGTGCCAAAATTGCCTGGTATTTGGAACTGTTCATAATTCTCTTCACCCTGACTAAGGCCCCGGTTCCAGCTGAAGAAAAACAGCCCCAAAGGATGATGCTGCCACCACCATGCTTCACTGTGGGTATGGTGATCTTAGGGTGATGTGCAGTGTTGTTTTTGCACCAAACATACCTTTTGGAATTATGGCCAAAAAGTTCAACCTTGGTTTCATCAGACCATAACACATTTTCCCATGTGATTTTGGGAGACTTGATGTTTCTTTTTGCAAACTTCAGCTGGGCTTGGATGTTTTAAAAGGCTTCTGTCTTGCCACCCTACCCCATAGCCCATTCATATGAAGAATACGGGAGATTGTTGTCACATGTAGCACACAGCCAGTACTTGCCAGAAATTCCTGCAGTTCCTTTAATGTTACTGTAGGCCTCTTGGAAGCCTCCCTGACCAGTTTTCTTCTCATCTTTTTATCAATTTTGGAGGGACGTCCAGTTCTTGGTAATGTCTCTGTTGTGCCATATTTTCTCCACTTGATGATGACTGTCTACACTGAACAGCTGAACTTTATTTGTGATTAATCAGAGTCACTTTAAATGATGGCAGTTGTGTAATGACTTCTATTTAACATGAGTTTGAATGTGACTGGTTAATTCTGAACACAGCCACATCCCCAGTTATAAGAGGGTGTGCACACTTATGCAACTTATTGTAAGTTTTTAAATTTTTCCCCCACAAAGATTTCGGTTTTTCAATTGACACATTATAGGTCACATTAAAAGTGGAAAACGATCTGACATGATTTATCTTTGTCTCATTCTTTTACATCACAAAAACCTGGCATTTTAACAGGGGTGTGAAGACTTTTTATATCCACTGTATAGGCTGTTAGAATAAATAGTTCTAAACTTCTCTTATGTAGAATTTTTAAACTATCATTAGCTTTATATTGAGTAGTTTTTCCTTTTTTTTCTATTGCTTATTTGATTACAAAAGTGCAAAACAATGTTCACAATTTAGGCATTTTCCACATTTGAGAAACACCAGTTTGAGAAACACTGATTTATCCAATGCCTTTATCAAAAGTGCATGACATTATACACCAGGGCTCTTCAACTACATTCTTGCAGGTGCCAGATTAACCAGAAGAAAACTTGAAGGTGACCAAGATATTTTCCATATCTATCTTAGCTAGCACTTTCATTGCATGTAAAATGTTACTTAAAAAGCACCACTAATGCTGTGCATTTATTCATATTAAAATAGTCACAAGGTGTACTGTATTGAAATATAATTTTTTTAAGGTCAGGCTATGTTGCTCTGTAAAATCTGGCTGAAGAACAAACATGACTTATACTCTTAACTAACAAATACATTTTGATCAACTTTACTTTGTAAATGTGAATTTGCACACAATAGCCAGCGCAGGAGCCAGATTTTTGTGCAGTTAATCTTTGTCAAAAGAAAAACAAGCTGAGTTGATGCTATTTGTGATTGAGAGGGCTGACTCACAGCTGTATAGAACCAAATATATTCAGGATATTTGCAGGTTCGGTTTCACAGTATCACTTTTTTACGAGCCCTACAGACCCTGAACCGATGAGACATGCCCGTTTGACACTTTAATAATAGTGAATAAATGCAAACATTTTCAGCGCATTTTCTTTGAACGTTTGGTATTCGGAAATTATTTCTCTTTTGTTGGTTAAGATGTGCTGACAATATTTCTACATCTGCGGTGATAATTTTTTACATCTGTAGATTTGACTGCACTCCACACAACTGATCTTTTTACATAAAAACATTTGATCAAAAAGAAGCAATCAAATGCTCACCTAAACAATGCGACCCATGTTTAGCAAAACAGTGTAACTGAACTATTGCCAGAAAAGCTTAAACATGTACTCCAGTCTGGACAACTAATGATGGCTGAATGCTTTTGCATGCACCATTGAGCATTGTTAAACCTACTGCTGATTGCTGAGGCTCATGCCTATGAATGCTGAGCTGTGCACAGAGAGCACTCTGGTATTTCAGATGGCGAGACAGCTTGATCAAAAATCAGTCGAAGGGTCAGACAAAAATGTTTGGTGGGCAAATTTGGCCCACAAGCTGCCAATTGACTATCCCTGTTATACACGTTACAGGGACTGTCCTCATATAGCAGCTACCTAGAGTAATATACAAATAAAGCAACATAAGTTGTTTGTGTAAGCAGAGTTGTTGAGACATTTCATGCTACCTTATAGCATCAGTATTCAAACGTAGAGCTATGGCGAAAAACCACAGGATATTTTGTGGTGTAGAATAATGCTATGTGCAATAGACAGGCTTCCCACGGACATGGAAAACCTGGAAATATCAGGGGATTTTAAAATTGTGATTTCCAGACCTGGAAAATTCATAGAAATTAATAAAATCTTCAAAGTCATGGAAAAATCATCTAATTTTGTTATAGTTAGTACATTATGTATTATGATCTGTCCTAAATTATTTAATCGGGGTGTTGGGGGCACTAAAATTGTAATTGGATTGAAATTTCACGCCAGCGAGTTTATATGTCATGTTATTTAGAATACCTGACCAATAAGAGACAACGATGTGCCGCTAATCCCCACCCATTTTAGGATTCAATGGTGTGGTTTTATTTTTTACAAATTTGCGATTATGTGATTTCGGTACCATTTTCAAAATGAAAGGCTTTAGGGTTAGGTTTCAAGTTATGGAAATGTCATGGAAATGTATTTGTTGAAAAGAGTGGGAACCCTGAATAGAGTCGAACCAGACCAGCCGTGCATTTTAAGACACTTTTCCACTGCACGTCACGGTTCGAATCACCTCAACTCTACTCGCTTTACTTTTGTGAGCTTGCTTTTGCACTGCAGTTATTGCCATCTCAACGTGGCTGGGATTATAGGCTCATCGTCATAGTTGCGCCGCCTCTACTGCCGTGACATCAACTTAAACACGATACAAATGGATCAAAATGATAACACGACCGCAAGCTGTTAGCTACTAGCTTATTGTGCTGCATAGTGATTTTTCACAAGTGTAACAGTTAAATTGGCCTGGTTGTTATAGAAGCAAGCTTCCAGTAGCTGGTCAGCTAAATAAAGTGAATCTTTTTTTAAGCGGAGTATAGAGTTAACGTAACAAAACATACCATCCTTCATCGTGGATCAACGCCAGTCCAGGGCACCCTCCCTCCCATTGCTCGCTGGTTTAGATAGTGTCCATTTGGTCGAACCATTTCCACTTTTCCTTGATGGTTCTGTAGTCAATTTTAAGTTTTTTTTAACACTGTTTGTAGGTCCGGTGTTAGCCATTTGCGGCCAACAGCTGAGACACTTCCTGAGAGACTTTTTCGTTTCGCTTATCGCTAACGAGTGGACTGTCTGCACCTCGTTTATTGACCCTGGCGTGGTTTTGCGCACAGCCATTTCTTTTTTCACAATTCGAAAGTCGCATGAACAAATTATGGTGCTATTGCTGTTGCTAACTTTAAAACTAGCGGGTTGATGTCACGTTTCGGAAATCCAGTACCGCTGGTAGTGACGATTCTCCCTGACCAATCAGTGATCTGCAGAATTTTTACGTTACATTTAGTATCGGCTCGGCTCGCTTGGAACCTCGACCGAGGTGGTACTAAAAAAGTAACGGGTTCCAGGTACTATCCACGGGTACCAGGTACTATCCACAAAACCCCAAAAAGTGAGCAAAATCGAGTTGAGTTGAGCTGTACCGTGCAGTGGAAAAGCCCCATAAGAGGCCAGTTATATACACAAATCTTACACTCTTAACGGAATATTTCAGGAATGTTGAAATATTAGGTCTAGCACTCTAGTCTCTTATTAAAATGTATAATGTTTAAGTCTTGGGAAACGTTTTCTGTGCCAGCTGTCTGTTTCTGATGCAATAAACACTTTGTACATGCTACCCAAAGGATCTGCAAGTTTTGTGTCATGTGTTTATATGGATGTACAAGGACTGTTTCTCACAGTTCCCCCCATGCTTATGCAGGGAGCCAAGGAAGGTAGTACTGCATCGAGGTTCTACAGGGCTTGGCTTCAACATTGTGGGTGGAGAGGATGGAGAGGGCATCTTTATCTCCTTCATCCTGGCTGGAGGCCCTGCAGATCTGTGTGGAGAGCTGAAGAAAGGAGACCGCCTGGTGTCTGTGAGTATTTGAGCAGCCACTGAAATTTGACCCTCTCATACTGAAGACAATTATCAAATCAGGAGTATTCTGCAGATGAACTGAGCCTTTTTTGCACTAACGGATAGTTCACCCAAAAATGAAAATTCTGTCATCATTTACTCAAACCTGTATGACTTTCTCTTTTCCAATGAACACAAAAGGAGATGTTGGGTAGTTTGTTTGTTACCATTCACTTTTTTTCCATACAATGAAATTGAATGGTGCCCGAGGCTGTCATTCTGCCTAACATCTCCTTTTGTGCTCCATAGAAGAAAGTCATTAGGGTGAGTAAAGTGGGTGAACTGTCTTTGCCCAGTTTATGCAAAAATTGCTGACTTACCATTGTCCCTCTCTCAGGTAAATGGAACAGACCTACGCAGTGCCACTCACGAACAGGCCGCAACAGCCCTGAAGAATGCCGGACAAACCGTCACCATTGTCGCTCAGTACAGACCAGAGGGTGAGGCTCTCACTGAAGGACATTTTGACAGCCCATTAATAACAAATGAGAAATCAATCAGCGATCAGCAGGAGTCGCTTAGCTGTCTTATAACGAGATGTAAAAAGCCAATAAGCCAATACTCCAGTTTTATAGCCATCTATTGGCTCATTTTAGTCATGTCAGGCCCTTAAATAGAACTCATAAAAATAATATATGGATATAGAATCACCCGAAGCTGATAACACATCCTGTCCTATAAGCCATTGTTATTCTTTAAACAATGCTTGTAAATTTTTAGTGGTCTAATGGTCTTTACTTTGTTCCTTTTAAAATGGCTTCTTCATAAGCCTTTCAGTTCTGGACACTAACTGAAGACAATAGAAGTCTCATTTATGAGTGTAGTGTCTCTTTGAGTAAATGGCTGCATTATTTAGGCCATCTAAATCTCCTTTGAACACTCTGTAAATAATTGAAAAATATAGAATTACATTTACTTACAGCTGTGTTTTTCATACCACTTTAACTGTTTTTATAGTACTTGGAGAGTACCTAACATTGTAAGCATGTAAAATTGCACATGTGAACTCTCACATAAAGAGAGATTTCAAAAGAGATGCGAAAGAGGGAGGAGTATGTTGTCCAGGAGGGGTTACACAGAGAGAACATGAACATCGCCCTACAGTATTTCCTTCACTCCTAGAGACAGTATGTAATACACTGTCATTGAGCTCTGGAAATCAGGTAGTAGACAAGTAGACTTCTTCCACAGTATATAAATCTAAATACGAAAGGGTGCATACTGCTTCAAGGATTACCCCTGACCCCAGTGTTGCTGATTGTAAGTACTGTTTTACTTAGTGTGATTAGTAAATGGTAAACTGCGTAAGGTGCGCTAGTTTATGAATATCACTCAAAAAGGCGCTTTTTGATTTTCAAATGGCTTTAAATAACTGATAACTTTTTCATTTTTTGTTGACTTTTTTTCTTTGTGGCATGCAGAGGTGGTATTTTGTTTCAGAGGTGGTTATCTGCTCTCTGATTCCACTGGAGAGAGAACTGGACCCCCCATAAGTACTGCTCGTAGTCAGAGTAAACAGTTTTTCTCTCTCATTTTCTCCCCAACTTGGTGTGGAGATCTGTTTGTGTAAATTAGAGAATGCTGCTGAACTTCAAACTACTATGTGTGACATCAAATGTGCAACACATTTTTTTCCTCATGATGTTGCTCCAATTTTTTTGTTTAAAGTCTTGCATATCTTCTACACATATCTAATTGTATATATGTGTTATGTCTGGTGAGTGGCTGAACAAACTAAAGCACCTAAAAAAGGTTTGTATATCAGCACCACTCTGAGAGTGTTGATGATTTGCTGCCTTGTGTTTTTTAGAGTACAGCCGATTTGAGGCCAAGATCCATGACCTGAGAGAGCAGATGATGAACAGCAGCATTAGCTCAGGCTCGGGATCCCTGAGGACTAGTCAGAAGAGATCGCTATATGTCAGGTACTGGACAGACATCTACAATTCACCATATAGAACTATAAACTGGACACAAGTACTCTTAATTATTATTTATTTATTTTTAATTGTATTGAATAGTTAGAAAGAGATTACTTTTATTTAGTTCATGCACTCATTTAAGTGATTAAGTTGTACATAATAGATATCAGAGGGAAGCTAGCATTTTCAGAGCAGCTACTCAGACTTTGCCACACATGCTGAAATGTAAAGGACGAGTCTGTGTTTCTCTTTTTGATGTTTTCTGCAGAGCGCTGTTTGATTATGATAAAACAAAGGATTCGGGTTTGCCCAGCCAGGGCCTGAACTTCAAGTTTGGGGACATCCTGCATGTTGTGAATGCTTCAGATGATGAGTGGTGGCAGGCACGGCAGGTCACTGCTGAAGGAGAGGTGGAGGAGATGGGCGTTATTCCCAGCAAGAGGAGGTGAGCGAATGAAGCTAGCTTACAAAAATTAGAGGTCTGCACAGGCCTTAAAATAAAGCCTGAACCCAACCGGTACAGACAGATCTTAAGCCGACCTGAACCTGAAGTTCCTTACTCTCTTTGCCATTTCTTCTCCTAGTTTTGAAGCAGTAGACTGGATTTTATGTAAGCATAGTTGGCAACATTCGTAACAGTATAGTAACAGTAAACATACACAGTTTTAACAAGGCACAGTGGCCCCTCAGCACACTAGTGTTGAAGAGAAAAAAGCATTAGATTTTACCGTTTACCATTTAAAACTTTGTAATCTGGAATTATGTCTAACAGTGTAAAAGTCACATGAAGTCCTCTTTGCAGACAGAACTCCTTCAGAACGTTGAATCTTTGCAACACCTGCGCTAAAATCAAGATAGACATAGAGCAATGAATGAAACAGAACGTCTCGAGATGCATTTTAAAACATTTTAGTTTTTTTTTTTACTTGAAATGCTGTGCAATGTTCAAAGACGTCTGTCCAGCATGTGTTTACATAAGGAAACAAATGGAAAATAGCACAGAGGTGCACAAAAACAAGTACAAAATGTTAAACATGATCAGTTACTTACACAATCATTTTCTCAAGATATTTGTATAAGGATGTGGCAACACCTCCTAATATTTTTGAGTCAGAATGTGGTAGACACTTCGGCTGTTTCAGCTTTATGTTTAAAAATGTGTGCTAAGTGTAGAGACTTAGACCCCATTTCCACCTGGTATTAGGATGCTTTTCGGCTGATCCAATGCGGTCATATGAATATGGCTCCCTGTTGATAATTCATGCATGTTTAACATGCCATCTCCAATGGCCTACTTCCTTGGAAGGTGCCTCAACAATACCTGGGAAATAAAAGACTGTTAAAGAGTCATAGACATTGAATCTGGACTGGACCTGAGTCATCCTATATGTTTTGCTGATAGCTCATCTTCAGTATCCCCTAGCACTTGTCTTGAGCTTATGTCCTAATAAAGGGGATTTGTGCTTTAAATGTGTTGTAAAATGGATTAAATGTTGATCAACAGCTACTCTAATCCTGTGTGTTTTCCTTCAAGAGTGGAGAAGAAGGAGAGAGCCAGATTAAAGACAGTAAAGTTCAACTCGAAGTCACGAGAGAAAGGGGTGAGTAAACCATTTCATACCTGCATAGCTACTGAGATAAGATACTGATGTCATCTAAAAGCAGTCAAACTGCTAAGACTCCTCTCCAAAACCTAGTAAACTGCCTTGCTGTCTGCTGTCTACTGCCTACATAAGGAGCAGACTTAGGCAGCCTCCTAAACTATATGGACACTTATAGGTGACTGATTTTGAACACTCATCATTGGCAGCAACTCCACAAGTGACACAAACTGTGTCACATGACAGACTTCAGTTTGATATTAGCATGTTGCTAAGTTAGCAATGAAATACTGTAAAAAGCATTACAATACAGCACAAAGCACACACAATAGATTTTTCTTGACTTGTCCACCATCTTGAATACATTTGGGGGGGTCTGTCCACAAAGGATACATGATGCTGCTTTAGATTTTGGCCAAAATTAGATTTCTTAGACATAGAAGACAGCATAAATATGGCTGGTGTCTACTTTTTGTAACCGCATTCTGTTTAAAATGCTGTCTAGGTAGGAAGCTAACTAGGTTTTGCAATGGAGGTCTTGCGTAGTTGTGGTGTTAGTGTCCAACAAAGCGAAATATCTAACAGTAAATACAATTGAAATGCATTTAAAATTGCTTTTGCTCATGTTCCTACCTCTGTGAAAGTTTGACCAGTTGTAATAATAAATCTCAGTCAGTGCGCTCAGTGGTATTGTAATGTTCTGAATGTCATGTACTAATCAGTCTGCCGTACGAATGGCCCAGTCTAAATTAACAGCATGTGTAACCGCAAGTGCTGCAGGCCCAAGCGGGGCCACATGTTATATAACATATATACTATAACAGTACTGTGAAGCATCTGTAACTCATTAATAAGGCAAATAAGTTAAAAGACCAGACCTGTAGTCATAGCACATTCTGTCTAACATGCCAATAAAGGCAAAACATGCATGATAGGAAAACAGAAGACAATACGCTTGCCATTGATGTTGGACTGCTTGTCCTTCTGTACACCACCCCTTCTTCTCCTCACTCTTCCCTCACTCCTGTCCTATATCAGAACCTTTTTCATACACTTACTACTGTAATACTCTTCAAAAATCTGCAGTGTAAAACCACTAGGCTTATAACTGATCTCTGTGTTAGAATGGATATGCCTGACATGCTGAATGCGATGCACCTGCAATCAGGATGCTGCGTCGCTGCCAATACTCATTGATTTCCAAAAAATACAGCCTTGTAGAACTACTTAACCATACTAATAATTGTATGAATTTTACATACAGGCTCTTTTTTCTGTCCTTGTGCCTATACATCAAATATGGTGAACAAGGAAATCAGCCAAACTTGCTCTTTGTTTTGTCCTGCTGATAAGGAAAGTAGCCAAAATCAAAGCAGTTATAGGCCTCCACATGCTTCTGGCACCCTCACAAAGCTTCTCAACCTCTGCATGCAAATACAGCCACTCTGTCCATCTGCCTTCACAAGCTTTCTCTCTTGTGTTTCTTTGGGTCTAATACTCCAATCCATTAATTTTTCACTTCAGTTCTTGATGCATTTCATACATATTTCTGAGTTTGTGTTGTCCTCCACCACTTAAAACAGAAAGTTAACACCTATCTACAATAAATTGTGAATGACTTATTATGGCAGTGGCATTTGACTTGAAATGGTTGATTAAACCATCAGAGATCCACAAATCCAAGAGCAGAAAACCCATATTTTATTATCTCCATACGTACATTAGACATCTTTCCCTGCCCTTCTTTTCTTTTGCCCTCCCCTTCCTTTACTTCCTCAGCAGTCCCTCAATGACAAGCGTAAAAAGAACCTCTTTTCCCGCAAGTTCCCCTTCTACAAGAACAAGGAGGCGAGTGAGCAGGAAACAAGCGATGTGGACCGTAAGTACAGACAGTCCCGCCACTGAAAGCAGCACCACTGGGCAAGAATAGGGTAGCAGGTCATAAAGACAGAGGTGGGCACTGCTCCACTGGGCACAGCGGGCATCCTAGCCCTCTTTAGACATAACGGCACCATGTGCTTACATATCCAGCGGACAAAGGTGTGTGAACCTCAGAAAAGCTTGGTGCCTGCTGTGTCCAGTGGCTGGACCAGGCCTCAGACTGTCTCAGTAACCCATGTACTGTTGTGGTTGTTGTCTCTCTTGTTGCTTCTTTCCTGACTGCTCCACAGGACAACCCAGATGACATGCTATCCAAAGGCCAGAGTAAGTGTCCCCTGTAGATGTCCACTTGGCCACCTCTATGCCAGACCTTAATTCTCACTTTGTTTTTCTGACATCTCATTGCGCTCACTCTCATAGATCATGCTGATCTTTCTCTAAAGAGCATGTTTAGTCCCAGAGTGCAAGAGCCATTTCTCCAGACACTTTTTACACTTTACACTAGCATCAGACATCCCAGTCTCTTACTGTTGGTTATGGTGGAGGGTTGGGATTTTCCCTCTAGGCTATATGGAATCTTCCATTATTCAGTATCTGCTTATGTTATCTTGGCTTGATATTCATAATCTATAGATTTTCCCCTAGAACTATAAGCTACGGAGTCTCTTAGAGGACAGGGAGGGAATTTATTTTCTGAAATAGTTTGCATTCCCTCACAATAAGTTTTGTTTGTAACAAGCAACTGTACCATCATAAAATATATTCATGATTGACCAAGAATAAGACTGCATTGTATTAATGTGGCATCATACATTCTAGCTATTATGTTTGCAGTTTTCTACAGTTGACTCCTTAAAGGTGCACTAAGTAATTTTATTTTGTTTTGCTCTTATTCATCTTCCTAAACAAGTGATACAACATAGAGCTGTTGAGGTTGTTGTCCAAGAGAATTTGCCATGGGTTACTACCTCTGTATTTTCCTATGGGTTTTTATAATAGGGTTTTTTAACTTAAAAATAAGGTTTGGGGTAAACAATACTTGATACGTGGACATTTAGTTGTACAATTCTTAAAAACTGACAGTCATACTTAAAACATGTATTTTGAAATCATATTGAACTAAATTCTTTTTTTTTTTTTTTTTAAATACACTGCAGCTTCAGAATGTAAATTTGAGGTATGAAAGTGTGTCATTTACATTGTAGAACAAATTGTCCACATATCATCATTAATATTTACTACAGACCTTATTTTACACAGAAATTAAAAACACCATTATTATAAACCATCATTAGGAAAATCCAGAGGGAACCCATGGCGAATTCTCTTCCGGGTTCGCCTACAATTGACGTCACAGCTGAACAGCTCTGTTGTTGGACTTTGTAATTGACACCTTTCGAGTGGATACATTATGCCATTGTAGAAATACCCTATTCACTGGTGTATTTGTCACCCATGATTTATTTATTCTGCAACTGAAAATGTCAAAAAACATTGCAGGGTTACTGAGAAAAAGTAATTAGTATTCACCTGGTCATACAATTTTAACATAGCAGCCACCGTTTCTTTTAGTGAGAGTTTTTTTTTTTAAGGAATAGTCCACCCAAAAATCCAAACCTGTATGACTTTCTTCAGTGGAACACAAAAGGAGACACCCCACCCCAGGTTTAAATATGAGAGTTTGGAAATGTTGAGTAGATGATAACAGAATTTAAATACACTCACCTAAAGGATTATTAGGAACACCATACTAATACTGTGTTTGACCCCCTTTCGCCTTCAGAACTGCCTTAATTCTACGTGGCATTGATTCAACAAGGTGCTGAAAGCATTCTTTAGAAATGTTGGCCCATATTGATAGGACAGCATCTTGCAGTTGATGGAGATTTTTGGGATGCACATCCAGGGCACGAAGCTCCCGTTCCACCACATCCCAAAGATGCTCTATTGGGTTGACATCTGATGACTGTGGGGGCCATTTTAGTACAGTGAACTCATTGTCATGTTCAAGAAACCAATTTGAAATGATTCGAGCTTTGTGACATGGTGCATTATCCTGCTGGAAGTAGCCATCAGAGGATGGGTACATGGTGGCCATAAAGGGATGGACATGGTCAGAAACAATGCTCAGGTAGGCCGTGGCATTTAAAAGTGCATTGGCACTAAGGGGCCTAAAGTGTGCCAAGAAAACATCCCCCACACCATTACACCACCAGCCTGCACAGTGGTAACAAGGCATGATGGATCCATGTTCTCATTCTGTTTACGCCAAATTCTGACTCTACCATCTGAATGTCTCAACAGAAATCGAGACTCATCAGACCAGGCAACATTTTTCCAGTCTTCAACTGTCCAATTTTGGTGAGCTCTTGCAAATTGTAGCCTCTTTTTCCTATTTGTAGTGGAGATGAGTGGTACCCGGTGGGGTCTTCTGCTGTTGTAGCCCATCCACCTCAAGGTTGTGCGTGTTGTGGCTTCACAAATGCTTTGCTGCATACCTCGGTTGTAACGAGTGGTTATTTCAGGCAAAGTTGCTCTTCTATCAGCTTTAATCAGTCGGCCCATTCTCCTCTAACCTCTAGCATCAACAAGGCATTTTCGCCCACAGGACTGCCGCATACTGGATGTTTTTCCCTTTTCACACCATTCTTTGTAAACCCTAGAAATGGTTGTGCGTGAAAATCCCAGTAACTGAGCAGATTGTGAAATACTCAGACCGGCACCAACAACCATGCCACGCTTAAAATTGCTTAAATCACCTTTCCCATTCTGACATTCAGTTTGGAGTTCAGGAGATTGTCTTGACCAGGACCACACCCCTAAATGCATTGAAGCAACTGCCATGTGATTGGTTGATTAGATAATTACATTAATGAGAAATTGAACAGGTGTTCCTAATAATCCTTTAGGTGAGTGTATTTTGGTGAACAACTACTTAAATATAAGTGGGGGGGAAAAATTGTGTAACTTTAAGTTGCAGAAGAGAGGACACTGTTACAGTTGTTTTTCTCAGGAAGAGTGCTGTTTCCCTCTAGTGGTATGTATGCGGAATCCTTCACTGTAGTTCTACTTCTGCTCTCATTTTAAGTCACCTCATGAATCATCATGTTCTCTTGTTCTTGGTTTTCATCATCCGTTCCCCCTCTGTTATGATTTCAGAGCATGTGACCTCAAATGCCAGTGATAGTGAGAGTAGTTACCGTAAGTTCTTCCTTTCATTGAGCCCTTCATCCGTCGTTCTCGTCTGAATTTCCTGTTTTTCTTTCACACATTTAACAATGTCATGCTCTCTCTGTCTGTGCTATGCAGTATTACCCTTTGTGTATGGGAGATCCATCATAGTGTATAAACAATAATGTATTATATAAAGTGTGGTAAAGGCTTCGCTGCTTCTGAATGACCAAGCAGTGTTATTCAGGACTTCTTAAGAGTTTACATTGCTCAACAAACATCAGCGCCCACCTCCGTCTATCTGAGCAGTACTGCAGTGAGACAGGCTGGGTAATGTACTTGAAGCCTCACAGATACAATACCAAAATCAATCAGTGAGCCCTCCGTCAGGCCCTGGCTCAGTCTCCATAGCAACAGTGCACCCCCCATCACTTTTCAGCCCTTGCCCTCTCTCTGTCAGAAACAGAGTCACAGCGGTGCTATATCAAAGCCACTCTAAAGATATTACTATACTGTCTCACGGGGGCCAGATATTACACACACAACTGTGATCCGCAGCACAGACAGCAGATTACGGCTAGGTTTCCCCAACTAACTCGCAATACAATGCACATTGTGATACATATAGTATGACACAGTATACACAATGTATCACATCATCATAATTGAATTGCTCTTGAAACTACACCAAACACTTGAAAGTGAATATGTGATATCAGTTTCAATTACTCTTTTATGGTTCACTTTACTTTCATACAGGAAATAGAGTATAGAATGTTTAGTTTTTTACACCTCATCCTCTAGAAGCGTTCTGACGGTACTGAGAAATGGCAGTTTGATTTTCAGCTTATTTAAACAAATTTTTCTTCATTTAAAAATGTAGGAAATAATAATGTTTTACAGAATAACCAATACAAAATGTTAATAGAAGGATCCAAAGTATCTACGGAATTTCATGAGAAACAAAATCGTAATGTATTGGTGTAGAATTGTATCGGCACTAGGGATGTAATCGTAAGGAATTTAACAATTTGGATTCCTCTTAATGATTCCATTAATGATTCTTTTTGTACTTTTGAAGAAGAAAAATTTGGAAATAAGAAATGCATTTTTTATTGGATTTACTGCCTTCAGCTGCATGTTATCAAATGAGGCATGATTTTATATTTTAACAGAACAGATTCTTGCGTTAATACAGACTTTAATATAGATGTTTTATTTATTTATACATTTTTGTAAAATACCACTAATTACAACAAACATTTAATGTGTATTTTTAACTACACATATTAACAACCATCTAGGAATTTCTTTAAGTCTCACATGCCTCATGCAGCCTACACATAACACAGTAACAATTCTTGGTTTATTTAGATTTGGACATGATGAAATGGATGACGTGCGCTTCATTAAATTTTGCATTCACTACAAAGAACAGGCTGATAAGAATCATTAATTCGGGTGGTAGCACTGTATGATTTGCACTGTAGATTCAAAAGAACCGACGCATTAGAGTCATTTGTTCGTAATTCGGGTTATACTGGTTGTGCTGTATGTTCTGCACTGCTGATTCAATAGCAGCATCGTAATTCTGCTGAATGGTAGTGCAGGAAACACTGTCAGGGTATTTTAGGGAATTATGCACTTTCAAGAAATGTTAATGAACCAAAAGTCATGAAAATTATTTGGTTCTGGTATTTATTTATTTGAAATGGAACAAGAATAAGAACCGGTTCTTGGATTCCAACCCTAATCAGCATAGCCCATTCATTCAACAGCTGTTCATGTCTTATGGACAGTGGCTGAGTTGAGATAGTTGAGACTGTAGTCTGTGTGATCTCTCATATATAATAAGACAATAACTAACAAAATCACCCAATTAATGTTTTGTTTCACATATGCCTTGAACTCTAACTTTTTTTAACACTGCTTTGCTGGGGGGAGGAAATAATTAATATTTTGTTCTTAAAGTAAATTTTCGATCTAATCATTTGATTGACTAAAATATGATACAATTAAAACAGTTTGCCAGTCACTTTTTAAAGTACATCACAGGCCCTTACAAATTCTACCTTATCAATTTAATGAGCATTGTTCATTCACTTACATTGATCACATTTCTGCGCTTAACTCAAAATGCACAGGTGGGCCACAAGTGAGCCTTAAGGCAGGTGCACACTGTATGATTTTGGCCACTATTCTGCCGTCTGAGACCAATTTCAAGAATCCTAAAGGATGTCTCTCGTCGCAGGGCAAAATCGGCAATCTTACAATGTTCATTGTGACCTGTTCACAGACGCCGATTAATAGCTTTTGCGATGATCTTCAGCCTCCGATGAAATTTGGCCAGTTTCTGAAATTTAGCATTGCAGTTGTATAGTGTGACTGTTATTACGACGGCCAGATGCGATATTCAGCTACTCTATCGCACCCAAAAGAATCCTGCTCCGCGTCTGGACCATAGCAACATTTGTGCCCAGTTATCACTCTACTCAAGCACTTTCAATGTTTTTTCTTCTTTTCGTTTTATATAAAAAGTTTTAATAAATAAATAAATAAGCTGAAAACACTCAGAGAAAAGTGTAACACGTCAGCAATATGAAAGCGTTATTCTCTGAATTAAACAAATACAGAGCTTACAAAATGAAGATCAATAAATTGTTACATTTTTTAAAAAAATTCTTTACATTTATCATGCATTTCCTTTACAACATTATTTTAATTTTAATATCTATTTTACTTTTAATAAATTTATTTTAAACATCTGTAAACTTCTTTAGTTAAGATTCACACCACTCCAATTATTTATAAATAAATAAAATACAATAGAATGATTGAACAGTTTATACTGGTAAGTATTCATGGGACGTTTTAATCCAAATCAGCAAATACAGTTGGATACAATTATAGAAATCTATGTCATGTTTGTGCATCATCCATAGGGAATTTGCAAGTGTGATATATTATCAGCCTTTATGAATTTTCTAAATTTTGCGTGACCTATAGGTTAATAATCTAAAAGAGGAGAAAGACGTACTATAATCCACCTTTTTT
The DNA here is from genome assembly GCF_025860055.1 of Xyrauchen texanus. Taxonomy (NCBI): domain Eukaryota; kingdom Metazoa; phylum Chordata; class Actinopteri; order Cypriniformes; family Catostomidae; genus Xyrauchen; species Xyrauchen texanus. The sequence continues at coordinate 15,643,032 of NC_068284.1, read as the reverse complement.
GTTTTCTCCAATGTGAATGGTGAAGTTTGTAATTTTTCTGGCCACAAGTCTTTTTATTTCCACAATGAATATTTGCTTGTGGTAGTTCATTATTACTCTATGCCACCTCCCGCACTCGTGTTCATTCTCAATATCTGTACTTTCTTATTATAGGCCTATTTGATAAAATCCATCTCTCTTGTAAATGTTAGCCTATGCTCATGATGGAGTGTTATTGGAGCAACGGAAATACTGATGTCCTTTCAGAGAGAGAAAAAATGCTCCTCCGTGGTGGGCAAAGTTTCGCTTCTATTCCGCAGCACTCCCATAACGATACATGTTCACTGATCAGGACGATTAGGACAACAGTCGGCTATGATGTTTATTGTGCAGTCTGACATAATGTTGCACAGTGTGCCATGGCAATAGCAATGCTTTCATATTGTACAGTCTGACAAGCAACAATCCTAAAGGACTATTATAAATCGTACAGTGTGCACCCGCCTTTAGGCAATCAGGACTGCTGAGAAAGAGCTCCACTTTAATCACTATGACAGTTTCACACCAACCATGACTGAGGACTCCATCACCTTACCACTAAACATTTGCATGGGAGATTGGACCTCTAGTGGCCACAAGTGGATCTCACATAGTTGTCAAACATTTAATAATACATGAGATAAAAAAGTTTTTTGAACATTGCATCCTTTGGGGTGACATACAGACTATTTAGCTTGGCTGGATAAATTTTTCTAAAACAACAGTAACATAAAGAAGATGATTAATTATACAACGGGATATTTTGGATATTCTAAGATACGCTTATCTGAATGTGTGTTCATTTCTCAGGTGGACAGGAGGATTATGTGCTGTCCTATGAGCCAGTCTGTCAACAAGAAGGTAAGATATATTGTAATGATTTTCTGTAATGGCAAAATTTGGAAGACTTTTATTATAAAATACATCCCATAAATTTAACCTAAATTACACATTATGGATAGTAAGGGTTTCTGTATGCCACATGAACACTTGTATTGGCTTGTATAAACTGATTTCATGAAATGTCTTTTCACAGTGAACTACTCACGACCAGTGATTATCTTGGGTCCGATGAAAGACAGAGTAAACGATGACCTGATTTCAGAATTCCCTGACAAATTTGGCTCCTGTGTTCCCCGTAAGTATCTGTACACCATGTGTATGGGCTGAGGAGATATTGACACATCATTATTGTTGATCCAACAAGGATTACAATGTGTTTTGCAAACAAATCAAATTAAAAAGGCATTCCATACTACACTGACACAGTGTGATCTGTCTGACAGCCTGCACCATAGTCTGGTAGATATGTTGTTATTTTTTATTTATTTATTTTATAATGGATTTTTTGAAATTGTAGTTAAGGTTTAAGGGTTTTTTCTTTGATCTTTTGGAATAAGAGTTCATGGGACAGTTAAAACATACTGTAACTTTGAGAACTTAAAACGTCCTGGTTACTTCCGTAACCTCCGTTCCCTGATGGAGGGAACGAGACGTTGTGTCGATGAAGTGACACTAGGGGTAACTCTTGGGAGCCCGAGATGCCTCTGATCTCTGATAAAAGGCCAGTGAGAATTGGCGAGTGCTATTTGCATGCCACTCCCCCAAACATACGGGTATAAAGGAGCTGGCTTGCGAACCAACGACACAACGTCGAGTGAGTGACAGATAGGAAGCTTCCTTTCCATTTAAAAAAAGACAATGTATTTAAACTAAGCTGCAATAAAGGCTCATTACGTACTTCTCAACTTGCGAATATAAGATAAATACTTAAATACATTACCACCCACATTTGCATGTCACTGATGTCTAATCAATATTTAGAAACTTGGCAGGATAGATACAAATAATTCCTACACGTCAGAAGAACTAACAAAAAGAGTGAAAATCCAAGAGATCCAAACTGTTGTCTTTTGCTAATTTTGGATGCATAGAGGGTATTTGAGAAGAAGTAAGAGAAACGCATGGCAGCAAAAAAAACTGCCTGTTTAATCCAAAGGATCAGAGAGTAGTCATGGAAAATTACAGTCAGGTGTTATTTATTTCGTTTTAACGCCATGTCAGCAACCAGGCTATTCACATAGCAAACAAAGGTTCATCAATAAATATTTACAATATTATAAGACACTTAAAATGTATACAAGATAAAAACTGTAAAATCCGTTCAGATGGGTGCTCAAATGTTATATTTATGAAACGAATGTTGCTCATCAGAAAGCACAATTAAGAGTTAAAATAATAGAATCGTGGGTTGCGTTTTTGGAATACTTTAAAAATGGACCGCAGTCACCAAATGTTTGATGGTAGGCACTAAAGAATGAAAATACAACATTTTATTCATGTATAAAGATTCCTGGATTGAATATCTGGCAACTGCATCAGCAATACTGTTGTCTTAACAATCAGCGTGCTGTCAGCTGTGCAACAGTATCAATACAGTCCGCAACATTCGTTTCATAAATATAACATTTGAGCACCCATCTGAACAGATTTTACAGTTTTTATCTTGTATACATTTTAAGTGTCTTATAATATTGTAAATATTTATTGATGAACCTTTGTTTGCTATGTGAATAGCCTGGTTGCTGACATGGCGTTAAAATGAAATAAATAACATTTGAGGACGATACATTGTTTACTACCGCAATTGTTGCCGTGTAACTACATTTATGCAGATGAGTCGTCTGTGTAAAGACAGATGACTTTGAGTTATATCCACATCAGAAACTTGCAGAGTGAATATCTGTTGAGAAATAGCAGTTATTAATGACAATAAAATTAATCGGTAAAATATGGGAGAAAGTACTGCAAAGACTGACTGAGGGAAAAGGACATAAAGTAGATCAGAGTCCAAACAAGACATTTTGTAACTGTGACAACCGCCAAAGGAAGGGACGGAAACAGGTGTCAGCTTAAGGGGTAAGCTTTTTATTTCTCTTGTTTACTATACACAATAACGGTGTTGTGGGGTTTTTTCCTTGGACGGGTTGTCGGGGCCCCCATGCTCCGTCACTGCTGCCCTTTTATGCCGCTCTCCTCATGTTACTGAAATTAGACACAGGTGTTAGTCATCATTTTAGCTCAGGTGTGAGCGCCCTTACCGCTTTTCTGTCCCGGACGGGCGCTTGACCACGCCCCCGCTGCCACATACCCCCACCGCCCGACTCAGGCCGGGGCGTCATCCGGCCTGCCTACCACTCCCCCCCATTTCTGGAGAGGAAGTCAGCAGCAGCCATCTGCACCCCCGGTCTGTGGACCACCTTGAACTTAAAAGGCTGGAGGGCCAGATACCAACGGGTGATCCGGGCGTTAGTATCTTTCATGCGGTGGAGCCACTGCAGTGGGGCATGATCCGAGCAGAGGGTGAAGGCCCACCCCAGCAGGTAGTATCGGAGGGTGAGGACCACCCACTTGATGGCCAGACATTCCTTCTCTACGGTGCTGTACTTAGTCTCCCTCAAGGAGAGCTTCCGGCTAATGTACAGCACCGGGCGCTCCTCTCCCTCCACCATCTGCGAGAGTACGGCCCCCAACCCTCTGTCTGAAGCGTCCGTCTGCAAAACAAAAGGGAGAGAGAAGTCAGGTGCATGCAAAAGCGGCCCCCCACAAAGTGCAGCTTTAATCTGTGTAAACGCCTGTTGGCACTGCTCCGACCATTGGACCGGATCTGGAGCCCCCTTTTAGTAAGGTCAGTCAGCGGGCTGGTGACATCCGAATAATTAGGTACAAACCGTCTGTAATAGCCAGCCAGCCCCAGGAACTGCCTCACCCCCTTTTTGGTCTTGGGTCTAGGGCAAGTCGCTAATCGCCGCGGTCTTGTCAATTTGGGGACGCACCTGGCCATGACCCAAGTGGAACCCCAGATACCGTACCTCCACACGCCCAACCGCGCACTTTTTCGGGTTTGCCGTGAGCCCGCCCGCCGCAGCGATCTCAGGACGGCCCTCAAATGTTGTAAGTGCCGCTGCCAATCATTGCTATAAATGATGATATCATCTAGATAGGCAGCGGCGTAAGCAGTATGCGGTCTGAGGATCCTATCCATGAGGCGCTGAAACGTGGCTGGTGCCCGAACAAACCGAAAGGAAGCGTCACGAATTGGTGTAATACTGAACGGCGTGGTGAAGGCCGTTTTTCACGGGATATTGGTGTCAAGGGGATCTGCCAATATCCCTTCGTTAGATCCAAGGTCGAATAAAACCGAGCAGTACCTAACCGATCGAGCAGTTCATCAACACGGGGCATTGGGTATGCGTCAAATTTAGACACCGCGTTGACTTTTCTATAATCCACACAGAAACGTACAGACCCGTCGCTCTTGGGAACAAGGAGGACCGGGCTGGACCAATCGCTGTGAGATTCTTCTATTACTCCCATGTCAAGCATCGCGTCCAATTCTTCCCGAACTATTTTCTTTTTGTGTCCGGGCAAGCGATAGGGGCGGCAACGTACCACTACGCCCGGCTCGGTCTCGATGTGGTGTTGTATGATGTCTGTGCGGCCCGGTAGGGAGAGAACACGTCTGCAAACTCCTTTTGTAGTTCGGAAACCTCTGTGAGTTGGCGTGGGGAGAGGTGGTCTCCACAAGGAACCGGGTGTTAGGATTGCGGGCTTTGTTTACCTCCGGTCCGAGCTCCGCCCTCTCCGGAACTACCGTTGCCAACGTCACAGAGGCTGCCTCTTCCCTCCACAATTTCAGGAGGTTGAGGTGATATATTTGACGCGCCCCTCTATCGGTATGTTTAACCTCATAATCGAGATCCCCAACTCGTCGTGTGACCACAAAGGGTCCTTGCCACTTGGCGAGTAATTTCGAGCTCGATGTTGGGAGTAGTACAAGTACTTTATCTCCCGGTGCAAATCCCGTAGCTGAGCATCCCTGTCATACAGCCGGCGTTGGCGTTCTTGAGCCTGGAGCAAATTCTCCTGTGTTAATTGCCCCAGTGTGTGGAGTTTTGCTCGAAGATCAAGAACGTATTGAATTTCATTTTTAGCATTAGAAGGTCCCTCCTCCCAAGCTTCACGGATGACGTCGAGGACCCCGCGTGGGCGTCGCCCGTACAGCAGCTCAAATGGGGAAAATCCCGTGGAGGCTTGCGGAACCTCTCGTACTGCAAATAACAGGGGGTCCAGCCACTTATCCCAATTCCTAGCGTCTTCGCGTACGCAATTTACTGAATCATATTTTTGAGTGTTTTATTAAATCGTTCCACCAGTCCATCCGTCTGAGGATGGTACACGCTAGTGCTGAATCGACTTAATGCCCAATAGTTCGTAAAGTTCGCGAAGTGTTCGTGACATAAAAGTAGTGCCTTGGTCGGTGAGGATTTCTTTCGGAACCCCCACCCGGGAGATTATCTTGAAGAGTGCCCCGGCAACACTACGTGCTGAGATGTTGCTCAGAGGCACTGCTTCCGGATACCGCGTTGCGTAATCCACCAGGACTAACACAAAGCAATGTCCGCGTGACGTCCGTTCTAATGGCCCGACGAGGTCCATTCCAATTCTCTCGAAGGGAACCTCGATCAATGGAAGGGGGCGCAAAGGCGCTTTTGGGGTGGCCGGTGGGTTTACCAGCTGACATTCACGGCACGCCGCACACCACCTGCGGACGTCGCCGCCAATGCCCGGCCAATAGAAATGGGCTATTAGATGAAAAAGTGTTTTCCGTTCCCCTAGGTGACCGGCCATAGGATTATAGTGAGCCGCCTGGAAAACCATTTCCCGGCGGCTCCGTGGAATCAACAATTGTGTCAGCTCCTCCTTTGTTTGAGCGTCCTGCGTCACTGTACAACCGATCTTTAATAACTGAAAAATACGGATATGAAATGGCGATACCCGGCCGGAGTTGTTGACCATCGATTACTCTCACTTGGTCAAAAGCGTGCTTAAGGGTTTCATCCCGCGACTGCTCCAAGGGAAAGTCCCCCTCAGGGAACTCCCTGAGAGGAGGGGTGACCCCCTCGCCCCTTCCCTCGTCACTCGGAGCAGCCGAGGACGGCCCGGCTCCGCCTCCCTGCCAAAGCATCGCACATCACACACCTCTTCACTTTCATGCAGGACCCATCCGCACAAACTCCCTCTAATACACTTCTAAAATTCGGCCAATCAGTACCCAAGATTAGCGGATGGGTGAGGCGGGAACTAACCGCTGCCTCCACACTATGTTTTTCTCCCCGGAATTTGATCGCTAAAGTCACCATGGGGTACTTGTGAATATCCCCATGCACACACCTCACCCTCACCCGTTTAGCTGTGCCCAAAGCCCCGGGTTGAACCAAGCATTGGTGGATGGTGGTCTGATTACAGCCGGTATCCATCAATGCTTGGTATGTACCCCCCTGGATCCTTACCGGGACCCGGTACGCTCCAGCCCGTCCGGGGGCAGCCTGCGGGACATCGGAGACCCGCACCACCGTCCCCACCTCCATCAGTGGACACTGATCCCGGAAGTGGTCCGGGTCTCCGCACCTCCAGCAGACCGGCCCAGGCGCCACGGCCGCACCCGTGCTGGCGGGCGCCACCACCTGAGGAGGAGAGCGGCTGAAGGACGGGGAAGGGTTAGGCGGGTTCTCCCACGGCCGGGAAGTTGGCCTGGTGTATCCTCCACGCCTGCGGGGGGCAGGAACGGGCCCTGGGGAGAGAGCAGAGCGAGAGGGAGCAGGGGGGGGGGGAAGCAGGGGAAGACACAGGGGAAGGGGAGAGAGAGGGGGAGGGCTCATCCGCCCTCGGTATCGCCGCCAAGTGGTCCTCCGCGAGCTGAACAGCTGCCTCCAGCGACGCCGGGCGGTGGCACTGGACCCATTCCGCCGTTCTCCTGGGCAGTCGTTGCACGAATTGCTCCAGTACCACCTGATCGATGACTCCCTCGACGTCGCGGTCCCCCGCGAGCAGCCAACGCCGACAGGCGTCCCGGAGCCGTTGAGCAAACGCAAACGGGCAGTCAGACTTCTCAAGCTTCATGCTCCGGAAGAGCTGGCGATTCTCCTCCGGGCTCCGACCAACCCGTTGCAGAATGGCCCTCTTTAGGTAAGAGTAAGCCAGGAGGTTAGTCGCCGGCAGTTGTTGTGCCGCGAGTTGTGCTTCCCCGGACAGGAGAGGAATTAGACGGGCTGCCCACTGTTCGGGCGGCCAGCCCCAGATTTCAGCCGTCTTCTCAAATAAGTCGAGGAAGGCCTCAGGATCATCTGCTACCCCCATCTTCTGTAACGTGGGCGGGGGCAGCGTAGCGTGAATGTCCGGGGTCGCGGCTGGGGCCGACGCAGCCTCCTGGCTGAGGAGGCTCCGGATAGCAAGTCGGTCCTCTGCCTGAGCCCGTGTGATCTCGAAGAACCGCCGATCTTGATCCTGCCGGAGCTCAAGCAGGGATTGTTGGTGGCCTTGATGGAGAGTAGCGAGGGACTGGAGGATTTCCGCCAGCTGGGAGGACTCTATGGGGCGACCTTGTTCCATAACTCAAAAAATGTCCCGGGTTTCGGCACCAATGTGACAACCGCCAAAGGAAGGGACGGAAACAGGTGTCAGCTTAAGGGGTAAGCTTTTTATTTCTCTTGTTTACTATACACAATAACGGTGTTGTGGGGTTTTTTCCTTGGACGGGTTGTCGGGGCCCCCATGCTCCGTCACTGCTGCCCTTTTATGCTGCTCTCCTCATGTTACTGAAATTAGACACAGGTGTTAGTCATCATTTTAGCTCAGGTGTGAGCGCCCTTACCGCTTTTCTCTCCCGGACGGGCGCTTGACCACGCCCCCGCTGCCACATAAACATACAGGCATTTTAATATCTATATCTCTTTCTTTTTTTTACTCCCTTTTAAAAAAAAATCTCATTAGAAGTGATTCACAATAAATATAAAACAGCAAAAAAAAGAGAGAAAAGAATCAAAAGCACCCAAAAATAAAAGTGTCGGTAATAAGAGATTATAAAATAATACAAAAATAATAAATAGGCCAAAATATGCAAGCAAGCCTAGTTAAAATCATTAATATATTATACAGGTACTGTTATCAAATTACCTCACTATTTTGTTTAATTTCTGCAAGTGGATCATATAAATATGTTTTATTTGCATTTCTTATCTAATTTTGTGTCAAAATGTATTATTCTTTGTCAGTCCAATCAAATAATGGTTTAAAAAGATTCAAATATTTGTAAAATATTCAAATATTGTAGTTGACCACAACCTGCCTTCCATTAAGAAATACATTCATGTCCAACTCCACATTTAATTTAAAGCAAATTCATTTAGATGGTAATAGTGGGATGTAGCAGTTCAGATAAGATAATAATGACATATCACATGTACGTTTTCCAATTGTGCCTTGCTTTTATAAGTATGTATTTTAAAAAATATTCTTGTATTTGTTACTTTTTTGTGTGATTTATTCAGAATACATTACAGAATACCTTTAAGAAAGATTATTCAGTATTCAACCCAGAATACTTTCTTAAAATATTCTGCCCAAACCTGTGTGCACACAGACTACTGATGATAATTGATGAGAAAACAACCATGAATTTAGTACGTAAATGAAGCTTATGTGCTGTTCTCTGTTTCAGATACAACAAGGCCAAAGCGGGATTATGAGGTGGACGGGAGAGACTACCACTTTGTTGTGTCCAGAGAGCAGATGGAGAAAGATATACAGGAGCACAAGTTTATTGAGGCAGGCCAGTACAACGGTCACCTGTACGGAACCAGCGTGCAGTCTGTCAGAGAGGTGGCCGAGAAGGTGAGCTCACTCACACATTTATTGTTCTGCATAGGAACTATTTTTACTACCATTGCCAACACCAATTTGATCATAAAGGATATATACATTACATTTTTAGAACAATAAAAGATTTTATTATTTTTATCATTTAGCTCAGCATTGGTTTTTAGATGAAGACATAAAATATAAATGAGATACCTGCACAATTGCTGACAATAGTTTTTAATGCATAGTATGCATCCTTATTACTAACCATATTTGTGGTGATTTTCTCAGGGCAAACACTGCATTCTAGATGTATCAGGCAATGCTATAAAAAGACTGCAAGTGGCTCTGCTTTATCCCATCGCTGTTTTCATCAAACCAAAATCAATGGAGAACATCATGTAAGTACAAGCCCAGTGATCAAGCTAATGCTTAGAGAGAGAAATTTGTCCAGAAAAACATATTTGTTAAAATGTCACACTTTATCTCTGACTATTACATTACTATTGTATTTCTAGAATAGATTATGTATTGGGGATCCTCCTTTCTTCTGTATGTTCCATTGTGTGTCATATGCTATAAACCTTACCCATTCAAACCCACTTTAATAAGGCAGTATGCAAGAATCACTAATCTATAAATGTTGTGTAAAGAAACACATTGAAATGAGTGTAATGTGTAATTAGAGTGTAATGCTGTGTGCTGTTTCCTCAGGGAGATAAACAAAAGACTGACAGAGGAACAAGGCAGGAAGACATACGACAGAGCCATGAAGCTGGAACAGGAGTTTATGGAGCACTTCACAGGTCTGTGCGTCTCTCTCCTACAGACTTCAGGAATAACAGCCAAACCAAACTCTGAAACACTGAACCAAAGTGCTGTCATGCCAAACTACATATTCTCAAAATATACTAATCAGTGGGTTGTGTGAATGAATTGTCGGTCTTGAGAATGCCTTGTATAGTTAGGTGGGTTAAGGTACATATCCACCAAACACCAGTCAGGCATGTTTCTTAGGAATATATGGACGCAAAGCACAGTCCTTTAATAGGGTAACTGACATATATTCAACAACAATATAATTGTTATTACACAAAACATTGTCCTCACAAAAAACAGAGACTTATGGGTTATGTACAATAACATTAATAATACTTATAGCAGACTATTCGTCCAGCAATAATTGTCTTTAAAAATGTATTGTTGTGGTGGTAAATTTGTTACAAAAGCGGTGCTTAAACCATCCATCCTACCCATCTCTACTGTCATTTTGAAGATCAAATCTTGGATCACCGTTATTAGTGACTGTAATCAGTTTATGTACAGTACTGTCCAAAAATTTTAGGCTGTTAAGATGTTTCACAAAAACATTTGTCTTAAGATGGTTATTTCGTCAGTTATAGTGTGTCAAAGGAAATATACATTTTAGAATCCCAAATATTCCCATTGTGTATAGAATAGAAAAACAGGGAGCCCTGCAACAGATGGCATGACCCCAACAGAGACCCCTACTGAACATCGAGTCAGTCTGGGATTACATGAACAGACAGAAGCAATTGAGAAATAGAACTGTGGCTACTCCAAAAGAGGGCATCACTTCCACTCCCAGATAAGGTTAGGGAAAGGGTTAAGCAAGGGGCTTCTATATCTTTAATGGCAGTTTGGAGCTCCCACCCCTTTTTGGAGCAATGACTTCAACTTTATCCTTCTCATTTCTTCTCAGGGTTTAATGGGTGAAATGCAAAGCTTATAATTTTATAAAACCACTTCAGTAATTTTTCTGTTAAAACTCACATATTATTTAAACTGTAATTCTTTTTTAAATCGTAGTATTTTACTACAGGCCTTTTTAGGGTTTTAGTGTTTGTTGACATAATGCCACACATGCTGTAGATTGAACTTGAATTGGACCCAGATAATTCCTTTAATGGTGTTCTCACTGTGATCCTCTGTGTATTGCAGGCATTGTTCAGGGGGACACTTTGGAAGAGACCTACGATCAAGTAAAACAGATCATTGAGGAACAGTCTGGGCCATACATATGGGTACAGTCCAAGGAGAAACTATGAGCGCCTTCATGAGTTTGTCATCCCTCTCTCTCTCTCTCTCTCTCTCTGCCTGGTTTATTTATTGATTCTGTCCATTTTTTTTATCTCAGTTGGGCTTCTCCAATTGATAACTTTCACTGAACAAATGAATTCCTTAATCCAACAAACTTCTCAGTTTAATCCTACATCATCACCTCCTGACTTCTAGCTCTTCAGTAGCTATTTAAAGTGACAAGGATCTGTCCTCCTCAGATCTCCACTGCTTCTATGCCAGACCAGCATCTTGTTTACCAGAGTTTTGGAAACGGTACAGTTCCTTAATGTTTAAGGGAGGTTACTTTGTAAGGAAAAAAAGTTATGTGGATTTTCTGATGCAAGTCTCTCTTTTTTTATTTTATTGTTCAATTATTTGTTCTTTTCATGTGAGATGGTAATATGGAGCTCAAGTCTCAGGCATTGGATTCATGAAATGGTGAAATGCAAAACAAAAAAAGCAAAACTTTGCACGTTATAGCTTTTACGACAATGTGTTCTTTGGCCCTCTTCCTTATTGTTAATTTCCACCTAAGTTGTCTTCTTTTTTCCCCTTGACTGTTGTATTGGCATGCTTATTGTTCTCCTCATTCTAAATGTCCGCGTCATGGAGCTGTTGTGTTTAGATGATGTCGCCCTGCACTGGTATGAGACATGTGCTGCCACCGTTAGAATGTTGGAGTCTACAATCAGTGTCTTACACAGAGTATGTGTTTTCAACACTTTGATTTACATTTAGGAAAGTCTGCCATTTGTAAGGTAATGATATTTTAAGAGATGTCTTCACATATCATTGGCAATAAAATGCCAGCTCGTATGTGGAAGAAATTTATTGTACAATGAGATCTTAACAGATATTTCACCCTCCATAAACTGCCTATTTTGTTATAATAAAAGTCTATATTGAGCTTTACTTAAGCACTATTATGATGGGAGTTATTTTCTTGACATTGTAAAATGTATATTAGAGCAAGAGATTTAAATGAAATAGTATGAATATATATTTTTCCTTCTTCTGTTACTACCCTTTGTTTATTTTCCTACACTAAATCAAACAACAAGAAACAGGGCAGTGAGGGGACTACATTTCTATGTGGACAGGAAATAGAGACTAGCGGATCATTAATCAGCTAGTTCTCTGCCTTCATCTCCTCACTCTGCCCACCAATTCAACATTGTCTGCTCAAGTGTGCTACATCAGAGTCATTACTGTGTGGAGAAGGTGCTCTGTCCATCCCCCCTCTCAGACACCAACCGTCTCAGCTGGAAGAAAAGATTGTCCGGGCTAATAAAGCTTCGGTGCAGGGCTGATGCTGGAAGCTCCACAGAGACTTGTCTTTTTCCAAAGCCGTCCTGGGGAGGGGTCCTGCCTGCTCTTCCTTTGACATGATTGTTTTCTGTACTAAGACTGCTTGTTCTACCAGCTCACCACTTCTGCTTTTTAGGGACATTTTGGGACTGGAAAAAAAAATGTAAATAACCTACTGATCTGATTCATTCCATTGATGAAATCGAACAAGAGGAGAATGGCTAATTCAAGACAAATAAAACTAAATTTTTCTCATACAGCACAGTGCTGGTGTGAGTGTTCCTTAAGATGGAGGGCTGATGTATATATGTTTAAACTGTTATTCTGTGCAGCTGTTTTGGGACCAGGCTTTAACTTTTAGTGACTCTTACTAACACCAGTGTTTCCACTCTTTTCAGTCATTAGAGATTACTGGTTAAAATTGAGATTTTTTTTGCACTCAAATGAGCAATTTCTAGCCAATTAAATATTTTAGAGCTATGCAACTAGAACAATTTATATTCACCATAGAAATGTCTATGACTTTACTATTTAGCTTTAAGATTTTAAGAATGGGACATTCAAGTGTTCAAGCTATCAAAACATTTCCTTGAAATTTGTTGCAAGAGTTCTGATACCCATTATCACTGCATAATTGTTGGAGTGAAATAGTTTTGATACAACAGTTTTATTATCAGAAAGTAAATAGCGAGCAACTGACACAATATGGCAAGCTGTTTTTATTTTTGCTCCAACAGCAATAGTTTGGTTACATCATTGAAAACCATAGCGATATAATTCTATATAGTGAACGCGTGACACAAACAGTGAAATGTATGAAATATCAGCACCCTTGGAACATCACTTGTCTAATCAAATTAGTGAATCTGAGCAACATTAACTGTTGTATAAATGTGTTTGTTTTTTCAGACATTGGGTTTTAAACGTTTGTACATACTCCGTAAAGCCCTTGAACATTAGATATACGTATATTCACAGATCAGCCACAACATTAAAACCACCTGCTTAATGTTGTGTAGGTCCCCCTTGTGCCACCAAAACAGCTCTGACCCATCGAGACATGGACTGCACAAGACCTTTGAAGGTGTCCTGTGGTATTTGACACCAATATGGTAGCAGAAGATCCTTTAAGTGCTGTAAGTTCTGTTGGTCCAGCATATCCCATAGATGCTCAATTGGATTGAGATCAAGGGAATTTGGAGGCTAAGTCAACACCTTGAACTCTGTCAAACCATTCCTGAACAGTTTTTTTTTTTTTTGCGGTCTTGCTGAAAGAGCCACTGCATCAGGGAATTCGTTGCCATGAAGGGGTGTATGTGGTCTGCAACAATCTTTAGGTAGGTGGTACGTGTCACAGTAAAGTCTACATGAATGCCAGTACCCAGGGTTTTCCAGCAGAATATTGCCCAGAGCATCACACTGCCATCACCGGCCTGCCTTCTTCCTATAGTGCATCTGGCTGCCATCTCTTCCCCAGGTAAAGGACACACACGCACCTGGCCATCCACATGATCTAAAAGAAAACATGAGTCATCAGACTAGGCCACCTTCTCCCATTGCTCCATGGTCCAGTTCTGGCGCACATTGTAGGTGCTTTTGGCGGTGGACAGGGGTCAGCATGGGCACTCAGACCGGTCTGTGGCTGAGCAGCAAGCTGCGATGCACTTTGTGTGCCGACACCTTTCTATCATGGCAGCATTACGTTTTTCAATAATTTGTGTTACAGTAGCTCTTCTGTGGGATCGGACTAGCCTTCACTCCCCAACTGCATCAATGAGCCTTGGGCACCCATGACCCTGTTGTCCTTTCTTGGACCATTTTTGGTAAGTACTAACCACTGCATACCAGGAACACCCCACAAGACCTGCCGTTTTGGAGATGCTCTGACACGGTCATCTAGCCATCAAAATTTGTCCCTTGTCAGTCACTCATGCTAATTTTTCTGTGAACTGACTTCACTTGCTACCTAATATATCCCACCCCTTGACAGGTGCCATTGTAACGTGATAATAAATGTTATTCACTTCACCTGTCAGTGGTTTTAATGTTGTGGCTGGTCAGTGGAGATATACACTCGCCTAAAGGATTATTAGGAACACCTGTTCAATTTCTCATTAATGCAATTATCTAATCAACCAATCACATGGCAGTTGCTTCAATGCATTTAGGGGTGTGGTCCTGGTCAAGACAATCTCCTGAACTCCAAACTGAATGTCAGAATGGGAAAGAAATGTGATTTAAAGCAATTTTGAACGTGGCATGGTTGTTGGTGCCAGACGGGCCGGTCTGAGTGTCTTAACGACCATTCCACAGGTGCATGTTCATTAACTGTTTATGGTTCATTGAACAAGCATGCAAAACATTGTTTAAACCCTTTACAATAAAGTTATTTGGATTTTTACTAAATTATTTTAAGTTTTTTTTTAAAGGGAGGACAAGTAAATTAATTTTTGTGGTAATCAACATTGTCACAAAAACTCTAGATTGAACTTAACTCTTTTGAACCCAGAATATTTCTGTGACATCAGGCTATCATACTTAATGGATGTCCCATAAACCACTTTGGTGCTGTGAACTTCAGATCTTGCACTGTCTCTTATCTTCAGGGTGCTGAACAAAATCACTGCAGTGTTTAAATGCCTGACCGAATATGTGATGGGCAATAATGAGATTTCTGCACGCTGATTCCAATTCATCATAATCGCATATTATAGTTTATTTGACCAATCACATGGCACTTCCACATTCATATAATCAACACCTTTATAATCTTTACAGTGTTATTCAATAAAACAAGTTTATAAAGGTCCATTTAACAACAGCCTGATGATGCAACTGACAGCAAAACATTCAGCAGTCTGTAATGGCGGTGTCTTCAGGTTCCACTGCCACAAATGTCAAGTCTCTTCTCAGTCACTCGATTCACTCGTCGTCATTTTTTATCTTTTATGTGTCTGCTGGCATCTCTCACCCCCTCTTTAACCTCCTTCACAAACGTATTCCGTAGCCTTGTAACTCTCCGACCCAACTCGTGCGCATCTCTGGGCATCTTTGACGTCTCCTCGCGTATCTGGCGGACGGTCTCTGAAGCGAGCAGCTTTGTTGATGCGTCTTTCCCGGCTATCTGTGCTCTAGTGATGGCGAAGGCTGTGATCTGCGCGGCCCGTCTGATGGGTCGAGACTCTGCGAGTTTCTCCACAACTTGAGCATTATTTATCAAGGCATGCAGTATCTGCCGCAACACCATTTTGGACCTGCTTTACAAACACCGACATTACATTATTTATTTTTTTGGCCTTTATCTGACTGTTTTTAGTATACATAGATTAAATATATTTTGTTGTTATGTAAATAATAGATTACCTCCAATAAGTTCAAGGTCCCCAATCGACTACTCTGCACTTCGTTAAGTGAGACTTCTTCAACGCGGCCTGCAACCGGAAGGGTTTGTGCACCACAGTGCGCCCAACAGGCGTGGGGCGGAATCGATTTAAAGGAATATTACGGGTTCAATGCAAGTTCAGTGAACTTGGGTTCAGTCGGTAGCATTCGTGGCATAATGTTGATTACCACCAAAAATAATTTGATATATACATGATTTCAGTGTGATAAAATTGCTTACTATTTTATGACCTTTTCTGTGTAGAGTTGTCATCAGGGATGGATTACCAATGGGGCCAGTGCCCACGGGCCCTTGACTGCACGGGGGGCCTGGGCTTTAAGATCAGCAATGACCTTAATGAAACCATCAACAATGAAAACGTCATAATTCCTCCCTGGTTTTCATGACAATGTGAGGTCAACAAACCCTAAAATGTCTGTAAAAATTACAATTAAAACAACTTTACAGTTCATATAATAGTCAAGTTTTAACAGAAGAATTAATGTAAGTGCTTTTATAAAATGAAAGATTCACATTTCTGCCTTTAAACCCTCCAAAAGTTGGCCCCCAAAAATTCACTTCCATTGTGTCTCATTTTAACCTCGATTGTTTTACATTATTTTTAATTTTATTTATTTTCTGCCGACTGAGATTAACTTACATTGAACTCTGAATATACCTTTAAATGTGTAAGGCAGTAATTAATCATTAAAAAATTATGTAGGGAGTTCATGTTTAATTCTTATAATCCTTATAATTTTTTTTTTTTAGCTATCTTGGATTTCAACCACTACATTTGCAGTGTTATTATCAGAACCTTGATCTAGCTGCAATAAAAATAACCTTGATAACTGTAGGCCAGGAATAATTTGTATAATAGTGAGGTGTTTATTTATATTAATAATGCTATCTTTTTTCCTTTTTTTTTTTTTTTTTTTTGACTGTTGCCATGCATTTTAGTTTATAAAAGATCTGGTGTGTAGAGAGCAGATAGTGTATCTGCTTGCAACACTGCTCAGGCAGATGCATATGCAACTGGCATGCTGCATTTTAAATGGGGATTGCATAATGTGTGGATCATCACTTATAACCCTTCTGCTCTTGTGACGTTCTCCTGAAACCATTACAGAGAAAAACCTGCCAATGCAAAAGCCACTCCATTCAGTTATTTATTTTTTTCATGCCCAATGCCCTTTATGCCTTACATCATTACAATAGCATTGGCTTTAGCCCTCAGTGCAGGAAGATCCTTAAAATTCAATTGTGCCTCTTTGTTTGTAAGGCACAGCAGGTCGGACCTGCATGTGTAAATCGCTTTAACACTCGGGTAATCGGGGTCTATAGGGCTAGTATTATGAGGTCTGTATTTGTAAAGAGATTTCTGTTTCACAATTTTACTGACCTTAAAACCTCATTCCTGGTGTTTCTTCAGGAGAAAGAGTGTGACTATGCTTAATGTGGACTTCAGGCTACAAGTCAGCTATCACGGCCAAACAGGAAAACCTCAACATATAAATAGCATCTGAATTCTCATGCATTTTCCGATAATCTCCATGAGCTCTGTGTAAGCACAACATTTCATTGTGGTCTCACATTTAACCACAACACTTGCTGCTGTGAGTAAAATAATCACAGAGCTTCACCTCTGACCCAAAAAAGAAGAAAGAAACCAAAATGCCCATAATGAAACTGTATCGCTTGCTGAAATAACTTGTAACAGCTAACACGCTGGCTGAGAAAAACTCTTTTTTTTTCTTTCAAGCCAAGTAACTTAATTTTCCAAGGATGATAGCACTGCATAAGTCTTTCAATTGTAATATGTTCAAAGCTCAAACACTTTAATTTGAAAACTTTTTTAGCCCATAAATTAGATTTAAAGTAGGTGTGTGTAAATTCTGCAATCTCAGCGTCTTAAAATGGAGTTGCAAAAATTAATTATTAAACAGGGTTCCTGAACACTTTGACAAAGTCCCAGTAAAGTGGAAAAGTGGTGCTGAGTGTATGACTTGCTTGCCACAATTGCCAATCTGATTACAATTTATAGAAGCATTTAATTTGTAATGCATTACTTTTCAAGTGACTTACACAACACAGGTCTCTGCATATTAAGCTAGGAAATTAAAAAGTAATTGAACATTGAAACGATTACTTTGCCTTTAAGGACTGTTTTAAAGATCTGGAATGCTTTCTGAATCATGTTGTTGCAGCTACTTCTAAAGCCGTTTAAATAATCGATTAGATTTTAAGAGGATAACACTGCTGTTGTGAACTGATGGCACCAAAGGGTTGAAGGAGGGCAAAGAAGAGGGTCTTCTATTATTCTCTCTCTCTCTGTGATCTCACCCTCGCTGTGTGCCAAGCCTCTCCCCCTGCATGTGGGACACCGATAAGAGGATCTTCTGAGAAAGTGAGAAAGCCTGCTAATACTGGTCAGCAGAAAGAGGCGGGGAAAGGATTGCATGCAGAAAAGTGTGCGTGCAGAATCTCATACTGGAGGTGTGCAGCTGTGGGGAGTATCTGAAGCTTCTCTGTGAATGTTATGGTGTTCTTTCACCATGTCAGCAGAGTCTGGTGCCCATATACACAATACAAGGCCTTGAACACAGTCTGCCACAGCTGGGCATCACATGAAGAGACAGCAGTCTGACTTTTTAGCTTTCAACGAGTTGTCAGAAAAGCGCTACGTGAGTGTAAAATCCATTCATGCATTCATTCATTCATATGTTCATTCATTCAGTTATGACTTCAGTTAGTGTATTTAACCTTTATTAAAGGCAGATTGTTTCAAGTTTAACCGGTATAAAAGTTCCCGTTCACACCCAGTATTAGGATGCGTTTTAGGTGATCCAATCATAAGTGCATAAATTATAGAGATAATATTTCTCTAATAATAGAGAAAAGCTGAGCTCGGAATGGCAATGTCTGTCTATTGCAGAAATAGTAAGAGATGTGTGGTAGTATCCCATTCTGAACTTGGCCAAAGTGTGTTTATTGTCACATAATAAAATAATTCAAATCATCAATATTTAATGTCCATTTATTATGGAAGCCCTGAACTGCACTGTAAAAATATGGTTAATACTGTCATCTGATCATTATCCCAAAATAAACCCCACCAGGATGACACAAGACCCTGGTGAAAGCGTGCAGTTGTTACCTTACAAAAACAGTTCACCCCAAAATGAAAATTCTCTCATCATGTATTCACCCTCATGGGCGTAGCAGCCGTGGGAGATGTCGGGGACACATCCCCCGCATTCTTTAAAAAGGTGATTTTTGTCCCCCGCACTTTTCCAAGCTAAACCCAAACCGAGTCCTAATGGTGGATTTGTATACAGAATTCTTTGCATGTTGTTACTTTGGGCTGATTGAGCGACCATCCAGCCAATCACAGATGAGTTTCATTAGCTGAAACATCCCTTATGTAATAGGCCATCAGTCAGACAGTCTTATCAATGCAGCTCTGTTCATTTCAACAAAGTTGCTTTCAACAATGCTCATTTATCCATGTTCTTCATTGATGTTGATCTAAACGAATAATCTAGAGATGAGGAACACACAAACGAGAGTTATTTATCGGCATATCATTCTTGATTGGCAACATTACATGAAATGCACTGCAGAAAAAAACAAAAGACAACCCTTCTTTTAAGCACACGTTGTAAGTGGAGTTTATCTCAGAGTCTTTATTAAGTTATGCTTTTTACATTATGTTTGTGACGTAATAGTTTGATCGGTTGTTTTTGCCAATTTAAGCAGATTACTAGATCTGTGTTAAATATTTAAAGCTATTTTCATTATCAGTTCCAGTTCTTTACCTCTATGTTAGTGTGCAGTCGACAAACTAGGAAAAAATATAGATCAGCTGTGTTCTTAAAACACAATTTTACGAATTGAATAGATATGTAGACATGCTTTTTTATACATGAAAATGTATGGACATTATTAAAACTCATAATTATTATAGACTATTATTTATTATATTGTCTTTTGATAAAAGTCATGCTCAGCAGCTCTCAAACCGAAGGGAAATTATAGATTTGCTTTATTCTTATTATGCTTAAAACCAATGAACCTTAAAAAATGCAAGTCAATGGTGACGACCTTTTAAGCTACAAAAACAGCATAAAGGCAGCATAAAAGAAAACCAGTGGTTAAAACCATGTCTTCAGTAGTGATATGATAGGTGTGGGTGAGAAACAGATCAATATTTAAGTACTTTTTTACTATAAATCTCCACTTTCACATTCTTCTTTTGTTTCTGGTCATTTGCATTCTTCGTTCATATCGCCATCTAATGGACAGGGAGGAGAATTTATAGTGAAAAATCACACAACTGGTCAACTGTTTCTCACCCACACTTATTATACTGCTTCTAAAGATATGAATTTAACCACTAGAGTCTTATGGATTACATTTATGCTGCATGTATGTGCTTTTTGGTGCTTTAAAGTTTTGTTCACCATTTACTTGCATTTTATATACATACAGAGCTAAAATATTCTTCTAAAATCTTTGTTTGTGTTCAGCAGAAGAAAAAAGTAATGCACATCTGCGATGACATGAGAGTGAGTAAATGATGAGAATTTAAATTTTAGGATGAACTATCCCTTTAAAAAGTTTTGTCTACCTAACCCTGATCTATTTGTATATATTATATTATATTTTGCACAGGTGGATGAGGGTAATCAGATGTGTTATGAGTTTCTCTGTCTGGTTCAACCACAGATATCCTGTCTCAGTATCATACATCAATATTTACTATCACACAGAGATGGCTGTATCAGTGTTTGTATTGTATTTGTGTTTGAGTATTTATGTGTTGATCTACTAATCTAACAGACATGGAATTCATCTTCCTAGAGCAAAGAATTACAGTGGAACCGTGAGAATTTGTATAAACGAGTTCAAACATTTGATTTTTTTAAATAGTAAGAAATGAGAAAAGCACACAAGCTTGCAGTGGAAAAGTAGAGCAGTATATGCACTCTTATAACGGCGACGGCAGGCATTATTCTGTGATGTGTTGAAACTAATTCAGTACACAGCTAAGGCAAAAGAAAATGCTAAGACCACGTTGAATCTGTGGTGTACACATAAATAACATTTCACTGTCTCAGTTTTGTTCCACTGAAATATAGCGCTCTCTTAAAAAATATATCTGCTCCCTGAACACTTGTTCTTGCATTCTCCTGGAAACTACACAAAGTGCACTGTACAGCCTCCGTGACCACCCATTGTGTTTTGGTGTCTTGCAAAATGGGTTTACCTTAATAATAGCAACATAGTTGTGGATATAAGAGCCTTTTAAATATACAAAGAGTGCTTAACATATGTACTAAACAGTAATCAAGAAATACTGCCATTACTACCTAGAAAGAATCATGAGGTGGTTTTGTGGTTCTCATATTATTGTGCCTTTGAGCAAGACCATAGTGACTGTCACTGTAAGTTGTTTTGGCTAAAACGTTTGCTGAATTAGTCAATTATTTTTCCGGTATATTCTGAACTGGGCAAAAGACTGCATGCAGATTACATGAATGCAAATTATATTCTGCATTTATTGCATATAATTTTATTTCCCTGGGAGATGCGTTCTTAGTAGCATGCATTCATGGTTTATGATCTGAAGGATTCAACAATTTTTCATGGTACTGAAAAAAATGTTAACCTAAAAATATGCATCATTTGTTACATCTAAATTAACTGGTTTTATTTAAGTCAGAATTATGATTTAATATCACTGAATCAACCTGAATATTATTCGAGCTGATCTAACACTAAAAATATTTTTGTTGGTGTAATTTAATGCAGTTAGGTTTGATTAAGTGACATTAAATAATATTTCTGTCTTGAATAAAACTAGATCATTTAGATGTTACCACATGAAGCACATAATTAGGTCAGCATTATTTCCCACTGTGTTTTCTGCTTGTTATGGGTTGCTGTAAACCAATTACATACTGTAATTATTACATACTGTGCTAGCAACAATAATAGGTTAAAGAGATTCTGTAGACTTAATTAAATGTGCTCATGCACATTTGCACGGGCAGTTAAAATTATACAGAATGCAATGTTTTTTACACTATTTTCACAGGTGCTGCTAAATGGTGAAGAAAACCCACATTGTTTGTGTGTCCTTTACTTTCCAGAGCACCTCCTGGAAAATCTGTCCCAGGTTAGATTACTTTGGCCCCTATTTTTTCCTGTCTGCTCACTTACAGAGGTGGTGTCAAAGTCTGCTGAGCAGGCATTTTGAAATAAAGCAATCTTTTGATTTTCAGATTCAACACACAAGACCTACCTTATTAGGGGAAAACACCCTTAAATATTCTGCATATTCTGTAAGTAATATAACACTTTACATTACACTGTCCACTAATATAATTAAAATAGCAACAAGAGGGGGCCTGGGTAGCTCAGCGAGTATTGACGCTGACTACCACCCCTGGAGTCGTGAGTGACTCCAGCCAGGTCTCCTAAGCAACCAATTGGCCCGGTTGCTAGAAGGTAGCATCATATTGGTGCCGAAACCCGGGAAGGAGGAGGGATGCGCCGCAGTAAAGTCCTCGCCACTACCATCCACCCCAATGGAGCAGCCACGGTCATTTGCCGGGGGACGGAGGAGCCCGGCCGCCTGAGAGCGGAGGAATGGCAACCTACCGCGAGGGGAGGAGTGGCTCCTAACCAACAGCCTGGAACGGTCAGGGCGCTGCCAGGGGCGGAGGAAACCACTACCAGCTGCTGAAACGTGGCAGGGTCTGAGACCAGTGAGTGTGAGTGGGGAGGGGCTCCTGGCTGTACACCTGGAGCGGGAGGACCACTGCCAGGGGCGGTGGAGACCCCTTCCATCCACCGGAATGCGGCAGGTCGTTCTGTCTGCCAGGGGCTGGAGGACTGCCTCCGATACTCCCGGGGAGGCGTGGCTGTCGTCCGCTAGAGGGTGGAGGAGTGGCCGAGGACCAAGCTATGGCGTATCGGAGAACCGGTGAGTAAATGTATATATTTTTCCTTCTCTCTCTCTCTCTCGCTGCCGCTCCACGTTGGCCCGACAAGTGTGTGTGTGTTTGTCTTTTTGGTTAAGTTAATAATTAAAATATAATTTATATTGTCAAGCCGGTTCTCGCATCCTCCTTTCCCTTATATCACCTTTACAGTATACAATTAAGTAAAATCTACATGATATAATATTTATTGAAGTGAGAGAGTAAATTTAACTTAAACGTTTCAGTATCTTTTACTTACAAATCTGATGTACATGGTATTGAAAGAAGCATAGAAAATGTAAATGATCATTTTATTTGAACATTCCACATTTTAAACTATCATTACTAACATGTTAAATAATGTGCCATATGACATATGGAGGCTTTCCACCTTGCAATATTGGAAATGGGATTACAATATGTAACTGCACATGCAGACCTGAACACTTGGAGCAGAAAACACAAGATGGTAACATTTAACAATTGAATCAATTTTAATTTTGAGTAGAAAAAAAACGTCAGACTTCACAAAACATGACGTTACCAAACGTAACAACAAAATTAACAGTAATGGTGTAAATGTAAGTAAATGGTGTAAAGAAATGTGCAAACAGTGAAAACATGCAAGCTCATTAATTATTCAAGTCCAATCCAATGCCTGCTCTAAACAGCTTCAAAAAAAGTAATGTAAAATGTACTTATTTGAATTACTGAAAACTTCTACTAGTTCTGCTCAAGACAGTTGGGATAGGCTCCAGGACTTCCCATGATCCTACATAGAACAAGCGGCATTAGAAGATGGATGAATGGATTGATGGACTACTGACATTTTCTCAAATTAACAAATAAATATGACAAAGTTTTCTATAGGATTGATTTACTATAGGATGATGACGTATTGTAAAAATAACAAATAATCATGAATAACATTTACTTATAAGCTAAGCATATATATTCATTTTAATAATATTTTCAAGTGAATGTACAGTACATGCATCACAAGAGATTTATTGAAAATTTTCCAATAAATGTTACATTCGGTATTGTGATTAATAGAATACTTTATTGGTTGAATTAAAAAAACCATGTCCTCTAGCTTGCTAAGACACATTACATATCTAACATTTTATGTATCTTAATGCACACAATTAAATGTTTTCACAATTTTTGCATAGTTTGGAAAAATTACAGCTTGATTGGAAATGATAGTTTTAAACATGTAGCCTAATTTGTTTGTACAAATATGTTTGTACAGGATTTTAATCGTTTAATATTAAAAAGTCTGGGTCTTACATAGGGCTAAAAGAATTATATCAATAAATAAAAGGCATTTAAAAAAATACCAAAATAAATGATGATGGCTTTAAAAAAAAAAAAAATCTAAATCAGTTGGAATATCCTTATATAGTGAAAGGAAGTGACGCAGAAGAGACTGCCCCTCAATTCGAAAATGACCGTGTATGCATGTGCTGCAAGGTTACATCCTTAAGCGCAGCGGTGGTCGTGCAGCGTTCGTGACTTTCGCCTTGAGCAGGGCAGGCACATTAAATCAGTGGTAAGAATACAGACCTTATTCTAATATACATTTATGGTCTGCAGAATGTTCACTGCACTGCATTAACAGTGTTGGATAGATGTTTGAAGCTCTTTTTTTTTATTTATCTTTACAGCATCGAAATATAATTGCAACGATACGAATCTAATTATATAATAGCATTAAAATAGACTAAAACGTGAGGTAAACGAATGCACAGAACAGGTGCAGTTAGGACTGAACCCATATTTCTCTACACAAAAGAAGTTCACGCACGTGTTCTGACCTTCATATAGACTGTGTCAATCTGATATAGACACATTCAATTGTAACGCTTACAATAAGATTACATTTGGTAACAACATTAGTTATCGAACTAACAATTTTTTTTTTTTTTTTGTTGAATAAATGCTGTCAGAGATATACTAATTATTTATTCATAATAACTAATGCATTTAGTAATGTTAACGAATTGAACCTCATTGTAAAGTGTTACCCGTTCAATTGAAAAAGATTACTAGCAAAACTATATATATATATATAAAAAAAAAGCTTTCTCTGAATATTTAAACGACCTCGTAATTTTTATTTTATACTAGTATGTTTTAGCAGATTTTCAAAAAATTTCATTTTGCATTGATATTATTATACCAGATGGATTTGGCACTTTTATTATCACGTTACAATGGCACCTGTCAAGGGGTGGGATATATTAAGACAGCAAGTGAACTGTCAGTTCTTGAATTTAACGTGTTGGAAAGCAGGAAAAATGGGCAAGCGTAAGGATCTGAGCTACTTTGACAAGGGCCATATTGTGATGGCTAGTCAACTGGGTTAGAGCATCTCCAAAATGGCAGGTCTTGTGGGGTATTCCCAGTATGCAGTGGTTTGTACCTACCAAAAGTGGTCCATGGAACGACAACCAGTGAACTGGCAACAGGGTCATGGGCGCCCAAGGCTCATTGATGCACTTGAGGAGAGAAGGCAAGCCAGTCTGATCCGATCCCACAGAAGAACTACTGTAGCACAAATTGCTGAAAAACATAATGCTGCCATGATAGAAAGGTGTCGGCACACAAAGTGCATCGCAGCTTGCTGCTCAGCCACAGACCGGTCAGAGTGCCCATGCTGACCCCTGTCCACTGCCGAAAGTGCCTACAAATGGGCATGTGAGCGTCAGAACTGGATCATGGAGCAATGGAAGTTGGTGGCCTGGTCTGATGAATCATGTTTTCTTTTAGATCATGTGGATGGCCGGGTGCGTGAGTGTCGTTTACCTGGGGAAGAGATGGTAGCAGGATGCACTATGGCCGGTGGAGGCAGTGAGATGGTATAGGCAATGTTCTGCTGGGAAACCCTGGGTCCTGACATTCATGTACATTTTACTTTGACACGTACCACCTACCTAAAGATTGTTTCAGACCACGTACACCCCTTCATGGCAACAGTGTTCCCTGATGGCAGTGGCCTCTTTCAGCAAGATAATGTGCCCTGCCACACTGCAAAAATTGTTCAGGAACGGTTTGAGGATCTCCATCAGATTGAGCATCTATGGGATGTGCTAGTCCAACAAGTATGATCCATGGAGGCCCCACCTCGCAACTTAAAGGATCTGCTAACGTCTTGGTGTCAGGTACCACAGGACAACTTCAGAGGTCTTCTGGAGTCTATGCCTCGACAGGTCAGAGCTGTTTTGGCGGCACAATGGGGACTTGCATGATATTAGGCAGGTGGTTTTAATGTTGTGTGTGTGTGTGTGTGTGTGTGTGTGTGTGTGTGTGTATATATATATGTGTGTATGTATATATATATATATATATATATATATAACCAATTATTTTTTACAGTGTGTTTTCACACTGTGTGACTATCACATGATCCGCTACAGAACAGTGAGTTAGTTTAATCCTCTCTTCCATTTCGGTAAAGATTATTCAACAAATGTCTGCATTCTTGGAATCCTTTAGACCATGATCCAAGATTGTTTGACATTAATCTGTAGAGACCAAAAAATGTGATTTATATATTCATAACCCATCCATCGTGAGAGGTTAATTTAAAACATGTGTATATGGCTCCAATAGTTCAATTATTTAGAATAAAGTTCAACTATTTACTTCTCAGAAAGAATGATATATGTGTGGGTCTGGGTCTAATGTGTGAATGGATTAAACCAACGGCACCCAGTACAAAATCATTCAGGATTCTGGCCTGAGCACAAGAACCAGCTTGTGGAGAGTTTTGGATAAAATTGAGTTTTTCCCAAGCAGTAAATGCCACTGCATACATGCTTGTCCTTGAGCCTAAACTTGATTTGAAAGACCGGTTTAGTGTGCCATTTATTGTTTCCATTTTGTAGCCATTCTTTGCCTCATGATCTGATTGTGTGTAGGGTGTAGCAGCCCAAATTTTCCTAATCTCTATCATGCATGTGTCTAAGATAACTACTGCAGTATTTTAATACACTCCAGAGCCGGTCACCGAGGAATAAGCCATTTGATTCACTTTTTGAAGTCTACTTCCTTGTATTTAGTTATTCCTGAAATCTTTTTTTGTTGTTTATTTGTAATCCTTTTATCCATTTGCCAACTGAGAATCTCAAGGATGCATGCATATCAAGACAGCAGTGTCTGTGCCTTGTGTTTAGGAGTATTAGGTTAACTTATAAGCATCAATCTTTAATAAAAGTTAAAAAGCCTGCCAGTCATGTGTTAAAGACCTGTTTTTGAAATGAATGTTCAGCACATTAAACACACTCAAACACTGCAATATGATGATTGATAAAGTTTCTTATTACTTGACATACAAGGTGCACCCCCTAATATTTTCAGACTGATCTCACGAGATGATTGGCGGCAGCAGGTCGCAGGATGGTTTTTTGTGTGTGCCAAAAGCTGTATATACTTTTCGATCTTCTGAACACCACTGGTCAAAGCTGATACTACAGCAATGTGCACCTTCTCAACTGCGACCAAAACACTGTTTTTGCTGTGAAAATGTAGTATCTCGCTAGCTTAGAGATCAAAAGAAATGGAACGTCAAAGGCACAGCCTGGGCAATGTTTGGGGAATTAACATTTGCCGCATGATCCTGCTTGTCGGAATTTGACTCATTGTGTCTGACATTAGGTGGAAAAATTTTGGAACTAACGTGCTGATTTCCAGTGTGACAGTGTTGCTTAAAGATATATATAAAAGTATGTTATTACCTACCTTAAAGTAATCTTGGAAATAGGTTTTCTGTGTTTATCTTAACATCTCTGTCTCTTGCAGTAACTCTTTGACGCCACGATGGATCAAGCCAGGACAACAATATCAAAAATTGTAAGATATTATTTTATATATGGCATTACATCTGAGTGATCTGAACAATTAAATTGTCATTTGAGAGAGGAAAATTTCCACATTAGCACAATTTTATATTACCAAGGCAGTTTATTGTATCGTTTAAACATAACAACTTATGTTATGTGGAAAGTAATACCTGGAAAATCTGAAATTATAATTGCAATCAGTCAAACTTACATTGATTCAGCTGTGTAAAACCAAAAAGGCTTTTGGGCGTGTTCACACTTTTAGTTCGGTCCTCTTGGTCGGACAAAAAAAGAAAATTATACATGTAGTCCTGGTTCCTTTAGCTTTCACACTGGCATTTTTAACACTGAACCTTACGATACAAAACCAAAGGCAACAGGAAAAAGTCACAGCCTGATTGGACAACTTTTATGACATTGACACTGAACTTGCCGATTATCCAAAACAATGCTGGCTGCTGGGCGAAATGCACTTGTTACATTTATATATGTGTGTATATATGGTGGTATTTTTACCAGCTGAGAACAAACAAAAAGCTAGTAAAATTTATAAAGGAGTCAAAACAGTGCAAGGACAGCTGACGGCGGTTCCGACGCCTGTACCAAACTGTAATGTGCAACATAGCTCCTATGATGAGAAGAACCAGGTATGCTTGAGGTCAGTATTAGGCAAATTACTGTTGTTGGTCCGTTTAGACGTTCGTTTTAATATAACCAAACCTGCCAAGTGGGAACACGCTCTAATTCACTCTGCCCTTTGCACTATCTTAAAGAAAAAGTTTACCCAAAAATTTTAATTCTCATCATTTACTCACCCTCATGCCATCCCAGATGTGTATGACTTCTGACTGCTGAACACAACAATTTATAGAAGAATATCTCTGCTATGTTTGTCTATACAATGCAAGTGAATGGGTAACACAATTTTGAAGCTCAAAGCACATAAAGGCAGCATAAAAGTAATCTATAAGACCAGTTGTAAAATCCATATCTACAGAAGCAATATGATAAGTTTTGGTTACAAACAGATACATAATACATTTTTTAGTATCAATCTCCACTTTCACTTTAATATACTTTTCTTTTTGGCGATTCACATTCTTTGTGCATATAGCCACCTACTGGGCAGGGAGGAGAATTTATAGTAAAAAGGACTTGATACGTTTCTCTCCCACACCTATCATATCGATATAGATTTAACCACTAGTGTCTTGTGGATTACTTTTATGTTGCCTTTGTGAGTTTTGGAGGTCAAAAATGTTGGTACCCATTCACTTGCATTGTATGGACCTACAGAGCTGAAATATTCCTCTAAAAATCTTAGTTGTGCAGAAGAAAGTCATACACATCTGGGTTGATATGAATTGAGTAAATGATGAAATGGTTTTAATTTTTGTGTGAACACTCTTTAACTATGCACATTTTAAAATAAAGAAATCTATTTTACCATTACTTTCTAGTCAGAATTTCTTTCAGTTTTTGGAAAGTAAAACCTGGAAACTTTTAACTGGATGTTTCAAATCAACTCTCCTATTGAGGAGAAATGAATAAACCTTATGTAGCCACCAGACTTAAATAGAAAGTATTATTGCACTATGATGTAATGACATCGCAAAACCATCATTACTTAATACTTGACCAGGTTTTTAAGTCTTCTAACAGTGAAGAGAGCCTAGGGCAGTGTAGTTCCAAACCTGTGAGGACAGTTTTTCTCATAAGAGACTTGTAACTGTATATTTCAGTTCAATGGGGAGCCACGATCATACACTCGCTTTAACCTGACCCAAAACATGGAGGGTGACAACAGCCAAGTGGAGATGAAGCTCTCCTCTGATATGGAAGAAGATATGGAGGCTAATGGAGTTGGAAGAAACACAAACCAACAAAATGGTCCATATTACCCCAGCAAGCTAAGCTGGCGCTCCTCTAAAAGCATTTGCATCTCTGTCATTGCCATTCTGGTCCTCTTTATTATTGGTAAGCAAAGGTCATTTTTAATGTTTATAACATGGATTTTTGGAACACTTGATTCATTTGCAGCATTCTGCAGTGAGTGCAATAAAGTTTTTAGTTGATGGTTGTAGCAGATAACCTAGTTTAACTTGTGTGTGTGTGTGTGTGTGTGTGTGTGTGTGTGTGTGTGTATTTACAAATTATTTCAACTTGTATAAATATTTAATATTTTTTGGCAAGGAGCCATATAATAAGCAGGATAATGTACAGTCAGCCGATCATTTTTGCAAAATAAACCCCTTCAGTTGCATTATCCCTAACTTAATCTCTATTTGTAGCCTTCAGCAAACTCTTTATACAGGTTAATTTACATCCTTGCAAATTCCTGTTGGTATATCACTTGTCCAAATGTTCTAATTGTAACAATATTATTTCTAAGTCATCTTAAGAAACCATGATTTAAAGGGTTAGTTCACCCAAAAATGTAAACTATCCCATAATTTACTCACCTTCAATCAATCCTAGGTGTATATGACTTTCTTCTTTGAGACAAACACAATTGGAGTTATATTAAAAAAATATCCTGGCTCTTCCAAGCTTTATAATGGGAGTGAATGGTACCTTAGATTTTGAAGCCCAAAAAAAGCACATCCATCCATGATAAAAGTAATCCATACAGCTCCAGGGGGTTAATAAAGGCCTTCTGAAGTGAAGCTTTCTGTTTTTGTAAGAAAAATATCCATATTTATAACTAAGCAAAAACGAGCCGCCACGTTATGCATAACGGACCACAAAACGTAGCTGTGATATGCAGAAAAGGACAGCTGGGCCAGTTGCCATATAAAATCCCGGGCAGATTTCTCTTCCCAGTCAAGCCCTGCATAGCGTAGGAAGCGTGTCGTTTACAGCAAAGGAAAAGGCGAAAAGTGAGTTGTTTTAGCTATACTGTAGATTTGTATTAGTCTTAAAATGGTGTGTTCGTGTGTCTATCCAGTCATTCCAATCATCCATACATGGCAGCAAACACTCTCAGCCTCTGTTGGCATTACCTCGAATTTCCTGCATGAGCACCACCACGTCTCCCGTACTCTCCGTCTACCAGATTCTTTTGTTTGTGCCGCTGCTGCTGCAGCCACCTCCATCCACTCTTACGTTTTAATGATTTTCCAGAAGTGGAAAAAAAATATAGAAGGGTGGGTTATGACGGTAAAATAGGAGATGACAAATGTACTGTCACTCTCTCAGCAGCTGTAATTGAAACCCCTCACAGCTATGGTAATTATTATAATTTTTTATTTATTCCAGGGTGATATAACAAGCATAATGTTGTAAATTTAAATGCAATCTTGAAAAATTTGTAATATGAAAAAGTTTGTGAGATTTACGCTGGCAAAGGCAGCAATGTGGCATCACAGTCAGAAGTTCTATTGCCATATTTTTGTCTTTTAGGATACCTCATTGGTTATCTGTCTAATAGAAGCACAGACAAACCAGTAATAAACCATACAAATTGTCCGGATGATGAGAACATTATTCCAGATCCGGTTTATTCTTTGGACTGGAGTGATCTTAGAGCTTTGCTGAAGAAAAAACTGACAACCTCCAACATTGAGAGCAACCTCAAGTAATTACACACACTACATACTGTTGATTTTTTTCCATACTGAAAGGTGAGACCCAATCTAATAATTTTTGTAAATCTCTGCTGTTATGTTCCCCCCTCCAGGGAATTCTCTAGTTACAGTCATCAGGCAGGAACAGCTGGAGATGAGGCACTCGCTAATAAAGTCATGGGAAAGTTCAAAGCTTTAGGAATGAGTCCCTGGACCGATGAGCACTACGTTAAAGTCCAAGATCCTGGTCTCTCATATAACAGAGTGCTGTTCCGTGATAACGTTGTGGGAACAACCGAGAGCTATTTGGCGTACAGTGCAAATGGTACAGTGAAGGTTAGTATTTAAACACTTTTGCAAACTTTTGTCATTAAGGATAAAAATCTGTAGACTTTTATTAAAGGGTAAAGAGTGTGAAGACTTTATTAAAGGGTTATTTCACATCAAAATGAAAATTCTGTGATCGATTACCCATCCCCATGTTTTTCCAAATTCTTATGACAGCACAAACATTTGGCAAAATGTTCATGCTGCTCTTATCCATACAGTGAAAGTTAATGGGAATGGATACCATCGAGCTCCAATATTAGTCCATATGAATCATATGATATACGCCAACTGTTCTGAAGACATAGGATTGCATTGTGTGAGGAACAGACTGAAATTTTAATAACTATTCACTGAAAATTACAGCTCCTATATCTCACATTTCTGCATGTCAGATTGCAATCTGTTATGAGAGACACTACAACAAATGGCATTAGGCATTATTGCCATCACAATTTCATGTACCATATTTATATATACAGTACTTGATCACAAAGATTTTAGAGCTGTGATTTTTGTATTAACTATTCCTTTAAGTTATACTGATTATATTGTATAGGGTCTAGCTCTGTATGCTTATTATGGGCGAGCTGATGACTTCAGGCATCTACAAGACAAGAACATTGATGTGAATGGAAAGGTTATCTTGGTTAGAGCTGGACTACTAAGTTTTGCTGAAAAGGTTGGTGCTCTCTCTCTCTCGTTGGGCTGAAGAATTTTTAAGAGTGTTCATTTTAATGTTTACTTCTCTATCCTGTTTTTATTTGTTTATTAAAGGTTGCTAATGCTGCCGTCTTGAATGCTAGTGCTGTGCTAATCTATCCAGATCCTCTGGACTACAAAATTAAAGATGACACCGCTCTTTTTGGTCATGTAAGTGAGCCTATGGACAGCTACAGTACTGGACTAAAGTTTAGGCAGTTGTGAAAAATGTAAAGTGAGGATGTTTTAAAAAATAATGCCTTGAATATTTTTTATTTATCAATTAACTTCATACAATGCTCTGTGGGCGCCAAACCATCTGTTGCAGGGCTCACTTATATTCTATTGGCAAAATAAATGTTTGGAGTATAAAATGTATATTTCCTATTGACACACTAAAGCAGAAGATCTCAAATAACCATCTTAAGACAAATGTATTTGTGAAACCTCTAATGTGCCCAAGACTTTTGCACAGTACTCTTTTGCTGTGGAACCTATCTATTATCAGATTAATTGTGCTTAATGTCACTCTTTACGTAGGTTCATCTGGGCACTGGTGATCCCTACACTCCTGGATTCCCTTCCTTCAATCATACCCAGTTTCCGCCAGCTCAGTCTTCTGGTCTTCCCAGCATTCTGGCCCAGACTATCACTGCAAAGCAGGCTGCTGAGATTATGAGGTACAATTGTAATAAGTTATCTTTAATTAGTGGACCTTATTAGCAGTGCTGAGTGGATTACTTGTTGTTGTAATCAGGTACTGATTTCAAATTAAATGACAAAAAATGTGATCAGTATTGTAATCTCTTAGATTTACAATTAGGGATAATCTAATTTGATTACTTTCTACATATTTCTATTTTATGTCACGTGCATTTGAGTAGGATAATCATTTTAATATAAAAGTACAAAGTTAAAGAAAATGTATTCCATTCTTTATTACTAACAAAAAGATCTCCTTATGACATTTTTTAAAAGTGCATTAAACATCACATGAATTAAATAAGCATTAAATCTAACAGCAATGACAGTGCATGGCAAAAGTTTATCATTCTGAGTTTATAACACTGAGACATAAAGTTCATTTTAAGTGCATAAAACAAAAGCAGGATTACGAACATTAATGACCATAAAATTAACCAAAATGAATGACTATAAAACAAAGGCAACAACGTTGCCTAGGTCAAAGCTTTTATCTAAAAACACTGAACGTTTAACCCTTACTGCTTACTGATAGTTGACTGCCTGTTCCAAAGCTGAGATGCATATCTTACTGTTGTAATAAATGTACTGCCATTGCCGCCTTAATATGTAATCATGTGATCTATTAAAAAATAAATGTAGTCATTAGGAGTATTGTAGATTTAGTATTATTTTAAAATGTAAATTAATCCAATTACAAGCACTTGATTTATGTAATCTTATTATGCAATCCAGATTATATGTAATCCTTTACTACCAAACACTGATTATTAGTCACTATTACTCCTATATGAGTTAGGGATTTTAAGAAACCCCTAGTGTGCTATGGACCCTTTTCACATTTCTGGGTTTGGAATGCAGAAGTAAACTATTGTGGTGTAAAAGCAGCAAATGCAATTTTGGTATTCCCATTTGCTCTGTCTCTGGCTATATAGTCTCCGCTAGCAACTATCCAGAACAACCTAGCAACGGCATTGCAACACCCAACACACTAGATATAGCTGTGTCTCAAATGACCAACTATACACTGTGCATTTGGTCATCGAGTGTAAGAAAGTGTAGCATCATCCCAAATGGAACACAAAGTTTTTACTACATGGAAGCATTCGTTGATTTTCAGTTGATGGAAGCAACACCTCAGTACACCACTTGGATATTTCAACTAATGTACATATTCACTCAGCGTAGGGCGATGGTAAAGCATTCAACTCACATTTGTAATATGCCGTCTTCACTGAAGTTGTGCTAGTTTCACATTCACCTTCAATTACAATTCTAGTCAGGCCAGCATTGTGATCAGGTAACCCCACCCTTCCTCTACGTAGAGCAACGAGACCTTTTGAGTGCATAAAATGTCATGCATTCCACAACATTTGTTTGGTTGAAGTACATCATCCAGGTACTCGTGGTACTCTTCTTCTTGTTGCGTTTTTAAGTGTGAACATACTTCTCACACTTAAAACTACAAAATTAAAATTAACTTAAACTTTCGTGCCCCCCCCCCCGTTTACATATTTCTCATATTTGTTTGCTCCTGTTCTCAAACAGGCAGTTAGGTGGTCAGAAGTCTCCTCGGGGCTGGAGTGATGGAATGCTTCGGGATGTCCCATACCAGCTTGGTGATAAGGAAAATATCACGGTGGAAGTGAACAATGTTCTTACCCAGAAGAAAATCCACAATGTGTTTGGAGTCATTAAAGGATATGTAGATGCAGGTATTCTGTTGCATTGCACACATTAATCAAGCTCCATATACTTTGTATATGACACAACAGCAGTGAGCATGAAACAAGGAATTGGTCCTGGTCCCTGATCCCCTTTTTGTCTATTTTCAGAACAATTATGACAAATAATCCAATTTTTATCATATTGGTTTAGACCGTTATATTGTGATTGGAGCCCAGAGAGATGCCTGGGGGCCTGGATTTGCCAAAAGCACAGTTGGCACTAGTTTGTTGGTGGAGTTGGCCAAAACGATCTCCGACATGATCAAGAATGGTATGTTTTGTGCAGGCAGCGATTGAGTCATTTTCAAGGCTTAAATAATTGTGCATCACAAAAAACATTCATGTATTTGTAATGGCTTTTCTTGAAGATGGATTTAGGCCAAGAAGGAGCATAGTGTTTGCTAGCTGGAGTGCTGGTGAATTTGGGAGCATTGGTGCCACCGAGTGGTTGGAGGTATAAATAAATAAATCAATGATTGTTCTCTAATTACCAATATGGGCATATTGCACTGTGAGAATGTGTACCTTGTATTTGTAATAGCTACTCTTTATACAACTGTATACTGAATACACAAAATATATATTTTTGAAAATGGAGCAGGTCATCGGGGTATTCCATGCATACAGAAAATGTGCATACTCGACATACTATTATTTAGAGTAGCATGTTAGTATGCTGTTCTGAGCATAGTCTGTGCATTGAGCAGTAAACATGGACATTCAGCTGAATATATTTGTTTTCTGTACCCACAGGGCTACCTGGCCTCCTTGAATATGAAAGCATTTTCTTTTATCAACCTCGATGGAATTGTTTCAGGTTTGTTAGGAGTCAGTTCGTGAAGAACAATTAAGGATGACTTAAGGTCTCGGCTGATGCTAATCATCTGATATTCTCCTTAGGCTCTGAAACTTTCAAAGTGTCTGCCAGTCCACTTCTGTACGAGTTAATTGAGAGTACTATGAAACAGGTGATGCTTCTAAATGCTAAATATTCACCATTCTAAGCATTTTGATTCTTATAACATGCAGAGGCTATTTATAAACTGAAACTTTTTTTTTTTTTACAAACAGGTCTCCTCTCCAACTGCAACCAAAACTTTGCATGAACAGTTTGCTGGATCCAGTTGGGAGAAGTCTGTGTATGTGTAATCTTCACTGCATACACTAAAAATAAAATCACTATAATTTCACGTGGTTGAGCAGTTTCTTTTGTCAGAAGTTATAATGGTGACATTTTATTTTACAGAATGGAGCCCATAGGTTTGTCTGACACTGCCTATCCATTCCAGACGTTCTCTGGCATTCCGTCATTCTCGTTTCGATTTACTTTGGTAAGTCGTGTGACTTTTAAAGAAATGGTTCACCCAAAAATGAAAATTCTCTTATCATTTACTCACCCTCATGTGTTTCCAGATGTATATGACTTTCTTCTGCAGAAAACAAAGATTTTTATAGGAATATCTCACCTCTGTATGTCCATACAATGCAAGTGGATGGTGACCAGAACTTTGATCCAAAACGCGCATTAAAATGTATCTCTGCAGTGTTTTAATCCATGTCTTCTGAAATGATCCAGTCGGTTTACAGTGAGAACAGACCAACATATAACTCAATTTTCACTGTACAACTTGCCATTACAAGCTCATTACACTTCAGATGTCAAGATTTATAGTGGGAAAAATTTGTCACAATTTGGTCTGTTCTCACACAAAACCGACTAGATTACTTCAGAAGGCATGAATTAAACCACTGGAATCTTATGGATTAATTTAATGCTGCCTTTATGTGCTTTTGGAGCTTCAAAGTTTTGGTCACCATTCACTTGCATTGTATAGCCCTACAAAGCTGAGATATTCCTATAAAAATCTTTGTGGTGTGCAAAAGAAAGTCATACACATCTGGAATGGCATAAATGAATGGAGTAAATTATGAGAGAATGTTCTTTTTTGGCTGAACTATTCCTTTAAGAGCAGTACTTTAATACTGTTTGTTGTCAAATTAAAGTAGTTTAAACATTGCCTGGTGTATTTTAGAGTTCAAAGGCGTACCCATTTGGCACTATTGAGGATACCTATGAAAATCTGCAGCAGTACACTTCCTACAATACTCCCAAACTGGTCAAGGCAGCAGGTGAGGTTGCCGGGCTGGTTGCTCTTCGGCTGGTACATGACCACTTGCTAAAGCTGAGTGCTGTGAAATATACCAGTGTCATCCGTGACTATGTGTCCCAGATCAGCTCTAAACTTCAAAAAGTCCACAGCGTGAGTCTACTTGAACTATTCTTAATGAGAGGAGCATGGTAAAACCACAGGATGAACTAATGTAATTACTGTAAAGGAATTTGCACCCAAGTGGTCATATGGTGAAATGTTGAGTGTCATGTTCCAAAATGTTTGTTTTAAAGTTGCATGGAATTGAAGTGTAACCCAAAAGAAGTTAGGCTTTGTGTTTGTTCACTATATATTTACTTCGTTTTAAAGTCTGGACGCCTTTTGGAAACGTTGACAATTCAGTGGCTTCTGTCAGCTCTGGGCTCGTACGATCGTGCTGCCAGTGCTCTTGCTTCCACTGTTCGGAACAGTGATCTTGAAGACATGGAACAGTGTCGCATCATCAACAACCGCATTATGAGGGTAAACAACATCAACTCTTTTGCTGCATTTAAAGGGTTGAAAACATGAAAATTGAGTAATTTACTCTCCCTCATTGTTCCAAACCTGTATGACTTGTTGAACACAAATTTGTTAGGCAGAATGTTAGTCTCAGTCACCATTAACTTTCATTCATTTCATTCTAAGACTAACATAATATATCAATGTATATTCTTAAATATTAAATTAGTAAATCATTTTATAACTTATTAAGAAATGATCAGAAATTTTAAAATATGATGTCTCTTTCTGAAGGTGGAAGGGAGTCTGCTCTCTCCCTTCGTATCTCCGCGAGAGAGTCCGTTCCGGCACATTCTTCTCGGCTCCGGCTCGCACACACTAGCAGCTCTAGTGGATCACCTTGACTCTATTAACCAAGGCCTCGAATCTGCGGACTTTGACCAACTCAGGAACATGTTTGCTTTGGCCACCTGGACCATCCAAGGCTGTGCCAACTCACTTGCAGGGGAGATATGGGAATTGGATAATGAAATTTAGGCAAACAAATCCAGCTCGCTGCTTTTATGTGCTGACTCTGAACCATCCCTCTGTACAAAAATAAGATGAATGTAGAGAATCCCATAATTGGTGCTCCATTAACATAAATCTATGATTACAGGTTTACCTCCGTATTTTTCAGTGAGACCGCAGTCAAATTTATATTTAAGTTTTAGTATGTGGGATCATGCGTTTTTTTTTTTTTTTAAATTTTAAATGATACTCTTGTTACAAATTTGGAATGTATTATTTTTGTTTGACATATTAAGACATAGTAATTAATTTCCTAAAATAAGTAATACCTGAACATGAGTGAGCATGAAAATAAGGTGGATCATTTATTTATAAAGGCAAGAACTAGTCAGACCATCAGTCATTGTCATTTTAATGTCTGAAACCTAACTTAGCTGTGGAGTTCAGTACTCGTAAAACACAATTCAATGGGTCAATTACATTTTTCGGTTGGATGGTCTTTATTTTGGGTAAATGTCTATTTTCAGAACAATTCTGACAAATGATCCAAGATCTGAGTGTGGCTCTGAAATCTCTTGTTTATTTGTATATTTTTTTATTTATCAGGGACAGAGATCACTATAAGTATTATTTTGTAATGCCTTTTTTTAACAAATGTATAATTATCAGAAGCAGTGCCTTCCATAATTATGACAGTTATATTGTTGAAATGTGAAAGCAGCATCTGCTATGGAGATAACCTTGTTTTCAAAAGCTATGACCAGAGACGTACGCGTACATGGTACATCCATCAGATTACATATGTCTCTGGCATCGTCCTTTTGAAATCATGTTACAGTATACCTGATCCATAATCATTATCGGGAGCAGTGTCTTCCATAATGCGAAGAAAATTAAGGTAGTTTTTGCCTACCGATGTGTTGATATCGAGGGCAGTGCCCCTCATATTTCACTGTGGTGTGGATGTAATAATCGGGAACAGTGTTTCCTATGATGATGAACAAATGATCTGTATTCACACGCTTAACATGCTAGATATCTTTTATGATTCATGTACGCTATTGTATGCTTCTCATGAACAATTAAGTGCTGATACCTGGGAATCAGGAGAAGAGATTGCAAACTAGAAACATGTACTCTGTAAGTCTTTGATTGGTTTCTGTAATTGAGTCTGCTTTGTTCTTTGGTTTCCATATTTCTTGTGTTTTAATTACACATTTGTTTCTTTTAGATTGTGATTAGGCTTTTAAAATACAGTACTTTTTCTTTTCTCTGTGTGTATTTGATTCCACTTTTGCAATTTCCACAACCAGCAACTCAAACTGAGATTAAATAATAAAAATAAGCAGGTAACTGGTTTTAATATTCAACTTTTGATAACAGTATCATCATATTTGTCAAAATAAATATCAATTTAATTGCATGTGGAATATGTTTATGCACTGACAAAAGAACAAAGATTTAAAGATGTCTTGTCTGGACAGAACATGTAGATTAAAGGTTATTCTAAGAAAAAAGTATATAGGTTAGGAATTACAGTTTCATGATGTACTGGCCATGCATAATTTTAGCCTTGCATTCAGTGCACTTGCAATGTCTAGTTTTGTTGTGAACTTGGTTTATAACATCACTCAAGCACTAGTTCTCAGTTTTCTACAAGTGATTAATAAAAATTTCGAACAAAACTGTGGAGACTGTCTGATCTGTTGAGCAATTCTTATGCAAAACTGCTGACAAAACTGCAGTAGAAAAGTTAGGTTTTCTTTCACTTGTGAACTATCACATGTATTTGTAATCATGGTTTTAATTTGCACAGACCACACTTGGCACACCTAAACAATACAACAATTACTGTACAATGTGCAGATAGCTTAAATTCTGTAGCCTGTTAAACCTACACCCATTTCTTTGAAATCGTACAAAAAATTCCCCCAAACGAAATTCCAAAGTCATTTTCAGCTTGGACTGTTCTCAAGATTTGCATGTGGATAATAGACAAACATGCACAAACAATTTGTTTATTTACGACATAAATATTTCAGATTAAAACGTATAAATATCTATAAAGGACAGCATATAATTTAGGTGCTATAACAGTTTTAAGTATCTTTAAGAAAATCATTTGATTTTGAATCATTTGAATCACAGGATGAAGAATATTAATGTATTTATTTGGCATGTTAGGCCAGCAGAGTAAGCTATGCTAGCCCTTAGAATTCGCCACTGATTCATACAATTTACAATACATTTATAACATTGTGTTTGTGTGTGCTAGTGACCTGCATGCAGTTCTTCAAAATGACCACATGATGGAACTCGAGTTCTTTGCAGAATTAACTGATTTGTTCACTGTCACAATCTATTAGGCTGATTGATGTTCTATTATAATAATTCACACCTTGACAAACGTGACATTTTGTAATCCTTTCATTACAAAACAGCCTGATGATGGGGTTCTTTACAATGAAAATGCTTCTCAAAAAGCATAATAGATTTTTCTACTTTTTCCATACCTTTGCAGAAATATGCAATGCTAAATATATATATATACTACTTACTACTGATATATATATATCAGTAATTTTAAGGTTAGGGTTTTCTTTCCCTATGGAGTGCTTGTCCCTTTAAGAGTGGGTTGTCAATAGAAGCATGTTCATCGAGCGCGATTGAGTAATGACGCTCAAGCGCTGCTG
Organism: Xyrauchen texanus; assembly: GCF_025860055.1. Classification (NCBI taxonomy): domain Eukaryota; kingdom Metazoa; phylum Chordata; class Actinopteri; order Cypriniformes; family Catostomidae; genus Xyrauchen; species Xyrauchen texanus. The sequence continues at coordinate 15,602,867 of NC_068284.1, read as the reverse complement.
CACTTCAAGCGAAGCGACAGAAGAGCTAGCCAGAAATGAACGAGAAGGAGACAGCGACTTTAGAGCGAGGGATATGTGAAAATAAGAGTTTACTCACTTAAGTACACTTTTGAAACATAGGAATCGCGTTGTACATCGGTGTACGCACAGAGGAGCAACTTCAACTGCAGTTTTGTTCAGTCACCAGACTCCTGGCGTTTGCGCGTGAACACCGACAGTCTGACAGGTAGGATTTATATGACATTGTGTGTCACACATGATCGCTTTACCTTGCATGCCACTGGTGTAAAACACTATTTCACAATCGTGTGGTGCGAATTGTGCCTAATATACACGAATCCAGAGAACAAACGTTTCCTCATGTCTCAGTGCTCGCGCTAATCTCTAGATTTCACCTGCGCGTGAAGAAAAGTGTGTGGCGGGAAATTTGCTCTTAGTGGCTGAAAAAGTCGTTATCAGTTTAGTCAAACTTTATTTAGCATTATTTGTTTTAGATACGGAAAAAAATAGGCGTTCAACCTTCAAAAAGAGCTGCATTCGCTTTACTGTATTAACACTGGGTGATTAGGATTTAACTGGGTCACACTGCTTGTGGATTTCAGGAGAGATTTCCCCCATTTAACTGATATGTCTGAGTGAGGAGGGATCAAATAAGTTCAACATTGGTCAACAGATGACACAATTTAAGGACGTGTACAATAAATTCAATGGCCTTGCTGCTGTCACTGTCGATGGTTGAGATACTGAACACCTTTTCCTGCTTCAGCAAAGACTCATCACTGCCATTGTTATTTGCATTACAGCTTCTTTCTGTGAGCCCAGAAAGACTCTCTTATGATCAATGCTGAACAGAATTGCAGGACGATTCAGATGCCACATGTATATTGAAGCTGTTGCTCCTAACCTAAGATTGTAGTAGCATGTAAGTGTGAGGGGTTGCTTAATAAGAGGTATAAAAAGTGTCATGATTTGTATTATTGCAGCACACTGTGACTAATCCAGGCCTGTAGAGGTGTGTGTGTGTTTTTTTTTTTTTTGTGGTAATTAATGGTTTGAGGCCTTTTCTGCAATCAATTTCACACTCATATGTGTTTGTGGTTTTAGGGGTCTGTTGGGTGCTGCCTTGCCTTCTGGTGTTCAGTGTGTAGGAGGTAAAAGGCTGTTGTTCAAGAAGTGCTGCCTCTTGGCCCTGTATCTCAGTCTAGGTGTGATAATCATCCCTGCGTGTAAAGGCAAGCCAGGCCACAAAAGCCGCCCAGTTCTTCTTTTGCTTGTGAAGAATAGGGTAGACTGTAGACACGCATCCGCTCGCCCCAAGCAACATTTGTCCTGCGATACCTGCAGATCAAGGTACACAATGGACATGCAGAAGCCACATTGCCATAATTAAACTAAATTATAGTTAGAGCAAGAGTGACATCTAAATTTGATGCATATAGGCAGTTTTTGGGTGTTTCTTCCACTTAGGGCAATTTCATATCTCAAGGGATGATTTTTTTCTTTCTCTCTGTTTAAAAATATGTATATAATTACGACTCCCACAGTTGTGGCATCATTTAAACCACACCAAACAATTTGGATAAAGTTGTCGGTGAAGAGCATGCTTGAGATGAAAAATGAGACAACCGATGTATGAAAAAAGACAAAAAAACTGTTTGATACCTGTGCCATGAACTACCCTGCTACACGGTGTGATGCTTCTCATCTGGTGTATGACCGCCTTCAGCCTGGTGTCCTTCTCCTCCAGAATCTTTAATGAGATTCTAAAGTGAGAAGCTTCTCACTGTGAGCATGCGAATCATTAATAAGCTGCTTTTGTCATTGTGCGGGGTACAACCCAATGCAGTTGCGGATTAGGACTTTGCAAGCTGTCAGGAAAGTATAAACAAACATGTAACAATGTAGAATGGGTAACAAATGTGTTAATATCTAAATATTTAAAGAGGCAATTATACAATTTTACAAATGGGCTCTTGCAGCATCTTTGCAGAGTATTGGCAAAAACATGTGCAAAGACCTGCCCCATATGAGCCAAATGATATTATATTGTATATGCTATATTTTGTTCCATTTTTATTGTTTAATTGCATAATTTGTATTTTGCTTGTTTGTTTATGATCAACAACAGAAAACAGAAAGAGTAGTAGACTGTATTTAATGACAATTCGGTTGCATGGATTTCATCTTTGGACATGCATAACACGGAACGACTTTTACTCTCAACACGCAGTGAAAGGATCTCGCTGCTGAATACTCCACCACTATACTACACAACTACTGGTGAGTGAAATCGAAACATTTACCAGCCAGTTGCCAAAAATATTAATTTTAGTTGTGTAGCATGAAATTTTGTTCCAAATGCGAGTGACTATCTCTCATTGTAGTGGAGTGCTGTGCTTAGAGAAAAAGAACGATCCATAGCTTTTTGAGAATTGATATGGAATTGACCAAATAATAAAACAAATTTTATCATAAAATATATATTTTTTTTGCCCAGCCCTAGTATAAAGGCGCTCCTTGAAGCATGCTATCCTTTTACAAACCTGGCTAAACCGTCAGAGTCTTATCAGACACATGCAGAAAGTTTCACTTTGCTTCATTCTCGTTTTCTGCAGTGTCTAGTAGTGAAAGATGCCGGTATCATCTAAATTGCTGCTCACTATATGTCTCCACGATGGTCTATTTTCTGTATAATAACCACACTTGCATCTCTACGTGGCACTTCATGTCTACTCTCATGCGGGCCGTGGAAGAAAAAGGCAATGCGCGCTTAGCAAAAAAGGGTATAAATGAAGTGTGTTCAATAGAGACAAATATTAGAGGATTCAGTGCTTAAAGTTCAGTGATATCTATGCCCCTGAGCATTTGCGATGTACACCGCTCCGATGTTTTGTCATGCTGCTCACTTAAAGTGTATAAACGGTGAGATGGGGCAACCATTTTCATGACTCCATCCAGGGTCCGGACCAGGACTGCAAGGTCATCACACTAGGACCTATTTGATTAATTCTGCTTTCATACATTAATTTTATCCCATTATGTCAAATTCCGTCACATTACGCTTTTTACAGTTAGATCAGTTTTTAGGAATGATTCAGCAATTCTGTTCTTGTTTTCAAAATCATAGGGCCCTAAACATATCATTATCCTTTTATGTGTTCAGGGTATGTGCAAAACACTACAGCTCAAAACGATGCACAAACGAGACACATGGTACTTCTGGGGCTGTGTTTTGGAGCATGCTTGAAACTTCTGAAGAGAGCGTGATGGGTTAGTTGAAAAGGGACATCGAAAGAGCTTGTGATTTTTTTATTTATTTATTTATTTATTTTTTTCTATCGTTCATGGACACAGCCTAGAATAAAAAATGCACAACAATTTGCCACTTTACTTGCTGTATAATTTCTGTTTACTAGCTCCATTTATGCTGATTTTACCATTGGCTTCATACATCAGATATCAGTGCATTATAATTACTTCTAAAGGCATCAAAATTCTAAGTCAGCCTCACAATGACTGGATGATAATTTGAGAATAAAATCACATGAAGATAAGCCTTTAAAAGAGGATAGAGAAATTCACGACACAGGCTGATAACCAACACCATGCTTGTGTAGTTAGTGTGTAGCCACTGAATCAGGTGAAGAATCAGAATTTGACAGACCTGGATTACCTCCAATGGCTGTGTGCCAATTGTTAGTAGCGGCATCCCTTCAACACTGGGCATCAGTCTCAAAAATGTGGCCACGTGCCAGACATCTCTATGACAAGCCAAGTCCAGACTGGTAACTGTTCCTGATGAGAGCTCAAAGAAAACAGCCTTCCTATTAATAAGGTGCTGGATATTGTTGTTCAGAAAGCCCTTTTTTGTTTATTTTATTGTTAATTGATTTTTTTGCATGCAGATGTATAGTGCATCATTATACAATGAAGCATTTAGACCAGTCAATTTCACATCAGTTAGGACTTTTAGCGCTTATTGATTCCTTGCTCCAAAATCCAGTACAGATCAATGCCATACTATATGTATTAGCCTGTTGTGAAACATGTGAGCATTGGGCTCTGTTGATTTTGGTTAAAAAAAAAAAAAAAGATCATCAGCGATTTAATATATCGTGTTTAATAACGAGGCTTTGCCCATGATGTAATTGTGGTGTGTTAACATTTAGCAGTGCACACTCTTAGCTCTCAGCCCCCAATGTTTACTCATGGTGGTGCATTTTACGTCAGCCGCCTGCTTGAATGTTACAGAATAGCATCATTATGAGTGCTGCCATTAATTTTGTTCCCTTGTGGATGATGTGTCCCTGCCAAGAACATTTCCATTCCTGCTCTAACTTGGTCTTTACTGTCACAAAACAGCTCATAGATGTAACTGAGTGCCATACACTGCCGCTGGGCATGACAGATGCTGTGCGGTACTGCCCTTGAATTGGCAGGGCACATGAGATGAGGGAGTTTCTACCCAGCTTTTCCAACACAGGACCTTTTCCTATTGTATCACTCTGACCTTTGCAATAAAACACTCTCAGAGTTTTAGGGTGGTGTTTGTTTGGTTTTCAGTAAAAAGTTTAATTAAAACGTTGGTGGAAGTTTGCCGGTGATATATACTGGTGTAGTTGTGTCATAATAATGTTACAAAATTTGGGCAAATTTAACTTTGAGGTTTTTATCTCTGGTTGGAAATGTTAATTACAGACATAAAGCCAAAATAAAGTTTGTGAGGTGTAATTAGTTGACACATGAACAAAACCTCTAATTGCAATCTGTGCAATGCAGAGTTTTGTTTGTTTGGTTGGAAGAAGAGCAATGTTTTTACTGTAATAAAGAGTTAAACATTTCCTGGCTACATCCTTCACCTCTGAAAATTTCCTTTTTGTTTATCTATCTATTGATTTCAAGTTGTCCTTGGTATTTATCACTAGCCAATACTATGCTGCCTTTAGAAACTGGTGCTTGTGTTGCGTCACCTAATAGAGATGCACTATGGTTGCACTATGCATTTCTCAAATTAATAAAGAGACGTAACAGCTTTGAGAGTGTTTTTGTGTGATAATAACTTGTATATATACCGTTAGCATGGTAAAACCTTCTGCAAGAAGTTTTGTCTCTTTAATGCTTTGGGTTTAGACCTTTTATGTGCTGCAGTTATAGCAATCAAAGCACTGCATTAACAATACATTTTAAGGTGATCACTGGCAGATGTTAAATTCTCTGCTTTGAGTAATACTCCCATATATATGAGGTCCTGTGGAGAGATTAAATTATTTTGTTGATTCAGTCTGACATGGCTTAAATAAATAAATAGTTGCAGTAAAAAAGGTTTAACCTGTTGTCCATGGAAGGACTCAAGATGGCGCTGAGTATGGCTGCTGCGTTGCAAGCACCGACACAACAGTGTGGTTTATTGTTGTTTTGTTTAGTTTTTTGTTTTTTTTTGTCTTGGATGTCTTTGTCTTGTTGTCTGCCTTATTGTATACGACAGACAAACACTTTTGGACATTGGTTCTGCAATTACACACCGAAAACCGGACTTCAAATTCCTCAATGCTCGCTGTTTACAAACACACCAGCGGAGCCCTTTGTCTGGGCTGACCGGCCGCGGAAATGCAGAAGGAAAAGGGGAAAAAGAGCCGGCGTACTCAGAGTAAGACGTCACGCAAATCGACCCCTGCTGCCCAATATACTACTGGCAATTGTTCAGTCTCTGGACAACAAGCTCTGCGAGCTGAGAGCGCGGATCTCTTTCCAATGAGAGACGAGGGATTGCTGCATTATCTGTCTTACAGAAACCTGGATGACTGCGGAGATTCCAGTGGACAGAGCGAAAGACCTCTCAGGTAAAAGCAGAAGTGGTGGTGTATGTTTTATGATCTACAAATCATGGTGTGATCAGAGGAACGTACATTTTATCAAGTATTTCTGCTCTCCTGATATGGAATATCTCATGCTTCTGTGTTGTCCATTCTGGCTACCGAGGGAATTCACAGCGGTCATTATCACAGCTGTGCACCCCCCCCCCCCACAATCCGACACAGACCAGGCACTCAAGGAACTGTATGGGAGCATAAGTGAGCAGGAAACCACGCACCCTGAGGCCGTGTTCATTGTTACCGGGGACTTTAACAAAGACAATTTTAAAACAATTGCACCAAAATTGTTTGACACATTATCGGAGGTAAGCTTCCCTCCCTCCAGGACATATATAACAGGCGGTGTGTGAAAAGCTCGGAGGATCATCAGAGACTCCAGCCACCTGAGTCATGGGCTGCTCTCACTGCTACCATCAGGCAGGCAGTATCGCAGCATCAGGACACGCACCAGCCGACTACATGACAGCTTCTTCCCCCAAGCAATCAGACTTTTGAACACTTCATCTCTCACGATCAATAATAAGCACTGGACTAATCTTATCTCACACTGGACTGTCAAATACAGTATCTCACAAAAGTGAGTACACCCCTCACATTTTTGTAAATATTTGATTATATCTTTTTATGTGCCAACACTGAAGAAATGACACTTTTCTACAATGTAAAGTAGTGAGTGTACAGCTTGTATAACAGTGTAAATTTGCTGTCCCCTCAAAATAACTCAACACACTGCCATTAAAACCTCTTCCCAATCCTGTAAAATTAGCCTAAAATGCCTAATCAAGGCATACCCAAAGTAAATTTAAAGCTGTTCTTGAACCGTTTGGAGTACATGCATGGTTTTTTTTTGGTCACATTTGAAAGGGGACACTCTGAAGTTTTTTCCCCAGCAGTCAGAATTACTGTAAGTGCTACTGATTCTGAGTAATAGAAGTTTGAACACAATGAAATAGAAGTTTTTTTTTTCCGCCTGAAATGTTTTTTGCATACAGATGCCTGCAGATGACTATAACTTGTAGCTATTAGCTTGAGAACACAATGGGATCACAGCATGAAGCCTTACCTAGTCCAAGTTCAAATGTTATAACAATACCACATAAAAAATGAATATTTTACACATGTTTTTCTAAGGGTACACCCAGGCGTTTTACAAAAGTGCCTTTTGGATACTCCAAAAGGACCCTTTGGTAACCTAGGACAAAAAGGCTACTACTTTTGAACGCTTCAACGTACAGTCATAATTTTGGGCTCTAATGAAAGATGACACTTAGAGCTATCATATTCCATATCCAGATCCACTATTAGTTTTGCTGACACAGAGTAACTGATGCATAAACACATTAGAGTGCCTTTTCCCTTCTTGAAACTAAATGTTGTGCATATAAAAGAGTCAAAACTAGTGCTATGGTGGACAATTTGTTTATATAAAAAATACACAACAAACTATTTACATGAATTTTTACACAAAGTATTTACAAACCATTATAAAATTTTACATGTTTCTAGCAACATGCCAGTCATTGTAGCAGTCACATTTGTGTACAAAGCACAAAGGCACATCACAGGAAGAGTACTTCACTGGTGTCTTTGCATGACACTGCCTGCACTTCAGACGACCAGCGGTGCAAGATTTGGTGATGTGCAACGGCCTGTGATGTGCTCTTCGTGGAGCAGGAGATACGGGTCTGGCTGTGGAGTGAGACCCCAACTCTGCCAGCTCCTCAGCAAGGGTCTCTCTGAAAGCCCTCCTCTCTTGATGAGGTGCTGTCCTGCTGCTCCACTTTATGTGGCCGCTTGCTGAGTGGGGAGAATAAATAAATGTAATTTACAAAGCTAGACACAACTTTTCCATCTTTTCTGTATTCTATATATATATATATATATATATATATATATATATATATATATATATAGTTTTTCTTTTCGAGTGTGTAAATATGTATTATTGTATGTATATTTACTGTAAATACTGTATACTTTGCCAATGTACTATGGAACAAAGAGATGGGCCTACACCTCCCCCATGAATTCAGCATTGTAACAAATAGATGGGCCTACACCTCCCCACCTCCCCACATTGTAACAAATAGACTCTCAAACACAACATATATTCTTATTTTCAACTTATATTTATTGATTTATTTATATATATATATATATATATATATATATATATATATATATATATATATATATATATATATAAATATATATTTACAGTAAATATACAAAACATCTATATAGCATGTCAATAGATCTGAAACAAACAATGAACTAAAAACACGCACAAACGGTTCAAACACTCACTGAGGAAACACACGACAAAGGGTTATTACAAAATGTGTATTCATTATTCAAACTAAAGCTTATTTATGCGGAATATACAGTAATATATGTTATAAAACACAAGAAAACACTTACTTGTCCAGAGCCATGTCTCATCTCTCCATATTTCCTCTGCCTCCAAATCATCCGTATTGTTTTCAGAAATTTCATCTCCAAACTCAGAATTTTCACAATGAATGCCTTCTTATATCACATCCTGAGGTGAAAATCCTGTTTTCAGGTCCGCTTTCACCATATTTAAATCGCCAAATGTGTAAACAGTTCCAAAACAACTCTCCAATGGCTTTACGCACGGAGGCGCAAAACAGTGGGTAAAGGAGATTATAGTTTGCGCACACGCATAACAGAATCGTGCTCTAATCGTTCCACTAAAGCCGCATATCACTGTTTTCAGAATTTCATTGGCTATACGATGCGTCAGTCATTTCCACTCTTCAATGTAATTGGTTTGATCAGTAAACAAAGGAAAGTGGGTATGCCCTTACATTCGACACAGACTGTGGTTGGGTATTGAAGGCTTTGGACAGGACATGGAAGCTCCTATTGGGTCAAATGAGGTGTCAATCGAAAGGTCAGAGTGCGTGCTTCCATTTTGATACCGGATATAGGAAATGTTTACATCTGAACTGAAGTTAGTACCGATTATATGTGAAAGATTAGGCACAGCTGCCAGGTGCTTTGAAATGATGCAACAAGAGTCTGTGGATATTTATTGATGTAATAATGTGATTTGGACTAAACATTTTACTTGATTTGATCATTTGGACATTTGACAATGAAACAACACCGTTTTTGTCGGGAAGTTATGGCTCAGTGGACTACTATGAAGCTTCATAGGTGAGTTGCCTAAATTTTGTTATTGGTTGTTTATATGTTGGTGGTCTGACAAAGATATAGATTGTACCTGCTGTTGTGATTGTATCTTAAAATGGTTTATATCAATAGAAAATCAAGAAATGTAGCTTTCCAAAGATATGTGGCATGTGTACCAATGTAACACACAGCAGTTTTGTTTATCGCATACTTTTATTTTGTACATTTAAGGGCCCGTCCGCGGGCTTAGGTTTCCATGTCGTTAATGTCTAAACCGCTGGCAACAAAAGTGAGTACACCCCTGAGTGAAAATGTCCAAATTGGGCCCAATGTGTCAATATTTTGTGTGACCACCATTATTTTCCAGCACTGCTTTAACCCTCTTGGGCATGGAGTTCACTAGAGCTTCACAGGTTGCCACCGGAGTCCTCTATCACGACATCACAGAGCTGTTGGATGTTAGAGACCTTGTGCTCCTCCTCCATCCGTTTGAGGATGCCCCACAGATACTCAATAGGGTTTAGGTCTGGAGACATGCTTGGCCAGTCCATCACCTTCACCCTCAGCTTCTTTAATAAGGCAGTGGTCATCTTGGAGGTGTGTTTGGGGTCATTATCATGCTGGAATACTGCCCTGTGGCCCAGTCTCGGAAGGGAGGGGATCATGCTCTGCTCCAGTATGTCACAGTACATGTTGGCATTCATGGTTCCCTCAATGAACTGTAGCTCCCCAGTGCCGGCAGCACTCATGCAGCCCCAGACCATGACACTCCCACCACCATGCTTGACTGTAGGCAAGACACACTTGTCTTTGTACACCTCACCTGGTTTCCACCATACACGCTTGACTCCAAATACGTTTATTTTGGACTCATCAGACCACAGGACATGGTTCCAGTAATCCATGTCCTTAGTCTGCTTGTCTGCAGCAAACTTTTTGCAGGCTTTTTTGTGCATCATCTTTAGAAGAGGCTTCCTAATGGGACGACAGCCATGCAGACCAATTTGATGCAGTGTGCGGTGTATGGTCTGAGCACTGACAGGCTGACCCCCACCCCTTCAAACTCTGCAGCAATGCTGGCAACACTCATACGTCTATTTCCCAAAGACAACCTCTGGATATGACGCTGAGCACGTGCACTCAACTTCTTTGGTCGACCAGGGCGGGGCCTGTTCTGAGTGGAACCTGTCCTGTTAAACCGCTCTATGTTCTTGGCCACCGTGCTGCAGATCAGTGTCAGGGTCTTGGCAATCTTCTTGTAGCCTAGGCCATCTTTTTTTCAGATCCTCAGAGAGTTCTTTGCCTTAAGGTGCCATGTTGAACTTCCAGTGACCAGTATGAGGGAGTGTGAGAGCAATGACACCAAATTTAACACACCTGCTCCCCATTCACACCTGAGACCTTGTAACACTAACGAGTCACATGACACCGGGGAAGGAAAATGGCCCAGTTTGGGCATTTTCACTTAGGGGTGTACTCTCTTTTCTTGCCAGCTTGCCATGTGTATTCTATATATTTTGTGTGTGTGTGGTTTACTGTACATTGTTTATTATTGTGTTCCGCCGGAAGAGCCCGGCTGCCTGGAAGTGGAGGAACGGCCGCCGACTGCGAGGAGAGGAGGGGCTCCCAACCAACTGCCTGGAGCGGTTACCGCTGCCAGTGGCGGAGAGACCCCTACTGTCCACCAAAAACGTGCGGTAGTTTCCCCAGGGAAAGGGGGGGGTTACGTCATGCCGGGGGCTCCCCGGTCTGAGAGAACGAGGGAGGAATGTGGCAGGGTGGAGGGCGGGCAGAGTTGTGATTCCGCACACCCAGCCCATAATCAAGCCGCAGAGAGGGATAAAGGCCGACTGAAAGCTGTAGTGCAACAGAGAGAGACTTACAGACAGCTGTCCGACATCTTTTGTGTTTGTCTTTTTGGTTAAGTTTTTTATTAAACTATTATTTATATTGTCAAGCCTGTTTTCGCCGCCTCCTTTCCATGAATCCCTTTACACATGCGTTCAATACAATAGACCTCAGGAGTGTAACCAAGATATTCGAATTAGCTTTGTCTTATTTTTTTCAAGTAATTAGGTTCCAGTAATGCTATAGCAGCAGTAAAATCTGCAGTTTGTGTTAAGATGCATATACCGGTGACATAAAGAGTGTCAATACCATCAAGAAAATGACTGAGAACTGTTTGTTGCTTTACGGTTTTATAATTTTTTCAATGATGTTGAATATGATATGAAAAAGATGCATCGTACTTATGATGCATGATTTAAAAAAAAAAAATGTATCCCCTATTCTCCCAATTTTGGAATGCTCAATTCCCACTACTTAGTAGGTCCTCGTGGTGGCGTGGTTACTCACCTCAATCGGGGTGGTGGAGGACAAGTCTCAGTTGCCTCCATTTCTGAGACCGCCAATCCACGCATCTTATCATGCAGGGATCAACAGTGTGCATATTTCACTCACACATTAGAGTTTTCTTTGATAACGCAGTCCAGTCAGAGAGAGAAAGCTGAAAAGCACTGGAAAAAGTATTGGTATAGGCCAGGTGCCGGGAACCTTTTTTCACTTAGGAGCCAATTTTTTTAATTTTTAGTTTTTTCTTTATTTTAATTTAAAATGGCGAATATTTTTGCTTGATTGATTTTGCTTTAAAAATTGAATTAATTTATTGAGACACAAAAATCTTAAGACATTTCTAAATTCAAAATGCACTTTAAACGAAACGAAAAAAACTATTAAAATAACGAAGTAATTAAAGAAACTTGTATATAACCACCTCCCAAAATCCAAACATTTACCATCTCCAACAGCCCAATTTGCCATCACGCAAGCATCAGTTAACAACAACAGGTGAAAAATGTACTAATAGCATACAATTTAGAACTAAAGACAATTATAACTGTTTTTTCTTATTGAATCTGTTTTTGTATTTTGTTTGTTAATACAGTTAATGCTGCCTAAAGAAATTAAAATATAAATAAATTTTAGGTTCAAAGTGAACGTGTCTTGTATTACTTTATGATTTAATAATTTTTGTCTTTGTTTCTTTAATAAAATATACGTGTATATATTACTGAACCTGCAGGATTGCATTCACAATGTGTAAGAACGACATGCTCAGTTGAAATAAAGCGAAAATCACAGCACCTTATGAGATGATTGGAGATCATTTGCAGCATTCTCGTAGACAACATTATTCTTGCAAACAGTTTTCAGTTGAGTGATAAGTCTTTACATGCACTTGTTCCAAAAGACAGGGTCCCGTTGCACACCTCTGAACAATCAGCGACTCAGACATGAGCATTGATGGATTTTATTTAGTCTGTCCTTAAAGATATAATAAAGTGTGTTTCTTCAAACAGAACTTTTAGTCATATGTCACTCCGAGACGTCTTACAGATCACCCACCTGTTGTGGGTAGATGAGCAAAATTACTGGCACATGAAATACATTTGGACGAGGAGCTCGTGAACTGGATTGAGTCTCGTCGCATTTTGCAGGTGCTATATCACACCCTGGGTGCACATAAAAAATAACGAACATTCTTAAAATCGCTCGTAGAAAATGCTCTTAACAGCTAAGATCCATAGTTATTGGGAAACGAGACCAAGAACTCTATGAATGTGCATGTCTTGGAGAATTGCTTTCATTGCACTCGTGAACAGCAGCATTCACGGCACACATATATTAAATCAGACGTGCATCGGCAGCTTTTCTTTCATCTGTTCTTCAAAATATAATCACGTTTTGTCAATTGCGCATCTTTGTGTCTAATTTCTTGTAATATATCACTCCAAGAAGTCTTACAGGTCGCCTTCCACAGTGGCTGGTACATCAGCAAAATATTCCGCATGAAAAATCAGCATTTGGTGTTCATTTGAAACCTTGTTCACCAGGAGTAGCTAATATGGCAAATTCGGAAGAAAGGAAATCAAAATTGTCATTGACTTCAAGCTTTGCAATCGCACCCACACTTTCTGTTGGACAATTATCTCTAGAAAGTTTTAAATGTTCATGTGTTGGTGAATGGTGAGACACCCGGCGAGCCACTTGTTGCTCACGAGCCATACGTTCCCAACCCCTGTTATAGGCTATATGTTAACGTGCAGACATCGCATTTTATTTTAAGTGAAAAAGAGACTAGGAGAAAGAGGAATCCAGCGAGGGGGATTTGCAAAGTTCAACTAATGAAGCCTCTTCACGAGGTTTACCTGAGGCGGCTAACGTTAGGATGCTGAGGACAACATTAGCAAAGCTACCGTGACCCAGGCTCTCACTCCAACGTCCACTGTAGCTGGTAGAGGGAGAACATATAGATTCAATGCGAATTGGCTCAAAATGTTCCTATGGCTAGAGTTCGAATACAACGTCATGTTCTGCAAATATTGTAGAGGGCAGAAACAGGTGGGCAACTCATCCTTTGTGTCAGGAAACCCGCATCTGAAAAGAGATGGTATAGTGAAACCTAATATCTCGCGGTAGCATATCGCAGCGGAGTGCAGCAATCTGTATCTGTTGGGACAGGAGAAAGCATCAGGCATGGTGTCAGCAGCCTTGAGGAGACAAGTGCTGCTGTCTGAGGACGAGAAGAGGAGGCAGGTGAACTTGCGTTATTCTGAGGCCGCGTCTGGGCTTCTTGCCCAAGGTTCCTACAACCCACTTCAGGGACCAGGCCGTGAGCCTGCAAGCACTTCCCCGGGAGGAGGCAGACCCAGCCCTTTCGTTGCTTTGTCTGGTACGTGCTTTGCGTATCTATTTGGACCGACTTTTGATATTCTGAGCAGCTCTTTGTCTGCTTTGGCGAATGGCGGAAAGGGAACGCCGTCTCCAAGCAGAGGCTAGCCCACTGGGTTGGTGACGCCATCTCACTGGCCTACCAGACCAAGGCCGTTCCCGCCCCCTTGCGAAAAAAAGAAGTGTGGCATCCTCGTGGGCACTGGCCAATGGCACCAACCTAGCAGACATCTGCAGAGCAGCGGGCTGGACAACACACAACACCTTCGCCAGATTTGACAATCTCAGGGTTGAGTCGATCTCGTCCTGTGTTTTGTCAGGTTAGAAAACACTAGAACTTGGTAACATGACACAACTGACCGGGTGTTCTGCTTGCACACAGCACCCTTCACCAAGTTGATCCAGTATGCCTTCTCTCCCAGTTTAGCCACTAAGCGTCGCTTCCTGGATTTTCTCCTCCCTATCCTTCTGGCCTGCGAATTCAGCGGAGCAACTCACGTCCAGACCCACTATGAGTCGCAGGTGCTCTGTACTGGGGGAGGGCTCCATGGGCTAAGTTCCCTATTCAGGCAACTACCTGTGATATATTTTCCGCGGTACGGTCCCCCTATCTGCGGATCCACGTCTCCCTTGGGCAGTCCCACTGCCCCTGGTCACAGTTCTTGTAGAGCTCCCCCCTCATAAGGCAGGACCTACCACCGCGCCGCTCCCACATACGGCTTCACAACCCTCGTGGTGTATTTACCACATGTTACCTCCCCCTAGCCTGGGCAGGATGTGGCCTACGCAGGGTCCTTTCCAATTGAAATAATAGGAGCCGCTTCACATGCTATAGAGAAAAGGCCACGGCTGGCGGGCTTGCTCCCATTCTAGTCATGTAGCATCTGATCCCCCCTCAGGGGTGCTAGGAACTTAAGGTCTGTATATGACATCTCTTTTTGGGGGAGTTGGGGAGGGCTATGCGCAGCCGACACAGTTGCCTCTTGCACGCAACAGCCTGCTTGCACCTGTCTCGTCAGTTCACATAACATGGACTAGGGCGTGGCACTTTTGAATGTCGAGTGAGTGACAGATGGGGAACGTCATGGTTACTGTCGTAACCTCCGTTCCCTTAGAGAGAGAACGAGACGTTGTGTCCCTCCTGCCACAGCACTAGTCCTACCACTGGCTCCTCAGTGTAAATCCTGACTGACAGATGCACGCCCGCTTCCCTATATACCCGTATGTCCAGGGGCGGGTCATGCAAATTCTGTCTACCAATTTCACAATAGCCTTTTCTCAAGTTCAGAGGTACGCGAGGCTCCCAAGGACGACCACTTGTGTCACTTCATTTGATACAACGTCTCGTTCCCTCCCTACAGTTACCATGACGTTGACATCAATCCCTCATACGACAATGATGAACGATGTGTGGAGATGATCGCTGGCTGACCTTTAAGCATGCCATACGGCCAACATACAAAAGCAGCAGGACAACTGATATCCTATGATTCTAGTAGGCATGGGTTAATGTGTGATTTTAGTGGTATGTGCTGTTCCACAGATGTGTGTCCCTTAGTACACGCACACACACTCACACACGCAGTATAAATATGTATGTAATAAATTGTTTAATAAACTCTGTTACATTTTTCACTGTGGTCCTAAATTTATTTGTGTGCTCCTACATTGCTTTCATGATTATGAAATTTTCTGGAGATTATCTATTATTATATATTATTTGTCAAACAAATAATTGCAATTATGAAGATTTATTGTCTGTTTTAGGGGTGTGATGATTAATTGTCTTGTTAAGGGCTAAATACGCAATACGCAATTGTGATTGCGTATTACGTAATCACAATTACTTTGGGATTGTGCGTATTACGCAATTTAATTATCCCCGCACATTCTGTGTTCACAGTGCAGGAATGATGTTTTCATTTTAAAGTGTTGATGAAAATTAGTAATCCACACATTGGAACAGCGTAGACACTGTTTAGCGTGCATGCGCACCTGTAAAGGGACAGAACACAGGTATTGTTTCCACTGTATTTTTGTTCACCTATAGGGAATCTAGATAAAGTGCTGTATAAAACGTAATTAAACCGTTAAACCCCAGTTATCCACATGGCTGGAAATCATGAGCTGCTCAGTATCCAAAATTTAAGGATACATATAACAACTAGGTTTTGATTCAAAAAATAAACATTAATTCAACATGCTAATGATGTTTAATATTTAAAAAAATTGCAAAATCACATTGGCTATAATTATTATCAGAGCTGTTTAGCTGCAGGTGAAGATGACTATTTTAAATGGACTACTTCATATCATCCTCAAAACACACCTGTTACATTTCTAATTTCTAGACTGTACATAAAAATGCAGGGTTCTTTCTGTGCTTTGTGTATCAGTCAGTGTTAGTCTTGGTTTGGTTGTCTAATTTCTTGTTTATTTACACATTCTTAATTGACAAATTAGGCCAAATATTTACCTACTGTATATTACATGTCTTTGATGTGATTTAGTGAACTGATTTAGTAGCATGGTCACCTCTCTCAGGTATTCATATGTTTATGACAAGCAGCCAACAATGACATTTTTAACTCTGTGACTAAATATTTGATCCTGCTTGTGAAAACCCTACACATGGCCCAAAATTTGACAGAATGACTAAACAGTTGACCGAAAACCCATAATTTTCTCCACAGAACTCTTCGCTATATATATATATATATATTTAGCTGTGGGCACATTTTAAAGCCATGATGGCTAAAATAGCTATTTTTAATGTTTGTGTTGGGGCTTGTGAAAAATTTTCAAGCCAGTAAAATATATCCTTAGCGTTGTGCTCTGAAATATGACATGATGAAATATTGACTACATTTAAAGGGCATTTTTGACAAAAGACTAAAATTATGACTAAAACAAAAAAAGTGTAAAAAATAACGCTGGTCAAAAACTTGTAAAAAAACGTATTAAAGCTGAGTGGATGTGATTGTCTGACATATGTCATGTGTTTGGTATGTATTCATTCAGGTGTAGCTTCCTGCAACATAGACACATTGTTTCTTAGACTGGCCACCTGAATAACTTGCACAAATTGTCTTTAGGTAAATACATGCCTTGTACAGTGTCCTTATCTTACCCAAGTATCTGTCCCCCAGCTCTATCTTTGTCAATCCAGCGAGCAACTTATTTTGCCATTAGCCTTATTACTGATTAAAGGGGCCATGACATGAGAAACGTCCCAGTCACGGCAGTGTTAACTTAAGCGTTTGTTCTGTACATTTTAAGGATGACTGTTTTGAGAACAAATCTCAATATGATGCTGGCTTTGCCAGAAAACTGTTGCTCAAAGATAAGTCCGTGCCGACTATTCTGGGAACAACGACGACGCAAACTGTAAGTAATCTATTTTAAACTTTAAACTACTTTTTAAAGCGCAATTTCATTCATTATGAATAATCACAGTGTTTTTACTTAGTTTACTTGCATATTGTTCTGGCTGGGGGCGTCAATAATTGATACATAGGCACTGACGTTAGCCAATCATAACAGTGGGCGTAAACACTGAAGTCTTAAATGGAAAACGCCCCCAAAACAGACTGTTTGAATCAGAGGATGAGAAACAGGGTGGGAAAAGGTCATAAATCACTAGATTTTAAAAGTTTTTCTTAAAAAAAAAATATATTAATACTATAATTGCACCTAAGGGAACATAATAATACAATAAAAAAACCCATGTCATGACCCCTTTAACATTTTACGTACCCAATGATCAGTGAAGTTTGTAATATCTCTTTACCCTGCCAGAGTTTAGCTCAGAATTGGAAAAATAGGTGTTACGCTGCAACATGTACTGCTTTGTTTCTTAAATGTTAAGACCATTTTTTTTTAAATGTGAGTCACTTTATAACAGCAATTTAGATCTTATTTCACTTGTTAGTGGGTGGTAGACACTGGACAGACCATGGAAAACAATGACGTGTTTGCATTGCAATCCTCCTGCTCCGCCTTGTACAGCATCTGTCATCCAATATTACTTTTTTACCCAATTAAGCCCACCCAAATTTAAGTTTTACATGTTTTCTTATATAAATGTTAACCGCCTTCCAACAAAATCAGTATTAAATCAAAGATTATTCTGTCATCTAAACACTTACTTTAAGTTACTTTATTTATCTGCAAATGTGAAAAGTTTGGAATGGGCGTTTAAGGAACTTGGGTACCATTTAAGCCCACATGTGTTCTTAATAAGCTCACTACACTTTTAAAAATGAAAATGATTCACATTTTACTAAATAAACACTTATATTGTGATTTTATTTTTGTAGATTTTGAACTCAAACATTGTAACCAGTAAATTAAATCTTTAATTTCTGAATGGGACAGTCCTTATAATTTTGTTCTCTGTCTTTTTATTTTTCTCCCTGCAATGAAAACAGATTCAGTATGTAGCTTTGACAAGGAGTTCAGTTTAATGTGAGGTTCAATGGGTTATTTGTAGTGGAAAATAAACCTGAATAATTTAAATTAGTCAAGGAAAACACTATTCATGAATAAAAAACACTATATTTTACAACATAGAGCATGTTTGTTATTGTTGCTTAAAGAAATACAACTAATATAATTATTCTGCTTTTAAGCTTTGCGGAAACTGGCTTTTCGAAAGGCACTGTTCCTTATAAACTCACATGAAAGCAAAATTATATTCCTGGATTATAATTACAGACAGAGCACTTAATCTGGTTTGGGCTCAAGAAGCTTCTTAAATATTTTAATTTAATGCATTTATCAGCTGTTTTATTCATTTATGTTCTTTGCTTTATCTATCTTTGTGAGCATCACTCAGTGTCCAGCACTAGCTCCAGAAACTCACATATTTAAACCCATCTTTCCAAATACAAAATATTGCTGTTAAATACAAAGAAAATAAATAATATCAAGTATCATTTGGTTTATTAGTCTCTTAATTCAATTTGTTTTTATCATTTCTCGCCTAGTTTGTTCATCTGATTCCAGCTAGCTTTTTTTTTTAAGGTCAAAAACAGTGAAGTTTTGCATGATATAGTCACCTTCAGAAAAGGCTGAATCTTCAAAACCCTCTTCCTATTCAAAATGTATGCCTATGGTGATTTATTGGTCTTGATGTAGGGCTAAAATTGTTTTCATTACCAGAGGGGCTAAGGACATGAGCTTTTATCTTTTTATGAACTTAATATTTGTAGGATTTATAGTGGAGTTCTTACATTGTTTCTAGGTTCCATTTAAGTTATCTTCCCCTTTAGAGATGATGTTATGCAGCTGATGACAAACGATGAAAGGAATTACTCTGGTGTGTAATGTTTGGATAAAAAAATGATTAATTTTCTGCTTTCCCACACATTCTCGTAGCAGTTAGGCCTGTGCTTCACTCCCTATTGTTCATGGTACAGTTACAGAACAACTGCATTCACTCTTTGGTTACTCAAGAGCCTGAAATTCATTTTTCAGGTACATGAGCACTGACATCCAACTCCCTGTGGTTCTGTTTCACCTCCTTATTTGGCTGCACGACCTATCAATAGTTTCAAGTGATGCTTTTTCAAACTTATCAATGAAGCTGTTGTTCAGGCTAACTTCCTTATATGATTCATACAGTTCAGGCTTCCCAATTGTGACAATGTGCTGTAATCTTTTAGTTTTCTACTTGGTCGCAAAATGTTATTTTAGTGAACGGTCAAGTTAGGGGTGGGTGGTTAAATTTATATAGGCCTACAGGAAATATGTCAGTAGGTATGCATTTTTTTACGTTGTCTTTATTGCAGTCTATTGTATTTATCGTGATTATACAAAATGAAGCATCATGGTAGGAATTCCACTTTCCAATTAGGGCTGAGCAATATGGCTAATTATATTATTATGTTTTTCAGCAAATTGAGGATATTCAATATATACAGTATCTTGATAATTGCTAATTACTTTTCTGAATACATTGCATACAATTTTTTTCAAATATCAAATGAAGTGCTTCTAAACAGATCTTCACAGCACAAACCAAATCACAACGTTTAGTTTTTGTCAAATAGAGTGCTGCACGGGGGGGCCTGGGTAGCTCAGTGGTAAAGACGCTGACTTCCAGCCCTGGAGTCACAAGTTTGAATCCAGGGCGTGCTGAGTGACTCCATCCGGGTCTCTTAACAACCAAATTGGCCCGGTTGCGTGGGAGTTGACGTCTCAGACATGGAGGCAACTGAGATTCGTCCTCTGCCACAAGTCACTATGCCACCACGAGGACTTAGAGTGCATTGGTAATTGGGTATTCCAAATTGGGAGAAAAAATATAATATATATATAAATACAGTGCTGCACAGCAGAGCATCACAGTATTAATGAAAGCATTCATGAAATCTTTTATTCAGTTCAACAACACTCTTGCTTGTGTGATATTGCTTAAATATAATATTATTATTATTATTTATTAGTAGTAGGCTTCTATAGTGTTGTCAAAAGTACCGGTACTTCGGTACCTATTCAGTACCAAAATAAAGATGTAACAATACCACTGATTCTACAGTACTGATAGTACCGAGCACTGATTTAATTCAGTAACCGCACACTATCTTTCTGACACCCTACTCACTTATTTGAGCCTGTGCTCTGTTTCTCCTTTTACACTGAAATGCACAACTAATCAAATTAAAATCGTGATATGTCCTAGTGTGATTGTTAAACCGTGAAATGCTGCAATCTTCGTCTGTATGAGCTGCATGAACTTTAAATGAATGTGTGAAGCAGGCTGCTCATACGCTGGAAACTCCACAGACTATGAGAATCATTCGCATTGTATGTTTAGGAGTAATTAATGAAGCAAAAAGATCACCAGCGAGAAACAGTACATTGCTAGAGTTGTTTTCACACTTTATGGAAAAAGGCAATTGCAGTATATTCAGACCAGACCCATCACCTCCATTCCTGCTTTGAGGCCCTTCCTTCGGGGCACAGGCTGCGTATACCGCTGGCTAAAAAGAACATGTATAAAAGATCATTTGTTCGATTAGCGGTAACTGTTTTAAACCAAATTCTTAATTGAGGTACTATATATTTATATGGGTAGGTGTGTGTATGCATATGTGATTTTGTGTGTGTGTGTGTGCTATTTAATGAAATTAAATAAATGGCCTTGCCACTGCCAGCCTGCTTACTGGAGTTCCACAATTAACGAAGCTTAATCCACACCGGACTTGTGTGTGTAGGTGACGTAAAGGGTGAAAGCAGGCAGTGGACCAAACCACTGTGGTGCAAGGGAGGGGGGACTCGAAATGTTTCTGAACTTAAAATGCATTTTTTGGCCCGTTTGTATTGTTTTACTAGTTAGTTATTTTAAGTATATATCATTATATTTTTACAATACACAGCAAGGTTTTTAATGGCCCAGCAAGTTTTTGTTGTTGCTCACTATTTTTTATCTGTTTTCTGCAGCAACTCTGAGCACTTTAATATTCTTTATCCTAGCTGAAGAACCTTTGTTTCAATCTATAAAGTTAATCATTCTATGTTGTAGTTTGAAGTAAAAAATATTAATATTGACAAAGGTGAGCGTTTTATGTTTATTTGACATTTTTTGTTTGTATGAAGGCTAAGTGCAAATAAAAGGTGAACATTAATTTATTTGTACAGTTTTTATTTCTTAAATATTATATAGGAGGAGGTTTTATAGACTTGGCAAATTCATTTTTCAGAAGTTTGTAGGTACATTATATCATACTGACCAAAATTAAGAAATATATTGTGATATAAATTTTGGCCATATCGTGCAGCCCTAGTATTCACTAGTTTTACGTTTGTTTTTAATGGGGACAAATGTGTGTCCCATGTGTTTCATTATGTGGTATGTAAGTGGATGTAGAGTATTGTCTGATTAGATGTATTTTTATGCCAGTGTCAAAGATTAATTTCTGTCCAGGAAATCTGAACAGACAATAAAGTCAAAACAAAACATTAATTATCAACTGTCTTCCTTCTGCTTTCAATCTTGTTTCTGAAAAGCAATCTAAATCGAGCAATTCTGTGATTTGGTGTCTAAAAACGTAATGTTTCAGTTTTGGAGCAAAAGGCTCCTTAATAATTTTTTGAGTCTGGAGCCCT
Organism: Xyrauchen texanus; assembly: GCF_025860055.1. Taxonomy (NCBI): domain Eukaryota; kingdom Metazoa; phylum Chordata; class Actinopteri; order Cypriniformes; family Catostomidae; genus Xyrauchen; species Xyrauchen texanus. Next base: position 15,580,992 of record NC_068284.1, on the reverse strand, counting down.
GCTATACAGTAATATAGCCTATATTCCGGTCGCAGTTTCTTCAATTTCACGTGTCTAGTTAAATGGCGCTTTTATTTTGGTGGAAAACCGAATTAAGCACTTTTTTGGTTCATTCAGTATGTTTTTGACAACCCCCTCTGAATAAGCAGTTTGCTTTGTGGATTAATGTGCTTCTTAAACCACAGAAGGCTGTGATTTAATTACATAAATATATTGTCTGCATGTGCTGCACGCTTTAGAGTAAATGAGTGCTCTGCTCTCTTGTCATCTGCTTCACACAGAGCTCTTGTGATGCTGATGATGTGGGATATGAGCAGCCGGCTTCACATATTTACTTTAAAGTGTGCAGCACATGCAGACCATATATTTACTAAATTAAAACTCATCCTTTTGTGGTTTTAATTAGGGCTGCAACTAACGGTTGTTTTGATAATCAATTAATCTACTTTTGGAATTTGGTAGACCCATTTGCGACCGAGCTTTAACTTCATCGCTGATGTCTTGAGATTTTGCTTCAATATATCCTCCTAATCTTCCTTCCTCGTGATGCATTTATTTTGATAACGTGCACCAGTCCCTCCTGCAGCAAAGCACCCCCACAACATGATGCTGCCACCCCCGTGCTTCATGGTTGGGATGGTGTTCTTCGGCTTGCAAGCCTCACCCTTTTTCCTCCAAACATAATGATGGTCATTATGGCCAAATAGTTGCATTTTTGTTTCATTAGACCAGAGGACATTTGGTGCGACTTACCAAAAAGTACGATTTTTGTTCCCATGTGCACTTGCAAACTGTAGTCTGGCTTTTTATGGTGGTTTTGGAGCATAGTCTTCTTCCTTGCTGAGTAGCCTTTCAGGTTATGTCGATAAAAGACTTGTTTTACTGTGGATATAGATACTTGTCTACCTGTTTCCTCCAGCATCTTCACAACATCCTTTACTGCTGTTCTGGGATTGATTTGCACTTTTCGCACCAAATTACGTTCATTTCTAGGAGACAGAATGTGTCTCCTTCCTGAGTGGTATGATTGCTGCGTGGTCCCATGGTGTTTATACTTGCGTACTATTGTTTGTACAGATGAACATGGTACCTTCAGGCATTTGGAAATTGCTCCCAAGGATAAACCAGACTTGTAGAGGTCCACCATTTGTTTTTTTTTTTGAGGTCTTGGCTGATTTCTTTTGATTTTCCCATGATGTCAAGCAAAGAGGCAGTGAAGGTAGGCCTTAAAATACATCCACACACCTCCAATACAGTACACCTCAGAAGCTTCATTTAGGCTAATTGTCTAAAGGCTTGACAATTTTCAGGAATTTTCAAAGCTGCTTAAAGGCGTGTGCGGCTCACTATAATCCTATGGCCGGTCACCTAGGGGAAAGAAAGACACTTCTCCGTCTAATAGCCCGTTTCTATTGGCCGGGCATTGGCGGTGACGTCCACAGGTGGTGTGCGGCGTGCCGTGAATGTCAGTTGGTAAACCCACCGGCCACCCCAAAAGCGCCATTGCGCCCCCTTCCATTGATCGAGGTCCCCTTCGAAAGAATTGGAATGGACCTCGTCGGGCCATTAGAACGGACAGCACGCGGACATCGCTTTGTGTTAGTCCTAGTGGATTACGCAACGGAAGCATTTAATATCCGGAAGCAGTGCCCCTGAGCAACATCTCCGCACGTAGTGTTGCAGGGGCACTCTTAATAATCTCCCGGGTGGGGATTCCGAAAGAAATCCTCACCGATCAGGGCACAACGTTTATGTCACGTACACTTCGCAAGCTTTACGAACTATTGGGCATTAAGTTGACTCGCACTAGCGTTTACCATCCGCAGACTGATGGCCTAGTGGAGCGATTTAATAAAACACTAAAAAATATGATTCGTAAGTTCGTACACTAAGACGCTTAGGAATTGGGATAGGTGGCTCGACCCCTGTTATTCGCAGTGCACGGAGGTCCCACAAGCCTCCACGGGCTTCTCACCGTTCGAGCTGCTGTACGGGCGATGCCCACGCGGGGTCCTCGACGTCATCTGCGAAGCTTGGGAGGAGGGACCTTCTAATAGTAAAAATGAAATTCAATACGTTCTTGATCTTAGAGCAAAACTCCACACACTGGGGAAATTAACACAGGAGAATTTGCTCCAGGCTCAAGAACGCCAACGCCGGCTGTATGACAGGGGTGCCCAGCTACGGGAATTCGCACCGGGAGATAAAGTGCTTGTATTACTCCCCACATCGAGCTCAAAATTACTCGCCAAGTGGCAAGGACCCTTTGAGGTCACACGACGAGTAGGGGATCTCGATTATGAGGTTAAACGTACCGATAGAGGGGGCGCGCGTCAGATATATCACCTCAACCTCCTGAAATTGTGGAGAGAAGAGGCGGCCTCTGTGACATTGGCAACGGTAGTTCCGGAGAGGGCGGAGCTCGGACCGGAGGTAAACAAAGCCCGCAATCTCAACACCCCGGTTCCTTGTGGAGACCACCTCTCACCGCGCCAACTCGCAGAGGTTTCCGAATTACAAAAGGAGTTTGCAGACGTGTTTTCTCCTCTACCGGGGCCACACAAACATCATACATCACCATATCGAGACCGAGCCGGGCGTGGTGGTACGTTGCCGCCCCTATCACTTGCCCGAACATAAAAAGAAAGTAGTTCGAGAAGAATTGGATGCGATGCTTGAGATGGGAGTAGTAGAAGAATCCCACAGCGATTGGTCCAGCCCGGTCGTCCTTGTTCCCAAGAGCGATGGGTCTGTACGTTTCTGTGTGGATTATAGGAAAGTCAACGCGGTGTCTAAGTTTGACGCGTACCCAATGCCCCGTGTTGATGAACTGCTCGATCGGTTAGGTACGGCTCGATTTTATTCGACCTTGGATCTAACGAAGGGTTATTGGCAGATCCCCTTGACACCAATTTCCCGTGAAAAAACGGCCTTCACCACGCCGTTCGGATTACACCAATTCGTGACGCTTCCTTTCGGTTTGTTCGGGCACCAGCCACGCTTCAGCGCCTCATGGATAGGATCCTCAGACCGCACACTGCTTACACCGCTGCCTATCTAGACGATATCATCATTTATAGCAATGATTGGCAGCGGCACATGCAACATCTGAGGGCCGCCCTGAGATCGCTGCGGCAGGCGGGGCTCACGGCAAACCCAAAAAGTGCTGCGGTTGGGCGTGTGGAGGTACGGTATCTGGGGTTCCACTTGGGTCATGGCCAGGTGCGTCCCCAAATTGACAATACCGCGGCGATTGCGACTTGCCCTAGACCCAAGACCAAAAAGGGGGTGAGGCAGTTCCTGGGGCTGGCTGGCTATTACAGAAGATTTGTGCCTAATTATTCGGATGTCACCAGCCCGCTGACTGACCTCACTAAAAAGGGGGCTCCAGATCCGGTCCAATGGTTGGAGCAGTGCCAACAGGCGTTTATACAGATTAAAGCTGCACTTTGTGGGGGGCCGCTTTTGCATGCACCTGACTTCTCTCTCTCCCTTTTGTTTTGCAGACGGACGCTTCAGACAGAGGGCTGGGGGCCGTATTCTCGCAGGTGGTGGAGGGAGAGGAACGCCCGGTGCTGTACATTAGCCGGAAGCTCTCCTTGAGGGAGACCAAGTACAGCACCATAGAGAAGGAGTGTCTGGCCATCAAGTGGACGGTCCTCACCCTCCGATACTACCTGCTGGGGCGGGCCTTCACCCTCTGCTCGGATCACGCCCCACTGCAGTGGCTCCACCGCATGAAAGATACTAACGCCCGGATCACCCGTTGGTATCTGGCCCTCCAGCCTTTTAAGTTCAAGGTGGTCCACAGACCGGGGGTGCAGATGGCTGCCGCTGACTTCCTCTCCAGAAATGGGGGGGTGGTAGGCAGGCCGGATGACGCCCCGGCCTGAGTCGGGCGGTGGGGGTATGTGGCAGCAGGGGCGTGGTCAAGCGCCCGTCCGGGAGAGAAAAGCGGTAAGGGCGCTCACACCTGAGAGCTAAATTATGTCTAACACCTGTCTCTAATTGCAGTAGCTTGAGGAGAGCGGCGTAAAAAGCAGCAGCAACAGAGCCCAGGGAAGAGCCCGACACGAAGGCCAAGAAGCTAGTGTGTTGTATTAGTGTGTTGTATTAGTGAGTGAATTAGTGTGTGAATTAGTGTGTGAGAATTAAAAACAACCTTACCTGAATCCTGTTGCAGTTTCCGTCCCTTCCTCAGTGGAAACTCGTTACAGCGTGTTTTCTGCATTGCGGATATCAACGGGCCCTAAAACGAATTAAATGAACACAAGGAAGAATTAAATTGTATTGTTTTTATTTATATGCATCCATATATAATGATACATAGTAGCCTAATAAAAAGCATTATTTACATAAATATGTTGTTACTAAAACATTTTTGTGAATGATCTTCCCTAATTTTTGGGATCTCAGTTGAGATATTACACTTAAGAAAATTGGTTCTAAATAGTACCAAATAAGGGTTCATCTAGGGCTTTATGAGATTATCAAACAGCAAAGGGCTGCAATTTAAATAAATAAATGGTCTGCATGTATTGCTCGCTGCGCTAGGGTTGCTCCGATACCAAAATTTTGGCTTCAGTATGATTCCAGCCCTGGGACCTGGGTATTGATACTAACTCGATACTTGGGTAACAAATAAAAAAGAAACCTACGATTCTTTATGAAAATACACAGAAATTATTGACAAAAAGAACTGCATAAAGTCTTATAGATAAAAAATATGCCTTCTGTTTAATTTTTTCTGGATTCCATGTTAAATGTTTTAAATAATGTTATGATCAAATTGTGTTTAATCGTATACATACTGTACAGTTTTGATCAAATGAAAATATAATAATAATTTATAAATGATAATAATTGTTTTGTAAAAAAAAAAAAAAAAAGATTCACAACAGAGCTTTACAGTATTCATGAAAACATTAAATGAAAACAATCTGATTAGCTGAGGCAAAAGGCTGCCATGGCTGAATCACAACATGCTGATATTCAGTACTGGTATTCAGCTTTTGTGCTATTGCTTACAGATAATAATAATACTAATAATGTAACCATTTAATATAATTTTTTTGTTATTATGAGTATTATTGCTACTACTTTGAATATTACACTTTTATGCAGTAGTAATATTTTTTCACGCATCCAATTATATAAAGCTGTCATTTCAGCTGGACTGTTATTTAGAATGACCTTTAAAGTTCTACCTGTTTTTGAAAGGTTTGTTTTATCAAACTCCTGTGACTCGCAAGCTGATATCTGCATTGAAAAAAGTAATTTGAGAGTTCACAGCATTTATACACTGATGGATACTATTGGACACACTGCATGAAAATCAAATAGTCGACCAAAGGTTCATCGATGAGAAGAGTCTTGGTCAACTAAGTTTTGATTGGTTGTTTGGTCGCAGAAAAAAATTCCGGAAAAATGACGAAGACCGGTATTACCGTGGTTGGACACTAGGTGGTACTATGGGGTAATTTCCGTTAAGCAGGGTTAGGGTTAAGCCTACACAATAAAGCAAGATGCCTTGATTTCAAACTTCAAATGTAATTTTTAATTTATTTTAACAAAAAATTCTAATGAAAAAAATGAAGTGCAATTAAAATATGTTCAACTTTTTGAAAGATGGCTTTACAACAGCTGTGAAGGGAAACAGCTCTCAGACAAAGAACCTACTTCATCTGTGCATTCTCTACCAGTCGGGTATTTCTTTATCCGGGAAAATACATCATGTGTGTGAATATTCTTGCTTTAGGGATTTTGCATTGAAAATGTAATTTATTTATTTAAAAAACGACAAACTTAAATGAAATACATTTCTAAATTCAAATTGCACTCCAAACGAAACGAAAAAGCAAATAAAATAATGTGATAAAAGAATAGTGTGTGTGTGTGTGTGTGTGTGTATATATGTATATATATATGTATATATGTGTATATATATGTGTATATATATATATATATATATATATATATATATATACCTTTCCATTTACCATCAGACAAGTATCAGTCTAAACATGCATGTGGAAAATGACTTACACAAATGAAATAAATAAAAGCAATTATAAATGTACAAATAATAATTCTAATGATGGTAATAATCACTGAAATATAAATCATGGTTCGAATTGAATGTTTTTTAATTATTTTATGATTTAATCAAAGATGTATAAGCTGCAGAGTTGTGTTCACAATAAACTGCTCTGTGGAAATAAAGTGAACTGAACTCAAAGCACCTCCTTAGCTGAGATGTTTGAGGTCATTTGGAGCACTCATAGATGACTGTTCTTGCAACAAAAAATCGAAACAAATAATCCGAAGATTAAGAGTGAGAACCTTATAGATGCGTGTGTTCCATGAGACTGCACACCTCCGTATCAGTGTGTCATACATGCGCATAGATGGGTTTTCTGTCATCTGTTCTTAATAATATAATAAAGTGTGTTCTTCAAGCACATGTCAGTGTGTCCACAGGCAAATTATTTGTAATATTAATTTGATAATAATAATATTAGCCTAATAAATAATAATAATATTTAGTACATGGGAAAACTAGCCCAATATCATCTTGACATCGTCAAAGGCATCAGCTATTTGTGATCACTCTGACCATCGTTGATCCCTGAGATCATCATCTGTCGGCACAACACTAATGTGCATTTCGGTCTATAAATTAACTAAATAGTCAGACAGTCTCCTTGCTGGTTTTTCCGACACATTCAGAATCATTACTGCTTTTGCCGGTGTCGCTGCGGCTCGCTTCATTCGTGCGCTTGTAAAACTTATATTTTAAAGACTCATTATTGCATTTTAGTATTTTTCTGTAATGCTACTTAGAACGTTCTTTCTCAGCCCTGGAACTCAAACCATTTTCAGATGCCCCACAAAATATATATTTATGTTATTAAATTAATATCATAAATGTGCGACTAGTCGACTAATGGCTTAAATTAACGACTACTAGTCGACAAGGAAAATCTTTGGTCGGGGGCAGCCCTAGAAATTAACAACAAGATGATATCATAATGTTAAAAATGTTTTGGTATCACGATATTCTGTTAGTACCGGTATACTGCGCAACCCTATGCTGCGCTTTCTGTATGTGCACAACACTGTTATCTGTAGTGTTACACATACTCGAAGCATGTGTGAGGCTAATGAACTGAGCTTTGAACTGAACATTTACAGCACTCTAGATTCACTAATTGCTAATGTTTTGTGTTTTCAAGTATGCTTGGCCGCTGAAGTTACGATCCAAATCTAAAGTAAGCAAAGAACACTGGGATTTTGTGGATAGAAGAGTTGATTAGAACCGTTCTCAGCAGTGAAAGGCCATTGTGAACTCTACAAACAAACGTCTTCATGTTCCAATGTTCGTAAACAGACTTGATGTGAAGGTGATGTAAATCTGGTTGTCCCCCTCTATGTTTACTAGGGATGCACCGAAATTAAAATTCTGGGCCGAAACCGAAAATCCAGGATGCACTTGGCCGAAAACCGAAACCGAAATTTACTTTTTTTTTATTTTTTTTTTACCTATTTAAGAAAAAAATAGTATATAAATTAATATTATACTTTTTCATTAATTTCATGAATTTAATGAATCTGAATTGAAAAACTACAAACCAATAAAATAAATCACACTTTTATTGAAAGTAACACACCAATATTGGACAAAAAATATATTAAAACATTATTAAATATTATTCTTCATTCAGTTCTGTAAAAATCAAATTTTACAGATTTTATTAACAATTATCCAAATAATGTAACGTTTTAGAAAACTATTATATGCAAAACAACAGTCAAGAAATGAACTTGGCTAACATCTTTCAAAAAGTTTAAATATGCAACAGTAATTTTAATTGAAACAAAAAGGCAGAACACAGAATGGCAGAGGGCCTCTATTCCACTGATCTATATATAACTATAATATATAATTATATATATATAGATCAGTGCTCTATTCTGTTTATGTAAACATATGTACACTAAGTGAAAATGATTGTGCAAAACAACAGTGCAAAACAGCAGTAATTGAACTAAATCCAACCTCAACTGTAAACGACAGATGTATCCTCAAGTGAAGAACAAGTGTAATGTAATTGCTATACACATCATATTGGACTGCTTTCTATTTAAGTACAAGTGACAGGTTTCTCTTCAAGAACAAAAGTGGCTAAACTTTCTGACAGTCTCTCCTGTCAGAAAGCTCATCAAGAACATGAGATGCTGCACTGCACAGTCTCTCACTCTCTGTGCTGTGCTTGGGCAGATAAATACCTGTGCGCAATCTGCGCAAGCAAAGGAAAGCGGTCTTTGTTTATGCGACCGTAGTCAAGGGGATTGTAGCTTCTGGCGTAGTTCAGCTACATACGTCTCAAGTTGTGGTGTAGCTGCGCTAGTTGTGACACTGCTGTGGATCGGGGCGCTTTCCTGTAGAATCTCTTGCTGTACTCTGTATATATTTATCTTGAAAGTTCTGCTGAACAAACACTGCAGATCACAAATGTGATGTCCTTATCAGAAACTTTGAAGAATTTCCACACCATTGACATGATCGGCCTTTGTTTGGTAGCGCCGTGATAAGGGCTAGATCGATCCAGATTCAAATCAGAGCACTGAGGTGCGGGGCGAGGAGGTATATATTTTCGGCGGCCAAAATTTCGGTGCATCCCTAATGTTTACTGTTTTATTTATTTATTTATTTATTTACAGCAGACTCGAATGTGAAAACCCTTTCTTAAACAGTATTTCTATTGGCAGAAGAGCGTGTTTGCCCATGACTTTAAAAAAGACTTGCTAGTTTATATATATATATATATATATATATATATATATATATATATATATATATATATATATATATACACACACTCACCTAAAGGATTATTAGGAACACCTGTTCAATTTCTCATTAATGCAATTATCTAATCAACCAATCACATGGCAGTTGCTTCAATGCATTTAGGGGTGTGGTCCTGGTCAAGACAATCTCCTGAACTCCAAACTGAATGTCAGAATGGGAAAGAAAGGTGATTTAAGCAATTTTGAGCGTGGCATGGTTGTTGGTGCCAGATGGGCCGGTCTGACTTTCACAATCTGCTCAGTTACTGGGATTTTCACGCACAACCATTTCTAGGGTTTACAAAGAATGGTGTGAAAAGGGAAAAACATCCAGTATGCGGCAGTCCTGTGGGCGAAAATGCCTTGTTGATGCTAGAGGTCAGAGGAGAATGGGCCGACTGATTCAAGCTGATAGAAGAGCAACTTTGCCTGAAATAACCACTCGTTACAACCGAGGTATACAGCAAAGCATTTGTGAAGCCACAACACGCACAACCTTGAGGCGGATGGGCTACAACAGCAGAAGACCCCACTGGGTACCACTCATCTCCACTACAAATAGGAAAAAGAGGCTACAATTTGCAAGAGCTCACCAAAATTGGACAGTTGAAGACTGGAAAAATGTTGCCTGGTCTGATGAGTCTCGATTTCTGTTGAGACATTCAGATGGTAGAGTCAGAATTTGGCATAAACAGAATGAGAACATGGATCCATCATGCCTTGTTACCACTGTGCAGGCTGGTAGTGGTGGTGTAATGGTGTGGGGGATGTTTTCTTGGCACACTTTAGGCCCCTTAGTGCCAATTGGGCATCGTTTAAATGCCACGGCCTACCTGAGCATTGTTTCTGACCATGTCCATCCCTTTATGGCCACCATGTACCCATCCTCTGATGGCTACTTCCAGCAGGATAATGCACCATGTCACAAAGCTCGAATCATTTCAAATTGGTTTCTTGAACATTACAATGAGTTCACTGTACTAAAATGGCCCCCACAGTCACCAGATCTCAACCCAATAGAGCATCTTTGGGATGTGGTGGAACGGGAGCTTCGTGCCCTGGATGTGCATCCCACAAATCTCCATCAACTGCAAGATGCTATCCTATCAATATGGGCCAACATTTCTAAAGAATGCTTTCAGCACCTTGTTGAATCAATGCCACGTAGATTTAAGGCAGTTCTGAAGGCGAAAGGGGTCAAACACAGTATTAGTATGGTGTTCCTAATAATCCTTTAGGTGAGTGTATATATATATAGGGCTGTCGATTTAACGCGTTAATAACGTGCGATTAATTTGACAAAAATTAACGCGTTAAAATGAACGCACTTTAATCGCAATGCTTAACTGAGAAATTCAAGCTTGTAGTACCACCTGTTTACTGCAGAGGGCAGTAATTGAAATTTCAGCTGTGTGAGCAACGCACAGTTTATACGATGAAGAAAACAATTTCTTGCGTTCAAAACACTTGATGGAGCGCAAATGCGATCTTTAAGGGATCTTAAGATGTGTTTAAAGATTGAGTATTAAACTATATTTAACTTGACACAGTGAACTAAACATTTAATTTTTATGACGCAACACACCCCAGACGCGAATCAAGCATGTCTGACGCAGGTCGTATGGTCTTTACCTCATACATATTTAATTACCAATGAGGTTAAGGAGGTGTCCTTTAAACTGTTACACCGTTTTTACCCAGTCAATCTTTATTTAAGAAACATGCTCCCTGAAATAGATCCACTTTGCTCCTTCTGTAATGCTGTGATGAAAAGTTTGTTTGTTTGTATGTACCTCTATTTTAACTAGTTTTTCTTTGCTTTATAAAGATGTTTTATTTGGTTTTCACAGATTTGATAACCTCAACAAGCCCTCACAATAAATCTTGAACTGATTAACAAATTCGCTTGTGAAATGGATTGATGTGAACTCTGTGCCAGTGATTGACATGTTCAATAATATGGTAGTAAACAATACATTGTGTTCTAAAGCCACTTTTATATTGTTTTATCAATGATGAACTCTTCTGCTACAAGAATGTAATGCATTTTAATTATCTGAATATTTGTTTATTTTATATATATATATATAATTTTTTATTTTTTTTGTTATATTTGAAGTTAACTATGTATAATTATTTAATCATTATATATTGAATTATTGTTATATGAGTGGCTTTCTCAGCAAATATTTGTATATGCGATTAATTAAACGGGATACCATGTAATTAATTCGATTAAAAATTTTAATCGATTGGCAGCCATGTGTGTATATATATAAGATTATTATAAAATATATATGTTAATAACCATATCACAATTCAAATGGGAATAGCAATATTTTTCGAAATAATCACAAAAAAAAGAAAACCCAGACAGGATGATCAGGACTTGGTCTTGTATCACCTTGAAGGGGTTCAATTTGCAAAAACAACCGGCTAACTGTACATTATCCCTTACACATTGTATGTTAAATAATTTCATTTATAACAACATTCCATGCCTTTACTTTTGTTGGATGCTGGTGATGTTGGAGCTTCTTTTTGCATGCAGGTACTTCTGTAACTTTTTTTTTTTTTATAAATATATTTGAATCATAGCCCATTCTGTTGCATATGTTATAATGGTATTTATGCCTGGCGTAGACGAAAGTTAAGACCGTTTCACCCGGCTACGGCCACTTTCCCTTTGACATGTCCTATGTGCAATGACATTCGAACAGTCAAATTAAGAGACCATCAATCAAGTCATAAGAATTGAATATTAGCCAATGCAGAACAGTGGCCAGATCAATCGGAGCATCTCTGATTAAACCCTGTATTTTACAGTGAATGACTGCTGTTATTGTGGCACAGATAATGCAGGCTGCAAAGCAACATGGCATCATGCCCTTACCATGTTGCTATGATGTCAGTGGCACCCAAATGTGAAAAGACAGACACACACTAGTACATAGTGTTGTTATTTTGCTCTTTCATAAGTTGGAGCCATCTCTACAATGATTGCCTACAGTAATGGTTAGATCAGCAATTGTTTGGTAAAGCTGTTTCCTTCCACAACGACCTAAACACAGCCCTTTCCTTGAACTCTAATTGCATAATGTTTATGTTTTGGCTGGAAAAGTCAGTCATCTGCTGTCATTCCCCACAACAGGGCCATTACCAGGACTGCAGAGGAAATGCAGTACTGTGTATGTTTGTGTGAGGACAAAAGTGCTCTTTGTGTGCTGGAGAGTAGAATAGCGTGGCGTGTCTGTACTGCCTGTTCCTCACTGTAGGTGGAGGTTTGGTAGCCGTGTGAATTGGACTGATTCAGGGCCTGGCGCCTGGTAGCATTCCTAAACTTCCCACTGACCAAGCACAGACTCTGCCCACTGACCAATCCCCCTCCCAACCATGCCACCGTGAGTCAGCTGTGTCATGTCTGACATCACTGACATCATAGAAACTGAGTAAATCCTATACAAACATAGTTATGCCAGCCTACTCTGTGATTTCCAACCTGTAATCCATATGGATATTATACTTCTCTGACGTCAGATGAATCGCCTTCATAGCTACAAAATGTTTTTTATTACACCTGCTGAAAAATATTTGCATCTTTTTATGTGATGCTTACTGTTTGCTTGTGTAAAATAAAAGCTTACTGACTGGTTTCATTGCACTTTTCCTAGTAGGAAGTTGTAAAATCCGACTTTCCGAGTTGAATGGAATGCAGCACTACTTTTCAAAACTTGATCCGACACTGAATGCTCAAGCAGCCTAATTTACACTTGGAAAACTCCTGATGTTAATATAACAATGCAAAAATCACTTACAAATTTACTAGAAGTGAAAATCAGATGTCCTTTCCTGTTTTATAAATTACATGCAGATCATCTCATGTTTGTAAATCCATAAGGATCTCTTTCTCAATGTCGATAGCGGCAGTGAAGGGAGTGATCTCGCGCTCTTCGCTTTCAAATTACGTATATCACTAAGCATGATTGCGTCACTCAAGGCCAGCTAGAAGGCCTCAACCGGGACATATCCTAAAGATCACACCCACCAAGAACAACTAAATCAATCTGATTGGCTGATGAATCTGACAATCTGACTTTAGTTGCTCATTCATTTGCACTGTTGGAAATTCTGAAGGCCTGACGGGGTGGAGCTCAGACTCATGCACTGTTTCGGGCATGTGATTTGTGAAACAGTTGTAACACTTCCCTTGTAAGCATCAAGGAATAAATTCTGACTGGATAAACTTTTCGTTATTCTCCATTTGTTTGTAGATTAATTAAGAGTGGAAAGCAATTAAAAATACATAGGAAAAAAGGTAATTGAGAAGGAAAGTAAATGTATTTATTTTTTTGGCATGTTAGGCCAGCAGAGAAGGCTTTGAGAATCCGCCACTGATACAGAGTGGCTTCAGAGTATAATCAGCATTTCTCTTTGTGGCTGGAGGAGTGATCTTAGGCCATGTACACACTACAGCTAAATACGTCAGTTTACCTTTTAGTGCTTAATCCTGTTCTGTACACACACAGTTCAGTAATTTACAGGGGTGACAACCGCACTCTTCAACCAAATGAACTCCTGAAAATTACAACTGCATTTTCAGAAATTGCACTTAGTGTGTATGGACTGAAAAATGAGTTGTTAATGACATGATCAATAGCGCGTGTGAGATTTGTCCGTCTTCTCCTGGTGCAAATCACACAAACAGAGGCATGTATACTTCATTCATTTATATATTGCAGTCTGTCTTCACTGTTGTTTCTCTCATCAGCCCTGCGGGTATTAGCTGCTTAGACACACATTAACAAATCACGATGATTCTGTCATAGGGAGCCAAATAAACTTTGCTGGATGATAATACAGTTGAAGTCAGAAGTTTACATACACCTTAACCAAATGCGTTTAAACTCTGTTTTTCACAATTCCTGACATTTAATCATAGAAAACATTCCCTCTCTTATGTCAGTTAGGATCACTACTTTATTTTAAGAATGGGAAATATCAGAATAACATTAGAGATAATTACTTATTGCCGCTTTTATTTCTTTCAACACACTCCCAGTGTGTCAGACGTTTACATAGACCTTGTAAGTATTTGGTAGCATTGCTACATTAAGTCAAACGTTTTGGGTAGCCTTCCACAATTTTGGCCCATTCCTCCAAACAGAACTGGTGTAACGGAGTCAGGTTTGTTGGCCTCTTAGCTCGCACATACTTTTCTGTTCTGCTCATAAATTTTCTATTTGATTGAGGTCAGGACTTTGTGATTGCCACTCCAATACCTTGACTTTGTTGTCCTTGAACCATTTTGCCACAACTTTGGAGGTATGCTTGGGGTCAATGTCCATTGGTAAGACCCATTTGCTACCGAGCTTTAACGTCATGGCTGATGTCTTGAGATGTTGCTTCAATATATACGCATAATTTTCCTTCTAACTTTTGAAGTGCACCAGTCCCTCCTGAAGCAAAGCACCCCCACAACATGATGCTGCCACCCCCATGCTTCATGGTTGGGATGATGTTCTTCAGCTTGCAAGCCTCACCCTTTTTTCTCCAAACATAACAATGGTCATCATGGCCAAAAAGTTAAATTTTTGTTTCATTAGACCAGAGGACATTTCTCCAAAAAGATCTTTGTCCCCATGTGCACTTGCAAACTGTAGTATGGCTTTTTTATGGTGGCTTTGGAGCAGTGGCTTCTTCCATGTTCAGCATCCTTTCAGGTTATGTCGATATAGGACTGGCTTTACTGTGGATATAGATACTTGTCTACATGTTTCCTCCAGCATCTTCACACAAGGTCCTTTGCTGTTGTTCTGGGATTGATTTGCACTTTTCACACCAAACTATGTTCGTCGTCTTCTTCCTGAGCGGTATGAACCAGACTTATCTCTATCAGATGAACCAGACTTATCTCTATCATTTACTCATCCATATGTCATTCCAAACTCATCTAACTTTCTTCTGAGAAATGATAAAGTTTTAAAGAAGGTTCCACCCTGCTCTTTTACAATGACAATAAAAGGGGATGCATGGTATCGACCTCCAAAAAAGCTTCCAAAAAGTACCAAAAGATGAGAGAGCGAGAGAGCGAGAGAGAGCGAGAGAGAGAGAGAGAGACAGACACTTCCACATATTTAAATGTGTAATACTCTTCAGTTGATTTTCAATTAATGGGTATTCACAGGGATGTGTTTACACAAACTCAATGTGTGACAAAGTGTGTGTGTGTGTGTGACTGTGTCTTACAGTTACAGAAGATCCCTATGGACGGAGATGTGCACGATGGTGTGATGGACTTAGAAGCCTGTGAAGCCAGTCACTGCAAAGATACCCTGCCTGCATGCTGTGTGTGAATCTATTGCTGTGCCACACACTCACACTGCCCATAAACCAAAGTGACCAACAGTCCTCTTACGGAGTGGACAGCTGGTAAGACCACACATTTTGCTCATGTCATCATAAAAGTGTGCTGTGACTGAATATTGCATATCTGTTTGTCTTTGTATATGTGTGTATTGTCTTTTGCAGTGATCTTACTGTATGTTCTTGAATTAAATGGTGCTAATTAAAGCTGTGTGAGTCCAGGTATTTGCAGCAAGCACTATTGTGTCCGTGTGTGTGTGCGCCCTTGATATTTATCACTGCTCTCCACACATGCCACACAGCTCTCTCGCCATGTCCCATCCATCATTAGCTGTGTGGAGGGTGAAATGGAGAACGAAGGTGAGCATTCTGTATCTTATTACTCTATGGACTCTGTTCCCTAGAATCAAGCACACTCTGTGTGGTCCACTGCCTTGACATGCCTCCCTATGTAGCCCCCTGTGTAGTGGCTTCGAGATTTGGCTTTTACCTGATTTAGATGCACTGGACTGCTCCATTGTAAAAACATACCCAAGGGTTTGCTTGCAGCGTTATTGTAGCCCATAATGGTGAATGAGGTTTGTGCAGAAGGCATATTATAAAACACACTGTGGTCAACTGTTTCCTTCATAAACAGGAGGCAATCATGTCAGCCCCAGATTTCTGACTGACGAGAGTTATTTTTTCCCCAAAGCACATCACAAAGAGTGCACAGTGCTGTTTTAAGCTGAGGTAAGCTCAGTGCGGGTATGTGGCGGTCAGTCTTAGAGACTGGTATGTCTTCACAAGAAGTTTAGCAATCAGAAAAAACATCTGTGTATACGTTTAGCATTTAGCACTGTGTGTGCATCGTGTGTTGAGAGGTAATTATCTCAGTCTGAGTGTAATTACTGTATGCTTATCTGCACTGCACTGCTCCCATCTTAGTCAAATAGCTCTATAATTAGAACAGAATACATTACGGACACATTTAGATTTTTATCTGGAGGTGGAGCAGTTCTGACATACACCTGCTTAAACATGCCTGTGTGTGTCTGTGACTGCATACATTACTTTTCATGTCTCCTGGCTTATTAACTGAATTTTGAATCCAGGAAATCTTCTTTTTGTTAATTATGCTTGGTAGGAATTTTGGTTTTGATACAGCAGTGGTCTTGGAGTGTCTTTTATAACGAGGTGATAAACCCGATCTGGAACTTTCATGCCAGCTCTGACTGTTGATATGGATACGCATGAGTGTTTGTCAGAAGAGTGGCTGCTCACAGAAGGTGGGGGGTTTAGTTCCCATCAGGGGAAGTGCGGCTATTTTTACCTCATAGGAAGTGTGTTTCTGTGTGTGCTGAAATAGCAGTGAGCATGCTTCTTGTTTAGTAGTGTTGCACATGCCTGGAGAGACTGAAAAGCCAAGACCGACAGCTCTGGTGCTTTGCGTAGAGGTAAGAGGAAGGAGCTAGCAGCACAATGTTATTTTAACCCCTCTATCTGTCCCTTCCTCTATGTCGCCAATGCTCACTCCATTTCCATGTCCACCTCTTCAAATGGTCCAGAATTGCCTTGAATCGCCCCATCTCATAGACATGTCAGTGTTGACGAACATTCCTGGAGTGCTCTTAATGTGGTCCTTGGGAGAGTTGGATTGTAGCCTAACAATTATATAAGATCAACTCTCTATTTTTGTCTCATTTTGTCTGTCCATCTCTCTCTCTCTCAGTATTACAATGTGCATTTCAACACCACGTCAGAAGGAAAGACAGGTTACACATTGACAAAAGTGGCACTTCTGCAACCACAGACAAACTCGCTGTTAAAAATGTTATAGCATATTGACAAACCAATAAGTAAAAACTAAGTGAAAATAAGCTAGTCAGTCTTCATTTTGTGTCTCGCTCCTTTAATGTCTCTCTCACCTTCACTTCCTGTCAGCTGACTGTCTGCTCACCTGGCTTGGTGTGTCTCTAAGTACCTAGTTTAACTGTAGTGTAAACACACAGAGCCCATGAGCTCAACTGTGTGTATTTAACACTCTTACACGTGCGTACACAGGCACAGTTCTGTTTATGCCTGTTAACTTGAACATAACATCACAGTGCTTATGGACTAAAAACAGCATGCATGCTGTCTACAGATATGCGCTTGCATATGCATTTCTTTAACACATTTTTTTGCTTAATGTTATTTTAATGCTTCATGCTCAGTTCTGGGAATGTATTTTTAGAATGAAGGTCTCCAGTGAGTGGTGGCGCCTGGTCATTAACCAACTTTAGAAGAAACAGGCTTAGCTGTGATTCAGTGTTTCACACAGGTGCGAGTGCCTACATGTGTTTGTGTCTGGTATGGAAATTGCCACATACTGTTAAAACATTCATTGTCCAGAGCACCATTTTGTTTTGGGTGGAACTGGCCACATTGTAAATTTACAGCTTTTTTTTTTTTTTCCATATGCTGAAGTTTACTCTAGTTACTTAAGTACTAAATTGCATGTTGAGATTTAAGACTTGGACTCTGACAATTACAAGTTTATTTACTTCTACTTTCATCTTAAATGTGTAAGAAGTTTTTGGAAACCTCACAGTCTGACAGTTCATCCTCTGTAAACTTTGTGTAACACTCTTCAAGGCTAACTGTTGTTCATTGAGCCTAATTTGTTCTTCTCCGCTGCCTCCAGTGGCCATTTTGAACTACAGCAACCCAAGCGACTGCACACAAAGAGGATGGAGGAAGAGAAACAGATCATTGTGAATGAGCATCCGCTATTGAATGAATGATAAGCCCTGCTGATACAATCATTTCAATGATCTGTAGAAATCCAATTTTTTTTAATTCAGGGCTCTTTCTTTATTATACTGTATAGTGAAGACTGACAGAAAATACTTTGGTACAAAGAAGGAATGTGATTGGGACATGTGCTGCAGGCTGACCTCAAACCTGTGTCACCCAAATGATCACTACAACTAAACATGTCTAGAGCACATGCAAATGTGTAATGGCTATGACCTAATCCTCACTTTAAAGGAGTGTATTTTTCTGCATATGTCCCATGTGTTTCTGTCAAGGGGAAAAATACAAATGGTTGAATAATTTCTTTCAGTAACCTTGCACAAATCACCTCATGTATGTAACTTGTCTGTCCTTTTATAGCATATTGTTTACAGTCTGTTGCCCCGACTGTCTCACTGCCCGCGAGGGTGACACAGCTGGGTGCAATCACTCTAGGGGCTGTGGATTTGTTTGATGACCTTAGGATTCACCTGGGTCAACCCATCCCCTTCACTCTTCACTAGAGATCAGTAATCCTCTCGCCTTGTGGGACTAAACTACACCTGTCAAATACATTTACACACACACAAACACACACACACACACACACACACACACCATGCCTTGGTGCCAGTTAGGTTCACATGGCTGAACAGACCTTCCTAGAAAGATGCCACAAAAGTAGAGATTAGTCAGCCTGCACACACACTCACAGTGTGTTTGTTTATCCTAGATTCTCACCCTGTGAACCACTGCCTGTGTTTAAACGTAACTGTAAAGCTTTCTGGGAAGTAGGGTTAATACGCTATGTTAGGGCTCTGCTGGGTGGGGGGAGGTGTGGCATCCGTTTGGATGGATTTCATCATAATTTGGCGACCGACTTTGACCTGTTTTAACTCGGATCAATTTTTGCTGCGTGCTTTTCTTTGTATGTACCTTTTGTAAACATACAGTGAATTTAGTAATGCATTCACAGCATACATTTGTGGATTTGTATTTATTTTATGATGTATACTTTGGGCTTAGTTTGCATAACTAATTTGCATATTTGCATTCCTCTTCAGAGGAAGGAGTGTTGCTAGTGACTTGACCATACCATCGCACTGTTTTCATTAAAGGTGCAATATGTAACAATTTTCATGTAATCTTCATCTTTTTTGGCAAATGTGTGAATGGCAACTTGTAACGCAACTTAAAAAATTAGCCCTTCCTGGACTTCCTAGGTTGCCTATTAAAGCCTTGAAAATTCAAAGGATGTGATGTTTATGCGCACTCCCAAGAGTCTTGCCTCAGTGCTTCTCTTCCACTATTCAACAGCGACAACAACACTAGGTAACATTATCTTAGAGATGGAATACATCTGGTAATTTTAGCTAACTTGATCTTGCCTGCTAATGCTGACGAATAGCAAGCTACCTTGCTTTGTAGCTTTCAAATAATTTAATCGATCTTCTCTTTATACTAAAAGTCAGGTATACAGGATACATTTAAGCAAATATGCTGGTTTCTTGATCGTAGTACATCATATGACATATAAAACATGTATCAGTATGCTGTGCTAGCTGATATGTAATTTTAATTTAGTCTCAAAGATTGTAGTAAAACCATCATAACTGTGAAATTATGCTGGTGAATCATGTTCAGTCTCTTTGTACGTTGCATCATTATTTTGGCTGATGCTCGCTCGCTTACGTCCCTATGACATGTGTGCACGAGCATGAGCAACAGGTAGCTGGCTGCTTAACTGCCACAGCTATCATTAATAACAAGGGTTTCTGAATCTTACAATACTGCACCTTTAACCTATTTATGGGAAGTTGGAATAATCCATTTTGCCGATTGTCAGTGAATGATTTAGACTAAAGCTTAGAGAAATTATTGCATGTTTCTTCTTTCCCTACAAGGCAGTTTTAGAAGTTCCAAACAGAGATGTGCTGATTAAGATGAGTTAAAACATCTCTCTCCATATTGAACCATCTCGCCTATCTTCAGCCACAGCATATGGAGAAGAATACATATATCTGATCCTGATGGAGATTAGATTGTGGAATATGTCTAAACCCGTACTAGTCAGGCAGAAAATGAGGGCGGATTTTCTGAAGGATAAACTTAAGTCTCCATAGGAAACTAAAATGAATATGCAAGCTCAAACCCAGCATTGTCATCACTAGTTCAGGGGACATTACAAAGTCTCACCAGCACACTGAATTGTACAATCACAATCTAATTACTCATCTGTTTTTGCTGCTTTTGTTGGTAACATAACAGGGCTTTTTCCACTTTGTGGTTTAACGTGCCACCCCTGAATGTGTATTGTTTTTCAAAACACTCCCAGGGTGATCTTCAGTGAGATGCTCAGAGTAAATGTAATGAGTAAACAGTAAATTTTACAGCCTATCTATACTTCATTGCTTTGATAATGAACTGCTCAGTATATAATTTCAACATTTGACACACAAATAGCATTACATCTACACTGCAGCAAGCGGTGCAATGTGCACAACAAATCTAGAAACCTCCTGTTATAATTAACAAAGATGTCTACTAGGCTTGGGATCTATGCCTTTTTCAAGCGTAAATAATCTGACAGTTTTCCTGATGATAATCAATATATATCTAAAAAAAATTCAGATATAAATAGGGCTGCTTGTTGCACAATAATTCTGACATTTTTCACAACACAACATAAAGTGTGAGTGGCAGGGGAAATTAAAGGGGGTCACACACCAGACGCATCTGGCGTACGACATGGCACGTTCTTAAATTCGGAAAAAAATATTTGGTAACACCATTTTACAACAATTGTACTTGTTATACATATTACATGTAATGACTATGGTAGTAACAGTAAATTATACATAATTACAAGCAACTAACCCTAAACCAAACCCTAACCATAAACCTAAACATGTACATGTTGTTAATTAATATTACTCTGTACTTATGTGTGTAATTACACAGTAACAAGGACACTGTAGTAAATAAAGTGTAACCCAATTATTTTCTACGAAGGTACGCACACACTGCCACTGCCCGTCTCCATAGGCTGCTCAAAATTCTGCAGCGCCATGGAGCTCAACTAACATAGTTTTCCATTTAATTGGACCCAAATTATTATCGAAAGTCAAAGATTATTTACTTGAGACATCAGTGGATTGTATATTTAGTAACTTTATTTTTCATATAGCCTACTCAATGTATTTTCAGTTGGAAGTATGTATTTTTGTGGTTTGACAGATTGAATAAAAGCTACATACAGATAAATTGCATAATAAGTTCTTAATGTTCAGTTTGCGCAGTTACCCCAGTTTTGTAGCTTATCTCTTAAATGCAGAAGTAAAGGGCATGAACCGGTTTTGACTACTTGAGAATGAATAATCACATTATTCAGTGGAACTGCCGAGGGATTAAAGTAAATTTTGCTGAACTGCAGTACTTATCTGCTGTTGTTAATCCCATTCTTGTCTTCAGGAGACTCACTTGGTACCAAGCAGCCCATTTACCAATGAAAGATCTTTCATAAGTTTTCCTTTTGAGTGTAGACATGACCAGACTGTTTACACAAGATTCTGTATTGGTCTTTCCAGACTTATGGGATATCAAATAGCCTGTTTTAAAGTTTCATCTGAGAAAACTGGTTAGAAGCACCATGGGGATGGACTATAACATACACCCACTCTCTTTTCCCCCCCATTATTGTTCCACCTTTCTTTTATCTTTTCCATTTGTTTCAGTGTCCTATATCTTGGTGTTGTTGTGAGCACCAGATGTGGCGTTAACCAGTGCACTGTTTAAATGGGCTTTGTTTTAGTTGTGAATTGGATCATGTCATTAAAGCTTTTTCTTTAATACCATGCGCTACACTAGATCAGTTGAGTTAAACATAGCCTGTTGATTCGGAGTGGAAAAAAGCACAATGTTGTTTTTATTCTGAAGAATGTCCATGAATGAAAACAGTGTTGGGGTGAACGTTAGTCTGTCTTTGTCACATTGATGTGTGTGGTTATGGCCTGGCATCAGGAGAATATCCCCAGTGGGTGGGGGAGGGGGAAATGTGGGTGAAGTGGGATTAAATGACATTGCTGTTGATACTTCAGCCATCTGCTCAGAGAGAGAGTCCTGATGCAAGGCAAGCTTAGAAATGGAGAAAGAGAGAGTGAGGGAGAAAGGGATGAGAATGGAGACCAGGCACAAATACAGGCTCTGCTTTGTATAATACAAGTGAGGACGATGACCAGGTTAGACTTGAAAGGAGAAAGAAATGCTAGAATAATTGAATGATAATGGTCTCTTCTCTGTTATTGTACCTTTTCAGCCTATTTATTGTACTTTACTTTAGGTTAACCTTTTCCCCTCCAGAACCAAAGTCATTGCATTTCTTTTTGTGAGTTTGCAGTCTGAATTAAATGTGATGAGAAAGAATGGGTACCACAGAAAAAGACAGACAATAAATGGAAAACAAGGCTTTCTATTGCGTTGTCCTCTCTGACTTCATGTAAAAACAAACAAGCATACAGTTTGACCAGTGTTATCTTATTTATGACATGACATGAATGACATGAATTAGCCAGTTTCTTTTTTAAAGCTGCACTATGGAAGATTTTTAGGTTAAAATGAACAAAATGCCATTTATTGATTGATTTGTTAGCATTGCCTTCAAATTGTTTAACATGGGTCAAACATTTTGGGTTGCCTTCCACAAGCTTCTTACAATAAATTGCTTGAATTTTGGCCCATTCCTCCAGACAGAACTGGTGTAACTGAGTCAGGATTGTAGGCCTCCTTGATCGCACACATTTCTGTTCTGCCAACACATTTTCTATTGGAGTGAGGTCAGGGCTTTGTGTTGGCCACTTTGTGTTGGCCTTTTCCTTCCTCTTGATGCCATTTAATTTGTGAAGTGCACCAGTCCCTCCTGCAGCAAAGCACCCCCACAACATGATGCTGCTACCCCCATGCTTCACGGGTGAGATGGTGTTCTTCAGCTTGCAAGCCTTGCACTTTTTCCTCCTATCATAACAATGGTCATTATGGCCAAACAGTTACATTTTTGTTTTATCAGACCAGAGGACATTTCTCCAAAAATTATTTGTCTCCGTGTGCACTTGCAAACTGTATTCTGGATTTTTTTTTATGGCGGTTTTGGAGCAGTGGCATTTTCCTTGCTGAGCAGCATTTCAGGTTATGTCAATATAGGACTCGTTTTGCTGTGGATATAGATACTTGTCTACTTGTTTCCTCCAGCATCTTTACCAGGTCCTTTGATGTTTTTCTGGGATTGATTTGCACTTTTCGCACCAAAATACATTTATGTACATTCATGACTTCAACGGTATTTTTAAAAGATGATTTTGTTCTCTTTATTGTTAGTAAGCATGCTTAATAAAATATTTTAAGTCGGGGCACTATTTTATTGCAGTTCTATTTTTATACTGGAATGCATTGTTTGGTAAATGTTAATAAAACATTGTTACATATTGTTTTCTTTTCTAGAAAAAAGTGTGTGTGTATATGTGTGTGTGTGTGTGTGTGTGTGTATATATATATATATATATATATATATATATATATATATATATATATATATATATATATATATATAGTAGTGCTGCACGATTAATCATATCGCAATCGCGATATCAGCCTGTGCGATTATAAGACGGCAAATGTTGTGATTTTATTAAACAAATAAGTGCATGTGTGAACGTGACAGCCCCTTCTCTCTGAGAGCTGTTTGCCCATTTTCTACACCTCCTAATAAAAAGATGACCAGTCAGTCTTAGTTTAGGGAGTGGCACGTGTGTCATGCCATATGAGTTTCCGGTGTGCAGCATGGAAATCAGGTGAAGATAGATGCCGAGCAGACCGACACTGAACTGGTGGTCAGAAAAAACAACACAGAAACACCGATAACAGCTTGGCGATAGATCTTTATTTCATCAATAATTTAAGTTAATATAATTTGAGAGTGTGACATGTAAATAAGCACAACTCCAAAACTGTCATTCTTTGTGCAGTCAGAGCTGCTTCAACCAGTTGTGGAAGAGACCCAATCTGAGTGGGAGACCGGGAGATTTAAAGTTTCCCCGGCTGGTGCGCCCTCTTAACACGGAGATGCTCGTCTCTCACCCCCGGCATCATGATAAGATCAATCTTATGTGAAAAATAACACTAAAATTAAAACAACAATAAAATGTACGTGTATGTGTGTGTGTATGTGTGTATGTATGTATGTGTATGTGTATGTGTGTATGTATGTGTATGTGTATGTGTGTATGTGTGTATGTGTGTGTATATATATATATATACACACATACACACATAGTGGGTACGGAAAGTATTCAGACCCCCTTAAATTTTTCACTTTGTTATATTGCAGCCATTTGCTAAAATCATTTAAGTTCATTTTTTTTCCTCATTATTGTACACACAGCACCCCATATTGACAGAAAAACACAGAATTGTTCACATTTTTGCACATTTATTAAAAAAGAAAAACTGAAATATCACATGGTCCTAAGTATTCATGAGTCTTTTTGGGAAAGATGCAACAAGTTTTTCAGATCTGGATTTGGGTATCCTCTGCCAATCCTCCTTGCAGATCCTCTCCAGTTCTGTCAGGTTGGATGGTAAACGTTGGTGGACAGCCATTTTCAGGTCTCTCCAGAGATGCTCAATTGGGTTTAAGTCAGGGCTCTGGCTGGGCCATTCAAGATCAGTCACGGAGTTGTTGTGAAGCCACTCCTTCGTTATTTTAGCGGTGTGCTTAGGGTCATTGTCTTGTTGGAAGGTGAACCTTCGGCCCAGTCTGAGGTCCAGAGCACTCTGGAGAAGGTTTTCATCCAGGATATCCCTGTACTTGGCCGCATTCATCTTTCCCTCGATTGCAACCAGTCGTCCTGTCCCTGCAGCTGAATAACACCCCCACAGCATGATGCTGCCACCACCATGCTTCACTGTTGAGACTGTATTGTACGGGTGATGAGCAGTGCCTGGTTTTCTCCACACATACCGCTTAGAATTAAGGCCAAAAAGTTCTATCTTGGTCTCATCAGACCAGAGAATCTTATTTATCACCATCTTGGAGTCCTTCAGGTGTTTTTTAGCAAACTCCATGCGGGCTTTCATGTGTCTTGCACTGAGGAGAGGCTTCTGTCGGGCCACTGCCATAAAGCCCCGACTGGTGGATGGCTGCAGTGATGGTTGACTTACTATATATATATATATATACATACACACACACACACACACACACACACACACACACACACACACACAACAACAACAACAGTTTTAGTGGTTTGAGTGAACCACACTTTTATATCCAGTTTCATTTTCAAAAGAGTTTATACAAAAGTACATGTTGCATCCTGCTTAAATGTCCCTGTTTGTTTGGACAATCTTAATATCATGAAAATTTGTATGTTCTTATTTATTGTTCTATTTTATTTATGTGCAGAATTGAGAAAATAACAAGTTTGCATTAATGCAAAGATATTATTTAATTTTGTAAAAATATTTTTATTTGAAAACACTGCATTTATAGTTGTTGTTGCTAGTTTGTATGTTTGAGTTGAAAAAAACACATTTCAGCATTATCAGTAATCTATTTGTGCATTTTCCTTGATAACAAAGCAAGTGGACTCATGATACCATTTGTTTATTATATCGCAATATTAAACTCAATAATCGCAATATGACATTTCCCCCAAATCGTGCAGCCCTAATATATAGAGTTAAATTACAGCCCTTTCTAAATCTGCAATTTATTGCAATTTACTATGCAAAATCCTGCAAGTATTTACGAGTAAATATTTTAATGGACTGACAGCACTAATAATTTGCAATGAAATTGTTTTATTTTGCACTAGAATCACCACCCGATTTCAGGGTTCCCCCAACTCTGAAATCCCAGTTTAATCACTGCTTATAGACTGTATGACAATGCATAATTAAAGATACACATTCACAAGACTTGTTGTGATAAATGTTTTTAAATAAAAATATTAGAATGTCACAAAAATAGTATTGTTCTGTTTAGTTTGTAGTCAATATGTCCAATTTTATTCTGGTTTAGTGAGAGAGGGAGAGAAATTATATTTTATACCATTACACATGCTCAATCCTCCATTGGGACACACTACAGTGTGATGCCCTCTGAGATAAGCAGGAGATGAAGAGAAGGTAGAAAACAACTGCACAGATGCATCATTTGAAGGAGTGCAGTTAAAGAGCGCAAACTGGCATCCTGTTGACCAATTGTTGAAAGGATAGATGTGGTGGTTTCAAACAAGCTTTGTTGCGGAAGGCAGGGCCCAGAGATTTGCATATGAAAACCTCTAGATGGATGAGAGCGAACGTACGTACGTACGTGCGTGCGTGCGTGCGTGCGTGTGTGTGTGTGTGTGTGTGTGTGTTTGAGAGAGCGAGAGAGAGGCTTGGCAGGGTGACAGTGATCATTGTTAGTGGAAC
The DNA here is from genome assembly GCF_025860055.1 of Xyrauchen texanus. NCBI lineage: Eukaryota > Metazoa > Chordata > Actinopteri > Cypriniformes > Catostomidae > Xyrauchen > Xyrauchen texanus. Next base: position 15,554,547 of record NC_068284.1, on the reverse strand, counting down.
AGAGTGTAATATTTTGTATTCACACCTGGGTGATGGTCAAGGATTAGTTCTCTCATAGCTTAAAGCTTTGAGACATTAGGCATCACGTGGATTTAACTTTCTGTTTGGGAAGACAAGATGAAGTGTCCTAAATGGAAAAACCTACCTGAAACTACATGAGGCCAACTCAACTTCTCCAGAAGTTCCGGGGAAATCTGTTCTACATACTACAGAGCAATAAGCTGACACAGTGGATGTTTTTGTATCCTAGTTAAGACTTTGCCTCAGTGGGTCAAACGAGTGAAGACCGCTGGTTGGGTGGATTATAAAACAACAGATTGGCCACACATTAAGCCTGCTCAAAGAAAGTGGCGAGAGATCAGGAGACCGGATGCGACAAACAGGCTACCCTTCACCTCCCTCCTCTCCCCTCATTCATCCATCTAAATGCATGGACTGTGAGCTCCCAAATGGCCCTGATTCTCTCTCTGTGTATGTCCCTATTTCTCACTTCCCTCTCTCACTCGAGCGTACTTGCTCGCTGTATTAAAGCCTCCTCATCAAGAAGAGCCACCATGCATTCTGATTGGTCGAGAACCTCAAGCCCACCGCTCACTGTCTAGTGCCCTTATCGAGTGCCCTTGCTGTGTTGTCGGGGGAAACCACTCACTGCAGCAGCAGAGACAGGCAGCCAGGGTTTAAAAAAACAAGAGGAAGGGAAAGGAATGAGAAAATAAAACATGACAAAAATATAAATGGATTAGACCATGGCATCGCTGAGCCAGCAGGACTCCATTAAAGAAAACTCATAGCGCACACAGCTGTTTGTGAAAGAGGGAGAGGGAGGAGTGATGGACCATTTCAGATAACCTCGCTGAAAGAGCCAGGTTGAAAAACAGCTCGGGAAAAGAGGATGTGCGATCTGCTTTGTACACAATAGAATTCGGAGATAGGGTTGGATCACACACAAATACACACCGACAAGGCATCGAGGAACCAGGGTCAGCAGTCCGTTATGAGGAGCAGAAGTTAGTGCACGTCCATGTCGATTTGAACAGGAGGGCTGACAAGTGACGCGCCAGGACTCTTTGTTTGACCTTAACATGTGGGACACTGCAGAATACAAGCGTCTGCCAAGCGATTGCGATGAGGATGAGGTATTACAGCTCTTTGAACATATCGTGAGACCATCCAGATTGCCAATAACAGTTTTACTGGGATGTCATCTGTTTTGAAAATGCTTATTTTCTGATGGGGGGTCAATGAGACATTTTTCTTACCTTCTGATTTTTGTAACCACATATATTAAAAATGTGATGCTCAGGAGTTGATTAAATGCGCTAGACATGTGAAGGTCTACAAGTGTGTCAGTGTGTCTGTAAGACGTTACATTAACCCACATGTGGATGAATTGTCACGTGACGTGGTACTCTGTGTCTATCTGAATGTGTGAGGTCAGACGTGGCTGAACAGTCTTTTTGCAGTCTCAGTCTGGCAGTGTGTGTTTACAAAGCATGCTGTGTACAAAATGGTATGCAGAGCTTGTCACGGGAGATCCAGAAAAGGGACGTAGGTTAGGGTTGCAAATTATTTAAAATGTTCTTAATCTCCAATCGTTAATGTTAATGAATGAAAATTGATTAATCATATAAACAATAACAAAAATAAACTAAATGGTAAATAGCTTCAAACTCAAATGCAAGACACATTTTTCTTCAAAAATTTGTTTATACAAAGTTTGACTTTTGACTGACTAATCATTCTAATGCAAACTTGAAAACATCAACATTACCTCTAAAATTACTTCCATGAAAACATGAAACAGCCACTGATGCAAGCATGTGCATGTAGCCTACTTTTTAAATATCATTCAAATAAATGAAAGTAAGAAATGGGAGTATTGAAATTTTCCTCTTAATATATTTTCAGTTCAGATTATTTTTTATATTAATTATCTATTAATATATTACTGTTAGTAGCAACTTGTATAGAAGATATAGATTTGATTTCATAAAAAATTCACATTGTAGATTGTGGGATATTTCTTGATGGTGAGATTTCATATGAATGAATGTAACTGCATGCTCTCCTGAACCGATGTGATTGTCTGTGTGGATGATACAGGGAGGCCAATGGATTTGTTTAGAGATGTTCATATTCCATCGCATCTTCTCTACGTCTGATCATACACAGGATAACACAACAGCTTGTTCAAAAATGTTTTTTTACATTGTGGCAAAGTTACTGGTATTTAGACTATGTTATTCTAAAGATGTTTTGTTTGTTTTTTAGAATAATATCATATGGAAATGTCCTGACTTTTTATTCAACATTTCTGCTGATGTAACCAAGGCCACACAGGCAGGTGAAAAATATTAACCAATATTTTAGCCCACTTTTCACAATCCAATTAAATCATGTTGGATATTTGATCAAGTCTACATTTAATCCAATTGAAGGTTCTTTTTTTCACTCAAAAATCTTGCAATTTATTTTTTGATAAGTTTTGTTGTCTTTAAAGCTGAGTACTGGTGAATTCAGCTGCATATTCATTAACATTTACAAAGCTGAATTGTGCAGTACCATGGTATTGTTGTTAAACAGAAGCATGTGGTTGTCTCTTTAGCCATGTTCAAGCGTGTATTTTTCAGTCTTCTAACTTTTTATGAGATTTCCAGATTAGCTTTAAAAGAGCCAGTTATGTAACTGCTGTTGTCCTTTATTGTAAAAGGCTTTCTGGACGCAAGAGTGATGGCTTCAGCTCATCTCCATTCTGGCTGTGAGTGACAGAGAAAGAGAACGTACTCAGTCCCTTTAGTTCTGTGTATGTGAATAGGGGTGCAAATGTGGACAATTTAACACAACTACAAAAGCTAGATGTAATGCAAAGGACCTATGACTTTCTTTTTATGCTGTGGTTACTAGATTTCTGTCGTATTGAATTTGTAACATCATTTATTTTTTTGAAGTGGAATATCTTCTAAAGATGGTCTTAATAGATGTTTCCAGGTGCCATTCAAATGCCACCGGTTACAACACTTCTGTGTGGTTGCTGCCCTCTGGGGGACTGTTCGAACAATGCAGCTTGGAAACATGATCTGTGAGACAAAAATAACAAATCTGGTTAAGAAGAACAAGCAATACAATAGTTAGTGGATTAAGCCCCATTCACACCACAAATGGTACTTTCATTCACTTTCTCAGCGAATCAGCCATCAGTGAGCTCACAACTGGGAGTGCAGACATTTCAAAATAAGAGTCCCATATGTATTTCGGGCTTCTTTATTATTAAAAGTCCCGTATTGTGTACCACTTTTTTTTCTTCTGCTGGTAATTATTGATTGGGATTGGAGTAGCACAATAAACTGCATCTGGAATTTGATAACATTTTTACTCTTGTAGTTGCTGTGTCTGGGTCATCGGTAAAAGTAAATAAAGACTAAGGCAATACTGTAAAACAATTAACATTTTTATATATATATATATAAAATGAGATTAAGCTTTTGACACTTAAAACAATTGAGGGATTTGTTCACAACTATTACCAAGGTGCAAATATTCACTGATGCTCAAGAAGACAACACACTACTATAAGCATATATACTTTAAGCATATACTATACTTTGTTATTATCTGTAATGTAGATTCTGAAGAGCAGTACTAAATAAAACAAATATTTTATCTCTTATGTTTATATAAATTATGAAAGGGGCATGAACATTTACGAGACAAAAGGGGATGCAAACTTCTCAACTATAAATACTGTTTATTAAACCTCTTTCTTCTGCTTTCTATCTTGTTTCTGAACAACAATCTAAACAATCGAGCAATTCTGTGATTTGGCAAATAAAAACAGCCATTTGGTTCATTAATGTTTCAGTTTAGGAGCCAATGGCTCCCAAGTAAATTTTTTTTTTGTATGGAGCCCTGTATGGCCAGTTGTGCAGTCCACCAATAATGTTAGAGCACCGGCAGCAGTAGGATCGCCTGCGAGCGACACGGATCGCAAAGAATAGCGATATGCCGCCCGCTTTGTGAATGGGGATATATGGGTCCCACTCTCTAATTGCATCAGTCAGATTTGAACACTTGCACTATGTTGACACTGACTATCACTGGATCCTGAAGGCAGACATGAGAGTAAGGTTGGATTTTTCTTCCCTATGAGGTGCTACATATGGAGGTGTAGTGTGAATATTGCTCATCCGGTCCAAATGTGCAAAGCTCCAATCTGGTCACATAGACACATTGAATTAAGTGTTCCTTGGCGAGGATTGTTACCATGTTTCTTTGGTTTATAATTTTAAAGAATTAGCAATGGTCTCAAGGATGCATTTGGTGTGAAGATAAATATACAGGTCCATTATATTGCAAATTGTTTGTTGGTATCATAGTGTCTGGTCTGCAGCTGGTTAAAATGTACAGCTGAATCTCTGAGCTAAGTCACAGGAACCCAGACTTTCCCTCATTTACAGTTGGCATTACCAAGAGACCATAGTCTCTTAAAATAAAGCTCCTTTTTCAATAAGTCTCCATAACATTCCTTCTGCATTATCCACATGGTGTGAAGCAGTGCTGGAAATTCTTTGTGTTAGGGCAGTAATTGGAGGCAGACTGTTTATGACATGCATGGCCTAGCTTTATTGTCTCTGTCCCTGCCCACCTCATCTTCCCGCTGGCTCCAAAAAACCCAAGCTCAACTGGCATCGTACATTTTATTGCTTAAAATGCTGTACATCTTGTTTAGTCTATGTTCTTGATGAATCAGTGGGGAATGAGGGAAAGGGGTTGAATGTAAATAAAACATAAATTGTTTATTCTGTTTGTGATGATGAAGCCAAAAGTTTGAGAAAGATGGAGGAGACAAAAATTGAGAATGGGTTTGTTTACAGTAGGTTGAGATAACATTTTTAGAAGGATTGAGACCATAGAAAGTTGTGAACCAAATAAAGAAGAAAAGACTTGTGGGAGTTGAAAGAAGAGTGGAGAGAGAGAGAGAGAGAGAGAGAGAGAGTGAATATAAAAGAGATTGTTGTGGCTTGGAAAGAGAGAGAGAAAGATAGGAGGGGATATGGTAGTGTTCAGGAGGGGGATTTGTTAAGAGCCCAACATATGGAAGGAGTACAGGAAATGAGCTCTCCATCCTGCAGTTAAATCTGACCTTTTGGCTCACAATCAAATGCTCCTCCATCCGAATACCATAGAGTCTCTGTCCTGGGCATGGGCTGACAGAGGGAGGGAAAGTGGGAGGGAGAGAGAAGGGACACTTCCCCAGCATCTGTTTGTAAGTTGCAGGAATTACACAGGCACGCAGTAGAAAAAAGAGTTCTAGCCACTCCTCCTTCTACAAAACAACACGCCTCCTCTCTGACACAAACATCCACACTGAAGAAAAAGACAACCTACCTTTTCTAGCTAAACAGACCTTTCAGACACTAAGGGATGGAATTGTATCTCGACTTTGCTGCTCTTCCATTTCTCTTATCATTTCCACTGTGGCTGTCATCTGAGTGAGGGTATCGGGGAGAGATGAAACCATCCTATTAATAGCTGACCAGTAGACTGAGTAGATGGACAACTGAGGGAAATTACTCTAATATCTTCATGTTTTTCAAAATCCTTTCAGCCTTAATTTAAAACGCTTCTTGAACAACAAGGAGGTCTTTATCTTATGCAGCTTCTGACTCACAGTGTGGAGTGTAATCTTTCTAGGCTGCCAAGAAAACACTTACCCTGTGGCAGACCCCTCTGTTGTTTTCTTGCCTAGCCCCATACGGTTCCCCAAACTGAACTTTGGTTAAATGAGCTTAATGTGGATTGTCCCGTGATGGAATTTAGTCTGTGGGCTGCACAAGCTGAGGAGACCTTCAAACTGAGGAGACCTTCACAGTTCTGGAGCGGTCTCCCTGCACTGTTCTCCAGCAAAATCATCTGGGACATTTAGACCGAGCTTGACTTTTTGAGGATTTTCATGTGCCTTTGAACGATTCAAGATGCGTCGCTTTGACAAGCTCAAGAAATCATTCCCATTTCTTGCTCATTTCCATGTTTACAGAGTAAGTCTATTTTTGGTTGTCTTATTTGTTTCAGGATGGGAAATGGACCTGGACGTTTCCGGATTGACACGTGCGAGTGTACCAATTCTTGACAGCATCTGTGTTGGTGTGAAACCACATTATTCCTTACATGTGTGCAATATCTTAGCTGTGCACATGGATATCATCAGACCATACCAGAGCCTGACCCCAACAATACTGTGCATCAGATTTCACATTGCATAACTTTAGAGCATCCTGTGAAACACAGTCCACGCTTGATTTATAATGCACATGCTGTCAACAGTCAGACCGTTATGCACTATATCTATTAAACTACAATTGTTGATACAATCTTTAATGTAGTTGATTTCTTGTATCTCATTATAGCCATTAAATTCGAATTCTTGCTTGGTGCGCAGGGTGTGACCACTCTTGGTTGTGACTCATGGCCTTTTTCCAAGGACCATGGCAATAGTTCCTTTGGGATTAGAGACAGCAGCCTTCTAATAACATATGCATTACTTCACACTGCTCAAGCTTCACACGATACCACTGGACTATGTTTCTGTTTAATTGTTTTTGCTATGCTGTATTTCAATAAGACATCTTTCCCTACTCTGGCAGACACTAGCTGGCAGTAAAACAGACATTATTTTGTTTATTATCATTGCTTAATGCCTGCATATACTTAGTTTTTCTGGGTTCCAGATCGGATAACACCTTTAAAAGTATACTTTTGACTGAGCAAATAAAAAAACACATTCGATGTATGCGCACTATGACTACTCTGTGATACTCATTTAGTAAAACTTTTGTGTGAGGTGCATGCGCCAACGCTGTGCACAGACGAGTACTGTGCGCATGCAAATTTTCCTTCCTCAAGGAAATTTGCATCATGCATAATGTGCGAGGAGCAATCTGCAACACGGACAACTGAAGTATAATTTGGCCTTTAAGGTTAGGTTTTTCAAAGTTCAAGGAGGGACTTGAGCTATATGTAGAGACCAGAGTATCATAGTATCTTTGGGGGGGCTCTTTTGTCCTGGGCCAGTAATCAGCCACCTGCAACTGTATAGCAAAGCCCTGGCAAGGCAACAACCCACAAAACTGTCTAGCTGTTTGTTGGTGTTGGTACACAGTATGTCTTAACCATCACTCTTAAGCATGATGCTGTAGGCATCCGGTACCATTGTTGAAGTACTCGAGAACGGTCGGTCTCAAGACCACTTTTTGAAGCTCTCTGTCTCATCTCGGAATCGACCACATTTTTACTCTGTCTTGTCTCGGTCTCAGATAAAGAGGACTTGTTTTGTTACTGTTAATGGCTGTCACCCCTGCCCACCCCCCTTTACACACTCCAAAAAAGTGAATGTGGGAGATCTGTGGCTGCCTGAGAGATGTCAGTCAAATCTTCTGTAATACAATTTGGCTACCTGTGTTTCCCAACCACTGTGCCTACTAGTGTGCCATGAAAGATTGTCAGGAAAATGATCAATTTCCTCTAAATAAATGAATAATTTTTTTTTTCCCAGGGATGTTAGTGTAGGCATAGAGATGATATAAGCGTTTTATTCATTATACAGCTCATTATACAGCAGTTTTTTTTGAATAGCCGAATTTCAAACACTACAAGTTCACGCTACTAAGACAGAAAACATGGATACTTTCTTAAAATGAAAACTATCGACGATGGTTATGTTGGATAGTGGTGTGCCATGGAATTTTTTATGACCTAAACCACAAATAGTTCATCTACAAAAAAGCATCCAAAAGAAAACACACAGCAGTATGTAAATTCTGCAATGCGATGTTAGAAGGCTGGGACCATGTCAAACTTTTATCGCCACTTCGAAAGGATGCATAAAGAAAGATGAGCTAAGTGTAAGTGATGCTAGCAAAACTAGCTAGCTAACGTTAGAAATCTGCCTCTTGCTGCAATTCTATTCAAATCGGAAAGTTGCTGTATTTTTTATGAAAAAACAGAGAAAAGTGATGACTTGAGCATTGAATAATTGTTTGATATATTCTGTACTTAATGATGGTTTCTATGGGAAGAGTCATCTAGTAAACCTTATGTGATGCTTGCATCAGAGTATGTGAGTGGAGTGGGAGCGAAGCGAGGAGTGGAACGACATGATTTTGCCTGGAGCGAGGAGCGGGTTTTTAAAATATCGGAGCGTCATTGTTTTCTCTAGCTCCAAGAGCGCTCCACTAATGCTCTATATCGGGCAACACACCTGTTAATGGACCTTAATGCAATAATTCACCACGTGTTAAGCAGTGTTAAACACTATTGGCATGAAGGAAAGATGGAATTTCTGATATAACCAGAAAGAATGTGATAAAAAAATACAAATTTAAAATCTAGCAGCAATGTTCGACCTCCAGTGCAAAGGTTACTTTTGCTTTCACGCTTTCACTGTTTTCACGCTCCCTATTATTGAGTTAAGCTTGCGGTAAAGCTTGACTTAACTACATGCGTGTGTCTCGTATCTTTATTCTTGCGTCAACTGGCATATAGTGAAAATTAATGGGATGGCAAAGGAGAACACTAATGGGGAGGTGATTGCCATGATCTGTTGTGAAATGTTTGTTGTGAAATCATGATGATAATGTGGAGAGAAAATCTAAAGGTCAGTAATACATATATCCCCTATTAAATATTTTGAACAATCATATCAACATTCTAATGGAATGCATCTCAATATTAACTGTAGGCTATTATGTCCTGCGTTAAACAGAATAGAATTTTTAACGACGTAAAACACCAACTGAACTAATCAACATGTTAATATTGCATAGTTTGATTTTAATCGATTGTCATCTGTGTTATACATTTGCAGATGAAGAAGCTCAGCAAATGCAAATGGAGGAAAAAAGTGTAGAACATTCTGAGAAATGTATTTTTTTTTTCATTCACAAAATTATAAGGCAAGGTTAATTAAAAGTGCAATAATAGAAAATAATAGGCAATAATACATAAGCCTAATAATGTTTTTTTTTTTGGGGGGGGGGGGGTAATTTATATTTTTAATTTAATGTTTTATTTTTGTTGTTGTTTGTTTTTGCATCTAGCCATTTATTTATTTGATCAAACCCAGAGAATGCTGCCAATATGTTTTAAAAGTAAGCTATACAAATTATTGAATTTAGTTTTGTGCTAATGTTACTGTTCTAATAAATCACATTGTAGCTTAACTTCTAGCATTGTATATTTATTTTTAATTTTATACAGCTTCTGCATGGAAGGTTGCGATATTAAAAACATACTGAAATAACTTTACAGTGGAGAGGTAGTACTAATTTTGCCATGGAGCAAACACAATGCAGGGTTTCTCTAATCCAGGAGCGTGGAAAGAGCGAGGAGCAGGAAATGAACGACCCGGAGTGGAGCTAGAGCGGAGTGATTAAAGAATACTTTGAGCGTGGAGGGGTAATTGTTTTTCCTCTACTCCACTCACATACTCTGGCTTGCACAAAAATTTTATTGTTTTAGGTGTATGGTAAAAATCATCCATAAAAATCACATTTACACACTGTCACACAAACTGACCCATTAGGTTTTTTTATCCCCTTTTCTCCCCAATTTGCAAGGCCCAAATACTCATGGTGTCATGGTTACTCGCCTCAATCCGGGTTGCGGAGAACAAGTCTCAGTTGCCTCCACCTGAAAAGGAGTGTTGAATAAAGATGGTTAAGTTGATTTCAGCTCCTTAGTTTTTGTTTGTGTTTGTTTGCTCATAGAAAACAAAGGAAAATTCACACACACACACACTATTCACTTCTGCAATGCCTTTTGATTATTTTATCAAGACATTTTGTCATGGTACACTGATGCATACACACACACACACACACATATGGCAATAAAAGAGGTGAATGAAGAGGAATCTACATTTGTTTTCTGTGGCTGTTTTTATGGGAATGTTGATCTTTTCAGATCAATTTGAGGAGTGCCTATGGTTTGCGTGTTCCATATTTTATCGTGAGTGTGTCATGCAGTGTGTGACTCGCACTGGTCTGGTCTTGGTCTTGACTCGGTCTTGCTCTGCCTTGGTCTTGGACTCGACTTGGTCTCAACCACTCAAAGTCTTGGTCTTGTCTCGGTCTCGATACACTCTGGTCTTGGTCTCGACTTGGTCTCGGTTTAGGTGGTCTTGACTACAACACTGTCAGGTACAGTGGATCAGATAAGATAACCTTTCAGCCACATTTGATGGATACTTTGGCACAGTGAGGACAGATTACTGCTTGAGTAACATTTTGGTTTAGTATAAGAATTTGCACATAGTTGCAGTCAGACAAAAGCAGAAGATTGTAAGTAATTTTCTGTAGTTTTGACTCCTAGCATATCTGCTTGCAGCCACTACACATTTACTCTCTTCCACTTCCAATCTGATGACCCACTTTGCAGAGGGCAAGTGTTGTTTTTTCCACCATCAGCTGCTCTGAAGAGGTTTGGTTTCCTCTTACTCTTTCACACATTCCAAGCCCCCTTTTTTTAATAGGAGCAATGTTTCCTGTATATTCAGAGGTATGTCTGAACTTTAGACGTCAATGCCTTTCAGTGACTGTCCATTTGCAAGCCGGCAAAGTAGACAGGAAACAGTGAATGATATTGTGACATCACGTTGGCTCTTTTCCCAGCTTAAGTGTGAAAGGTTACTGGGAAGTTCACTGTTATGGGAGAGAGATGTGTATGGTTGAAATAACACATTTGGATTTGGGAATTTGAATATTTCAGAAAAACTTGTTGACAATAGAAACTCTAAAGCCCTATTCGGAGGGGATTAGTTGTATATGGGGACGTGGGGTAATGTAATAATTACCATAGCCTCTCATTGATTTTATTTCCTTTCTAATCAGTATGTCAGTAATTTTTTTAGGGTCCATCGCAGGTAAAAATTACAGCATATTTAAAAGCCCTGTAAAAATAATAAAAAACATTTTTTTATAATAATCTCATGTGAATTGACTTGCTGGTAAAAAGCCAGTGAATCTGCACTTTCCAGCCTGTGAGCCCTTTAAATAGCACTGTTTCTGAAGTTCTCAGTGTCTGAAGTGGATTTAAGTCAAGATGCTAGAAAATTAAAGATACGCTTCTCAACTTCAGATGATGCGTTTGGACTAAGGCATTTTTTTCTCAAGCATTTTGTCTGTCGGGTATTTATTGACCTGTGTAAAAGGGAAAGAAGCATTTTTTTTATTTTATTTTTTTAGGAAAATTAGAAGGGACACAAGCACGTTATTTTGTGATTTCAGCTAAGTGAATGGTGGGAATTGGATTGAGCCTCACATTTCAGAATATATTTTACAGAGGCACTAATAAAATTACATAATGTGAAAAAGGCTTTACATATTTTTTAATTAAATAGTGTAAAAGGATTACAGGCTCGCTGTGTAACCAGTTCTTTTGTAATTTGCCAGATATTCCAATCAATTTCTTCGAGTAATCACTGATGCAGTGTCATGTATACTATTTCCTGCATAAATAATGCTGACTATCACCCCTGAGTCATGAGTTCAGATCAAGGGTGTGCTGAATGACCAAATTGGCCCGGTTGCTAGGGAGGGTAGAGTCACATGGGGTAACCTCCTCGTGGTCGTGATTAGTGGTTCTCGCTTTCAATGGGGTATGTGGTAAGTTGTGCGTGGATTGCGGAGAGTATCTTGAGTCTCCACATGCTGGGAGTCTCCGTGGTGTCATGCACAACGAGCCACGAGATAAGATCTGCAGATTGACTGTCTCAGAAGCGGAGGCAACTGAGACTTGTCCTCCACCACTCGGATTGAAGCGAGTAACCACGCCACCATGAATAGTGGGAATTGGGCATTCCAAATTGGGGAGAAAAGGGGATAAAAAAATAAATAATTCTTATTAGTCAGTTTGCGTTTGACGGTATGTAAATGCAATTTTTTTATGGAAAATTTTAACGGACATCGCTTATCTCATGCGAATTGGCGGTAAACACAACAGACATTCAGAGTAATTACTTTCCAGACATATGTCTGGAAAATTATTCCTGTTTGAATAGGGATTTACTCAGCAATTATTATTTGTTGCTTTCTAAGGAGCTTACTATTGCTCCTTATTGCAGTAAGGCCTGTATTAATTGGTTCAAATCAGAGGTGTGAAGATGCTTCTTTTTTGGAGGCATTAAATGGCTTAGAGCAGGGGTAGGTAACCTTTTTGACATGGAGTGCCATTTTTGGTACAAATTTGCTTACTTGATTACCGATACCCCTTTCTCCCAATATGGAATGCCCAATTCCCACTACTTTATAGGTCTTCGTGGTGGCGCGGTCACTCACCTCAATTCGGGCGGCAAAGGACAAGTCTCAGTTGCCTCCGCTTCTGACACAGTCAATCCACGCATCTTATCATGTGGCTCGTTGTGCATGACACCGCGGAGACTCCCAGCATGTGGATGCACATGCTACTCTCCGCGAACCACACACAACTTACCACATGCCCCATTGAGAGCGAGAACCACTAATCGTGACCATGAGGACGTTACACCATGTGACTCTACCCTCCCTAGCTTGGTTGCTTAGGAGACCTGGCTGGATTCACTCAGCATGCCCTGGATTCAAACTCACGACTTCAGTATTGGTAGTCAGCGTCAATTACTCGCTGAGCTACCCAGTCCCCAATTGTGTGGAATCTTAAATATTTCTTATATTATGTCATTGTAATCATGTAATCACTAGCATGCAAGCAACCAGTGAAAGAGAAGGCTATTTTACTTATTACGTTTTTCACACCTGCGTTCCAATCTACAGTACATCTTGATGTAATACAGTACACGTGCTGCACGAGTCTGTTGGGTACACTGCATTCTTGTCACATTTAAACTTTTTGTTCAGCCTCCCATTCAGCTCATAAAAACGCGCTGCATGATCACGAGTAAGGATTACATCAAGATGTAGATTGTAATGCAGATGCGGAATTTATATAAATTAAATAGAGTACTCCTCTCTCGCCGTTGCTGGTGTGCCAGTGATTACCCCTCTGAGTGCCAATGCTGGCACGCGTGCCATAGGTTGCTGACCCCTGGCTTAGAGAATAGCTCAGCACATGTGGCCAGGGCCAATGCCATCTGTGTTTCATGAACTTCAGGTGTGCCTGTTCATTTGTGTATTTGTGTGTGCTGACTAGATGTGCGGTATGGTCGAACAGAGAAAGCCAATTGTAGCTATCTTTTTTTTATGAGCCGTTTTTGTAGCACACTGACCTAAATCATATCAATAGCATGATGAATGTTCAATCACACATTTGGACTTGGTCACTTGTTGCTGTCCAGGTTGACACTATTTTTGGCTAATGGGTTGGGGATTGTTAATTTGCAGAGAATAGCGTGACTAATTTTGGTTCCAGGCTTTTGGGAGAGTAATTTCTCTTGCATGTTTGTGACTTTGTTAAAAAAGATTGTAATGCATTGTGTATATAAAAATCAGTATTACCCCTCAGGGTATAGCTGAGTGGAGTTCACTGGTCAATTTCTCTCTTTGCAGAAGCTGGGCAGCAGTATGCAGTGTGAGGAGGGCACTGAGTGGCTGCTAGAGCTGCTGATGGAAGTACAACTGCAGCAGTACTTCCTACGTATCCGGGATGAGCTCAATGTTACACGCCTCTCGCATTTTGACTATGTGAAGAATGAGGACCTGGAGAAGATCGGTATGGGCCGACCCGGTGAGTCCAGTCCAGGGTTTATAACAAATATAGCTTTTCTTTACATTGTCTGCACAAAAAATGTAAATCTAAACTGTGACACTGTTACATACAGACGAAAAAGCAACAGAATATTTTGGAGGGGGTTCGCATTAAGCCCAAAGTATACTTCGGTCAGACCGCATACAGAATGCGTGACTCAAATCTCATCATCAGCATCATCAAGAGTTCTTGAGCACTGCATGTGCAGCCCGATTTTTCTAACCGTACATCTTTGAATGCACAGAATGCACATGTGTCTGAAGTTATTTGCAATAATTAGTGGGTCCACAAGGTGGCAATGCTAACACTTTGAGCCGTTGCTGTCACAAAGAAGCATTAGAAGATGTAATTGCCATCAGGAGATAAAGGTAAAAATAACAGTGGATATGCAATTCAAGAGTGCGTGTGTGTGAGGAGTTCTGGAGATACCTTTATTTGTATAACTCTAGTCTGAAGGAATATAAAGACATCTTTGTGGGTATTAACTCATGACGAGAAATAATTTGGGGTTTCATAGCAGTTGTAGCGTGCATGTGCCATCTGCCTGCGTATGCATGCACAGTTGTATGCAGTATACTTTGACAGGCTCACGTTCGACTGAGTGTTCACGTCAAATCTGAAGAATGCCTAAGGCTTTAGTGTACAAGTGTACTAGATACTGAATTTTGCTATGTTGAGCACTGCGCGAAAGCCTCTGCCTGCCATTCACCAGACCAGAGACACTCCTGCTTCCTTCTTTTCTTTCCATCTCTCTTTCCCATTACTACCTCTCCAGTCAGAGCTGTTATTGTTTTTGTCCCGGCTCTGAATACCAAATCAGATGCACTTTACCTCAATGTCCGGTAGTTGTTCTCCAGAACACAGTGCTGCGTGAAGCTATAAACAAGAAATGACATCGCATTTGGCCAATTCCATGTAAATTTTAACCATACCATGAAAAAAATAATTTTTGAAGCAAAAGAACAATTTAATTGTTCATACTGTACTACAATGCTATAAGGGATTTTTTTTTTAGGAAATTGCATTATTTACCTTACATTATTGGTTCACTATATTTAAAACAACATTTTCAACCATCAATATTGATTACAATATATATATTTGTAATGTATCATTCCAGAATGATAAGGAAAGGACTAAGAAATATATATATATATATATACACTTTCTTATAACAGCACTTTTTTTTTTATTGTAAGAGCCACATTTATTATGTTGCTGTATTTCAATGCTGTGCCAAGTTCATCACTCATACAATATTCATACAAACATTTGAACAAAGCTAACATATGCCGACCTTAATTATGATGAACAAATGGTCTCCCTTCTTTAATTTTGCATAATTTTGCATTACAGACACATCAAATCATGTATATATATATTAATATAATTTAGGGGTGTAATAGTTCAAATTTCTAACAGTTTGGTTTGTATCATGGTTTTAGGGTCATGATACAGTTCAGTATTTACTATGTTCAGATTTGTTTTTTCTTCTGCCAAATCCAAAATAAAAATACTCTATATGGTAACACACTTCAACAGGTTTGCCTTTACTTAAAATCGTCATGTTTTACTACAGAGGCAATAGTTTAGTACCATGATATTTGTAGTAAAATCATAGTAACCACAAAATCAACATGGTTACTCTCATGGTTACAATATATATAGTAAAATCATGTTTACTATATGGAAACAGTATTGCAGTCAAAACCATGAATTCTGATGAGAAAACATTGGTGACAGCAGTCATGGTTCTTACAGTCATTGTTACTACAGTATTAGTAAATTACATGATACTAGTCTTAGGAGTGCCAACCCTTTTACATTCTGTGGCTATTCATATTTCTGGATTGTGCATTTCATTTCAAAATGTATATACAAAGTGTGCAGTCTCTCAAAAACATCCGGAACACTTTTTCTTTTCCTGATCTAAATTGAAGAAAAAATTGTCTATTCTGAATTTTCTGATGTCTGGACTCTGCAGGGGGTTACGATTATACATACAAATGGTTTGATATACTGGCAATGACTACATTTATTTACATTATAACTGCAAATGTCACTTCTGTAATGTTGTGTCTACCAACACGATAATGGAAAAATTCCCCCAAAATTAAAAATGATCTTTCTCTTTTCTTCTCTTTTGAAGAATATCCTGGTCATTCTTTTCCATTTAATGACAGTGAAAGGGGATTAGGGCTGTAACACCTGTTACCTAACCATTCCTCAAGTACACAAAAGCAGGTAGTGAAAGTAAATTTATGAAACTACCATTACTCTGTAAAGCAGAGGGATGTTTTTCACTGGTAGCATAAGCTTTGAGTGTCTGCCAAATCCTAATCAGTGTGTCAGTCCACACTCAGTACTCAGCATTTGTGTGAGGTGTAAACTCTAATAATGTAATTTCACTTAAGCCAGCCTGATCACTTCTCGTCTTAAACTCATTACACGCCTCTCCTAGCACTCTCTCTTTTCTCTCTTTTTTGGTCACACTCCATTTTCATCACATCTTCTATTGCACCCTCCCTTCATCTGTCTCTCGCTCTCTTTCAGTCTGTCTCTGTTTGTCTTTTCTTTTCTTGCACTCAGTATTTTTTATGTTTTAAAACATTTACACAGAAAGAAATAATAATAGTAGAATAGTGTTTTTGATTTTTGAAAGGATGTTTAAATGATGGACACTCACATGAGATGAAGACATGTTAAGCTCATATGGCCAACCCAGAATTACTTGTTTCATCTCTATAATTCCCTGTAATTGGACACTTTGTCTTGCGAAAAACTTTTGACTGCGAAAAGCACATTTAACAAAGACATCTGTAACTGAGAACTATACAAGAATATTATTGAGTGACCTTTTAAGCTCTATTGACAGAATTTGTGACATGTTTTTGATTACCACACAATTTGTTTTTTTTAATTGGTCCATTTTGTATAATCAGGCAAAAACCGTGTTTACAGTAACATGCTTATAATGAAAGTGTATATGGTAAGGCATTCTTCAATACAAAAAGGTTTTATTTTAGCTGTAAAGTTGTCTGCCCTTTTATCAGCGCTATTACTTTTCTAGGCAGTACTTCTGGTTATCCGTTACTGACATAGGCAGAGTGCTTCGTGTCAACAGTATTTCACAGATAGTTACGTCACGTCAAGATCAATTTCAGTAATATTGAACAGGCCAAAGGGATTTTATAAAACTAGATTTGTTTTATTTTTATAAATAAAATAATTTTCTTTATAGACTCTGTCACAGTTTGAGCATAGAGCATACATTTTTTACTTGCAACATTCCTTTAACAATAACATTCTGTCATTTGTTTTCTCTGACAGGGCAGAGACGACTGTGGGAGGCAGTGAAGAGGAGAAAAACCATGTGCAAGCGCAAGTCTTGGATGAGCAAGGTATGTCAACAACCTTCCTCGCACTTTGACCGAACAATGACACTTCTGGTCTAGGATCATGTCTCACACACAAACACACACTCATACTCTCCCTTACAAGCATACACACTCAGTTCAGTTCAGTCGGACAAGGACTTTGTTTCATTCACAGGAGATTCAGCTCACAATTTCCCTCAAGCACTTTAGAGTCTGTGACTTCCACAGTCTCTCATTGAACCTGAAATGAATAAATCAAGAACTAACGTTTAACCTTAAGCTTGACCTAGACCATTTCAGCTGCCTTTCATCTTTTGTACAACATTCATTGTTGCTTTTGTCAAGCTGAGGTCACAGTCGTGATACTTCTCAGAAGATAACTCACAGTTATGGAATTGAGGTTTCTATACAAAATCTTTGAAATAATGAACAGGAAGATACTGTACACTACATTTGAATGAGTCGGAAGATCAGCCTACTATCCACTCAAAAGTGGTTTGTGTTTAATTTATTTTAAAGTGTCCCCTTTTATTTGCATTCTTATTTTCCCACTACTTTGCACACAGAGGAGCTGAAATGTGGTCTCTGTCCTGTGCGTGCCCTGTTGGCAGTTTCTCTGTGGATTTTTGTTTGATGTAGCTGGTCACTGGGATTTAGGCAGGAAGTGAACACTCCGGCCTGTCGCTCATACCTCTCAGGCACTAACCTGGTTAATGCTCCATCAAATGCTGCAGGCAGAATCTCAACTTGGCCTCAGTCACAAGCAATAAATCTGCACAATGTGGGCTATTCTCTGAGGTTTGTGTATGTGTGCATGCTTGCAGATAGATTTATAATGCAGAGGAAATTAAGTAAGTGTTTGGTTCTGTGAGCCAGTCTGAACTTTGTGTAGCTGCAACATTCTGCACAAATGAAATATGGCACATGTTAGGGCTGGGCAATACATTGAATATTTATAATATATTCAATGCTATTTTGTTTGATAATACAGAGGGATTTTGTAAATCTTGTGATGATTTTAACACTCTTTCAAGTTTCCTGGAGAGTGCTGCAATAGACTAGTTTTACAACTTGTGAACACTCAAGAGCAGGGTTTCTCAACCATTAGGTCACGATTGTCTGCTGGGTCGCAAGACCTTTTCTATCCTGAGAACAAATGATCAATTAGAAGTATATAATTGTACATTTGCAATGTTTGGAGCAACAGTGGCCTCTATTTATTTGAATCATGTTAATATCTTCAGGTTTACGTAAACGACTATAAATAAGAGGCTGCATTTCTCTTACGTTAAATATTAGCTGTCCAATCACTGTAATCCATCAATGCTATGAAATATACTTTTTGGACAGTCTCTTTACATAGCATTGCATGTGCTAGCTCCATGCATTACCTGCTAGTCTGAATGCAATCCAATCTCTGGACATCATCATTTCAGAGCTCCAGTACTAAGTTAGGTTGCCACCCATACAATAAAATACGGTATCGTCCCGTATTTAAAGATGAAATGATGCGTCCCTTATTGAATTGATACTGGACATGATTTCCTGTATTTAAGCTGGTCCAAAACACATTATGCTAAAATGGTCTAAAACTGTGGAGGGTGTGGTAAGTAGTGTTGTCCAAGTCGGTACTCAAAAATTATTTTTTTACGATACTAGAATTTCTGGAGGTACCAGGGTACCGACTACCGGGTCTACCCAGTACCCATGCAGAGTTGGGAACTTTGGAACGCTCACAAGCAAAGTAGCTGCTGCTGCGGAGTCTCAACTGAATCTTGTCGAAAAGAAAAGTGGAAAAAGCCAGGTTTGGAAATTCATAGGTTAGGGAAACATCATAGATCAGCAAAAACCTATTTGTAAACACATCAAACTTAATAAAGCACATGAAAGAGAGACACCCGGATTTATTCAAGCAAATAAAGCAGGTGAGTTTAAAAGCATATTATCATTTGCATTAGGGCTGAAACGTTTAGTCGACATTATCGACCTCGTCGAAAATACAAAATTGATGAGAAAAATGTTTGTTGTTGAATAGTCGTTTGATCTCATTTAACGTAACATAAAATCACAATAAACTGTAACGATGACGCGTGAGAGCAGCAGTTCACCCCTGAGGGAGGAAGAATTACACAGATCAGTCCAGATGCACTCTAAACTTTCACAGTTTATTATATGTAGATCCCAAAGTATTAGGGAAAAAAGTACATTCATGTACCGTGAAAAAGTGCGTGTACCGTTGTGGAATAAGCAGAGGCGGGGCTCTTTAAAGGAAACATCCCAGCGTTACATCTTAACACTAGAACTACCGGAATTCTATAACTACTAGAATGGCCACCGTTCATACTAAACTGTACCAAATGTCATTTTTTTTTCATGTCATATTTACATTCGAAACCTCTATTGAGGTTTTAGAATGAAGTTTCTAATGTCTGTCTTCAGATTTTATGACGTCATAGCCCTAAACATTTTTAAAATCTTCAAACAAAATCCTCAATTTGAATAATATGGATTAAATGGAGCACATAGTGCCAAGCGAACGCAGATAGGCCTACATAATACAATCTTTTTTGTACTATATGGGCACACACACATACATACACATAAACATACATAGTGCAATTTTAATACAAATCTGTTATATACAGTGCAAGGGAATGTAATGGCAGAAGAGGTTGGATGTGTTCTGCTCAATGTTGTTTTGAGTGCACCAGACATCCAGCTGTTTAACCTCCCTTCTGTATGCAGACTCATCATCATCTAGGATGAGGCCGATGACAGTGGTGTGGTGGTGTGGAGTGGTGGTGGTGGCGTAGTGGCTAAAGCACAGGACTTCTGTTGGTCAGAAGGTCACAGGTTTTAACCCCACAGCCACCACCATTGTGTCCTTGAGCAAGGTACTTAACTCCAGGTTGCTCCGGGGGGATTGTCCCTGTAAAAGCGTCTGCCAAATGCATAAATGTAAATGTAAATGTAAATGTTATGGTGTCATTTGCAAACTTCAGGAGCTTGACTGAGGTGTCCTTGGTGGTGCAGTCATTGGTGTAGAAGGAGAAGAGTAGTGGGGAGAGCACACATTCCTGGGGGGCATCAGTGCTGTTTGTACAGGTGCTGGTAGTGAATTCCCCCTTTCTCACAAGCCCCTGTCTTCCCCCTGCTGCCTGTCTGTCAGAAAGCTGGTAATCCACTGACAGAAAGACGGGTGAGCAGAGAGCTAGTGTATTTTACTCTGGAGTATAGCTGGGATGATGGTGTTGAAAGCCGAACTGAATTTAACAAAAAGGATTCTTGCATATGTCCTTGGTCTGTCCAGATGTTGCAGGATATGATGCAATCCCATGTTGACCATCCTCCATAGACCTGTTTGCTTTAAGCAAATTGAAGGGGATCTAGAAAGGTCCAGTGATGTCCTTCAGGTGGGCCATCACCAGTCTCTCGATTGACTTCTTGACCACAGATGTCAGGGCGACAGGTCTGTAGTCATTAATTCCTGTGATTTTTGGTTTCTTTGGAACGGGAATGATGATTGAGCATTTGAAGCAGCATGGGATTCACACTGCTCCAGTGATCTATTGAAGATCTGTGTGAAGATGGGGGCAAGCTGGTTAGCACAGGATCTAAGACACGCAGGTGAAACACCATCTGGGTTAAAACTCCTGTGGTTCGTAGAATGGCTTACAATTAATAAAGAGCCCTTCCAAATTAGGACAGCACATGTAGATTTGCTTGATGAATGCTTGACGCTGTTTGAAAGCTGGGCCGACGGAGCTTGACCAGCGCGCCTGCTCGTCTCCTTTGTCTGCGTCTCTTGAACAGTAAAGCTGCGCCTCCGACTAAAATGTCCAGCAAAGTGTCTGAATATTCAAAAACCGGGAAAAGATTGTATGGTATATGCTGCCGAATGTTCAGCAGTTCATCCCTGGTAAAACTGACTGGAAAATTATTACTAAACACATGACAAACAAACAAAAACTTCAAAAGAATAGGAGCGCTCCATACCGAGGCGGCCATCCGCGGCGCCTTCATGATGCAAAAAATAAATAAATAAAATTGGTCAAAAGCCAGACAAATATATATATCAAATATCAATAAATAGCCCTAGTGGATATGTATGCCTTGCTAATACCTGTATAATATTCAGAAGAAAGACCTGTTTGAGTTGCTGTGAGTGTGCAATTCTTTTTTTTATTATTATTTATTTATTTATTTTTTTATTTATTTATTTATGAACTTTTTTAAAGCATTAACAGAAAGAAAATACAATTAAAGTTAGAGCTTCCCCCCCCCCATTATAACCCGTTCCGCCACAATAATTAACCATACATTACATACAAGTTAAGACAACAATAGTAATAATAATTTGAAGAAAATAAAAAATAAAAAAAAAAATAAATAAAATAAATAAATAAAAGATATGTACATAAATAGCCAAAAATAAAATTATTGTTCCGTGGTCCGTACATAGTTATAAAACAAAACCCCAATTGGTGATCATATTTAACATTGATCAATAAGTGGGAGAGTCTTCATCTTCTCAAAATATGAAATCATGGGTTGCTATGTCTTATAAAAATTGTCAACAGATCCTTTCATTAAATATTTAATTTTCTCTAATTTTAAGTATGATACTAGATCACATAACCACTTTGAGGCTTAGGCGGGTTTGTTGAGTTCCACTCCAATAATATTCTCCTTCTCGCTAATAAGGTAGCAAAAGCAATAACATTTTTTACTTTATTTGTCAATGATACTCCATGTTCTGGTACTCCAAAAATAGCAACTTCAACACTGGGTTTTATATCCAAGCTAAAGGCATCATTTAATGTTTTAAATATGAATGTCCAATAGTCACTCAGCTTTTGAAAAGCCCAAAACATATGAAAAAAGTCTACCTTGTCACCTTTGCATCGATCACACAAGTCATCAACATTTGGATACATTTTTGAAAGTCTACATTTTGTGTAATAGGCACGGTGGAGGACTTCAAGTTGTATAAGGCTGAGGCGTGCACAAGAGGTTGATCCATTTACTCTATTAAGAGCCTCATCCCAAACTTCGTCAGGTATTTCACTTCCTATGTCCTTTACCCACTCACCTCTTATTCTGTCAATTAAAACGTCATTTGAGGACATAACCATCTTATATATTGCTGCAATTTCACCCTTAAGAAAGGTAGGAGACAATAGAATTTTATCCAATAGTGAAGTAGGTGGCAGGTCAGGGAAAGTTGAGCTCTGAGATTGAACAAAATGTCGGACTTGAAAGTAACGAAATAGGTTGGACTGTGACAAATGGAATTTCTCTGAGAGGTCATTGAAACTGACAAAAGTGTTGTTTATATAAAAGTCACTACACCTGGCCAAGCCTATCCTTTGCCATTGTGCATACGTGAGATCTATTTTACCAGCAGGAAACAAATGGTTATTACAGAGAGGGCTTAGCATAGAAAAGTTGCTGAGTTTATGCCTTTGTCTAAACTGTGACCATATTTTAAGTGTAGAGCGTACTACTGGGCTTGAAGAGTATTTAGAGGGAGAGAATGGTAGCTTCATTGTTATTAGAGCAGAAAGCGATGTAGAAATACAAGTATTTGCCTCCGCCTTACACCAATCAACCTCAGGGGAAGTATACCAACAAATAATTTTTTGAAGATTTGCGGCCCAGTAGTAGCCCATAAGATTAGGAAGAGCTAAGCCTCCATGGGGCCTTTGCCTTTCGAGGAGCTCCTTACGAATTCTAGGGTTCTTTCCCCCCCACAAGAATGATAATATGGGTTTATTTACTGAACAGAAAAATGTTTTTGGGAGAAAAACTGGAAGTGAACAAAATAAGTATAAGAATCTAGGTAAGATATTCATTTTTATACAATTTACTCTGCCTGCTAGAGACAAATGTAATGCATCCCATCTCTGAAGATCAGACTTAATATTACTTATGAGTGGTAAAAAATTGTTTGCATATAAACCTGAGAAAGTACGAGTAATATGAACTCCCAAATATTTAAAACCAGATTGAGAGATGCGAAATGGGAGGGATGCAGCCTTAATTTGTAAAGCAAGAGGGTTAATAAGGAACATTCACTTTTAGAAAGGTTAAGTTTGTATCCTGAAAAACTGCCAAAAACAGATAGCTTCTGCACTATTTTTGGGACATTTTCAACTGGATTTGAAATGTATAACAATAGGTCATCAGCATATAAAGAAACCCTATGTTCCATCCCCATTCGATCAATGCCCTGTATAGACTGCAAGGATTTAAGCATAATGGAAAGTGGCTCTATTGCTAATGCAAAAAGAAGAGGGCTTAAAGGGCAACCCTGTCTTGTGCCCCTTAATATTGGAAAAAATTGTGAACGTATTTTGTTTGTTATAACAGATACTTTAGGGTTAGAATACAATAATTTGACCCAGGATATAAATTTTGGCCCAAAACCAAATCGCTCCAATACTGCGAATAGATAGCTCCACTCCACTCTATCAAATGCCTTCTCTGCGTCCAGGGATACCACCACCTCTGGGGCATCCCTGGACGCAGGAGAATACAAAATACCAAGAAGCCTCCTTAAGTTGGTAAATGAGTGGCGACCCCTAATAAAGCCTGTCTGATCTGGGGATATTATTTCTGGTATAACAGTATCTATTCTAGAGGCCAACGATTTGGCAAGAATTTTAACATCAACATTTAACAAAGAGATTGGTCTGTAGGAGTTGCACTCTAGTGGATCTTTTCCAGGCTTCAAAATGAGTGTAAAAATGCTTCTGTGAGGGACTGTGGCAATTCTGTACTGTTTAAAGAATTCTCAAACATTTTCAGGAGAAGCGGGGCTAATTTGGGAGCAAAAGCTTTATAAAATTCGACAGGATAACCGTCTGGGCCAGGGGTTTTGCCATTTTGCATTGCATTAATAGAATCTAAAATCTCTTGCAGCTCAATTGGCTGTTCTAATCTTTCTTTATAATCTGGATTAATTGTCTGGATATTCAGGTCATTCAAAAAGGTTGACATACCTGATATATCCCCGGGAAATTCTGAAGTATATAAATTTGAATAAAATTTTTTAAAAGTTTCATTAATTTCTTTAGGATCCACTGTCAAATGTTGTGATGCGTTGCGAATCTGTGGAATTAACCTGGAAGCTGATTGACACTTTATCTGATGTGATAATAAACGGCCCGCTTTTTCCCCATGTTCATAAAAATTCCCTTTAGACCAAAGCAGATTTTGTTGAGTTTTTTCAATTGATATCTGATCGTATTGTGCTTTAATTTCCACTCTTTTTTTGAGCAGTTCTTCAGAAGGGGATAGAGAGAGTTGTTGATCAAATTTTTCTATCGAATCAATTAATTGTTGTAGTTTTGCATTTTTCTTTTTATTACTGGATACAGAATAAGATATAATTTCACCTCTGATGACAACTTTAAATGTCTCCCATAAAATTAGTGGTGATACCGTTTCTGAAGCATTTGTGAGCAAGAAGTTATCCATCGCCACTGATATATGTCTGTGGAAATTTTTATCTGCCAACAGGGTAGAGTTGAATCGCCATGTAGGGCGTTGGGTACAATGCTGAATAAAACGTAGATCAAGGAGCAATGGTGCATGATCTGATATTATAATTGCTGAATATTGAGTATTTTCCACTGAAGGAAGTAGTGTCTTATCTATAAAAAAAATAGTCTATTCTTGAGTATGAAGAATGAACATGGGAAAAATAAGAGAATTCTTTCTTTTGCGGGAATAAAAATCTCCACGGATCCAGACAACCCGTTTGTGCCATGAAAGTAGAGAGAGCTTGGGAAATTTTAGACTGGAATGTGGTTTTCGGATTCGAACGATCTAGGATTGGGTTGATAACACAATTCAGATCCCCACCAAAAATTAATTGATGTGAGTTTAAGTTGGGTAAAAGTGAAATAATTTTATAAATGAAATTAACATCATCCCAATTGGGGGCGTAAATACATACCAGGGCAACAGGGGTGTGAAATAAATGACCTGTCACAATGACAAAACGTCCCTGGGGGTCTGAAACACATTTGGAAGTATGAAACTGTACTTTCTTATGAATTAGAATTGCTGTTCCTCTTGCTTTACTGTTGAAGTGAGAATGAAAAACTTGACCAATCCAGGGTTCTCTTACGAGAGTTTCTCTCGTATTGCGTAAGCTAGCTTACGCTACGGGAAAGATTAATCTTTTCTGAGATATTGAAGCCAAAAAATTATCCTTAATTTTGTATCATTTGTCAACGCAGTGCAGCAACTGCAGACCTTGAGCGGGCTAGCTAGCGAGCTCATTGGTTGCTCTCGCGGCAACTGCTGCAGCCTATAGATCGAACTTGGCGAACTCGCGTCCAATGAGAGGTGTCGCGCTTACTGCATCAAAGCCCGCCAAAATGGGCGTGGCTAGAGTGCATATAAGCGTAGTTCGTAGGCTGGAACCCTGATTTTCATCTCTTCAGCGAAGCTCTTCGCATCTCTGAACTGGAAGCCGCGTCGCGGTTCGGGGGCATCTAGCAAGCTTGGACAGCGCTCGAAGAAGCCGGCCGTCTCCGCCACCTTCAGCCATCCTGCGAGCTACGCCATCCGGCGACGTATCCTTTTTTAGAGCAAGCTAGTTCTTAACGAACTTCACAAAAGAGTAACGAGCATCTTTTTTAAGATGCCTCGCACCACTTGCGCTTCATGCCGCCCCTGTCAGCGCCGGAGACCGCTACATCATCTGCGCTCTCTGCCTGGGACTGGGGCATGCAATGCTCAGGGGAACTAACACGCCTCCTCACACAGGCCGTCGACCGCCTCGGGCTCGAGTGGTCACCGCCCCCTGAGCAGGCTCCCAACAGACTCGATGGCTGCTTTCTTCAGAGCTGTCGCCGCTCCCTTCCTGCTGGAACTCCACACTCAAGGGCTACTCCTCCATCCCCCCGGTCGATGATTCGGTAGCAGCACACCTTTGCCCGCCCTCCGCGAGATGGCGGTCTAAGCCAGTGCTCCCGTCTAAGGCCTGCAGAGCGACTTCCGCCTATGTTGGCCGCACCTATTCTGCCACCAGCCAAGCCGCATCTGCTCTGCACTCCATGGCCGTCTTACAGATCCTCCAAGTGGACCTTCTTCGGGAGTGGGATGAGAAAGGCAGGCACCCAGAGGCTGTTACAGATCTAAGAAGCGCGACGGACCTCGCCCTTTGCGCCACCAAAGCTGCAGCCCAAGCTCAAGGGAAGTGCATGGCCTCGCTGACTGTGACCGAGAGACATCTGTGGCTAACGCTAGCCGACATGGGAGAAGCAGAGCGCTCCACGTTCCTCAACGCACCGCTCTCTCCGACCGGTCTCTTCGGCTCCGCGGTGAGTGGCATTGTTGACCGCTTTTCAGAAGTCCAGAAAGCCACCCAAGCCATGAACCTCTTCCTGCCGCGTCGCGCTAGCTCCTCTGCAGGCCGCCCACGTGACCAGCCTCCTGCACGAGCCTCTTCACAGCGCCCAGCTCAACAAAGTCAGACTTCTCAGCGTCGACAGGGCGGCCGCCCTCGATCACGCTCAGACAGCCGCCGCAGACCGCCGCCCCCCCGCGGGCCTCGGTCTAAGGTTGCGCTGAAACCTGAGCAACCGAAGTCCTCCTAGCCTTGTTGAAAAACGACGGCTCAGTCCCGCCGCGGCGGACCACCGTCAAAGCTTCGCCCCTGTCAGTCCCCTCTCTCAGGCTACTACAGTGGTGGATTCAGCAGCCAACAAGCCGGTGATACTGCCCGCTTGCCTGCACTCAAACGCCGTTTTCACGGCGACCCAAAGAAATCTTGTAAAGAGCAAACATGCCTTATGTGTAGAAAATGTGCCCACAATCCAGTGTTCACCTGTACACACAAGCATTACACTTCCCGTGTCCCGATCAGAGCCCACTCACATAAAGCGGACACAACCCGCTCGAGTGTTAGAGTCAATAAACGCGCTCACGAATACGTGCGCGCGCCCATTCTCTGCCCGCTCTGTCACACGGCCAGCAAACACTTCTCTGTATGTAAGTCCCGTGCCCGTGACTATGCTCGCGCATAACTTAACAGATGTGACTCTTTCCCCATTCACCTCAATCGGGAAGTCACTCACAGAACAGCCTGTTCCCTGCTGTCTGCGAACAGTCAGGGCGATTTGGCCATTCACCCTCTAGCGTTACACTTCAAAGCGTGGGAAGCTATCCCAGGGATATCCAAATGGGTGTTAAGCACAATAAAACAGGGCTATTTGCTACAGTTCGATCGCCGCCCTCCCCGCTTCAGAGCGCGGCTCGAAACTATTATGAACACGGAAGCAGCCTGCATGCTTCGTTCAGAAATAGCAAACCTTCTGTGCAAAAGGGCCATAGAGAAAGTGCCGCCTTCGCTGAGCGAGTCGGGGTTTTACAGCCGTTATTTTCTTGTTCCCAAGAAAGACGGCGGCATCAGACCAATATTAGATCTCAGGGGTTTGAACAAGGTGCTTGCAAAAGACCGTTCAAAATGCTTACAATCAGGAAACTCCTCGCGCATATGCGCCAGGGGACTGGTTTATCTCTCTCGATCTGAAAGATGCCTACTTTCAGATTCAGATAAATCCCGTCACAGGCCATTCTTGAGATTCAGCCTCGACGGCCAGGTTTATCAATACACCGTCCTTCCATTCGGCCTGTCTTTAGCACCCGTACTTTCACGAAGTGCATGGATGCGGCGCTCGCACCCCTGCGGAGTCAGGGCTTGCGAATTCTGAACTATTTGGACGACTGGCTGATTATGGCACAGTCACATACGGAGCTTCTGTCTCACAGAACAGTTCTCCTCAGCCATCTGAACAGTTTGGGTCTTGCA
The DNA here is from genome assembly GCF_025860055.1 of Xyrauchen texanus. Lineage (NCBI taxonomy): Eukaryota > Metazoa > Chordata > Actinopteri > Cypriniformes > Catostomidae > Xyrauchen > Xyrauchen texanus. The sequence goes on along the minus strand of NC_068284.1, from coordinate 15,526,611 downwards.
GTCAATTGGACCAAGAGCTCACTACAGCCCAGTCAGGCAATTTCCTTCCTTGGAATAGAACTAGACTCCGTGGCAATGACGGCTCGCTTATCTACACAGCCGGCGCCGTGTTCAGCGACTAGCCGCGTCCTTTCAGATGAACAGCCTCACGCTTCTGAAAAAATTTCAGAGAGTGCTAGGTTACATGGCCTCAGCCGCAGCAGTACTTCAGCTGGGTTTACTGCGCATCGCCCGCTTCAGCATTGGCTAAACACCCGGCGTCTCGCCGGGCTTGGGCCACAGGCCGCCAGCCGATCAAGGTGACTCAGACCTGTATTTCAGCTCTGCAGCCCTGGACAGTGGCCGAATGGTATCAGCGGGGAGTGACCATGGGAGCTGTATCTCGCCGAAAAGTCATCTTGACAGACGCGTCCAACACGGGTTGGGGCGCGGTCTGCGAGGGCTCTCCGGTTTTTGGCCTATGGTCAGTTCAGGAAAAGCTCCTTCACATAAATTGTCTGGAAATGATAGCGGTCGAGTACGCGCTTGTGCGCTTTCTCCCGGTCATTCAGGGTCGCCACGTCCTGGTCCGTTCGGACAACAGATCTGTGGTGTCCTACCTAAACCGTCAGGGCGGTGTCAGATCCAGGAACCTCTTCCATCTGACGAAACGCATACTGAGTTGGTCCCAGTGCCACCTGCGCTCGCTGAGGGCGACTCACGTGCCAGGCCACCTGAACGACGGCCCAGACAGACTGTCCAGAGACAATATTCCTCCAGGGGAATGGTCCCTGCACGCTCAAACAGTCCAGAAGTTATGGCGCATATTCGGCAGAGCAGAGATGGACCTCTTGCGTCAGAAGAGAACTCTCACTGCCCAATATTTTTCTCGAAAAGCGAGGACGCGCTGGCCCAGGACTGGGGTGTCGTCGCTGCTCGTGTTTTTACAAGAGCTGCTGGATAAGGGCAGATCCCCATCCACGCTCAAAGTGTATGTGGCGGCCGTCGCAGCGTTCGCTGAACCCCTGCACGGCCAGTCACTGGGAAAAAAACGAGCTGGTCATCCGCTTCCTCAAGGGAGCTAGAAGGATGAACCCCTGCGCCCCCCATCGGTTCCTATCTGGGATCTTTCTATAGTTCTCGAAACTATGAAAGCCCCCCCTTTCGAACCGCTTCAGTCCGTGGATTTGAAATACCTTTCACTCAAAACCGTTTTTCTGACTGCCCTGTCATCAGTCAAACGTGTGGGAGACCTTCACGCGCTGTCTGTCAGCGCTGCGTGTATGGAGTTTGGACCAAGTGACTCCAAGGTAATTTTAAAGCCTAGACACGGCTATGTTCCCAAGGTGATCGGTACTCCTTTCAGAGCACAGGTCATTTCCCTATCGGCGCTGCCAGCATCCGATAGCGAACGCGACGCCAATCTCCTTTGCCCAGTCAGAGCACTGAGATTGTATACTGCGCGCTGCGCGCTCTGAGCAGCTTTTCGTTTCGTTCGGAGGGCGCACCAAAGGTCTCGCCGCCTCGAAACAGACACTGTCTAGATGGATAGTGGACGCTATTTCTGCCGCATACGCGTCAAAAGACCTGCCATGCCCGTTGGGCATTAGGGCTCACTCCACTAGAGGCATGGCCTCATCGTGAGCATGGTCCAGCGGGATTTCCATTCACGACATATGTGTGGCAGCGGGCTGGGCTTCCCCCTCCACCTTTGTCAGATTTTACAATCTGGAATGCCCGCCCTGCAGGCAAAACTACTAGCGGTTTAATATGCTACAGCTCCCCTGGTGAGCTGCACTGATGGGACTCATTCCACACAGACCGGCACCGCCGCTCTGTCGTTCCCTTCCCACTATGTGCTTATGTATTACACACACACTGGCCCGCACTCTTGCCGGCCAAATATTATTTCCCCACTCACAAGGGCTCCCCCGGGTCCCCCACCTCCGGGGCTCATGCAGTGGATGCTTGGCGCGCACGGCGTTGACAATGGGTTCCCGTAGCGTAAGCTAGCTTACGCAATACGAGAGAACCTCTCGTAAGAGAACGAATCGGTTACCTAACGTAACCTCGGTTCTCTCTAGATGAGGGAACAGTATTGCGTAGCCGGCCGTGCTCGCGCCACGCAGCGACTTTCGCTTCATTCAATGAAAACCAGGGTTCCAGCCTCACGAACTACGCTTATATGCACTCTAGCCACGCCCATTTTGGCGGGCTTTGATGCAGTAGCGCGTGGACGCTCTCTCATTGGACGCGAGTTCGCCCAAGTTCGTCTATAGGCTGCAGCAGTTGCCGCAGAGCAACCAATGAGCTCGCTAGCTAGCCCGCTCAAGGTCTGCAGTTGCTGCACTGCGTTGACAAATGATACAAAATTAAGGATAATTTTTTGGCTTCAATATCTCAGAAAAGATGAATCTTTCCCGTAGCGTAAGCTAGCTTACGCAATACTCGTTCCCTCATCTAGAGAGAACTGAGGTTACGTTAGGTAACCGATTCGTTTTTTGAGTCTCATATGATCTGTTACCAGTAGATGTGTTTCTTGTAGAAATACTATTTCAGTATTCAATTTTTTAAGATGAGCAAAGATACGAGATCTTTTATTTGGCCCATTCATACCTTTAACGTTCCAGCTAGTGAACCGAATTGAAGACTCTCCTGTACTATTTGAATCACACATTAATCAATCGTTAGGTTATAAAAGAATAATGAATATGACGACCACGTCTCCAACGCATGACAAGCAATTAAGAGAAAGGTAAAGAAAAAAGAAGGAAAAAAAAAAGAAAGAAGAAAAAAAATGGCGGTTACCCTCCCCACCCTGAAGAAACTGAACTTTTCCTATATTTGCCTCAAGAACAGAGACAAATTGCAGGCCCCCATTGTCAAACCCCCAGTAATCCCTCAACTGACTTAAAACCATCCCAACCTCTAAGGAGCAACCCAACCTTTAACCTTAAGAATCATTCTCAGTGCGTTAAAACACCTTTGTGAATAAAGTCTTTACCAGTAGAGTTAATGTCTATGTCACAGAACCATCAGCGATTTTAGTTAAGTTTAGAACAACAAACTATTTGCGAAGCCACACACACACACAAAAAAAAAAGAGATACTAATAACCAGAAATCAGATAAATAAAAGAATTGGTCGTAAAGTGTTTGTACCTTTTTTAAATGATCCGTCTCAAGAAGGAAAAAAAAAAAGAAAAAAAAGAAAAAAACACCCCTCAAAGGGAAACTTTGAGCGTAAAATAAACAATTAGAATAATCCTGGAAATCCTAAACATTGATACGTTGATCGTAGAACTGTTTCGCCTCCTCCGGTGTGTTGAATATGAAAGTTTCTTCATTAAAAGTCACTCTCAGACGAGCCGGGTAGAGCAGTTGAAATCGAATGTTCTTCTGGTTGAGTGATTGCTTGATGCCATTGTAAGACGCGCGTTTCCTTGAAAGGATAGCGCTGAGATCTGGGTAGATTCTGACTGGATTCCCCTTGTATTTAGCCTCATGCCGCCTTGCCCATCGCAGTAATTGCTCCTTTTCTTGGAAACTGTGAAAGCACACCACAAATGGACGTGGTTTACGGCCGTCAGTTGGCTTTTGACTGGGTGATCGGTGCGCTCTCTCAAGTGCTGGTGGCTTGTTGAAGACCTCCATGCCCGTCATCTCTAGCAACATCTCAGCAATGAAAATAACGGGATCATGACCGTTTTCGCTCCCTTCCGGAATGTTCACAATCCTCAGGTTAGCCCTTCGCGATCTATTCTCCAAATCTTCAATGCGGTCAAGGAGAGATGTGTTATGCGTTTGCAAAGTTTTTATATTATTTTCGGCCACTGTCAGCTTTTCAAAATTCTCCCCAACTAGGGATTCTGTCGTGGCTAAACGGCTTTGAAAGCCATCCACAGTCTCTCTCAGTGCATTTACAGAGCTTTGTAAAGGACAGATAGATTCCCAAATCAAGTCGGAGATATCTTCCCTGATACTAATGCGCTGTTTAGTTCATTCAGAAATCAACTGGTCCATGGAGACAGTTTCAAAAGTTTCTGTCATGGCCTGTTTTTCGAGATTGGGGGTGGCGGCAATGGCTACCAGCTTACCGGCAATGCTAGCAGTAGCTCTCGTGGTCGGTGGCACTGAAGGGTGCGGTTGCTTCTGCTTAGAGTTACTCATAATTCAACCAGCGGTGCTCTAAATGCGTATATCAACAATGAATGACGCTATATGGCGTGTAACAAGTTTAGTTTGACAATGTAGGTCGGGAGCCCTTCTTCCTTCGACCTCACACCTTCATGGCTATACCGGAAGTCCGTGAGCGTGCAACTCTTGAGTGTTGATTTGGTGTGGGGGATAAAAACAGGCGATGAGCCTTATCAGAAAATAAAAGCAGCTTGTTATGCCCAAAATATTTTATGACATACCATAAACTGACCTGAATAAATGCATGATTTCCTCTGAGCTGTTTCTGTGTGGCTGGTTATAGCGTGGCCGTTATGTGAGACTTGGTTTTCATATGGCTGGATGTCTGGTTGGTACTGACCAAAGACCTTTTTTGAGCCAGAGTCAGTTTAAACCTGTGTAAACAGCAACCAGTTACTGCATTTGTAGTTGTAACAGGCACATCTATTCATTTCTTTCTTTCTTTGTCCATCCTCATTTGCTTTTTATCTTTTAATACACCTACAGTGTTTGTGTCTATGTTTCTCTGCTGGAATGTACAATATGTGGGGTTGGGGGGGGGGGGGGGTTCTGTATTTGACTGGTAGCTCATTTATAACACTGGGTGTACATAGTGCCAAAGCTAGAATTAGAGAGACCACTTAATAAGGCGATCCCTTTCCTGCTCATTTTGATGTTCCATGCCATTAATCTCCTATTCACACATATATTTAAGGATGATAGGCTGTTGATGTGTGTGTTAATTTACAGTGTGTTTGAAGGAAAGTGTGTATGTGGGAGTGATATACACACAGGTTGGGGAGTGAAATGATTGCTCTTTTCTAAACCATCAGTGCGCAGTGCACATTCCTCTCTCTGTGGGATGAGAGAACATCTTGAACTTTGGCCCCAGAAACTGCACGTTCATGTTAACTGAAACACATACTGTACACCGATGAGCAAAAACATTATGACCACCTATCTAATATGCTTTTGGTCCTCCGTGTGCAGCCAAAACAGTGCCGACTCGCTGAGTCATGGACTCTAAAAGACCCCTGAAAGTGTCCTGAGATATTTGTCACCAAGACATTAGTAGCAGATCCTTCAAGTCCTGTAAGTTGCAAGGTGGAGCCACCATGGATTGAATTTGTTAGTCCAGCACATCCCACAGATGCTTAATCAGATTAAGATCTGGGGAATTTGGAGGCCAAGGCAACACCTTGAACTCTTCATTATGTTCCTCAAACCATTCTTAAACAATGTGTGCAGTGTGGCAGTACACACTGTCCTGCTGAAAGAGGCCACTGCCATCAGGGAATACCATTGCCATGAAGGGGTCTACTTGGTCTGCAATGATGTTAAGGTAGGTGACACATGTCAAATGGACATACATATGAATGGCTGGACCAAGGGTTCACAGCAGAACATTGCCCAGAGCATCACACTCCCTCCACTGGATTGTCGTCTTCCCATATTGCATCCTGCTGCCATCTAATAAATTCCCCAATTAAACGGTGCACACGTACACAACAGTCCAATTGATGTAAAAGAAAACGGACTCATCAGACTAGGCAACCTTCTTTCACTGCTCCAAGGTCCAGTTTAGACGCTTGCGTGCCCATTGTAGGCGCTTTTGATGGTGGACGGGTCATTATGGGCACTCTGACCGGTCTGCGTCTACGCAGCAAGGTGCGATGCACTGTGTGTTGTGACACATTCCTCCTCTAACCATCATTAAAATTATCTGCGACTTGAGCCACAGTAGACCTGTCGGTTCGGACCAAATAGGATAGATGTTGAATATTTACTAGTGCCCGACCGATATATAGATATTTTGCAGCTCAGCAGACAATGGTGCAGTGGTGGATTTGTGGCTGTTGAGTGTTGATTTCATGCCATGTTGTTAGTTGGTGAGATGCAATGCTGGAAAGTAAATAAAAATGTCCATCTTTTACTCTCCGTGGCAATGAGTCCATCTTTTACTCTCCGTGGCAATTCCAGTCATTGCATTTATAAAATTTAATAGTTATAAGTCTGGTTTTCCAGATAGTTCCAAATAGTTGTATTTAGCTATTTATTGTATTTTTATTTATACTTTATTTTTATCAGTGTTCATTTCTAGAATTTGTTGACAATGAATAGTAATAATGTCAAGTATTCTTTGATAAAAATATTTGTTTAGAAAGCAGCCTTCTGAGAACCTTTGCATAGTCATATCAGTACAATCGGTGAACAAAATCGGTCTGTTTTCATTCCAGCTCAAAAATGGACTATATTGCCACCATATCGGTAATCGGTGAATTTCCCCCTCTAATATTGGTATGCGTAATGCTCTCAAAAATCCCATATTGGTCGGGCTCTAGGGACTATCTGAAAGATCCACACAGTGCACTAAAACGTTGCTGGCTCACAATTGACATGACAATTAATGATTACAAACCCTGTTTTTAAAACACCATTTCCACATTTTATCTCTAACTTACAGTTGTGTTCATTAGCAGTGCATTAATAAAAGTGAATAAAGTGCAAATATTTTTAAATAGCTTTTATTTCCATATTTCAAATGTAGTGGGAACAATAAATATTCAATTCCAAATCAAAGCATTGACACATTTTATCAAGTCTGCGTTATTCTTTTACAGGATGGAAAGAAAAGGGATATTAATCTGTTAAAAAAATAGCAGTGTGGACCTTTTTCTCTTCAAACTCAATATTTAGTTGCATAACCATTGTTTTTTGATAACTGCTGCACATCTGTATTGCATTGAGTCAACCAACTTCTGGCACCTAGAAACGGGTATTTCAGCCCAGGATGAGGGGTTGAGCCCAGGGGATTGAGCTGGCCACTCCATTACCTCAATCCTTTTTGTCTGGAACCAAGATGTTGCTCGCTTACTCGTGTGTTTGGGATCATTGTCTTGTTGAAACACCAATTTCAGCGGCATTTCCTCTTCGGCATAGAGCAAAATAATCTCTTCAAGTATTTTTATATATTCAATCTGATCCATGATCCCTGGTGTGCGATAAATAGGCCCAACACCGTAGTATGAAAAACATCCCCATACCATGATTTTTGCACTACCATGCTTCACTGTCTTCACAGTGTACTGTAGCTTGAATTCAGTACCCGCGGGTTGCCTGGCACACTGTCGATGAGCACTAGACCCGAAAAGGAAATTTACTCTCATCAGTCCACAGAATGTTACGCCATTTCTCTTTGGGCCAATCGATGTGTTCTTTGGCAAATTGGAACTGATTCTGCACATGCCATTTTTTTCAACAATGGTGCTTTACGGAGGCTTTTTGCTGATAGCTTAGCTTCGATCGAATGTCTTTTGACTGTAACAGTACTTACAGGTAAATTCAGATCATCTTTGATCTTTCTGGAGGTGATGATTGGCTAAATCTTTGCCATTCTGACTGTTCTTCGACCCATTTTAACAGTAGTTGCTCCTTTACTTCCACATGTTTCGGGTTTTTGTTGCAATTTTAAAGCATTTGAGGTCATTTTAGCGGAGCATCCTATATTTTGCTGCACTTCCCCTGCAGATTTCCCCTCCCAATCAACTTTTGAATCAAATTATGTTGTTTCTCCAACAATGTTTGGAACGGACCATTTTACTTTGCAATTCAGAAGGAAATATGTTTTATAACAATGTGTGAAACATTTGCTTCCCTACTTCCTCAATAAATGACAATTAATGACACCTGTTTTTTCACATAATTAATCAATTCTCTAATTAAACTAATTCAACTTCATATTTTGAACACACCCTTTCAATGAATGAGTCAATGTGTTTGTTAACATTAGATAATGCATTATGAAATAACATGAACGATCAAAACTGTATTTTATTAACTAATATTAACCAAAATTAATAAATGCTGTAACAAATATATTGTTAATTGTTTGTTCATGATACCTAATGCATTATCTAATATTTTGTTTCCATATTTTTGAACTTATGTCATCTGCCTATAATTGGCCTACAGTTCACACACTCATTTTCAAATTGAATTCGTCAATCAGTCTGAGATCAATTTATTATAAGGTCTTTTCTAAGGACGCGTCAGTGTACACCTGCATCACACTTTAGTGCTTCAGATACTTTTGCTGTGCCTCGGTTGCGTCGTACCATAAACACTGTTTTTAGGTTGCAGTGTCAAGATAAACATAGTTTGAAACTTAGAAAAACACATCTTGAGATCCCTGCGTTAGTATTTGCACTCCATCAGCAGTGTTTGAATGCAAGAATGTGTTTTCATCTTGTGTTGTCTGTTGTTGGATTAGTGTGGTTTGTTCTCTGTCTGTTCGAGCTGCTTGTTGCCCAAAAGCAGAAGTTTAGCTTACTGCCCCCTGCTGAAAACAGGTGGTACTTCAAGCTTGAATTGCTCAGATGGAAGGAAAGTTCCTTGTCACAGTACGGAGACATGATATATTGTGTTAATTTATACAGCGTTTTTTTTATATATAATTATATAAAGAGTGTGCGTGTGTAAACACAATAAAATCTACTATTTGTCTATGATATAAGAAAACTTGTGTGTGTTTGGATTTTCTACACATTCGCCAGTGTGTAATGTATGTTTCCTATGTGTATGTTATCAGACTATCATCTGGGGTTCAAGGCTCTGTCTAGATCCTCTACATTCACTCGGGTCTCAGTTCAGTTCATCTATTTTCAGCCTGTCCATCAAATCTGGGCTCACTCTCAAGGCTGCGAACATTGCATTCCATTCTCCTCTATTTCTGTTTACTCTCTCTTTTTTTTTCATCACTGTGTCTCCGGCTAATCTGATGTTGTTTTTTTTGTTTATTTATGATATAGGGTTACACGGCAAAATATTTTTTCTTATTGAGTATTTTTGTCTTGTTTTCCAGTAATAATCTACATTATTAAAACAAGACAAAGTGACTTGCGTATAAAAATGACAAGATATGTTTAGTAATGTTCATGCTTATATGGTCATATATATATATATATATATATATATATATATATATACTACTTGTCAGTGGGGTAAGGGAAATAAACTTTATTCAGGGCAAAAACAAGTTATTTTCCCTTACCTCATTCAAGGTTATTTTCATGAACAAAAATCATTACTATGACAAAAACTGGCAGTGAAAAGATACTTTTGTAAACTAAAATAAAAAAAATGTCAAAGTCAAAAACTCAAATGAAACTATATATATGTGCACTACAGTACAAACTAAAACAAAATATTATAAAATACATTCGAAAATGACTTTTAACGTTTTGCTATTTTCAATCTATGTTGATATAATCTTATTTAAATAATCTCTTAGGCTTAATTTCTCAATGTAAGAACCGGTGAGCAGCCATCTGATTGACATGTAAAACAACCATACGTGATGTTTAGTAAAGTAATATCACACTCGTAATTGTGCTTTGTCACTATATCAGCAGGACTGTGATTCAGAAAGTCTGGTAAACTTGTATGCACCTGCATGCTCCAGAGATAGGATAGTGCACAGCAGATCATTGGCGTGATTCTAAGATGGCTCACGCGATACTCGTCTTAAACCAGCCGTCAACAGCAGATGCGCATCTTAGATGAGAAGCATATATAGTGCTTATAAAGCATAGGAGGTAAATCGGATGTTTCATCGTGATACGATCTTATATAGATTCTCTTGGCCTGCGATCCAATATTTGCAGATTCTTAAAAGTCTGCCTTAATTTTTATTAGATTCAGGGCCCTGCAATCGATATTCCGATATTATGTGCCTATTTTACACAATCAGTAAGACATTTTACCCTCAAATGCAACCAAAATATAATTTTATATTTTATTGAGCTCTCGGAAAAGTGCAAATTTAGTACCCACATTGAGACATCCACAACAAAATAAGGTAATTCAGATGTTGAAAAAATTATACATATAATAATATTAAGAAAACATCACACATAAGTGAAAGTCACATTTTAAATAACTGATCCTGTCACTGGAGCTCGGGTTTCGTGGGAAGCCTGGTTGAAGCACGCGTACAGAGAGCACAATTTGGATTCAAAGACCCCGTGCATATCTGTGTCCCACATGAATAGCGTATTTAGTGCTTATAAAGTGAAATTAATGTAATAGTGTAATGGAATGGAATGTCCTATTCCCACTACTTAGTAGGTCCTTGTGGTGGCGTGGTTACTCACCTCAGTCCGGGTGGTGGAGGACAAGTCTCCATTGCCTCCGCTTCTGAGACTGTCAATCTGCACATCTTATCTCGTGGCTCATTGTGCATGACACTGTGGAGACTCTCACCATGTGGAGGCTCATGCTACTCTCCGCAATCCACGCTCAACTTACCACGCACCCCATCGAGAGTGAGAACCAGTAATTGAGACCACAAGGAGGTTACCCCATGTGACTCTACCATGCAAAAATTTGGTTGCTTAGGAGACCTGACTGGATCACTCAGTACACCCTGGATTCGATCTCACACGACTCCTGGGATGGTAGTCAGCGTCAATGCTGATCTACCCAGGCCCCCAGAATAAATGTACATCTTAAAATAATGTCAGTATTGATATTAACATTGGATCGTTGGTTATTCGATCGGTGCATCGATCCAGATCAATGAATCATTACACCCCTAATAAAGCACAGAATGTGAGATGAATATAACTAATATCACCGCTTTGGTGGAAGATTTTCAACAGAAGAAATACCCTGGAGTCACTCCGGCTTCCTTCACCCGCCCTTCTTGTCACTTGAGTTTGCTGGATCTGAATTTCCTCAGCCCACACCCTGCTTCTTGATAACTCCGCTCTCCCTGGCCGACCCACAAGCTTCTCATGCAAGGTGCCTCATAAGCTGATAAGAGTTCAAAAGAGCAGCGCTATCTGTAATTGCCTTTCTCTTTCTCTGTGATTATTACTGATATCCTTCTTTTGGCTTTGGGATGTTAACTATTAATTGATTTCATTACTGCAATTGAAGAGAGACTAGCCAGACAACATTTTCTAGAAACCACACTAAAGCGGCAGATTCAATTTTGTTATGTCTGCTCACAATTATACATTTAGATTCCTATTCTTATTCTTAGCACAGCAGTTTTGTGTTTTAAATTAAAGTTTTGTGTTTGTTTTCAAATCTTGAATTTGTTGTTTTTTCTCCTTCAGGTGTTCAGTGGTAAGAGACCAGATGGAGATTTTAATCCCCAGCCAGCCAGTACGTTCCGGAAACTTTCCCCCACGCCGCCTCCGGTGGATGGCCAGCAACAGGCTCTCACCTGCCTTATCAGTGAGAAGGACCTGGCCCTCTATGAAAAACTGGGCGACGGCTCCTTTGGTGTGGTCAAGCGTGGAGAGTGGTTCACGCCAAACGGGAAAGTGGTGAGTGGATGAGAAGTGAAAGAATTGAAGTGTTTGGAAAAACAGAGGGGGCATTGTTAAAAACATAAGCTTTGCAGATGCAAAATGTAGGCACCTCCTCATTTACGTACTGGGACAGATTCAGGATAAGGATTCAGGCTGTGCTGTTGATTTATTTTGAAATATGTGCTAAACATCATGACACACACACACAAACACTAATGTCTGAAACACATTTTTGGCAGGAACATTGTTTGTCGCACTCAGAACCCTAGATCAGCACAAGATTAGCTTTCAGACACTTTGTAACTACGGTCCCACCTTTCCCTTCAAATGTTCCAGGGCTCCATGTGTACATCCTGTTTCAGATCTGATCTCTGTGTGTCATTGTAGCAGCTGCGATCTCAAGAGGAGGCTGGTGGGAGATGGCCTCTAATAGCCTGATGAGGGTTCAGATGTCATGTGAACTGAGCTGGAGGCTGTAGTGATAGTGCATGTTGCTTACCAAAGGGTTCTTTGCACATGTTACACAAATGGGAACATCTTTCCTTTGGCCATCTGTGCCAATCAAACACTGATTTATTGCGCTATACTGAATAAAATTATTGTGTAGTACAAGATGTATGTAAACCTCCTGTTGTTTTGATGCATGTTATGTTCTGTCATTGTTATTGCTAAGGCAAGGATCAGTGTGCACACTCCTGCGACTAGCCCCCACTTGTCACAGAGGCTACGACAGAATACAAAGCTGTTTGAAATATGGCCGACTAGTTGTCAGGTGTGCACACTGTCCTGAGTTGCGAGAACTCTGTAATGACCAAAAGCCAATGAAATGCAGAGAACACAAGAGGAGATCAATGTATTGGGAAGCAGGAAACGATTAGAATAATTCGAAAATAAAATTAAAACTAGGCCTTTCGTGATTATTAAATAACCATCTGATCTAACCGCGGTTATTTGAGACAACCGCGATTATTTGGCAGTCTAATTCCAACACATTTTAATGCCCAAATAATGGAATTTTAAGCGAATATACTGTATAAATGCCATGAAGGCCACATTTGTGTGCCATTCAGTTGAACTCCTAGTCCGATCGTCACTGAGCCGCACTGCGGACGCCAACCAACTCCTGTTTCGGAAGACCGCATGAAGAGCCTCTGGCTCTCTGATGCGCACACTGTCAGCAGAGGCTCGTGCCAAACTCACGCAAAAATATGAACGAACAAAAATAAACTGTGACAGTGAACGCAAAGGGCTTCAGTTTCACTTTAATCCATCGTGTTATGGCAAATATTTCTGGTTCATACACGTGGTAACCCAGAGGAAATGCACGTTTACCTCTGTGGAGTGATGAAATGATGAAAAGAAATCTCAAAGGTTTTGTGTCATGATAAATAAGGGCTTGTTTGTTTAATCAGAGCATTAAAATAACATGAAAATGAAGAAATTGGGATATTTTACTATTGCATAATATAATCAAATATTATATAAATAAAATATATGTAAACATTTTATATATATATATGTATGTATGTATGTATGTATGTATGTATGTATGTCTGTCTGTCTGTCTGTCTGTCTGTATGTGTATGTATGTATGTATGTATGTGTGTGTATATATATATATATATATATATATATATATATATATATATATATATATATATATATATATATATAAAATGTACAATCAATTAGTTAAAAAAAACAACTGTGTAAATGTAAAATTGACAAACTAAAGATGACAAAAAAGACATATTTTACATATTTGAAAATATTTTGATATTTAAAACTTAATTTATTGACATATCCCTGTTTTATTTTTTATTTATATTTTTCAAGTTAAATGTGTAAAATGACTTCTTAAGATGTATGAAGCACACATACATAAAACCTCATACCTTAAGAAATATGACAATTTATATGATAATTAATCGTGAAAGCCCTTAAAAAGACAATTAATCACCATAGCCATAAAATAGACAATTAATTGCCATAATCGCAGTTATTTGTTTGACAATTAATCATCAGCCAAATTTCATAATCGTGACAGCCCTAATTAAACCTCACGCACATTTCACGAACTTCTCGCTTTTCCGCGCTTTGTGCAAATAAGTGCAATAAACGGCCGCCAGCTCTTTTTTGATATTTGCTGAGATCTTATCATGAATACATTCTCCTTGCTATGTGTGCATGTTTGTGAAATTATTTCAGTATTGTATCTTTAAGTGCACTAGCATTGTGGTGGAAATGTTTGCATGGTCAAGTACAACTGACATTTTCTTCAGAAAATAAAACAATTAGTAATGCGGATGGGTCTGGTCATAATTTAGCTTGAAATAACCTGCGTTATTTCCTAAAAATGTGAGATGGAACTACAGGGAATAATGTTGTTCTGTTATTGTACTCTGTACTCCAAAGACCAGTAACAGTGTAATTGCAGGTCTCAGAGGGGGTCATTAGCATGTGTGTGTGTGGCAAGGTTATTATAGTTTAGCATTTTCAAATCAGTTTTTATTTTCTATCTTTTTCAAATTTGCTATTAATTTCAGTTTAGTTTTTGTTAGTTTTGTTAATGATTTTGTTAGTTTAATTTCAAAACACATTTCTATTTCGTTTTTATATATTTTAGTTTCAGCTTTAGTAATTATAGTTTTGAGAGTTAACAGAACACTTCCCGAGTGTAGACCAAAGCAAGACGTTTGAATTTAAGCTTGGCAAACTTACTAAATACACTTAAAATTTGCACAGTTTACTTGGACTCAGCATACTTGTGCATAATAACAGTAACATAATGGTCAAAGTCACAAAGAACAAAACAAAAGCAATTCAAAAGCATAAAAGTTAAATGTTTGAAAATTTCAAATGAACTCAAATTCATGTTAAACATAAACTCTTGTTAACTGTTGATGCTCAATGTACCGACTGCGAGCTCAGTCACTTTTATATGTTTACATTTACTGCATGCGATATGATGCTTGTCTCGTATAATCTTGAACTCCGTGGTCGTCTGTTAAATATAGTATGTTATCCATTCAACTACAAAGCCAGAAGCCGCTGCAGTGCAGAAATGATCCAAATATGAACATCAGAGACCACATGAACAGACTTCCTCATTTGGATCTATACGTATAAACTCTGTGTAAAGCGAAAAACACATTTTTAGTCTGATGTAAGATGTAATGAATATAGGGCTGCAACTTACGTTTATTTTGTTAATGGATTAATCTAACGATTATTACACAATTATACGACTATTCTGTGATTATTGCAACGATTAATCATTAGCTCTTAACCGAATTAAAGGGAAAAATACTTTTTATAAATTTAATTCAGTAAAGAAATTTACTGCAAAATTTACTGTTGCAGTGTATAATGGGGTGAAGACTTCCTCTCTCACCTTTCTGTTCACATCAATCCATCTTTAACTCACAAAAAAAAACCTCTCTCATATTAATAAAGCTGCTTATTGCCAAATGTTCTTCATGATAAGAAATGCACAGTGACTTATATTATGATTAAATAAGTTGCGAGCCAATACGTTATTATCTAGCTGCATTAAGCGTGTGCGTTTGAGGGAGGAGCGTCCCCGTGACAGAGTGTGCATCAGCCAGATGCAGTTTCAGTCTCTCCCCCTCAGATCGGGACATTCGCTCAACTCATAGAAGAGGCGCTGACCGCACAGAAAAATGCATGTTTTGGACTTCCTAATTACATGATCTGCTTGAATATGATTTGAACTTCAATAAATCTATAACGCATTAAATATAACTGTATTTAAGATGTAACGTCGGGGTGTTTCCTTTAAATACGCTTGACACTCAAGTTTTCCTTCAGTGGAGCGGAGCAGCAGCTCCTGCTCCACTTATTCCACAACGAGAGTGCTTCTGTATTTACTTTGTATTTTTGTATTATAATTCCCTCATACTTTGCGATCTATATCACCTGAAGCTTTTTGGAAAGTTTAAAGTTGAGCTGTGTAATTCTTCCTCTCTTAAGTCAAGTGCGATCTGCAGTTCTGCTCTCATCATTAGAGATTAAAGTGATCTCATGTTAAATTAAATTAGATCAAACCTTTTTCTCGACAATTTTTATTGTCCACATTGTTGATAATGTCGACTAATCATTTCAGACCTAAATGAATATATAGATGACTACAAAAAGTATGGTCTGTCAATATTTTCCAAGCGATCGCTGGTATTTGTATAAGTTTTTTGAACAGTTCTGGATCTGGCACTGGACTCAGGCTGCAAATTCTAGAAATATTATGCTTCCTGCTTCATTCTATGAATGAAACATACATGAAATCAGTAAATGAAGCTGTTATAATTAGGGATGCACCGATACCACTTTTTCTCTTCCGATATTGGAAATCTCATTATCTCCCGATCCGATACCAGTGTTGTTATATTACATAATTAGTTTAGAATATCTTTACATTATTGTGTGGAACTAATTGGGTGCGCTCGTAAAGAAACACAAACCTCTAACAACAAATTATTTCAATATAAATGTATAGCTTATTAAGAAACACTTTATTATTAACTAGTATACTGGATAATGTAGCAGCAAAATTAACAGTAATTCCAGTATAATTAATCAGTAAATGTGCTTTTTTGCAAAACAAATTCAGCTTGTATCTGGACTTTAAAGGATTCAGATTTCTTTTTTGTTCAATTTGGTTGTGAGATATCAGCTCACTTTTCATTCACACAGTTATTTTTTTGGAACCCATTCAACTTAAATATTATTATAAATATAAAAACAAATTATAATAATATATTATAATAGTAATATATAGTAATATATCTCAATCATGCACCTTTAACTTATAAACTCTCACCCTTTTATTTTGACATTCTGAAATCTCCAGGAAGTCCTGTAAGTGTGTCTGTTTGTAGGCAAGTTCACAGTAGTTTAATTCGCTTCTCATTCAAATTCTGGTCAAATGCACCTCCGGCACACTTCTAAATGCATATTATAAGTGAACCGAACTATTGAGCATGTATATCTGAGATGTTGTTTGTGAGTAGTGCTCAAATATTGTGTACCGCGTGAAGGCTAAAAAATAGCCACGCGCGTGTGTGCGTGTCAGAGAAGTACCATTCAATAACACGCTGGAGCTGCTAGTGCATATTTACTTATTAAACACAGCCTTTTGTGATTCACAGAGCTATTGCACGTCTTCAAGTGGCTTTGATTAAAATGCTCAAGTCATATGAACTACTTTAATTGTGTTTTTATGGTTCTTTTATGTTTTTGAGCTTGACAGTAACTAACACACAGTATCGGATTAGGATCGGACTCGTCAGACCTATACCCGATCCGTCTAAACCCTTCAGTATCGGAGCCGATACCGATCCAGGTATCGGATCGGTGCATCCCTAGTTATAATAACTTGATGATGATTGAAAGATATTTGTATTAGATTATGTGTAATTTGTAGGGATGCACCGAAATTAAAATTCTGGGCCGAAACCGAAACTGAAAATCCAGGATGCACTTGGCCGAAAACCGAAACCGCAATTTACATTTTTTTTTTTTTTTACCTATTTAAGAAAAACAAAAATAATAATTTGTGTATAATTGTATTAATATTATACATTATTATATGGATAATATAATATACAATATTATATTATCCATATACACCACCGTGCCTATAATATACAATATTATAGGCACGGTGGTGCAGCGGTTAGCACTGTCGCCTCACAGCAAGAAGGTCGTGGGTTCAAACCCTGGTTGCCCCGGCCTTTCTGTGTGGAGTTTGCATGTTCTCCCTGTGTCTGCGTGGGTTCTCTCCGGTACTCGGCTTCCTCCCACCATCCAAAAGACATGCAGGCTAGGTTAATTGGTGTCTCCAAAAAAATTGCCCTAGGTGTGGATGTGGATGTGGAGGTGAGTGTGAGTGTGAGTGTATGTCTGTCTATGTGTGGCCCTGCGATGGACTGGCGACCTGTCCAGGGTGTCCCCCACCTTTCGCCCAATGTTAGCTGGAATAGGCTCCAGCCCCCTGCGACCCTGTACACAGGATAAGCGGTTGCCGATGGATGGATGGATGGATGGATGGATGGTAACACCAATATTGGACAAAAAATATATTAAAACATTATTAAATATTATTCTTCATTCAGTTCTGTAAAAATCAAATTTTACAGATTTTATTAACAATTATCCAAATAATGTAAAGTTTTAGAAAACTATTATATGCAAAACAACAGTCAAGTAATGAACTTAGCTAACATCTTTGAAAAAGTTTAAATATGCAACAGTAATTTTAATTGAAACAAAAGGCAGAACACAGAATGGCAGAGGGCCTCTATTCCACTGATCTATATATAACTATAATATATAATTATATATATAGATCAGTGCTCTATTCTGTTTATGTAAACGTATGTACACTAAGTGAAAATGATTGTGCAAAACAACAGTGCAAAACAGCAGTAATTGAACTAAATCCAACCTCAACTGTAAACGACAGATGTATCCTCGAGTGAAGAACAAGTGTAATGTAATTGCTATACACATCATATTGGACTGCTTTCTATTTAAGTACAAGTGACAGGTTTCTCTTCAAGAACAAAAGTTGCTAAACGTTCTGACAGTCTCTCCTGTCAGAAAGCTCATCAAGAACATGAGATGCTGCACTGCACAGTCTCTCACTCTCTGTGCTGTGCTTGGGCAGATAAATACCTGTGCGCAGTCTGCGCAAGCAAAGGAAAGCGGTCTTTGTTTATGCGACCGTAGTCAAGGGGATTGTAGCTTCTGGCGTAGTTCAGCTACATACGTCTCAAGTTGTGGTGTAGCTGCGCTAGTTGTGGCACTGCTGTGGATCGGGGCGCTTTCCTGTAGAATCTCTTGCTGTACTCTGTATATATTTATCTTGAAAGTTCTGCTGAACAAACACTGCAGATCACAAATGTGATGTCCTTATCAGAAACTTTGTAGAATTTCCACACCATTGACATGATCGGCCTTTGTTTGGTAGCGCCGTGATAAGGGCTAGATCGATCCAGAGTGAAATCAGAGCACTGAGGGGTGGGGCAAGGAGGTATATATTTTCGGCCTTTTTGCTCATATTTTCGGCGGCCGAAATTTCGGTGCATCCCTAGTAATTTGTCATATTTACATGAGCTAACGCTAACACTCTAGTGCCTTTGCCATAGTATTGCACCTGTTACCCCAGTATGCCAGCCTTCGCCACAGTAGGACCTGAATCCGCAGGAAACCGCACATCTGGGTTTTTTTGAGCAGCAGATTTCAATGGTGGAAATAGGCAGTACTGCATTTTTAATAATCTTTTAAGCTTTGTAGTCTGTTAATGTTAATAAATGTTATTATAAAGGAATATCTATAGTTTGCAGCAAAGAAATTATGTTCTTTTGTGAATTATTTGCAAAACTATTTTAAACAATGAGCCTGTATCATTATGCCGGACATGTAACAGGTTGATGAATACATATCGTCACGTTTAACATGCCTCTAAAGCCTTAGAATTTGTGTACTTAGAAAAGAAAACTACCATCAGACATACAATATGTGTCTTAACTGCTTAAATTATTCACCCACATACAATAATAAATAATATTTTTACCTAATATGATCATATTCCTTATCAAAACGTAATAACAGGCATTTTTGATAGAACAGTATTATTTACTGCATTCAAAATAAATGCAAAGACATCATTTTAGCAGTATGATGTTATTTTTACAAACAGTAGTCCATGTGCTGCTGTGGTGGAGACGGGATCTGTACCTCCTGTTACATGTTGTCATATAACATCATCATTAGATTATATTTGACCTCATATCTGTCACAGCGACAGCACTTTGGAAATTAAAAACAGCAGTGTTTGTGTGTGTAAACAGTAACTTCACCATTCAAGATCATGAAATTTTGTTTTATACTTGTTTTTAAATAAAGACTTGTCATCTTCATATATCAGTCTTATATGCCACATGTGCATTACATGACATGAGAATTTGTATTTTATTTCAGTTAGTTTTTTAATAAATGCTGTTAGTTTCGTGTAGTTTTAGTTTTTCATTTATTTTGAAATATTTATTTTATTTCAGTTTATGAAAATGTTTTTAATCAATAATTTTCATTTCAGTTTTAGTTTATGAAAATAACCCTGGTGTGTGGAGGATTGTAATGTGTATAGGTCAGTCCAGCTGCTGACAGCTCTCCCCAGCAAAGACGGATGCCTTGGCCCTTAAATACAGATACAGGGTTTTTTTTTTTTTTGGCAGAATGGAGATATTGTGAAATTGTCTTAATATTATGATTATATTTTAGTCTAGAGTTTCATTCTCTCAACATGTCCTCCTCAGCTTAATGTGGCAGTGAAGTGTTTGAAGACAGACGTGCTTAACCAGCCAGATGCTCTGGACGACTTCATCCGGGAGGTCAATGCCATGCACTCTCTTGACCACCAGAACCTCATCCGTCTCTATGGAGTCATTCTCACACACCCCATGAAGATGGTGAGTGTGTATGTGTGTGTGCACCCTCATCTAAATCAAATTTGTGGCAAAGACAGGGTGCTAAAATATCAAGGTCTTGAGAAGGGAGGGGGTGGGCTAAAATAAGGCCTGACATTTGTGTGCTCTCTCAGACTATTCGTGATTGGCAGTGTTCATTGTCTCCGATGGCAAGATGCTTCTTGTCGGGTTACTTTTTCAATAGTTATGAAATGAAATTGAATATGCTCTCCTCTTCTCCCCCTTGCTTTTCTACCCTCCATGTCCCATCTATCTTTCTCTCTCTAAGGTGACTGAGCTTGCACCTCTGGGCTCAATGCTAGATCGTTTGCGAAAGAACCTAGGCCATTTCCTCATTTCCACCTTGTGTCAGTACGCCATCCAGATTTCCAATGGCATGGCTTACCTAGAGTCCAAACGCTTCATCCACCGAGATCTCGCCGCCAGAAACATCTTGCTGGCTTCCAGTGAGCTGGTTAAAATAGGAGACTTTGGACTGATGAGGGCGCTGCCCAAGAATAATGATCATTACGTCATGCAAGAGCATCGCAAAGTCCCTTTTGCCTGGTGAGATGATGGGTTGAGGGGTAAGGGCTGGACTGTTTAAACTTGGTTGATTTCTGGCAAGCCAGAGCTCAGGATTCAGCTTGCAATTGTATGAGGTCATTGTTTGTGGCACCTGTTTTGAATAAATTAATTCTGCATGATCCTTATTTCATTTAGGTCTTTCATTTACAGGCATAATGTTCTGCTGATTTAATTTCTACATGCTGTGTATTTTTATTTTTTTTGCATGGGTTTTACCTAGGTGTGCCCCAGAGAGCCTGAAGACGCGCACGTTTTCTCATGCCACAGACATATGGATGTTTGGTGTGACACTTTGGGAGATGTTTACCTATGGCCAGGAGCCTTGGCTGGGCCTCAATGGTAGTCAGGTGCCTCCTTTTCATTCACTCACTTCCAGTCACTCATAAACACTGACCTAAATCAACCTAAGTAATTTAAATTAAAAAAATATCTGAAATTTGAGAACCTATTATCAGATGTGCTTCTATTTATTTGAACATGGTAAAATTAATTTACTGAGTGAGATGATATATCTCTGTGTTTGTGATAGATCCTCCACAAAATCGATAAGGAGGGTGAAAGACTGCCTAAACCAGAGGACTGTCCTCTGGACATCTATAATGTCATGATGCAATGTTGGGCTCAGAAAACAGATGACAGGCCCACCTTCGTGGCTCTAAGGGAGTTTCTAGTGGAGACCATGCCTACTGACATGAGGGCCCTGCAAGACTTTGATGAGCCTGACAAGCTTCAGATCCAGATGAATGATGTCATTACCATCATAGAGGGCAGGTGAGCCCTTACAATCATCTTCATGCTTATGTTGTTATTCTAAGGAAATGATTAGATCTGTCATACTTTTTATTTTTTCATTTATTTATTTTTTGTCAGGAATAACCAAATATAAATATGAACCCTCCAAACACGAAGAGCTTTTCCAGTTCTTCTGTCTAGAACAGGTGTCGGGAACCTATGGCTCGCGAGCCACAAGTTGCTCTTTGTTAAAAAAAAGTGGCTCACTGGGGATCTTTCACCTGATCATTTAAAACTTTCTAGAGATACTTTTCCAACAGAAAATGTGGGAGCGATTGCAAAGCTTGAAGTCAATTTGTGGCGAAGGACAAATCCCAGCTGCCTCCGCGTCTGAGACCATCAACCCGTGCATCTTATCATCATTCTAAAATGAACCACATTATTGCGACCACGAAGAGGTTACCCCATGTTACTCTACCCTCCCTAGCAACCACCTGGGATTCGAATTAGCAAACTAACGAACTCCAGGGGTGGTAGCGAGTGTCTTTAACAATGAGCTACATAGGCCCCCTAATGACACTGTTTTGATTTCCTTTCTCCAGAATTTGTCATACAGCCTACTCCTGGTGAACAAGTTTTCAAATGAACACCTGGCAAATGCAGATTTTTCATGCGTAGTGGTGGGTAATTTTGCTGATTTACCAGCCACTGTGGAGTCAGAGTATGTGAGTGGAGTGGAGCCGTATTTTTTTTTTACATCTTTCCTTCATGCCACCATGCCAAACACATGGTGAATTATTGCATTAAGGTCCTTTAACAGGGATTTTGCCTGTGATTAAGCATTAGTGGAGCGCTCTTATAGCGAGAGAAAACAATGATTCTACGATTTTTTTTTAAAAACCCACTCCTCGCTCCAGGCAAATTCATGCCGCTCCACTCCTCGCTCCGCTTCGACAACGCACCGCTCACATACTCTGTTTGGAGTGATATATGATATATAAGAAATTAGACACAAAGACGCACATTTGAAGAAACGTTTGAAGAACCAAATGCAGATATAAAAATAATAAGACACCTTGAACCTTTTTTTTTCTTTAGGCAGCATTAACTGCAATACAAACACATTTGATAAGAACGCACATTTGGCAACATTATTTTGGGAACACAGGGAAATGTATTAGGCTTTTTTTATTATGATTGTTATTATCTTGAAATGTATAATTGGCTTTTTGTAGACTATTAGTAATTTTTCACCTGTTTTCATTGACGGATGCTTGATGACAAATAGGGCTGTTGGAGACGGTAAATGTTTGGTTTTGCGGAGGAGGATATATAAGATTTTTTGATCACCATTATTTTAATAGCATTTTTCGTTTAGTTTAAAGTGTCATTTTAATTTATAAATGTCTTTTGTTTAAGTCTTTTGTGTTTCAATAAATAGATTTTATTTTTAAACAAAATCAATAAAGTAAAAACATTCACTGACCCTGGGCAGGGGTGTTGACGATATAATTGGATATCACAGTAATTGTTTTAAGGCGATTATCATTAACATATTTTTACATATTACCCATCCCTATCAGGAAGTTCACTTTTTCATGAACAAATGTCAAATTACATAATTGTATGGAGACCTGCACAAACATGTACTCAATTCCATATTGCAACATGTTACTTTTAATTGTTGCATTTTTTTATTTATTTTTTATTTTGTGTAGTATATGGGCACAATAAACATGTTATTTTATTGAAAATAGTAAATTATCAGTTTTTGCAATTAGAGATGTCCCGATCAGCTTTTTTGGATCCGATATTTAAATATTAAATATCTGCTGATACCAAGTCCCGATCAGATACTTGTATTTGCCAAGATAATAGAGATGTTTTTGTGTTTACAAAAATAACTAAGTAAACAAAGTAACTAAAAGATGTCTTCAGCTTAATGCATTTAACTTAGTGCAGCTAGCATTTTTTTTATAAAACTCACATATAAAATCAACTTCTACTTAGAATGGTGTAATATAGCTTATTTTAACTTTAATATTCAGGTACAAAACTAAATTACAAATCCAGTTTTGTATGGATGAATATAATCTTACTTACATTTACAAATGGTGTAATCAGCTTGACTTGAATAGTCACAACAAAACATTTATTCTATAAAAACTTCTTGCAATTACTCTAGAATGTGGTGTAAACAGTTACACTTGAACAAGCCCAAGTTCAACAATAATGAAGTCAATAAAACTAATTCAAAACATATTCCTTGCGTTGTCACACAAAATAGCAATTACTTGTTTATTTCCAACATGTTCAGCATCTCCTCGATGGCCTGTTTTACATAATCGGCTGTATGAGACCCACGAAACTGGTGTGCATTTAATACTGCACGCTTAATCAAACGGAGGAATCAATCCAGTTTGCAGAGAGGCTGAGCAATGACATGGGGCAAACGTCAGAGCTCCAAATGTTTGTTGTAAAACTAACTGCAGTCACATTATGTTTTAAATCACCTTGTGGGTTGTCATGAACCTTACTGTACAGCTCTGGTAAGGCGGTGTCGAGATGGCAGGGCATAGCGCGGATCCAAAAGCTCCAAAAGACGGCCAAAAACCTGCATTCTCTACCACAGAGATGGGCTGGTTGTCCAAAGCTATGAATTCAACCACTTTCTCTGTAATCATTTAGTTTTTTTCGCTCTCTCGATGATATTTTCCCTTCCTTTTAAAAGTTTTGTCCAGTGTTTGTTGCTTCGGCGCAGCAGCCTTTTCCTGTGATGTTTTAGTGAACTCGCCGTATTCCGTTTCATGCTTAGTTTTAAGATGTCGTATCAAAATGGTCGTATTGAACACATCTCTATTGCTACCGCCTTGCGAAACGATCGGATTGCAGATATTTGAAGTGGGTGTTGGGCAGTCTCCGCTTTCTTGTTTAAAATATTTCCACACTGCTGACATTTTGGCCACGGGGTTTTAATTCTTAGTTATTTGTCAGTTTACACTCTTCCACAAATTGTGCTCAGCTGACTAAATGATAGGAGTAAGGTGATCGGCTGTTTGTCGATCCCCGATCAGTTAAAAAATGCCCATATAGGCTCCGATGCAATACTTGGGATCGGGACATCCCTATGGCTCTTTCAAAACAATGCATCAACAAAAATTGAACAATTGGCTCCTTAGTGAAAAAAGACCCCTGCGCTAGAACATTCTCCATTTCTTCTGCAGGGCTGAGAACTACTGGTGGAGAGGTCAGAACAAGCGTACGCTGAAGGTTGGTCAGTTTCCCAGGAACACCGTCACATCAGTAGCGGGCCTCTCTGCCCATGACATAAGCCGTCCACTGAAGAACAGTTTCATCCACACGGGACATGGAGACAGTAACCCTCACCACTGCTGGGGCTTTCCTGACAGGATTGATGAGTGAGTTCCTTAAATGTTAACTCATACTGGCACTGTCTGTATCTTCACACTATTGCTCCTGGCAGGCTTTTCTGTGGTGGTTGAACGACATGGGTTTTTCAATGGCCGACACAAATTTCTAGAGAGCAGAGTGGCCAATACATAATTCAATTTAATCATAGCAAATAAGATATGTGCAAAACTGCTTAATTTAAATGAACACTCATTTTACAAAATATTTTTTCAAGTTTCACTAAAAAAATACAAATGGATGTGCACTATCCATTTACAACTATCCATGTTTGCTTTCTGTTTATTCTGTTAGCCAATCTAATGCTGATAAAATGGCTAAATCTTGTGCCCTGTTCCCGTTTCAGTGTTTCATGCCAAGATTTAGAGAATGTGGTGGCTGGGATAATGCCATATAAAATATGACACAAACATTTTTTATTATACCAAATGAGATTGATATTTACACAATATTTTAAATATTGTATACAATAAAAGTTCAAGTTCACTCATAAATAAAAAAAATACAAATGTGTTATTCTTTAGCAAGGCTCTCTATACATTTTCAAACTGTAATAATTGAGAGACATCAGTTTTTATCGATGAAGTGAATACAATATAATCCCTGGTTGATGTATCGGTCTGTCACTAGTTTGAATGTGTCTACTATATCACAGTCACATTGTTGGTTATGCACTGTCCACTCATAACATGTTCATTCTGTAATTCTGAATGCCCTGCTATCCTCCCACAGAACCATCTTTCTCTTTTATAATTGGCCTTCCACAATACTACTGCAAATTTTAATGATAATAAATACCTCTATAACCAGCTAGCTGCTGAAATACAGAGGAATTTGAGTATAATGTATTTTTAGTTTGTAGTGGGTATATATGAATAGCTGCTGCTGCAGTGATATAATACCCTCACCTATAAGATTAAATGTTGTGGGTCACACATTAGATGACAGATGCCTCTGTCATGGCCAATAAGTAAAGTGTCACATTCACTTATGTGGAGCCATGGCCCAAGTCTTTACACATGCCAACAGAATAAAAGCACTTTGCTTCATCAGCACAAGAGGGCAGTAGAACACAGCACACTATGTCACTTCCATAACCCTGATTTATCAACTGATAATGTCACAGCTGTAAATACCTCGATTAAACATCCAGTGAAATATATGTTTGTCGGTTAAAACCTGAAACGTCTTTGTATTACATTGGTTATACAGTGTTATCAAATCTTCAAATGGCAAGGTTCCAGAGCCTGGTTTTGTTGTAAACTTAAAAAAAAAAAAAAAAAAGAAAAAAAGGCTAAGATATGATATCATATATACACTGGTGGGCTGCTTCTGTTTTTCTGCTCCTTCTGCAGTCTATATCTTGGTAACCCAATGGATCCTCCAGATGTGCTGGGGCTTGACCTAAACTCTGCCAGACCAACACAGCTATCTGGACGCACTAAGAGTGAGCGAATGCTTTTCATTTACAACTGTCTGAACATTTGCATGTTTTCCATGATTGTGGGTACCCTGTGGAATAATATCATGTCATTTTTAAATTGTGTTCTAGGTCTGGAAGGGTCATGGAAATTAATAAAATCACGGTCATGGAAAGTCATAGAAATTTCTGTAGTGAATAAACAGTATATTTTCCTAGTTATGTTCTGCACTAAAAGCAAATCATTCTTTTGACTGTGTTCTTTTCAAAACATTTTTGAAACTGTCTGAATTTTTCATTAGCGGATCAGTCTGAATTATTATTATTTTTTAATCCTGATGCATGAATCACAAACAAACTACAACTTACTAAAGCAAAAATTGGTTTGGTGTTTTCAGTTCACTGCTTTTTTTAAGACAGGTCCTCGTGCATTGTGCTTCTTACCCACTTCTATTATGCTTTGTTCCTGTTTTTTCTTTTCCTACCCCCTAAACTTCTTTGCATATGCTCTGTCTCTCTCTCGCACTTGCTCGCTCACTCTGCAGAGGAGTCTCACCCTCGGCCCCCTCAGCCATCTTTGCTGGTTAAGAGTAAGTGTGGACCCTCAGTTCAGTTTAAGCACTGCTCATGCCCCCTCTGTTCACTCCTAGCACCCCTCCTCAAAGGTACAGCACATCTGTATTGTACAACTTTTTTTTTTTGCTTGCTCCCATTCATTTATACTCTCTCTTTTTTATTTGCTCCTGTTTTAAGCTCATTTTATCTGTTTGTTGTGTATTTGCTATGGTCTAACTGCTAGGAAAAGGCTCCTATGAGATCCTGTTGGGTGTATCGTTCATTTTTTCTTTTATGTGGAATACCCTAATGACAGTTTCCCATATTTTTACTCTAAAATAATTAGTCAGGAAAAATTATTCATTGTTGGCCACATGCACACTGCAGCTTGCAACAGTTGCCACTCTTCTGTGTGCTTAGTTCTGTTTGTACACACAGAGATCGGATATTTACGGATGTCAAAACTGCATTCAGACCCCTGGAGTCGCAAGTTCGAATCCAGGGCATTTGAGTGACTCCAGCCAGATCTCCTAAGCATCCAAATTTGCCAAAGTTGCTAGGGAGGGTAGAGTCACATGGGGGAACCTTCTCATTGTCATGATTAGGCCAAACTCCACATGCTGTGAGTCTCTGCGGTGTCAGGCACAGCGAGCCATGTGATTAGATGCGTGGATTGACGGTCTCAAAAGCGGAGGCAACTGAGACTTGTCCTCCACCACCTGGATTGAGATGAATAACTGCACCACCACGAGGACCTACTAAGTAGTGGGAATTGGGCATTCCAAATTGGGAGAAAAGGGGATAAATTAAAACAAAATATAATAACTGCATTTTTTAGAAGACTGCATTCAGGACCGCCACTCTCTATACGCAGATTATGGCATCTGCATAGGGCACCAACCTCTAATAGGGGCAAACAAAAAGTCAGCCGGCTGTCCTTCCTCGCATGTTATATGTAATTGAAGGACCCAATAGCAGTCGCGGAACACAATTCCCATCAGACGATCATCTCGTGCACCCCCCTGTCAGACGAATGCAATCATGATTGCCTTAAATGCGGTTGTCAATCCCAAAACTTTGCAGTTAGTATTTGGCCTTTGTTACAGTGACACTCTGAGGATTCAGTTTCCTCTCTCACTACTTTTTTGCTCAACAGATAAGACATTTGATTGTGCCTTTATTTTTCTTCATGTGGACAGAACCCTGCTATGACGCTGTTGCTGAGGACGAGGACCAAACATCCTTAGGCCTTCATCGACTCTCTTTAAAGAAAAAGGGCCTTAAACTCAAACCAGCTGCTTGGGTCTCTGCTACCAAGATAGGTGATCGTTCCACTTATGGTGTGCGGACTCCAGGGGGCAGCACTCCCACAGAGGTATCTCTGATAGACTTTGGGGAAGAGCTCCCATCAGCCACACCTTCTCCTTCTCCTGTGGTGGAGGTCCAAATCCCCACCCTTGCTAAACTTGCCCTGGATGCAGAGAATATTTTAGACAGAACTCCTCCTCAGAGCCCCTCATGCTCTTTACCTCGCCCCCTTCACCCTACACCAGTTGTGGATTGGGATGCTCGACCCCTACCTCCACCCCCAGCCTATGACGATGTAGCACAAGACGAGGATGACATTGAAGTAAGCTCCATCAACAGTGCGGATCGTGGAGCTGATGAACCTTGCTCTCCACGCACGCCCTGTACTCCCATTGGAGAGGGAAAAGCTCATATAGAAGACAATTTATTTTTGCCCTGCAGGCAGAGCCATGCCTCTACCTTTTCCCAGTCTGTTGAAATCTTCCAAGAGCTGCAGCAGGAGTGTATGAGGCATCTTAATGTACCCGTGAGCTCTACCAGTCCTGGGCTGGAGCCACATCGACAAATTGTCCTAACCTTTTCCGAAGACAAACCCCAGATACCACCACGCATCCCCATCCCACCTCGTCCAGTCAAACGCACAGGTGGCGAGTATGCACGCTGGTCTGGTGAGTTCTCCCCAGTCTCGGGAAACGAGGAGGACAAAGAGCGTCCACCCCAGATCCCTCCTCGAGAGCCCCTCTCCCAACCAGGCTCACGCACGCCCAGCCCACACGTGGGATCCCCGCAGACCCACGGCAGCTTCTGCTCATCCGCCTCCATCTATGGCTCATCCTACCTCTCCACCTCTCCCGCTAAATTCATGCCAACCACTCAGAGCTTCGCCTCAGATCCCAAATATGCTGCGCCCAAGGTCATACAGGCGCAAGGCAAAGACAAGGAGCCAGCCAAAGGGCCCTGCATTCTGCCTATCGTGCGTGATGGCAAGAAAGTCAGCAATACACACTACTACCTCCTGCCAGAGAGGCCTTCGTATCTAGACCGCTACAATAAGTTCTTCAGAGAAGCAGAGAGTGGTGAGGAGAAGAAGCATTTTAACACAGCCACCGTCAAGCCCATGGTTCATCAACCAGGGGAGCTCAAGTCCAACTTCTCTTCCAATAACAACAGCAGTCTGACAGTCTCTGGATGTAGAGGAGGGTTGAAGAACTCTCTCAGCCTGTGCACAGGCAGCACTGATGGCTTATTTAGCAGGACTGACAGCATCGGCACACATGACAAAGTCAGACTGGTGAGTGATTTGAAGATATTGCACAGATCGTTTATTACACTCTTGAACTTTGAGAAGAAGATGTGTATTCACCATAAACATGCATGATTGCCATGCATTACTCCTTTTTATGTCAAACAGTGATTGATGGTTGGCTTGGATTGTCTGTGTGTGGTGTTGATTGAGGGTATTTGTCATGTTTAATTGTTATCTCATTATAGTGGGCAGCATGCCTATAGCCAATAGCTCTGTTCCAAAATGTAGTGAGCTGCCTTGCTATCTACTGCCTGCATTTGCCAATGCTTTGGCTGAATGAAATGGAACCTTATAAGTGACTGATTTTGGGTGCTTTATATAGGCAGCAACTGTGCATTCTACAAAAATAGTGCAAGACACACAGGAGACTTGATTCCAGTATTTAACTGTTAGCATGTTGCCAAGATAAAAAACATTTATAAAAGTTGAGACACAGAAACAAATAGAATAATATTATCATAGATGCCATTCAATTTATTGCAGATTTATAGATTATGAGAAATGCTTCTGAGAATTTTTTCTGGTTCTGGCAGACGTAACTAAAGCAGCCTAATTGTGTTGATGGATAAATTAGGTGTATGCCTGGCTAAAAAGATGAGTCTTTACTCTAGACTCTGAGTGAGTGTGTCTGTGTCCCAAACAGTGTTAGGGAGACTATTCCATAGTTTAGGAGCCAAATGGGAAAAGGATCTACCTCCTTTTGTGGATTTTGATATTCTAGGGACTATTAACAGGCCAGAATTTTGTGATCGTAATGAACGTGTTGTAATATAGCATGACAGAATGTCACTGATGTACTGTGGCGATAGACCATTCAAAGCTTTGTATGTAGTTAACAGAACTGTATAATTATTTTGAAATTTTAACAGGTAGTCAATGTAACAATGATAGAATGGGGCAAATATTTTCATATTTCTTGATTCTAGTCAGCACTCTGGCAGCTGGATTTGGAACCAGTTAAAGTTTATTTATTGATCTTGCTGGACATCTTCCCAGTAATGCATTACAATAATCTAGTCTTGAGGTCATGAACACATTAATTAGTTTTTCGGCATCAGCAACAGCGAGCATGTGTTGTAACTTAGCAATATTTCTGAGGTGGAAGAATGCTGTTCTACAAACATTGGAAATGTGATGTGATTGTTATAAAATATACCACCTAAGTTGTTCGCTGTAGAAGACGACGTAACAGTACATCCATCTAGAGTCAATTTATATTTTAGCGGCTTACTTTTGGAGGTTTTTGGTCCAATAATTAGTATCACTGTTTTGTCAGAATTGAGTAGAAGGAAATTTCTGGCCGTCCAATCTTTGATTTCATTTATACACTCTGCTAATTTGGAGAATTGTGAAATTTTATAGTAGAAATATAAAGTTGGGTATCATCAGCATAACAGTGGAAACTTACTCCATGAATCCTGATAATATCTTCCAGGGGAAGCATGTATAAGGAGAAAAGCAGAGGCCCTAATACTGATCCCTGTGTCACTCAACGCTTAACGTTTGCTTGATTTGACAATTCCTCATTTACACAAACAATGTGGTAGTGGTCTGATAAATAGGACCTAAACCATGCTAATGCAAGTCCACAAATACCAACATCATTCTCTACCCTATTCAAGAGAATGACGTGATCTATCGTGTCGAAGGCAGCACTAAGATCTAAAAGCACTAGAAGAGAAATGCAGCCGTGATCAGATGATAAGAGCAAGTAATTTGTAACTCTGATAAGCGCAGTCTCTGTATTGTGAGGAGGCCTAAATCCTGACAGAAATTGTTCATATATGCAATTTCTCTGTATAAATGAACTTAGTTGGGATAACACTAACTTTTCTAGTATTTTTGACATAAATAGGAGATTTGAAATCAGTCCATAATTAGCTAGTTCTGCAGGATCAAGCTGTGGCTTCTTAATAAGTGGTTTGATAACTGCCATTTAAAGTTTCTTGGGACATTTCATAAGGATAGCAAGGAGTTAATAATATTAAGAAAATGTTCTGAGATTACAGGGAATACCTTTTTTTAGAGCTTAGTTGATTTTGGACCTAACATGCATGTGTGGCTTTTAATTTTTTACAAGTTTTGTTAGCACTTCATGAACTATGACAGCAAAGGATTTAAGTTGCTCATGAGGAAATTTGAGACACTGTTTTCTGAGGTGAAATGATAGTTCATTGAATTATTCCAAATGTATTTCTGATGATTTCTATTTTATCAGAAAAGAAATTCATGAAGTCATTAATATTGTGCTGCGAACGAATATCTGGTTCAGTCGATGCTTGATTCCTAACTGTAATGAATAAACGCCTAGGATCGTTGTGTTTATTTTCAATGAGTTTGCTATAATATGCTGACCTGCAGCTTTTAGCGCCTGTCTATAGCTACAGACACTATCCTTCCATGGACCGTGAACTACCTCCTAATTTTTTATTCTTCCACTTGCACTCCATTTTCCGAGCTGCACTCTTGAGAGCATGAGTGTGATCATTGCACCAAGGTGCAGGGCTTTTTTTCTTTAATCAAAGGGGGGCAACACTATCAAAAGTGCTAGAGAAGACTGTTATATATTATGTTTTCTGTTATTACATCAAGTTCTTCTAGTCTTTTTGGCTTACTGAGAGAGACAATTCTGCAAGATTATTAATGAAGCTATCTTTAGTGATTCTACCTGAACAATAGTGTGATGTAGAGCTGCTAGATTAATCGTTAAAAGAGCTCTATTCAAACACCCACATAATCTCATTTCTAAATAACAACGATTCTGCTATGTTTATTAACATTCCCGTGGCATGCCTTTTGTAAGGCAGTCAAATTTAAATGAGAAATTCACTTCAAGATGCAGTTTTTTAATGTTGATCTTTTAAACTAAAAATGGCATCTACAAAACACAGCACTCCTGTATGAGATGTTGAGTAAGCTAAAACACAACAGCCAAAGACGTTTGTCCAGCATAGTGGATTACAAACTGCAGGGTGCAGCCACAATTAGCTAGGAGTGTGACGGAAACTCTGCAAAGTTCAATATTTTAATAGCCACCAACTGATGCTAAAAAAATACTGCCATTAATTAGATCTGACTAAAGTTGCTACCCATGTGCTGTATGATTACAGCCGGCTATTTTCCAACACTCACATGCGTGTGTCTTGTGAAGAATGCAGGACTCCTGCATGAGACTGCTCTGCTCTGTTCTGTTCTTAATCAAAATATCCCTCTTTTGGTGATATTAATGTAAACACTTCTGTTAATGAATTACGAGAGTGTAAACACATGGGATTAAATCTGTACTGTATTGACGAGGTATTAAAGCAAACACAGATGTTAATGTATAAACTGATAGGACAAATTCTGTTAGATCTGTGTGATGTTGAAATTAATATAAGCTGAATGCTGTTTGTTATAGGATTTAGGCATTCTTACTGCATCAAATTAGTATTAATGTATATCTAATAATCACACAGAAAGAGTGTAAAATATTTAATAGTTTCATTTTGAATTAAATAACTTTTTTAATGTTTTATATTGTAATTTTTTAAATGTTTAATTACGGTTGATGAAAAATGTAAAACACTGTTTACTCTGTTCTCTATTGAATTACTGGCTCTTGAATAATTACTTTAAAATCTTGAAGCAATTTTTACAAGAGACTCTGAAGGCCACAATGTTTTAATTAAAAATATATATTTTTTAATTTAATTAAAATTATTATTATTTTATTTTTTTATTGCCTACCAGGGCAAAACTAAGTTGACATAAAACTGTTAATTAAGCTTATTTTTGCTCGTTTTGCTTTTGAATTAGCATGTTTGAAACTAAATAGTTTCATTTATTTTTTTACAGAATTGTTATTTATTTATTTTGCAATAATAAAAACAAGGTGCTATTTAGTTTGTAATGTAATCTTTGCACCCTCTTTTGGACTTAGGGCATTTTAAATGTATATGTTTGATTTACAACTTCATTGCATTTTTGCATAGATTGAAGTAGAGAAAAGTTTTGTACCTCTAGTACATTACATGTTACTTTGTTTTGTACCCTTATGTGATGAGGCAATGATCTGAGATGTCAACGCTCTGCGGTAGAATTTTTATAGTAGGTCCTGTCACGTTTTGTCTGACTCCCAAGAGAGTTGAGAATATCAATAAATGCTAATCCCAATGTGTCATTTTCGTTATCTGTGTGAATGTTGAAGTCACCACAATTTAAGCTCTATCTACAGTAACTACAAGATCTGATAGAAAAGCCGAGTACAGCCCGAGTGATCTATAAACTGTAGCAAGGGCAAAATATGAAAGTGATTTTTTCATTTATATCTGACGGTCACATTAAGCATTATTAGTTCAAAAGACTTATATGTATGTCCTGTCCTCTGAGTAACACCAAAAACTTCACTGTATATTGCAGCAACACCTCCTCCTCGACCCTTCAGACGAGGCTCATGTTTATAACAATAACCTGGGGGAGTAGATTCATTTAAACTAATATATTCTTCTGGTTTAAGTCAGTTTTCAGTCAAGCAGAGCACATCCAAACTATGATCTGAAATAATTTAATTTAGAATTAGTGCTTTGGTTGAAAGCATTTTAAGTCTAGGCCTTCAGTGCAATTCATGACATTAAGAAAACACAGTTTCACAATGAACAAGATGCCGTATGCCCATCATACATCACGTGGCAGTCAACTTATAATACCAATTGACATTTTTAAAACAATTCCACGCACGAAAGCCAGAACCAAGGAGGTCTAATACCAAGAAAAACCTCTCTAATAATATTTGTGAATTAAAATTGGCTTGCCATAAATTTTGTTTTGTCAGGGTACATGGTTAATTTTCAAAACTTGATCTGACACTGAATGCTCAAGCAGCCTAATTTAGAAAACTCCTGATTCTGCTATAACAATGCAAAAAGCACTTACAGATTTACTAGAAGTGAAAATCAATCCTTCTTTCCTGTTTAATTAATCAATCGCTCGATCATGCGGAACACCTCAGGTTTTTAAATCCATAAGGATCTCTTTCTCAACGGCAATAACAGCAGTGATGACATCCGACTTGTCAGCAAGATTTCGCGCTCTTCACTTAAAGCGTGATTGTGTCACTCAAGGCCAGCTAGATGTCCTGGACAGGAATAGATCCTAAAGACCACACCCAAACAAATCAATCAATCTGACTGGCTGATGAATCTGACAATCTGACTTTAGATGCCTATTAACTGCAATGTTGAGTGATTCTGTGGAAATTCTGAAGGCCTGACAGGGTGTAGCTCAGACTCGCACGCTGCTTCGGCTGAGGAGCATGGCTTGGGGCAGGCGATTTGTGAGACAGTTGTCACACTTTGCTTGTAAGCATCGAGGAATAAATTCTGATTGGATAAACTTTTAGTTTTTTGCTATTCATTTGTAGATGAATTAGGAGTAGAAAGTGATTGAAAATGCATTGGCAAAAAGGTCAATGAGAAGGAAAGGATGAAAAAAAAATTTTTTTTAGGCAATTTACACCCAGCAGAGAAGGCTTTGCTGGCCCTGAGAAATCACCACTGGTTGAAAGAGATCTAATGTTTAGTAACCCTACCTTTTTATGATGTTTATCTGGCTATTTCTTTTTTTTTTTTTTCAAGTTTGACCTTAATCACTTTTTGTAAATGATTTATTGAGAGGTTTGTGTCTGGTATTTCGGGGGAACAGACAGTCTCTATATGAAATCTAGTGATGCAGTCTCTGTGAGTTGTAGTTTATATGACTTGTGTGATGTCTCAAGGCAGCTAGCAGATGTTCAGATTAACCAGTTTGATTGCTTCCTGACCTGAGACCCAGTTAGTCAAATACTATCACTGTGAGCCAAATTACTAGAGAGGAGAGCCTTCCCTGGAGGGACGGAGTTCGTCTCTCTTTAGCATGCCTGGTCTACCCCAAAAACACTTCCCATGGTCTATAACACCTTTGCTATTCTCCGTAATGTAGTAATGCAGATAGCCACAGTCTATCTGGCAGATTAATATTGTGGAGGATGAGAGTTTAAGAGATTTAATATCCATTGCAATGAAAATGTTAGTGACTAGTTCTTTCAATTAGTCAACCTCCCAATTAGACTTTGGCAAACATTTAAATTTATTTGAATTGGTGCTATTTTAGTGCATTTTTATCTTTATACTTTGAAATATAAAGATTTATATTGTTACATATTGTTTTGTTTTCTTTCCTAGTAGAAGGAAATACATGTATTTTGACAGGAAAAGTATATATAGTGTATAATTTCAGCACTTTCAAATGCATACAATTATGCTGCCTACTTTTTGAAACAGCCTTTGCATAAGGGTTTTGAACAGAGCTCGTTTTTCTGTTTTATTCTCATAGCATGACAGAGCTGATTGGTTGGATTTGCCCTGTTTAGGTGCAGGAGGCTGTCCATGGAGTAACAATTGAAGAATGTCAGACAGCTTTACAGAACCACAGCTGGAACGTGCAGAAGGCTGTGCATTACTTGAAGGTATCAGCCATTACTGCTGTCATGGCTTACTTCCTGGTTAGTTTTAATCTAATTATAATTAAATCAATAAGTAATCAGCCAGAAAAAGACACTGGAAACGTCCCTCCTCTGTCTATGGGACATTTCTTTCACAGAAGCTGGAGGTAAAATACTAATATAAACCAAAACAAACTAAAGGATATATGCAGGCAGTGATAAATAGGGTTCTTTTAAGCCAGAATCTCTTGAGTTCATTCTTATAGAAACACAATAACTGGTGTATTTTACTAGTATTTGCTAACAAATCATGTTAATAAAACCCTTTTATTACATTTATGGCCATTGGACTAGTTCATAAACTGCCCGTTGAGCACCTGGGGTTCATTGAGGACATTAATGAGGTAAATTAATGTATTACTTTCTTCTCTTGCTCTCTGTCCATTTCACCCATTCTGATTCAAAGGTGGAACAGCTCTTCTGTTTGGGGTTGAAGACGAGGGTGGATTGTCATAAGATTCTAGAGATGTATGACTGGAACCTGGAGTTGGCCAGCACCCAACTGTTGGACTCCTATGGCACAGTCAAGCTGAGGTAGGGTTTTCTCTCCTGTTGGTCCATGCTGCCCCCTACTGTTTTTTTTTACTTATTAAATTAATTCCTTACATGAAACCTTTTTAACATACAAGGTTCATTCCTACAATTAGGTGACATTTGAGTCCCCAGTACAAGTTGTGGCATTCATTATTTTTTATTTCATCCGATTTTAATTTTAATACAGTTGTGCGCAAAAGATTGCATAACCTCTGAGAATTGGTAATATATGTACCATTTTTAAAGAAAACATGAGTGAGCAGGCAAAACACAATTCTTATATTTCTTATGGGATTCATATTCAACGGTAGGTTATAAAGAATGGCACAATCATAAAACAAAACATGGCAAAAAAGAAAAAAATGAAATGACCTTTGTTCAAAAGTCTGCATACCCTTAGTTCTTAATTCTGTGTATTGCACCCTTTAGCATTAAAGGGGTCATGACATGAGAAACCAAATTTGCCTTGATCTTTTGGTATATAAGAGGTCTTTGTATCATTAAAACGTCCTGCAAGTTTAATATTTTAAGACGTCCTCCCCATTCTAAACGAATCATTTATTTAATCAAGCTCAAAATACAGCTCGTACTGGATTCATGGTTAGAAGTGACGTGTCGGTTAGAAGTGACGTAACAGCGTTTGCATATGACCGCCTCCAGCACAAGACAACTACGCTCATTTCGTATCGCCGTGCGCCTCACAAGTGTTCAGTCGATGGACAGCGAGCTCTGACAGAGACTACTTGTGCACAGGAAAATTACGATGCCACACAGATGTGCTGTTCCTGGCTGTGGTCAAACAAAACCTCTGAATAAGCTGCCGAAAGATCCAGACGTCAGGGAAAAATGGATGCAGTTTATTTTTTGAGGACGTCCCAGTCACGGCAGTGTTAACTTAAGCGTTTGTTCTGTACATTTTAAGGATGACTGTTTTGAGAACAAATCTCAATATGATGCTGGCTTTGCCAGAAAACTGTTGCTCAAAGATAAGTCCGTGCCGACTATTCTGGGAACAACAACGACGCTAAACTGTAAGTAATCTATTTTAAACTTTAAACTACTTTTTAAAGCGCAATTTCATTCATTATGAATAATCACAGTGTTTTTACTTAGTTTACTTGCATATTGTTCTGGCTGGGGCGTCAATAATTGATACATAGGCACTGACGTTAGCCAATCATAACACTGGGCGTTAACACTGAAGTCTTAAATGGAAAACGCCCCCAAAACAGACTGTTTGAATCAGAGGATGAGAAACAGGGTGGGAAAAGGTCATAAATCACTAGATTTTAAAAGTTTTTCTTAAAAAAAAATATATTAATACTATAATTGCACCTAAGGGAACATAATAATACAATAAAAAAACCCATGTCATGACCCCTTTAATGACAGGGTGCGGTCATTTGTAATAGTTGTCTATGAGGCCCCAAATTCTTGCAGGTGGTATAGCTGCACATTTGTCTTGGAAAAATGCCTCCAGGTCATGCAAAGTCTTTGGTCGTCTTGCCTGAACCACACGTTTGAGATCTCTTCAGAGTGGCTCAAAGGAGACTGTGATGGCCACTCCAGAACATTCACATTTTTCTGCTGTAACCACTGGAGGGTCAACTTGGCCTTGTGCTTAGGGTCATTGTTGTGCTGGAAAGTCCAATAGCTTCCCATGTGCAGCTTTCGTGCAGAAGAATGCAAATTGTCTACCAGTATTTTCTGATAACATGCTGCATTCATCTTGCCATCAATTTTCACAAGATTACCCGTGCCTTTAGAGGCCCCCCCCATCAGTGAGTCACCAACATGCTTCACAGTGGGGATGGTATTCTTTTCACTATAGGACTTGTTGACCCCTTTCCAAACATAGCGCTTATGGTTGTGACCATAAAGCTCTATTTCGGTCTCGTCACTCCAAATTACAGTGTGCCAGAAGCTGTGAGGCGTGCCAAGGTGTTGTTTTATATTATAAAATAATTATAAGTTTACAAATATGTTAGCTGAATAGCAATTATGGGCCATGGTGTAATGGTTCATTTATCCACTGAATGTCCACCCTGTTATTTTCCACCCTGATCTTGCTTATTTAGCTGTAGTCATTTAGCTTGACTTTGAATTATCAAACCTTTAACATGCATCTTAAATTAAGAATTAAAAAGATACTTATAAAAGTACATTTCATTTTCCAAACGTTTCAAAGCGAACATGTCACTGAATTGTAAGAATGACCCACATGCTGTATTAGAAGAAATGTTTATATTTAAGATACTGGATCTTGTCAGCATTTCTTTTCAGTTTTCTTAATTTATATTTTACATTTATATAGCTTTTTTGTAGTTAACTTAGTCCTACAATGTATCAAATACATTTTTAAAAGTAGAAATATTCTACGCAGTCTCAATAAGTACAAGGTAAATAATTATTTTTCAAGAATTAGAAAAATGCTGTAAAAATAGTTCTATTCTGGAGAATAGCTTGTCACACCTGAGGACACTGCTTGGCATTTCGTGTCAACTGCTCCAGAACGATTATGAAATGCCATCCTAGCTCTCCATAAAACCATACCCCTTATCTTACTCCTATACCAAAAATCTTCCATTTCGCTTGAGCTGATGGCAAAAATGGATTTGTCATAAACCGATTCTATTTTCTGGCCAAGGCTTTTTTTTATTCTGTTTAATTCACCTCACTCGAACCCCAATTGCTCATGTTAGAATTCATCAAAACAGTGTGTGATCCTTTCAAACTTCATGCAACATGCTGTTTTTAAATCTGTCATGGAAATAATTGCCTATTTTTACAACATTAACTGTGTTGTACTCAGACTGTGGCGAAATCAGCCCTCAACCAGGATAAGAGGCAGATTCATCTTCTGAGCCTGCGGGTAGCTTCATATTAAGTCTATTTTTGAGAGCTTAACTGTAGAGATGTTATATTAACTCTGAATTAATTTCAGTAGGTAACCTTTAAGGTAGCAAATATATCATGGGGGCCATTTTTCCCTAGTTTGTCACTTTCGGCTCCTACCCTCGATTACCATCTGTTTTAGACAGTTCTGAAACTTCCAGACAAGGAGCTGAGTGTACAAAAAAATATGTGATGGTTAGGTTTAAGGGTAGTGTTAGGGGATTGAATATAAAGTTTGTACAGTATAAAAACCATTATGTCTATGGAAAGTCCACATAAAACATGGAAACCCAATATGTGTGTGTGTGTGTGTGTGTGTGTGTGTGTGTGTGTGTGTGTGTTGTTCTGAAGTCATTTTATTGCTGCCTGTAAAAGAAAAAAAGTTTGTACACACTCACTACTCATTTGTACTGGACTGCACTTCAGGATGCTTTCCTGGCATTTTTGTGTGGCTTTTAATTTAATCTGCAATTTACAATTTCTGTTTTTACATTAATTTATTGTACTCTCCTAATTTTGATAAAAAAAATCTGCAAGTCAGTTGTGCTCTGCCTCATCTGCTTGTGTATTAGTCTCGCTGCCATTCTGATGTCTTCTGATTTTTGTCAAATGCAGTGAAAATTGTATGCATCAATCATTATTTTATTTTTTCATCTTTACAGACACTGATGCATTGGAAAAGCCTCGTGCCCTGTTGAGATATCCCCATATGAAGAGCAAAGAGGGGCTGAGAGCCGACCAATACCCAAGCACTCTTTCCTAGCACATTTTACCTCCACTCCAGCACCAGATCTGACTGTGTATACATGCATAAGACAGTGAGTGTGCTCCTGCAGGCCTCTTGTTGTCTGGTCAGAGATCCTTCTCTAGGGTGCAATACTAAGTTCACAGGTCAAAGTTGAAAGAACCTGCTCTTTTTCTTCCAGTTTATAACAGCTGATGGAAAACAAGGTGCTGCTTTTTTATTTTCATAAATAATTTTATACAAGTAAGAGAGGTGAGTAGACATTTATGAAAGCCTGTACGTATGTATATATTGTATTATCAAATGTTTGGTTATACATTTGCATCTTATATGTTTGTGTTGTTGGTCTTTGTCAGATATTTGGCTGTTTTTCTTTTATTGCTTTTTGTATGGGTCACCAGCAACAAATTAAAGTTCAGACTCTTGACTCATGATTTGTTATTAAGTTGAGTTCAAATGAATTCAACAGGCCCTTTATGTTGAAAAATCATCCTGTCTCCACCCATGTTGGCATAAACATAAACATCTCTGCCTTTTTTACTTTTAATTTTAGCTTTTTACCTTTTTTTTTTTTTTACTTTGCTCATGCATCACTATGAATCACTGTTTTTGGTTTTAGCTCATTTACACCCGTCATCAGTAAAGCTTTGGTAATATTTCTTATGTTGATTTGCACAATGCTGCTTCCGATCTGAAAGTATTTATAAGAGACAAAACCCTTGAAAACACATCCTAAGACCTCCAAAGCACAAATAAGCGACTGAACATTTTCTTGTTAGTGTTTTTTGATTTTTTGTTATTGCTCTTATTTAAACCAGGCTATTGTCTGTTATTTAGCACAACTATAACATGAAGTTTTGGTTTGGTTCACTCTCAAATGGTAGCTTCTGTACAGTTTTTATTCAGAACTTATGAACTGGCATTTTTTTCTTTCTGTGAGAATATAATAACACTCAGGTGTTGAAGATCTTACCTTCATGGTAAGGTGGTTTCAACTTACCTGTATACATACTGTAAATTAATCTGCTTGAAAATTGACCAATGAATAACAAACTTGAGACCAGCACACAACCCCACAGCAATGTAAGAAATAAATTAAGACATATTTTTTTTCCTGTACAACACATCATTCAAAGGTATATGGCCAAGTCCAATGGTGTTCTGTGCGTATTGTAGCACCCTGTCTTTCTGTGTGAATGCTTAGTGTAGTATGTGTGGGTATCATGTAGAAGCTGCTTTGTGTGCATGAAGTAACATTGTCTGCAGCCCTTTCCTCTGTCCTAGCAATCTTGGAAGTGGGCTTATAGAATTTGTTACCATGGCAACCTCTGTGTTGTTTTTGATGGGACACCATTTGATGACGTACTGCACCTTGCTGCTTTCTAGCACAGTGCCAATGTTTCAAGTGCAGAGACTGCTTCTGTCACCATCTGAAGATTCAGTAAACAGTGGAGCCTTGCCCAAGTCTTACCTTATGCTGTTTTAGGTTGACTGAAATGGGCTTGTGGAGTTGCATGATAACCCTGTGTTTCTATTGATGTGTTTTACAATTTATTTCTTTTCTCCTCAGTCTAGTCTACCTATGTGCTCAAATGGGTTTACTATGAATAGCTTTACAAGTTAGGACCTTGGTGTCCTAATTGTGTAAGATGCATAATGATGTGAATTTTATAAAGTATATAATATAAATATATAAATGTATTTTTTATTAAAAACACATTTTTTTAAAATCTTTTTCTATGAAAGTGTCTTAATATTTTCTTTCTTCCTCTTGCACTTGCAGAATCCCAGATTGACTGAAGATCTCATAGTTTTTCTACATTGAGGTCATCATGTTTTAGTGTAGCTTTCGGGTCTCAGATTTTACATGTCACGCCATGGCTGCATTTTCAAACCAAGCTTTCTATTGATTACATGGGCAGCTATCTACATAAACATTCTGATCAAATGAAGCCTAAAAATAACTGATTTGATTGAGATGCTCTCCAGAGGCAGAAACTTCCTTAACAGCTTCTCAAATGTAGCGGATGAATAGCTCCTCTCACATTTGCTATTAGAGATTTGAGTAGAAATGGGTGAATGAGACGCAGTGTAAATCGCTTTGAATACCGTTAAGGCTTAAAAAGGCGCTATATAAGTGCAGACCATTGACCATTTAAGGTAAGCATTTATCTAAGTGAACAACTTGATACTTCAATAAGCACAGAACATATGTGCCATACATAAATATTGTGTAAAATT
The DNA here is from genome assembly GCF_025860055.1 of Xyrauchen texanus. Taxonomy (NCBI): domain Eukaryota; kingdom Metazoa; phylum Chordata; class Actinopteri; order Cypriniformes; family Catostomidae; genus Xyrauchen; species Xyrauchen texanus. The sequence continues at coordinate 15,484,379 of NC_068284.1, read as the reverse complement.
ATAGAGTTTTATATATGATGTACAGTACTGTCAATTAACATCATACAAAGTCAAATAATCATAAAAAAAGAGCTAAATAAATCATTCACAACAGCACCAATTCTCTTTTACACAACTGGACACTGTTTTTCTTGGTTGTTGGCAGATAGGATGTTCCAAGCTTCTTGGATAATTCACCACAGTTCTTCTATTTAGCGTGTCTCAATTGCTTCTGTCTCTTCTTGTAATCCCAAACTGACTTGATGTTCAGTGGGGGGTCTCTATGGGGGTCATGCCATCTGTTGCAGGGCTCCCTTTTCTTCTATTCTATTTGCAAAATATATATTTCCTATTGACACACTAAAGCTGAAGATATAAATAACCATCTTAAAACAAATCAATTCAAGTCATGTCAAAATTTATTTCTATAGCACATTTAAAAGCAACTGAGTTGCACCAAAGTGCTGTACAATATAAAGTCTAGCATATAAAAAGAAAGCATTATTAGAAAACATGCAATGTAAAAAATATAAACACATTAAATACAATACAATCATAAAACTTCAATATAAACCCTTAAACTAATATTAATCAAAATCCAGAGGGATCAAATAAGATTTAAGAGCTGATTTAAAACTGGCTAGTGTAGGAGCAAACCTCACATTTACGGGCAGACTGTTCTAAAGTTTAGGTGCTGCAGCAGATTAGGCCCGACCACCCTTGGTTTTACAGTGACAACGTGGAACTGTTAAGAGAAGCTGATTACTAGACCTAAGTGCTCTTTGGGGAGAGTAAGGAATCAGATGGTCACGTATGTATTTTGGTGCGTGTATTGTGAAACATGTTATGTGCCTTAGACTTTTGCACAGTACTGTATATATGTTTTATAAATGTACTTTTTCCAGTACTAAAAACAAATATACAGTGAGGAAAATAAGTATTTGAACACCCTGCTATTTTGCAAGTTCTCCCACTTGGAAATCATGGAGGGGTCTGAAATTGTCATCGTAGGTGCATGTCCACTGTGAGAGACATAATCTAAAAAAAAAAATCCAGAAATCACAATGTATGATTTTTTAACTATTTATTTGTATGATACAGCTGCAAATAAGTATTTGAACACCTGTCTATCAGCTAGAATTCTGACCCTCAAAGACCTGTTAGTCTGCCTTTAAAATGTCCACCTCCCATTTATTATCCTAAATTAGATGCACCTGTTTGAGGTCGTTAGCTGCATAAAGACACCTGTCCACCCCATACAATCAGTAAGAATACAACTACTAACATGGCCAAGACCAAAGAGCTGTCCAAAGACACTAGAGACAAAATTGTACACCTCCACAAGGCTGGAAAGGGCTACGGGAAATTGCCAAGCAGCTTGGTGAAAAAAGGTCCACTGTTGGAGCAATCATTAGAAAATGGATGAAGCTAAACATGACTGTCAATCTCCCTCGGACTGGGGCTCCATGCAAGATCTCACCTCGTGGGGTCTCAATGATCCTAAGAAAGGTGAGAAATCAGCCCAGAACTACACGGTAGGAGCTGGTCAATGACCTGAAAAGAGCTGGGACCACCGTTTCCAAGGTTACTGTTGGTAATACACTAAGACGTCATGGTTTGAAATCATGCATGGCACGGAAGGTTCCCCTGCTTAAACCAGCACATGTCAAGGCCCGTCTTAAGTTTGCCAATGACCATTTGGATGATCCAGAGGAGTCATGGGAGAAAGTCATGTGGTCAGATGAGACCAAAATAGAACTTTTTGGTCATAATTCCACTAACCGTGTTTGGAGGAAGAAGAATGATGAGTACCATCCCAAGAACACCATCCCTTCTGTGAAGCATGGGGGTGGTAGCATCATGCTTTGGGGGTGTTTTTCTGCACATGGGACAGGGCTGACTGCACTGTATTTAGGAGAGGATGACCGGGGCCATGTATTGCGAGATTTTGGGGAACAACCTCCTTCCCTCAGTTAGAGCATTGAAGATGGGTCGAGGCTGGGTCTTCCAACATGACAATGACCCGAAGCACACAGCCAGGATAACCAAGGAGTGGCTCTGTAAGAAGCATATCAAGGTTCTGGCGTGGCCTAGCCAGTCTCCAGACCTAAACCCAATAGAGAATCTTTGGAGGGAGCTCAAACTCCGTGTTTCTCAGCGACAGCCCAGAAACCTGACTGATCTAGAGAAGATCTGTGTGGAGGAGTGGGCCAAAATCCCTCCTGCAGTGTGTGCAAACCTGGTGAAAAACTACAGGAAACGTTTGACCTCTGTAATTGCAAACAAAGGCTACTGTACCAAATATTAACATTGATTTTCTCAGGTGTTCAAATACTTATTTGCAGCTGTATCATACAAATAAATAGTTAAAAAATCATACATTGTGATTTCTGGATTTTTTTTTTTTAGATTATGTCTCTCACAGTGGACATGCACCTACGATGACAATTTCAGACCACACCATGATTTCTAAGTGGGAGAACTTGCAAAATAGCAGGGTGTTCAAATACTTATTTTCCTCACTGTATTTATAATATTTCTATTGGCCTCACCTGCTATATTCACAGAGTTCATCACAAAATATTAAAGTATTCCCTTATTGATGAAGAAAAAAAGATTGTCTATAACTGTTGATGTCATGATAAATTGAGTACACCCGGTTAATCGAGTCCCCGTGGGGGTAACCGTTTGTAATGACTAAGCAAAAAACATTGTTATCGTGATAGAATGTCATTGAACTTTAGTCTAACTGAAAAACACAAACAATGACACATCTTTAATTTCACAATCTATAACTTTTTTACAATTATGTGTAACTTATGGGTATAAATGTCATAAAATGTCATATTTACCATGTTATATCGAAATATATCATAAAACTATTTTAAAGAATTTTTACTCCGGCAGTGAATATAAGACACATTAATAAGTCCCTCAGCCCTATCTTTTTTTAATTCACTTGTCTACATCTTGCATCTCGACTGTGTGGATTTGTTTTCTCCTCTGTGTTCTACATGGATTATTGCATCAATCTCAAACCCCATTAATCTCAAACCCTCCCTACACAAGTACAACCATAACAACAACACAATTGTTGTAAGTCATGTCATACGCTCAAGTTATTTCTTCCTGCATTGCATGCCACATGTTTACTATAGCTTCTTCCATCAGCAGTGAGGGAATTACATGTGATAAATGTAAGGAATTAGTCAGGCTGATGGAGAAGGTTAATGAGTTAGACACATGCATCTGAATGCTAGTGGAGGTCCGTGAGATAGAAGCCAGTATATACTGTCTTGGGTACAGGTAGTACAGTGAGAAACACACACACTTTGTTTCCGGCTATAGAGCTCCCGCAACATGGCGTTTGGGTGACGTCTCGGCAGCATGCTCAGCAAAGTGACACCACTCTCCTATTCCTCTTAGGGTTTCCAATTGATTCTCTCCACTCAGTGATGCACCCACTGAGAATAATTTTGAAAGAGCTGTGATTATAGGTGGTTCTATTTTAAGGAACATGGAAATAGAGACTCCAGCCACCATTGTTAAATGGATTTCCGGGGCTTGAGCATCTGACATTAGATCAAATTTACAAGTGCTGGCTAATGCTAAATGTAGATTTTCTAAAATAGTTATTCATGTTGTCACTAAAAAAGGTCCGGCTTCGTCAGTCTGTGATCACTAAAGATAATGTTAAAGGTGTGTGAACTTGCAAAAACAATGTCATATGCTCTGGCCCCCTCCCTGCTTGTTATGGTGACGAGGTTTATAGTAGATTAGTGTCACTGAATGTCTGAGTGGTGTCTGGAGAATAGTATAGGATTTATAGAAAATTGGAAGAGTTTTTGGGGTAGACCTGACCTTCTAAAGAGAGACGAACTCTTCTTCCGTTCTCTTCTCTAATAATTTGGTTCATAGTCTTAATAGATATAGTATTTGACTAATTGGGGCCCAGGTCAGGAAGCAATCAAACTGGTTAATCTGAGCATCTGCTTGCTGCCTTGAGACGTCACATGGGTATTTTTGGAAAATATTGTTCGTCTTTTAATAATACTGACCCCTGATGTAGAGAGTGTGTTAATTGGTACAATAAATTACCAGGAAAGTAGAGATGATAATATTGATTTATAATTATGCTTAGCCTTTATAAAGATAGAAAAGTATCAACATTTGTGGAAACTTCAGAAAATTGTGCATCATGCATTAGAATGAGAACTATTTCTGGGTTAAAAGATACAAGAACTAAATCATTTTGGAACATTGTATCTCAAAAGGAGGACAATGTTGCCACCCATGTGCTACTTAAAGAAATAATTCACACAAAAATGAAAATTCTCTTATAATTTAATCACCCTCATGCCATGTCTATGACTTACTTTCTTTAGAACACACACTAAGATTTTTAGAAGAATATTTCAGTACATTTAGTGTAAAAAGTTGGACGCTCCAAAAAGTTAATAATAATAAAAGTAATCCATGTGACTCCAGTGGTTTAATCCATGACTTCAGAATTGGTTTGACAGGTGTGGTTTAGAAACGGATCAATATTTAAGAAATTCTTCTCTCTGCCTAGTGAAAAATGTGAATCACCAAAAACACAAGAAGAAAGTGAAATTTAAAGTGGAGATTCACTGAGCAGGGATGAGAATTAATAGTAAAAAGGAATTAAATATTGATCTGTTTCTCACCACATCTATCATATTGCTTCAGAAGACATGGATTAAACCACTTTTATGCTGATTTTTGGAGCTTCAATATTTTAGCACAGATTCACTTTCATTGTATGGACCAAAAGAGCCGAGATATTCTTCTAAAAACCTTAATTTGTGTTCTGCAAAAGAAAGAAAGTCATACACATCCAGGATGGCATCAGGTTGAGTAAATTATGAGAATTTTCATTTTTGGGTGAATTATTCTTTTATAAGTGTGATGTAGCCCCTGTACCAAACAACTTTTCCCATGCCTGCTCTACCTCCTCTATTGTGCAGCACATGACGTGCCAAGTGATCCTGCTTATTTAGCATTTTTTGGCATTCCTTGCATTTTTTTTAACACAACAATAATGCTCTGTCGACGTAAACTGATTTTAATGTAATTGTTTCATACATTATGATTTAAAATGGTGATCCGTGTATTGAAAATTACTTTTTAATCTTTTCATTTCTGTCATCATGTCTCCTTTTTATGTTTTGTAATAAGATCAATGTAATGTTTATCATAGATAAGTGATGTATTTTAAAAGCTGGCATACAGTGTTCATTATAATATGGCATATGTTTTGCAACTCAATACTCACTACTCATGAGTACTTTTAAATGAGCTACACTTTTACTTCTACTTGAGTATGATTTTTCAATAGTCTTTCCACCCCTGGCAATAACCTCAACCAAGTGTTTCTGGTAGCTGTGGATTAGACCTACACAATGTTCAGAAGGAATTTTGGACCATTGTTCTTTACAGAACTGCATCAGCTCAGCCATATTCTTAGGATGTCTGGTGTGAACGGCTCTCTTGAGGTCATTCCACAGTATCTCTATTCGGTTAAGGTCTGGGATCTGACTGAGCCACTCCAAAAGGTGGATTTTCTTTATTTTTAAGCCATTCTGTAGTGGATTTACTTCGATGTTTAGGGTCATTGTCCTGCTGCATTACACAACTTCTGCTGAGCTTCAGCTGGCAATTTGGGAATTACATTTTCCATCTGACGGCAAGTTGTCCAGGCCCTGAGGCAGCAAAGCACTTCACCTAAAAGTACTTCTTTGTTGGGATGATGTTTTCATGTTTGTATTCTGTGCCCTTTTTACACCATACGTAGTGCTGCGTGTTATTCCCAAACAATTCAACAGTAGTTTCACTTGTACACAAAACATTTTCCCAATAGCACTGTGAAGTGTCAATGTTGTCTTTGGCAAACTTCAGGCTTGCAGCAATGCTTTTGTTGGAAAGCAGCAGCTTCCTTCGTGGTGTCCTGCCATGGTCACCATACCTTTCACCATGCCCGTATAGTAGACTCATGAACAGAGATGTTAACCAGTTCCAATGATTCCTTCAAGTCTTTAGCTGTCACTTTTTTTTACCTCTTTGAGCATTCTGCAGTGTGGCCTTTGTCATCTTGGCTAAAAAGACAATTCTATGGAGAGTAGCCACAGTACTACATCATCACGATTTATAACTTTGTGACCCTTTCCAGCTTTATGCAAAGCAACAAAACAGTGCTTTTTATAAGTCAAAGTATCTTTAACCTACACCCCCAATCTCGTATTATTATTGGGTTGCCAGGTTTGCCAACTCCTGACTCTAATTAGCTTTTGTTGATAACATTAGCCTAGGGGATTGCATACTTATTCCAACCTAAACTGAATATTTGAATGATGTATGTATAAGAACAATACAATAATTTGGGTGCTATTAGTTAAAACAGATTTTGTTTGTTCATAATTGTAATTTATGTCATTTTTATTTTAAGACAAATTTATACATAAATATAGGTCATTCCAAAGGGTTCACTACATTTTCTTGCCACTGTATCACAGACATCTTCCATGATTGCTGAAGCGATGTACTTAATGCATAGGTGCTATATAAATATATTATTTGTTGAATGGCCAAAGTTTTTCAAGTTTCATATGTGCTGTATTGCGTTAGTTCTATAGAAGTTGTTAAATGAGCTTAGCTTGTGACAAAAAGGTTAATCCGTAACCTGGTTCCATCTGTAAACAGTGGTTTCTGTCACCGTTGTGCCTTAATGCTCAGTTTCTTCAAGACTATGTGACCTTTGAATGACATTAATGAGAAGAAAACAAAGGGTTTGCAATGACAGCTCAAGACATTTTTGGCATTTCTGTATAATCCCCCAAGTAAAAAGCCCATATCATTTTACCCAAGTTGTTCAAGCAATTTATTTACAAAAAATAAAATAATTAATGTGTCTGTTGCCATTTCAGTAAACAGTTCTTTTTGTAAGATATTACGTTTTATGAGGAGCTTATTTATTTTAGTTTTTCTTTGTTAATATGATTGAAAGTTATTTTAAGAAGCAGGTTAAATTTAACCTCCACCATGCTTCAAAGTAAAATGAGAGCATACTGTACAACAGCATTGAAATTCCAGTTGCATCTATGTCTAACATGAGGCAGGCATTGATACAAGTGATCAGAAAATATATTATTTTGCCACTGGAGCCAATAACTAATTAGTATGCATTTATTCTCAACATTTTATTCTGCAGAATGCACTGGTGTCATTTTTAATTGCCTTGAGAGAACCAAGCCATAAATTCAGCTTCAAAAGTTCCGTAAGTGAACATTCACCCACAACGCACTTTACATAGTTGAGTGTATGTAGGTTATTAAGTGAAGTTGTTAAAAAAATATCCTTATTGTTACTCAGAAAGCTCCTTTCTAATGATTGCGTTTGTTAGTGTGGCTAAGGCTATCCATTATAGACCCATTTTGTGACAGATGTGGTGTGGAGTGGCTATGTGTGATATTGTTTTGTAGGCATTATTTCTTATTTTAGACATTGCTTACCTTACATTCATGTAAGCTATGAAAACTGAAATACACAATTGTTTACTCACTTTTTTTCAATAGCCTTAGGTGAAATTTTGCAATTGTGCTCTCTCAACATCAGCAACAAGAAGTCCAAAGAACCAAAGGTTAGTTGTTTAAAACCCACATATCTTGGGTGGTTTGATAAGTTGTGCCACTGGCGTCAAAATAAGTTTTACATAACATGTAGAAATTTGCAAGTGATGTTAAGTCTTTCTGAAGTCATTCTATAAATCGTAATATTATGGTGTCATAACAATTAGCCATAATAATTCAAAATCTTATAGCAGGATCCAACATAGTATCATGACAGCTATGACAAAATCACAAGACATTGTATGACTTGTATTCCTATAGAGAGCAACCAATTAACAAACAAAATGTATAATTGATACAATACAGGCATCAAAATTTAACTAGTCTACTATCCAACACTTTATTTGAAGAAAGGAACTGTCTGCGAACAAATTTGTTTACTCATTCCATATTAATTTGTGCAATATAAATGACTGTTTACTGTTAAATGACTGTACCATGAAAGTTATTTCTTTCATGGTACAGAAAGTTATTACTGTAAAATCCTGGTTAGGTTAGGGTGAAGACTTAGAAACATCGTTCTTTGGTTTGTTTATTTTAGAATAACACTTTTCTTATGATTTTGCCATCTTGTACTATTATTATGGCTTGTCATGAGAAGGATGGCAGGATCCCATTAGCAGGGCTTATTTAAAAGTGAACTCTTAAAAAACTTTCACTATGCAGCTTTCTCTCCTGTTGTTTTTCTATTCCCTTATGTTACCCGGTCTATTGATGGTGAGTGATTGCTGGGCGGTTTCACAGACTGATTGCAGAGCGGGTGGCGAGGACAGAACCGTTTGACTGTGAAATGCACTTTGGAGAGATCATACTTTAAACACAACTGCACTCTCAGACTCAGAGCTTGATGTGTAGATTAACAGTTACTGCCACACACATTTCAACAACACATTGGACCATAGCAACAGCAGGTAGTTCACACAGAGGTCAACTCTATGTTCCTTTGCTTTGCTTTATTTCCCTGCTTCACTCACTCTAACCGTTCAATTAGTCTTTCCTAAAGCTGCACTGTGGAACTTTGTGCTCTCCAGCTCAATCTGTGGTTGAAGCAGCTTGCAGAAGAACACTTATCGTGAGTTGTGTTTCGGCACCATTTATCTGCGGGGAGGAATATCATGGTTTGAAGATACCTGGATATCGCCAGTGATCACGGAGTACACCCGTTAACAGTATATTTAAATATGATTATGCCAGTGTTTTATCTGCTATTAATATTTGTTTTGTTCCATTTAACTTGTATGGTTGATACAAGTTAAATGGAAGACTTTATTATTTTTATATTATATCGTACAGCCTCAGTTGATAATGCAAGTGAACCGTAATACTACATTAGTTTGTCTATGCACTGCACACAACAACACCGTAAATTAAAAACATAAAACGACTATTCAGTAATGATGGGGATAAATATATACTTTATTAAAGATTCAAATAATATGCAGAAATATGCAACATAACAATTACAATAATAAGTTCCATTAATCATTTCTTTAGCAGTAAATTTGTTCTAGAGAGATGGTTATACGCTTGACAAATTCATATATAAATTACTGTGCAATGAAATCGGTACATTATAAACAACTTGAGACGATTATACATAACTACCTTGTAGTAACTTGTACCGATAGTGGCTTTTAAACAGATTTTTAAACAAACTATCTGCTGGACATTGTAAATGGAAAAACTTGTGCAGTTCTGCGACTAGGGTAAAATAAATGAGAAATCAGCGGCACACACACAATTAGAGAACCTCAAAACTACAGCAATGTAATAAAATACTCAGATGGCAATAATATTTGTAAACATGTTACAGTAACTTCTATGGAAAGCATAGATACATACACCGCGGTTGGTTAACACACGGGTAATGTTTGATTAATAAAACTTTTAAGGGATAGTTCAGCCAAGAATGAAATTTCTCTAATTCTTGTTACTCACTTTAATTCTGCCTAATATATTACTTTTACTTTAGAAAGAAAGTCTTATGGGTTTGGAACAACTTGAGGGTGAGCAAATGATGACAGTTTTGGTGGACTATCCCTTTTGGTCAATTCTCTTTATCTTTACAATCTCTGATTGTCTATTTCTGTTTTCATTCTGTTGGCATTTTATTGTCTTCTCTGTATCAGTGAGTGTAAAGGTGACCTCAGGTGTTTAAGATGTGGTTTGATATTCAAGCAATTAAGACTTGCTACCTTGAAGTAAAATGTAAGCGCACAGATTTGTCCATAAATAATTCTGAGCTTGCCTGCTTGTCTGTTCCTGCCGTGCAATGCTAGTAGCTCATCAGTTGTTGCTGTTGATAATGCTGTATTCCTGCGGGCTCAGGTGCTGCGTTTACTGTCTTTTGAGAGAATGTTTTGTACCTCATTTCCTGTGCATCAGCTCATCGGTTCTGCTCAGTGTGTGTGTTTGTGTGAATGTGCATAGCTATTTTTGGGAACACATACTATAATTAGCTTTATATAAAAACAATAGATGTCTTTAGAATGTATTCATTTAGGTAGCTAAGTGTGTGTGATGGTCAAAGTTTTACTTACATGGTAGAAAAAAATTAATAAATCAAAAAGTCCCCACAAGGATAGTAAACCTTGAAATCAGTTACTCTGTGGGCATAAGAAAAACAGCTTAATAAACATATTAATATCTTAATGAAAATCTTGTGTGAGAGTTAGTTTTCAGGCGAGACAGACCTACTGTGAGCTCCGAGGTTGTTAATCGATGGTATATGCTTCCGTTAAAGCCATCAGTCCATGTTATTTAAACTAATATGTGTAAACTCTGGTACATGTTTTGACTGCCATCAGCAATTTGTCACACTCAAATTTATAAGCTCCCCTTTCACACATACTGCAATTGAAAAAAACACTCTAATTATTCAGTATATGGATGTATATTTTTACAATCTTATCATGAACAAATGTTTTTTTTTTCAAAGTAGATTTTTACCATGTAATTCTGGTTCTGTTTGGCCTTTTAAAAAGTATTATTTCTTTTCACTAGATGGCAGAAGTACTAGAGATGTTTTTTTCCTTTAACACCTTAGGTCACAAAATGCCTATCTGAAATGTAGGTGGTGCCCTAATGCATTTGATCATTCACAGATGTGCTCGTCCATAGATATTCAGTCTAATTTTCAGTTCATGCACCACCCCACTGTTTCATTGAATATCTCACCTTCTGACTAGAACCTCAATCTAGGTGTCATTATACTCCCCTTTGCAATGATAAAGATTTTTATCATTTTATCACCAATAGTCAATAGTTGTTTAGCATGCTTTTCATGCTGGAATGCACATTTTGTTCTTGATATCTTAGATTTAACATTGGATTTATAACCAAATCAAGCTCACAGACTAGTAAAACATGGCCCATTTTGTAGAAACCTTCCTAAGGTAAAGGCAGATATAAAGTTTTTAGCTGTTTGGGGCTTACATCTGCGTTGATGATTTTATTTGATCTCTTAAAGAAATCATATTTCACTGTGTTATTAGGTTAACAAAATAAACTTACTATACAGTCAAATTCCTGAGAGCATATTTTACTTGTCTATTTATAAGACTTTTATATTCACATTGATATTTTTGCTAGGTGTGATATTTTTCCAGTTCATCCATAACACCAGGCAATCTCAGCGGCACATCACCTTAAACGTCTCATTAAGAAGTTTCAAATGTTTTGGGTTGTTTTGTGGTCTGATTAATTACAAAACTTCTATGATGATCACGTCTGTATGAATGTAAGAGCTGCTTTTAACTCATGAAGAGCACACGGAAAGTGAAAGCAACCATGGCAGTGTTTATGACTAATGTTTACATTGTAGTCTGCCGGTGTGAATAAAGTCTGTGCTTCATAATTACACTTACACTGGAGGACAGATTATATCACAGCAGGTGCTCTTAAGGTCAGATTCTATAATATCAAACTGATAATGTGGATTTAGATTTTAATTATGATAGTTAAGATGCAATTGTGAATTCTTTGGGATGTGCTGGAGAAGACTTTACGTAGTGGTTTGACTCTCCCGTTATCTATACAAGACAAAAAATGTATGCAACTCTGGATGGAAATAAATGTTGTGACGTTGCATAAGGTTATCAAAACAATGCCACAAAGAATGCGTGCCGTAATCAAAGCTATAGGCAGTGCAACAAATTATTGGAGCATGCAACTTTTTTTTGGCCAGGCAGTGTATTGTCAAATTTGTGAGTTTAGCTCAGTTATGTCTCGTTCCTCTTGGCTATGAGCGGATGTGATGGATGCTCCTCAGAGGGCTGTTTCAATTAAAAAAAGTTTACTAAATCTATTGTCTCATAGTGTTGCATGAGATTGGAAGGCTTTAGTTGTATTGTTTTATCTGGAGCAGACCATCTGAGGGCCACATAATTATAACTCAGTCTTAAATGTTCTGCCTGTACAGTAAGAGGAAACATAAATTGGCGGTCTGAGATTTTCTGTGGGATCAGGAGGTTTGTGCAGGTGCACCTGTGCTGGTTTGGTTTGTGCAATATTTTATCCTCTGCTTTTATGAATGTCATGAAATAAAAACTGCAATAACAAGAAGAAAAAAAAAACATTCCTTAAAGCTACACTATGTTTGATTTCAGAATTTCATTCATGAGCAAGTACACCAACAATCCATCTTCCAACCCATATTTTTGCCTTACTCAGATTCAGTACAGTAAGCCTATAATACAGATTTATATTTTAGAGCTATCTGGACGGATTTGGCAGGATATAATCCTTATATCTAATGTCATTGTTGCCTAACTGTTTTCAGTAAGTCAAAACAACAGCGGAAAATATGCCACTTACCTGCTCATTAGACATATTTTTGGATATCTGTCTTTATCTTCATTTTGTTATTTTATACAAAAAATATTTAGGGGAGGGGGCGAGTTTTGTTGACGTTAGTGACATTCACTCTGATAAGACGATCACCTGTAACCATGGTTACACCGGTACACTACAAACCATCAGATTCATCCAAGTAGAAGAGCAGAGTCGAAGCCCAACTCACGTAATTAACAAAACTATGTTCCTCATAACCTGCAATTTTATGCTTCAACTGCTAGAGGGCCAAAAGTTACATAGTGTAGATTTAAAGATGCCATATGAGATTTCAGGTAGTCCTGCCCCAAACTCATACCATTGGTCAAACCAAAGTTGCTGTTGAACAACTTAAAAAGAGAAGTGTTTTGCCACAGTGTTTAATCTAAAAACAAAGTACTGTAATCTACTAAAGTTACACATAGCACTTACAATGGCTATATGAATATAAAATGTTTCAAATCTCTGTAAGACAACAAAAATCTCATGTCTGCTCTGATCACACCTTCTGTCCCAAGTAGCCATAAACTGTATATCAGCCCTGTCCCAAATGGCACCCTACGGCCTTGCTGTCCTCCTCCGAGTCCAGACTCCAGTGATGCAAGCGTGTGCATACTGATGGGAAACTAGTCAGCATGTCCATGAGAGTGCATGAGTTCTAAAAGCGTGCATTCAGGACAGACTTCATGATGCATTATTTATACATTGTTTCTCTCACACACACAAATATATATATATATATATATATATATATATATATATATATATATATATATATATATATATATATATGATATATTAGTGCAAAAGAGGCACTTGTGAGCATCCTTTTGAGTGCTAAAATAACAAATGGGACACTCTAGTATCTTGTGGACTAAGCAGGGACTCAGAAATTAAGGCAGAGATCTCAGCTTTCCAGTGAATTTTCCAATGACAATTAGATTAAGCTTCTAGTCCACTCAGAGGCCGACATATCTGATAAGACAGTGGGGAAGTTGCATGGGATCACAAAATAGACTGAATGGCTATAGATGAGCACAGCTGCGTTAGAGCACCATCTGTATTTCTGATCTGTATATTGTTATGGAAAGTGACAGAGGAAGATTTATTTTTCCTTGTACTTGCTGCCATCAAGTGGAATAAACTAACACTTTTTGCAGGGACAAAGAGCAAACAAAGCATTAATTAAAGACTTTCAAAGACAGAATAAAAAAAATCATGTTCACCATAATATTGTAAACATAAAATTATTAATTAATAATTATAATCTATTATTCTTTTTTTTTTATTTTTTATTATTATTATTATAAAAATGTTTTTTAAATTATTCAACTGTAGGTGTGAAAAATTGCAGCCAAAGAATACAGAAGTACCATAAGATGCATTGGATATCTTTTATCTGACCATTACTTCCAATAGTTGAGTTTCCCCACATGCCTCCCATGGTGCTGGAAACATGTTGTCCATTGATGTGGAAATCAAGTGTGATCAGAGCACTTCCTTCTCCCCTGCTGTGTGTTTAAAGTGGGTTGATGCCATTGACACCTACGCTGAAGAGATTTCACTGGAATTTTTGTATCGATCTGCCCTTTACACTTTGCCATGCACCATTACAGAATGACTTCTTTGGTGGATTCCTGAGTCTGGGAATTTGTGCACACCTGCAGGTTTTCCCACTTCACCTGATCTGCAGTGACTAAGAATACTCCAGGGACAGGACACAATGACAGACCTCTACCCACTCTGACTTGAAACTTCTCTCCCATCTCATGGGTTGCGTAATCGCTTGAACACCGTAGAGTGAACCCGCTCTGGTTTTGGAGCCCCATTTTCCATGCTTGTCTTACATTTCTAATTGACGACCATGAAGTTGGGATTAGGTGTCAGAATGTCCACTGAGATGCTGGAGTAATCTTGGTGGCCTATATGAGAGAGGTCTTCGGGGATGCCACTTATCTTTAAAGCCCCCTCTTTATATAACACTGAGACAGCTGAGGCTTCTGGTAATGACATCTTATCGACAAGTCCATCTTCTTCTAGATCCTTTGAAAATTGGCTGGAGTTCTATTGGACCTTCTGTAATGGGGATTGTGATTTGGGGTGATAATCATTACTTGTATTATTATTACCTTGATAGCCTGGCCATCATCCCGTGTCTGAGAGAAAGACACCAAGGGAAGTGTTTCCAAGGTTTAGGGAAGTTCATGATTATATACATGCCTTTAATAGGAATGACTTGTGCTGACTTTATATAAATTCTGCATATATCAAAAGAAAAATGTGCAGGATGGCCCAAACTCTGAGACATCATTGAAAATAATAGATTTTTATTTTCATTTAAACCTAGAAATATATAGACATTTTTTGGGTAACTAAACACTTTGAGTAAGAGATTATCCCACTTATTACACGGCTTCTTACAAGCTGAATAATTAAATCAACATTAAATATTGATTTGAGTTGAAATTACGTTATTATGTGAGAAGAAATAGCCTGCAAGAAACAGCTGAATTCCACATCCGGTTTGTGTCGGATTTCTGTAAGATGTTTATTTAGCAGAAATGTCCATCTTTAAGCTCAATATCCTGCTGTAGGGATGGGGGCGTGGCCATGTGTCTGTCTGTGGGAGAGGGAGCGGTAAGGCTCGTCACCTGGGTTATCTCTAACACCTGTCTCTTGCTATTGTGATGATGGAGGGAGACTCAAAAGCCGCACCAGCTCACCAGTGGAGAGAGAGAGAGAGAGAGATTGAGAGAGAGAAAGAGAGAGCACGAACCCGACACTTACATGGAGTGTTTCCATGAACTAACTGAGTGTTTAAAAAACATTTCTTTTGTGATCTGATTGAGTGTTTGAATCTACGTGAACAGACTGTATTCAGAATCTGAGGCCGAGAAATAAAAGTCTTGCCTGTACTGCTTCATAACCTCCTGACTCCTCCATTGCCCAAGAGAACAAAATTGTTACACCTGCTTATTATACGATTTTCCAAATAAATAAATAAATGAACATTCAGTATTGCTTTGATTTGAACTAATTTTTATAAGCTTATTTTTAGAGATCGCAGAGTGATACGAGAACAAAGAAAGATGACTCGCAATACCCAGATGACTAGTGAAACATCTTTTTATCCCAGGATGTGAGGTCGTTTTTTAGAAATAACAGAACGCCAGATGGAACGAATTGGCCTATCATAATAGAGTATTCAAGTGAGCAATGTAATAACATTAGTTAAGCCCATACAGAAATTATTATTATTTATGGCTATATATGAACATATAGTATATAAAATTATAGTTCATATGTATATTTGGGCATATTAAAACTCATAAAACATTTTTATTCGGAAAAATATATGTTACACATACTATATGTAAAAATATAACTTTTTGTAGTATTTTGAATTGAATGATGCATATGGTAAATTAGGGCTGTGTCGATACAATTAAATATAGATATATCATGAAACTTTTTCTCTTGATTTTGTATTGATACTTTAGATTCATGTATCAATATTTGTATTCAACTACTAGTTTATTCAAATCATATTAACACACAATAAATTTGGCACACTGTTTCTTCCAAATCAATTTAATGAGCTCACCAAGAAAACAAAACTTGATGTTTCGAGCTATATGCTCTTCATCAGACATCAGTATATAACTGAAACATTCCCAAATCAATTGGAACTTAAATTGGAATTGATACATAATAGAAGCAAATTATGATATTGAGATGTATTGCAGTTTACACCACGCGTCTGTTGAATGCTTGATTTTGATTGGTTGATGGACGTTCTGTGCAGTTGTGTGCAGTTATTTTTCAAGGAAACGCATGACTATGAAGTAGTTCTAGGTCTTGACCGCATACATAATTCCATATTGCTTTGCCAAATTATTTCAAAAAGCTGTATAGGGCAAATAAACCAAAAAATAACCAAATAAAACAAAGACATGTTTCTTTGTTTTGTATTTAACCTTTGTCCGATGTACAAAGGTTAAGTACATCGGATAAGAATGACAAACAATGTCAATATGTCCTACATTTATTTCAAATTTGTTATGCTGATATAACTTTTAATGATGATTATTATTTATATTATTATTATTTTAAATTGATTAAATTGATAAAGCAGCATTCTGAGACTTTTGGACCTCACAGCATTTAAAATAAAAAATAAAAATCCTAAAAACAGTGAGATCACTGAATTATAATTTTATTATCATTATTTGTATAATATTTACAGTGTAGAAATTATTTGAATGCTAAATGCTGGGATTCCACAATAATGTTTCTGTAACAACTCTTCCATATTAGGTATAGATTTAGAAGCATGGGGCTATTCATTTGATTATTGGATCACACGGCACTCATTAAAGAAAAGGTGGGGGTTGGGAAACCTCTTGAATAAATACATTCCACCAATAACATCTACTGGGACTTCCTATTGTGGAAGACATAAAAAATGTGTCACTTCCATTCTAACTGACATCAAAGAACCAAAAGTCAATAAAGTTAGTCACCTTACCTCCAGTCAATTTGTTTAGCTCTTTTGCCCCATTTAACTCTCTTCTTGCACACATTATCTTCTTTAACTTGTTCTTGAGTATGTGTGCTTTCTGATTATAATGGCTGGAAAGTAGAGCTCTTTGTGTTAAATCTCTTTCTCTCTCTCTCTCTCTCTCTCTCTCTCTCTCTCTCTCTCAATCTCTCTCTCAGTCTCTCTCCATTTCTTTCCCTCTGGTCCTTTTTTCTGTTTTTTCCTTTTCTCCCCCTCTATTCAGATAAATAAATCAATGTTCTCTTTTTTGTAACTAATGCACTGGATGGCGACCAGAGTATTTTCCCTCTGTGGATGAAAAGATCATTGTCTGCCTGGCTGAGGTAGAAGATGAGGGAAGAAGAAGAGTCCCAAAACCGCAAGCTCTCTCTAAATAACCATTTGTGTCTTGCAAAGACCTATAAATCTAATGCTTTCCACCATTATTGCACATGTAATTGAAATAAAATATATATTTTTTCCACTCCTTGCTGAATGTCTCTTTTTAAATGTTGGATTATACATGCAGAAGAATTGAAACAACATGATTTGAATCTAGGATTTATCCTTTTAATCCTGGATTTCCCCGGCATCATAAAGTAACGGACCAAGCCTCAACTTCCTACTGAAGGCCTGTCTTTGGAAAATAAAAAAGACACTCTAAACAACCTAATTCAAAGCAAAAAGGGTCATGGGTCAGAAAAGCCCCTCTGCACGACCTCCTGAACTTCTACACAGAGTTAAAGCAGACTTTTCCTTGAAAGGTTTCCAAAAGACCATCAGATTTGCACGACTCGAATACTAACGCATATCATCTTAATCCAGGAACATTCTACACAAAGTCACAGTACTTTACCGATTTATCCTTCTAAAATGTACAGAATGCATTTAAATCCACGATTTATACAATACCTAGTCTTGCTAGGTAATTCTGACAATTGCTTTGAACTGTGGTAACTTGTATAACTGACAAATTTATGATTATAGCCTGATGAACCTCTTAAAATGTGTGTAACGTTTTATCCATGTTGCATAACCAAGGAATTAACCAGTATGATTTGTAACCAGGGATTTTCATGTTTTGTTAACTACAGGTAAAATATCCATGATTTTTTTTTTCATGTTTAGTATGTAAGCGTTCACTGGCGTATGCAGAGAAAGCTGATGACAACGAATATCATGTCTCTTGTACCATTCTCAAGATATAAAAGTTAATGATTAAATATGCACTATTTTTGAGCAGGAGATTTGTAATAATCTGAAACAAAGGACCATAAATTGGAAAAGACAGCCCAGTTGACCATGTGACTCTGAGATGTCACTTTTGATTGGCGCAGGACACCTTTGGGGATGCGTCCAATTTCAGTTCAAATGTGTCCAAACAGGAAGAACATGCTCTCTTCTCTCTTCGTCTCTTCTCTTCACTCAACTGGTCACTCCGCTGACAACCAGATCCATGCCATGTGAGGTTCAAGGAAGCTCGGGACTCAACGTCCCGAGAAAGCACATCACTCTCTACGGTTCACACACCCATGATAAGGCCAGAGAAAGCCAACCACAGCATTCATACAAACAATAACTAAATGATCTTACAGAGCTCCAAAACATCGACGGAACAAACTTTCGACCAAGCGCCAAGAACCAAGCAACACAAAGAACGCAAGGAAACACCGCAACATGCAAGTACATCTCCAATATTGTGCTCAAGGTGCTGGTGTATTGATCAAATAATTTGGGTAATCCGATAGGAATCGATGTAGACTCAAAGAAGGATAAATGGTTCTTAAGGCATTGTCAACAGACATTGATCATTTAGTTCACATTCTGGCACTCTGTTCACCAACCTGTCTCATGTATATATGTGTTAGATTAGATTTATGTTTAGAATAGTATAAATAATCTAAATAAATAATAGAATAAATAATCTCACTGTTTCTGAAAGATTTAGCTTCAAAGCTGTACTTAAATTTGTGTGATATTATTTTCAATAAGCCATGAGAAAATTATCACACCAACAAGTGAATAAATCATAATTCACTTATTAAAGCTAATTCCTTACAGTAGAAATTGTGAGCGGATATTACAATTTTAATGGTGGAGAATAATCTAGTTATTTGTCGTTTATCTAATTTATAATGGTTGTCAAATGCAAATGTATTTAGTTCATAGCTCACATATTTCGAGACTCTAAATTCCCTTACATATAATGGTGTGAGAATGAGGGCACTTTAAAGTTCCCTTCTAAATGTTGCATACCAAATATCTTACATAAATAACAATATTATTAAAATGTTTCTATTAAAAAGTTTTTCTTTTGAAAATGTTATATTAAAGTAAGTAACTTAAAATTAAATCTTAGCTGTCATTGTTTCAAAGAGGATTTTAGGATTATTGCAAGCAACCAAGCAAGCAACTTTATTTATATAGCACATTTTTAAACAACAGACGTTGCCCCAAAGTGCTTTACAGAATAATAACATGAAAATCATACAACAAAAAACAGACATACATTATTCAGAAGCTAAAGAAAATAAATAAGTTTTTAAATAAGACTTAAAAGTTGTAATCGATGGAGCTGATCTCACATGGAATGGGAGACTATTCCAAAGTTTGGGACCTACCACGGAAAAAGCACGATCTCCTTTTGATTTTAAATTACAACGAGGTACCTTTTAAAAGTCGTTGATCGGAGGACCTGAGAACTCTAAAAGGAGAGTAAGGAACTATAAGATCTCTGATGTACTGCGGGGCAAGGCCTGACAATGCCTTGTAAACAAACAAGAGAATTTTTAAATCAATCCTAAATTTGACCGGAAGCCAATGTAGGGATTGCAGTACCGGAGTAATATGTTCTCTCTTTTCTTTTCTATTGTCCTAGGATTAGAGTCTCTAAAATATAAAGAAAGGAGAGAACCTCAAGACCTGCCAAGTCTTACAAGGCAGTTACAAAGGCATAAATGAGTAAGATGCATTTTCATGATAAAGCATCCTTTTTTATTATCATTTGTCTTGAATATTGTGTAATTATTTCTTATTCACTTAACCGTAGAAGCAAAAAGGCAACAATAGAATAAGACATTAATTTCTTGGTAAGACAATTATCTATTGGTCTATACGTTAAGTTATGGTTTTGTGCAGTTTTTCCCAACGTTGTATAATAATATAACGTTATTTTCAGAAATAAACATCATTGGTTTTTTTTAGATTGCGTTGTAATTGTGTTATAATTTTTGCAATATAAAAAATTATTATAACGTTGTATGCAACAACTGGCCTTTATCAAGACATCTGTCATCTGTTACCTTTATTCACACACTCTGAATGACCCAGTTAATAAGAATATGAAACACAGACTGAAAAACACTCTGTCCTTTTCAAGACAGTAAATTAGGTCACATAAAACACACTGCACCTCTGTTTCCATTCCAGTGCCTCCTAAAATCTGCCTAGAAAGTTGGAATCTTTTTAACAAGAGCAATCGGATACAGTTTAATCTACACTGTTTTTGTTGCTTTTACATTACACATATTTTGACTTTGATTAAATATAATGGCATTAACAACTTATTCCATGTTTTGAGGACATAAAGGAATATTCAGCAGTGGTTATGACAAAAGCTTGCACTTTTTTTTTTTTACTTATTTAACATGTCAGAATGTCAAGAACACAGAAAAGAACTAGAATGTTATACATTTAAAATACTTGTATTTTTGTATTTTTTTTTACGAAACAATAACTACGACTTTCATATGTCACGGATGTTTTCACAAACTGACGCTTTGTCAACCATCATTGATAAAACCACACTGAAACTGCTTTGCTTTGACATTTACCTCTTTTCACATGGCACCCCGGCTTCAGTCATAACAACGAATGACCTTTAGCGGGACAAGGGCTGCCTCTGCGACTTTCGTAAATATGTGAGGTGACAGGGACAGACCGAAAGGGGAGGATCTTGTACTGATATATCCGGCCCTCAAAAGCGAACTGCAGAAAGCGTCTGTGCCGAGGTAAAATAGAGACATGGAAGTATGCGTACATCAGGTCTACTGCTGCGAATCAATCTTGATGCCGAACGCATGACAGAATGCGCTTCTGAGTCAGCATTTTGAACGGGAGTCTGTGCAGGGACCGATTCAGCACTCACAGGTCCAAGATTGGCAGCAACCCACTGCCTTTCTTTGGCACGATGAAGTAGGGGCTGTAAAACTTCTCCATCTCGGCTGGAGGGACAGGCTCTATCACGTCTTTCTGCAGAAGGATCATGATCTCCACAACAAGGGCAGCGGCGGGTGCTGGGCGAACTACATCGCATAAACGAGTCTGATCGTCCTGGCCAACCAGCGTGATGGGTTGGAGAGTGCTAGCCACATCTCCAAACTCTGAGTGAGGGGCACCAAGGGGACAATCGTGTTTAACATACCTGCGAGTGGGGCCTCGAGTCGGGGAGAAGTAGGTACCGCCACGTCGAGTAGCCTTGCATCCCGAGCTCATGGCTGTGCTGAGGGACACATCAAAGCACTTATTTTGCTCTGCATACCCACCATAGGACCGGTCAGCGACGGGGGTGGAGGCCGAGCACCCTCGTGGCTCGTCACGACCTCCTGGCCATGGGTATGTGTGTGCCACGGCCGGGTGCACGAAGGAGGGGAGCCCGCGTTTGAAGTGTCCTGGCCACGAGTGTTTGATGTACGCCGATCGTGACAACGACGGTAGATGGTGCCCTCCGTCTGTTTCTTCACCGCTGAGAACTGCTGGGCAAAGTCCTCAATGGTGTCACCAAATAGGCCGATCTGGGAGATGGAAGCATCAAGAAAGCAGACCTTGTCGGCATCCTTCATCTCAAACAGATTAAGCTATAGGTGGTGCTCCTGAACCACAAAGGTGGACATTGCTTGCCAGAGAGCCCGCGCCATGCCCTTCATCGCCCGGAGGGTGAAATCGTTGCAGAGCGCAGCTCCTGCATCAATCCCGGATCAGGACTACCCACGTGCATCTCTTTCAATGTCTTGGCCTAGTGTACTTGTAGGAGAGCCATGGCATGCAGGGCAGAGACAGCCTGTTCAGCAGCACTGTAAGCTTTGGCCACCAGAGATGATGAAACTTACAGGCCCTGGACAGGAGTCTCAGGCAATTCCGCACAAGTGCACCGCAACCGCCTTAACCACCTGAGGAATCTCCGTATACCTCCTGGCTGCCCCACCGTCGAGGGTAGTGAGAGCGGAGGAACCCATAAATCGGGTCTGGGCAGTAAAAGGTGCCCTGCCATGACTTTGTGAGTTCCTCGTGCACCTCTGGAAAGAATTGAACCGGGGTGGGGCGAGGTGTGGCCGTGAGTGGCGCTCCGAATCCAGGAACCAGTCGTCAAGCCGCGAGGGCTCAGAGCAGGCTGCAATCAAGGGCTCATCCTGCTCTCGAGCCCCAATGAGAAATTAACTCGCATCTGAGGTGAGCTGCCTGTCTCATCCCAGCACTCGACCAGGGCAAACGAGCGTATTAGGCAATGGGAGGTCCATGGGGGATTACCCTGCATAACCACTCCCATAGGGGTCCCCAATTCTCCCCCAGCACAAACCATCCTGGCCTCGTACCCATAGGTGCAAGGACCGGGGCGGGGAGCAGCAGGAATGGCTTTCCCCAGAAGAAGGAAAGCAGCGACCGCAATGTTGCCATGGTCATGTTCTTGCAGTGAGAACATGAATCATCCACGAATGCTGCCTCAACGTGAGTGTGGCCCAGCCACGAGAGACCGCGCTCGTGGCCATCTGGCATCTTTAAAAAGACGCTCTCTGTCATTGTGCACTCTTTTAGAAGGAAATATACTCTTGTTAGAATAAACTCGCTGCTCAACACTGCTCAGCTCCGAAGAAAAAATCTGAATGAGTTGTTGCAAGCAATCTCCTTTTATACCTGTATGTCCGGGGGAGTGGCATGAAAATTCCACTCGTCAATTGCCATTGGCCTTTTCTCAGAAAATAAAGAAGAGGTGTCTGGGGCTCCCAAGAGTGATCCCTAGTGTCACTACATCGACAGATAGGGAGCCATGTATTCTGGAGCAATGCAATCACTTTGGGCGAGAAACAGATCACTAGCTCGCTATAAATCTCCACATTCACTTACACATTCTGAAAGTGAACACTAACACTAATACAGCTTCTTAACACATAGGCTATATTAAATCACTTCAGAATTATGGACTACTTTTATGCTGCCTTCATGTGATTTTTGGAACTTCAAAGTTCTGGTCATCATTCACTTGCATTGAATGGACCTACAGTGCTGAAATAGTCTTCTAAAAATCTTAATTTGTGTTTAGCAGAAGAAAGTTATATGAGTTTGAGCATAAGGATACGTTTCCATGACAATGATGTACTAAAAACGGAAACGTTTTTGATTGTAAAGTAAGTATTGATTGTATCATGGAAAAAGTCTCTTCAGCTTGATTCAGCTCTGGGCTTAACATAACTTCCCTTGCAGCCCATTTTGCTACCTCATCAACATACTTCGAGTCTGTGTATATATCGATTGATTTAACTTTAGCCAAATGGCATGCTCTGATCAACGCAAACAACTCAGCAGCTTGTGCAGATTTATATGGGAGCGAATAATCTTCAATAATTCGATTTGGAAGTTCCATTACAGCTTAACCAAACAGGACCCATCAACGTTCCAATGGTTCCCCTCCTCCAGGGCGGATGATGAAACATCCGACCTGCATAAAGTCGATCAATGCAATCATGTGAAAGTCGGGGCGTGTACACCGGAGGTTGGTTTAATGGTCTGATTAGCAGTAGCCAATAAAATAACTTCATACCCCGATCAATGTTGCGCTGTCATGTGGTAATGTTGTGCATGATTGTGCATGATAGTTCCTACCTGGTGGGAGGTGTGCACAACTAATGGATGTGAGAGTACATTTTCTGCATGTTGTACCATCAATGCCGCAACAGCCACTGCTCACAAACATGCAGGGAGGTTTTGGCGACTGCCTCTAAAATTTTGACAAGTACGCCACTGGTCTATATGTTCCGCCATGGGACTGAGCGAGGATCGCTGCTGCTGTGCCTGTCGCCTCATGCACGTACAGATGAAAGGGTTCATCATGGTTTGGTAGTAATGTTCAATTCAGCAGTCCATTTGATAGGTTCCTCAGCCCTTGAGAGTGTTGCTTCTCTCAGGATGTTGTCATATAACGAGCAGTTTGGCACCCATGCTCGACAAAATTTCACTAAACCTAATAAGCTGTGCATTTGAGCCTTTGTTTTAGGGTGTTGGAAGGTATTAATCATCTTCACTCTGTTTGTGGAGAGACGTACTGTTCCTTTCTGTAGTTCATGACCCAGATTGATAGTTCAGTTCACCCATTGCATCTTTTCTTTTGATGTCTTGAAGCCAGCCTTCGCTAATGCATTGCACACAATAGTTGAAACGGTTGTGCATGACTTGATGTCCGGGCCGGAAAGCAGAATGTCGTCAGCATATTGCCATAGACAGGTGGCAGGTTGGTGTCCTTCAAAGTAGCGTGCACTACAGCAGAGAACACAGCAGGCGAGTCTCTAAATTCTGTTACTATTGGCCTCCGTATGTAAATGTGAACAGCGGCTGCATATCAGCCATGACTGACACTGAATTAACACAAATTATTAAAGATAAAATGAGTGTGTTCTGCTGGAATTTAGTTAATAGTAGTGCACACATCCGGCACCACTGGTGACAATGTCATTAATTTTCAAATCTTGTGTTAATTTCCATGTATTATTAGCTTTCTTTATAGGATTAATTGATGATTTATATGATGAGTGAATGTGTTTCAAAATACCTTGTTACAGGCAATGCTGTAACTTTCTTTGGAGAGTGGATACTGTTTGCAGTAGGCTATACTGGTAGGTTAGATCAGAGTTTTACAACATATGGTCTTACGTCAATAAAGCCCGCCTCATCTTTGTGGGCAGCCCATAGCGCTGGGTCGAGGTTGAGCATTTCCTGTTTCGCAGCAGAAGTGTTGTCAGACGTTGAGCTGCAAACTTCTCCGTAATGTCCTGTATACACAGACTGAAAATATACTGAGGGAAACAGCAATAGTAATCAGTTAGAATCAAAAGTTTTTTTTTTTTCAATTTTATGCATCGGATTACAGACGAGGTCTGGCAAAATCATGCATTTTAAACAAGTTTGTGTTATCTGGAGATGTTACGGGTAATTTCGGTGTCATATCACACTTCACAGGAATGCCATTCATTCCCACAGAGTTCAGTGTGCGTCCCGTAATAGACTCCTCATAGCAATGCGCCGTAAATTAACTTTTAGATGCCCCAGTTTCGATGATAAAGGTATGCGGTTTATATATAGTAATTCTTTGCATATAGCCAGTGTCTCTGACAATGTTATTGAAACGATTTTATATCCGTTTGGGCACTTGATTAAAGGAAATGCAGCTGTTGTATCTTTGCTCTTATTTTTCTTTGAATCTGAATTGAATACATCCGCGGCTGCGGCTGCAGTGAATGAGTTACCCTTAAATTGTCTTAAATCGGGATACAACAGTGCGCATGGTGTCTTTGGGTGGTTAGGGGTTAAAGCTTTGTTCACGACAATCTCATATTTAGGCGGCTAGTTTTGAAACAGAGACCGCTGCGTGCATTTGATTAGTCTCTTTTTGTTCAGGACCTATGTCCCAGAATAGTTGTATTTTCTTCCACACCTCATATGACTCTTTTATGTATTTATAATCCCACTGAGGGTCTTTTCACCCTTCTTAACCATAGATTTGGATTTACTCTTGAATTGATCTAACAATGTTTTTTCCTTTTTTTTTCTTCCTTTTTCCTTTCTCCTTTCTCTGACCACCCAGCCAAATTGCTGATATAGAGTTAATATATTAGAGTTAATATAGAGCCAAATTAAACTACGTTTTATTCAATCTCTCATCAGACAGGAATACCTGATACTTAAATCAGTCTTACCTGTCTGGAGAAATCCCGGACGAGCCCCCAAACTGTTAGATAATTTTGTCATCCAATGTATTTAATTTATTTGTTGATCTGCAATCCCCGTCTCGATACAGAAGAAAGAACTGACACAGACTCAATGGTATCAAATCCTTTCCTCTGCGTTTATTGCTTCAGCATTCTGCTATATGGTCCAGAAAATCACATTCCACTGGACCCCCACCAATGAAATAGTTCTTTACCTTATATGGGGGTGACATACATTCGAGGTAGTGTGAAACGTGAGAACAGAGACAAAAACACATTCCTTAGAACATCTTTGGAACAGGAAACAGTTGTAGCTACCCCCAACAAAAGAAGTGTAAAAGAGGCCTTCATTATTCCATATTACATCACCAGAGAAGTTGTTGAGAAGCATTATTTATTCCACAATAATTTACAACTCTTTTGGTGCCACTCTGTGGAGATTTCACCTGGAAACTGGTGATCACACATGCCCAAACATTCAACAACACTTCCAGCTTTTGCAACTGGGGCAGTGCCTCAAATTTTGGTAAGCACAGAGCAATTTCGACCTACTGCCACCGAATTCACAGTGAGATCAGCCTGCTAAAAAAAGCCACATAAAAGTAGGCAGTATGGAACAGTATGAAAGTGCGTGCCTGCGGCAGGTGCTGTGTGTGTGTGTGTGTGTGTGTGTGTGTGTCTTTTAAATAAGAGGGTACCAGGGGACTGATCTCAAGCACTGTGCTGGTCAGAGTTTAACATCCATCACACGCCACCCTGATCTTCAATATGGTAACCAACACTGTGTGTTTTAAAGGATGAATAAAGAAGGAAATAGAGGAGAGGAAGAAGAGATGAAGAGAGGAGTCGATGGGAAAAATATGGTCATGAGATTATAGAAGAAGAGGAGTGGTGGAGGTACGGAGAAGATAAATACTGCACAGGGGGAATGTAATCACTTTGAGTGAGAAACAGATCACTAGATCACTTTAAATCTCTTCATTCACTTTCACATTCTGAAAGTGAAAGTGGAATTTTAGAGTAAAAAAATGACTTAATTATCTGTTTCTCACTCATTCTAATATAGCTTCTGAACACGTACAGTATATTAAACCACTGGAGTACTATGGATTACTATGGAATGATATTCCGGACATTATTCAAAAGGAATTGCAAATTGTATTTGCAATTGCGTTTTCAATTTGTGGACGAATAAAATGTGACATAATCCAAACGCAATTGCAAATCGCGCATTACCGTTTGCATTTTCGTTTAAGCGAACGCATAGTGACTGCCAGATTTCAAATGGAAAAGCAAAGTCCGTTTGTAACTGTGTTTCCCATATCTTACGAGTTTTGGCCCTGTCATATTTAAATAGCAATTTCAATTACCACGTCTGCTTTTTCACTTTCTCAGCGTCGCTTATGTAGCCAGCCAAAACTCAAATGGAATACTAATTCCCTTAGTATTTCCATTGATGCCTTACATGGAAACCTGTCAATCAGGGTCAAGGGTGGGATTATGCTATGGGGCGTGTTTGTCTTGAGAAGTGACATCACTCACAGTCTATCAGGATCAATAATTAGCACTGCACTTTATTCATCTATAATCTCACACTGGACTGTCAACATATTCTCCTCAATATACTACTTCATATATATATATATATTTCATATACTCCTACTTATTGTATTGTATATTGTGTGTATTGTTTACTGTACATTGTATATAATTATTGTGTTGTGTAAGTATGTGTACATTTGATATGTAAATTGTGTTGTGTAAGTATGTTGTTTATTGTAATTGGTATATGTCTCGTCACTGTCATGACTGCTATGTTGCTCGGAACTGCACACAAGAATTTCACCTACTGTTGCACTTGTGTACATGGTAGTGTGACAATAAAGTGATTTGATTTGATAAACCGGCGTCTGTTCAGGGCATCACCTCTTGACCGTCGACTGTGAGTGGCGTCACTTGCCAAGACAAACACGCTCCATAGCATAATCCCACCCTTGACCCTGATTGACAGGTTTCTGTGTAAGGCATCGGAAATGGAAATACTAAGGGAATTAGTATTCCATTTGAGTATTAGAAAATCAGTTATTTTGAATTCTTATAATAAAGGTGGCTTAAATTTCATTGATTTTGATTCTCTTAACAATACCTTAAAAATTAATTGGCTTAAACGTTTCCTTCACAATCAATCTTCTATTTGGAGTATAATCCCAAGATATATTTTTTTCTCAATTAGGAGGTATACATTTTCTTTTAATGTGCAATTATTGAATTAGAAAACTTCCTGTCAAACTTTCCAATTATCATCAGCAGATGCTTATGGCTTGGAAACTTATTTACAAGCATAATTTCTCGACACAATTTTTTAATTTGGAACAACTGTAATATTCTTCATAAGAGGAAATCTTTATTTCTTGAAAACTGGTTCAATAATGGGGTGATATTAGTAAACCAGCTATTTGATAGTGAAGGTAATTTATTAAATTATTCCGATTTTGTTTCAGGATACCAATTCCCAGTATCTAGTAAAGAATTTAATATAGTTTTCAAGGCCATCTCTTTGGAAATCTGTATGCTGTTTAGAAACAATAATAGTGCTACAGTGACTTCTGTTTCTCCCCTAGCCCTGAATCTACTGTGGTTGGTTCTATTTGTTTTTCAATACATAAATCCAATTATAAAATTAGGTCATTATTTTTGGACCCTGTTACTTCAATTCCTTCCTCCATTTCTTATTGGAATAACCTTTTGATGATATTAAATGGTCATATGTTTGGTCACTTCCTCAGAAATTCTTTCTAACTAATAAAGTTAAAGAAATATCCTATAAAATTATTCATAGATTTTATCCAGTTAAATACTTTTTTAAAGAAATTTTGAAATGATATTGATACTTCCTGCTCTTTTGTGAAGCCTCCTCTGAAACTGTTGATCATTTGTTTTGGGAATGTCTTTTTACTCAGTCTTTCTGGAACAATATTGATGCTCTGATTGTCCAAAAGGTTTTATGTAACTTTTCTTTATCATATAGACACATTCTTTTTGGATTTTATGTTAAAGACAAGAATCTAATTAATGCATGTTTTTGTATAAACCTTCTTTTATATATTTCAAAGTTTCATATCCATAAATGTAAATATATGAAAAGTAAACCCCACTTTAGCTTTTTCAAAGAAGAATTGAAGATGTATTTAAATACAATTTCAACTTCTGTTAACAAGAAAGCAATGAAAACATCCAGAATTGGTGCCATGTTTAATATTCTCTCTTAATGTTTTTTTCTTTTGTGCCCTCTTCTTCTTTTTTTTTTTTTCTTTCTTCTCTTATTCTCTTTTCTTTTTAGACTATTGTTGAATATATTTAAATTTCTTTCACATTTCCTCTCTTAATGTATTCTGAACCATAATTTCTCTTTTGTTTTGAAAGATTGTTTATATTTCTTGTATGTATCTTCTTGTTCTGTTTGTTAATATTGCAATAAAAAAAAAAAAAAAAGTATTCCATTTGAGTTTTGGCTGGCTACATACGCGACGCTGAGAAAGTGAAAAAGCAGACGTGGTAATTGAAATCGCTATTTAAATATGACAGGGCCAAAACTCGTAAGATATGGGAAACACAGTTGCAAACGGACTTTGCTTTTCCATTTGAAATCTGGCAGTCACTGTGCATTCGCTTAAACGAAAATGCAAACGGTAATGTGCGATTTGCAATTGCGTTTGGATTATGTCACATTTTATGCGTCCACAAATTGAAAATGCAATTGCAAATACAATTTGCAATTCCTTTTGAATAATGTCCGGAATATCATTCCATAGATTACTGTTATGCTGCCTTTATATGATTTTTGGAGCTTCAAATTTCTGGTCATCATTCACTTGCAATGTATGGACCTACAGAGCTGAAATATTCTTCTAAAAATCTTAATTTGTGTTCAGCAGAAGAAATTAAGTTATACGAGTTTGAGATAAGCATAAGTATAAACATGTTTTCCATTTCCTGTGACGTTACTAAAAGCATGTTACGCGAGCAATCTGAGACACAGGTTCAGGTCCCATGGAAACCAGGAAGTAATCACGTTCACATAATCAATGATGAGCATGATTCAGAGATTGCATTTTCCCTCTATGTTTACATTGTTACCTAGTGTGACCAACTACCTTGTGTACCTCTTAACTTGAGAAAAGGCTGCCTTTTCTCTCTCTATGTTTCTCGTCATTGAGCATAAAGCGGCTGGGGCTATCTTAACACTATGAAATGCGTCGGGGAAGGAGAACTTTTCCGTTCCTATTCTTTCAGGGGGATAAGACCCTGCGGAGACCACAACCTACCCACACTGGGGGGAGGTAACATGTGGCTAATACGTCACATGGGTTGTCAAGCCACACGTGGAAGAGGCGCGGTGGTAGGCATCCTCCTGATGAGGGAGGAGCTCTACAAACACAACAACCGGGGGCAGAGGGACTGTCCAAGGGAGACGTGGGTCCACCAACAGGGAGACCGTACCGTGAAAAATACGTCACAGGAAGTTGCCTGAAGAGGGAATTAGGCCTGTGGAGCCCTACCACAGTACAGAGCACTTGAGGCTCGTAGTGGGTCTGGCCGCAATTCGCAGGCCACCAGGCTAGGGAGGAAGAACATCCAGGAAGCAAGATCTTAATGGCTAACCTGGGAGAGAGAGCGCACTGGATCACTTTGTTGAAGGGCGCTAGGTGCAAGCGTAACACCCAGCCAGCTGTTCCGTATTACTGAGTTCTAACGGCTCGGACCTGACAAAACATGGGACGAGACCGACTCAACCCTGAGATTGTAGAATCTAACAAAGGTATTGGGTGTTGCCCAGCCCGCTGCTCTGCAGATGTCTGCTAGGGAGGTGCCATTGGCCAGTGCCCACGAGGATGCCACACTTCTCATCAAGTGTGCTCGATCCTGCAAGGGGGCCTGGGTCTGGTAGGCCAGGGAGATAGTGTCAACGACCTAGTGAGCTAACCTCTATTTGGAGATGGCGTTCACTTTCTGCCGTCCACCAAAGCAGACAAAGAGCTGCTCAGAACATCTAAAGCTATGCGTGCGTTCCAAATAGATATGCAAAGCACTTACCGGACACAGCAACTAAAAGGCCGGGTCTGCCTCCTCCCAGGGCAGCGCTTGCAGGTTCATGACCTGGTCCCTGAAGGGGTCATAGGAACCTTTGGCACATATCCCGGTCGTGGCCTTAGGATGACGTGAGTAATCTGCCGGACCAAACTCCAGGCAAGTGTCGCTGACAGAGAACACTTGCAGGTCCCCAACCCTCTTGATGGAACCTAGGGCTATCAGGAGGGGCATCTTCAAGGAGAGGGCCTTGAGCTCAACTGAGTCAAGTGGCTAGAAGGGGGTCTCTGAAGGCCCGAGAGGACCACTGAGAGATCCCAGGAGGGGCACAGGCTTGGCCGGGGAGGACTCAGCCTTCAAGATGTGTTTACCCAAGGACTTGCCGTCCACTGCGTCATGGTGGGCCGCAATAGTGGCTACATACACCTTCAAGGTGGTGGGGGACAGCCTCCCCTCAAACCTGTTTTGCAAGAATGAAAGCACTGATCGAACTGCATCTGTGCGTGTCTTCAGACCGGGAAGAACACCAATTTGCGAACAAGCGCCACTTTAGGGTGTAAAGCTGCCTGGTAGTGGGAGCTCTGGCTTGGTTGATCATGTCTACATCCGCAGGTGGGAGGTCACTCAGATCTTCCGTGTCCCGTCCAGGGGAAAGATGTGTCTTCCTCAGCAGAATTTTGCCAGTAAAGAGCCACTAAGGTGACTTGCTCCTCGTCCTCCCTGATCTTGCACAGCACCAGTGCAAGAGGGCTCACTGGGGGAAATGCGTACTTGCGCAGACCCCGGGGCCAGCTCTGTTAGGAAGTACCAGAGCGGGCAGTGGGAATTGTCTTGGGAGGCAAAGAGATCTACCTGTGCCATGCTGAACCGGCCCCAAATCATCTGGACCACTCCACTCTCCGCTGAGTGAGACCTGTCACGATAGCGTGTCCGCTGTCGTGTTGAGTGTGCACGGGATATGAGTGGCGTGCATCAACCTGAGTCACTGCTGAATCCAAAGGAGGAGATGGCAGGCAAGTTGTGACATATGACGAGAGTGCATGCCGCCATGGCGATTTATGTATGCTACTGTTGCGGTGCTGTCTGAATGGATTAAGATATGCTTGCCCCGGATCAGTGGGATAAATCTCTGCAGGGCAAGGAATACAGCCAGAAACTCTAGGCAGTTGATGTGCCAATGCAGCCGGGAACCTATCCAGGAGCCAGCGGCTGCGTGCCCATTGCATACGGCGCCCCATATGCCATATGCCCCAGGAGCCTCTGGAACTGTTAGAGGAACCGCTGTGCCAGGCTCGAAGAGAGCGAGGCACCTGAGCTCCAATTGCATGCGCTCATTCGTGAGGCATGCTGTCATTGAGACTGAGTCTAACTTCATGCCGAGAAAAGAGATGCTCTAAACCGGGGAAGAGTATACTCTTTTCCCAGTTGACCTGAAGCCCTAGACAGCTGAGGTGCTTGAGTACCTGGTCCCTGTGGGCGCATTGTGACTCTCAAGAGTGAGCTAGAATGAGCCAGTCTAGCTCTTTACCGCGGGAAACTGCTGGGCAAAGTCGTCGACGGTGTCACCAAAGAGGCCAATCTGAGAGACGGGGGCGTTGAGAAAGCGTGCCTTTTCAAGATTGGGCATCTCGACTGCAATGTTGCCATGGTCATATTCTCGCAGTGAGTACATGAACCATCCACAAATGCTGCCTCAGTGTGATAGCAACCCAGGCACACGACAGCATTCTTTTAACAGAAGCGCTGTCAAAGTGCCCAGGAGCGTGGACTGCACAGAGGGAGAAAGCCACTGGTAACGTGTCGTAGATCTAACAGCAATGCTAATGCAAATTCTGTCTGCCAGTTTCTCATTGGCCTTTTCTTAAGTTCAGAGGTATGTGAGGCTCTCAAGAAAGATCCCTTGTGTCACTACATTCGATACAACGTCAAGTGAGTGACAGAAGGGGAACCAAGATTTTCTGCTTTTCACAAGTAAATCTGGTGTACTTGAAAAATTTAATGGGGTGATGTGATTTAAATGTTCCTAAAATCGTACCGCCCTCAGATACATTCAGCCATCTGTGTTTAGATGAAAAAGATGTGATTGCACATGTGCTCTTCACATGAGTGTCTGTGCACTATTGCATCCTAATCAAGGAATTATGGTCTTGATTACTAGAAATTATAAAAAAAAAAAATATGTGTTCTGTGTCAATCTTGGAACAAAGTATACGCTAATTCTCCTGGATATAGAATAACATATACGGTAATTTTATTGTGTATCACAAAATATCCATTAATTCTAAACAAGGTATAGCCTATGATAATTCTCTCATACATAGAACATACCATATGTCAATTCTGATGTATATAGAACAAACTATGTATGCTAATTCAGAAAAAAAACATGCTAATTATGTTGTATATACAACAACCAAATTGCTAATTCTGTTGTATATAGAACAAACTAAATGCTAATTCTGTTTTTATATAGAACAAACCATCTGATATTGCTGTATGCAGAACAAACTATATATGTTAATTCTGCTGTATACAGAACAAACTATATATGCTAATTCTGCTGTATACAGAATAAACTATATATGCTAATTCTGCTGTATACAGAATAAACTATATATGCTAATTCTGTCATATACAGAACAAATTATATATGCTAATTCTGCTGTATAAGGAATAAACTATATATGCTAATTCTGACGTATGTACAATTAACTATATGCTAATTCAGCAGCAATAATCAGCTAAACAAACCATACACTAATTCTATTCTATATAGAACAAACTGTATACGCTAATTCTGTTGTACAACAAATCATATGCTAATTCTGTTGTATAACAAACCATATGATAATTCTGTTTTATAACAAACCATATGATAATTCTGTTTTATACAGTCAATTATTCTTGAGACTTGGGACAAAACAAGTTCAGCAATTGTATCCACATATGTTTAAAAATGAAAATATTTTAAATTGTAGATGTTATGAGGGATTAATAATAGAATGTTTTTAACACAATTTTCCCCTTTAATTTCATTTAATGATTATTATATAAAATCTATAGCACTTATTGTCTTCTCACTACATCTAAAACAGTTTGTCCACAGAGAAAGGGTTCAATCATTCATATGCAATAAAATGGATACATTATTTTTTTTAATTATTAAAAAGAGCTTGTTTCATCAAAAGCAACACTTAATAATATCTTATATCAGAGCAAGGTTGTTTTTCAACAACACATGCATGTTTCATAAGGTTTCAAAGTTGTGTCCCCACTTTTTGTCAACACTGTCAGACATTCATTAAAATGTAATAAAATCAGGCAATATCAGGGGCAGCTGTCACTCTGAAAGACCCCTTGCCACCTTCCACCTCTGCAGAGTGCATCAATGTCAGACAGGCTCTGGTAAGTTTTACAGTTTTAGAATATTTTAAATCTTAATGTTAATATTCCCTGTGTCACAACCATTATATGTCAACACCCTCTTCCAATTTCTGAGGAAATTATTTGAATTGTTTGGATCATTTTATTCTCCTGAAGTAGGTTCTATTAGCATCTTGCATCAACAGAAAAAACAAAATGACTACTATATGAACTCCATTGTTTTGTGAAAGAAATGCCAAATATGTCAACACCGTCAGATGTCAACTCTGTCCGATTTTCTGTCTGACGGTGGTGACTGGCCAATGACGGAGTTGACATGGTTTTCAAGTAAATTTTAATTGTATGAAATATAGAAATAGTGTTTAGTTTTTCTAATAATGTATAAATACTAAATATGTGGCATGACAGCATATATAGCTTTTTTGGATTGATAGACATCAACTCTAGCTGAGTTGAGGGAACATAAGATTCAGGAAACATAGGGCTTAAGAAACATAAAGCTGAGGGAACATAGGCAGACTCTTGATTAAATATCAGTGCTGTTGTGTATTTCAGTGCAGCATGGCTAGGCAAAATCTCTCATTGGAGGAGCATAGGAGGAACAGAGAGTATAAAAAAAGCGAAGAGAGAAAATCAGTACACAGCCAGAATAAAAAGAGGAATATCTGACAGGAGAGACAAAGGTGTAAACAGAGACTCGAGGAAGGTAAAATAAAGCAAATCAAGGATTTGAGTGAAAGAGAACAGAGAAAAAGTATAAAGAACTGGAAGCATAGCCAGAGAAAATCAAGAGAGCAAGACAGACAGACAATCAACCATTGGAAACACCCTCACATAGTCTATCAAATTACTTGAATGAGACACCACAGATGAGCAGGGAGGCTGCTGCAGAAAGAGTCAAAACAAGACCGAGATGTTCTAGAGAAATTATAATAATAAAGACCAAATTCAGAAAGGCCCAAAAAGAACAGCAAATTAAGAAAGCAGATATGGCGCATAAAACAGAAAACAATACAGAAGAGAACACCATGTGAATTGCCAAGAACCACCACAGAGGACATAATGCACGGTAGAAATTCCAGCTCCCCTTCAGTAAAGAAAACTCTCCTGTTCCACAATGTTCTAATGAAAGAATTCAACGAAGGAAAACCACTTCAGAGTGCAGAACCACTTCAGAGATCTCATACAAAATCAAAAAAAAGATTCTTCTCTTATCAGGGAGGATCCTTAAAAAATACCGGCTGCTATACAAAATGAGGCAATTTGGTCTGACATACAAAACGCTAAGACCAAAGAAATCCAAACTCAGAAGGCCCACTTACCTTAAAACAATCACACAAACAGTCCAAAACTTATTTTGTAATTCCGCACTTATGACCACTGACAAACAAGACACAATTACACAAAAGAAGAAAAAGCATCAAAGAATGGTCCTCTCAGACACAATGGTTAACCTCCACAAAGAGTTCACCAAGCAACACCCAGACATTAGTCTGAGTTATTCATCTTTCTGCACTCTTCGCCCCTTCTATGTCACAGCACCCAAGCCATCGGATCGAAAGACCTAACAAACTATATATGCTAATTCTGTTGAATATTGAACAAACCATACTCTATTGCTGTTGAATATAAAACAAGCTATATGCAAATTCTGTTGTATAACAAACCATACACTAATTATTTGTACAACAAATCGTATGCTAATTATGTTGTATAATGAACCATACGCTGTAAATTCTGTTGTAAATACACAAACCATATGCTAATTTTGTTGTATATTCACAAACAATATGCTAATTCTGTTGTACAACAAACCATGTGCTAATTCTGTCATATGTAGAACAAACTATATATGCTAATTCAGAACAAATGATATATGCTAATTCTGACATACTGTATGTAGAACAAACTATATATGCTAATTCAGAACAAATTATATATGCTAATTCTGACATACTGTATGTAGAACAAACTATATGCTAATTCTGTTGTATACAATACTACAAATCATACACCAATTTTGTCGTATTCAGAACAAACTATACATGCTAATTCAGAACAAACTATATATTCTAATTCGGATGTATGTAGAACAAACTTTCCCTATCTGTCACTCACTCGACGTTGTGTTGATGAAGTGACACAAGGGGTCACTCTTGAGAGCCTGAAAACACCTCTGATCTTCGATAAAAGGCCATTGGGAATTTATGAGTGGTTTTTGCATGACCCTCCCCCATACGGGTATAAAAGGAGGGGACATGCATATTGCTCATTAGATTTCATGAGGGAGGGGACATGCATATTGCTCATCCTTTTCGCAGCCGAACGGTCGATGGTTCAAGCTGTGAAGCAAGTGATTTCCATCCCTCACACCTGCTGGTTCCTTACGGCGCATTACAGCGGCTTTCTTCCTTCTCTGCACTGGTGCACCGCAGAGATAAGGGCGCTTCAGCAGATCTAAAAAAGAGTGTATATTCCAAAAGAGCAGTTTTCCCTCACAAAAGAGAATATAATCCTATATATAGGGATGGAAAGCAAGAACCCCAGCGACTCCCTCCCTTGGTCCTTCTACCTACAGGCTAGAGCCTATGGTGCCGCCGGACAAGCCGCCTCCGCCCTACACGCCATGGCTCTCCTGCAGGTCCACCAAGCCAAGGCACTGAAAGAATTGCACGAGGGTAGGTTCGGCTCGGTCTCTCGGGCGGATGATGTTCATGCTGTTGGTCCAGAAGCGCCACCTGTGGCTGAACCTGGTCGAGGCCGACAAGACACAGTGCGCGAGGTGCGCGAGGCCGACAAGACACAGTTCCTGAAAGCCCCCATCTCCCAGGCTGGCCTATTCGGTGACACTGTCGAGGACTTCGCCCCGTAATTGTCAGCCGTGAAGCAGCAGACGCTAGGAAGAAGACCTCAAATCGCCCCTGAGACGGGCAACCCAGGGACACAAGTAGCCACTGCCCCGGAGATGGTAAGCAGACCACTCTGTCCCCCGGTGGAGGGCCGGGAGGATAGATTTTTGTTCCCTTTTCCTTTTATTTCGCTGCATGCTCCAGTAGCTGCGGTACCCACATTTTCAACTAAAGAGCAGTTTCCTCAGACCCTGGGTCACATAACCGGTGTGTTCGGCCGTCGCCATCACCCGGAAATCACCACCCTTCTACGGAAGCACGTGATCGAGCCTGTCCATCCAGCCAAAATAAAGAAAGGGTTCTACAGCACATACTTCAAAAAACGGTGTTCGAACCGGTTCTTACACAGACTCCCGTTCAAGATGCTGACATTAAGACACATTCTAACAAGCATCGAGCATCAAGATTGTTTCGCAGCGGTAGACCTGAAGGACGCGTACTTCCATGCCTCAATTCTACCTCGACACAGACCCTTCCTACAGTTTGCATTCGAGGGTTAGGCGTACCAGTACAAAGTCCTCCTTTTCGGCCTGTTCTTGTCCTCTCGCGTCTTCACGAATGTTGCAGAGGCTGCCCTTGCTTCATAAGGTCACTGCATTCTCACCGCATTCTCACCTACCTCGACGACTGGCTAATCATAGCTCACTCTCGGGACGTGTTGTGCACACAGGGACCTGGTGCTCACACACATCAGCTGGCTAGGGCTTTGGGTCAACTGGGAAAAGAGCAAGCTCTTCCCGGTTCAGAGCTTCTCTTTTCTATATGCAAACTGTATGCTAATTATGTCATATAAAAAAGTAATTATGTTGTGTCTAGAACAAACTAAATGTTCATTTTGTCGTACATACATTCTAATCTATACACCACCACAATGGATTTGAAATGAAACGAACAAGATGTGCTTTAACTGCAGACTTTCAGCTTTAATTTGAGGGTATTTACATCCAAATCAGGTGAACGGTGTAGGAATTACAACAGTTTGTATATGTGCCTCCCACTTTTTAAGGGACCAAAAGTAATGGGACAGATTAACAATCATAAATCAAACTTTCACTTTTTAATACTTGGTTGCAAATCCTTTGCAGTCAATTACAGCCTGAAGTCTGGAACGCATAGACATCACCAGATGCTGGGTTTCATCCCTGGTGATGCTCTGCCAGGCCTCTACTGCAACTGTCTTCAGTTCCTGCTTGTTCCTGGGGCATTTTCCCTTCAGTTTTGTCTTCAGCATGTGAAATGCATGCTCAATCGGATTCAGGTCAGGTGATTGACTTGGCCATTGCATAACATTCCACTTCTTTCCCTTAAACTCGTTGGTTGCTTTCGCAGTATGCTTCGGGTCATTGTCCATCTGTACTGTGAAGCGCCGTCCAATGAGTTCTGAAGCATTTGGCTGAATATGAGCAGATAATATTGCCCGAAACACTCCAGAATTCATCCTGCTGCTTTTGTCAGCAGTCATATCATCAATAAATACAAGAGAACCAGTTCCATTGGCAGCCATACATGCCCACGCCATGACACTACCACCACCATGCTTCACTGATGAGGTGGTATGCTTTGGATCATGAGCGGTTCCTTTCCTTCTCCATACTCTTCCCATCACTCTGGTACAAGTTGATCTTTGTTTCATCTGTCCATAGGATGTTGTTCCAGAACTGTGAAGGAGATGTTGTTTGGCAAACTCTAATCTGGCCTTCCTGTTTTTGAGGCTCACCAATGGTTTACATCTTGTGGTGAACCCTCTGTATTCACTCTGGTGAAGTCTTCTCTTGATTGTTGACTTTGACACACATACACCTACCTCCTGGAGAGTGTTCTTGATCTGGCCAACTGTTGTGAAGGGTGTTTTCTTCACCAGGGAAAGAATTCTTCGGTCATCCACCACAGTTGTTTTCCGTGATCTTCCGGGTCTTTTGGTGTTGCTGAGCTCACCGGTGCGTTCTTTCTTTTTAAGAATGTTCCAAACAGTTCATTTGGCCACACCTAATGTTTTTGCTATCTCTCTGATGGGTTTGTTTTGATTTTTCAGCCTAATGATGGCTTGCTTCACTGATAGTGACAGCTCTTTGGATCTCATATTGAGAGTTGACAGCAACAGATTACAAATGCAAATAGCACACTTGAAATGAACTCTGGACCTTTTATCTGATACTTGTAAATGGGATAATGAGGGAATAACACACACCTGGCCATGGAACAGCTGAGCAGCCAGTTGTCCCATTACTTTTGGTCCCTTAAAAAGTGGGAGGCACATATACAAACTGTTGTAATTCCTACACCGTTCACCTGATTTGGATGTAAATACCCTCAAATTAAAGCTGAAGTCTGCAATTAAAGCACATCTTGTTCGTTTCATTTCAAATCCATTGTGGTGGTGTATAGAGCCAAAAAGATTAGAATTGTGTCGATGTCCCAATATTTATGGACCTGACTCTACGTACTGTAGAACAAACTTTATGTTAATTCTATTGAATATAGAACAAACTATGTATGCCAGGTAGATATGTGGTGAGAATCACCTTGAGAAACATACAGTACAGCTGAAAATGGAAAATTAACAAGTTGCTGAAGTGTTTATGCATGCATACTTAAGAAAAGTGCAGTCATGTGCTGTACTTAGATTATATTTGTGGGTGGTATTAATATGTATTTTTGTAATCTGGCCAACATGAGAAATACATGTTGTTACATCAGAGAACCGTGTGTCTTTGAGAGTGAATGTTGACATTATGATGAATGGCTATTTGCTGTAGATTGCAGGAGGGCAGTTTGACTGCTGTGGTTTCAAAACTAGAGAGACAGGCCAAATAATTAACACTGCTCACAGACATTAAAAAAACGTTTTGCTGACATTTTCCAAACTGTTGATTTCTGCTGTGAGCGGATTATTTTTAAACCATAGTTACGTGACAGCATTGTTCTTTCCTATGCATGTGTGTACGTACAGTATATTTGTGTGACTTTACTGTATTACAAGCCTCTTGGTCCTTGGAAATGAAATAACTAAAATAGTTTTGGTGGACACAAGCTGTATATACAATAATAAAATATATATTATGTTTTATGAATACTAATGGACAAATTAAGCTAAGGACAGCCCAGATTAAAAAAAAAATATATAAAAAAATAACACTCAATGAATGTGTTTCTATCTCCTTCAATGTAAATCACATTGCACTGCATCTTGGTTAATGTGCACAGGTGTCTTTGGAGGCTTCTGTATTATTAATGGCATTGGGATTAAAATCACAAACGGTATGCATTCATGAGCCTATATCACATTTCCCCTTTACCATCAGGTTGAAATACAGCATCCTACTAATGTCACTACTTGCAGAAATGAAAGATGATGGTCAACCATATTCCTAATAGATTACAATGTCAGCATGATCCGACTGATTCTCTTCATAGCCTATTCTACTCAGATTGTAAAGCATTGGAAATACAAATCAAAAATGATATATCTTTACTATCTTAACTCTTTCTCAACAGCAATAAGTTTGAGTGGAGATCAAATCGACTTTTGTGCTTGACTCTATGCATTGCTTTTCAGATTTTTCTCTTGAGAAAAATAACCTAAGAATCTCACATGTGTCTCCTCAAGAGTTTCAGAAGCAAGTTAAACAAAGTTTGAGATTTCAATATAAACTCCAAAATGTATCATAAAATTCTTTCATAACCAAATGATCTGTACTATAGTAGCCAAATTCATTGTATAGCTCTGTACTATAGGGCAACATTAGTGTCTCTTTTGTAATCATTTTTATCTCTCGTTTTGTTATTCTATTTTGTGTGAAGTTGTCCAATTTTACTACTTCATTGCCATGACGACATAATGCTGTAAACACTAAAACAACCATTAAAACAACTTTAATGCTCCTAATAATACACCATTTTTAACAGAAGAACTAATAGAAGTGCTTTTATAAAATTAATTTCTGTTATAAAAAAGATTCACGTGTCTGCCTTTAAACCCCAAAAATTGTCTTTCATGGTAAGTGCCTCAATGTCATCTTGATTATGCTTTCTTTTTTTTTTTATATAAAAAGGGGGGATAAAATAATTCTTTGTGGTAATCAACATTATGCAACAAATAATGTTGATTGAGCTTAACTTGTATTGAACTCTGAATATTCCTTTATTTGAGGTTTAGGTAAGTGACCTCAAGGGTGCCTAACCCACTTATACATGTTTTATTTTTAAACAAATGCAATACCAAGAGAGTAGAATAGTGTCTCTGAAGCTTAGGACAGCGTGGAATGATTAAGTGACCAGATGTTGCCGTGATAAAGGAACAAGTGCCTCTCAGCCCCGAAATGCAGACAATTTTGAATTCACTCACAGCCTCCTCACTGATTCAGAGTCTGCTCAGCTTCTGCATCACTGAGCAGGCAAGGGCAAATCGCATCTCAGTGTATTTTATCGGTGCATGGCTGTCATTGCTCTATATCGTGCATGGCTGTCATTGCTCTATATCATGCATGGCCTTGTTAATTTATGCCCTATAAACTTGT
Organism: Xyrauchen texanus; assembly: GCF_025860055.1. Classification (NCBI taxonomy): domain Eukaryota; kingdom Metazoa; phylum Chordata; class Actinopteri; order Cypriniformes; family Catostomidae; genus Xyrauchen; species Xyrauchen texanus. The sequence goes on along the minus strand of NC_068284.1, from coordinate 15,442,511 downwards.
CCATGTGCTTCACGTGGTTGACGGCATGCTTGAACTGAGAATGTATATTTATAACTGGAATGTACATGAAGGTTTAATTTTTTGTTGAGCATAAAATAATCATAATACTGAATCAAACAAAATACTCTCTTACTAAAATAGACTAAATGTTCTCTCCTAAATTATATAAATTCAAGTAGGTTTTCGCTTACGGCCCCCATATGCTCCGAAACAGCCCTGACGCTAATACATTTGCAGCTAAAAGCACATAGATATTTCTGTTTACGCCTCTCATCCACACTGGAACTATCTACTGCATACTTTGAAAAACAATGACATTAGAAAGTTTGTTTTAAACTAAAAACATGTTTGAACATTGCCTAAAATGCAACAGAGACTGTTTAGCAGAGATGGGCCACTTCTGTTAAAATGAATGGGAGAAATTGGAATGCCCAACAATCAATGGATGTAGAAAGGAAGTCCTGTACAACAGGTTAAAGAGTTAAGCACCTTTTAGGTACAGACATCACCTGTCAATCATCTTGAGAATCCATAACAGCGGCTTTCTCCTTCCTTGCACGGCTGTGCATTTATTGCCCCTGGGTGCTTCGACAGCGCAGACAACTCGAAAGAGTAATTTCGCTCTAAAAAGAGCAAAACACAGTGGCGTTAACGTCCTTCTCAGGACGCGTCTTTTTAAAGACGATTTTTCCACCCCTGTGTAGTTTCTGGATGCTGTTGATTTCTCCCCACCTCTGACAGTCATAAAAACTGCCTCGCGTACCTGGGTTGCGATCACACGCAGGCAGCATTTTTATGAATGATCTATGTTTTCAGTACGAGAACATAGCCATGACAGCATTGCGGTCGTAGGCTTTTTCTTGTAGTGAGAGAAAGCCACTTCAGCTGCCCCCCGCACCTCGCCTCCTACCTACGGGATTGAGGCAGGCGCCACGGGCGATGAAGACGATCTGGGGACAATGACGGGCTCCATTTCGCCGGGTGAACCCCCTCGAAACCCCCCGCCTCCCTGGCATGCTTGCTTGTTTCCGTCCGAGCTCGGGATGAGCATTCTCTCCAATGGGTTATGTTTTCAAAGCCCATTGACCTTTTTTCATAGACCAGAGGTATATATCGGTGCTCAAGAGAGACCCCTAGTGTCGCTTCTCCGACACAACGTCTCGTTCCCTCCATCGGGGAATGGAGGTTACATACGTAACCTAGACGATTCACTGATATATACAGTATGTGTGTCTATATTTGAGACATACAACACTGCTGCTATGCGTAGCTTGTTCTCCACTTGGAAGGGCTCTTGAAGGTCTCTCTACTGTAACATACATTTCTTGGTTAATTTAGAATTGGTTGCAAGGGGGGCAATGTAATGGTGGGCTGGAGGCAATGTCCAGTATCTACTTTTCAGAGAAAAACCCAGAGTTCTCCAGAAGTATAAGAGTCCACCACATCCGTATGTTTGGAAAGTCACACTGGAAGACAAAAATATAGAGAAATCTTGAAATATCAACTGCTACAGCATCATAAAGTTAATCAAAATCAAAGGGTGCTCCCAAAACAAGATGTATACTGAAAGACAACAAAAATCAAGAAAACGTTCTCTGTAAATGTCATAAATAAAAAAATTATTCCTTCTTTAACTACTACCTATAAATAAACCAATGATTGGTGTGCTTCTTATCAAAACATAATTTGTCTCACCATCAACATGAAGAATCCACAGTCCACACCACCAATTTGTTGGCGGACATCCTCAAAAAAGGAGAAGCATGAGGTTAAGTGTAAGGGTTTGACACTTGTCCGTACTTTAGCAGACTTCTTAATAACCAACCTTGTTTTCCAGTATCATCCATGTGCCAGGAGCAATTTTGGCTGTCATCTTACTGCAACAAAAATACACCAATAATAAAAAATGTTTCTTAATATGCAAAGTTACATTGTGCGACACAAACAGTTTGAAGCTCTGAATCCATGCAAAATAACAGCAGTCACCAGCTTTTGGGTATTTCTTGTAACAACTGTCACAGCGTGCATTTATATTCATAAATATTAAACGTCTTCAATACTTCATCGTAAGGCCCATTTACAACAAGGTTCGAAATGTAACCGAACACTTGCAGAAAAAGAAAATTCTGTACAATAAAGCATGACAACAAATACAGGCTTCAACAAGATGACAACATAATGCACAGATTCAGTATTTAGCAGATAAATGCTTAAGTTAATATATACGATAATTATTCACCACATAATGGCAAAAACATTACAAACAACTCACCGTGCTTTCCGCCATGCTTATCTCTTTGTCAATAACTCCACTCATCACTTCGGTTCTGGCGCTGCTGTTCTGAAACTGCTGGTGCTGCTGGTCTGCAGCTGGATACTATTGGAATGATCCTCCCCTCCGGCTCATTATCGTCACCTTGCATCTTAGAACCACCCTTCAGCCAGACTCATGAAGGGATTTGAGCAGGAGAGCGAGAAGAGGTGCATAATTAATAAGCCTCATACTGAAAGCGGAGAATGAAGCACACCTGATGTGAATAATGCTTCATCGCCACTGTCTTTAAAATGGAGAGCGCACCTCTTCTAGGAGAGCCGGCTTCAAATCTCCATGTGTGCACACACTAGCATCCAGAGCTGGGAGGGTTTGGATGAGATGATATGCCTCTGAACCCGCTCCATGGACCCCCGGGCCTATTAGATGAGTCGACTGGGGAGAACTGCACACGTTGTGGTTGACGGGCAAGAGGATGGGCCACCTTCCCCTTTCACCAGGACCTGGGAAGACAGACCACCAAGGATGCCACCGCCCCTCGCGCCGTGGACCCTGTAGGGGAGCATGTGCAGCCAACGGACCAAGCTCATGCCTTGGCCATTCCATGGACACTACCCCGCCCTTCACGGAGCCTAGTCTCACCACTAAGATGCTAGATTCCCCCTTTGTTATGAACACTATTCCCCCCTGGACACTTTATTATCACCTTTATGGACTTATTATTTTTATTATAACCTTGCCACAGAGCATAAAGATTGGACTGTGGAACAATGGAAAAAGGTCATGAGGTCTGATGAGTCCAGATTTACCCTATTCTAACGCGATGGGCTTGTCAGGGTAAGATGGGAAGTGCATGAAGTGATGCTCCTGTCATGCATAGTGCCCACTGTACAAGCCTCTGGAGGCAGAGTTATGATCTGTGGTTGATTCAATTGGTATAGTCTAGGGTCAGCAACATTATGTCAGCTGACTACCTGAATGTACTGAAAGACCTGGTTATCCCATAAATACATTTTTTCTTCACTGACGACACAGGCATATTCCAGGATGACAATGCCAAGATTCATCTTGCTTAAATTTTGAAAGAGTGGTTCAAGGAGCATGAGGAATAATTTTCACACATGAATTGGCTACCACAGAGTCCTCACCTTGACCCCAATGAAAGTCTTTGGGATGTGTTGGAGAAGACTTTTAGGAGTGGTTCGACACACCGGTCATCAATACAAGATCTTGGACAAAAATGAATACAACTATGGATGGAAATAAATGTGATGTTGCATAAGTTTGTCAAAACAATTTAATGATGAATGCACATCGTAATAAAAACTAAAGGTGGCCCAACGAAATATTAGAGAAGGCAACTTTTTTTTTTTGGCCTGGCAGTGTAGCTTCCCGGTAGTGTTCCAAAGATGGCCGCTGGAAAGACTTTGTATGAAAATATTATGATGATGGTTACATTTTGAATGCTGAACATTCTAACAAAGGCTAATTACATATTTAAATCAAATTAATTACATGATGTTAATTAATCACTAGTACTCACATATCTATTTTGACTGAAAAAGGTCACCCATGATTTAGTAAATAACAATTTCAATAATTATAAATATAATAATATATAGTATATACATATTATAATGCAGATCATTCAAATACATTACATGTTATGCATATATTGTAGCAGCAGAGACTATTTGCATTTAGACAATACCAAAAGTGATGTTAAATATCAAAATAGTGTTTGTTTTATTTATATATCATTGAACATAACCTTATTATTGGCTTAATTTCATCTGCGCTATTTTTAATTGTTGGTCTATGTACACATACATCAGACGGATGCTTTCGGACGGTCTCACTTTGGTTGCGCCCTGTCTCACTAGTTTTCCACATCTTTAGTCATAAGGGCTGTGTTTTCAGGATGCTGTGTCATGTTAACATTCTTTAGAATTTACATACAGGTCAGGGGCATTGCTTTTTTTAACCTGTTATTTTTCATATAATTAATCACACTAAACAACACTATATAGACAAAAGTATTGGGCCACATCTCTTAATCGTTGAATTCATGTGTTTCATTCAGTCCCATTGCCACAGGTGTATAAAATCAAGCACCTAGCCATGCAGTCTGCCTTTACAAACATTTGTGAAAGAATGGGTCGTTCTAAAGAGCTAACTGAATTCTAGCGTGGTACTGTGATAGGTTGCCACCATTGCAACAAGTCAGTTCTTGAAATTTAGGCCCCTTAGTTCCACTGAAGGGAGATGTTAATGCCTCAGCTTACCAAGACATTTTGGAAAATGTCCACAAGTTTGAAATGCTTCAAACTTGTGGAAACAGTTTGAGGAGGGCCCTTTTCTGTTCCAGCATGACTGTGCCCCAGTGCACAAAGCAAGATCCATAAAGGCATGGTTGGATGAGTTTGGAAGAATTTGACTGGCCCGCATAGAGCCCTGACCTCAACCCTATCGAACACCTTTGGGATGGACTAGAACGGAGATTGCGAGCCAGGCCCTCTTGTCCAACATCAGTGTCTGACCTCACAAATGCTGTTCTGGAAGAATGGGCAAAAATTCCAACTGACACACTCCAAAATCTTGTAGAAAGCCTTTCCAGAAGAGAGTTTGCAAAGTACAACTATAATATTAATGCCTATGGATTTAGAATGGGATGTCATAAAAGCTCCTGTAGGTGTAATGTGTAGGTGTCCCAATACTTTTGTCCATATAGTGTATATAAATTTAACAAAACTTTTAAGCATACCCAAGACTGAAATTCCATACAAAATAAACTTTTAATGTCTTTAGGTTGAGCAGTTCAGGCAGAATGAATTGCAGACTTGCAATACTAAGGGTTAGGGGTTTTGAAAAAATATAAAAGAATATTGCATAGAATATTGGAACAATGCTGCCTTGCAAGCATTGTAATGCACAAGGAAAACGAAAGGGTAAAGCAAAAAATGTATTGTATACCTGTAGATATGGGTATGATGATGGGTACAGGTGACAGGGGCAATTCGTTTAGAGCTGTTCTCTGTGAAGACACGTGGTGAATGTCCTTACCCCTCTCAGGAATATGTCACTCTCTAAAGCAGATGCCAGTGTGTATTTGAGAGAGGAAGGTCATCTATAAATACTTCAGTCTCCCATTTGTCACTATGTCCCATCTTTTGACCTCCCTGATTTTTTTAAAACATTCTGGACCCTTTGCCAGTCCAAATTACCTGTTTTGTCATTCTTTATTAGCTTACAGTATGTTTACAAAATAATTTAATTTGGCCATTGTCAGTTCCTCCTACTCTGACACAATGACATCCATTCTGCAGGTCACTGTATTCTATGCATTATCTCAGTGTTAAATTTGATAGAATCTCTCTACTACTTGTGATATTAAAAAAAACAAACAGAAAATAACATTGAACAATTTTGTACAGATACGGAGACAGACTGAATGCACTAAGCAAAAAGGTTTTTAAACTCTGTGAAGTTACGTGAGGGAGGATGAATTAGATATTTCAGGTAAATCTTTGCTGCCTCTGTCCTTAGCCCTTTGTGACAGTCAATTACATTTTCGCTTACTACAGTGGTACAGAGCATTAAACAATGACGAGCCCTCTGCAAGGGAGAACATGGCTTCTTAGGGAGATGATATGGATCTCATTTCGTATTTAGAGGATGGCTGTCTCAATATTAGAGTGTAACACTTTTGAATTATCATGGCTGTGTTGTCAGCACCTTTTCCCAGGCAAACAATTCAGTGGTCTTCCAGCCCTGCAGTAGCAATTACAATAGGAGGTTCATTAATGCAGCAGATATGTTTGAGACTTGGACATGAAATACATGTAATCACATGATTCTTTCTGTCATGGTGCTCCTATATATGTATGTATGGGTGTGGCTGAGTCCGTATTAAGTGGTCTAATTTTCCTGGAGACTATTCATCTCAATGGCAGTTTTTCAATCAGCATTTTCAGCCAAATCTATTCTATGCTTTAAAAAACCCTCCAAAAAAACACCACAAAAGACAAAAGTAGAAAACATCTACAATAATATTGTGAAATATTTGCACATATAAATGTTGCTCTCAAAAAGTAAGGGACGGGGTACCACGCCCAGACCTCTGGAACCTCCAAGTCTGGCCACTACAGTGGCGGTGGTAGACACGATCACTCAGGCCAGAGCTCCCTCTATGAGGCAGCTTTATGCCCTGAACTGGCATTTGTTCGTGAGGTAGTGTGTTATTCCCAAGTCGAAGATCCCCAGAGATGTGCAGTCGGGTCAGTGCTTTCCTTCCTGCAGGAGAGGCTGGAGGGGCAGCTGTCCCCCTCCATCTTGCAGGTGTATGTGGCCACCATAGCGGCCCACCACAACACGGTGTATGGTAAGTCTGTAGGGAAGCATGACCTGATCATCAGGTTCCTCAGAGATGCTCGGAGGCTGAATCCTCCTAGGCCACTCCTATTCCCCGCATGGGATCTCTCCATGGTCCTCCTGGGCCATCGGCAAGCCCCTTTTAAGTTACTAGAGTCAGTCAAGCTGAAATCCCTCTCCTTGAAGATGGCCCTCCTTATTGCGCTCACCTCCATCAAGAGGGCTGGGGACCCACAAGCGTTCGCTGTCAGCGACTCTTGCGTGGAGTTTGGTCTGAAAGATTCTGCAAGATATAAACACTCGAAGACTACTGTAAAATTTACTGTGAAAGTCATGCAACTATTAGCCTGGAATTTAATGTAAACTCACACAACTTCTCTACACTATTGTAAACAAAGACGTGCCATAGTGTGCGCCTGATTCAAATGGTTGAAGAGGAAGATTTCAGTGAATTAACGCTTTCATGACCGAAAGAACTAGGTCGCTGAGTACAAGCAGCCGAAATGGGCTTCCTTAGAAGGGTGGCGGGCTTCTCCCTTAGAGATAGGGTGAGGAGCTCAGTCATCCGTGAGGAGCTCGGAGTAGAGCAGCTGCTCCTTTGCGTCGAAAGGAGTCAGTTGAGGTGATTTGGGCATCTAGTAAGGATGCCCCCTGTCTGCCTCCCTAGGGAGGTGTTTCAGGCACGTCCAGCTGGGAGGAGGCCTCGGGGAAGACCCAGGATTAGGTGGAGAGATTACATCTCCACACAGGCCTGGGAACGCCTCGGGGTCCCCCAGTCAGAGCTGGTTAATGTGGCTCGGGATAGGGAAGTTCTGGACACAATGCAATCCAATGGCTTTAGTAAACTTGAAAGTTAGCACAGTGAATAATTTTTACGTTTGTCATGTGTACACAGTACTATCCAATGAATCCTAGTGTTGATTGGATTGCTAGTTGAAATTAGTGTTAGAAAACTCATACACAAAAACAGTAGTTTCAAGTGACATTGTTTATTGAAGCACACATATTATCATGCAAATGTATGAAAAACAACAAACAAAATGCAGCTGACTATATGAAGGTAGCAATCCATCTCCTCTCTGCTCTTACTCTCCCTTTGTTTTCCATCTCTTTCAAATCCAAGCACATCTTGTCCTGGTGATTTTTTCCACAACAAAACAGGAAAATCAACACAAAATCTTATATATATATATATATATATATATATATATATATATATATATATATATATATATGTTATATAATGTTCATGCTTTCGTTTCCCTGGTGGAGAAATGACGCTTGGAATATAATTGGAACGGATATAGTTCCACAACTAACTGATTTTAGTTTAGGTACTAGTTCCACAATTGTGTGGAAAAACACCAAATGTGAACAATATAATTGGTCCCTTTCTACTCTGGCTTATTAAAAATTTGATTCAAAGTCACTGTTCTTATGCAACATGCTCTGGTACTCTGACAGTTTGACACTCTGGACTTCCCAGTTTAGCCATCAACTGCAATGTCATTGACTGTCTGAACTCAGTGAGGAGTTCTTTAATGGCTGCTGTTCCATAGGGACCTCTTTTCCTGTGATTAACAGCTCTGGTTGTGTCTGCAAAAAGCCATCTGTCTGTCCTCACACACTTCATCTCTCTTTGGAAGCTCAACCCCATGCCAGTCTGAATTATTATCACCCAGTGTCTTTGATGGGTCTCTTCTCTCTCTCTGTCTCTCTCCATCTTTTTTCTTGTGTTGAGGTCAAAAACACATGATGCTTAATGTAGCTGATCAATATATTTACACTCTTTGGTCAGTGAAGTGCATTTGGAAAGGCTTGAAGTGTTTGCTACTAACATGCTGGCACTAGTTTGCTCTTGAGAGCACAGCAGAAAATAATATATTCCATTGCTGAGTTATGCTGTTTAGGGGAGGGGAGGGGGTATTCAAAACTTTATTTCACAATAACTGCATCAAGGATGCACTCTGCAGCATTCAATACCAATTTTGTGAGGAGAACCTGAAATATCTCCAGGATTTCTCAAATAATTAGACAGCTGCACATCGGCCCTTATATGAATGTGCTATGCTAGGCATCATTCGATCTACCTTGAAAAACAAGCTGATGCTGAAAAAGGTTTATGCTGTCAGTTTGTGATGGAAGTCCCCATTTCATATAATTGACTGGTATTATTATGTGGTATTAGATACACCTGTGCTTCTCTCCCAACCTTCTATATGGGTATGAGGGAATTATTTATCCAACTGATTCATGAGTAATGCAATATAAATTACATGTACACCATGACTGGAAAGTAGTGCTTCAAAAAAGGGATTTTCTTCTTGACAATATATGGACCTCTTGCCTTCTTGAGTATTTCAAAATGAATATAGAACAAAAACAGAGAGTAATTGCCTTGGGAATACACATGGCAAAGTTCTTCTTTTTTTGTTGCTCATAGCCAAAAAGAAGTTTGAAATTGCTGAGCAATGGTATACTGTTTGCGACCATTCAGACACCGACCATGGTGCTTCGGGACGCGTTTAGAAGTACATTTAAATATGCGAGAATACGCACAAGACTACGTGTAAAACAATAACTAATGTGGCATAAAAATGTGTTATCAATGACTTCATGCCTCGTTCTATGAGTAGAATTCAGATGAGATCAGTATAAAAAGCTGTTTAAACCACTCAATGATGATTTTAAGTAATTTACTGTATATGCACTAGATCAGTAGTTCCCAAACTTTTTTGGGTACTGTACCCCCAAAACACTTTCACCTGCCTGAAGTACCCCCTTATGCGTGTGTGACTGGTGTGATTCCTAGATTAGGTGTAAATTTGACAAAATTAGGTTTAGTATCAATATTGTTTTTTCTGTGATCATAATCTTATAATTTACCTGTGAATAATGATAATTTATAACTATAATAATACTTGTACATTTATATTCAAGAATCCAGCCCAATTATACAAAAACAAAGATCTAATTTTATACACATAGTAGCAGCCTACTCTCAATATGACCCATATGTAAAGACTTATGTACAACACATGTGGACTCACCAATCAATGAGAAACTTGACCCTATCTCTCACTCATAAGCTTTGTCAATCTCGGGGACAGTGTGGCAATAGCAGTTATCAGGCTTTTCTCCAAGTTGTGTCTGTTCATGTGCTTGGTCTTGATTATCATCATAGATGAAAATGTCACTTCACATAAATATGTAGATCCAAATGGCAGCAGTTCATTCAGTGCATGTTTCCCCATATCAGGATATTCCTTCTCCACATCACACCAGAACTGTGACAGTGTTGTCTCTGAGTGCCTCATCTTCAAGCTACGGTATGAGGACACATCCAGCAGATTTTCCTGCAGTATGGTAGGAATATTGTTGTTTGTACTTTCAGTCCTGAAAGGATTACACACCCAGTCAAGTTGGGCAGACTTGTTTTCAATGTCAGGAAAGTAGAAGTTGAACGCACTGTTGAGTTTGGATAAATGTGTGCTTACTAGTTGCACCATAGGAGCTCTGTCAACATCACCTGTAGAAAGGTAGGTCTCAAGCTGCTGGAAACAACTTCTGTCCCCATCTTCACATTTCCTCTCCCAGAGTTTGATCTTCTTCATGAATCCACACACTTAGTCATACATGTTTAGAATGTTTGTGTCTTTACGTTGCAGAGTTAGATTCAGGTTTTTCAGTTTGCTGAACACATCAGTGGGCTACCCAGTCTGTGTCCTCGAACACAGCCATAAGGGGGTGTGAGTGCTCTGACAGAAAAGCACTTACTTCGTCACTCAGCTCAAAAAGCCTATGTACTGTAGTGTTTTATCTTTCGATAGCCAATGTGCGTCGGTGTGAAGCAATAGCTGCTGGTGCTAAGTCCCACTGTCCTGACAGAGCCTTTCAAACAGTCTGTGCTTCAGAGGCCTGGACTCAATAAAGTTAATAACTTTCACTGCGTCATTGAAAATATCATGTAACTCAGGACACATTCTCTTGCTGGCCAGTTCCTCCCTGTGAATGATACAGTGATTCCACTCAACGTCGGGGTTGACCTTCTTTATTTGGGCAAGTAATCCTTTCACCCTCCTGGTCATTGATGCCACACCATTCGTGCACACATGATTACAGGATTTCCAATACAGATTGTGCTCTGAGAAAAAGCTGTCAATAACATGAAACATGTCCTCACCCATAGTGCTCCCTGTTAGCTTCTTGCAGAACAGTCTGTGCTCATTAATTTCTGAAATGTCTCTGTATTGCACAAACGCAATCAACTGGTCTTCCCCGCTGACATCGGTCGATTCATCCAACTGCAGAGCAAATGAACCGGAATGTTTTAACTTTTCCACCATTTGATCAACATTCGAATGCCCATGTCATCGATCCTGCGGCACACTGTGTTATTTGGTACAGTCTTCAGTGCATCAGCTGCTTTCTTATCAATCATTGTTTCTGTGAGAATAACAGCAGCAGGCAAAATTAGCTGCTCAGCTATAGTAAACAGATTTTTGGACTTAGCCACTAGTAGCAACACAGCATATGAGGCTTCCAATGCTTTGGTAATACTGCAGTTGCTTACATTAATTTCTCTTGACATCCCTTAAATTCCGACAGCTTTCTATGGAAAAACTCGTCTGTCTTACCCACACAGGAAAGATGCTTGGTAGTGAGGTGCCATTTGTAAATGGGGCTGGTTTCATGTTATTATTTGAGAGTGCATCGCCGCAGAGGAAACACAGTGGCTGAGGCGGCTCCGTAGGTGTGGATGTGAAACCAAAGAGGATATACGGTTCATGAAATTGATGGTACTTTGACTTGTCAAATTTCTTTCTTTGCTCCACGTGTTCACTTGACCTGCCGCTAGCATGCTGCTGCTTGAAACAGTGCATTTTTTCAGCCATTGATCCATAGCTAGAGTCTTTCTTCTTCTCAAAGCTAGCTCCCTGTTACCTGAAATCGTGAGTGACTCTGGCGCGCGGCTGCAGAGGAGCGAGCGAGGGACAACTGGTGGGAAGTGGCCAGGGTGAATAAACAATACACACAGAAACTTAAGTAAAAAAATTGTCCTATAAATACAAAATAAACTACAGATTTCACACCAGGGACCTCAGTAAATGTTTTCCTTCCTATTGAGATTGAAATAACTTTTCCCAATATTTTTTTGCACATTTTAGAAAATCTTCCCACATAGCCCCTGGGGACTGACCCCAGTTGGGAAACACTGCACTAGGTAATTTGACTGTTGTCATGTTTACATTCTGCATTCATGGCACTAATGTGCTAACACGCTATATGCAGCCATACTAAGTGCCAGTTACACTCTATGATTGTAATATATGATGACTGATACTTTAAAGATGGATGTATAAGAGTGTTAATGTTCATAATTCAGACAAAAGAATGATCATTAGAGACATACTATATTTCTAACAACAGCGTGAAGGGGCACTTAAGATCATTTGAGTAGATTTGATTCCTTTTGTAGACTAATTAAACATCATACAGATGAAGGTAAGTGTTATGTTCTGTAATGTGTGCAGTTTTTGCTGTGCTGTCTGTGTTTATAATCTCTGTCTGTGTCTGTGGGTATGTCTTCTGCTCTGAGTATCTGCAGGTGCTGCTGATTTGCAGATTGGCCATTTCTGATAGTGTGCCTATAAAATCCCTGTGCTACCTTTCAGATGCGAGCTGTTGTGACTGGGCCAGTCATGCGCCTCCACGCTCCCCACCATCTGCCAGACCAATCCCTCGTGTTCACGAGCTGAGAGTTTGTTACATTGTTGCTCTTCAGAACTGAGCTATAGCAGTTAGGTTTGTAGGGGTGACCTACCCTGTTTATTTGATATTGTTCGCTCACACCTCCCTTTACTTTGAAGATTGCGTCCTACCCCTAGGGGATGTAACACTCTCATTTAGTCCGGTCTGTAATCCATCCCTGTGTGAATGAACATACAGTGTTGAAAGGGTGGTGAACAATGCTTCGAATCAGAGAAAGCATAACAAAGTAATTACACCTAAGGGTGTTGCCAAAGCAAATAAGTAACTGTCTGTGCTGCTCAACTGAGATGAAAGATGAATATATTTTATATATATAATATTTCATAGTAATTTTTCTTTTCACCCTTCTGTTAGGTAAGAACTGCTTACCTTGCTTATCTGGACAGCATGTAGCTGGTGCAAACTTACGGAACTCCCCCATCCCCACCCCCAAGGGCAACAACTTTTGGAGGCAGGCCCTTGTAGTTAAATTGGCTTGGGGCCTTAGCAAGTCATAATCCGTCCCTTCACACCCGCTACAAATGGTCAAGGAAAGCCTTAAATGTGTGAGCCAATCAGAAACTCCTTCCTTCAGTCACGCTATCTGATTTTAGGTTTGTCAACACATTCAAGTTCACTTAACTGGTGCATTATTATGTCCTAAAAGGGATATATGCAGTGCAAGCATCGACCAACATGGATTTGCGAAGTTAATTTCATAAAAAAATTGAGAAAGAGAGGCTATCGAAACTTCAAGCGGGCGAATTTTACAACAAAGTGATTGAGATGTTCATTAGGGAGGAGAGATGCATGGATTTTGTGTTTAAAGATAAGTTAATAGATTTACTAAAAATTAGGTCATAGATACTAGATCATTGTTTCTGGTTAGTCTGAGGCTATGCAGTGGTGATATGGTAACCATGTCATTGTGTTATGTCTGTGTTTTATAGTTCTAATGTCAGGGCACAGTGTCTGTTTAAAAAAAAAGAAAGCCTTGTGCATTCAGGTTAAGATTATTGTCTTTAGTGTTCAGTTTACCGTAATTTCCGGACTATTGAGCGCACCTGAATATAAGCCGCACCCACTGATTTTTAAATAAAATATTATTTTAAACATAAATAAGCCGCACCTGTCTATAAGCCGCAGGTGCCTACCGGTACATTGAAACAAATTAACTTTACTCAGGCTTTAACGAAACACGGCTTGTAACAAAAATAAATAGGCTTTAACGAAACACGGTGTAAACGTGTAGCCTACCAAGAAAGTCATTGGTCACTATCTTCCTCCTCTTGTGCACATGAAACCACTGAAGTCAACTCCTTCGGTGTCGGAGTTGCATAGGCTTTTTGCACTGAGTCAATTCCTCACGCTGCTGTTTCCAACGTCTTATCATCGACTCATTAAGACCAAGCTCCCGTCCAGCAGCAAGATCAATCGCCTTCAACTTGAAAGCAGCATCATATGCATTTCTCCGTGTCTTTTCCATGATGAGGGTGACAAAATGACTACCGTAATCAGAATGATGGGAAGTTTGAGCGCGTTCGATTTAATCTAAACAGTAAACAAAAAAAGTTGTTTTGACCTTAACCCGTTCAGCAATTTCATTGGTCTAATGAAAGCTTCACGCTGCCAAAAAACTGAGCACGTCACAGAATGTTTTTTTTTTTTAAATTTTTTTATAAAATTTGAAAGCGGGAAAAATCCATATATTAGCCGCGTCATTGTATAAGCCGCGAGGTTCAAAGCGTGGGAAAAAAGTTGCGGCTTATAGTCCGGAAATTACGGTAGTTAATTGCAGCTGTGTGTTCCAGTGGTTCTAAACTGTGGGAAGAGTGACGTGTGAGGCCTGTGATGTTGAAACAACTAAATTAACTGGCAATCTTTCCTTTTTGTTTTATGTCATAAGCTGATCTGCCAATATCGTTCATTGACTTATTTAATGGACATAAACCTGCTCTGCTCCACATATGACAATCATACATTTGTGTGACATGACCAATATTAATGTCCTGAATTTAAAACAATGTGGTCATGAATTTCACCACTCTGGCAATTGTTTCCATTGACTGGTGGGTTCTAAGCAGGGGTGTCACTAGACCCCTTTTACTGGGGCACGTGCCCCAGTATAAATATGCTGTGCCCCAGTAAAAGCTGAAGTTTGAGTTTTAACAATTTTCTTTATTTGTCAGGGCATTCGTTTAGATTGATAATCCCAGAAAAATTAAATGGATCTTTTTAAATGCAATGCAGTAAACCACCCAATCAACGCTTGTAAAAGCAACGCAACTCTACTGAAAACACATCTGATGCACGCGCGCAGAAATCCATGTCCGTGCAGCGTGCACCTGTGCGCTTGCTATAACCAAAGCCACTGCAGCGCACACACAAGTCCAGGGTTGGTTGCACCAGCTATAAGTACATTACAATTTAGCCTAGTTGTAGTGTAAATGGACACTAAGCCACAACTTACACACTACTAAATATTTGAGCATTGCACCATCAAACTTAGGTAGAACCTAACCCTACGTATGAACTAAATATTTACGGAAGCCTCTGACCTGGAGTAATGGTTGGAATAAAAAAGCAGACTTATTTAATGACATCAATGAGCTCATGTTTTGCCTGATAGTCATCAATCATTTCAACATATATAATGATGTTGGCATTTACACGAGAGAAAAAAAAACGTACTTTTAACCGGCTCTTCAGCATGAAACCCTTCAAACGGTGCATTTTTCATGCATCTGCCGGAGTCAAGTGTCAACATATACAAAATATATAAGCTATTAAAATGAATACATTTATTTTTCCAGCCTGCTGTATTGGTATTTATTTATCACCCCTTATTTATTTTAGGTACAGTTCCTATATATTGTTATTTACACTGGGCAAATATACTATTTATTAAATCTACTTTTATTACATATCGTATTTTAATGGGGATATCATTTATTACAGCTGATAGTTACACGTGCAGACAATGTTTGATCATCAACCGTAGAGAGATAAATCTGAAATTCTTGGCATTTTAACACATCTGTGTACAAATTTGAAGGCTATTTATTGGATCAATACAGGTAAATGTCATATTATGCAACTACACATTATGTATATTACAATACTACGCATTGTTTATGGAGAGTTTATGACCTAATAGTTAAGTCTTGCCTTAAGAACAGGTGGTGCAACCAAATTAAGCAATGACTTGGTTACAAACTAAATAATCCTGTAGATGGACATTAGAAAATTCTTTGGATGAAGCAGGAACAGAATAGCAAAGAGGAGAGATGAGTTTGAGGGAGGTATGACTTGATAAACTACATCCTCAGCTGTCAGAGTCAGGTCTCGGACATCAGATGAAAAAGCATCAAGTCTCAGAATATCCTCTGTCAAGTCTATGGAATTGCAGAGAAAATAAATACATTTTTGTGTTCTGTAGTACTGTCTTTGGTAACAATGAATCAATCTTTTGATTATGAAATTAATAATGTAATTTTCTAGCACTAGTTTAGGACACTAAATTAACAGTTGGCAGTAACTATGGCTGCTGTGTGCTAATTACCTAGCGACTAAAAATGACTATAGGTTGGATTGTTTTTAGTTGTAAAGTAAATTTAACGAGTTTCAAATGTCAGTTTAAACTTACACCAATTATGTCAGCTAGCTAGTAATTAATGTATAGAAACGACACTTCTGCATTTACAAAGTTAGAGATAGCTCAGCTAGTTTCGCAAGCTAGCAACCAAGCTCAGCCAGTTTAGCTACGAACTCTGCCTAGCGACCAACTCTCTGCTCATTCTGAGACCTTTTTGTCTAAAGCCGTTTCATCAGAGGCTGTTTTGCCTGATGTTGGATAATGCAATTCCATAGACTTACTTGACAGAGAGCTTCCTGATGTGTAATGTGCGATATAGAAGAATGCAAAAGTGAAAGAATATTTTCTCCGGTTTTGTTATTTGCATATACAGTGTATGCATTTTATTTCATAAAACATGTTGAGAATGTTCATGTACAGAATGTTGAAGATACTTCAATAAAGATTTTCATAAAGATTAATATCTCTACATGTTTACCTTTCCCAGTACTTGTTGCAGTGTAGGAATTGTGGGTTAAGCAAGGGAAGTTTGTAAAGTGCATTGTATTGCACACTTCTTGCATGCAGCAGGCTTAAAAGAAAGAAAAATGCGATATGAGTAATGGGGGGCCTGTTCTAAGGCAACAATTTACGTATATAACATTTCCGCAACATAACACTCATTATTAAAATGTGTTTTGGGCCCAGCATTTAATAATGTGTATTAAAAATAGTTGATGCTTGCCCAATAAGATTTACCCAATAAGACACCAGTAATTGTTGTCTTCTTATCTGCAAAGGCATTTCACCCATCTCTACTTGAAGAGCTGAAACTGGAGGTCACATTTCCTCCACAACAAATTCTTAGGGCTTGAGACTGAATTCTATCTAATTAAATTAGATTTATTTGCTGAAATATATACTATGCAACCTTAATCCAATATGGATCTTATCATGGATGTATATATGGTTTTTAAAGCCAACCTATCTGCTCCCCATTCCTGTCCTGAAATACATTTACATAAGCAGCGGTTTGATAAATGACTGTGCTGTGCCCTAGTGACCCAGTCGAATATACAGGAGAGTGCTACATGTATAGATCTATAATCCCAAGAGATGAGGCACCCTCACGGAGCTGGAAAATAAATTAAAGTAAAATTGTCCCCCATAACCAATGAGATCATTTTTAAAGTGACCTATTTTCTTTTGTCACAAAGCTGATCTTTTTTTCCTTTTTTTTCTCAGTCCTCCCAACCAACCAGGTGAATCATAACACTACAAACTTTGATTTGAAGCAAAAAAATAAAAATAAAACACTGCATACCCCCTTGAAAATTCATGAAGTGGGTCTGTAAACATTCCAGTTGGTCTGGGAGATGTCATCTGTCATGTGCCTTTTGTATCATTTGTGAGGAACATTTATGGCCTTAGCTCCATGCTTGGAATTCTGGCCAGTTAGACAGAAAAATGCATGGCAGCATCTCCACGCATTGAAGATTTCCACACACATGGTACCTATGAGTTAAAATAGTGTACAATCATGAGATTGAATGAATTAGCTGGACCAGGTGGTTTACTGGTTCCTGCCATGACTAGCTTGCCTTTCCCCTCTAACATTCAGCAAGATCTTTTGTAAAACACTGTTTGGTTGTAGATATCATTATTAACTGTTATAAGATCTGTCTCATTTTTAACAAATGTTGTTTTTTTTTGTTTTTTTACCTGTCTTGAGAGCTTAAACTGTAACAGTGCTCATTTCAGTCAACTACAGTTTCTGAGTTTCTTACACAGAGTTATTTATTTGAGATATTTGATAAACCAATTAACATCTAAATCAGGGTTGTTACAGGGTTTGGTCCAAAACTCTGGAGTTGGCATTTTTTAAGCATCACAGGTGTGCTCCCAATGCAGAGGCTGTTCCAAAGTCTCTAAGATGCCTCATTTTGGCCAAATTCAAAGGTATTTTGAATACTTTTTTCAGATACTTTGTTTATTGACTTTATTTCTGACCTACAAAAAGGAATCTCTCTCTCTCTCTCTATGGCCTTTGTGCTAAAACATCTGCCTCTTCATTACCTCTCAACCCAATATGAGCCGGAACCCACAAAAACTGTACCTTTATACTATTTTGCTTAATTCTGGAATAATCTCTATCATGTCTTGACTTCTGCTCATTCAGATTTATTAGAGCTGAACTAGAATCTGAGCATATTATTGCTTTAGATAATATAAACTTCAATAATCCACTTTATTGCCAAAATTATTGCAAACATCTCTCCAGTATACACTGATATGTAATCTGAAATCCTGTTTATACACTTTTAACTTTGGAATTATGAATGTAGCACCCACGTGACCTGTTTTTGGATCTTTTGAAGCATCTGTATAAATGTGTATATAATCTCCATATCTTGACCCCACATACTCCCTTACATCATATACCTCAGCTTCATATGGACCTTCCTTTTGCCTTCTTTCTAATACATATAGATTGGGGTATAACCAACAATGGCACTGGAGATAAAGGAATTAATGGAGCATATTTAAATTCTTCCAGTCTCATACCTTTTACTAATTTTCCCGCACTCTTTCTTCTCATATTCCCAACTAGGCATCAATACCTTTTTTGTAGGGTGAATCCCACTCTGACCTCTTAGATTTACCCAATAAGACACCTCATTACATTCACTACTTACGTACATCTTCCCAGCATCTTTTCTGTATGCTCTCTCCAGGTTAATCTACCATACTCCTAGAAATCGTATTATATTTACACATTACAATTCTTGTTTATATAATTTTACTTTAACATCCACCTTCCTCTTCATATTTGTAAAAAGTATTATTTTTGTCTTTTCCCCTGACCACTTTTCTACTTCATTTAACGCACATTGCATTTTCTTTATATTCTATATTCTTTCCTTTAAACCAGAGAGCCCCATCATCAGCAAACAATGATTTCCCCATACTTGTATGTATCCTTGAGAAAACATCATTAATCATGATGATAAATAAAAGTGGTCTTATTTCACTGCCCTGGGGTGTTCCATTATCAATCACTCCACTAGAGGATATAGCCCCGTCAACCTTCACCCTAATTCTTCTCCCGATAAAAGCTCTTTAACCGAGTTATACATTCTTCACCATTTCCTTTACATCTTTCATAGCTTTATTAATAATCCCTCCTCACACAACATATCATAAGCCTTTTCTATATAGAAGAAAACCCGATTACACTTTCCTTAATTATAAATGCCTTACTTATATTGGCTTCAAAAGATACTATTGGATCCAAAGTCCCTCTTCCACACCTAAACCCACTTTGATAAGGTGGAAGCCTGATCAGTGGAAGCCTGGGTAAAGGTTTCCTGCCCCCTCAATGTTCAAGCTAAATCTATATTCTTGAGTTAAAACACAGCTTGATGGAGCACAAATCCGAAGGCAGGGATCTCAAGATGTGTTTTTTTAAGTTTCAAATGTAGTTTAACGTGACACCACGACATAAAAACGGTATATGATGCAACGCAACTGAGATGCTCCAAAAGCGTCCGTCTGAAGCAGGTGTACATTGACACATCATTAGACATTAGACAAATGTATTGCTGTGAAATTTTGGCCAATATGTGCAATAATATGGAAATAAACTATATATTGCATTCTACAGTAAAGCCACTTTTAATATTGTATTTCTTTTAATGCTTAACTTGTGTGCCTAAATAATGTAATGTAATGCATTTTAATTCTATTATATTTAAAAATATTGATATTTTGTATTATCAATATTACTAATCTAGTAGCATCTTTCCAGCTAAACTGAATGCTCAAAGCGCTAGTTCACCCCAAAATGAAAATTCTGTGGCCATTTACTCACCATCGTGTTGTTCCAAACCTGTATGACTTTCTTTTTTCAGTGGAACACAAAAAGAGATGTTAGGCAGTAGTAACATTCTCAGACCTCAACAGCGGCAGGAGCGGATTGGTAACTATGGTAACACCACTGTGTTTTTTATTAGAGCTCTAATCTTTTCCTTGTCTCATCACTCTTATCTTCACAGGATGAGTAAAAGGGTGAACTATCCCTTTTAAATATGTCCTAAAAGCTTCTTTGTAAGGTCTCTTGTTATCCACCTGTATGTACAGTTACTGAGGTTTTATAATGGCAAAGTTTTGAAAAATCTTTTATCGAAACAGAACTAACCGGAACTGCATTTTAATATCTTTGCCTGGTCATTTAGAAGAGAATATAGGTGATAGTGATTGTGAGAATCCCATTTATATCCCAAACTATAGTACTGTTCCAGATTCACTGAATGATTTTATGGCTCTGCAGTGGTTAGATTTAAATTAGATCTCTTTTTAAAATGCTTTCCCTTGAGAGCCACAACAAGGTCCAGGTGAAGATGTTGAGAACCATAACAGCATTTTATAATTGCTTTTTTGCATGCTGCATAACAACAACTATCAACGTCCAAAAGCAATGTATTGCAAAATTGCATTTTGAAAACATAACTTTGCGTATTGATTCACTAAGAAGTGTCAGACACAACGATTAGCATGGTGTGCCTACAGGCTTATGGATTATGATTTATACATCCCTAACCTCTAAAACACTATCAGAGTTTCCCTTTTATTTATCATGCTAAAGCATGCTAGGATTATAATGAGCAGATAATTTCATATCAATGGATTTTGGTACAGCATTAAACTTTTTTTCATCAGGAACAGTTGGCCCTCAGAATACAGATGCCATACAGTTCCTTGCCGTGCTGTTGCATTTACATAAGCAGCGGTTTGATAAATGACTGTGCTGTGCCCTAGTGACCCAGTCGAATATACAGGAGAGTGCTACATGTATAGATCTATAATCCCAAGAGATGAGGCACCCTCACGGAGCTGGAAAATAAATGAAAGTTAAAAAGAGATCATTTTTAAAGTGACCTATTTTCTTTTGTCACAAATTGTGTCTTTTTTTTTCCTTTTTTTCTTTCAGTCCTCCCAACCAACCAGGTGGTACAAACTTTGATTTGAAGCAAAAAAATAAAAATAAAACACTGCATACCCCCTTGAAAATTCATGAAGTGGGTCTGTAAACATTCCAGTTGGTCTGGGAGATGTCATCTGTCATGTGCCTTTTGTATCATTTGTGAGGAACATTTATGGCCTTAGCTCCATGCTTGGAATTCTGGGCAATTAGACAGAAAAATGCATGGAAGCATCTCCACGCATTGAAGATTTCCACACACATGGTACCTATGAGTTAAAATAGTGTACAATCATGAGATTGAATCCAGTTCTGTGGAGTATGTTAAAATGGTAAAAATGGCTTAAAGATGACATCATTAATCAATTAGCTGGACCAGGTGGTTTACTGGTTCCTGCCATGACTAGCTTGCCTTTCCCCTCTAACATTCAGCAAGATCTTTTGTAAAACACTGTTTGGTTGTAGATATCATTATTAACTGTTATAAGATCTGTCTCATTTTTAACAAATGTTGTTTTTTTTGTTTTTTTACCTGTCTTGAGAGCTTAAACTGTAACAGTGCTCATTTCAGTCAACTACAGTTTCTGAGTTTCTTACACAGAGTTATTTATTTGAGATATTTGATAAACCAATTAACATCTAAATCAGGGTTGTTACAGGGTTTGGTCCAAAACTCTGGAGTTGGCATTTTTTAAGCATCACAGGTGTGCTCCCAATGCAGAGGCTGTTCCAAAGTCTCTAAGATGCCTCATTTTGGTTCAAAGGTATTATCATATTTGTTCTTCCCTGGGTAGGCGATTCAATAATGTACTGTGATGAGCTCGGTGGAAAAATTAAACCAAGATTGTGGACGAAGCAATAGAATTGAATATGATAGAAAACAAAATTTTCTAAAACAAAAAAAGTGTTCTATGTGCATTTATGCTCATTAGAATGCTGTTCCTCTTGCGTCACCTGCATTGAAAGATGCTGTGAATTGTAAGTTGAGTCTCCTGTGCGCAGGGGCGGTTCTAGACCATTTTGACTTGGGGTGGGGGCGGGTGTGCTTGTAGGGGGGCAACTGTATTATACCTTAAATTACGCCTTTACACACATAAATCATAATTTGCTGTTTTAATATTTGCGGACATGCAGTTTTTTTAAAGACAACCAAAGATTCACCAAATATATATATTTTTTTATTTAACTTTTTTTATATATATACAAACAGGCTTGTGACAAATGTTTAAATTAGTCAATGCACCCTAAAGTTCTGGTTTTACCCACAAACTTTAAGCCACGTTGTCATTCTGTTCTTTAGAATGACTAATGCTGTAAAATTCTTGGGTAAAATGAATGAAGAATTTAAACAGTAGGCTATGATCAGCATGTACAGGTCTTGTAAATGATCACCATTTCCTTTAAGAATCTTTTAAGAGTTTTTTAGCAAATTTTTTAATTCACTAGTAAATTTTATATGGTTTAGTGTATCAGGCGCATTTTTAAATGTATCTATCTCAATTTATATGAGTTTAAAAATGTTGCATGCATTGTAATTATAAGTGACCAAAAAGAAAATACAGAACATGCAAGGCAGTTGCATTGAACACATGGACACCAGTGATGTTTTAGCACAGTAGGTGGACTTTTCAGATGATCTCTTATGAACCATAAGTGAATAGTTAATAAATATTGAACTTAAATTAAACTTCACCCTGCTAAACAATGATGCAGTCATAATGCAACGATGTTTTCTTTAAATCTAATTTGATTGGTCTATTTATTATGATGTGAGGTGGAAAATTAGAATACCACTCTTACCATTCTACCACTCGAATTAAGAAGTGGCCACTGGGTGGGGGGCAGGCCTATTGACATGAGGGCACTGGCAGATCCCTCTCTTATGAGGCATCATTTCATTTGATGTAAAATAAATAAAGAATTAAACAAAAATGGAAAATTCTGTAATTTACTAACCCTCATGTCGTTCCAAACACACATGACTTTCTTCTGTGGAACACAAAGGGGATGTTTTAAAATATTTTGTTTATTTCAGTATAATGAAAGTGGATAGTGACTTATTTAATGCACCCAGAATTGTCACAAAAGAGATCCATGAGCACCAATGAGGGTTCATGTTGATGCATTGCCATACACTATATGCCTTTCATTTCAGTCTATTTATTTTACAAAGAGGACCGTATGCCTTCAGAATATTTGGAATTTAATGCACAAGTCGCATGGACCCACTTTTAGGACACATTCGGGTGCTTTTTTTAAACATTCATATTGACATAATCATGCAGATTAATCACTAGGTTTATTTATTTCCATTAACTGCTACCCACACCATTATGGGTTCCTCACCAGGTTTACAAGTGAGCCACACATATCTTATTTTTCTGGAATTCAGTGGACTTCTCTAAAAGTGAATTCTCCCTTATTTGGCAGAAAGGGTGGAATATTACTCAACATGCCATATTTTTAATAATACCCATGGGTCCAGTTTGTGTGCTCCTTATACCAAGCCTTTGTGAGCATTTTTGTGTGATTGCCTTGGATACGAGCAGTTTCTGAATGTCAGTCCTGCTGTAAATTCCAGGATTGTAAACCCCACAAAGCACATTTTTTTGTTGAGGCAAAGTCACAGAGGTGCTGATTAAGTTCCATGGTAAATTCTGTATACTTTTTAGACATTTTCCAATGATTATCTGAAGTCTATCAACCCACTTTGCTGAACAACATCTTTGTCAGTCTGTGTTCTTCATGTCTGTATTACAGTAGTTGTCATTGTTTAAATATTTTTAGGACTTTTCATGACTAGTATCCATGCAGTTCTGGTACTGAATACATAACCTCTATGGAACTGTTAGTTGCCTCAAATTGTTTTATTATGTTGACACATGCTGTTACTTAAATTATAGCTCAAGTTATAGTCCTATTTAAACATCTAAAATTAAACCAGTTTTTAACCTTAATTCGATGAGACATGCAATAAAATTTAAAGCATTATCAAAGTTACACTGATCCTCCAGGAATATTATATGGCTACTTTTCCTCATCCACAAATAACCACTTGTCCAATGCTCAATGTATAGTTATGTTCAGTGTAATAGATGTGATCCTGGCTGATTTTCCATTTACAGGGACATGAGTAAGGAAGATTTATGTCTAACTGATTTATATTGGTGTGGCTATCCTTATGAGGACTCTCCATAGACGTAATAATTGTTATACTTTACGAACTATAGATTCTATCCCCTACCCTAAACCTCACAAAAAACTTTCTGCATTTTTACACTAAGTGATTTGAATGGTTGGGATGCTAGAAATGCCCTCATAAACCACATTTATAGAATAATACCCTTGTAATTACCCCCCCATTATGCATTCTAAGCACAGCTACTGAAGATGCAATTGGTGCTGGCTGCCATTTATTTGTGTTTGTCAAGCAATAAAATCTGTCTTTAATGTCTGCAAGAGGGTTCTAGGCATAAAGTGCAGTTGAAAATGGTTTTAATGAGTCATATAGCAAGGGCACTTACTGCAGAATTGGCATGACTACAGTTCACCTGTCAACTTTTGTTGCCTGGCTTACGCAAGTCATTATTAATTGCCATCAATTGTGTGCGTGATACTTTTTCCTTGTTGTGTGTCACACACTACTTTTAAATGCAAACATCAGCATAATTGATTACTTTTGCATTCTGCCCGGCATTCATGTTTTCAAAATGAGACTGTGGCCCCTTAGGTTGGCTCAATACTACTGTGTATTAACATGCCATTTACGTTTTCTGCTTAGATTTGACAGGCTTTGACAAGCAACAACTATGGTTATCAAGGCCTCAATGATGAATTGTCTGTTACCTTGACTGCAACTCTCTTGATGGTAAGTACTGACAAGGGTACAGCAAGTGTTTTGATTGTATTTATACAGAGCAGATTCTCAGCTTTTGTGAATTTGGTGAAGCCAAAATGGACACCAATTATTGTAGTATTATAAAAAATGACTATTTACTGTGCACTTCTCCTAGTGTTTCAAAAGGCTATTTTTGAATTTCTACTATTGCTGAATAATATGCATTGGAAAAAGGCCAGTTGATATCTTTGAACTGTGGAATTTCATTGTCATGTGTGACAACAAAGAAAATATCTGACACATCTGGGTAACCTTTAATGTACCTAGTTGCCAGCCCAATGGTATAGAAATGAGAAATACAGTATACTGTATGTGTTTTGTGGAGTTGTGCGGTTGACTAGTAGCATATTCAATTCAGCCACCAGGGTGGGAAATTCAAGGTCATTGCCAGAAGTAAAGGATATTTTGGCTCCCTGTGGGGAGGGAGGTGAGATAGTTGGTGAAGCAAAGCATGAGAGTGTTAATGTTGTGTGCACAAGTACACTGCCAGTTTTGCCTTGACACAGTGCACAACCCCCTATCCTGTGCTATGACAGCATGCAAGTCCAGGATCAGATCCCATTAGCCACCTGCAATGACCAATAAGCCATTAATAAAACTGTAAGTCAAAGTCTGAAATCAGTGTTTTGATTTTGACATTTTGTCCAGTGTTCACTAAAGCTCCATATTAATGATGCAGTACTCTTACAGGCTTGCAAAACCTTCCATTTTCTGGATCACTTCTTTTTAGTACTGCAATCTTTATTTTAGTAGCCCAGATCCTTTATCCTCAACCACCCTTTTAACTTTGAACACATACTTATGCAACATTTATGGAAAACCATTTCAGTTTAATGGTGATGGTCCACAAGCACTATCAACTGACTTAATGGTCTGTGACACAAGTACAGTAGTACAGTCCAATGATGTTAAGAGAATTAAGACGACACGCCAGTTCCACGACTGTCAGCAAATTCGACACACCCAGACAAAAACAATAGAATAGTACCTTGCAGAATAACATTATTTTCTCTTTGTGAGTGTATTTCAGTTTCAACTCTGTTAGGTAACTAGGCTGTAAATCCACTCTGACTGTCATGATGCGCAAGTAAGTACTGAGTAATATTGATTAACAACATGTACTTACTATAGGTTTATGGTTAGGTTTAGGGTTAGTTGTTTGCAATTATGAATAATTTACTCTTATTACTATAATAAATACATGTAATATGTATAACAAGGACACTGTAAAATAAAGTGTTACCCATAACAGTAATGTGATTCTCTGATTTCCCATCCAATTGTGCTATAAGGAGATCGCAGTATAAAGGCTTTAATAGGTTTTTCCAGCTACTCAGTAGCAGTTCTAGCTTGTTTGGTGCCCTGGGCAAAACCCATTTCAACACGCCCCCAAAGTTGTTGACCGCTGTATAGCCCCCAAGATGCCACCCTGAGCGACCGCCCATGTCAAGCATGCTTAAATCCGCCACTGCAGCAACTATGCAGAGTGTTGTGTGAACACATTCAAGGCCAAAAAAATATTTCATTGCCCTATACGTCACTTTCAATAGCCCTGTGTATTGGATTGAAACCTCTTTAACTAGCAACAATTTATTTCATGAGGTATGAAGAGACATTATTATCCTCTATGGGACCAAAACAACTATTATTGGTGGTTTGCTCTTTGCCTTAAGCAATCGAAGAACTGGCAGATAATGAATTTGATATCACACAAAACACTCAGGACAATGCACTTGCTGCCCTTGTTAAGGTCTGATTTATGCAATGTTTTGTATGATTTCCAGTAGAAACCTGTTAACATTTAATAACCTAATCTTGATCCCAACAATTTAGTGAATTGTAGACCAATTTCAAATCTGCGTTTTATCTCTAAAATATTGGAGAAAGTGTTTTTTAAAACAATTGTATTTGAGCACTAATTCCATCCACAACATTTTCCAGTCTGGTTTCAAAACGCTCCACTGTACGGAATCTGCTTTACTAAGATTCACAAATGGTGTTGCTTTGGTTCTTTTGGATCTCAGTTCAGCATTTGATATGGTCAATAATACTACTCTTATTTTTCACCTGGAGCAGTGTGTAGGTATTTAGGGAACAGTTCTAAATCAGTTTAGTTCCTACCTAACCAATCAAATGTTTCTATCTGTCTGGATAAACATACTTCATCTACTGCTCTTCTCTCCTATGGTGTAATGCAAGACTTGATCTTGGCTCCCAATCTTCTCTCATATATATGCTACCAATGGGTATCAACAAATACAGTGTTTCTTTTCACTGTTATGCAGACGACACCCAAATCTGTTTACCTCTGAAGCGCATTGACAAACATATCACTATTAGCCTGTCTAAAGGAACTGAATGCATGGCTGTCTCAAAAACAGAAGTTATTTTGTTCGGGTTCTAATGACAGTAATCACAATGACCTCGAGTTAGGTACTCTTGAGCCTTTTACTACATCATGTTCTTGGAAATTCTTGGGCTTCTTATTTGACAACAACCTTAAATTTGATAAATGAATGCTGTGGTAAGGTTTCTTTCATTTACGATTATTAGCCAGATTCAAAACGGTTCTCTCCATGAGAAACCTGGGAAAAGTAATTAATGCGTTCATCTCGTCTCATTTAGACTACCTGGATTCCCTTTATATTGAAATTAATCAATCTGCCCTCAATCATCTACAATCGGTCCAAAATGCTGCAGCTCAGATTCCTAAAGAGCAGAAGCAGTTATGAGCACATCACCCCAGTTTTAATCTCACATCATTGGCTACCAGTCAGATACAGCATTTATTTAAAAAAAAATATTCCTTAACAAATCAATATACAACCAAGTGCCTCCATATCTTTCAAATTTGCTGGGTCCCCACATGCCTACTTGCTCCCTAAGATCTGATGACCGTGGATTACTCCACGTTCCCAGATCTGGATTAAAGCAGGGGATCGCGCCTTTACCATTGCTGGCCCAAAGCTCTGGACAATCCGCTGACTCATATCAGAACTGCTCCCATTCGGACTGTTTTTAAGTCTACCTCTTTTCATTGGTGTTTAACTTGCCTTTATGCCTTGTTTCTCTACCTTTTTTATCTTGTCCTTTGTTGTTTGGTTTTATTGCTCTGTATGTCATACTGTAGAGCACTTTGGTCAACTTCGGTTGTTTTTAAATGTGCTCAACATATAACAAATAACTTTGACTTGACTTGATTGTGTTTGACAAAAAAACTTTAGCTAGCCCAATGAGTGTTGTCCTGTATAGCTACGTAAAGGAGCTGGTTAATTGAATAATAGACAAACACAACACACCCCATGCTCTTACTCAATAAATAGTTATTTTACCTTTTTAAATGTGATATTTAACTAACCAGAGTAATAACAAGCTACACTTTAAATTTACAGTTTCAAAGTTACACATATTTATAATCAATTACAATAACAATGTTTTTACAAACTATTCCACAAAAGAAGATCATTGGAATGGAAATTATATGATAGACTTTCCATTGTGAAACACTAACATTGGGAACATTGAAAATTAGAGATGACAGTGTTCTCGAGTTTCTACAGGTTTGCGTTTCCTTTTACAGAAGCTCTCTGAAAACAAACAAAACCGTCAGCAGTACCTACTAAAGGATCTATTTGAACTGGGTCTTTTCTTCCAAGATCAATATTTAGGGTCGGTTGTGTTTTCTTTCTATTTTTTGTCTTACATGTCAAAGTGTTGTGCACTCACATCTTTTTAATTGGCTCTATTTGAGGTGGATTTACTGCCATTCATAAATTTCTCTAAGATCCAGAGTGAGGAACACAGAAAATAAAAATCAACCCAGCAAATCACGGGGCTGTAAAAAGTGATGAAAAAGAACAAGAGGGGTTTAGGTGGGCATTTTGCTTTTGCTTAATATCTGAAAAGCATATTAAACTCCAAGAAGCTATTTTCATGACCTGTTTGACCAGATACACCATTTGAAAGGTTTCGGCTTCTTTTTCAAAATGGTTTATACACAAGAAACCTGCTATGATTTTCAGTTCAGTATACCAAAGATAAAATTGTCTGTTAAAAGTGGTAACCTGCAATTGTTACCTTAAGGAGCCATTTCTAATGGATCTAGCCCATAAAGGAATATTCCGGGTTTAATAAAATGGAGTGGTGGTGGCGTAGTGGGCTAAAGCACATAACTGGTAATCAGAAGGTTGCTGGTTCGATCCCCACAGTCACCACCATTGTGTCCTTGAGCAAGGCACTTAACTCCAGATTGCTCCGGGGGAATTGTCCCTGTAATAAGGGCTCTGTAAGTCGCTTTGGATACAAGCGTCTGCCAAATGCATAAATGTAAATGTAAATAAAACATTTAGGTCAATCAAAAGCATGTGTGACATAATGTTGATTACAACAAAAATGACTTTAGACTCATCCTTTTTCTGTACATCTATGAATTCGATTTTTACTTATAAACACTTCACTTACATTTGGCCCCTTTCCCATATTCTCTCACACACTTTTTCTGTCTCTCGCTGGGACTGCACACACACATACAGTCACACACAGACACATGCGTATTCCGTATAGAAAATTGTCCATCTGATGCTGAACCAGCTTGTTTTCAATTTCACAGAAATGTTGATAAAAAAGATTTCTTCACATGTATCAAACTGGTTTTGCTGTAGTTCATTTATATTTTGAAATGTCAAAGATTTCTACATTTTATCATTTAAAAAAAGGCAAATTAATTAGTCATTTGATATTTGTCAGAAATGCCAATGATATCAATCTTTTCACATTTCTGAACAGTTAAGCACCTATTAATGACTTACAATATGGTTTTAGATGAAAACCGTCGGGTTATGAATGATTTATAATCTTGAATTCCAGTGGGACAGAATTGACCAGCGAACGCAATTGGAGGGTTAAATCATATTTTTGACTTGAATAAAACCATTTAATTAAGATGTTACCACACGTAGAATATTTGAGGTTATTAGTTTTCTGTTTTTAGTGTATAATGATCGTTCAGCACCATGGACAGCGCTTTACGCCCGCACAAACGTGTTTTGAAGAATTTATTTGTGGATTTTAAACCTCCCCCCAGTCTTACACTGAGCTTTTCCCTAGACACAAAGGTTTTGTAAACCGTTTAAAGGGGAAATGTTGTGTGAGAACGCAAATAGATCTCCAACAGGTCACAAATCAGCTGGGCTGCAGAGGTTTGTCCTCGTAACCTGCATTTGGCGTCCCGTAAGCCTCAGTAGAGCAGACAGGCTCAGACATCAGCTGAAAAGGAGGTGCACTAACAAAAACACAGCACAGTTCCACTGCACATGATGACTGTAATCACCACACGGTGGAGCAAAGGGACGCCAAAGTCTATTCCCACTTCTGAACCAATGAACCGGGCAACAAAGTTCAGCAGTTGCATATAAAAAGAATGGAAGAGCTTAACTATTCTGCAAATAACAATTTTCTGGATTGTAATCAATTGCCAGAACGCCACCGCAAATGAAATGCTTCGCTTTCCCCCAGAAAACAATTCCATAACTCGTGTTCGATGTGCACCCGGAACGGATTACGATGATTGTGTCCAACCTGAGTGTGATCGGTTGCAGGAGGACGAATAGCGCGCTGTGCCTCAGTGCCGTTGAGAGACATTTGGAGGCGTCTTCCTCTTATCGCACCCTGAGCCCCACCGGGCACCTGCTCGTGGCGGTGTGCTTGGGCTTCATCGGCACTTTCGGATTCGTCAACAACCTCCTGGTTCTTGTGCTCTTCTGCCGCTACAAGGTGCTGCGGTCCCCCATCAACTTTTTGCTGGTGAACATTTCCTTCAGCGATCTGCTGGTGTGCGTGTTGGGGACGCCGTTCAGCTTCGCGGCGAGCACGCAAGGGCGATGGCTCATCGGCGACAGTGGATGTGTGTGGTATGGCTTTGCCAACTCTTTATTTGGTGAGTGTGCTTTTGAAAACGCATGTTGTCTTGTGGAGTTTCTGCCTATACACGTGCGTTATTCAGTTGGCCAATTCTCTTTTGGCTGTAGCCTGCTGTTAAGATGATCATAAGTCGTTTCTCCGGATAAGATCTAAAAAAAAAATTTTTTTTACGGCAATGATTGATCAAAACATGAAAATAATAGAATATTCATTTTTTGTCGTTGTGTGCTTTTTACGCATTTGTAGCAATAACACGTTTGTTGTCCGGTGTCGTGCGTTAATTCACTTATTTCAAAATAGCGACAGAAGTCTTAAAGTTGCAGAAGCATCTCGTTTATTTCTTGTGGCAGAATGAGCTGAGCGCCTCCGTGCTCCGATACAAATACATCTGACTGGTGTGATTCTCTGTCAGTGGATCGGTGATCGAATCTGTTAAACAAACAAAACGCGCGATTCTGATCGAGAATGCGGGATTTTAAATGACTGATTCAAAACGTTTTACACTCATTACCTCTTCCTTAATCATATATCAAATAAAAGTCTATGAGACAAGTCTATGGTACCTTTCGTAATTCTAAGATTGCACATAATGACTTTGACCTTGTTTGATCGTTTTCGTTTCACAAAGGGCCGTTCAGACCGAGCACGTTCTTGCGCTTGACGCAGCGCAACGGATAGAGCAGAACGCAGGTGTCTCGATTTAAAAAGTTAATTGAACCTGACACGTGTCTAAAATACGTGGCGTTCATTCGCAAGAGAGAACTGTGAGACGCGGCGCAACGGTCAAACGCCTGTCTTAGTACATGTTTACAGTACAGGAAAACAATTGAAAAACAACGTGGACTGAGGAAACATATAGTTCAGTGTGAACGCCTCCCACTGTGTTACTATATTTTGTCGTTTAAACAATACAGTCAAATCAGTTACACGAACAATAGCCTAAATTGTCAAAAAATAACACCTCATGTATTGCACTCAAAGACATAAATCTGAAGTAAAAATAATGAAAGGACACATTTAAAAAAAATAATATTTTATGTTTTGACGTGAGGACATATAGCATTTAAAACATGTTTCCTCTTGTGTTAAGTACAGAAATGCAGTTCTTTGGAGGCTTAAAAATTTTATTCACTAAAAAACACTGTTTTTAGCCACGCAGGGTCACTGCAATTAAAGCCTACTTTAAGCACAATTTTTTCATTCATTACATGAGATTGACAGATGACAAAGAAGATACCAGTTTTGAAGATGTTCCACTTTCAAGAAGGCATGGCTATTGAACTCAGTCTTACTACAGTGCTCCCATGTCAATAGGCCTTAATGTTGGAGGAGTCCAAGTATGAATTAATACTTGGACTCCTCCAACATTAAGTAAGTTAAGTTACTTTTATAGCACAATTTCCCACATTATTATAACAAAACCCGATATGAATCTGATTTGAATGCACCAGAGTCCAATTCGTTAGAGATCGCTATTATTTGGGAAGCATTCATTATACAATATTTTTTTTGTATGTGCATCTGTTGGGTTTTCATTTTTGGCACAACATACAGTACAAACTTATGTTATTTATAAATAGGTATTTTAATTCCACTGTCTTTAATGTTTTGCACTGTGCAATGCAGAAGACATATGAAGTGCAATGAAGCGACTCTGATGCAACAGCAAACAGGAACAGATGTAAAGTAACAGGTATGAAGAGCAGCTAGCGTTATACAAGGCCACACTGCACCTGCAATGAGAAAAGCTCTTATACACAAATCTCATTACATCAGTGCACTTTGACCTAATAATATATTCAGATAAATATTGGTACTGTTGGGCGCAAGAATAAAAAGCAAATATGCAACTAACCAAGAGGGAGAGAACACCACTAAGGAGTTGATCCTGCTGCTTCTCTTGCAAATTAAATGCAAGAGAAGCACTAAAAAGTTTACAGGGAATATGACAAACACTACATCCTCTTTATGAACAGCATTTATGAATCAAATACTTAATGCATGGCACACCAATCATAAGGGAGAGGCACATCTCACAAATGAGAATTGAGCTCAATAATTTCAGCAAAAAAAGAAATGTTCTCTCACTTTCACCTGCTTTTAGTTTCAGCAAACTTACAGCAAACATGTGTAAATATTAGTATGAACATAAAAAGATTCAACAACTAAGACATGAACTGAACAAGTTTCACAGACATGTGACTAAGAGAAATGGAATAATGTGTCCCTGAACAGGGGGGGTAACAGTCAGTATCTGGTGTGGCCACCAGCTGCATTAAGTACTGCAGTGCATCTCCTCCTCATGGACTGCACCAGATTTGCCAGTTCTTGCTGTGAGATGTTACCCCACTCTGCCACCAAGGCACTTGCAAGTTCCCGGAAATTTCTGGGGGTAATGGCCCTAGCCCTCATCCTCTGATTCAACAGTTTCCAGATGTGCTCAATGGCTCTTTGCTGGCCATGGCAGAACACTGACATTCCAGTCATGCAGGAAATCACACAGCAGTATGGCTGGTAGCATTGTCATACTGGAGGGTCATAGCCTGCAGGAAGGGTACCACATGAATGAGGAGGATGTCTTCCCTGTAACGCACAGTGTTGAGATTGTCTGCAATGACAACAAGCTCAGTCCGATGATGATGTGACACACCGGCCCAGACCATGATGGACTCCCCACCTCCAAATCGATCCCGCTCCAGAGTACAGGCCTCGGTGTAACGCTCATTCCTTCCATGATAAACTCAAGTCTGACCATCACCCCTGGTGAGACAAAACTGCAAATCAGCGAAGAGCACTTTTTGCCAGTCCTGTCTGGTCAAACGAAGGTGGGTTTGTGCCCATAGGCTACATTGTTGCCGATGATGTCTGGTAAAGGACCTGCCTTACAACAGGCATACAAGCCCTCAGTCCAGCCTCTCTCAGACTATTGCGGACAGTCTGAGCACTGATGGAGGGAATCTGCAGTCCTGG
Source organism: Xyrauchen texanus (assembly GCF_025860055.1). Taxonomy (NCBI): domain Eukaryota; kingdom Metazoa; phylum Chordata; class Actinopteri; order Cypriniformes; family Catostomidae; genus Xyrauchen; species Xyrauchen texanus. The sequence continues at coordinate 15,408,775 of NC_068284.1, read as the reverse complement.
TGTAACATGTACCTGTCCCAAAGATGTGATAGTCTAATGTACCAATCCTGTGCAGGTGTGGTCACATGTGGTCTGCCACTGTGAGGACATTCAGCTGTCCTTCCTGTCTCCCTGTATCACTTTCTTAGGTGTCTCACAGTACAGACATTGCAATTTATTGCCCTGGCCACATCTGCAGTCCTCATGCCTCCATGCAGCATGCCTAAGGCATGTTCACACAGATGAGCAGGGACCCTGGGTATCTTTCTTTTGGTGTTTTTCAAAGTCAGTAGTAAGGTCTGTTTAGTGTCCTAAGTTCTTATATCTGTGTCCTTAATTGCCTACCGTCTGTTTGTGTCTAAACGACCATTCCACAGGTGCATTTTCATTAACTGTTTATGGTTCATTGAACAAGCAAGGAAAACATTGTTTAAATCCTTTAAAATAAAGATCTGTAAAGTTATTTGGATTTTTACAAAATTATCTTTAAAATACAGTGTCCTGAAAAAGGCATGTTTCTTTTTTTGCTGATTTTATGAGCAACCGCATTCTCTTATAAGAGGCACACAAGCACGCTCAGTGCGGAATGTGCATAGACACTGACAGACATAATAATTATTAAAAATGGTACACTGAACCATTTAAAATTTACTAGTGAAGTAAAAAATTTGCTTAAAATAATTTACATCATTTACAAGATCTGTACGTGCTGATCATAGCCTAGTGTTTAAATTCTAAACTAAAACATTTAATTTTATCTCAAATTTGGTGAATCTTTGGTTGTATTGAAAAAATTGCTTGTCCGCAAATATTAAAACAGCAAATTATGTTTTATATGTGTACAGGGGGCATTTAAGGTATAATACAGTTGCCCCCCTACAAGCACACCCAGCCCCACTCTGGAACCCCTAGCCAAAATATTCTAGAACTGTCCTTGGCAACAAGCACCGCGTCTGAAACAGTGTGGAATGAAGTGACCCTGCCAAGAGATCACTGCTCAAGCCTGAAAAATAGACATGCTCTTTCTTGACAAAAACAATGTACAGTACATGACTACTGTACATATTTATTGTTTTGTATGCTCGTTTTCTACATAGCCTATGTTTGCTGTGTGGCATGTTGGTTGAGGTTTGTTATACGACACACAATTTAATCTGATTGCACTTTATTTTTTCAGTTTAATTTTCATTTAGTTAAAATAAATAACAAATAAAATGAAAAGTTTTAATACAAGCAGCATTATATTATTGTGTAGGCCATTGAGGAACAAAAATTACACCATAGCACCATAGACACATAGAGTGTCCAACTAATGGTATTATCGATATAGCCGGTTTTGGACACGGATACACACTGGTATGAAAATTATGGCATTGTGGAACGTCTTGTCTGTTGTCATATAGTCACTACCAAAATGGTCTGTGTTCATGGATTTTGAGTTTCTTTGTTTTCTGTTGAGATATATAGGGCTTATAAATGACCATTCCAGGTTCAGTACAAGTTAAATCCTTTAAGCTCTAAAAGCATTTTAAAGATTTCCTGTTTCAGTGGCATACGCTAAATTAAAGGCTTATAGCTAGACAAAAACACAAAACATGGAGTGTCAAGTGTTTGCTATTATTGTAAAGAAAATCAATTATTTTAATGATATAGATTGAGACTGCTGAAAAATCATAAAAAAGTACTTGTTCCCCTTATTTTTCTTATGTGATCATTATACTGTGTATCTCTGAGTGTTGGTGGCTCCAAAAAACTGCTTTTGTTTTGTTCTCAGTTATGTCACTTGTAACTGAGTAACATTTTTTGTTGATACAACAAAGCAATCAAACGTTATAGCTTTAAGTTAAGTAATATATCCCAGTATCCAAAAATGTCTCTCTGAGTCCAAAAGCCTCTCCAAACAAATTAAATATATTAATTGTAGAACTAATTACACATGCAAACACATAAATTACTAAAGGTATGCATTGCACAGAAACATGATTTTAGTAATGCGATTTCACAGAATGAGTGCCATTTGACTCGATGGGTCTGCATCATTGAGTTTGTGTTATTTACTTGCCATCATCTCCTGTTGGTCAAATGTAATGTTGTGCTTCGTGTATTATCTAATAATCTATGTATCTGATTAGCTTGTGTGCGGGCTCGTTTGAAAGATAATAACCTCTAAGTAATGGTATGTAAATACAGCAATATAATTGTCAAAGACATCTACTTCGCTATTTCTTGCTATATTTTTGACTTTGAGTAAAACAAAATGCTCTTTGAGAGCTTCCAGCACATATGACATATGACACATGGCTGTTGGATCAGTTTGATGTTTTTACTCTTTGCAATAATATGTACAGTGCAATTTTGTTTTTTAAAATAAATTATCAAAACGGAACACATCTGATTTGTTTGCAAATGTCAAAGCATGTTTTCAGTTGTGGTCATAAAGCCTGCATGCATTGTAAAGTAAAGCTTCTAAGCTTTCAAACAATACCTATTTTCTGTTGGTCAAGACTGTAGTTATTAATATTTTGATGATAATTTCTTTTTTCTTGTGGGCCCCATCCAAGCATAAAGGGTTAAGCTCAACCAACAGCATATGTACCATAATGTTGATTATCACAAAAATAATTTTGACTCGACCCTCCTTTTCAAAAATCGAGGTTACAGTGAGGCACTTACAATAGAAGTGAATGGGGCCAATGTTTGGAAGGTTTAAAGACAGAAATGTGAAGTTTCAAATTGTATAAATCTACATAAATTCTTCGATTAAAAGTTATCTGAGCTGTAAAGCTGTTTAAGTCATAATCTTTTTACGGTTGCTGTAGGGTTTTAGGGTTTATAACCTTACGTTGTCATGGCAACAAAGTTGTAAAATTGGATATAACTTTAGACAGAAAAGGTAAGAAACTTTACCACACTAAAATCATGTTTTCATACATATTATACATTCAAATTATTGTTGAGCAAACCTAAAAAATCAAGGCAACATGATGCAGTTCGATTTGAGTTCTCTCATCAACAGTCTTAATATTTGTTCTCAGTAACATTGCTTTGTTTTGCAAAAATTCTTGTTGAGAGAACAAATTATTTCTTGTTCAACCATCTATCAATTTGCAATACAATAAATTTCATTTTGTCACCATTTCAATTCTTTTTACATTAAGTTGACTGTAAACTTTTCCTCTGAAGAGAGGTATGTCTTGCAAGGCAAGACAGTACATACAATTGTCTGATATTGACACACTTTAGACCTCAACCCTTAACACAAAAACATCAATAACGGTGATAATCAACAACCCTCATTAAGTTAAAAGATTAGTTCCAAACCTTACCACATGACAAATGACTAACAGTGCAACAATAAACAACAGTAACAGTATAATTAAAGCCAATAAACAATACAAAATAAGCATATAACACTAACCGCATAATTTATTCCTGTTGAAATGCATGTTGGGGAACTCGCAAATCAGCAAAATTGTTTAACATGAAATTATTTTCTCAGAAAACTCTGTTTGGCTAGTTGGGACAACTTTTGGGGGAATAGTGTTGGTCTAACATGTGTTATTATGTAGATGAAAGCAATTCACATTTCCTAGTATCTGTGACTCAAATTCCACTATAATCTGTATTTTTTACAGTGTATTGTGATCTTGAGGTTATACTTTTGAAACCGTGTGTATTTTAATGTTTACAGATTGGCCCCATTCACTTCCATTGTAAGTGCCTCACTATAAGCAAAATAATTGCTAATTTTAAAGAAAAGGTGGGAAAGGTCGAAATAATTTTCTGTGCTAATCAACATTATGCCACAATTGCTGTCGATTGAGCTTAACTTGTATTGAACCTGGAATATTTCTTTAAGAGGATGCCATGGCTCTCTGTAATTTTGTTTCCCAAGTCATACATTGCTTGATCCTTTTGCCATAAAAGAAAAGTATTGAGGGGACAGAAAATATTGGGGAGAAGACAATCGAGAAAGGATGCAGACTGGATTCGAACAATTTTTGCACATTAGTACCAGGGTCAATGCACTGGAACAAGAATGCTAATCAGTAGGCACAGCTACTACTCTAAACGAAATGTACTAAATCATAGAATGTGAAAATTACATTAAGTTTAAATTTGTCTTCATATAGATTTAAAATTTGATCAGATAGGGTTGAATAGCCTATATTTGCTAGAACTTCCCATATTCCATTTATACCAAGGACATAACCACATATTCAGGATTGGAGGACAAATATAATACTTAAACTTTGGTGCATTTTTTGGGCTGCTGCCAGCAATTTTTCTCACTCAAATTTAAAATCTCATCATTCACACATAGTGTGGACTAACTGCAAAATATTGGTCTAATTTTTCAGAGAACTGCCCAAAGAATAAAAAAGAATCAAATTATTCATGATAATATTGTATGCATTTATAATCTTATGATTTTGAAAATATGTTATTCTGGTTCTGTTCACTCTGCCTCACTTTGAAAAGTCTACTAGGGGGCATTGTTTTGAGGCCTTATTTTGTTATTTTATGTAACAGAAATGCATAAATGATTGTGATCACTTAAAATGTAAAGTTCTAAGCCTTCAAATGATGCCTCACATGCCTGACTTATGTATGCGGAGACTTTAACGTTGTTAGCTTAAAATGTTTTTCCCCGATATAGCCTCCCCTTTGGAGTTTTGGAACTTTAAGTATCATGACCACTGATCTGAATATTAGGGGGGACACATTCTCCTCAATGTCTATGCTGCTTACAGCCCTGCTTTATACCCATCTCACTGTTACCCTGTTCCCCCAATATCTTATCCAAGTTATATTCTCCAATAAGTCCCATTTGAGCAGAGCAGTGAATGTTTTTGGCATCAGAAGGCTGCCAATGTATCCAACAGAGCAAGACTAATCATATTTGATTTAATTGTTTTTGTGAAAATCACATTTTGGCAGCTTAACAAGTGCCAGTTCTAGCCATTAGGCCCTAGGCAATATGTATGTTGGATTATGTGATGTTTGCATGCATTCAGCAAAACAAAGGATATTGTGGTAGACTTCAAGAAGAATCACATATATCACTCCCTCTGACCATCAATGGCTCTGTCATAGAGAGCTCTACATTTCTGGGAGTGCATATCTCGGAGGTTCTCACCTGGACTACCAAAGACACGTCACTAACCAAGAGGGCTCAGCCATGTTTATACTTCTTGCACTGGCTGAAAAGGGCAAACATCTCTCCATCTAACCTCATCACGTTCAAAAGGGGCACCATCCAGAGCGTGCTGGCCAGCTTCATCACGGTCTGATATTGAAATTGCAGCACTGCTGACTGTAAGAAACTCCAAAGGATAGTAAACACAGCTAGTAAGATCATTGGTGTTCCCCACCCCTATATCTCGGACATTTATTTCACACAGCTCCAGAAAATCCTCCAGAATCGTGAAGGACCCCAATCAGCCATCTCAGTCTTTTTCATCTCCTGCCATCATGCCGATGCATTAGGAGCATTCGTTCTAGTTCTACCAGACTAATGAACAGTTTTTTCCCCCAGGCAGTGAGGTTCCTCTATAACCACTGACCATTCTCACTCTCCTGAGGAGCATAACCCCTACTCTCCCTCCCCCTCCACATCATTTTAGTTGTTTGGACTAATGTATTTCTTTAAGCAGGCCCAGTCACTTAAATTATGTTGCTGTTTACTCAGGTTCACCTTGTATTATGTTTACAATATGTGAGTTCCTACAGTGCTCATATATGTAATGTTCATGATCCATTGCTTTTTATAATGTTCTGCAATTTTTCACATGTTTTCTCTTCACTATGTGAATTCCAAGTTGCAATCTAAGTCTTGTCTACCTCGTCCTTTAGCACATAACACTATGGTCCTGTGAGACACAAAATGTAATTCTCTTTTATATCACCATACTTTTCAAATGACAATAAAACAACTACTACTCCTACTACTATTATTAAACATTCTTGCTTGGATGGGGCGGACTTGCTCATCATATCATATCTTTTTATACTCTGAGGGTGGGACCCACTTTGAATCAGTGATATTGATTTGTTTTAATAAAAGAAAACTAATATATCCAATGAAATAAGCTGAAATGTTGAGCTGTGGCTGGGGAAGGATTGCTTCATTCATATTAATGTAGAATGCGCTACTGTCATGCAGGTCTATTGTTTTATTTTGTGACGAAGTTGAAGATATTGAAAATATTCCCTGTCATAGAATGTGTTTTTCGTATAGCCTATATAAGGATTGCTAAAGAACATTTATTAGATTATTAAATGTTATATAAAATCTACAAAGATTATTTTAAAAACAATTTACGTAATAAATGCACTTACTTAATTTGACATTAAAACATTCCTGATATGATTTCAAGAAAGGGACTAGATGGATTATAACTGTTTTCTTTGTGAAAAATAAATGTAGTGATTGTAGTTATTTTTAATCAAGTGAAGTAAAAGTGTTATAATTTATTTATGCTCAAAAAAAATATAAAAATGTTAAACATTTACTCAAGTACTGTAATGAGAGTAGTTGTAATTTGTTACTTTCCACCTCTGCTAAATACCAAGATGCCTTCACCTGGTTTCACAGGGGCTATAAAACCCCTTCTTCATAATAACACATGTTACACCAACAATATTCCCCCAAAAGCTGTCCCAACTACAGGTTCTCTGAGCTATTTGATATCTATGGCATTGTCCAAAATATTTTATGGTGAAATATTTAATATAGGTAATATTTTTGCAGTTGTTGTTTTTTATTTGAAGATATGGATGGGCTATTGTTACCAATGCTCCTCTTTTCATGAGTGACAAATGCATCCATGTTGTAGATGGACAGACTGCTATTGCTGAAGTCTGTGGATAGCTGCTGCTCGACATTAAATAGCCAGATGTAACAGTCCCCACACTGACTGAATCCATGGCAACAAAACAAAAAAATAATATATTTTTCAAATTGCAGCAATCAGGGACATCTGCATCCTGATAATAATTTTGTAAATATGAATCAATGATTCCAAAACTAATTTACCAAGTATTTATGGTAATGAATTTTTTTTTTTTTAAATATATAAATTATTATAAATTTTATATATGGCCTGCTCCCTCATTTTGAGTCGCACTAACCCCGGATCACATTTTGTGTATTATGCTCTATAAAGTAAAAAAGAAGGTCTCAACTTTCTAATGATATAATGTTTGTATGCTTTTATCCCTAACAAGCAATCAGCAATTGGAGCAGTAGAGGGATTCGATTTTGGATAGGATCAAATGTGACCATGCCCTTTAACTGGGCGCTTAACTCTTTTTTAAGAGTTTAAGTGTGTCTGTACACCTTAATTGTCACACTATTACACAGTTAGCTGAACTTGAAATCCACCGATGCTCTTATAGTCCTCCCCAACATTCACTTGAGGGTTTCATCAAGGACATAATAAACTTGATACTGAAAAATAATGGACAAGGTTTTGATATTTGTGTTGCATTAAAAACATCAAAGAATCATGAGTCTGCATTGATAGACACAGAAATCAATGTGTTCCACTCCAACAGAGTGTGTGCTTGGGTATTTACAAGGCTTTTTTCATTAACTGAAGCGGACTCGGATGAGCTAGTCTCAACTAGAACACCTCATTAGTGCATTTTGCTTTTAAGTGAAAATTAAGACTTGATACACTTCTGTGGTAAATAATTTCCATCTTACAAAGTCTGCAATACTTGATTTTTGCAAGGCCCATCTGTGTTTGTTTGTAAGAGGTCCTTTATTCATCACTTGATCATTGACACAGAATCACTGTTGTGTGTTTCTGGTTCACATCAGAACCAGACATTGAACACTGAATCATTGTTTCAGAATATTGACAATAAATTTCACTTAAAAATTTTACATTCTCTCCATTTATATGATGCCATGAAATTGTATATATAATGATATGAGTTGTCAATGTTTGAAATTTCATGTCAACTACATACTTTTATTTTAAGTTTGGGACCAAAAAATTAAAATGGAATTCCACATCTAACATTTAAGTGATATATGTTAAAATGACTATGTATAAAATATAATAATACAAAAATAAATATAAAACATTGTTTCTAGGGTAGGGCTTTGCACTTGTTTCACCAAACCCCTGCATAAATCCTACAAGCCTATTCTGTAAATTCTTTAATATTTACAGTGTTCATAATTTATGACTTTCTCTTTAAATATTTATATATTTACACATTTATTGCACAATTTGTTGTGCACTTACTTAAAAGTCACAACAAAGAAGGAGAATGAATAAAGAATGAAAGCCTGACTTATCATGCAAATGATTCAACTCAGTTTTACCAAAATACTTTTTATGTGCCTCAAAGCTGCTGTTCCACTTCTGTCACTCACTCGACGTTGTGTCGATAAAGTGACACTAGGGGTCGCTCTTGGGAGCGCCATTCATCACTGATCTTTTGAGAAAAGGCCAATGAAAATTGGGGAGAGGAATTTGCATGCCACTCCTCCAGACATACGGGTATAAAAGGAGGGAAAATGCAGCCACTCATTCAGATTTCTTCTTCAAAGCCGAGCGGTTGTATTTCACTGAGCTGAAACTACCCCTGGGCCCTTTAACAGTAAAATAGCTGATTTTCCTGTTTATTTTCCTAAAAAGAGAATATTTCCATACTAAAAGAGTGGCACTCACGAAAGTGTCTTTTTCAAGATTCCTTTTCGTTTGTGTGTTATTCCTAGTTGCGGTTGTTACTCTCAAGTATCTGGGTGCTTCCCATGCAGAGACTGCATTCGTGGATGGTTCATGTCCTCATTGTGAGAATATGACCATGGCTATGTTGCGGTCATGGCTTTCCTTCATAAGAGGGAATGCCATCCCAGTGGCTCCCCAGCTCGGTCCTTCTACCTACGGGTATGAGGAGGTTAGCACTGGGGACTTCAAAGGGAGCTTCTCCATCGGGAAACCCCCCCACGGACCTCCCATTCCCCAGTACACTCCTATGCCCTGCACAATTTCTGGGATGAAACTGCGGGCTCGTCTCACGGCGGGTTCACGGTTCCATTCGGAGCTCGCAAAGAGGATGAGCTATCGATTGCTGCATCAGAAGGCGGGCTCATCATATTTGACACGGAGGACTCGTTTGGACTCCCACCCTCGGGTGCGGTAGCCCAATTACAGGTTGACGTGGAGCTGGTGGCCATGCTTGCCTGGGCAGCTGCGAGCGTCAGGCTGGAGTTTCAGTAAATTTTTGTGACGTGTTTCAGATATATGCTCGCAAACACAGAGACTGCTGAAAGCTCACCTTTTTATTTTCTTTATTTTACAGAAGCACAAGGTTTTGTTGTTATTGTGAGGGTACACAAATGAATGTATACTTTATAACTTTATAGTCTCTAATGATGTCTTACACTTATCTGTATAAGTGTATTTTATGTTGTTTCCGCTGTAATGACGATCCATCGCGCCCATCGACCCCAGAGGGTTAACCCCCCCCAGGCTGCGCCTCGTTCACTTGTGGGACCTCACCGTGGTCTTTTGGGGGCTATGGGGAGCTCCATTTGAGCATCTAGAGTCAGCTGAGTTTAAGGCATTCTCTTTGAAGAGTGCCTTCTTGACGGCACTCACCTCCATGAAGAGGGTAGGGGACCTGCAGGCATTCTCTGTCAGCGAATCGTGCCTGCAGTTTGGTCCGGATAACTCTCAAGTTGTCTTGAGACCCCAACCGAGCTATGTGCCCAAGGTTCCTATGACTCTGTTCAGGGATCAGGTGGTGAACCTGCAAGTGCTGCCCCAGGAGGAGGCAGACCCAGCCTCAGCGTTGCTGTGTCCGGTGTCTATCTGGATCGCACGCAGAGTTTTAGAAGCTCCGAGCAGCTGCTTTGGTGGACAGCGGAAGGGAAGCTCTGTCTCCAAATAGAGGATCACTCACTGGGTCTTTGATGCCATCGCTATGGCATATCACGGCCAGCATGTGCCGCCCCCTGCTGGGCTGCGTGTCCATTCTACCATTGGCGTAGTGGCCTCTTGGGCTTTGACCAACGATGCCTCTTTAGCAGACATATGTAGAGCAGCGGGCACAAACAACTTTGTGAGGTTTTACAACCTCATGGTTGAGGAAGATTCATCCCGTGTGTTATCAGGTGACACAAACAGGTAAGTTCGGGACAGCTGGCCGGGAGTCTTCGGTGAAGCTCACCGCCAGCCCAGTAAGTGCATCAACTAGGCCCTGTACTGAGGTAGGTGCTCCACATGTGCTGGTTATTCCTTTGATAACTGTGTGATGTATTTTCCACAAAAGTTTTCCCTGTTGGCTCCTCTGCCTCTGGTCATCGTGTCTTGTAGTAACTCCTCCCCCCTTGAGTAGGATCTTTGAGCAGTTCAACTTGTCCCCGAGGTGCAGGGGACCGGTTAGAGGCCTACCAGTGCATTGGGGGTAGTTACGTTACGGCCTGGTGCTCGGGCAACGAGGCACACAGAACTCTGAATCTCGCACCGCCATTCCACGTAACACAGTTAGTAGTTGTGGTGTTTCCATATGGACCTCTAGTGTCACTTCATCAACACAATGTTGAGTTAGTGACAGAAGGGGAACATCTCAGTTACTAACGTAACCTCTCTTCCCTGATGGAGGGAACGAGACATTTTGTCCCTCCTGCCACTACTCTGAGCTACCCGCTGAAATGGCCGGGACCTTGTCTCGGCTCCTCAGTGCTATACCTGAATGAGTGGCTGTATTTTCCCTCGTTGTATAGCCGTATGTCCGGGGGAGTGGCATGCAAATTCCACTTGCCAATTTTCATTGGCCTTTTCTCAAAAGATCAGAGATTAATGCCGCTCCCAAGAGTGACCCCTAGTGTCACTTCATCGACACAATGTCTCGTTCCATCAGGGAACGGAGATTACGCAAGTAACCAAGACATTTTTCAGTCAGTTTTGAATTAGCAACAAGACATGAATTCTGCCTTTTCTATGGCTGATGAAAAAGTACCCTTGGTTGAACTCCTTGTGAGTACCGGTAGACTTGTCATATCTGGACTATTTAAACCTAAATTATATTATAACATTATTGAAATATGTATGCTTTTATTTTCTGCAGGCATCGTGTCCCTCATTTCCCTGGCTGTGCTATCGTATGAACGCTACTGCACAATGATGGGCCCCACAGAGGCTGATGCCACCAACTACAGGAAGGTGGCTGGAGGGGTAGTGATGTCCTGGGTCTACTCTTTATTTTGGACTCTGCCGCCTCTCTTTGGCTGGAGCCGTTATGGTCCAGAAGGGCCTGGGACCACCTGCTCCGTAGACTGGACAACCAAGACAGCCAATAACATCTCTTACATCATTTGCCTCTTTATTTTCTGCCTCATTGTCCCCTTTCTAGTCATTATCTTCTGCTATGGTAAACTGCTGCATGCAATTAAACAGGTGAGTAAAACTTTGATTAAAATCATTTTTCTTTCCTCTGAAATTCTGCATTCATCCTTTGTAGTTCAGTAGATTTTGAAGGTTAAGAGATTATATATATATATATATATATATATATATATATATATATATATATATATATATATATATATATAAATTTGCAGCTGTTTATAGTAATTTAGCTGCAGGAAACATCCTGAGGTTATGGTCGCAACAGAAAAGTGCTGTCAGACAGAAGTAGAAATATACAAACATTAACAAATTAAGGAAAATGTGGGGTTAAGCTTCAGAAGCAGACCAGGCTAAAATAATAAGCAAAAATCCAAGTTCCCCTTCTTCTTGCTAACCTGATCAAACAATAAGTAAAAGACAATTAAACTACCCTAACTTCTGAACCAAATAAACACAGGCAAAATATATGCAATAAACTAAAAATGGCATCAGACACCCTACTTCCCACTTCGAAAATTAAGTTTAATTTACAAGCATAACCACAAATGTTTAGTCCAAGTTAGTATCCAAAAAAATTATAAAATAAATCACAACTAGTATGGGCAAAAGGTCAAACACAGAGTTGTCTGATCAAGAAGGCAAACACTGGTGATGGTGCCAGCAAAAACACTTTTAAAGACTAAAAGACCCAGCTGGACCAGTCATCAATTTTGGTGTAGGAGCCAATCAGGAAGCGGCACACCTAGACTCAAACACAGACAAAAAACTCCAAAACATTACACATACAAAATACCACAAGATCATATCAGTTCCTTATGCAAATGCAGAGTGCTTGTAGGGAATTTCTTCCCCTCAGTTCTGGTTGCATGCCAAGACCCTTAACCACTAAGCTACCACTATTCTGTGAGGTCACCAAGTGTATTAAAAGTTTTTTGTAAGCACTGTCTTACTCCTAAAGAGGTAAATTGTACTATTGAGATCCCAGTTATATGTTATAAATGTTATACAGTTAGTAGCCTTATAGAAGCTAAATTATTTTACATGGAGCTGGGTTACCTCATTGGAGTTGCCATGTTGAGATTACATGATTTAATGAAATACAAAGTTGATCTCATTACCCCCATTATCAGCCTCTTTTTCACAAGGAATAAATGGTTGATTGTGAATTGTGAACGTCTGCAATACACTGGTAACTTTAAACCGAAGTCCCTTTTTAAGGCAAGTCAGCCCACTTGAGGGCCACATTGGGAACTCTCCCAGGAAGCTATTTTCTATGGATACAATCATACCAGTTTCTATGAATACAACCATACAAGGACAGCTCCTATTTACTTGAATAAGGAAAGACTGAAATCCCTAAAATGGCTGGTCGAGATTATGATCAATTTACATATTTCAAATCTGGAAAAAAATCTGACAACAAATAAATTGTGCTTTTTTTTTTTTTTTTTTAGCTTAGAACAAAAAGGGGGGACTTCCTTTTCTATACTTGCCATATTTAGTATTACAATTTGTTCCTATTAATTGTTTTTATAGGAAAGTGGTCCATCTCAGCTAAACTGTCTCTCCTGTAAACTACCTCTTTTTGAATAATCTAGCATTCACATCTCTAGTTGTCAGTATAGGTCCAAGATAACAGCCATATCGGCAAGTGCAACACAAACAAAAAATTACTTTGTGCACCTTTAAAGTTGCATCTGAGACAAGTCTGACAAAGCTGGTAAGCTGACAAAAACTTCTAAATCAAAGTTTGTCTTTCTCTTCCAATGGCTCCTTTTTGTCCCTCAATAGATGTCACTTTATACTCAGCTTAGTAAAATCTCAACACTGTAATTCAGCCATTAGCATGCATTTTACCCTCAATGTCTTAAAGGGGTCATGTCATTAGGAACAACATTTTCCTTGATATTTTTACATTTAAGGGATCATTATAAACATTATAAAAACATACTGTAAGTTTCAGATCTCAAAACTTCCTCTCAAGTCAAAAAAGAGCTTTTATTGTTTCTACTATGTAAAAAAAGTGTTTTGAAATTGGCTACATTGTGTAGTCAGAGTGCAGTGTCTTTTGAAAAATACATAATCGTCGCTGTGAACAGATAGAGCAGCTGAGGTACTTCAACTCGGAAGGTGGGACTATTGTTTGCACTTCAAAGATGTAAGCCAATTACAACACAGTGGGCGTTAATACAGAAGTCTTAGAGGAGACAGCACAGAAACAGAGTGTTTCAGACAGATGGCAGAGACAGTGGGAAAAGGTAATTTAACACTATATTATGTGAAAAAATTAGAAGTGAATCTCAAAGAAAATAATAGAGTAAAAAAATTAAAAATAAAGCATAACATGAGCTCATTAATCACTGGTGTCTTTCTATCACCAATGATAAGTCTAGCTGCATAAACACAAGCATGAATAACAACTGAAGTTCCCCGTCTGTCGCTCACTCGACGTTGTGTGAAATGAAGCGACACTAGGGGTCTTTCTTGAAGGCCTCGGTTACCTCTGAACTTGAGAAAAGACAAATGAGAAATTGGCAGATGTATGTCCCTCCCTCGACATAGGGGTATAAATGGAGGGAATCGTGAGTCTTTTCTCACGGACCTTTTCTCAAGTTCAGAGGTAACTGAGGCCTTCAAGAAAGACCCCTAGTGTAGCTTCATTTGACACAACGTCTCGTTCCCTCGATCGACCTTAATTTTTTTATGTCTGGACTCTGGTGACAAATTTAGCAGACTCCTTCCTCGCTGCAGAGAATGCACTAAAAAAGCAGACTAGCTGATGGTGTTGAATTCCCAATTTAATAAAACGATCGTCCTTCGACAGTACGATGCAGTGAGGGCAAAATAAATGAATCTGCTTTAAATAAGAGACCTAAAACTTTCTTTGGGTTTATCACAGATGAATCAATTATGGAGGATGTCAGAGGAGGAAGACGTCTAGACTGAAATGAGTTATGAGCTCAAGACTATTGCTCCTCCCTTGGGTCTATGGTTCTGCTTGAAGTCAAATCTTAATGGTTGAAATTTCATAAACGTTGCCTTTGGGAACTAGATGCTTAGAAGTTAATTTTATATTGTTGCAAAATGACACTATTTGCTAGACTCTGGGTAAATCTGTTCATTAAGAAGTTTCTTGGAGAAGTTTGTATGTTACTTGTTTTGCTCATATGTGTATTGGGCTCTCACATGTGCCAATGGTATGTGAAAATGCATTGCATTCTTTAATAGTGAGGTCAGTTGGCTGCTGTTATGTGTGTGCTCAAAAAGCAAAGTAGACAAACATTGTGTGAGTTCTCTCTCTTTATTTCTTCCTCCACCTTTTCTTAAAAGGTATAAGTGAGTTCTTGTAAGCTTTATACATCTTATTGATTTTTACATCTTAGCTGATGTGTTGTGCAGATGGAAGGACTCTCAGCAATGGATTGTTTCCTATACAAATAATTGAAATACAAGCCCTAAGACAATGATAAAACAAGCCCTACTACCTGCCCCTTTTCTTTACTAAATTAAATGTGAAGTCTGGGAAAGTAATTCAAGAACATACATAGCACTAGCATTTTTGAGGCCATTTATAAGTAGTTTACATGAAAAACGTTTGGAAAGTTGACAAGTCACGCAGTAAGGCATGCTAGACTTCATCTAAACTATTTTAAACTGCAATTAGTATGCAGCTAACAGATCAATATTTAAGTCCGGGTTTGCAATAAATTCTCACCGCTTCCCAGTAGGTGGCGATATGCACGAACAATGTGAATCTTCAAAAACAAAAGAAGAAAAATTGAAAAGTGAAAGTGGAGACTGATAGTAAAACAAGGACTTAAAAATGTATCTGTTTTTCACCCACACTTATATTGCTTCTGAAGATATAGATTTAACCACTGGAGTCTATTATTAAGTTTCTTAGAGAACATGGATGACCAATGTAAGTTTGCATGGTTATTATTTGACATCATCTAAGTCCTTGTATTCATCAATATTTTACACCGATCTCAACCAAAGATCGCTCTGATAGCGGTTTAGACTTGCTTTCTATACCATGAACTTAGCATTTAAAACAGCTTTTCAAATCATCTCGAATGTTGTATGGTTGTTTAGGTACTAGAAGTTTCATAATGTTCTGATTAATTTTGTATATGCCAATTCAACAAACCTGGCAATTGCTGGTTGTTCTTTGTTCTTGTTGATTCTCACAGTTGTCAATTCATGTCATTGTTTGAACCACAATACCCACATAAACTTGTTGTAGAGTCCACATAAAACAAGGCCATGTTGAGAATACGGCTGAATGATTGCCACAGATGCACAATGCTGCTCACCATAACGTGCCAATATAATGCACATTGTTCATTCTCACAGACCACCCGTTCATTTTGACTAAACTGCTACCAATATAACTACCTCAAATCACATCTTCTACAATACACAACCCTATCAGGCATGCTGTGCCACAACAGCTTTGTTACCTGCCTGAAGGCATGTATCAGAACTGGGGGTCTGGAGACATGTGTTTATCTGAAGAAGCCGGGGACATTTAGATATAATTTCTAATTGTGGAACGGCTGTGTTGGTGCATGGTTCTTCACCAGTCTGGGGATTGTAGCCACCTGGACCTGAATTGGTGTGAATCAGCAGTGTTTTGAGACAGTGTTGTGTAGGATATGACAGAACTCAGAATTTGGCCTCAGGCACTGGATGTGTTTGCGGTTATTTTGAGATGGTGGATGGGCCGGTCTGGACATTATCAGCCCTGCTGCAGCTGTGTGGATGTTACAGTCTGGGCAGCTGAATGCCTCAGGCACAGGCTTCTCACAAACAGATACAAATCCACACATACTTTTACAACCTGAGGACTGACACTACAACCTACAGGGGGAAAAGCTTTGTGCTGAGAGAGAGAATGAGAGTGAAAAGGTAAGGGGTGTTCCAGCTGGTAATTCTCAACTGAAAAACAGGGCTGTACATTGGTGTCTATGATGCGATTTTGTTTGGATTCATTAGATTTAAAGGAGTAGTTCCTCTAAAAATGCATATTCCATAATTTTTTATACTCACACTTATGTCATTCCAAATCCATATCTTTTTCTGTGGAACACGACAGGAGAAATTGTAAGCTCGTCTTTTTCATTCAAGCTCTAAAAAGGACAAAAAAAAAAAGCACTAATAAAGACGTCCATATGGATCAAAGTCTTCGGAAGACATATGATAGCTTTGTGAGGAACAGACAAAAATTGAAGTTATTTGCTGATAATTTTGGTCTCTATTCAAATCACTCGAAATGGATCACTAAATCAGTGAGTTGAAATAAAGAAACAGATCAGTCCATGTGGCATGGGGGGCGTAGTCTCTCCCACTCTGACGCTCTGGTGTACCTTTTCAGGTCTCACTCCACCATCACTATAAATAGAGACAGGTGTTAGAGTACTCACAACCCAGGTGATGAGCCTTACCACCTCCCTCTCCTACAGACTGACATATGACCACACCCCCCATGCCGCACATTTTTCTGTTGAGTCATTTCTTTTCAAGTGGTTGATCTGGCTCACTAATCGAACTGATCTGTTTCTTGAGTTCAACTCACTGATTTAATGATCCAGTTGAGGATGAGATGATTTTCCATGAATAATGACTTACATTCTGGTATGTTCCTCGAGTCATGTAGAATACTTTTATGATGTTTTATGAGTTTTTGTTTTTAAAGCGTCAAGCTTCAAGTCAAAGACATGGTCACAATGAACACTTATTATATGGATAAGAGCTGTGTGAAGATTCTTAAAGAACTTATCAAGCACTGTAGCCAACAAATACAAAATCATTAAGCAAAAATATAGACAGGACGTCTGAACGGAGCATTTGTTAAGTAAACTTAACTCATCTGTGATTAAAGTATCATTGTTTTTATTTATATTGAGTTATAGCACGTCTTACACATTATAAGGGAAATTATGACATGAATCTCGGATCGCCATAAGGGATATTGGACATCTGGTGAACTAAAATGAAGATTTTTAGAAGCATTTCTCAGCACTTTAGGTCCATACAATGCAAGTGAATGGGTGGCAACATTTTAAAGCTAAACAAACAACAAACATAAATCAGCATAAAGTAATCCATAAGACTCCAGTTGTTAAATCAACATCTTCAGAAGCAATGTGAGAGGTGTGGATTAGAAACAGAGAAACGAAAAATCTGAATTTGTGTTCTGCAGAAGAAAGGAAGTCATACACATCTCAGAAATTTTTTTTATATATATATATATATATATATATATATATATATATATATATATATATATATATATATATATATAGATATAGATATAGATATAGATTTTCAATGATATTCAGGTCTGGGGAATGGGATGGCCATTCCAGAACATTGTACTTGTTCCTCTGCATAAATGCCAGAGTAGATTTTGTCAACAACTTTGTCTTGTTGAAATATCCAGCCCCGGTGTAACTTCAACTTTGTGACTGATTCCTCTACATTATTCTCAAGTATCTGCTGATATTGAGTGGAATCCATGTGACCCTCAACTTTAACAAGATTCCCAGTACCGGCACTGGCCACACAGCATGATGGAACCTCCACCAAATTTTACTGTGTGTAGCAAGTGTTTGTCTTGGAACACTGTGTTCTTTTGCCGCCATGCATAATGCCCCTTGTTATGACCAAATAACTCCATCTTTGTTTCATCAGTCCACTGCACCTTCTCCCAAAATGAAGCTGGCTTGTCCAAATGTGCATTTGCATACATCAAGGGACTCTGTTTGTGGTGTGTGTGCAGAAAAGGCTTCTTCCGCATCACTCTCCCGTACAGCTTATCCTTGTGCAAAGTGCTCTGAATTGTTGAACGATGCACAGTGACACCATATGCAGCAAGATGATGTTGTAGGTCTTTGGAGGTGGTCTGTGGGCTGTTTTTGACCGTTCTCACCATCCTTCACCTTTGCCTCTCCGATATTTTACTTGGCCTGCCACTTCTGGCCTTAACAAGAACTGTGCCTGTGGCCTTCCATTTCCTCACTATGTTCCTCACAGTGGACACTGACAGATTAAATCTCTGCGATAGCTTTTTGTAGCCTTCCCCTAAACCATAATGTTGAACAATCATTGTTTTCAGGTCATTTGAGAGTTGTTTTGAGGCCCCCATGTTGCCACTCTTCAAAGGAGAGTGAAAGAGAACAACAACTTGCAATTGGCCACCTTAAATACCTTTTCTCATGATTGGACGCACCTGTCTATGAAGTTCAAGGCTTTATGAGCTCACCAAACCAATTGTGTGTTCCAATTAATCAGTGCTAGGTAGTTACAGGTATTCAAATCAACAAAATGACAAGGGTGACTAAATGTATGCACCTGTCTAATTTCATTTTGATGCATATTGCACATTTTCTGTTAATCCAATGAACCTCATTTCACTACCGAAATATTACTGTGTCCTTCAGTCATTTGATAGATCAAAATGAAATTGCTGATCCATACACCCAATTATTTATAAATGAAAATCATGGAAATTGTCAGGGGTGCCTAAACTTTTGCAAACACACACACACACACATATATATATATATATAAAACGCTCAGCATCTGCTTACAGTTGAACGCAAGCCTTTAGTCCATATAAATGTGCATAAATATACACAGACGGTTGGCATATGTGCACTACGACTGCTATGAAACACCGGACAATTTGTCTTCAGGAGTTTAGACCCATAAAGATGTTTTTATATTCTTTCAGACTCAAGTGATACAAATGCTGGTATCTCCTGACCTCCTCACACACATGCCCTTGACTTGCACATCCACTGTTAATGTTTTAACTTTCGTCTCCTGATGTTTACTGGCGATTACATCTTCTTCTAGTGCTTCTTTATGACAGCAATGGCTCAAATGTTAGTGTTGCCACCTCATGAACCCACTAATTAGTGCAAATTACTCCAGGCGCATGCACATTCTGTGGTTAGAAAAAATCGGGTTGTGTGCATTCAGTGCTCGAGCACTCTGCTGCTGACAAGATTTGTGTCACACATCTTACAGATTGTAGAGTTTTAAATGCCTCAATTCTTCCAATTTGTCTTTTGGAACAGTGGTCTCAAAGCTGGATTATTTGCTGAAGCATCAGTTGGCAAATTAACAAGTCTTGAATGATCTTTGCTCTTGAAGGACTATGCTGTATTTGGAGGCTCCTTATATACTATGACATGATTGACTCACCTTTTTAACATCCACGGTTTTACATTGCCTTGTTATTTCAAATTTGTATTAGTAAATTGAGTGTGTGGCAATCATCTGATTAAAAATAACTGTACATTTTCAAACAACAATGAAATTAACAAGGAAAAACATCATGTATTGTGTAGTTGTAGTTCTTTCAATATAGCAACGGGTGAATATAATTTACAAATCACTCCTTTTTGTTAGCACTTTTTATACTGTCCCAACTTTTTCGGAATTGGGGTTGTACACAACAAAGGGAACATACAACAATGCACATCACACATGTACACAATATATGCACAACTGCAAATAGCAACATACTGAGTGTCTGGACTGCTGATTACATCACAAATGCAAGGCAGCTGAACATTTTCTTAAACTGCACAAGGTTAATCGAACAAATTCATTCAATTAATGCTTTTAATAATACTTTCTCAACACTTTGTTGATGTTGTCTAGGTGTTAGTTGTGTGGAAAACATTGATTATAATCAGATTTGTAGACAGAAGAGAACTAATCTTGCCGCACCAGTGTGATCAAATTATGTCATGCGCGTGCATGCGGAGGGCATCAGAAATCTGACAGGGCACAAATTTCGGCACAACACCAGCAAATTAATCCCCCACTCAAGCCTGGATTCAGTTTTACTTCAAGCATGCCCACTGGTAGATATGGTCATGCTGTGCACTTTTTATCCCGATAAATAAAATTAATATTTCTCCCGATATACACGATCAGGGTAGGGAAGGTTACATTTTAAATGTATTGCACTACAAATTACACAATACATGCTGTAAAATGTAATTTGTAATGTATTCCATTAGATTACTCAAGGTCAGTAATGTATTCTAAATACTTTGGATTATTTCTTCATCACTGGTAGATTTTTTCACTTGATTTGACTATAAAATTCTGCCAGTACAGTAAGACAAAATACACGTTAAAAATACATTCTCTGAAAACCCTAAAAACAATGCAAAAATTATTATCAAGAATAAGATTTTGGCCCTAATATCAAAGGTCTTACTAGAAAAAAGAAATTATGATCTAACGTGAATTTTCTTGATATAAAAATATGATTGTGTCTGGTAACATGTGCATTTAAAATGGCAAGAAATAGCATTTTAGCTTAGCGTAAAGCTGACAATTTGAGACAAATTTAATTCAAACTGATTTCTCTGTCTGCTCGTATGAATGTAACACATCATGAGAAAGTGTTTCACTGATGTTCAAATGCACTTTGGATCACATTATTTATATGTATAAATATTTTCCATCTGAAAAGACTAAATATTAAAATAAACAAATGACAATAAAATACAAAGTAATCTCTTCAGTAATCAAAATACTTTTTGAATGTAACTGTATTATAATTACCAATGATTTAAATTGTAACTGTAGTGGAATACAGTTACTTATATTTTGTATTTTAAATACGTAATCCTGTTACATGTGTTCTGTTATTCCCCAACCCTGTACATGATATAGCAATTTCTCTGTCAATTGACACTTTATATCATTGCCACATTTATCATCATATCGCCCAGCCCTCTGCTGAATTATATGCATCTAGGAACAAATGCAGTCACATGTGTCCGATCAGTGCAAAGGATGATCTTGTATTGTTCTGCCATGCAGCTCAATCCGTAGTTCATTCTGAGGTTGTCTTCAATTCTGAGGTTGTCTTCAACTATTCTTCAGTGCTGTGAAGTTTGAAAACCCTGCTTCGCACAAAAACGTGAAGGCAAAAGGCAGAGGCAATTTTAAAACTGCATATACAGTAAATATACACAAACCAGAGGCGCAAAAAACATATATGCAAGGTATGCAATGCATAAGGGCGCCATGTAAAAGGGGGCGACAGTGGATCATTAAATGTGGTGCAATCGGCCCCCTCAACCCCTCCAACATCACCCCCCCTCCCCAATGCTTATAATGGATGAACCCCCTCGCTTGACAGATACATGTTGCAAAACAACATTTTGTGCCCCATTAACTATAAAACTATAGCAGATGTTGCAGCTACTGTAAATCCGAAGGATTTTAAAGGTAACTCATTATATTAAAGATAATATTTTTGTAGTCGTATTTATTCGAAGATATAGATGGGCTATTGCTACCAATGCTCCTCTTTTCATGAGTGTCAAATGCATCCATGTTGTAGTAAATAGACAGACTGCTATCGCTGATGAAACAAATAATCGAAATAAATAATTATAAATATTATATGTGACCTACTCCATCATTTTGTGTCAGATTGACCTGTTACAAACCATTTTAGGTCTAGGGGAATTAGGGTGCAACATTTAAAAGAAACACTGTGCATGTACTGGGAAGCAAACACACCAACAGGTTTAATATAAGTATCAATATTTATTATGAAGAATAATGGGAGAACACATATCCCATAATAAGTATTTAAATAAGTTTACAAAAGATATACAACTATAACTATAAACAAAAAAAAAAAAACTATAAATCACACAAGGAAAAGGGGAAAATTAAAAGAACTTGGACCTTGCCAAATCAAATAAATAAATAAAACAATAACCTTACTAAAAGAAAATAAACACTCCTAATCTAACCAAACAATTAAACTTCACAGAAAACCATATCAGAAGAAAACTAATCTATAGCGCCCTAAATAACCTGCTCACTATAACCAAAAATACAAGAGATGGCACGCGTCACTAACCTAGTGTTCAAACACAATTGAAACCTCAGTGTGGCACATGTATATCACGTGATATCTTACCTGTCCTTTTCCTTTTCCCCGTTTAATAACATCAGTTTTACAACCAGATAATTTAACACGAAGAAAGAAAACAAAGAAAAAAGGAACGAATAGGCCATCACATTAAGGGATCAAAGAACACAGACTTTAACATAGACATTTACCAGTTATCAAAGTGATACAGGGCAAACAATTACAACAAACGCACAGGCAGGCATCAAACAAAGAAAGAATCCTCTCACTTTCCACGCAAGCACTCTCTTTTATACTCGCATAACCTGCCCTCATTGGTGGAGACATGCGATGTCGTCAACATGCCTCTCTAAAATTGACAGATGAACGGGCCAATTAAATACCATGCCAGCCTGCTGAAAACGAAAATAAAAGGCGAGAGACAGAGAGAGAGGGAGAAAAAAAAACAAACATACTCCAAAACACAAGTCACACTTATCACATGGGATGTAACAGACCCATAATCACATTATGTGTATTATGCACTTAAGTAAAAAGGAAAGTCTCAGCTTTCTAATTATATTTTTTATGCTTCTATCAAAAACCATTGCCGAGATAGAAATATGTGAATGTTGGGTGTCATAAAACCTTGCTTTTGAGAAAATATACAGTAAAGATTCCAATCGTGCCTCCACGCAGAGATCAAGCATCCACTAGCACTGAAGCGATTCAATTCTCTGAAATGAGTTCTATCCATTCTCTGTATCTCTTGTCGCATCTCTGACAGTGATTTTATTTAAAAAAAAAAAAAAAACATTTGCTCTCCTCTACGGTTCATTTATATCAAGCTAACAAACTATGGACATCAGATTCAGACTTTTCTGAGGTAAATGTATACAGTTAATTGCTGAAGTCATTAATGTCGTTTGAAACACTGATTTGCTTATTACATGAGATATGATCAACATCCCATCTGATCTGAATTCATGTGTTTTCATTTTGTAGTTAAGAGGGATGCTGATCGGAGGAGAGATGCTATACACTTTATGTTTACAGTATGCTGCACTCATGTCTGAATTGACAGCAGCGTGATTTGACACCACATTTAAGAGCATAAAAACTACATTTATATTTTTAATTTCATGATAACATGGACATCACTTAAAAGCTGGGAACTGAACCCAAACAGTTTTAGACAAATACAAATTTCAATAATGGCCTTTCATTTTGATGGAGTGCATCACATATATGTGTTCACACCCCTCCAGTGTGAGAACCACTGCTTTAAAACATCTCCTTTTGAAAAGGAAGAAAGTCATATGGGTTTGGAACAACATTAATGTGAGAAATTATGACAGAATTTTCAAGTTGAACTATTCTTTTCAAACCTTATTTGGAGAACTTGACCTTCAATTCACAAATATTTGTCATAGGTTTTACCCATTAAACAGCTTGTGAGTATATAAAGACCAATGAAAAGGGTTCTTCTGCCCCCCCCAAAAAAGAGTATAATTCATCCCAAACTAGGTGTTGTAAAAAACACCAAGAAAGGGGAAGTATGGTCAGCAGCGCTAAAGAGTACAGAGGGAGACAAACAGTGAGTCCATAGAGATCAACAAGAACTCAACAGTCTGGATCCTTAAATGAATACCCACCTATTTACAATCATTTAAGTGCATATGTGAAAGTGGCTTAGGATGAAATATTTGATAATCACCTCAAGTTGCTGCCCTGATTCCTTCGTGTGACTCCCAATGAACTGGAATTGAAACTCCATGCAGGAGGTGCAGGAGAAATTAATTGTGGCAGCGCATACAACAAATCCCAGTCCCACTCTGATATTTACGAGGACCACATGTCATTGGATTTACTTATCAAGACCAAAAGTGGGCAGATGCCCTAAACGAATTAGCAAGGCATCAGTAAGTAATTTCACACATTTCTGGCAGAAGGCGTGGGACCCACATAATGATCAGATGCAAGATTAACATTAAATTACAATCAGTGGCACAATTCAACCCCTCTGCACTAAGGATATCTCGTAATGTGGCAGTTCTTCTGATTGCTGCAAATTAAGGGAATTATAGGGCCTGGAAGTTGGCCATGTAAACCTCTGTAATGTGCCGAGAGTTAAACTTCACCCACCAAGTTCCTTGCTGCCTCCCTTATTGCTGTAGATGTCCAGAGCATTCAAACAAAAGACCTTCAGTCACATCTTAGTCAGGAAGAACAAGTGGCATGTTTCAATTTAAGCCCCTCAAGTGCAGTAACTTCAGCAATTATCACATTTACATTTACATTTATGCATTTGGCAGACGCTTTTATCCAAAGCGACTTAGTGCAATTATTACAGGGACAATCCCCCCAGAACAACCTGGAGTTAAGTGCCTTGCTCAAGGGCACAATGGTTCGAACCAGGGACACTCTGATTAACAGCCCTGTGCTTTAGCCACTACGCCACCACCACATTGACACAAGGGGTCTTTCTTGAGAGCCTTGTGTCCCTCTGAACTTGAGAAAAGGCCAATGAGAAATTGGCAGACAGAATTTGTATGTCCCACCCCTGGACATATGGTATAAAGGGAAGCAGGCGTGCGTCTGTCAGTCCGATTTTTTTCTTCAGAGCCGAGCGGTTGTGCAGCAGCCCACGCCCCTGGGCGCTTCGACAGCGCTTCTGTAAAAGAGTGTATACCTCTAAAAGAGAAGTGTCTTTTACCTCTAAAAGAGAGTATTTTCATTCACAAAGAGCAATACACAGCAGGCGTTGAACGTCCTTTTCAGGATGCGTCTTTTTAAAGATGTCTTTACGCCTCTGTGTAGTTCCTGGATGCGGCTGTTTTCTCTACACTCCTGACGGTCATAAGCGCTGCCTCACGTGTCTGTGCTGCGATCACACAGAGGCAGCATTTATGAATGGTTTATGTTCTCATTGTGAGAACATAACCATGGAAACATTGCGATCACAGCTTTCTGTCTTCCAAGGGAAAGCCACTTCAGCAGCCCCCCACACCGCAACTTCATCCTACGGGATTAAGGCCGGCGCGGCTGCTGATGAAAGCGATTTGGGGAGAGAAATGGGCTCGATTTCGCTGGGTAAATGCCCACAAAATCCACAAAACCCCCACCCCCCCATCAAGCTTGTTTGCTTCTGTGCGGATCCGATGCAAGGCTCACCTCTCGGCCAGTCCGTTGTCTCATTCGGACCCCGCAAGCTTTATGATGATTACGGCACTGCATTGGAGAGCGTCACAGCATCGTCTAGCGTCAAGTCTTGTCTGGGCTGCCACCATTGGGTCTGCTTGCCCAATCTGAGGCTGACGCGCGAATATCCGCTATGCTTTCACGGGCCGACGTGAGTGCGAGGCTGGACTGTAAACTTCCACCCCCCCACCCTCATGCTGAGGGCATCCCCCTGCGTCCGAGCAACTGGCAGCTCCACCTCAACCCGGGCACCGCTCTCAGCCCCAGCGTCGGGCACCTCGCAGGCAGCGCATGCCCCCCATCTCCAGGATTTGGACCCAGAAGGCTCCTAAGCACTCCTGAGACAGAAGACCCAGGAAGTCAGATGTTCGCTCTGTAGTTGGTACAACGACCACTCCGTCCCCCGGTGGAGGGCCGGCAGGAAAATCCTTGATTTCCCATATTGTTACTGAAAAGAGATTTCCTCCTTTCCTGGGTCATCTAGCCGGTGAGTGCCGTTCTCACCTGCCGGGTGCGTGGAGCAAGGTAAGGGCTTTTCTCCGCACCCAAGCCTCGGGATGCGTTTTTCTGGGGTCGCACACAGAGCTTTAGATGTTCTTAGCAGCTCTTTGTCTGCTTCGGTGGACAGCGGAAAGGGAACGCTGTCTCCAAACTGAGGCTGCCTGCTGGGTCGTCGACGCCATTTCCTTGGCCTTCCTGACTCAGGCCATGCCCGCTCACTTGCGGGATCGAGCACACTCGACGAGAAGTGTGGCATCCTCATGGGCACTGGCCAACGGTACCTCCCTAAGTAGACATCTGCAGAGCAGAGGGCTGGGCGACACCCAACACCTTTGCGAGATTCTACAATCTCAGGGTTGAGTCGGTCTCATCCCGTGTTTCATCAGGTCCGAGCCGGTAGAACTCGGAAATATGGAACAGATGACCAGGTGTTCCGCTTGCACCTAGCGCCCTTCACCAAGTTGATCCTGTGTGCTTTATCTCCCAGGTTACCTACTAAGCTCTCGCTTCCTGGATTTACTTCCTCCCTAGCCTTCTGGCCTGTGAATTCAGTGGAGAAATTTCCAACCAGACACTCTATGAGCTGCAAGTGCTCTTTACTGGGGTAGGGCTCCACAGGCTTAATTCCCTCTTCAGTCAACTCTCTGTAATGTATTTTCCATGGAACGGTCCCCCTATTGGTGGACCCACGTCTCCCTAGTGCATTTCCTCTGCCCCTGTTCGCTCTGTTTGTAGAGCTCCTCCCTCATGAGGTAGGAGCTGCCACCTTGACAACCCATGTGGTGTATTGGCCACATATCACCTCCCCCTAGTCTGGGCTGGATGTGGTCTCCACAGGGTCCTTTCCCCCTGAAAGAATAGGATTGGGAAAGATCGACTTCCCAGATGCATTTCATAGTATTACATAGCCCCAGCTGCTTTACACTCTATGCGAGAAACATAGAGAGAGAAAAGCAGGCGGCTGGCTGGCTGGCTTGCACCCATTATGATCATGTAGCACCTGTTACCCCCTTGCTGGGAACCTAAGGTCTGTATATGATACCTTTTTCTGGGGCGTTGGGGAGGGTTATGTGCAGTTGATACAGTTGCTTCTAGCATGCAGCAGCCTGCTTGCACCTGTGTCAGCAGTTCACATAACACGGTCTAGTGCATGGCGCTTTGAAATGGGACCCCTTGTGTCAGTACATTCGACACAGCATCGAGTGAGTGAAAGAAGGGGAACATCATGGTTACTGTTGTAACCTCCATCCCTGATGGAGGGAATGAGATGTTGTGTCCTCCTTGCCACAACACTAGACCTACCACTGTAAATGGCCGTAACTTATTTTCGGCTCCTCTTGACATTGATTGTGTCATTATATCCAAACTTTGGTTGAAAATGGATTACAGGTTTTAAAAAACATATAATCTTGGATATTTTATGTCACTGACCCATGAAAATGAACTTAAAAGGCAAAAGAGGGGAGCAGCAAATTATTTGATAGAACCTGAATAAGAAGGTGAAGATTAAAGAGAAAGAGCACATGCTCACTAATCTTGTGTTTCTTTGTGTTTTTTGTGTTGCTGCTTTTAATCATTCAACATTAAACGCCGCAGCTGTTAGCCACCTACTCTGATAATTAAAATATGAAATACATAACATGCTTTCACCAAAAACATAATTTAAAGTAGAATGCACAGGCATAAAAAATGATAATGTGCTTGCTGCGAATGTGCAATTAAGAGCTACATTTGGGTCTAAAAGTATGGTGTTTGTGTATAACCAATAATTAAAATAATCGTTTCTTGCTGTATAAGATTTTACACAAAGTGTTGACAGCTGATGGTGTTGGCAAAAGAACGTAACCTCCGTAAGCTTCGGTTACCTCTTATCTTTAAGAATCAGAATCAGAATCGGCTTTATTGCCAAGTATGCTTACACATACAAGGAATTTGTCTTGGTGACAGGAGCTTCCAGTCTGCAACAATACAAACAATACCAAAAGCAGCAAGACACAGGTAATTAAAGCAAAAAAGAATAAAAAATAAATAATTATACATATACGTACATACACTCACCTTCATACATACCCACATACACACACGTAGTGCAAATTATATTATATAAATCTGTTATATAAAGAACAAAAATACAGTATATTATGTACAGAGCAATGTAAGTAATGGCAGAAGTGGATATGTTGGATAATATAAATACACTTAAACTGTGTATTGCGGTTGGGGGGCAACCAATAATCCTCTCAGCAGACCGAACTGTCCTTTGTAGTCTTCTGATGTCTGATTTCGTAGCTGCACCAAACCAGACTGCTGAGTGGAACTGTTTCAGCAGCACCTGAAAAGAAAATGCCAATGAGAATTGGCGAACAGAATTTGCATGCCCCTCCACCGGATATACTGGTATAAAAGGAGAAATCGTCTGTTCAGACAGGTTTTGAGGTGAGGAGCCGAGAGTAAGGTCCTGACCCTTTCAACGGCTTAGTACAGTGTTGGGGCAAGAGGGACACAACGTCTCGTTCCCTCCATCAGGGAATGGAGGTTACGACAGTAACCAAGACGTTCCCCTTCTGTCGCTCACTCGACGTTGTGTCGATGTAGTGACACTAGGGGTCCCTATTTAAAAAACGTCACAACACTGAACATGTTACGTGGACTGCTGATGAAGGTGCAAGCAAACTGTTGTGTGTGAAAATAGCAGGTGCATCAGACTGCACGTAACTTTTCCCAACGCTCCAAGAGACATCATATAGTTTCCCACATCCCTGAGTGAGGGAAGCAACGTAACCAGCCACAGCCTTTTCGCTCTCTATGGTTTCTTTCCATAGAGTGTTAGATGCGGGTGGGGCCATCTAACGCTATAACAAGCATCGGGGAAGGCA